>NC_140582.1:1042189770-1043492141 GCF_964204655.1 Triturus cristatus
GGCTTACGAAAGTCACCTAGCAATGGGTGGAACTTCAAGAAATATAAAACAACATTTTTGGTGGCCTTCAATGGACACTCAGGTATTAAAGTGGATCGACAATTATAACACCTGTCTTTTATCTGACAAACATTGGAAGACAAGTCACACCCCTTTGCATGTTGTCGCCGGGACACCGCCGTTGGTGGTAGCCGTACGCTCTATAAATGGAAATGGATATGTTGTGCCATTACCAGTAGATGCATGGTGTAAGGTAACTTTAGATTTCACAGGACAATTCGAGCTATTACTTATTGATAAAAAAATACCTAATAGTACTGATTGACTACTACTCCAAATTAGTCTATTTTGAGTTTTCCTTAGCCCCAACTTCCATGGTTGTAATAAAATTCTTAAACAGAGTTTTCAATATTGAAGACTCTCCTAAGGAGCTGATGACAGCCAACAGCACACACCACATCGGTGTAAATGACTTTTTTCTGTCACATTACATAAAACATTTGAAAGTGGCTCTCTATTCACCATCTTCTAATGGCCTTGTAGAACGAATGAAGAAATTTCTAAAGGAGGCAATTCAGATGGCTTTTGCTAGAACTCCTAAAACAGTTTTTAAGACAAAATGTGTACTCATATCGAATCACAACACACAATACTACAGGCATTTCTCCATTTCGCTTATTGCGCAAAAGGGATCCCACATCCAAAATGTGTCAGGATTGGGTTACAAAATTGCAGCTGCAGGATAACAGGCTGTGAAATCTGATGGTTCACAGTCTGTTCAGTTGGAACAGGATCCTGTACTTGAATGGACAAGGCAAAGTTTTGTAAACTCTGGAATCAGAGTGTCTCGTAATGTCTCGATACCGTTAAAGTATAAGGACTGTTTTCTCTAATAGTAATACTAGTAGGCATATCTGTTTTGTTTTTGTTAGGGAGAAGAGGATGTAATGAGTACATGTACACATTTGTTCTAGTCCTCCTTTAAGTTATGTTTGGAATTGCTTGTGCTCATGTAGAAATGTTATCATTTAACATTACTTAACACAGATTTGTTATTGCTCAACTTGTTATTCCACGTTCACCTTCTCGCCCTGAGAGTTTCAAACGCTTCTATGGAGAAGTTGCAGCTGGAAGTCACAAGACAAGGATCCTCAGGATTCGGGCTTTTAAACATGACCAAAATAAACCCTTTATAAAAGGCATTTCTGCTTTGGATACCAACTTTTACATCGGTGAAGTAAGTTTATGTCGGTGGTGGAAATGGAGGAGTCTTCACTATCGACATAATGAAGGTCCACCAGTCTCTAAATGAGGTAAGTGGACCTTCAGTTTGGCATAGAGGCTACCTTCTCTGACAAACTCTTTATTGGTCCTTATGGTTAGGGAAAAAGTTCAATTTTTGCTATTTGAATGCTGTGCTCAAGTTCTTTGTTCTTGCACTATATTCAGAATTAAATGAAGGTAACATCATATATCTCAGTCTGCCCCAAATAAGTTTTCGCAAACGGCAGAGAGTCCAGAATTTGGTAGTCCTTAAAGCAGCTTACCTCAAAAAATCCAACCACGTTTGTCCAACCAGAATTCAACTCCATCGGCTCACAGTTAAACAAAGGGTTCTCCATTGAAGCCCTCTGCCTCATGCACAAGATTGTATTTAACAGCCGAGATTAAAAAATAAAATGTGTCCTGGAGGGGGGAGTCTTGGCCTTGTGAGCCCTCAACTGTGTAATAACCTAACTCGGATTGATGCGCTCATATTGGCTTCCAGCAAAACCTTAAATGCCGTATTTGAATTTTCCAGTACTAGCGAGCTTCTGTTTGGGCACAAATTGTTGCACCTCTCAAATATATTTAACCTGATTGAAAATGCAGGCTGGTTTCAAAAGGTTTGTTGCTGATCCCGTGTCCTTATTATTTCTTCACTTGTTTATTGACCTTTTATCATCCATACTGCTAAAGATTTAAGATATCCCCACTGCTGTCTGAGGCCTAAGTTTGCAAAATTGGTGCTGCAGGTCTGCTTTCTGCTTTTAATAAATTGCACATTTGTATTAACCTTTAATATTTCTTAGCTTTAATGTCTAGGGTCTGTGATTGTGGCATTACTGTAACTTAACTTTTCCACCCTGCCGCTTCAAATTACATATAGGGGATGGTAGTCATGTGTTCACCTTTATCTGCAGGACACCAGCATTAGGAAATGCAATGGGTCGGCTTGACATGGTGCCCATCGCTATATACTAAACAACAAAACATCTGTTTCTTCTACTAGTGGCTCGCCCGGTTATCACCCCAAAGTTCGCAGGAGAACAATCCCAATATTGTGAGGGCGCCGCCAATCCGCAATTTACCAACAGGCAGAAATGCAACCGTTACTGATACAAGTGCCCTGCCATCTGCTATAGGGAATGCAGGGGGAGGTGGTTGTGTGACTCAACATTCCTGTCTTCCTATAATCAATCTACCCCCTGAGGCTGTCCCTTATGTAATAATTTTGGCAGGAATACCGGAACTTAAGAAAGGGCATAAAGAATCACAGTTAGAACTACGCAATAAGATTCTGTTTTGGCTGGCTAAAAATAAGCAGTTCCCATATGATAAGGCAGGTGAGATCTTGATGGTAAGGAGGGTTGCTTGGGTGGGCCCTACACATAAGTCCATCTGTGGGGATTGTGTGATTATTAATTTTAGGCACCCAGAAACTATCCAAAGATTAGCATTTCAATCCCCGTTCCATAGGAAACATCCCACGACTATCCAAGCCCTTACCCTAGATTTCTTTTACCCATGTTCCCGGAGGGTGGGCGCCCCTCAGTCTTCAATTGACTATGAAAGACGGGGTATGAATTCTTATATTACTTCCTCTAGTTCCCAACAACATTTTCCTCTCTTTAATATCCCTGTATCTAATCGATATGCCCCACTGGAGGACGTAGATTGACTGGGAAGGCTGGACGCCTCAAATACAGGTAGATATCCTTCAAGCCCTCCTGATCCATCCACCCATTCTGGTCAGATTACTAGTATCTTGGGAACTGGAATCAACTCACATAATAAGGATACTCCAATAAATTTGGATATAACAAGGTTTGGTGCAACTGAAGGTTTGCATCAGTCATCTTCTGCTTTGCCTTTATGGCCATATAACGAGAATGAAACCATCAATTCTGTTAGTGAAAATAATATTAGCCCTCCCTTTGGTCCAGTTACGGCGACAAGGGTCTCAATTGATGATGGTGGAGGGCCGTTGGCATTTGAAAATAGACTTACCATTTTGTCCTGGAACGTGGCAGGGCTTTCTAATAAGATGTTCTGCCCCGACTGGGGACTTTTTATTGACCAGTTTGATGTCTGCCTGTTCCAGGAGACTTGGAGCAGGGAACATTTCTCTAGGCTGGGTTTTTTGTCAGTTAATAATTTGGCTTCGATTGGCAAGAGGGGTAGACCCTTTGGGGGTTTGTCCATCCTTATCGGCTCACACCTAGGATGCACAGTGACGCAATTAGATACCCCAATCCTAGATCTTCAATGTATTAGACTTTCCTTCCTGTCTAAATTTAGTGCGATCCTTATTAACGTCTATTCCCGTCCCACTAGGATGGGAAAAGAATCACCAACATTGGATATTTTAGATAATGTTATATCTGCAATACAGGGGGAGAGTACATTGATTGTTGCAGGGGATTTCAACTGCCAGTATGAACCCTTGCCAGGCATCATGGAATCTATCACTAGCGAGGAGGACTCGGTTTGGGCCATTCCAGATCTTCAAATACCTTCGATTAAGGCATGGACACCACTTGCTCTTCAAATGAACTCTATCACTATGGCTCACTCTTTGAAAGCCTGTAATGGTCGTGCTCAATCCGACCTGGAGGGTAATGCCACTTTTAACCGCCCAGGCCAGCTTTCCCGTATAGATGATATCATGGTGGAGGCAAGGACTTGGTCTAAGGTAATTGACTTTGTGATCCTTCCACGTCATGATAGTGACCATAATGCTCTGGTACTTGATATAAGCCTTCCTGAGATGGGTTTAAATATGGAGGATAGACTGGATAACCGAGGAACTCCCCTTCTTTCAAACGACAGAAGAAGGCTTAAATGGCCAACGGTGAAAAAGTCCCCAGATAAAATGAGTACCCTCTACCAAGTTGTCCATCATGCGTTTTTTGAACTAAGTGGTCATTTAGACCATGGGCAGGAAGTGTTTTTTAACCAAATATATAATATACACACAGGTCTAGCGACCGCTCTCGCTGAATTATTAAATCCATCAATGGCTAAACCCAGGAAGAATAGGAAGGCCTCTACATGGTTCGATTCCAACTGCAAGAAAGCCAAGGGGGCACTCCTGGACGCAATTAAATCCCTGAACAGACCATTAATAAAATACAAGAGGCTAGAATACAAGAAAGTGCTAACCGAGGTCAAACAGAACTGGGAAAATAGCAAATGGGATGCCATAAAATTTGCCCTCGGGAATAGGGATATGAGGGAATTTTGGTCAATAATACGAACTGGCAGTAGGGATGGACAAAAGGCAGATGATCCAAATATTGCACCAGAGAGATGGGTTGAGCACTTTCAGATGCTGTATGCCCCTCCAGTAGAACCTAATCCCTTTTATGATCCCTCTGCACGGCCACTGTCTCAGAACATCGATGAGACGTCAAATTGCTTCCTCGATAATCCTCCCTTAGTTCATACTAATAATGAAAAATCTGATATCAAAGTGACATTGAAGGAGGTTGAACTTGCTGTAAAAAGGCTCCCAGTAGGCAAGGCGCCTGGCCTCGACAAAATTCCTGGTGATCTTTATAAGGACCAAACAGAGATTTGGGTCCCATATCTCTGTTTATTGTTCAACGCTATATTTCAGGGTTCTAAATTACCTGATACCTGGGTGGGAGCTGAGATTATACCAGTGTTCAAGAAAGGATCCCCACTACTCCCGGCTAACTATCGTCCGATCAGTCTGATCGATGTAAGTCAAAAACTATTTGCACGTATCATTCTCGATTGGCTCCAGACCTGGGTGGAGGAACAGCTGATCCTGAGCCCCTATCAGGCTGGTTTTAGGGAAAAGACATCCACGGTCGACCAGTTACTAAGGCTCCAACTTTTGTACTGGAAAACTGTGAGAGTAGAGGGTGGCAGCCTTTATTTAATTTTTGTCGACCTTAAATCTGCCTTCGACTTGGTACCCCGTCAAATACTATGGGCAGTATTGGAGGATATGGGGATCCCTGCATATCTCCTCCATATCATTAGGAGACTTCACTCGGATAATTTTGCCCAAGTGAGGAGTGGTAAATGGGGAGGCTTAACATCTAAATTCTCAGTCAATAGAGGAGTAAGACAGGGGTGTGTCTTGGCACCCACCCTATTCTGTCTTTTTGTCAATGCACTGATTGCCCACCTTAAGGGGGTCAAAGACATCGATGCCCCAAAGTTAAAAAACGATCAGGTGGTGGCATTAATGTTTGCTGACGATACCCTCCTATTGTCAAAATCGGCAATGGGAATCCAACGTGCCCTGGACAGCTCTGTCAATTTTTGTTATAAAAGGGGGTTGGAGATTAACACACAAAAGACTAAGTTTATGGTCTGTAATCCACCAAAGCCCAGATGTGTCAATCCCTCCCTGAACGGCATAGCTTTAGACAGGGTAACTGTATTTGAATACTTGGGTATCACTCTCACCGATAGAATGGATTGGGGCCCACAACTGGCTAAGGCTAAACTCAGACTTGCGCAAACCACAGGTGGTATCTTAAAACTCCACAGGGAATCCACCTCTAAGCCAGTTGCTTCCATTATAGAAATATATAAAGCAAAAGCACGGGGAGCAATTCTATATGGGGCGGAATTGTGGGGACATTCTTCGGTAGCAGGCATTAGTAAGACTGAAAATCTATTCCTAAGATCACTGTTGGCTCTTCCATCTAGTACCCCTCTTATTCCCATGAGAATGGACATGGATATTAGACCTATAAAAGAAGAAGTGGCTCTACGGCCCCTAACCTATTGGCGCAGACTTTGGGTTACCCCTGAGCTGACGCACTTTGGAGCCGAAACTGAAGAGGTATGGGCCTCCCTGGGACTGAGAAATTGCCTTGGTTTGCTTTTATAAAAAAAGAAAGTATGAGACTGGGTTTACCAGGTTTTTGGTCCAATCCTACAGTAGCCTGTGCTGAGCTGTCGCGCGCTGATTTGGTCTATTTGTATCGTATGAATAGAATCACAGATACCCTTAGCAATTCCGACTTGGGCTCACTTACCCTCCACTTTTTCAATATAAAAGACGAATATAGAGTGGAGCCGTTCCTAGATGAGATTCTACCCAGTGCAGCGAGAAAACTTTATCTGCAATTTAGATATAGTACACTCCCGCTTAGGGTTTTCTCCTATAAATTGTCGGCCAACAAGACAGTAGAATGTCCGGCCTGTGGGGCTAAGGAAGAGACTGAGTCCCATGTTCTCTTTTTTTGCACAAAGTATAAATCCATACGGCAACGGTGGCTTGTCCAACTTTGTAGAAATCTGGGGTTTAGTCATTACAATGAGGCCCTCAGAATACTTAAATGTAACACTTCTACTCCTCTTGTATTCTCTGTTTCGTGTTTCATCGATGCTATGTGGCGCTGGAGAAGATCCTTCTTATAAACAAAAAAATATCCTTTTATATATATTCACCTCCAGAAACTAATCAAGAATTGTAAACCTATGTCCTTTCTAATGTTTTTATATTTCTTACATTTTTTACAATTTTTATATATTGAATGATAACTGCTCTCTGTTTTTATTTTTAAGTGTTGTAAATACCAGTAATGATATTGTCTGTAAGTATGTATCTTTTAGGGTCTATGACCGAAATAAAGATTATTTGACTGACTGACTAGTGAAGTATCTATATTATCACTTAATGATAAAAACAGCTCTGAGAGAAAACTAAGCAAGCAAATTAAGTAATTAAGAAAGATGACTGTCTCATTTTATGACCATAAAATATATTATATTTCTGTTGTGAGGAGACTACAAACACACATGATTGGCCTTAACAATGACATTCCTTGTCACAATAGTTTCAGGATCCACTGGCTTGCAAATGGGCCTCGGCAAAACACATGGGTTTTATTATAAAGAGAGCCCGGTCAAACCATAAGTTTGTTTCTTAGTTGAAGCTTTATTCAGCCTGCCAAGGCGTGACTCGTCCTCACCAGTCTCAGCGCTCCACTGATAACATCAGAGCCCTCAGAATAACATTCCTAATGGAACCTGAAAACCAATACAATACATCCTTCCCCTTTCACCTTGAACTAAAATATAACAGTGCATTAAAGATAATTAATTAGCATGAAAAATTATCTTTAAAACACAGGGGAAAAAATTAAGCCTGTGGAGACATCTAATTGGATATCGCACATTGTGATAATGCAAAAAGCAGGTGGCCGTTTTAAGGATTTGCGTGGACCTCCTCAGTGTCAATCAAAACATTGTCACGACAATTTCCGTTTACCCAACATCAATGAGTTGTTGTTATTACTCAATGGTGGTAGGTACTATTCAAAAGTGAATTTGAAGAGTGCTTATCACCAGATTCGCCTGCACAAAATCACTATGGATCTTAAAGCTTTCATCACCATGGATGGGACTTTTTCGCTTCACAAGAATGCTATTTGGATTATTATCAGCGGCCAGCGTGTTCAAGTGGATGATGACCCAAGTATTTAAAGGTTTCACAAATGTAATTTATTTTCAGCACAGTTTCGTATATGGAGCCATAATGGAGTAGCACAACCAAGTTTTAAAATAAGTGTTAAGGAACGTGTTGGATGTTTGACTTAAGCTTCGCAAAGAAAAGCGTGTCTTTTGAAGCAAATAAATTGAGCATTTAGGACACACAACATCAGGAGGAGACTCACAACATCAGAACCCTCAGTATAACATTCCTAATAGAACTTGGAAACTAAGGTTCCACATATGTAATGAATACAACAGGTTTCCTGTTAATTACAGTGATTCTGCTGTTATGCTCCGCCTGGTCAGATTATAGGTACACTGTCCTCTTTCTACACCCTCTTTTTCTTATCCTATAATCAAGGAAGCTTAATGTGTTCTTGCATTTCTTTAAGGCAGATACCTCACCCTTTACACAGTTCAAAACACATTCTCATTTAGAAATAGGATGGGGGTCATCATAAGATTTAACTCTTAACATTGATGTTTGGCCCTCAAGTTCTAGGATTAGGTCCAGTGTCACTGATGGACTATAAAGGGTAAACAATGAGGCAATGGTTGCATAACCCATAGGAAGGGTTATCACTATCCCATACTTTTGAAGAAACAGATTTTAAATATCAACACAATAACACACACATATTGACATTATTTTTATTGTTGCGGAGGTTGGTGAAACCTAGTCTTAAAAAAACATAGCCTTAGAAAAGATTACAGGGTTGTTATTTGGAATTGTTTTGGTCATAATCGACCAAAGTAGCACACAGGATAAATCATCACAGGCAGACTTAATGTAGAGTGGTGACACAAACACACATCATGACGTCATAAGTCCTGCAAACACAGAAAAGTCTCCTGTGGAGTACATTTTCTGATGTTGTAAAGCATTTCAAATTGTGGGGATTGCCGCTTCAGATGTCTTTTTGGAAGGACAGCAGTATTTAGGTGAAGAGACCAGTACACATCCTTGACAAAGTAAGAACGACTTTTCGATCACACCTATATTTAAGGTTAACCTGAAACGTATTTCATTCTCTCAGAGTTTTGTAAATAAATGAACTGCACTTTATGGTTATGATTTTCCAGTGTATAGGTGGTACTTCCTCTCTCACTCCAAGGGCCTATCTACCCAGGGTTTAGGGTGAGACAAGACCTTTGTTCTGTGAACCTCAAACATATTGTTTTTCTCTGCTCCATTAGAAGGGACATGCACAGAATGATTTGGAGTATTATACAGGTTAGAGCATATGCACCATGTTTGATTGTTGCTATATTATTCAGAAGCAACAACATGTCAGCACTACTGACTATAAATTGTTTACTTAGGAACTGCTTGAACCTTCTGTGATTTAACACAGCAAGTATATTTAATTGTTCTATGATACTCATTTCACACGGTCACGAATATATTACTCATGAATCAGGTTAGGGCGAGGAAGGCCACCCACCTCTCTGAGCTTAACTGATGGCCCACACATGTTGACCTAAAGATGAAGAAATAATAGATATTACTTCAACATCCTTCTTTGTTTTTAACCTCATCAATGGCACCTATAATTAAAATGATCTGGGGGAAACACTAGGAAATATTAACAGCAATTACTGAATCCCACATACTACTTTACCCAAGAGCTCCCAATGTCATTTGTGCCCATTCACGCAGAGATACACCCTGAATTTGGACAGTTCCTGATGATGAAGCGTTTGAGGGTTCTCTGTCCATTTTAACAGTAACTCTATAGGATTTGTTGTCACACTTAAGTTTTATTTTTAGTCTAAGCTTGCAATGCCTTTTTATTAGTTATCTATCCTGAGGAGACCCATTAAATAAATACAGGAAGCCAAAATACGCCAAAACATTCTGGAGGCAATTTTCTATAGAAAGACATTGATAAAATAATACATATAAAGTGGAAGAACAACACCAGGCAAATACATTTTAATTGCTTAATTAATTTGCCACAATATAGCAACTTAAACACTAAGTCATATTGATGGTGCTGGATGAAAAATAGAACATTGACTCTCTTTTGTAAACCTTTTAACTGAATTTCCTTTTTATCTCTTTATAAAAGGAATCATTATGTTTACAATTGAAAAAATAAATGTTATCATGTTGAATAATATTGTATTACAATCCTAATTGATGTAAAGTAACAGAAATAGCTGTCATAACAAGAAGTTGTGTGCATGTGAATAAAGGATCTAGGCACCAACAAATAAATAGACAGAGTGCTATTAAACTGAGTTTTATATATTCCTTGTGGAGAATCTAGGGTATTTATTTTCTTCCATCTCCTCATGGGTTATATGGAACACCTTGTCAAGTCTAATTACACGTTAAGGCATAAGGAACTTGGAGGAGATGGCGCACAAGACAGTGGAAAATACACCCTTCGAAGAAATTTCCCAGACTTAGATGCACAACCCAAGACCCTAGAATACCAACACAATCAAGCAGACTTCTGGCTCAATGGTACCCAAGTATTTTAACCCCACCTCAATATTACCCTACTTATCTTGTTTTTGTGCTTTTCGCTATAGTTTGCATTCCGCTTGTCTGACTGATCACCTTTGTTGTTTTTTAACCTTACTTTGTTCCTTTTGCTCCTCTAGTTTCATGCCCAATAACGAAAAGTTTCTTACCTGTCGGTGTAGTTTTGCAGCTTGAAGATCTTTCTGGATTCACTATGCTGTGCATTATTCCGCGATCTTGTGGTTGGGTCCGGATTCGTAGTCTTTTCTTTGTTTTTTTTTTTTTTTTTTTTTTGTAGCCCAGGTGGGCGTCGACGTCCACCATTTGGTGCACCTCCCGTGACGTCGTCGTGCTTCCTGCGGAAGTCCCACCTTTGGGGCGCCATCTTCGGGTTCTTTTTTCCCTGTTTTTTTTTTTTTTTTTTTTAACCCTAGGCGATTGATTAATCCTTTTGTCCATATTTCTGTACGTATCCACCTATTTGATCCTATCCATTTCACCCCCTCTTCCTCCAGCCTCATCTTCCTGGCAGAGGTGGGTGGGTTCGCTAGTGAATCCAGAAAGATCTTCAAGCTGCAAAACTACACCGACAGGTAAGAAACTTTTCGTTTTGCAGCGTGAATCTTTCTGGATTCACTATGCTGTGCATAGATTTTGTAGCGGTTTTCCTATTTTTGTGGTGGCTGGGTGGAAGATGATCGCTGGTCGTTGAAAATGTGTTGTAGCACCTTCTGTCCGACCTGTGCTTCCTTATTCATTTGAATGTCCACGCAGTAGTGCTTTGTGAACGTGTGCACAGATGCCCAAGTTGCTGCGAGACAGATGTCTTGGATGGGCGTCTTTGCCAGGAAGGCAACTGTGGCCCCTTTTTTCCTTGTGGAGTGAGCTTGTGGCCCCTCCGTTAGCTCCTGTCCAGCCTGTTTGTGACAGAATTGAATAGTGAGGGCAATCCACCTAGCGATGGTGCCCTTGGTCACTGGTCTACCCATGAAGCTGGTAGCAAAGGACACAAACAGCTGCTTCGACTTCCTGAGTTCCTTGGTTCTTTCAATGTAGTGCATCACCGCTCTTCTGGCATCGAGGGTGTGCAGGGCCTTTTCTGCGTTTGTAGTCGGGTTTTGGAAGAAACTCGGTATCTGGATACTCTGATTCATGTGAAACGCCGACACTACCTTGGGCATGAAGTGTGGGTCCGTCCTCAGGACAACCCTGTCCTTGTGAATTTGAATGTAGGGCTCCTGTAGCGTTAGTGCTTGAAGCTCGCTCACTCTGCGTAGTGAGGTTATGGCCACTAGAAAGGCAGTCTTCATCGTCAACATTTGTAGATTGGCCTTGTGAATGGGTTCAAACGGCGCCTTCATGAGCTCCGTCAGAACCACGTTTAAATTCCATGCCGGCGGCGGCAACCTTTTCGGGGGTGCCATTCTTTTGGCTCCCTCCATGAATCTCTTCACCACCTGCGAGCTGAAGAAACTTCCACCCTTCTCACCTCTGGTGTAGGCAACGATCGCTGCTAGGTGCACCCTTAGGGAGCTCGAGCAGAGGTTACTCTTTAGAAGGTGTGTGAGGTACCTCAGCACAGTTGAGTCTCTTGTCATTCTGTTGTGCAGGCCCTTCTTCCTGCACCACACCGTGAATCTCTTCCACTTTGCGCTGTAGCACTTTCTTGTAGTAGGTTTCCTTGCCTCCCGTAGCACTCGCATAGTGCTCTGAGGTAACCTTAGGTGTGCGAACTCTAGGTCTTCAGGAGCCATGCTGCTAGGTTGAGGGTCTCTGGCTCTGGGTGCAGGACCTCCCCGTTTTGCATTGAGAGCAGGTCTTTTCTTCTCTCGAACCTGTACGGATTGCCTTGCGCCATTTCTTGAATCTGTGAGAACCATGTCTGCCTCGCCCACTGTGGGGCCACCAGGATCAGAGTCATGTTGCTGGTTCTGCACTTGTCGAGCACTCTGTGCAACAGGGGTATCGGTGGAAAGGCGTAGGCAAATGTCCTCGACCAGCTTATCCATAGGGCATTTCCCTTGGATTGCTGATCTGGTTGCCTGGACGCGAAGCTTTGGCATTTTGCATTGTGGCGTGTTGCAAAAAGGTCTATTGTGGGAGTCCCCCATCTCCGGAAGAGTTTCTCCGTTTCCTGGCCATTGAGCTCCCACTCGTGTGATGCTGAGGTCTGCCTGCTTAGCCAGTCTGCCTCCACATTGTCCTTCCCCGGTAGGTGAATTGCCAGTAGATCTATCCTGAGAGGTATGGCCCATCTCCAAATCTCCTGAGCTAGGGATGAGAGGGGAAACGACTGTGTCCCCCCTTGTTTGTTGATGTAGAACATCGCCGTGGTGTTGTCTGTCTGTACCAACACCCTCTGCCCGCACAGGTGTCTCTGGAATGCCTTCAGGGCTAGCAGTATCGTTTTCAACTCGAGGTAGTTGATGTGGCGGACCGCGTCTGCCGGAGCCCATAGACCCCTCACTCTGAGGTTGTCCATGTGCGCTCCCCATCCCATCTGCGATGCGTCCGTGGTAATGGTCACTGTTGGGCTTGGTGGTGTCAGGCTTCTCCCTGTTGTTATGTTGTCTCTGTTCCACCAAGTTATCTCCTCCTGCACTGCGTGCGTAACAACCACTAGATCCTCCCAACTTCCGTTTGCTTGTGACCATTGCTGTTGCAGCCATTCCTGGAATGGTCTCATGTGCAGGCGTACATTCGGCACCAGCTGGATACAGGACGCCATCATCCCCATCATCTTGCTCACCGCCCTCACTGTCAGAGCTCGCCCCTTCTGGTAGAGCTGCGTCTCCTTCAGTAGGGCATCTGTCCTCCTGTCGCTGGGCACTACTGTACTGTTGAGGGAGTTGATCTGTGCCCCCAGGAAAATCTTTACCTGTTCCGGTTCCAGCGATGATTTTCCCCAGTGGATGGAAAATCCCAGATTTTTGAGGGTGTCCGTTACGCGTTTTGCGTGCCTCTCGCACTTCCCGCGTGAGTTTGCCTTGACCAGCCAGTCGTCCAAGTATGGGTATACGTGTATGCCCTGCTTTCGTAGGTGTGCCGCTACCGCCGACAGGCATTTTGTAAAGACCCTTGGCGCTGATTTTAATCCGAAGGCCAGGGTTGTGAACTGGTAGTGTTCCTGTTCGATGTTGAATCTTAGAAGGCCCTTGTGCCTTCTGTTTATTGGGATGTGAAGGTAGGCATCCTTGAGGTCTATGGTGACCATGAAGTCCCCTTCTCTTATCTGTGGCAGTACCTCCTGCAGTGAAGTCATTTTGAACCTTTGCGTTCTTATGAACTTGTTTAGGTAACGGAGGTCCAGTATGGGCCTGAGGTCTCCGTCTACCTTCGGAACCACGAAGTAGTTTGAGTAGACCCCTTTGTTGCGTTCCCCGAACGGCACTGCCTCTATGGCTCCCTTTTGTAGGAGTTTCCGCGTTTCCTCTCTGAGTATTGCCAGTTCTTGGGCAGATCTCTGTCTTCCTTTCGGTTTCCTGTTTGGAGGTCTTTTCTCCAAGTCTACGCAGTATCCGTACTGCACGATGTTCCGTATCCACTTGTCTGTGGTTATGCGCCGCCACTCCTGAAGGTAGAACCTCAGCCTTCCGCCTACTGGTGACGTATGTTCGTAGGCTCTTGAAACTTCTCTTCCCCTTGATGACACTTTTCTGCGCCTCACCCTTGGGGACTTGACGAGGGTAGGCGTCTTCTTGCGTGCTGAGTCACTTCGAGGAGGGCTGATCGCCCCCTCTCCTCCTTTGGCCACGTCCGTTCCCTCTCCCGCGAAAGGACTGGCCCCGAGGTTGATATTGCCAGCTTTGCTTCTGCTGACCTTGACCGTGACCTTCGCCCTGCTGACCTTGTTGGAACGCCTGGTGCGATGTCCCTTGTTGGCTTGCACCCCTACCGTAGGGTCTCCTCGAGGGATTACCTCGTCTCATTCCCCTCAGCTGTAGGGCCCCCATGGACCTCGCTGTCTCGTTTTCCTTCTTGAGCTGGGTGAGCTTTTCGTCCACCGTTGCTCCGAACAGTGTCTCTCCGTTGAAGGGGGTGCCAAGGATGTTGTTCTGCACTTCCGCTTTGAATCCCGAGATTCGTAGCCATGCATGCCTCCTCTCTGTGACCCCTATGGCCATGAGTCTTGCTGAAGTCTCTGCCCCATCCAACGCCGTCTTTATACAGGAGTTGGCGATGTTCTTTCCTTCATCCACCAGGTGAGAGGCTCTCTGGCGGTATTCTTCGGGGAGGTGCTTTACAAGCTCCCCCATCTCATCCCAGTGTTGGTATTGGTGTCTATTGAGGAGTGCATTCGAATTCGCCATGCGCCAGTGCATTGCGGCGTTCCTCTCGACCTTTCTGCCTGTGAGGTCGATCCTCCTGCTCTCTTTATCCGGAGGTGGGCCCGAAGTTGCTGGAACGTTGGCCCTTCTCCTGGCCGTGGAGGCTATGATGGAGTCTGCTGTGACGCTACCCTTGATGTAAGGTGGGTCCAGGGAGGAGTGCTTATATTTCTTCTCTGTCCTGGGTGTGATCGACCGGCAGGTGGCAGGCTCCTTGAAGGCTTCTCTCCCCTGGTTCATCACGCTTTGTAGCATGGGGAGGAACTGACTCCTAGTCTGGATGGGGAGCAGTGTTTCGACGAGAAAATCGGCTTTCGGCCTCTCCTCGTCGAGTTTGACGCCGAAGGCCAGTGCTGCGCTCTTCACCACCATATTGTATACCCCGATGTCGTCGGGTGGCGAAGGCCTCGAGGGGTACGTGTCCACGGGCTCCTCCGGGTTTTCGGTGTCGAGATCGTGCCATTCGACGTCGTTGCTGGTAGATGCCGCCGATTCGAAGAACGACTGTTGGTCTTCTTCCTCGGCTTCTTCCTCATAATAGGGCTCCTCCTCTTCTTCGAGATCCCTTGTCAGCCCTTCGGCGTCGAACTCCTCTTCGACCTCGACGACGTCCGCCGATGAAACTGTTGGAATCTTGAATTCCTTCATCCTGGCGTCGAACTCCTTCTTCCTTTGAAGGATGTTCTCCATTTCGGCCTCGAGCCGCCTCTTCTTTTTCTCCATTTCGGAGATGCTTTCGGCGTCGACCGCGGGCCTTTTCGATGAAACTTGCGTCGACGTCGAACGTTCTTTCTGCGTCGATCGGCCCGTTTCATGGGATGATTTCGACGACCCTTGCCTTTCGGCGTCTTTCTGCACCTGGGAGTCCTTTTGTAAGGATCCGCTGGGCCTTTTGTCCGAAGTTCCCCCCTTGGACGTCGAAGTTTTCGGCGCCGGGGCTCCCTTCGTGGACTTTGACTCAGTTTTTCTCGAGTCACCCTCGTGTTGTCGAGGTACTTTTTGTTTTGCGCTCGACGATTCTCTTACCTCGTCTTCTTTTTTCTTGTCGGTCTCTACGACCGTGAAGTTTTCGGCTGTCTCGGCGACGTTGTCCTCGTCGTCTGAGGAGAGGCCCAGAGCGTAGAGCGTCGGGGGCTTCCCCTTGCCGTCCATGTTGGCGTTGGCCCTTCTCTGCCGCTCTCTCACCCTGAGTGTCTTCGGCGCGAAGGCTGAGCAGGCGTTGCAGTCGATACTCTGGTGATCGACCGGTAGGCAGAGGTTGCAGACCGGATGCTGGTCTCTCTGCGCGAACTTGTGGTGGCAGTTTGGGCAGAACTTGAATGGCGTCTTGTCCATTTCGCTCATGGTCTCTGAGCGTGCATTCTCCAGGGCTGTCGAAGAAAAAGGCTCGCTGGTCCTCTTTCTTAGCGCTCCTGATGAAATCTGTTCAATTCCTGATGTCTTCTCTTGATTCTATCGATGAAACTCGCTTTTCTTCCTTCTTCCTCCGAGTGAATTTCTGGAGCTTCCCGATGTCGATCCAGACCCAACGGCGGAAAAAAGAATCTGAAGATGGCGCCCCAAAGGTGGGACTTCCGCAGGAAGCACGACGACGTCACGGGAGGTGCACCAAATGGTGGACGTCGACGCCCACCTGGGCTACAAAAAAAAAAAAAAAAAAAACAAAGAAAAGACTATGAATCCGGACCCAACCACAAGATCGCGGAATAATGCACAGCATAGTGAATCCAGAAAGATTCACGCTGCAAAATTGTGATTCCTACCTCGTTGCCTTCTTGTCACTTTGTCTCCTTGTCCAGGCCTCCTTTCTCCTGGTGCAGTGCGTGCAGTCCATTTTCGACTGCTGTGTGGGGTCTGTAGTAGGATGGAGGTTATTCACAGCACCCCACCTGCTTGCACTGGGTAGGTCCTGCTCTTTGTTGCTCTCATGTCTTATGTCTATTCCATGTTGAGAACCCTTTAGTAAATATTTTCTCTCACCCTTGAGTGGAGACCTTGATATTCATAAGTTAGCCATGAGATGCTGGCCCTCTGAAATCCATTTCAGGTTTTCCTAGCACCAGCATGCGGCACTGCATGCCTCTCTCTCTCTCTCTCTCTCTCCTTACCCCATTTCTCCTTAGCCTGGGTATTCATTAAAATTCTTGTTCTAGTGCACAGAGTTAGTTCCACGTCTGGGGGGGGAACTGAGGGATTGGTCTTGTGATCCACATTCTTGAAACACTGTGTTAATTAGGAGTGTATGAAATTTGATCATTTTGTTTTGCGTGACTATGCATAATGTCTGAAAAATCACACGGAATTACACACAAAACAATATTGGCATTTAGTGACGTATTTTAGCCCAAAATGCATCCTCGCATCCACTGTGGATGTGTGGATGCATTTTGCACAAAGAAAAAGTGCAAAAAAGTACTATGAACAACAGCCTGTTACGTTCTGCAGTTTACGTTGTTCCTGTGCATTTCCAGTAATTGTTTACTGTGAACAGCTCATTCAAAGTTTTTATTGCGAACAACACATATGTGGCATAAAGCAAAAATGTGGGAATTTTGCGTGACAAGAATAATGCAAAATTATCAAAATTACTCTAAATAAGGTCAGAGTAACAAAAAGTTCACTCCGGCATAGTGCTAATGAAACACCCTATGCTGCATCACATTGAAAACTTATAGGTCATGTGAAATTGTATACCTGCACGTTTGGCTCTGTAGCCATTTATATGGGAAATTGTGCTGAACCCCCAAAACCTTTAGGTACGGTAAGTCTTAGTTTTCACACTATGAAAGTATAGGAGTATATAAGTAGTGCCCCTTTGAGACCTCTGGATTTGTAGTCAGTGCTTGTAGAAAATTTGCTGCAAAGATCACTGCTTTTTCCAATTTTATTTTGATTAATAAATCGCCTGGCTCTATTTATTGAAAGTCAGGCTCACTAGCTTGTTTGAGGCAATCCAACACAGGTATTTCTGCATCAGAACTATCAAACCTCACCAGCAGCCACTGGAATAAAAGGCTAGATCTGGAGGACGATTACTGGATTAGCCCTTCCTCCAAAAATAATGACATTTATATCACTACCAAAATCTGCCCAATTATTATGTACAATTGGGAAACTTCAGCAGTTACAATAAAAAAAAAACACTCCAAAAACCAGCTCGCAAGTTTCAGAGGCGAGATAAAACTTCAGGCACAATTATATCTCTCACGTGGTAAGGTGGTATAATACAGAAAAGCTGGGCCGAAGGAACGATGTGACTGGTTACATCGCTTCAGGCAAAATAGGTATTTTTCCAGTAGTTTACGGGTTCCTCCAGGTGACAGCTTAAAGCAGCTGCTTTACATTGCCTTATGGAAGCACTGTCCCCATGTGGCCTGAAGGTTTGGTGTCTTCATCTAAACTCCCTAACACAAAACGTACAAGCAGCAGGCCACACACACACAGAGCAAACAGTACTTGCACATATTTTACACCAGGTGGGCTGATAGGCTGCCTTCTCTGTAGTGGTGCAAGTAAAGAGGTCTGTTCCCCTCTACACAGACAGCTACCACCAACAATCAGTCTCCTCATAGAGTATTATGGGGAGGCAGTATGCACCCTCAGCTATGGGTGGTTTCCTACTTTGGGACACCCATGGAAAGTAGAGCCTGCAATTTACTGCTGAATGTCACAAAAAATGTGGTGCACCTCCTGTGGATATATTGATACGGGCAGGGTCACTTTCACAGCTGTGGCAGGGCTTGCATCCACTCCCCTTCGCACAAAGTGACTTATATTGTTGTGGATGATTGAGCCAGTGGACTAACTAAGGTGGTGACTGATAGCAAGAGAGACATGAAGCCACTTTGTAAATCTGGTGATAACATGCATTAGCGGAAGGTCTAGCAGTGAAAAACTACGTTTGGGACATGGCGACGATAGTAGCTTTTATAAGGGCGCTTCTGTAATACAATGACATGCCATGTAACTCCTAAACATATACAATGTCGGTCTATCCAATTCCCACCATATCGAACAGCACAACAGACCCATAATCCACTGTCCTTATTTTAACACATGATTTGCATTTGCACTTCTTTTGTTTCCTCTGCTGTCTCTCAAATACACTGAGCTCAGCAGAATGAGCACTTGCTGCCATACTGACTTCCATCATTTAGTACTTTATTGACCTGTCCCAATTAGAGCATCATAAGAGAAGGAACTAGGTTTCTCGTTTCCTGGCAAATTACTCCAATGGAAACATGGGGCATTGTATTTTAGATCAAGGGAGATAAAAAACACAAAACAAATGAACAATCAGTTAGTGAACAATGAAAACAACGAACAACCCTTTCAATCAGCCTGAACATTAAACTATTCGATAGAAGAAAGACAAAGCAATGGGAAAGAAAAATGCATAATCGCTAAAAAGAAAATGCTATTAATTTTCTTTCCTGCGTGTGCACTATACTTATAGCCACACTCACTGGTTAAATGTAAGTGCCCTTTGAGGTCATAAAAATCAGGTTACGCAGATCTTCCCAACAATAAACCATTGAAAAGAGGGTCTTTTGTGTACAAAAGTTCCTGCCGTTCCGCTTAAGATCTTGCTTTTTCAGGGACAAAACTCAAGCTTAAAATACAATTCCTCCAAATACACTTTTGCAAGTGTGAAGTGTGCCATAATGATGGAGAAAGCCATGTTACAGACACCGCTCCTGCTTCAACTTGTGTTTTTATTTATCTATGTTTACTATGTCGCCATGTCCTTTTGCTCTTTCTTAGCAGCACCAGAATTATCAGTTGCATCAAATTGGTACGGGCGCCCCTTGACATGTTGAGTCCACAGTTGCATTTCTGGAACATCCCTTCGGTTAGAGCATGGAGACTGGACCTTTCTTGAAAGGCTCGAGGCATTCCGGAGTTGGTGGAAGGCAATGACAAAAGAAGTGTTTTCAAGGCCACTTGAAGGCAGCAAAGCTCTTGGGTGGGACTTCAAGTCCTTTCAGAAGTCTAGCACATTGATGGGTTTGCCCTTTTGTGTCATACTTTGGAAAGGCTTGGTTGGCATGTCTGGCACTGCCAGACATGAGGCTATAACCTAGCCTGTAGCGGGGCCCAAGAGAGTGCGGTATGTCCATGCTTGTGTCACAGGGACTTTATATAGTACCTAGGTCTTTAAACTTGAAACTTTGTTCGTCAAGTAGTCAGTGGAGAAGCTCACCGGATGTCGGCCATTTTATTTTATTCAGTCAGAGTGCAGCTACCCAGTATTGGATTCTCTCGAGCTTCTGTGTTTTCTTTCTTGTTTGCCAATGGTCTACATTACAATAGCCTCTGGCAAACCACGCACACTTCCTAAATTTCGGATCACTTCAGAAATCAGATGGTTTGCCAGAGAAGCACACCACAGTACAGTCTTAGGCACCAAGCTCTGAATGGCTGTGAAAATGTAACAAATACATTTTTGGGGTTGAGCATGACTCTGAAATACAAGTATAGCAGAGCAGAGATAAAGCCAGGTAGCAGAGACAGACATATACTTGAGACATGCACATGTTGTAATGTATCAGCAAATACATTGAGCAGAAATGCATGTACAACTATGTGGTCCATAAATAAAAGCCTCTCTAAAACAAGAACAAAGGCATGTGGCTGAGGTGGCATTTGTTTTTAAAGAAAAAGGCAACATGGACGGTATACACAACCAAGGACAGCATGGAAGATGCAAATCACAAATAAACCCCACGTTTACCTACAGTTAGCCACACAGTGCACATAATAAACTTCCGCAGTCCCTCCCACAGCCGTAACATGTAACTTCCTAACTTCTTGCTGAGTACATTGCGTCTGAGCTGAGCTCAGGGACAGTGCATTTTTCTCATGCTCGAATATACAAAGATTGCTATTTATATAGAAAGTATTAGCCCCTCAGAATAAGCCAGTGACCTATATAAACGCTGTCCTCTGAAGGAAAAAAATACACATCACAGATAGGATACTGTGCATAAAAACATTTTAAATAGTTTCAGTCATATTTATATATATATTTATATTTGCATACATATATTTGTGTGTGAGTATGTGTGTGTTTTTACGTTAATCCATATACATATTTATATAAAGACACACACTCAAGTGGTACTATGGCTTTTTGTTCAGTACAGCTGTAGTGAAAATATACATCTGACCAGAATTCAAGTACAAATGTACAAAATCTGTAAACTCATACAGAATATTTTTTTTAACATTGTAACAGTTCATAGATACAAATAAAACATTCAAAGTTCATCCATTTGCCAGTTTGATTTGTTTCATAATAGTACAGTGGTTTATATTCAGGGCAGCTCCTCTTCGTCGTCGCTGTAACGAGATTTGAAGCATACCTAAGAAACCAGATAGAATCAGAATAAACTGTTAGCTAAATGCTAAAGTACAGTGACAACAAGTAAATGTTTATATTTATATATATATATTTACACACACAACGATTTTGTTGTTTGGGTATATTTATCAATCATCTGACATCATTGCCTTTTCTCACTGTCCACAGTATTTAAACAGAATGGGCTTGATTCACAATGAAAGTAATACATTTACACTTGTAAATTTACATCAATGTGCTTGTGCAGATTTACTATTTTCTGGTATCCCCAAACATTCCCAGAAATTCTCATGGAAACCTGCACAAGGGGCAGGTTTCCATGCGCATTCCTAGGATGGTTGTGCAACAATCCCAACAGTATTCTATTACAACTGTGAAAAATGTCCTACTGTGGATAACTTTCCACAAGATAAATGGAATCCCCTGTACAAATGCACATTTCTTTTTTCTGCGAGTTTGTGGATGCCAATAAACAGCTGTGTGTGGGAGTCTATACAGTTATTTCAACTGTGTCCATGCTGAAGTTGGTAAGAGGTGCATTTCTTTAGAAGTCATCAAGTAAACGCTGCCTATTATGCAGTCTCGCTGTCACCGACGTTCATCCTGAGAAGGAAAATAGCTGTACACTCGGAGGTGCATCCGTGGATGCACTGAGACTGGGTTCCTGACATACACTATCAAGGTATGGGGTAAGGTCATTCCAACAGACTGTGCAGATGGATAGATATTGGGTAGAAACAAAAAATAGATAGGATTAACATTAGCAAGGACATGAACAATAACATGATTGAATTGTTTGTATTTTTCACTAATCTAATAATGCTAATTACAACAATGTATCTCATCTTTCTTACAATCGCAATTCATGCTTTCATTGCACAGATTAGAGCTTTTCAATAAAGTTTGAAAATGTAATATTGTATCTTTTCTTTGTGACACTTTGAGCATGCAAGAGTGACAAATGAAATTGTTAGATCTGTTACTACAATTTCCTTGGGAATCTAAGGGTCATATTCTCAGTTACTCACAACATTTATAACTCTGCTGGTTTAGGAGTTTAAATGTGTTACTGTGAGCTAGCCAAACAGACCAACATTTACTGATTGCATATGAAGGATCAGTCTCTTTATTATGAAACTGTGTTGTTCTAAATACACAGCCCTACTAGATTAGTAGGAACCATATAACAGTTTCAGCAGTTTAAGGTATGCCCTGTGAACTTAGTGAAACTGAGTTCGCTTGAAATGAGCATTCGTGGAAATACCACCAGTTTGTGCACATGCTCGTCTCCATTCACAATCTGTAATGTACTCGCTTGGTTTGTCCACCCTCTTCTGTTACATGTGTCCATGCTCCACTTTCAAACCCTTCTAAAGATTTATACATATTGGTTATTAGTTTTTCCCCCTGCTATCGTTATTTTGCTTGGAGCGTATATGTGAGCTCTGGGACATTTGAAAACATCTTCCATAGACCCCTTACTATGTTTTCTACTTTGGCATATTGCAAAAACTGGTCCATCCATATTCCTTCCTCGAAGATCACAAATGTATTATTGCTATATATATCCCCTGAAATTGACATCCTCTACATATCCCTTCTTGCCTTTAAACCTAAAATTAACTGGAACTATATCTCTTACCATGAACCGCTATTCAAGTCCTACCCTTTTTAATTTATTCCACACTGCCATTTTTAAAAATAACAACATTGATTTATTTTTAATGTAATTTATTTTTTCTTCATTACTGTGTGAAAAAAGCATTTTATATTCCTTTTATTGATTTTTAGTTTACGTTGAGATATTTCTTCATTTGGTTTTCTTTCATTTCACACAACACCAAGCACTATGGAATAAAAGCTGTCATAAATCTAAAATGCAGCAAAAAAATCCACTTGAAGGCAACGGTCCAAATTTTACGTGCACTAACTAGCATGAAGATTGTGAAAAGAATAAGAATGGGTGAGTGGAAACACTTGTACAAAGCTCTTCTCTGAGTGAGTGGTATCTGTGTGCGGATCACCACTACTTTGGCTTTATATTCTTAAAACACTGTGCTTCCAAGAGGATTATTAAAGTATCCATACTCTATTGTAGAGCCAGAAGCAGGAAAATCCAAACTTTGGGACATATGGATACAAAAGGAGATTGTCAGAATATCACAAATCTCTTAATGAAAGGAAACACATGATTTTTCCATGGTCATAGAACGTGAGACGTCGTTAAAACTTTCACACACTCAATAAGTCAGTCTGCGACAAATATGACCCTACATGGGAATCCAGAGAAGGACCGTGGCTATCAAGACATCATCTTGTTTTTTCAGATCTGCAAGCAATGCATGCTTGTTTTCATACCACTTACAACTGGTTTAGCTTGCAATCTAGGAGACCAGCATAGAGGATGAAGCAATGATACAATTATTTAAGCGAGCCCTCCATGGTCTTTTCATTCTTTTGCAACAAAAATGTTGACCCGCTATAGGGAGAAACACTTATTTAACATTTTGGTGACTTGGTATACATGCAACATGATGGAGCTACAGCCAGGCGCGAAAACATGTTTGGTATTTCTACTGCTCTGGCTAGTCAAAGTGAATTACACTGCATTCTTTTTTACAATTTTATGTAGCGTGAAGTTGAAGTGAAGGTCTTGCAGTGATTTTCCTGAGCACCAGTTACATTACACAAGGACACATTTTTTTAGGCATGGGGAGATTGTGATTTGCCCAGAATCATAGTCTTATGCCGCAACTCGAACCTGGTTCCCCCGATTTAAAGTTGGCAGCTCTGGCCATAACTCCACACTGGCTTCCCCTCCACATTCCTCTGCCTTGGCCAGTATTTATTTATTTTGCAGATTTATATAGAGCATGGACACCCATGGTATAGATGCGCTTTACATGTGGACAATAAATGTGACATAAGATCTTACAAAAACTGGTAATTGGTAAACAATAAATGCACCACAAGGTCTTGCATAAAACTGTAATTGGTAAATGAGGAGAGTGAGGGGAGAAATGGGGGGGAGTAGAGTAGGAGTAGGTACAAGAACAGGGAGAAGGCGAGACTTGGGAAGGGAATAGCATTAGTGGGAGCTAAGGGGTAAAGGAGTTGGGTGGAAAGGGAAGAGGGATTAGCTGAGAGTAGGAAGAAGGAGCAAAGAAGAGGAAAAGTGGAGACAGGGGGAATGAGGGCAGAAGGGAGGAGTATAAAAATGCAAGTGTATCCCTCAGTTCTGACAATGAAGTGGTGGCCTGGCTTTGATCCTGAAATTTGCTCAGAAAGTGGTAATATCTGTGATTGAAGCAAAGTGGCATATTCTAATGTTTTAGGCACCTCCTTCATGAGAAGCAACACCTCTGATCCTATAGCAATTTAGCAGATGAAATTACCCAACATTTCAAAACTGATAATAACAGCTTCTAAAGCTTGACTGAATAAATAATACAGTCCTTGAGCAGAGGTGTCAGCTCACCTAAACTAGTTACATATATTTTTACATAACATCCACAACATGAGCTTATCCTTATATGCAGTGTATGAGATCAACATGACCATAGGAATCGTAGAGGCAAGAACTCACATTGCTTGCTCCACACACTGAAAAGCCGATCGGTGCCTGTGCATGTTACATGCTCTCTAATGCGGAGAATTCAATGTCAAGACTCTCTAGCTATGTTATGCAATAGAGTCATCCCAAATATTCGAGTTCCCTTAGAAATATTGTGAAATTCTATTTGACATGGGTCCATTTGAACAGTCCCTATCCGGGAAATGTGGTGATAATAAGAGCATCACAGCAATTCTCCTACAAGTCTATTGCGCCACTATTGACACTGTGAAGACATTACTTTTTACAAAAGCGTCTCATTTACTTAGATGCACTAACAAAAATATACACGAGATATAAATGAAAAACAAAGCCATTTTACAGAGGCAGTCCAAAAACACAGAAACACAATAATATCCCAGCATTTATGGTCTATATCTGATAACTGTGACGAAAACCATGAGTGATCTTACCCCTCTTCGGAATAGTCTGTGAAAGAAGCCTCTCTTTGGCCGTAGGATAGGTTTGCTCACATCTAGATCTGGTGCCAAGCAGCCATCGGTTTCATAAATATTTATGTCTTGGAAACAGTCGGTTTCAATCATCTGCATGTAACAGGAACACAAGGAGGAAAAAAGAAAATACTTATTACGTTTGATCTAGGCTGTCTCATGAGAACCTCTTATCTAAAAATGTAACCATTGGGTGCATTATTTAAAAGGGATCCCTAAACATTTTCTTACAATGACTATAAATGTGTTCTACCAAATACCCTGTAAAGGGAAGAGATATTGAACTTACAAAAAAGGATGATAAAGATATCAGACTTTAAAAAGAAAGATGTAAACTTGTAGTTAACTGTGGAAACTGTAGACCTGGGTTTTAATCCTTTTTAAGCACTTGATTATTTTGTATGATTTTCAGCACATAATTTTATTTCACTATGCCTCAGCTTCTTTGTCTGACTAGAAGTTGAACATATTCATAATTAGGACAAATGTCACTGCAAAACACCACACAAACAACAGAACATACACAAAGACGTGTAGCTTGAGCCTATCATGTTGAATAACCCGGCCTTTCAATAAAGAGGAAATCCTTTTTAGTAATTGCCAACATGTTATTGCTTTTGTTATAAAACTATAACAATAAGTAAGTAGGGGGAAGCAACACGCCCCTTTAAACTCCAATTTCTTAAATTCTGAATCCCCAGGTAACAAACAACACTGAAGCTGCAAGAGTCTGTACCTGGGTCTAATTCAATACAAATGGAAAAGAAAAGTCTACAGTAATTTAATGGAAAAGGAAAGTCTACAGTAATTTCATGGTTGACCTCAGCATGCCTTTCGGCCCTGCCGATTAGGTACTTGAGTCCGAGCACACTTTGGCCTCAGCAAGCCCTTTTCTCTGTTTCGCTCCTTTATTATTAGGTCCTGTTCTCCTTGCTCTCCACAGTAATTCCGTCCCTGTATTGCCTTTTCTTTTTTTACAATCTCCTCACAAGTTTTTGTTACTTCCCCTTTTACCCACAGAAACTGTGATGGAGCAAGGATTCAAAGAAAAGAAACTTGCTTGAATCAACCTCTCGTTAACAAGTACTAACAAGTAGGATTAGTGACTCGAAAGAAAATTAACATACACACAACATTCATACCCAGGGAAAAAGGATTTCCGCTTGCTTAAATAACAAAGAATAATGTGGTACGTAACTGAAATCCCGCTTGAAACCGAGAATCGCTTTGCGCATGTGCAAAACTGTCCTCCGTAAATAACCACATGGTTAACCCATGTGAAGAGGAAAAGTCTTGCGCGTGCGGGAGGGGTTGCTAACTGTAGGTTTTGAAGTACCCCATGCCCGGCATATGCTTGCCTGGATTTTAAATGAAGTTTTTCACTACTAACGCTTTGCTAAACAAAGAAGAAAATAACATGGGCTAGAGTAGAAGGGGGAGGTAAACAGTGATAATAACATATCTGAGAAACTAACATCTGTTTATGATTCTTTCGTCAATAGTAAACATTTTGGGCCTGATGTGCTAAGCCAGAAGAAAGATGGCGGGTGAAACGTAACGCAAGTTGAGTCTGCGCACTAAGATCTTGGAAATGACCTGCTAACCGGAACATTGACCGGCTGCCAAGAACCAAGGAGGTGTGTTTGGGAAAAGCTCCTCAGCGGAAGAAATTATATAAAAATTGTATCTATCTATTTTGTGAAATGTATGTGAAAGGAAGTGTCATGTGAATTTAATAAATTAAGTGGGAAGGGTTTACTAAACAAAGATTAGTTAAGAATTTTGGGATGACCGCATGAGGTGATGACAACTCCCCTGCCCCGGCCCAATCACAGTTCAGGATTCACAGACATTTGCAACCTTTGAGGGTGGGACATGCAAATTAAAGGGTATAATTTGAGTGACTTAAAATTAAGATAGAGAGAGCTGCTACGAAGAGATGTCGATGCTGAGTGAGGAGTGGGCGAGAACTGCTACTGGGAAGAACAGACTGCTTAAATAGATTGAAGATTTGCGGAAGAATATCGAGGAGGGAGAGAGTGTAAGAGAGGGATGCGCTCCGGTGCGTCGGGTCTTAGAGAAGTGTAGTAAGTATAATCCTATCCTGCACCTGTCCTATAGTCTTTGTCTCCTGACTCTTAAAACAGGCGCCCTCCACCAATCCTTTTGGGGTTGGGTTTCCCGTTTCTTACTTAGGTAATTATTCCTTTATCTTAAACTTTTGCAGAGTCTTTGAAAATATGAATTATTGTGTCTTTTGTCTCTTCACCTATCACTCCTAATGCGTTGGGATTGTTGAATACATTTGTGTATTTGAATGTTATTTGTCAAATAAATTTTCTCTCCCATGAAAGTTGACGGAGTTTGCAGTGTGAGTCTGTACAAATAAGCATTCATTTGGATTGAATTATTAGATAAAATCTATTGAATCTTACTTGGAGTCTGTGATCATTTTATTGAAAAGTTGTAAGATAAATTAATGAATTTGTTAATATCACCATCAACTACTCGACTAATGGTCCACTGACCAAAGGAAGAGTGTTGATCTGTGAAGATTAGTTAGGCATTGACTATTTCAGATCAAAAGACCCCCAGCGAAACAGTCAGGAAATTTGAATGTGTATATGGGCCCATTGTGAATGATACGTTGATGTGTGAAAAGTTTATCCTGGCCTTTCGCTGGAACAGTTTTTCTGGTAGCAGAGTGATGGTTATTATCGATTAGTTTGGTGATTATTGATCATTGATTATTGACTATTGTTATGACAAATTGACTATAGGTTTAACAACAAGAGTTAGTGCCGCGTTTTATGTTGTCTCGAAGCACAGGTACAGAGATACCTGGGAATCCCGGGAATGGAATTTAGAAGTGTGGTAAATGGAAATCACACTGCAGAAGGTTACTTGTTTGTTGTCGTAATGCTGAGAAGCTACGGAGGGCTGGCAGTATTACATTATGGGACTATATCGTATAAAAGTAGAGTGTGGGTGACAGCAGAGGGCCCGCCTGTGAAACTTTGGCTTTACCCAAATGAGGAGTATCCCTAGAGGAGTAACAGGTCCTCCCCGAGCTTGAGTGAAGAAACTATCTTTGGTTTAGTGGAGCAGACAGAGTAGCGCTGTTTAGGTCTCGCCTGAGCCAGTGCATGCACTGTCTTAAGCGAGACATTCAGTAAACGGGACTTTTAAAAGTGCGACTGCTCGCTTTTTGCTGGCATTCTGCCTGCGTTCATGTGCACAGGAACGAGCAGAGGCGCCATATGGCTTTCCTTTCGCTCAGTCAAGCGCGTGCGCCTCACTTCAATGCCCCCCCCTCCCCCACCACAGAGCGTGTCTCGCAGATTGTTTTTATATATTTTTTTAACTTTGTGCGCGAGGCGCGCGTGCAGCCAATGCCTGTTTCCATTGGACCCCCAGCTTTTCTACAAGTTTTATTACGGTTAAAAGTGTGCGAGAAGGCTTTAAACTCTGGTGTATTTCATTTAATAATAAATTGCTCTTTGGTTGCTTACCAGTCAACTCTCGTTTGTCATGTTTCTTCCTTCATGTGTTTCAACTTCCTAAATGTGCCCTATTCAGTTATAAAAACGTTCTTCTCTATGTATTCGATATCTCAGCTTCTTACTCCAATTTTCCACAGCTGAGGTAGTCTCCGACCCAATAACTAAATTATAGCCATGTAGCCACAAATGACCATTTTAAATTCATGGACAGCCCAAGCTAGCCTCCTATTAACATTACCCTCGTTTCCAGCTACAGTCGAATCGAACGTTCTTGCTCAAATGGTTTGAAACCATTAAGTTCTCGTCCTCTAATAAATGAGTCCACAGTCCAATACAATTCTATGATGCTCTGTAATACTTCATTTTCTTAAATGGCCGTCAGAAACGTTTATCATAAATTGATAATTTCCTCAGGGCTCAAACATCTGACTGGAAAATTGCCTTACATGCAAGTATTTCTAGAATCTTTCACGCCGCTTTCCATAATACCGCTCCTGTATAGTGAAGAAGGACATAACAGTGTTTGCTTCCAGAATCTGACTGAGCTCCCACATGGCATCCCCCATTCCTTCCAAGACCAGACCGGAACTTTTCTTTAAAGATTAGTTAAGGTCTTAGCACTTAACCTAACTATAGGGTCACATTAAACTTTGGTTTTTTTCAGTGAATTTCTTTTTTTTATTACATTCTAAATTGGCCTAGCTCTAAACCCCGTATAGACGGCTAACTCCTGTTGCGCAGAAAGCTGATCTATCAGAATGTTACTTTTTTTAAATGTGGAGCTGTGAAGTGAGAAGATAGCAATGTGAGTAAACTGATGTGCTCATGCAGATGTCTCTCTCTGTAACTTATTTTTGCCTCTTTAAAAACGACATTATGCCTCAAATGACTAAAAACACATTTCTCACCTCACATTTTTAACCAGCTGGTTTCGTACCAGATTTAATATCTCAATGCTCATTTTCTACAGCTCCTCAGGAAAGGCTGTAAATTTCACAAGTCCTATTCCAACATGATAACATTCAGGAGTGCCTCACTTTTGTCGTGAATGCAAACTCCTAGAGTTCTATTTTGTTTTAATTCATTTTTAGGTCTCGCCTGAGCCAGCACATGCGCTGCTCGGCGAGACATTTAGTTAGGGCTTTTAAAAGTGCGACCGCACACTTTTGACTGGCATTCTGCCTGCGTTCACGTGCACAGGCACGAGCAGAGGCGCCATATGGCTTTCCTCTCGGTCGGCCAAGCGAGTGCGTTTATTTACTTTCTGCACGCGCACACAACTCCCTGTCGCGGCCGAAATTCTTGCTCGCGATCACTTTCGCGCGCACCATTTGCTTGTTTGAACACTTCTCGCCCGTTCCTTGCTGTTTTCTGTTCATCGCTCATTCTTTCATTACTTGTCACTTTTATGTGCATTTCTCAGTATTTCTTGGCTACTTCACTATGCAGTACTCCTTCCTTCTTATTCCTTCTTTGCTGCTTTTCTGTGCGTTTCTCATTCTCTTTCTGTCACTTTCATGTGCTTTTTTCATTATTCCGCAATCTTTCTTTGCTGCTTTTTGAACTTTTACACTGATTCTGTGCCGATCTGCTGGGCATCTGCCACTCTTTCTCATTCATTCTTTGCTGATCTTCTGTGTTTTTGCCTTTCATTCTTTAACATTTTTCTCTGCCCTTTTCACTCAATCCTTGCGGCTTTTGGCTTCTTTTAGTCTCAGCTCTTCTCTTCGAGTTTCAAACTCAATTGCTCTCTTAACTCCTCTTCTTCCTTTTTCTCACTCTTTTGCTCTTCTTCCTGCCCTTGTCCTGAATTTGCGACCTTCCCTGCTTCCTCTCCCACGCCGCACTCCCTTCTCGGTTCCCGCCAGTTACTTAGCCCAACCCATTGCTCCAGAGACCCCGCTCCTAATTCATGTCCGCTGCAGCTTGGATGCACAGCCGGTATGCGCCCCTCCCGTGCCCAGCGCCAGACCCCTTGCTTTCACTCCCATCACTGCTACGTCTCTGCTTCCCTCTCCTCACCCTGAACCTTGAATGCACCTTCCAGTGTTGCTGCTACGCCTCGGTAGTAGACTGCGAAGGTGCCTTCCCCTGTTCCACCTGACACTTTTCCTGCACCTTCCCACACCTTCACACCACCCTCAAATGCACCGCACACAAAACTCACCTCTCCCTCGGCCACGCACACCTACACACCTCTCCCCACCCCTCCCTGTTCTGCCTTCTCCTCAACTCCTCCCTCAATAAACACGCTACTGAAATATGGGACCTGCTGCACGACCACACATTGAAACTGCTCTTCCTCACAGAAACCTGGCTGATTCTATCGACATTACCACACCTATTCCCCAGGCACAAGGTTATAAGACAGGACAGAATTAACAGACCCAGCGGAGGACATGTCATTGTTTTCAAAGAGCTCATCAAGTGTTCCACTGCCTCAGCTAGCACCAACAGCACCATGAATCGGTGCAAACGTTTTTATTCACACAACTGTTGCAGCACATCAAGTGAAGTTTTTGTGTGCTGTATTCTCACTGTAGAAGGGAACTTGAATACATGGCACTCCGATTGAAAAACTTGTGTTTCAATTCTTCATTGAACCTTCTTAGCCTAAAAGGCAGAGCTTCGGTCTAATAATCTGAAGGTTGTGAGTTCAAACCTTTTAGAAGACATGTGTTTTGCGATATAAGTGTTTGCATTTTTTTTTTTACAACAAACTTTATTGGCATTTTTAGGACACCGGGGAACTCGTCCCCATACATGGTACCAATATGGATAGAAGAACAATGAGAATTGGCGTCCCTGTTCAACCCCCCTGGTCTGCAGAACATCAGACCCCCAAACCCTCAAGTGTTTGCATTTTGATAATTCACCAGGCACCTATTTTAGGGTATACTTAACATTCTGTCTTCTCCCAGATTCCTTTTGTATCAGGACGTAGTTTGTAAATTAAACATAAGCACTTAATACTTTGGCAGCTGCGTTTATTGGCTGTAGTTTAGATCCTTCTACATTTTATGTTTGACAATGCATTGTAAATTATTAAGAAGGTACAGTATGGTGCTGGTTTTAATTGGCAAGTTGTGCACACTATACCTTAATTATTGAGCACAGCTTCTTTTGTCATCTTCAATGTAAGATGGTGCACACTCTGAAATCCGTAAAAGTGCACTCTATTAATGCTTTATTTTAATAAATATATTTAGGGTGATAACTAACCTCTAGTTCAGTGTGGACACTTTCTCCAGTCCTTGTTTTCTCTCTCTGTACATCACACCTCTCTTTCAATAAACCTCAGTGCCCCACAGCACTTACATCTCATGACCTCAACTTTTCACCTCTCTTCGATCCTACCTCTAGATCTCTAGCTCTCAGTCAGCTCTCTGCCCCTCTCTTCTCCTCAAGTGCCTCTCTCCCTCTCTCTCTCTACTTTCTCTTCTTTCTGCATCTTGCTGCTCTGTTTGCATCTCATCCCCCTTCATTTCTCTTCCCTTTACTTCACTTCCCTCTTAATTTCATCTCTCTTCATCTTACCCTTTCTATAATTTTTACCATCTATACCTTACCTTTGTCTACCTCTTGCATGCCTCTTTCTACCTCACCATTCTCTCTTTCATTTCTCTCTCTGCCTCACAACTCAATGACTCATCTCTCTCTTCCCCACCTCTCATACACTATCTAGACTCTCAATTTACATCACCTATTGGCCTTCTATGTCTCTCTTTTTATTGATGTCCTCTTTCCCTCGCCTTTCCCATTATTTTATTTATTTCTCTCTACAATGCTCTCCCTACCTCTTCCACTCCATTTATCACTCCCTTTGCTTTCATCTCTCTTTCTATCTCCTTCACTGTTTCTGTTCACTCTCTCTGCTTCCAATGTCTCGCTCATTTAATACATCTGTCTTACCTCTGTCTCTCTCTCCCTATTTCACCATTCTCTACTTCTCCCTCGCACTTCCTCTGTATTAGTCTCATCTCTCTACCTCATCTGCACCTCTTTTTCTCTACTTCTCATATCTTTCTATTTTTCATCCCACCGCCTCTACCTGTCTCGCTACTTTGTTTACCTGACCTGTCATTCTGTGCTTCACCTTTCTATTTGTGCTATCTCATTATAACTCACCTCTCTTCCTATCTTATTTCTCTCTAGACCTTGCCCCCCGGGTTGGCACCTTTCTTACCAGCCTACATTTAAAACTGCATGCCAAGCCTCTAAAAACAAGCATTGGCATAGCCAATAGGTCTCGATTTTGGGACCTTATAAGTTTTTAGCCATGCAACAGTTGATGTTATTGCACCAAGGATATTGTGCTGCATAACTAAATACTTATAAGGTCCCAAAAGCGAGACCTATTGGCTATGCCAATGCTTGTTTTATGTTGTTACTAACAAGAAATTTTATAACAAAAGACGAAAACAGACATTGTTGTATTACCTTGTAAAGGGAGGGTCAGTAGCAGGAGCCGTACTGACATCACAGAGAGCCGCGCTGGTATTGGTTTAAGCAGCGGTCGTGAGAAAACTACCGATTGTAAAGGGAGGGTCAGTAGAAGGAGTAATACTGACGTCACAAGAGCTGCCCTGGCATTGGTCAGACAAGTGGGTGTGTTGAAAGGTCTGATTGGCCAATAGACCGGTAGAGTGTTGGTATTGGGTGAAGAAGAAAATACGTAGTAAGCTCTTATTGGTTTGTTGATGTGAGTCGCGCAGGCATTGGACAAGTGTTGGATAATAGATTCAGTGAAATACGGAAGAGTTTTTCGATTTTGACGAGTGAATAAAATAAGAGACCAAAAGAAAAAATGAAGTTGATTAATAAGAATAAGAATCTCTTTAAGAAGGACAAGGCATAATAACTAGGGAAGGAATCTCTATTGCCACCTCCTAATACACCGGCTTCCTATATGATGATGGAAAGTGGATATCATACGTGTGTATGGTTGGAAAATTGGGTGGAGTATACAAAAGATGATGGTGTTTTAGCTTTAGCTTTTCCCGAACATGATACATTTAATGTAAGAGTTCTTCAGAATTTGAGAAACAGGATGAATTCATTGGAACCAAATCCTAGGTTAACACAGTATGAGGCTTTAGAAGAATGGGAAGTTGAGGCATTTGAGCGTGAGAAATATAGAGGAGGTATGAGAATCAATAGAGGATTTTTACCTAGATACCCATTTGACACTCAGGGACATCAGATGAAAAGATGGAGAAGGGCTGTAGCAACCGAGGGTTTATATCCAGTATTAGTGACTGATGATCAAGAAGGGAGTAAATGTAAGGAGAAAACTAAACATATGGGTACGACAGGGATACGTTGTAATGAATTTGATGATGAGTTATCAGAGGAAATTTTGATAAAGAGACCTCCGCTTTATCAGGAAAGTGCTAGAGATACCACTCCAGGTGCCCCGATGATGGGAACTCCATTGGTTCCACAAGTCCTATACGATCCAACAGTTATTCGAGCATCGCAAGAAAAAGAAAGGGATGCATTCAACAAAACCAAAGAAGAGATAATTCAGAAGATAAATCAGCTAGGCTTAAATGCGGAAACACTGACAGTTCCAGTAATGATTGGCCCTGTGATTCCATTGTGTGGTGACAAACAAGGTACACCAAAATCCCAAACTGTGGCACTTTCTCAGAATAGAGCTAGAAAAGAGATAGCTGTGATAGACGACCAAGTTAGTGAGTCGAATGTTTCATTAATGGATCTCCCAAATATTGAAGCTGTGACGGAAACCTCAAAAAGAATTCCGCCCACAATTGTGAGAGGAAAAGTACCAACTGTCACTCCAGTGGCAGGGGGTTCCACTGGATTTTCTCCTGAAGATCTAGAGGAATGGGCAAAAGGATTAGAAAAGAAGAAACCCAAAACTAGAGATGTAAGTAAGTTAAGGGTGGACTCGAAAGAAATGATCATTCGTACAATAGGTCTTGATAGATTGGGTTCATATGAAGATGAAGAGTTGTTGTTCCTATGTAAGAGTATAACCTGGAGGGCAAAGAATTTGCATGAGAAGATAGCAGAAGTGGCCTTAAAATTTGGAATAGATATAGAAAATTCAAAGGTACTGCAGAAGCACTATAGAGCAGAATTTACTGAAAAGGATCTAGAAATATTGAGTGTGTCAGGATGGATACTGCAGATAAAAGAATTGATACACCATTTAAAGAAATGGGGAGATGTAGATCGTTGGAGAAGTAGATGGACTAAGAAAAGAGAGGAGGCGATTGCTAAAGAGTTATCTGCATTTTTTTTTTTTTGCAGAGTTTTATATAGTGCAAACTTGACCCGAATCCAATCAGGTATCAGAGCGCTTTACATAGCACAAGTTACGTTACATTTGGACACACATTCATTCTTTGTTAGGCACGGGGAGATTAAGTGATTTGCCCAGAACCACAGGATGTTCAGCGTCATTACCGAGACTCGAACCCAGTTCCTCAGGTCCGAGGTCGAGCGCCCTAGCCGTTAGGCCAACTCCTCTCCCCTAATTTCCGATGAGAGAAGTGGAACAGGTTAAAAGGATGTGTCAGATGAGAGAAGTTCCAGGTGATGGATATATTCATGTTCCTTGGAGCAGACAGGATATTTTGTCTTTTACAAATGACTTCCCGAGGTTGAGAGAGAAACCTGTTGAATGGTGCAAGCAGTTGGAGAGATTTGTTAAGGTATCAAAGGTTTTGTTGAAAGATTTGGATGAGTTGTTTGATATATTGGTGCCAACAGATTTGTGGATGGAATGTAAGATTACAGTTGATTGGCCCACCGAAGAATATCCCAGAGATGCGAGAACAGGAGCACCTTCAGAAGAAGTAATGAAAAAGTACAATCAGGTGATTACTTTTCTGAAAGGGAAAATTCCCCCTAAGGAAACAGATTGGATTAAAATAGACAAAACAACTCAAGAACCTAAAGAGTCAGTGCATGCATATTATAAAAGGTTCCTGCAGGTGTTTAAACAGTATAGTGGATTAGAGAACATCGGTGATAAAGATTTGGGACATTTTGTATATGGATTTGTCTATGGATTAAGATCAGAAATAAGTCAGATGATTTTGCAGCATATGCTTTGTTGGCAAAGCAAGCCGATCGATGACATTCTGAAGTATTCAAATTCCCAAATTGATAATCAGATGAACGGACAGAATCAGAGTGGTCAAAATTTGAATGAAAGTAAAGGAAAAGGACGAATGAGTAGAGAAGAAGTGAGAACGAAATATCCTTGTCATGGGTGTGGAAAGCTTGGACATTGGAAGAATGAGTGTAGAAACCTTCAACAGAATAATGTGGAAAATCAAATTTTAAATCCACAGATACAGAATGGGCTGGTTGTGAAGCAACAGCAGCAGATAGTTACTCCTCAGTTACAGGTGCCTCAAGTCCCTTTGCCCAACAATGTGAAAGCTCCGGTGCAGAGATACAGTGTGAACACCGGATTCCGAGGAGAAAGTGGTAAGAATACGCAGACCGTTCAATAGTTTTGAATGCAGAGTGATGCGGATGAATCCGGAATGTTGCAATGACGGTGCCTGCAGGGGGAGGAGGAGTGCATACTTGGCGCATCCTTGGCGGTACACCTGTCAGGTCCATTTATTGATGGGAATGTCGATGGCAATGATATCACTATACTAGTGGACACTGGTGCTACCCGTTCTACCGTGAGAACAGCAGAAATCCCAGATCTACCTCTCTCGGGAGAAACTATCCAAGTTGTAGGAGTTTCAAATAAGCAGATTAGGACCCCGATCACGAAACCAATAGAAGTGAATATTGGAAATTTCTGAGACATGCATTGATTTGTGGTATGTGATTCGAGTCCAGTAAACCTATTAGATAGGGACTTATTGTGCAAAATGAATTGTACAATCTTTTGTACGCCTGATAGTGTAGCCTTTCAAACACCGGATGAGGACGTACCTTTTAAAATGATGCTAGCTAAACAGGGAACAGAAGTGGATGAGATGTTTTCACTTCTTACTGAAAGAGACTTGCCTGATGAGCTTAGAGATACAATGAGGCCAGATGTGTGGGATTTTACAGGAAAAGACATTGGTCTAATGGCTGAGGTAGACCCTGTCAAAGTTATGTTAAAGGAAGGTGCAATATATCCAAACACCCTTCAATATAAAATGAGCCCTGAAGTGAAAGCAGGAGTAGCTCAAGTAATTGATCAAATGATCGAACAAAGGAATCTTAAAAGAAATATTAGCCAGTCCTTGTAATTCGCCAATCATGAGACTCAAGAAGCCTAGTGGAAAATATAGAATAGTACAAGATTTGAGGAAAATCAATAAAATAGTTATACCCTGTTGTCCCGTAGAACCAAACCCAGCAGTGATTCTTTATCAGATACCATGGGATGCTCATTGGTATACTGTGATTGATTTGAACCACGCATTCTTTTCAATTCCATTGCACCCGGATAGCCAATATCTTTTTGCTTTCCGGTTTGAAGGCCGTGTTTTGGCATGGTGCTGAGTTTCTCAAGGGTACACAGAAAGTCCGGCGATATTCAATCAGATTTTGAAAAACTGGTTAGAGACATTGGCAATGCCAGGAAATTCAGTTTTAGTTCAGTACATTGATGACCTATTGGTGGCATCAAAGACCAGAGAAGCTTGTGTCACTGACACAATAGATTTACTGAACCATTTGGCAGAAGGAGGACACTAGGTGTCCCCAGACAAATTACAATTTTGTAAACAGGAATTTCAATATCTTGGACATAAATCAGAGAAAGGAGTCAGAAAGGTGACACCAGAAAGAATAAAAGTGATTCAACAAATGAGTATGCCTAAAACTAAGAAAGAAGTGCTAATGTTTTTGGGGAGTGGTTGGATATTGTCGCCAATGGATAAGTGGATTTTAATTACTGGCGTATCCTTTAATAAGGTTGACACGAAAGGAGATGACAGATCCGATTGAGTGGGATGATGAAAGTAAAGAGGCGTTCATAAAACTGAAAAGTTGTTTGTGTCAGGCCCCAGCCTTAGGAATGCCAGACTATGCAACAGAATTTGCATTATTTTGTTGTGAAAGAGAAGGGTGTGCACTTTCAGTGTTAACCCAGAGACATGGATTGTCTCGACGTCCCGTAGCATACTTTTCTGCCAGTGGCTGCAGCATTACCTGGCTGTTTAAAAGCAGTAGCTGCTACTTGTGTGAGCTTGGAGCAAAGTGAATCGATTGTGATGGGACATCCTGTCAAAGTGTATGTACCACATTCAGTTGAGATCCTTTTAAGAAGGACTCGTACTTAACATGTGACCCCCTAGTCGACTGACTAAGTATCAAAGAGTAATCTTGGGTGCTGAGAATGTAAGTGTGATAAGATGCACCAGGGTGCATCCAGCAAACTTGTTGCCTGATTTTTATTGTGAAGAAGTGAAAGAAAAATTGGATCACGATTGTTTGGATGTGTACCAAGACCAGGCTTCTGTGAGGAACCGAGGTTCTCGGCGCCTACCTAGCGTCTAGAACTACAAATACCAGCAGCCGTAGAACCAGGAAGTGGGCGTCTACATAAGGACGTCGCGCACGGCAGAAGGCGTGCGTTATTTTGAATGCGAGGAAGCAACCCCCCCCCCGTCTCTCGGAGCTTGGCGTCCAGGCGGGAGTTGCGGTCCGAGGAGAAGCGGCGTGACGGGACGAGCGATTCGTAGGCAGTCCATTTCCCCGTCTTTCGGAGCGAGGCGACCCGGCGGGAATTGGAAGAGGAGCCTGAGCGGAGTACGAAGAGAGCAGGTGAGCGATTCTGATGGAGCTCGGCTGAGCTCAAGTACCTTCACCCTCCCCGGCACCCGCGACGACCCAAACCCTTCCTCCTCACCACGGCGGACAGCGGCTCGGATGAGTCGTTGAGGTCCGCGCTGGGAAGGCACCCAGCGGAGCTTGCAGTACTTTGGCAGCGCCGGAAGAGCGCGACTTTGATTCATAGCTCGGAGGAGCTTGCATAACTGTGGCAGCGAGACTATGATACATAGCTCGGAGGAGCTTGCATTACTTTGGCAGCGAGACTTGGGTTCAGAGCTCAGGGGAGCTTGTAGTACGTTAGTCGCGCCGCAGGAGCGTGACAGGCATAGGGGGGAACCCTATAACTTCTGAACCCTAGTGCGTTGATATTCCCTTGTGAAGGAGCGCTACAACGCAGGAACCCTTGGCGTCGGTGTGTTCACCGTGGAAGCCTTCATTGCCAGTACTCACCTATATAGAGTAGGGACTATACAAGAAGGGAATTGTATTACAGAATAGCAGGGGTTCGTGGAGCCTAGGTGGCTACTATCTTGTTTTGATTGGAGGACTGAGTTTGGAGTGTTACTCCACAAATCTGTAGTGAGACCTACTGAGAGAAGACTGTGGTGTATATGGTATGTCTATGTTTATTTTTGTCTTTTTCAGAACCCTGTCCCTGCTGACCCTTTCCTCCATCCTTTCCCTCGCCTGATCGCCTCTGGGCTCTGTAACCTTTGGTTGGAGTCCGGGGATATCGGGAGGTGGACCTACTTAGCATAACCCGGACCCTGAGGAGCTCTGCAAACCTGACAGCTTCACCTCCTTGATGTTCCCCTAGAAGAATCAGATTTTGTGTTTGTTGATGGGTCATGTTTGAGAAGGGAAAATGAAGAACTGATGTCCGGTTATGCTGTATGTACTGTGTCAGGTATTATAGAAGCTTCCTGTCTAAGAGGAGTCAAGTCCGCTCAAATTGCTGAGTTGTTTGCATTAACGAGGGCATGCAAAGTTGGGAAATAATTTAGAGTAACCATATTTACGGACAGTCAATATGGTTTTGGGGTGGTACATGATTTTGGTCAATTGTGGCTACAAAGCGGATTTCTGACTTCCTCAGGATCTCCTATAGGATCTCCTATATGAAATGGTAAAGATGTTAAAGAACTATTGGAAGTACTACAATTGCCAAAAGAAATTGCAGTGGTCAAATGTGCAGCACATAAGTCAGGAAATGATTATGTGACATTGGTAATCGGTACGCAGACCAAGTGGCACAATTTTGTGCAAGAAATACAATGTCTTTGAACAGAGGGATGGAAAAGGAAGTTACCAATTGTCAACAAATGTTTTTCTCTGCCTTTGAGACATGGGATGAAGTTAGACAATTAATTACAGAATGAAGCAGACATGAAAGAGAAGGAACGTTGGATAAAAACAGGCTGCACAAGAAGGGCTGATGATGAAGTATGGGTGTGTCCAGATGGTAGACCAATAATGACAGATAGCCTGTTGTCACAAATGGCTAGGGTGTATCACGAAGTTGCACACGTTGGGAGGCATGCCATAATCAGACAGTTCAGACAAATGTGGTTTAGTCCCAAGTTCAGGATAGTTGCAGAGAGCCTCTGCCAAAGGTGTTTGAATGGCCAATTGCAAAACCCAGGAAGAAAAACCGTGGTCAGTTGGGGTAAAATTGGAAAAGCAGAAGGACCATTCACAAGATTGCAACTAGACTTCATTGAGTTGCCACCTTGCAACGGGTTGAAGCATGTTCTTGTCATTGTTTGTCTGTTTTCTCAATGGGTGGAAGCCTAACCGACGAGAAGAAATTACAGTCTAACAGTTGCTAAGCTACTGTTAAGAGCGCTTATACCGACATTCGGATTTCCAGCCACTTTAGAGTCAGATAGAGGACCTCATTTTAATAATGAGATAATTAAACTAATTTGTGAAGCTTTCAAAATTGAGCAGAAGTTACATTGTGCCTACCGACCAGATGCCTCTGGAGTGGTCGAGTAGCTCAATGGCACAATAAAATCCAGGTTAGGAAAAGTGTGTGCATCCACTTCAGTGAAATGGCCTGATGCTTTGCCTATTGTATTGATAAGGCTTAGGAGCATTCCTGACCGAAGAACAGGACTAAGCCCTCATGGAAAGAGCAATGAGACAAGCATTTATAACTGGAAACAAATTGATGAAGATAACTGATGATTTAATATTGGACTATTGCAAAGGACTGGGTGATCTGGTACGTTTTGTGTCTCACCAGGTTGGAGAAGATCCAAATGCAGCACAGCCAAATCAAGCTCATGATTTGTGTCCTGGAGACTGGGTCGTGATAAAGAAGCATACGAGGAAATCATGCTTGGAACCCAGGTGGAAAGGACCTCATCAAGTCATACTGGTCACGACAACAGCAGTAAAGTGTGCTGGGATTCTGAACTGGATCCATGCAAGTCCTACTCAAAGAGTTCCAAGTCCACCTGATCAACCAAAACAGCAACTGGTAGAACAAAGAAAAGAACCAGAAGCTGAGAGTTGTGAAGTCGAAGAGATCAGAGAATCAGACTCTTGACGATGAACAACCAAGTAAAAGTCAAGTAGAGCAGGCACCAGTTACTGGGACTGAAGCAACTGCTGTAAAGGCCAGAAGAGAGCTTGAACTTGAAAGAACAGAACAAAGTAAGCAAAATCCAGAAGAAACTGTTGCAGAAATCACAGACTCAGCCCAGCCAGCAACAGAAGAAGAACTCATTGCAGGAGACTTGGATCAGATTAATTTACAAAAAGAAAAGGAAAGGAAGACTATTACTGAAAATTCAAATCCAGCAAAGTTCGGAAAAGGGAAAGGATCAGCTGAAGAAAATTTAGATCAGAGTCAGTCAGAAGAAGAAGAAAGGAAAGTAGAAAGTCAAGAGCAGAAACAAACAACAGAAGAAGGAAAAATAGAGAATTCAGAGCAAACCCAACAAAAAGAAAGAGAAAATAAAAGAACACTTGAAATAGGTGAGGAAGGTGAAAGGACAGTACTGACAAAGAGAGTTAGAAAAGAAGATTGCTGGCCAAGTGGAGTGAAAAGACTGAGAACATTCTAAGAAGAAAACCAGAGAAGAGACAAGTAGATGAGGTATCAAGTCAGGCTGAACAAGAACAAACAAGAAGAAAATCATTAAGGTCATCAAAAAGAGTAAAAGTTCCAAGTAGAAAGTCATAGAATAAGGTGGGCAACTGCCCTTTGGATGACTTGCAGATGGTGATGACAAGAGGGAATGCTAGCGTAATGGGAGTTACCATGATTAAAACAGGAGATTATGATAGCTTAGGAGTCCCACTGTTTTCCACAATTCTTTTTATATTTTCTCAATGCGCCAAAAGATTTGATTAGGCTCATCCTAAATCCCCTTTTTTGACATTCCTTTACTGATGGTTATATCATAAAATGTCGTTTTCCTCAGTGACATCCTTTCGTTTTCACCCTGTGCTTCGAATTTCATAGTTTTAAATGGTATTACTTTGTCATACTACAGATGTTGAGTTGTTTAGATGCTTTAAAAGCCCTGATGTTACATATTTCTTTAAGCAACCACAAATATTGCGATTTCTTGGTATGTTTCCTCAAGTTGGGTACTATATAAATTCAGAGACTAAAAATTCAATCCTTATGAACTAGGGAAGACATAGGACATAGACATATGATTAAAAACTGCAAAGAAAAGGAAAGAGAAACATATTCAGAAATGAGCTGTTCCGTGCATTATTTGATGGCAGAAAAGATAGAACAGTGCAGGACTGCTTCTGACCAAATGCAACACATAGAGCAAGCACCGTTTTTTTTTGCTAAAACTCAGCTTAACAATTCTCCAAATTGGTGGGAAAAAAGAAAGTCTAATGGTAAAAATATGCAAAATGCAACAATTACCACACTATAGAAAACAAGTTATATTTTATTTTTGGGGACTTTCTTTGATATTTAGAGATCTTTTACACTTTAGAAGATACATCCAACCAATTAGTTCAATTTAATCTATTTTATAGTGGTTGATTATTCGTGAAATAATTCATAAAGGAACCACAGAAAAACTCTGCTCATCTTTTTTTTTAACTTAAAAAAATAATACACCATAGAAAAGTTCATTCTATACCAGATGTTCATTTGAAAACTTGTGATATGTTTGTTTGTCCCAAATTTTGTATAAAGTATTGGAAATGGCTTTAAATGTACCCATGTAATACTTTAATCTCGCACAACCATCACAAAGTGTAGAAACTGGATCACCATACCTCTTGCTGCCACGGAATGGAGACACAACCGGTCACAAACTTCGAATAGAAGTTGTCATCTGTGGTATCCAAGTTCACTCCTTTTACTGTAGAGAACTGCTCAATGTCCAACACATCCTTGCAATACACTGCACGAGGCTGTAAAACAAGGAACAGACAGAAATACTGTAGAACACAAGACTTCAGTGTTTTGTCTTTGGCCAAAGGGAGACAATTCTCCATTCAGGAAAGTGAGCCAATGCAGTTTGCGGAACACACTGTGAAGAGCATGTTGCCAATGTACATGATGTTCATGAGGGAACGAAAGCTTGAGTAGTTAAGCGGAGAACAGTCTTACATTTATGCTAGTCATAAAAAATACTGTTTTCCTTGCCCTAAATTTGCACACATCATGCACTGAGTAAAATTCCCTACTGAGAGTTAAGAATTCTTCTATTTGTAACTATCATTTTTTTTTTAACTTAAAACTGTAATGCAGTACTGGTGGGGGTAAGGAGGAACTGAGTCCAACTTTGGAGGAAGGACACCACCAGTAATGAAATGCAAGAGTGAAACAACTACCCCTGATAAAGCTTACTCCATGACAGGTGTAAACGTTGATGGGTACCATATCACAAAGCTTTACCACTTTACACCCAAGTCAAGGGCCATACACGTAGTTGAGACGAGGCAACACAGCACAAACAATTCCATATACTGTCTACTGCAGTACGCCAGCACCAATGTGGATGGCAAAAGAGACGTACAAAGAGAATTTAGAGAGCATAAATGCACAAGTAACTCCCAAATCTATTCTCTATTTCCATCTGGCTCTTCAGAGCCTTAACTCATATCCATGATGGTCAACTGATGCTTGTTCTCATTTTCCCCTGAGTGACATTGTTGACGACTCTCTTGGACGGACTTGAAGACTTAATTCTAGAGGCCTTTGAAATAAACAGATAAATACCACTCTCAACATATAGAGGAACCCCTGTTTATTGAGATCCACATTTGGGGCACTATTTGACTAGTACAATAAGCAGAGCAGATAAATCTGTTGCACCATCCCTGCTCCTCAGTGTTGGATCCTTCTTACAGTACATCAGGCTTATTCTCAGTAACATGGAATCCTGATCCAGTAAAACCGCTGCAGGAAATATTCTTACAGGACGATCATTGTATTACCCTATGGATTTTTCCGTCCGATCTTGGTTGTTAGGAGTGTTTAGTGACAATCATGTGGAATTTCGCTCTTACCAACCATATGAATTTCCTGTTTCCACTGAGGTTTAGGTGTGCACATTCCTCCAGGTCATACCTAGAGGACACACTGCACAGAGAAACCCTCAGAATTATCATAGTTTGTGCTCAACTTGGAATCCGAAATGGACACAAACTCCAATAGAGTCTGATCACAGAGAAACAGGGTAACTTCAGAAGAGCAAACTGTATACCAAGTTACCACCAGCTATTTGCTGGAAGTAACTCAGAGTGCAAAATTCACCAAAGATTGAGCAGAAACTACTTTCACACATTTTACTATTTTGTTAGGTTTAAAGGTTTGCAATAAAACGGCTTCCATGAAGTAGTTTCATCACATCAGTGACACACTTAAAACAAACATCCCACATGTGTAAAACGTCAGTGTAAAAGATTTAACTGAACGTTATGCTTCTTTTACACCTGCCAATCTATAAATCCTGGAGTAAAAGCCTACTGGAAACCTCAGTGTCAACTATTAGTTTACTGGTTGGCCTCAATGGTCCTTTTAGTCTTTTGTTTTGGTCAAGAATATCTCACTTCATCACAAAAAGAACACAGTACCTCCAAGAGAAAGACATTAGACTGTCTCCCAATTTGGGAATACAAGTCGAAGTCCAAAATGTGGACGTCACAGAATGCCTGTTGAAGCCCAAGGAAAGATCATTCTTATGGAAGAGGAAGCCTCACACATATTTGTGTCATGCTTCATCATTTGCAACCTTTCCCCACCCTGGTAGGACAGTGTCATCAGCGCAAACATGATCTCCTGACAGACCCTAACAAGAGGGAGTTCTCAGATAAAAACTACTGGACAAAGGCGGGATCCGGATTCATTAAAAATACCTTGAGGTTCCCGGGTATATTACCATTAATAGTGGGGACCCGAGGTATACCTGAAAAATTTGAGACGGTATATTTTAGGACAACCTGTCTCTCTAAGCCAACATGTTTCTGCCCTAGTGGTTAGCCTTAAGCGGTCTGGGGAATTCTTCAGGGCTGTGGATCCCTAGGTTTCTCAGGAAGACTAATCGCCGAGACACATCTGCTGATAAAATACAGAAGGAACATGCAGGTGAGTCCTACTTGAGTATCGAAAGAGGGTATATTAACCTTTAGAAGTAAGTTACAAGAAAAAAGCATACATTAGGACTTCCCTACAAGAGCACACATTAATTTGTAATCATGCTGTGGGCATCCAAACGGCACTGCACAGCATGCTACTATAAAACAACACACGTGATTAGTGACCCTGGCACATGCATAAATGACACACATGCACTTATGGACATTAAGATTCAGTCAATTCTTTTTAACAGCATAGTTAGTTCCTATGAACATTAGACTATCCCTTACCCTAGATTATAGGGGATACTGGCATACTGGTCTGGGGGGAGGGCAATATCCTTTATAGTCCCTCGCTAACGAAAAACAATTGGTGTTCTTGAAAGTATCCTCAGATATAGCAGACACATCGCTGTCACTTTTATTATGATCTAACTAATAGTTATTGAACCACTACTACCTATCAGAACCATTACAAGTAAACATAGTATATGTTCAGGTGAGATTCTCCCCATCAGTACCATTTTAAGTGAACATAATATATGTTAAGGTGAGATTCAAAAGGAGTCATGATATTAGTAGGCACATAACAAGTGTACACTCTCTCACATCGCACCATCTTTCTTTAAAAGTTAGCCTAATCATGAGGCAAAATATACACATAGGTTGAGGCCATTCAAGGGCACAAAATGGCCCACTTATTCTTAATAGAACCCTTGTCATAAATCCATGAAAATCTCATGCCATTCAATGCAGTGCATATGGTTAGCACACCTCCCAGTTCATGAGCGGCATGATTATCGGCTGATGTAGGAGGTAGCCTCCTTCTTTTACATACATTTGGAAGCCCTCACCGTTGATCCATTAAGTAATTTAAGTACATATGCTCACTGGTGTACAATTATAGTGCATGTGGTCCGCACACCACTTCCTCCATACGCAGTCAAACACAGCTAAAGTTGGGTAGTCTTTGTTTTTAATACGGCTAGTCCAAGCATTGAGAAGAGTGGTAAAGGTTTGCCAAAATCGCACAACACGCGTTGCATTCATATGCTCGCCATTGCCCAATTAGACAGTTAAGTATACCTGCTTTTTTGTTTCAAATCTGTTTATTGAGAATACAATTAAAAAAAAGAACAATACAGCAAACAAGATTATCAGAGGACAGAAAAAAGGAAGAGAAGAAAAAAGAAGAGGAAGAGAGGATCAAAGGGAAAGAAGAGGAGAGGGAGGAGAACAACATTAAGTATTCCAAAAGATCGGAGAGTGAAAGCTTAGGAAGCAAAGCTGTGGTGCGTCACAAAGCCATCATTGATCAAAAGCAGCACCCTGTGGGAGGGCAAGGCTACCCTGCTTGTGGAAAGTGATGAAGTGATAGAGGATTCCAACTGGAGGAGGGGGCTGTGTACTATATATGCGTTGTGAGCAAAGCATCCCGTATCTAGAAACTGATACCCCGTGCGCATGGAAAGGAGAAGAGTGTGACTACTAGTAGAGGCAACCCCATGTAGTGAAGATATCAGTCTGCATTTCTATTGGGCCCCCAGAGTCTGTCCAAGGCAGAGGGGAGTAAGTTATCCTAAAATAGGTGTAAAACCCGAACCTTCGGGGGCTGAAGATAGGCATGGTTAAGTTTGCAAAAATAATCTATCAACGGTTGCCAGAGTTTGGTAAATTTGGTGTCTCGAAATTGCAAATGCGCCGTTACTCCATTGCCATAATATGCCACAGGCGGGTGAACCAGACATTCACTGGAGGCGTTTCAGCCTTCTTCCAGTATAATGCTATGATTTATTTAGCTGCGCCGAGCATGTGTAGGCTTAAGTGCCAATCCCTGCGCGTCATGGCAAGTAGGTTCACAGGATTGAGGCCTAAAATGACTGTGGACGGGGATTCGGGCAATGGGTAACCAATCACCTGTTTGATGTGACTAAGGACCTTCTCCCAGTAGGTGGTCAAGAGCAGGCACTGCCACAAGATGTGGAGAAAATCTCCAACAGCGCTTGTACAACGCCAACATATAGGGGAGGAGGTAGGGAAAATTTTATGCAACCTATGGGGGGGTGTAATACCATTGCATCATAACCTTGTATGAAGTTTCCCTCTGAGGGACGCTGCGGAAAACCCTTGGAATGTTGCGCCACAAATGGTCCCATTGTGTAGGTGTGATATCTGTAGATGTTTCGGACTAACATCGTGACTGATAGGTATGCGGGATACCACGAGGAGTGTGTTGAAGAACTTGATATGTACGACATTGTCAAAGGAACGCACCAGCCGTTCAAAGGGGGTAAAAGGGCGGGTGGCTCCCTGAGGGGAGGATGGCACCTGTACCCACTGCCAAAGTTGAAGGTACTGTAGTCTAGCCCCTTCGGAAAGCTGAAAGTTGTGTTTGCATTGTTTGAAGGATTTAAAGGAGTCCCCCCTTAAAATGGTCCCAGATTGTCCGGCACGCCCCATCTGACCTAGCCGAGAAGGAGTGTCAATGCAAGGCAGTCGTGAAGTGTGGGTTGCATGCAATAGGAGTGTGAGGAGACGGGAAAGAAGTGAGACCCCTGGACAATGCTAGCTTATCCCAGATATCTAGCACAGGTTTTGTTGGGACTGCCATATAGGCGCTGCGCGACCGAGCCTTCAGTGGGAGCCAGGCGAGATCTCATATGGGTCTGCAGGCCACCGCCCTATCCATATGAAACCAGACCTTCTCGCTCTCCCACGCAATCCATTCCGAACTAAACTGAAGGTGAGAGGCCCAATAATACTCCATTAAATTGGGGCAAGCCAGCCCCCCACTGTCTCGCGGTAGCAGAAGTATTTTATTAGAGCAGCACGGCTGATGTGTTCCCCAAATGAAGTTAGTGAGTTCACGCTGAAGATTCTGAATCTGGCGCTGCAAGAAAGGCGTGGGTAAAGGCTGGAAGAGATATAGGGCCTCATGTAGGTAGCCAAATACCGGTCGGTAACGGACGATTTTCGGTAATTATACCGTTACCGACCGGTATTTAGGCTTTTGGTATGTAGGGGGACAATTTCTGTATTCGGAATTTACCGAATCGGTAAAATTACCGATTCGGTAATTTTACCGATTCGGTAAATTCCGAATACAGAAATGAGATGTAGGGGGAGTGTGTGGGTGATGTTTTGAGTCGGTATTTACCACCAACTAATAGTTGGTGGTAAATGAAGAATGGATGTGGAAATGCATTTCAAAGCGCCTACAAGTGTGCAATGTGGCAGACATACATGCCCTTAGGGCATGTATGTGTGCCACATGTGCACACATGGCCGTTTCAGGGGTGCAACAGGGTGTCATTGTGACACCCTGCCACCCTTGCATGTGTTCCCCCCATTACCGAATCGGTATTTACCGATTCGGTAATGAGGCATACCTTCCCATCAATGGGAAGATATGCCTCATTACCGAATCGGTAAATACCGATTCGGTAATTACCGAATTTTAACGAATCGGTAATAATTACCGACTCATTACCTACATAGCATTTACCACTTCATAAATACCGAATCGGTATGATTCGGTATTTATGAAGTGGTAAATGCAAGCCCACCTACATGAGGCCCATAATATTTTCGGTAGCACCGACATTTTAACTGCATTCAGGCCTTTTACATTTTTTTTTTTTTAATCCTCATTTGCCTCAGACCTCAGTTGACAAAGAGTAGGCTGTCTATTACCGTTACTCGGTTTTAAGGAGACGTAGGCATCGAGAATGGATCCGGGAGACAACACCCGCCTACCAGTAAACGACAATCCTGCATAGTGTCACTGTCACTCTTTCCAAATGTAGGGGTGGTCTCACTTTCTTATGATACCCTGTGACCGATGACTGTTTATGATGGCCAGCTGGTTGTAAAGACTTCGAGGGGGGCCCAACACAGCCAGAGAGCATCCAGGAGGTTTAATCATAGGATCCAAAAGTTATTGTTTAATAATTAGCAATTGATTTAGCTAAGACCACTTCAATAAACAATCCCATATTGCTTTTTTCCTGCTACTCTGCAATCTGACCAGATCAGTCTTGGAAGTCTTATACAGGGAGGTCAGCCATTCCGTGTTTGTGGGGCGTGTAACATCTGCCCATTTCCTGCAAATTTCTCTGCTAGCCAGCAATATTGCGTAGAAGAGGAACCCCCTAGCAGGCCCAATTACTTTGCTAGCTATACCGAAGATGACCAAGGGGATCGATAGGTAAACAGGGAATCCCAGAATGTCCGATATAGTTATTCCTACTTTCCCCCAATATTCAGTAATCGCAGGGCAGTCTTTGAACATGTGAATGTCTGAAGCGTTTACTAGACGTCACTTCTTGCAGCTGACAGGGGGACCATTCGATATTTTGAACAGTCTTGCAGGAGACAAATCAGCCCTGTGGGTGGTAAAATAATGATTCCTTTTAAGCCAGGCAGGTTTAACAGTAGCATATAAGGTATTAAAAGAGTTTTGCCACAGGTCTTTCCATTGTTCATTTGGCATAAGGGTGCCCCAAAGTTATTCAGCATGTTTAAAATGTCCCTCTATAGCTTCTTCTATAACCCAGTAAAAAACAGGAGACCTCCTTCCTCCCAACTGGCCTCGTTACTAGTTGCTCCTTCAGAATATTTCCTACGCCTATAGGTTTTTTGAGGTTCTGGGACCAACTCTGCAGCTGTAGGTATTTAAACTTGGATATACCACCCTCTGTTCTATTTTGGAGTGATAACGATGATTTTAGGGAGCCATCAGAATCCAGGTCCCTCCACACATTCAATCCCGCTGTCCTAAGTGGTGTGGCTAATTTATCATTCAGACAATCTGGAGTCCCTGGAGAGTCCCAAAGGGGAGCCATACTCGAAAAGTAATTTAGGCCAGTGCATTGTTTAATTTTAGCCCATATACGAGCCATCCCCAGCAAGACTTTCAGCCTGATCTTTAAAAAAAAACTTTTGGTTACCATATTTGAACAGGAATCCCTCGTGAGGGAGATTCCCTCCTTTTAGAATAGCAGAAAACATGGTCCCTGTCCCTGTCCCTGTATGATCGGGAGTTTTTAACAGCATTCTTGCATGAGATAGCTGGAAAGCCCAAGCGTAGTACTGTATATCTGGGAGTGTAAGGCCCCCTTTCTCCCTCCTGCACCTGAGCTTCTTCCATGCTATCCCCGTGGCCTTGTAAGCCCATACAAATGAATTAATTGCTTGCTGAAGCTTGTCGATCCTATGTTTATCAAAATGTATAGGAATGGTATCAAAGAGAAAGGTAATTTTCGGAAGTATGGCCATTTCTATCAAATTAATCCTGCCCAAAATGGTCAATGGGAGATGAGCCCAAGATTTCATAAGCTTCTGGCATTCTCTGGATATGTTAGCCAGGTTAGTCCCTGAGATCTTGTCAATATTCTGAAGAATCCCAACCCCCAAATATCTTATCTCACTCTTTGTTTGGTGCTGGCAGTCCGGCAGGTTCCACGCCATAATCTCCGTCTTTCCAGCATTAACCTCATAGCCTGAGACCTGCCCGGAATCTTGTGCCAGCTTAATAACCTGAGGAACAGATGGCTCCAGATCGGAGGAAAGGATCAAGACATCATCCGCATAAAGAGTTACCTTCCTCTCCCACGCCCCAAACCTAAAAGATGAAATGCCCGGTTCGTCCCTCAGTCGCTGGGCAAAGGGCTCAGTATATAGGTTGAAGAGAATCGGAGAGAGGGGGCAGCCCTGTCTAGGTCCCCTAGTAATTTTACTGAATGATTACCCTTTGCCTGCAGTCAGTTACACGAGCATCACAGCTGGGTCAACACCGCCGCCGCAGCTCCCACACCCCGCAGGGCTCCGCTCAAGGCGGCTGAAGCAGTAGGAACACTGAGTGGTGTGGTGAAGCTGCAGTGCAGTGCTATGCAAACAAGTCAAGGGACAGTGAAGACAGTGAAGACAAGTGAAGACATTCACTGGCGAGTTTTGATACAGTCTAAGGGAAGCTCCCGCCACTCACGTGCTTTACGGGGACCGAAAACTACAACCTCCAGTGCCCCCACTGTGGCTCCAGTCATCGCGTCACTGTGAAAGCGCCAGGAAACGCTTAAAGACGCTCACGGGCTCCCGCGGCGAAGCCCGGCCCAAGGGCGGGCCCGTTTGAGCCCGTAGGAGACCGGCGGAGACTGGGCCTCTGACATCCCCAGCAACGCAAGGTCAGCCATACGGTTTAATTGCTCTTGTTAACTGTTGATGAGAGGAGTGACACTTGGTGGAAACTATAGCGCTATGCTTAGCTTGCGATGTCCGTATGCGAAGGGAAGGGGAAGGGGAAGAAAGCTGTAATGGGTGGGACTGTTACTGTTACCGGGACTCTTTGACCAGTTCATAACAAGAGCAATGTCAGTGTTGGCGCATGAGATTGCATTAACCGAGCGCCGTCTCTCATTGGATCCGGTATTTTCCAAAAGGTCATCTCTGGGGGGACTGATGTTGGCACATTCTCCAGAGCAGCCCATACCCATAGAAACCGACTTTGGGGATTTGGAGCAAAGTAGTAGCCTAATGCCTCTGGAACCTGTGAACACACCTACGGTCCAGGAGCTTGGCTCTTTTGTTTCACTCACGGATATATCCCCGTCATGCACTGATAGCGGCACAGATACCCGTGCAACCACAAGGCTCGCACCTAATATTTTGCCCTAACCAACGGACCTCGCACCGGGAGCGGCCTCTAAGAGGAAGCGAGGAGGGGGCGTACAGAGGGGAAAAAGTTCAAAGGCGCCTAAAAATAATAATAAGAACAGCGACAAGGCGACCACAGTCCCTATATGTTCTGAAGCGCTCCAGGCAACTTCTCTCAAACTAAACACGTCATCTATGGGTTCTGTTGACTCTTCCTTGCCCTCATTTGAAGATGGATTTTGGTTAAAAGTAGGAGCCCTCATAACCTCATCCATGCAGCCTTTTTTTGATAAGTTGTTATCAATTGAGGATAAATTGTTAAAACTTGAACAGTCGACAGTAACTAATTTTGATTGTATCAAGAGTAGTCTGGGGAGGAGTGCCCAGGCTAACGAAGTGATGACGAATATAACTCGGGATTCTGTAGTCTCTAAACACCCATTGCCTACCTCAACTACATCTAACACAGCGGATGCTTCACTTAGTGGGAGTGATGTAGCCGGATCTACCTCCTATAGCGGTGTAGTGGCCCAACGAAGTACAGGCTGTCCCTGTGGTGAAAGAGCAGTACAGCAATCTTTGGGAAGGGGTTTGGCACAAAAATCGCTTGGAGGACCAAAGGAAAGATCTAATCCTAGTGAGTCTAAGCATATTTTGCCATTTATTGATTTACCCCCTGATTCCTCATCATATGTCGTTGTACTGACCGGGGTGCCTGAACTAGACAAAGATAGTGAAGAAGCTTACAATGAACTAAAAAATAAATCTATCCATTGGCTGAATAACAACAGACCTCTCCCGCCGAATGTGCAAAGTCAAATCTTGTTTGCCCATAGAGTAAGCTGGGTGGGTCGAAGAGTGAAAGACTTAGCGGGCGATTGTATGGTCCAACATATATGCGAGTGGTCTCACCAAAGGACAAAAACTGGTATCCAGTCTTTTGACTTAAGTTACTTTTCGCCCACTTGTCACGGACAAACAGCCATGTAATAGTCCTTTGGTTATGGGGGCTGAGGTAATAAACCAACAGGCTGTCCTAAGCTATGAGAAGGTGAATGAGGACACAAGCAAAACCACTAAAGTCAGCGACAGTGGGGAGGTGGGGAAATCCTTAAATGCACCCAAGATTAGTATTGTTACAACCAGTGAGGTGGCACTAAACTCTGAAACACTAGGGACTGCTGATAACAATTGCGAGCCCCTAGAAGTCATAAATAGGGGATTTTATGAGGCGACCTATTAGAGTGAGTTGGAAGCAAGATCACATGGCCCCAGGATCCTGTCGTGGAATATTGTGGGCCTAATGTCCAGATTGGATCTCCCCGACTGGGGCGATTTCATAGACTCCCACGAGATTTGCTTATTCCAAGAAACTTGGGCAGTAAGACCATTATATAGAGTAGGTTTTGTAGCATATTGTGAAGCAGCAGTGAAGGGCCCAAGGGGTAGACCGTCGGGGGGGTTTGTGTACTTGGGTAGGTACCCACTTGGGTTGTACGGTGAAGAGAATAGAAACTCATTCACCTGACAATTTATGTATTCTTCTCACCCATAGAAACCTTCCAAAGCTGCCCATTATCAATGTCTACTCTCGCCCAGTTAAGTATGGGCAAACTTCGCCGACGCTAGATTGTTTGGCTGTTCTTCTTAATTTACTGTCTGGGGAAGCGTATTTTTTAATTGGTGGGGATTTTAATTGTCACTTTGAACCCCTCAGCGGGTTGTCAACACCTATTACCAGTGACGAGGATTCATCATGGTCAATTCCTGCGTCTAACGCGTACCGGGTAAGGGGGTGGACCCCACAAGTCTTGCAATTAACCTCTCTTACCCTCACCTATTCATTGAGGGCATGTAATGGTCGGTTCCCTGACGATAATCCTGGGCATCCCACCTTCGATAGAACTGGACAGGCAACAATAATTGATTATATTTTAATAAATGTTGAAATTTGGCATAAGGTTGCGAAGTTTTCTGTCCTCCCCCGTGATAAAAGCGACCTCAATCCATTGGTCGTAACCCTAGATAGCCATGTAGTGGAAGTAGGGCAAGACCTTGAAAATCGGCTACTAGACAATTTGATAGTGGTTGAAGGAGGGAGAAGAATACGCTGGGGCTCAATAATCCAAGCTCCAGAAGTAATGGCGGATATGTATACTAGCATTATTCCCTTGTTAGAAAAAGCAAGTCTTGTCTCTGGAAGTAGTGCTAATTTAGAATCCGATGAAGATCTAGGCAAAATCCACCTTGATATGGTTGCATGCCTGGTGGATTTTTTTTATAGCAGTAAGCCCAATAATAGTAACGCAGAGATAAAAACCCCTGGTACAATAGGTCATGCAGGGATGCAAAGAGAGCCCTGTTGTCAAGCCTGAGGGGGGGATAGCATGCAAATAAGGGAAGCAAGGGTGCTTTTAAAAAAAATCCTTTTAGCTGCGAAATCTGAATGGGAAATGGAAAGATGGCAGGCCATTACCAATGCCATGGACGTTAAAGACACAAGAACTTTCTGGAATTTAGTCCACACCGGGAAAATAGAGGGTAGGTCTACCCTCGAGCCTAATATTGCTGAGGAAGCCTGGCGTCTTTATTTTAAAGATTTATATTCAAGCCCCTATAATGGACCTAGCGAGAGTGGGATATCGGGTTGTTGTCATACCTTTGATTCCCTTGGGGATATACCTCCATGTACCTTGGCTGAGGTATTATCTGCCTTAGCCAAAATACTGCCAAACAAAGCTCCTGGGCTGGATAGAATCCCCGGGGACCTGTATAGAAATGAACAGATTGTTTGGGCCCCATACCTCCAGACATTATTTAATGCCATTCTTTATGGCATGTCACCCCCCCCCTACGTGGGCCGTGGCAGAGATCATTCCTATTTATAAAAAAGGGTCTCCCATAGAACCGGCGAATTACAGGCCAATCAGGCTCATTGATGTAACTCAAAAGATTTTTGCTAGAGTCTTACTGGGAAGACTCCAGGAATGGATGGAAGACCTTAATATTTTAACTCCTTTACAGGCAGGCTTCAGATGTAAAACATCTACTATAGATCAGTTGTTTAGGCTTCAACTGATCTATTGGAAGCATATAGTTTTGGAGGGTGGTAGTCTGTACCTTACATTCGTGGATCTTAAATCAGCGTTTGACATGGTGGATCGTGATCAGCTGTGTGGAATCTTGCTGGATATGGGAGTACCACCATACCTCTGCCACCAGTTTAAACGCCTCCACGAGGGAACATTTGCTAGGGTAAGGTTCGCAAGAATGGGAAATTAACGGCTCCTTTCCCTGTAGGAAAGGGGGTGAGGCAGGGTTGTGTGCTTGCACCAACCCTTTTCTCTCTCTTTCTCAACGGGCTAATAGGAGACCTTCTTGCCGTTAAGGACATTGACTCCCCAAAACTAGCCAACCACAAATTTCCTGCCCTAATGTTTGCGGACGACACCCTGCTCCTCTCGAAATCACCTATGGGGATGCAGCATGTATTAGAGGAATTTAGTCGGTTTTGTAAAAGGAAGAACTTGGTAGTAAATATTAAGAAAACAAAATATATGGTCTTCAACGCTGACTCCATAAACTGTCCGCACCCAAGAATGGATGATGGACCTTTAGAAAGGGTTCCTATCTTCGATTATCTGGGCATCACACTAAATGACAAAATGGGGTGGGGACCCCAAATCAATAAAGCTAATTTAAAGCTAATTCAGGCAGTCGGGGGTTTTAAAGGTTTATAAGAGATGCGCCCTAAAGGTTATAAGCCCGCCTGTAGAAATCTACAAGGTTCAAGCTAGGGGGGCAACTATGTATGGAGCCGAACTTTGGGGACGTAGCTTAGTTAATGCCCTCACTATAACAGAAAATAATTTTATGAGACAAATCCTGTGTTTGCCCAAAAGTACTCCTTTAACGCCACTAAAGATGGATTTGGGCATCCTTCCCATTGCAGACCTAATTGCTTAACACCCACTGCTTTATTGGCGACGGCTGTGGAGTACGCCAGAGCTAGGACATTATAGAGAGGAATTAAAGGCTGTAATGTCCACTCTGGGTGTGGGTAGTATCCCATGGTTCTCCTTTATTAGAGACTCATTCCGTGCGATAGGAAGGGAGGACCTATGGTCGGCACCAGAGGAGTCATGCTCAGCTATTTAAAAAAAATCCTTGGTTTGTGTACTGAAGGAGTATAAATTGTCACGCATTTTACAGACCGCTAACTCTTCTAGTTTAACCTATGGGGTTCCTGGACATAAAGCAGCAATAAAAATTGGAGCAGGTGCTGGATTTTATTCAACCACCAACAGCAAAAAAACTGTTTTTGCAATTTAGATATGGGACGCTGCCGCTCCATGCACTTACCAACAAATGGGCAGGCGCTACCACCCACCTTTGCCCGGGGTACCTAGTAGAGGAGGAAACTGTAATTCATGTGTTGTTCTTCTGCTTGGCATATAATTGGGCAAGGTAAAAATGGGTTACTCAACTGTGTAGGAACCTAGGTATTCGAAATTATAAGGAATCCTACGGGGTTTTAAAATCTGATACTAACCCTGTTTTTGTTGTTGCAATTTCTAAGTTTCTTCTTGCAATGTGGTGTAAGCGAAGGTATCTATTGAAAAATTGATGTGAGAATTAGCAATACTCGCTTCCACTTGTCAACTATTGTGACGCTAGTTTTGGCAAAAACCTAGCCTGTAAGCGTAGGTATTTTATCAAACAAATGATACGAGATCTATTAAGACCGGCTTTTAATTAGCTGCTACTGCAACTTAGGTTTTATATAAAAACATAGGCTGGGAATTTCCTTTTAACTTTTTTAGTTTAATTTATATTTTTAATGATTGGTTTGCACTGATTATATTTCCCATAGAGATGATTATCATTTTATTCCTCTGTTTCCCAATGAGTGATTATTACTGCTATAAATGCTTGTACTATTTTATAATAAGTGGTTCTTATGACATTGTATTCTTTCTTGATATTAATTTTAAGTGGTTGTGCATATGTATGTACTTTTATGGCCGCAAAAGCCGAAATAAAGTTTCATGAATGAATGAATGAAATGCTCGGTTCGTCCCTCAGTCGCTGGGCAAAGGGCTCAATATATAGGTCGAAGAGAAGCGGAGAGAGGGGGCAGCCCTGTTTAGTTCCCCTAGCAATTTTAAAAGGATTAGTTAGTTTGCTATTGACTAGGAGTCTCGCCGAGGGATCGCGATAGATAAGCTGAATGACTTGACAAAACTTCGGTCCAAAACCAAACTTGTCCATTACAGCCGCAAGATAGACCTAGTTGACCCTATCAACAGCTTTGGTAGCGTCGAGTGTCATTGCTGCAAGAGGTAGTGAGAAGGTTGTGGCCAAATCCATAGCCCCAATAAAATCATAGGTGAGATTAGATAGATTCCTCCCCCTCACAAAGCCCTTCTGATCGGTGTGAAGTAATCCTCCGGCTACTGCTCCCAGCCTATCTGCTAGGATCCTCGCGAAGACTTTATAGTCTGTGTTTAAGAGTGAAATGGGTCTGTAAGACCCACATTCCGCCGGATTTTCCCCTGGTTTCAGAATCAGCAAGATGGTAGATTCTCCCCATGAAACGGGAAGGTTGATAATCATCAGATAGAATCTTGTTAAAAGTGCAGTTATAGTTTGAATTACTGCCTCCCCCAAGGATCTATATAGTTTGGCTGGGAGCCCGTCAGGCCCTGCAGCCTTGCCTCGCTTGCAGGCTGAAATCGCCTTCCTGACCTCTTGCTGGGATATGTCTAGCTCCAAATTTTCTCGCTGAGACGAGTTCAGGGAGGCGAGCCTGCTTCCGATTAGCCACTCACTCACACTAATTTTCTCGACTACATTGTCTTCTTCATATAGGTCTTGGAAGAAGGCAAAAAAGGCATCACCAATCTCTTCATCGGTCGATACTGAGATGCTGTGATCCTCGCTGTCTATTTGCCTAATTACATTTCGAGTCCTATCAGCCTTAACCTTCCATGCCAGAAGTTTACTGGCCCCCTCTCCGTATTCAAAATGGGCAAGCTTACTTGCCTCCTATTTTTTGATGATCCTGGACTGAATAATAGTATCCAACTGGTCCTTCAGGCTAGCCAATTTCGCCAGATGTTCTTGGGAGTTTGCGGGGATCATTTCCTTGTTTAAACTAAACTCCACTACCTTCATCTCAGACTCAATTTGCGCCATCGCCTCCCTGTACTTCCTGTTCTTATAACAAACCCTGCTTTCATCAAGTAATAGTGAACGATCAAATGTCCATGCCCTTGGGGGGAGGAGCCTAGCGCGCAACCAAGATGGCCGCGTAGGTGCGAAGCTCCCGAGGACCTCCGCGACCTCCTGAATTAATCCTGATTATATCCTGTCTTTGATGAGGGGACTGTGTCTGTGTACCCGAGCTGAGGCGGCACCCGTTTTCCGTTTTCGAATCGGACCCCGGACACTGGTGGGAGCACCGATCGAAGATTGCGGCCTTCTCCGCGCCGGCCCCCCGGATTGGAGTTGTGGGGCGATCCGGGGACAAAGCGAACAACAGCGGCGGGCAGGGCTGGGCGACTCGCGTACCCCGCGCTTTCACTTTCGCTTTTGCGCCTTCCTTGCCCTCAAGCGAGGTAGGGTTGCGGAGCGGGGTGCGGTGGTGTGGCCTTGTCCCGGTGCCTGGCTGACCCGCCGGCTGTGAGTTGTCCTGCGGTCCAGTGGTCACCCCCCCCGGAACCCGTGAACTGGTTTATCGGCCCTTTCGAAGAGATTGGCACGACTTTGGGAGTGCGACATGTCCACAAAGCAAGATGGCGACCGGGCAAAGGTGAAATCGACCCGCCGCGGCCCGGCACATCAGTCAAACAGTATGGACCGCTACACCCTCCAGAAGGGATCCCCAGAGGCACAGCGTACATCCCCCGCGGGCCCGGCTGAGGCGTCTGCTCAGCCCGCGGATCTGACCCTCCGGGACGTCATGGGCGCCATTGCCGAGATGAAGGCCTCGGTGGACCAGCGCTTTGATACTCTTGCGCAGAAGATAGACTCGGCCCTGGTGGATGTGGGCTTGGTGAGAGCCGACTTGTCTAAAACAAATGACCGGGTCGATTCCCTGGCCCACACCACCTCGAGTCTCACTACAGACGTGGCGGCCCTTCAAAAGGAGGTGAACCGGCTTGGCCAGGCGAGCGCCATGATGGACCGTCGATTGGAGGACGCCGAGGGTCGGGCCCGGAGGAACAACGTTCGTATTGTCGGGGTGCCGGAGGGACGGGAGGAGGAGGCGGCGGATTTGTTTGTGGAAGACCTGATCCTCACCCATCTCCAGCCCCGGGGGCTGAGTAAACTTTTTGCGGTGGAACGGGCTCACAGGGTCCCCGGAGGAAGACCTAAGGTCGGAGCCCCGCCGCGGCCTCTCATTGCCCGGATTTTTAACTTTCGGGACAGAGACGCTATCCTGCAGACTTCCAGGCTACAGGGACCGGTCAAGCTCGATAATATGGACGTGAATTTCTACCCTGACTTTACTCCGACGGTCCAAAAGCAGAGACTGAGTTTTCTCGGAGTTAAACGTCGCCTACGGGACCTGAACCTTAAGTACTCAATGCTTTTTCCAGCTAAGCTGAGGGTGGAGGTGGATGGTCGCACGCACTTTTTTGACCGTCCCGAGGCGGCTGGGGACTGGTTGGATACTCTGCCTGGGGATCGGGGCCGGGGGGGTGGGGGGGGTGCGGTTGGCGGGGAGGGCTCGCCGGATCAGAACTGAGGGGTGAATAGTAGGCCTTGCTCTGGACAACATTTTGGTTACCATTCACTGATCGTGTATGTTCCCCTCCTATGGAGGTCGTACGGGGTCCATTGGGGGCTTTCCCTCCTCCTCTGGGGGACTAGTTAGTTTTTCATCTATGGGGCGACAGGCACACTGCACTTTGGGGGGGCTGTCTGGGCTCATGCAGGGGTGCAGGGAGGGGGGAGTTCTGTTGGGATGGGTGGGTGGGGGTGGAGTGTTGTTTGTTTGCACCGCAAGGCGAACCCTTTACTGTATTGTTGTTTTTGAGATGCTCTTTGGGGGACGATTGATGGCTTCCATGTATGATGGGGGGTAGGGATCTGACTGTGTTATCATGGAACGTTAACGGACTGGGGGATAGGATTAAGCGTGGTGTGGTCCTGCAGTATCTGAAACGAATTTCACCAGATGTGATCTTCCTGCAGGAGACACACCTTATAGGTAATTCCTTTCATGCCATGAATCGGAGAGGCTATCGCTTGGTGGCCCATTCGGGCTTCACCTCGGGCTCGCGGGGGGTGGGCATCATGATTAAGAACTCGCTCCCATTGGAGATTGATGAGGTGCGCCATGATGAGAGGGGACGTTACACTGTCTTGGTGGGTAGAATGGAGGGCAGAGTGGTCGTTTTTGTATCAGTGTACGTTCCGCCGGGGTTGCAATCTACCACGTTTGCGGACCTGGGGCGCCTCCTCCTTGACCTCCCGGGTGGGCTTCTGGTAGTTGGGGGGGACTTCAATGCGGTGGCTTCTGGGTCTATGGATCGCCATCCCCCTAGGGACCTCCCCCGGGCACAGGCGTGGCTGTCCGGCCTTTTAGATACACTAGGATTGGTGGATTGCTGGCGACTAAAGCATCCCGCGCAGCTGCAATACACCTTCCACTCGGGTGCCCATGGTAGCCTCTCGCGGCTTGATTATATCCTTGTTCCTGCGGCCTATGCTGGGAGAGTGGGAGAGGTGCGCCATTTGGCGCGGGGTATTTCAGATCACTCCCCACTACTGCTGCACGTTGATGTCTTCCCGAAGGGGGAGGGCAGGGTAGCCCCAATCAATGCCTGGTACCTGCGCGACCCCACTATTCGAGCCGAATTGATCAAATCCTTGCAGCGGTACTTTGAGGAGAATGTGGGGTCTGTCCCTTCGGCTATCTCCCTTTGGGAGGCTTTTAAGGTAGTTCTCAGGGGGGAGGCCCTCTCCTTTATCTCCCATGCCCGGAGGCGCGAGCGGGAGGAGGTAACCCGGGTGGAGGCCGAAATTACTGAACTAGAGGGTGACCTGGGGAGCGGGGTGACGGATGCCACATTGCATGTTCTACACCTCAAGCAGGCGGCCTATAGGGCCCTCGTCACGGAGGCGGCCAGGGACCTCAGTAGAGAGCAGCAGGGGCGACTGTATGATGTGGGTGATAAGGCTGGTAAATTGATAGCGTGGTTGGATAAAAAGGAGAGAGCGAGTCGTGTGGTTCCGTTGATCGAGAGGATGGATGGTGTATGTGTCACCGAGCCGGACGCCATTGTCTCCTGCTTCGCGGATTATTTCCGCGAGGTGTATTCCCCGGTTTCTCCCTGCTCGGAGGAGGATTCCCATGCCCTGCTTCGGGACATCGCGCTGCCCTCCCTTTCGGTGGAGGACAGGGATTCGCTGGACGCTCCTCCCACCTCGGACGAAATTGCCCTTGCTATCCGCTCGATCGCATCTGGCAAGGCCATGGGCCCCAATGGCATTCCTATCGAGCTGTACAAGCTGCGACCGGATGTGCTGGCGCCCCACCTGCGCGCGATGTTCCTGGCGGCCCGCTCGCGGGGTTCCCTTCCGCCGGACCAGCGTCTGGCCACGATCGTGGTGATCCACAAGGGGGGGAGACCCCGTGAGCGGGTCACATCCTATAGGCCTATCTCGCTCTTGAACGCGGAGCCCAAAATCCTCGCCAAGGTGCTGGCCAACCGGCTGGTCGGCGTGGTGGGCGACTTGGTCCACCAAGACCAGTCCGGCTTCATACCCCATCGTAACACGGCCCTTAATCTGCGACGCTTGCACGGGGTGCTCGCGCGTGTCCCGTTCGTGCGGGAACCGGCCATCTTGGCGTCCTTGGACGCCACCATGGCGTTTGATACGCTTGAGTGGCCATACATTTGGGCGATGCTGGCGAAGTTTGGCTTTGGACCAGGCTTCATCGGCTGGGTCAAGTTGTTGTATTCCGGCCCATTGGCGCAGGTGGTGGTGAATGGACGAGCTTCGGCCCCATTCGCACTGGGACGGGGCACGCGACAGGGTTGCCCCCTGTCGCCTCTCCTGTTTGCACTGGCCCTGGAGCCCCTGGCGGAATGGCTGCGGTGGCACTCTTCCATCCGTGGTCTCCGCTGGACCCCCGAGCATGAGGACCGTGTGTCCCTCTACGCTGATGATATCCTTCTATATCTCGCCTCCCCGCGTAAATCACTGATCGTCCTAGTTGATGTTTTGCGCTCATTCGGTCGCAACTCAGGCCTCGTCATCAACTGGGCGAAATCCTGTGTATATGTGCTTGCCGGGGAGGCTCCGGTCCTACCACGGGACTGTCCGATCCAGATTGCCTCCCAGGGGTTTCGGTACCTGGGTATATATATTACTCTGGACCCGGAGGCCCGCTACGAGCGGAATTTGTTGCCCCCCCTCCAGCGTTTGAAGGAGGACGTGGTGCGTTGGCGGCGTCTGCCGCTTTCGCCGCTCGGCCGAGCGGCCTTGTTTAAGATGATGTCGTTGCCGCGCTTTCTGTACGCTCTCCAGAACACTATGGATTTGGTTCCGGCGCGCTACTTCCGAGAGGTGGAGAGTTTGCAGCGTCGCCTGTTCTGGGACGGGAGGCCACGTATTGCCTTGGCTAAATTGACGCTCCCGTGGTACGATGGGGGGGTTGCCCTCCCGGATATTAAACGGTATTACTGGGCCTCCCAACTAGCTGCGATTAATCATGGCCTTTACGGGCCCGCCCTGAACCCGGCATTTGAAATGGACAAGATGCTCCTGCCCGGTGGCGACTACAATCGAGCGCTCTACTCTGGCGCGCCGGACCCTCGCCTGACGGGACCGACGCGTGTCATGGTGCGTGTATGGCACGCGGCTAACGCAGCTATGGGGTGGAAGGACCGTTTGACCCGGGCGTCACCGCTATATGCGTCGGCGAGGTTGGGCTCCCTGTGGACCTCGAAGGGCTTCGAGAAATGGGACACGATCGGCATCAGCACAGTGGGAGATCTCTGGACGAGGGGGGGATTCAAAACTTTTGAGACGCTGCAGACGGAGTTTCAGTTGCAAGGCAGTGAGTACTTCCGGTACTTACAAGTCCGCCACGCGCTGGGCTCCGTCTTCCCGGATGTCGCGTCCATTCCGGAGTCTTCCCCCCTGGAGGACAGAGTGCTGGATGGCCATGTCCCAGACAGCACGATCTCCCTTATATATAAAAAACTGATCAACGACCGATCGGGCCTGCTGACTGGCCTCCGCGAGGCCTGGGTTGCCGATGGGCTGGAGTTGGACGACGAGGACTGGATGTCCGCGGTGGCCTCTCCGAAGGAGGTGGCCATCCCGGCTCGCCTTCGCTTCGTCCAGCTTAAGATCCTCCACCGGGTTTACGTGACGGGGCCAAGGCTTCTACGTATGGGCTCTGCTGGGGATGGACTGTGTAAGCGTGGCTGTGGTGCTTTGGCAACTTTCTTGCATATTCTGTGGGAATGCCCAAAGGTGGAGCGATTCTGGCGTGGTGTGCACGAGGTCCTGCGAGTGGTTACGCGTGTCGCGCTGTTGCCTGAAGCGAGGCGATGCTTGCTGAATGTGTGGGAACCAACTGACTACTCGGTTCCGCAGACGCGGTGGGTGACTCTGGGATACATGATAGCTAAGCGTGACATTGCTCAATTGTGGGGATCCCAGAGGCCCCCGGCGGTGTCGGCCTGGAAAGAACACATGGATTGGTGTATGTTTCGTGAAAAGGTGGTGTATGTTGCGAGGGGTAAGCCTGGGGCGTGGGTGAAAATCTGGGGCCCCTGGAACGCCTATCGCGGGGGTATTTGCGAGCCGCCACTGCTGCCGGCTGCCTCACCATCTCCGTCCCCCTAGCCGACCCCCTCCCCCAGCCATGGGCACGTGGTTCCCCAGTCCCTGATCTGTTCTCATTCCCCTCTTCAGAGTTTGGCGATTGGTTGGGGTCCCCCACTTAAGGAGCGCGTGCTGTCACTTGGGATTGCGGGTTGCCTTGCGGGTGTGGTTGTTTTTGTGTTGTTGTGTTTCGACAAAAGGAAACCGTATTGTGGGTCTGGAGTTATGTGGCCTGCACTACTGATATCTCCTGATTTACCCTTTTTGCACCGCCAAGAGATTTCCTGTATGTATGTCATATGCTTCTGCCACTCTAGCGGCCGGCCAGGCGGTTGTAGGCCCATACTTGTAACTATTTGAGATTGCAATAAACGGTTTCAAAAAAAAAAAAAAAAAAATGTCCATGCCCTTGAATATTCTTTACCTTCCACAATTAAATTCAACCATACAGCCGCATGGTTGGACAAGTGTGGGGTCGAGTAACCCATATCCTTGATTTTACCCCTCAAGTCATGGCTAACCATGATGTAATCTATTCTAGACTTATGGTGATACATATTATTATAATAAGAAACACCCAGTTGAGAGCCCAAACTCTCTCTCCAGACATCGCACAGTCCCATCTGTACCATCATTGTTTGTAGATATGCCCGGGACTTCGGCGTTGTATTTGCCCTGCTGCTTGGAGACTTGTCTAGTATGGGATTAAAGACTATATTAAAATCGCCTGCCATTATAATGGGCTCTGGAAACTCCAAGAGATTTGAAAAGATGGTTTTCAATGTGGAAGGATCATCTTGGTTCGGCCTATAATAGCACTCCACTGTCATCAGAGACCCTAAAATGGACATTTTAGCGATGACCCACCTACCACCTGGGTCTACCATAGAGTTTAATACCAGAGCCTTCGCTTGCTTTTTAACTAGAATAGCTACACCTTAATTGTTAGCACTGTGATTGGAGCTAAAAGGTGTTCAACCCATTTTATTGTTCCAAAGATTTCAGACAATTCCTTCTTCAACAGATGAGTCTCTTGCAGGATAATGATCTGTGCTGGAGAATCTTTAAAAAACTGCAGAATCTTAGCCCTCCTATTTTTAACTCGAAGGTCATTAACGTTCCAAGATAAAAATTGAATGCAACTCATGGTGGTTTGAACACCAGAACCTTTAGCGTGCTGCATCTCCCAGAGTACCAGGTTAAACAAGAAAGACATAACCAACAGAGCAAAAGTGAGTTAATCAGACTAAAAGGCGAATGAGGAATTATTTTTCTTTTTTTTACCCATATGCTCCCCACCCTGTGCTCCCCTTCATATCCTGCAGGGGCGGCCACCCCTCCTCCCTCCCTGGAGAACCCAACCCCCATTTTTCCTGTACTGATAGTCCAGATTCTGGTACCGGGGCACCTGTCAAGTCCCTCTGTACTTGAAATACCTCACAAGGAAAAGAAAAGGCAATAAACCAAAACCCAGCAGTAAAAACCCTGTCTCCAATTTTCTCTCAGCTTAATTCCTAGGTGTGGCCTCAAAAAACGTGGGCTTAGCAACAGTCAACTAACAAGTCAGTGTGTCATCCCTGATTCACTAGTATATGGTCTCTCAGGTGTCCTCGAATCTCAATAAGTGCAAGGCTACCCTCGAGAGGCCCAAAGAACCCCGTACGGTATCTATGTAGTTAGTTAACTATTTTGTAGCCTTGCCTAGGCTTTCCAAAAGTACATCTGCTTCTTGAACTGATTTTAAATTGTACGTCTTATTATTGTACATGATTTTCAGGAGTGCTGGGAACTTTAACTGGGCAACCGCACCACGTTTCTTAAATTCATCCATTTTCCTGCCCAGCTCCCATTGTCTGTCGAGTGTAGCATGAGCCAAGTCAGAGCGAATTTCGTAGGAAAAGTCCTTGGGTTTCAAGGATTTTTGCTTCAGAGCACAATTTAGGATCTTTTCTTTCAGGGAAAACGTGTGGAAGTTTATGAGGATCTTCCGTGGTTTGGACCGATTAGGGTGTATTCTAAAGGGGTCCCCATGGATTCTCTGAATGTCCTTTTTTAAGTACTCCTCTGATTCTTCTATCTGTAATGAGTCTTTTAAAAGGGTCACAATGAAGGACTTGATGTTATCTCCTTCTCTCCCTTCTGGGACATTCAGGAGACGTAGGTTATTTCTCCGTGAATTGTTTTCTAGCATCTCAAGCCTGTCCCGGAGTAATGCCTCATCTTTCTTGAGTTGTGTAATTTCTGATCTAGCAACTCCCAGGTTGTCCCTTATTTCACCCACTGAACTTTCTAGGGCCACTGTCCTTTAGGAGGTGGATTTTGTTCTCCAACGATTCACAGAACACCCGGATCTCCCCTTGATTTGCTTCTGAGACGGAGAACCCCTTCCTGATATCCACAGACAAAGAAGAAAAAAGAGCCCCCATCGAAGCTGCTGATGACCCAGCAATTCCCTGCTCCTCTGAGACTATGGCTCGCTCTGCGCTATCCTTGTCCACCCTAGCTTGACAGACTGGATTTACCTCTTGCAGGTCATCACTGTTTATGTCTGAGGCCATACTTTGAGCTAAACCAGAAACTGCTGATGCCATTTTCAGAGAAGACTGTAGAGCTGGAGGGGGACTATTCCGTGCTTCCATCCTGCATTGGGAGAGTGCTAACTCGCACTGTCCCTTTGAGCACTTTCTCAAGGCCTCCCCTTGCTTAACCACATCTAACACTAATGGCTGAACTTTAAAATAGGACCGAAGACAGGGAGTAATCTTAAGCCTAGAATCTAAGGAGTGATTGGCTATGAGTGACTTAACTGACTGGATACTCCTGCCTTTGACCTCACAATGCTCAAAAGTAGAATGGCTACCAACGGCAACTATATCTGAGGTTGCACAATCCCTTATTTCCTCCCCCTGATTCAGACTATTACCTAAGCCCACTTTTCCTTCTTGGAGATGTTTATTGCTTCCACTAAGAGACTTTGCCTTCGTTGCCCCACAGCCTTTCCTCCTACCTCTCCTGCTACCTGTGGTTGGAAGTACTGCGTGGGCAGTTTTTTTTTTACTAAAAATGCTGGTGCAGCTTTCTCCTCCCCTCTGTGCCTCCTTTTCTACCTGGTTGAACTCCCTTTGTGGCTGTAATTGTCTGGGTGTACGCACAAGTTTTCCCCTCCGTGTACAGCGTGGCACTTGCCAACGCTAAATCCCCCACTGCTTGCCCCTCCGGCACCTGATTTTGCTGCAATGACTGTCGTTGTCCTGGCTGTTGAGGCTGTGGTTTTAGCAGTACTGGCAGGGGTCCTTTCTCCTCCAAAAGTAAAGACGCGCTCCACCACTTCGACGGTTCACTTTTCTGTAATGCAGGTGAAAGCCGTCTTGTGCTGCCTCTACCAGTATCAGCCCGGAGGAACCCGCGAGCTGCTGCTCTGCAGCCCCTCAGCTCCAGGGTGGTGGCAAACCAGCGCGGTGAATCCGGAGAGACGCCGACACACATCTCGTGAAAGGGTAAAAGAAAAAAAACAATCTTCAACCCGCGGCAAAATCAGCAACAGGAGGGAGCTCGGAAAGGTGCTACGGGTCTCGGTCTTGCTTCATCAGAAAGTGGGATGAGTACCTCCGGTAGCAAGCGACCGCTCAGCTTGCGGCCGCCATGTTCTCCCCTAGCATCAGACGCCTTTTTACATTCTTGCCAATTGGCTTGCGACCACGTGTTAAGGTTAGGGGTCAAGTTGAGACCTAGGTACCGAATGGGAAGCCCATTGATATGGGACAAGAGACTGGAGCACAGGAATCTCTGATGCAGGAATTGTGAGATTCAAGGCCCACAATTTAGCGTGGTTAATTTTGAGGCCCGAAACAAGTTCAAACGACTGAAGCAGCCTGTGAAGAGCAGGTAAAGAGGTTTGCGGACGGGATAATGTGAGGAGGAGGTCATTCGCAAACAAAGCTATTTTATGGTCCACACCTCCAAGAGTGATGCCAGTAATATTAGGAGACTGGCGTATCATGATGGCGAGGGGCTCTACAACGAGTGCAAATAATAGGGGGATAAAGAGCAGCCCTGTCCGGTGCCCCTGTGGACAGAAATGGGACCCGTAAGTTGGCCGTTGACCCATACTTGAGCTAGAGGTGAGATGTAGGGAGCCATGATCCTAGCAATCATCCAGGGACCCAGCCCTATTTTATGCGGGACAGCCCAGAAAAAGGCACATTGCACCCGGTCAAATGCTTTTTCAGCATCGAGCGACAATAAGCACGCGGGTATGTTCCAGTGGTGAGCCTTCCCAACCAAGTGAGCGATGCGCCGAACATTGTCCGCGCCCTGCCGATGGCGAATGAAGCCAACCTGATCTGGCTCAATAAGCCCGGGTAGATGCGGGCCGAGTCGTTTGGCCAGAATTTTGGTATAGAGTTTAAGGTCCGTGTTTAAAAGTGCGATGGGGCGGAAAGAGGAACATAATGTGAGATCCTTCCCTGGTTTGGGAGCAGTGCAATCTCGGCCAGCGCCATAGAGGTGGAGGGTCCTTCAGTATCTGAGAAAGAGTTAAAAAGGAGAAGTAAGTGCTCTTGGAGCTGTAGAAGAAAAGCGCCATAAAAAGAGACCGGGAGGCCATCAGAGCCCGGGGATTTGGCGAGAGGGAGGTCTTGTAAGGCACCAGTGAGTTCCTCCAGCGTAAGTGGGTCCTCAAGGAGTTGTGCATGGTGTCGACCGATTGGGGACCAATTACATTCCCCCAGCACTGCCTGGATCCGGTCCAAGTTGGGTGGATCCCGTGCGTAGAGAGAAGTATTCGTAAAAGGATTTTAGTTTAGCGGCTTCAGTGGTAGCCCACGTGCCGTCATCTGATTTTATTATAGCAATGTATGCCTTTGCGGCCCGCTACCGGAGGCGAAGAGCCAGAACCGTTCCCACCGTATCCCCCCCTTCATAATATCTTTGCTTCAGTGCCAGAAAAGCATGCTCTGCCTTGTTAGTTCTTTGGGCCCATAGCTGGCCACGGAGCATGGCCAGGCATAGCTTGTTAAGGGCGAGAGGATGTTTCTGATCCAGTTTTTCTTGTGTTTTTATGTCACGGGTTAGAGTGTCCTCAAAGAGGTGAGCCTTCCGGGCCCCAGCTATCGCAATAGAGGTGATACAACCCCGGATCGTGCCTTTAAAAACGTCCCAGACCACGGAGGAAAGGAGTTTCAGGTAGGTCATTGGACAAGAAATAAGATATGATAGCTTCACAGATCTCAGATACGTCCACGGGGTCCCGGAGAACCTGGGGAGGGAGTCGCCAACGGGGAGGGTGACGTGAGTGAGATGTGTGGTCGTGCAACAGGAGCTCCACATGGGCATGGTCAGAGATGGAGATATCGGACATAGACGCCGAAAGGGCTTCACGTATCAGAGAGTGCGAAACAAATAGATAATCAATGCGAGAGTAACAATGATGGGCATGTGAATAATAGGAGTAGTCGGTCGCGGCAGGTGAGTGGTAGCGCCAGATGTCTATTAAGCCAAGATCAGTAAGGTGCTTTTTCAAAGAAGAGGACATGGCCTCCGCCCCATGAAACGAGCCATCACTACGATCTAGACCCGCATCCCATACCAGATTGAAATCACTCCCCAGGATAAGTTGGTGGACATCCTGTGTTATCTGTTCCTGCAGGAATTCCCTAATGAAGAGGTCCTGCGCTTGGTTGGGTGCATAAATATTGCAAAGTGTGAGCATCTGCGGCCCGAACCTGACCTCCAGTTTAAGGAATCTACCATCTTTGCCACGGACAACTTTGGGGACACCCTGTTGAATATCTGCCCTGCAGAGGATAGCCACCCCAGCTGTTTTGGTAGGTGCAGATGCCCAGTATTGGAGAGGATATTGAGGGTGAGGTTAGGAAGATAACGTCTGGGTTCTGTTGTAATAGATAACGCCAAACCTGGCGGCGCTTGTTGGGGGAGTTGAGACTTTTTACATTAAGGGAAAGAAGTTTCAAGCAGGGTACAGCAGTCATAGTAAGGCACTACACACAGGAGCCATCAGAAGTAGGAAGAATAGATTATAAGGCAGCGCCATACACCGCCCACCATCAAACCCCCATGAAATGTAAACACAACAGGTATATATCGCAATGCCCAGCGCAATGTAGAGAGGGGCCAATACAGCAAGTAACAGCCCTTGATCGTGAAATGCCGCACACACAGGAACAAAATCCTCCCTCCCTCTAGACAGAAAAGAAAAAAGAAGGAGAAAAGAAAAGGGAGAAAGAGAGAAGACAAGCAAGATGAGGAGGAGACAAGGGGAGAGGAGTAGGCCTAACGGCTAGGGCGCTCGACCTCGGACCTGGAGAACTGGTTTCGAGTCTCGGTAATGACGCTAAACATCCTGTGATTCTGGGCAAATCACTTAATCTCCCTGTGCCTAACAAAAAAATGAATGTGTGTCCTCATGTAAAGTAACTGGTGCTATGTAATGCGCTCTGATACCCGATTGGATTCGGGTCAAGTTTGCGCTATATAAAACTCTGCAAAAAAAAAAAAAAATTGAACAACAGCCAGCGTGGCCAACAGGACCTATTCCAGTCTAGGAGCAAGCTAGGCTCAGTAGCACAAGCCATCCCAGAGATGTCACTCTCCGAGGAATAAGAGGGGAAGCAGGTCACAGAAGATCAGCATCGCCGTCAGGAGGTGCACACCGGCACCGCTGCCACGCTATAATCAGGGCAAGGGGTAAACAAGCAAGGAGAATGAAGATCCAACCCCGTCTCTATAGAGAGCTGCCGAGGATTAAGAAGAATTATGTTCTTCTGTAATATAGTTAATCGTTCAGTTCTCTTTAGGCTGAGAGCAGGGGGGGAACCACCCGCCGTCCAGGGAGCGAAGATGCTGGATGATATCCTGTTTGGCTTAGGAAGAGGAGAGATCCTCTGTTTAGACAGGCGCCGCGGTCGAAGCACTCTAGCCCACTGTGGCTTTGCAGGCTCTCGGTCCAAGGAAGGCAGTCGGGAAGGGCTGGACGGCAGGGAAGTGATCGGGAGGTGGAGCAGTTGGGAGGCCTCCTGAAAGGATAGTAACACCCGGCGCTTGGATTCCCATTGAAAGATGAGCGCAAAACGATGGCGCCACTGGTATTGAATGCCCAATTCTCTAAATTTGTCAGCGACAGGTTTGAAGTCCATGCGGCGACAAAGCGTGGTCGGAGCAAGGTCCTGGAATAACTGTATAGGAGAGCCTTTGTAGGTTAACTCTGACTTGGAACGTGCTGCCTTTAAGATGGCCTCCTTTTCTGTGAAGAAGTGGACCTTGGCCAATATATCAGGGACCAGACCGGAACGACCATAAGGACCAGACACTCGACGAGCTCGATCAAGTGCAGGCGGAGAGGCATTGTCATCCCCTTGGATGTCGTGTAGGAGATCTGCAACGAAAGACATAATTTCAGAGCCCTCTGCCCCCGCCGGGACACCTCTCAGGCGCAGATTGTTGCAGCGGCTCCAGTTTTCTAAGTCCTCCTGCTTTATTTGGAGTTCAATATGTTGTTCCTCTAAGAGGGCCAGTCGTTGCCAGAGTTGCTCTTGATCCTCCGTGCGAGCGTCGACCGTCTTCTCAAGGTCGTCCACTCTCCCACCAATTTCCGTGACATCTCTCCTGAGTTCCTTTACGCAGGTTTGTACCTCAGTTCGGAGAAAGCCGTTTTCGAAATTGAGCTCTTTTAAAAAATTGGCCATGAAAGACTGAGTAACAGGGTCGGAGGGGCCCTCCATCGAAGAAGCCATAGCCGCAGTAGAGGTAGGACCAGGTTTGTTCCACAGGGCCATCACAGGATTGTCCTTCGGAGGTGCAGCTGTGTCTTACCCAGCCTTAGAGCGTGGCATGACCACTCCGGTACCCTTGCGCCGAATGGGGAGCCAGGGCAGGAGAGCGTAGCAGGAGGCCGGGTGCCTCCCCCCGTATGCAATAAAGGTAGCCGTTGTGTGGAGGAGCAGGGCAATCCGCAGCAAAGGGGTGAGTATGGAGTTCTTGTCCCCTCAGAGTCCGATGCTCCCCCAGGCCCCTCCCGAGCCACGTGAAGGGGGCCGAGGTCACTGGCGGGATGAGAGAGAGAACCCGTGAGACCCACGTGAAACCCCAGCAGATGCGGCAGATCCCCCAGCCCCAAAGAAGCCGGAACCAGGTATGTAGCAGGAGGAGTAGGCCACTTACGAGGGTGCACGGGGAAGAGCACCACCAGTCCTCAATATGATGCACAAAGAAGCCCCAGCGCGCCCCGGCACCAGGGCTCAGGAAGGTAGGAGCGGGAGGGCTCCCAGCAGACGCGACCCCGGCAGAAGGTGAAGACTCTGCAGAAATCCAGTGCCTCAAGAGCTTGCGGGTATTGAGAGGAGCTCCTCCAGCAGGTCTTAGAGAAGGAGATACCGGGGGAGCAGCAAAGCCAGTCCAGGGTCCAGATGTGGTGCAGGCCAGAAGCAGAGTGAGAAGATAGGTCAGGGGGAGGAGGCCGGTGGGAGCTGCCACTCACCTCAGCACGGGAGGTAGCCGTGCACGGCCTCCAAAGGGCTGATGCTGTGTCAGAGAGTCCGCCAAAGGCTCCGTGGTCCGTTCCCCCTTGCAACGTAAGGAAGCCCAAGATGGCGAAGCTCTTAAAGGCTGTGGGGCAACACACCCTTCATGCACCAAAAAGATGGGGCCAAGCCACCAGGTCCTCGCTCCAGTCCCCAGAGATCCAGGCAGAGCCTCCCGGAGTGACACCGAGAGTCAGTAGCGGGCCCCCACTACCCGGAACTCGCCGGGGCCTGTATGACACAAAATGGCGGCCGCGTGCACACATAGCAGGCCCCCATACCAAAGTCACCAGCAGTCCAAGGGGTGTGCCGGACAGGCAGGAGATGTCCAGGTACCTCCGGCGCTCAGGCGCACCAAGCAATGCCACTGAGAGGTGGCAGAGAGGCAGTCAAGGGGTCCACGGCCCGTGTGCTCGCGCCGCGTTGGAAGGCGCAAGATGGCGGCCCTCACACCAGTCGTGGAGTAACACACCCTCCGTGCGTCCAAACAATGGGTTCGGGCAGCCGGACCTCCGTTCTGGACCTCAGGAAAACAGGTAGGGCACCCTGGGTGTCGTGGCAGGACGAAGAGAGAGCCTTGCTCTCCAGGGGGGGCTCCGGTTCCCGGGAGATAGAAAATGGCAGCCGGAGGCTCATGAGCTGGGCCTCAGCACCAAAGCCGCAAATGGCACCGCCACCAACAATCCAAGGTGTGTGTCAAACAGGCAAAAGATTCCCAATCACCTCTGGCGCCTATGTACTCCAAGTGGCAACCCCAAAAAAGCTCAGATGCCGCAGTAGAGGCTTAAGAAAGCAATGGCGGACCGGAGCTCCTGCGACCTGCGTTTCACTCCATGCTTAGCGAGACCACGCCCCTATACCTGCTTTTTGATGTACAATTAGGGGTTGGCAACACACTCACCTCCCAGGTCAGGAGGCCCCTCTGGAGACCCACACACACCACTCATACAATACAATGCAATAGTAATTCGCAAAGCTACCTAAAAAGGTGACCCGGCACTAGCACATAGAAGTTCCACTAAGTCCAAAGGCGGAAGCCAAATTAGAAGAAGGTCATTATAGAGTCAAAAAGAAGCGTTTTAAGCTTTTTCCTGAAAACCATTTCAGATGGACAACTTCTCAAGGCCAGAGGTAAGGCATTCCACAGTCTAGCTGTCAGGTAGGCAAAGGAATGACCCCCTCTTCTGGATTTAAGAATGCAAGGGGTTTGAAACAGCTTTAGGTTGTTGGAGCGAAGGGATTGCACCTGGGAGGACAGTTTCAACCAGCGCCTAAGATAGAGAGGTCTCCTAGAGTTACAAATCTTGAAAGCGAAAGTGAGGGCCTTAAACTGGATTCTTCTATTGATCGGTAACAAATGAAGCTGATGCAAGTGACTAGAGATCGAGCACCAGGGGGGGATTTTCAGGATCAATTGGGCAGCAGCGTTTTGAATAATCTGAAGACGCTGAATAAGAAAGGAAGGGAGCCCAAGAAACAGACGTACTTTGTCAAAAGGCCCACCGTGGGGATTCCACCTGAATGAGCACATTCCCAGCCTCTGGTACGGCTTGGGGCTGCGGCCGCTCTGTTTTTAAGCCAAGAGTGTTCACTATCTCCTCAGCACGTCGCCCCACGTGATGCGTGATTCGGTCGCACCATGTGGTAGCTCGATGTGTGATAGATGAGAATTGTACTTCCATACCCTAGTCATGTTGCCTGCTTGACTCCCACGTGATGCATAGTTCGTCAGAATCTCGTGTGGCGCGGTACATGAAAAATGTTGTTCCGTAGTTTGATAAAGCCACTGTTGGGATATATTAATATCCCGCCCGGTAGTGGGACCTATTTTTCTATTTTAAAACAGCCTGCCATTAACAGTGTACAGCATGCTAAAACAGCCTGAAATGAATGAAGAAGAACTTCCAAAGTATATCCATACACCCCATGGCTCCCCTAAACAAAGTAGAAATTCTACTTAGGAAAGCGGGCGAGATATTGCAGCTGTATCTCAACAATGCTCCCGCCATTTTAAACGAGACCCTGCTCCAGATATACTTTCTAACAATCATAACTGTTGGACAGCCTCAGTGTCAGCAGGTATGGGCTAGTCAGCTGACACACATTTTTAGAAGTAAACCTACTAGCAGGTCTGCCCAACTTATTTTTTTTTTAAAGCAGCATTCACTTCCCATGGGGAGTCTTCTCACAACACCAAGTATACAATCTGTATTTTAGAGTCATGTGCCTATACTGCCCCACGGTATCTCATCAGTGAGCCCATGGAGTCTGAACGCACATCCATCTCTGCTCAAAGATCAAGAGGAGTTTTGTCATATTGTTACGTGATTGCTTCACCTTTTCCAGCACTTGTTGTCTGCGCTCTGTCCACTGTCCACATAGTGTTTTGCCAGTTTTCTGCCATCGCGTTGGCACCTGATGGTACTTCCGTGCTCAGTAATGACCTACGGGGGTGTTAGAGGCCAAAGGGTAATCCGGTTGGTCTGTTCTGCTACCCTTTTCAGGCGGATATGCCTTACAATGTCCTTAACATTATTTGCTCTCTAGAAGAGTACATGGGTTTGAAGTGACAAGGGCTGAGCAGCAGGACGCTGCTCCTGGTGGGGCTTTACCCGATTTACTTGTAACCTGATCTGTACCTAATAAACCCACATCTTTTATAACCTAAAAGACACCATCCTTGATTGTAAAAATATGCTTACATGCTTGGGCACTGCATTGTGAAGTTTGTATAAAAAATATGTATACAGTTTTCGACGTCCCCTGCCATTATTAACTATGTATTTAAATAAATGATGATGCATACACGTTTATAAAGTTCAGTAAGTGTGTTTTTTAACTAAAAGTGAAGGTCAGACCCTCAAAGTGCGAGCTATTTTACAGTACTAGCGTGCTGTGTGCTAAATGCATTTTCTGCCCTGAAAGATGGAGAGAGGCTGGAAGTAGTGGGAGGAGGAAGAACAGGGAAGAACATCGAGAGAAATCGAGACTAAGAAAGGTGAGAGAATACAGAGAGCAGAAACAAGAATGATAGAACGATAGACTGAAATGGAGAAAGATGGAGAAAGTAACTTGAATTAAATAGTAGAGTTGATAGGAGGGCAAGTGAACAGGAGAAGATGTTAAAGAAAATGTTTTTGTTTGTTCGGGGACCGCAGAGACGAGGAATTTGAATCTCACAGGAATACATTGACGATAACGAAGCTCTGCCTTGAAAAAGCCCACGGCCAATGGGCCACTAGGGCGAAACACGTGTCGGCTTTTCCTTTCACAATCTCTATCTACACTCCATTTATGGATAAAAAAATAAAACCAAGCACGTGACAAATACCAATAAACTGCTTTGATGTCCATTACTTACCGACGTTGATCAATCAAGAGGGCACAACCCTCCATTTTTCCTCATACTCAATTCCATAATGGCTCTTGGGTGTAGCCATTTACGAGGAATGTGCCATAACTAAATTGGGCCCTGACGATTGTAGCACCGAAAGTCCAGAACTTTCCACCCAAATAAGTATGTGTAGACTTTAATGGTCTGGGGGTGTATAGTCATTCCCTTAACTTAGGGTGCAAAATAGGCTGCAATTTCTCAGCAGGCCATGTATGGCACTGAGTCTCTGAGGGCAAGGCTCCCCGCATGACCTAGGCTTCACGAATATTTCTTTAAAACATGGTGCCCATGGCACACAGTAAGAGCATATACTTTTCACACTTCTCATTGCAAATCAGTGGTCCATAAACGCAAGTAATGGATTTGCATTACACTAGAAAGTAAAGATACTGTGTGGTATTTGCTGCCTATATTTGAAGTTTTCTAGAGACTTGTTAGTGTATTTTCCACCTTCATGGGGCTGTTTATCATAGAGATTCTAATTACAATTGTTCTCCTATGTTATTTGCACAGTCCCGCACCACTTGAGTAGGTTTTGCCTCATGAATGGCTTGCGTTTACGTTCAAGAGTGGATGACTCAGCGAGCTGAGTGCCTCTTGCAGCAGATGCAGGTAACAAGTTTGAATCTCATGAAAACTCTCCGTTTTCCATCTTCCGAGGTTCATCTTCCTGCTATTGACATTAATTAGTAACTGCAGATTTAGGGCAGCATCCTTTGGTCTTTTTTGGGGTCCCAGTGTCTTTGGTCTGATTTAATGCTCCTCTCCTCTTGGGCATTCATAGGAGTTTCTGTAGAACCGGATAGATTGCATTTTAAAGTTTTTAGTGAAAATAGCACCTATAAGCATAAAGCGTCACTCACGGTCATTTGGTCAAACAAGACCGGGGGAAAAGTCACAAGTTCAGGCCCACCGCAATAGAGTGCAGGCTGGATACAGGGACTAGGTTAGGCTGGCTAAGAAGTCACCTTCTGAGTCCGGCACGAAAATTCCAGTTTGCATCGGAGGATGACACAAGGAGTATGCAGATTGTCGTGGATAATCGTCGCTGTAGAACAAAGAGCAGGCTGGGCATAAGGGACAGTTGTCGCTGTAGCGCGAAGAGCTGGTCGAGTGTCGCAGAATGTAGTTGCTGCAGCTTCTTGTTGGCGGTTGTTGTTGTACAGCGAACTGCAGGTCTCGGGTTGGCGGTCACCCTGGGCAGTCATGGCAGCTCAAAGATTTACCAGGATTCACCAGAGTCTTGCATTGGTAGTTATTATGGGCAACAGAGTCTTGGCACGAACTAGCCCGTTCGTGATCACGAGGAGCCCAAACTTCAGGATTTTCACCTTTTCTTCAGGAGGAATACACTCTGATGCCAGCCTAGGGTCAAGACACAGGGGGCACCTATTGGGGGATCAGGACTCACTCCAAAAGAGGCCATCACCAGGGCATAGGCAGGTCTAGTTGGAGCAGGGCAGCTGAGCAGTTGCAGGGGGGCCTCTGAAGCTTGTTGTGCCCTGTAGCTCACACAGAAGGTCAGCCAAGTGACCCTTGGAGTCACTCTGGCTAGCATGGCATGAAGACAAGCAGGTCCAATCTTCCTTGTCAGACAGCAAGGCAGTCCTTCAAGGAGCAGGGCAGTCCATCTGAATCGTCCAAAGGTCCAGGACAGTTCTGCAGATGGGCTGTGCAGGTACAATATTTATATCTGGTTCCAGCCTTTGTGTGGTGGTACTCCCTGTCCTACCCCCAGCTGGGTCTGGAAAGATCTCCCCCTGGTCAACTGTCTGGAGGTGACAAAGGGCATGGCAGTCCTGGTCTCAGGTTCCTTTTGTGTTTGCTGTAGGCTATGCCCTTGAATTGTAAGCAAGGTTGGGCACATCTCCTCCCAAGCAATCTTGTCAGGATGGCCTATCCGGTCTACACCTAAACCCCCTTTGTGTACTGTTTATAAACAATACACAAACCACAACAGTAGAGCCATCACAGTCATGTAACCCAGGACACTGGCAAAAAGGCACAGTTAGTTGGGACAAAAAAATGCTAACCTTCTAAAAGCTGCATTTTAAAAATTGTAACTTACATTTCGACTTCACCTTTAAATTTCAATGTATTTGACTGTAAACTGCATAGTTCTATCTTCTCCCAATCAAATGTCAGAACTTATTAAATGTAATATTTAAAAAGGAAGGTTTATACCTGGCAAAAGGTTTACTTTGCCAGAATTAAATGGCAGTTTACAACGCCATTACATACTGCAGTGGCAGGCCTGAGACATGTTTTAAAAGGCTACTTTAGTGGGTAGCACAATATGTGCTGCAGCCCACTAGTAGTATTTAATTTACAGGCCCTGGGTACATGTGTATTGATGATCGTTATCTACCTATGTACAACGCTAGGTTGGCATAACCGCGTTGGATGTTGGCAAGCCGTCTTGCCGCTTTTGCTGCTTTTGCACGCGACACTGTAGTCACATGTTATTAGAATTGAGAAATGCTTACTCAACTTTGCTTCACGTGAGAACTGTCTGTTGTTACCATCTTAAACAGTGAATAGCGACCTTGGTCTGTACACAGTGTAACAGAAACAGTCCGGATCTCTAGACGGTGCGTGTTGTTGGGTTCAGGTTGATCGGCCTTTTAATATAGCAGTGTTACATGTTTTTCAACACATTCGGAAGAAGAGCGTTCCTAGGAGCAGAGCATAACTGATCCTGTGATGTGAACTCTCTGAGCTGATCTATACGGTATGGGGTACCCCATTAAAACCTAGAGGCCTTTTATTAGTCTAATAATACTATTAGTGTGTTAGAGAAAGGAAGGTGGCCTAGAGCCACTGTCATTTTAGTATGATTGCTCCTTTCATTTTCTATGGTATTGTAACTATGCTGATGGTTTTGATTTTAATCGTTTGTCTGCTAATGTTAGCCAAACTGCTGCATATTAGGACACGAGGTTTATAAAATAAACTCTTTAAACTTATCCCGTGTCTCTGTTTATTCTGTTGTGGACTGGTACAAGAATAATTACGAAAAGGTGTTTCTGATTCCCACCATTCCTGAGAAATATACTAAGTCGCTTGTTCTAGGTTGTCTATACATTGGGACCGCCGAGCTAAACCTCGGATAACGAATGGGACACTGATGCTGGCCGGATAGGGGTTCTGGGTTCTGAGGTGAGTTTTTGGAACACCGCAATTCACTGAGGGCCTGGGTTCCTGCGCATAGTTCTGCGCATAAGCAGAATCCCTGCAACACATGTAGTACCATTTTCTAAGGTATTACAGGTAAATGTAAATTAAATGTTCCAATCAGGTAGATGCCAATTGTACTAGGTTTTAGGTACAGAACATGGGCATTTTACCACTTGTTAGCAAGGGAAAAAGTGCACAGATTCCTAGTAGCAAGAAAAAATGGGTTTAGTAACGGAAGGTAGAGAAAGGCAAAACGTTTGGGGTGACTCTGCCAAAAGCCCACGGTCCAGCAGAATCATTCACCTACATTAGTTATAAGGTGCATTATTGGAATCAAATTTAACTTGTATGTACACCCTGTTTGGCGAGGGACACAGTACATATTTTTGAAAATCTGAATAAAGGTACAAGGCAGTAAATGCAACCTGCTGGACAAAGTAAGCAAAAATGTTACTTACCTGAATAAGTACTCAAACAATGCAACTTAAGATCAATGGCTTCTACCTATTTTTGTACAAGTGTCAGCAAATATAGGCTCATTATAGGCAGATGGGAGCAAATTTAGGATTGTGAGACACTCATATGGGACGTCTTTCCGTATACTAATACTGCGGTTGCTAACAGGGTTTGCCATTAACTCTGGGCCTGATGAGGGACTGGCAACTTCTGGTCAGTATGAGGTTTTCACAGAGAAACTGGTGGCCACTACTATATTTTGGGTCTGCAGTGAATAGCTGGTTGTGATGTCTACTAGTTACAAAGCTTATTGACTATTAAGGTCAAGCCCCACATAGAAATGAAGTTTGAATCCATTAAGAGTAAACAGATTCCAAAAATGCTTTATATGCACCCTTATACACTTTTTTCAAGCACCCTTCTTCAAGGCCGCACTGGCCATACTGGCCACCAGGCTTTTACCTGGGAGGCTGAAAGGGGAGGGGCTTGCTTTTGTTATTAGGCGCTGCTTTTGTAGCAGTACAGCAGTTATAAAAGCAATGCAAAGTTACTTGTATAGCCAGTAGATTTCAGTGTCAAGATAACTCTGGTGATTAATGTTCCTGCTGGAGAGAGCATTAATAAGCCTGCTGCAAAGAACATGTATCATGCAGATCACAGAACAGTATTTTCAGTGTGTGGCTCAGTGGGTTACTGCCTTTGTCAAAGAGATTCTTTTGTTACTGTGCAGTTCATAAATTACAATTGTAATCTAGCACAGTGAGCTATGAACTGCCATCAAAGATCTGCATGGAAACTGCATTGTACTGGTTTCTCAGTCTTTTATTATCATAATGTTGCAGAAGCAATTGATGAACTTTCTCCTATAATGAAGCCGGGCTGGAATCGCCTCCGCACCATGATTTATTTCATCTCTAGCCAAAGAAAAGCTTTCTTGCAAACAGCTTGAAAGAAAGAGTGGAGGGTTCAGTATAAGCTGGAAGACAAACTTAGATATAAATTTGTTTTGAGAAAGTATCACAACCTGATAAAGGGGGCTAAAAAGTTATTTTTCACTTCTCAAATTGAGCTTGCTCATAATGACCCCAATTTTTTTTTCAGATCGCCAAGTCATTTATTCAACCGTAAGCCTCTGAGAGAGATATTACTCCTTCTCAAACATTATACAACAATCTCTCCAACTTTTTTGAGGAGAAAATCATTACTATCCAAAGGGGCTTCAATAGTAGCTCTCATAGCTTGAATAATTCTCACTGCCTCCTTCAGGATATTTCCATCTTAAGCCCAAAATTGCTGCTTTTCAAGGTATTTCTCTTGGAAAATGCTATATCACTTTGTAAATCAGGCTCCCCTTTTGAACCATGTCCCCCGGCTGTCTTTAGGAAAGCAACTGAGGCCATTAATCCTGAGGTTAAAGGTATTCTTAATGCCTCTCTTTCCTCAGCGTTGGTGCCTGAGACATGGAACTGGCGGCTGTGAAACTGTAATTGAAAAAGCCAACAGCGGACCCTAATGTTTAACCTAATTTTAGGCCGATCTCCCTTCTCCCAGCCCTACAAATATGTTGGAAAAATTAGTCAATGAACAACTTATGGTCTTCCTTTAAAATTACAGCATTCTTCATCCCTATCTATCAGGTTTTAAGCCCAGGCACTTCACAGAATCTGCTCTTTTAGAAGAATCAGAAACAATAAAAGGAACACTGGATAAGGGTCTGAAAGTTAATTCTATTTGTCCACAGGAGTCAAATATGACTGTTACCTCTCCTTCTGCTCTCAGGTATTATCTGTGTCGGGCACTTGTTTTTCTCTGATCAAGTTATGAAACAAATTATTTGAATTTCTCCCTCTGACAGCAAGGAAAACAGTGGTCCTTGTGCTCATCACCTCAAGGTTGGATTACTGCAATCAGTGCTTAATTTGAGCCAGTGGTGTCCGGTGCTCAGCGCCTGCACTTAATTGTCAACTTATTGTGACTTATGATAGTCTGCCACATGGTGGCGCTGTCAGTCGAATTCAGAGAAAAGCACAACAGCTGTTTATTTAATCCAATGCACAATAAAAATGACTACCACCGGGCCATTTTTATAGCTTTGAGGGCCAGGAATTGTCACACGTTTGAGAGTGTTGGTGCTCTCATTGTTAGCTCTGGTGGGGCAACAGGTGGTACAAGCTGCACTGGCTTCTGACGAGGGCCCTTGCCCTTATTTTGTTTCCAAATTAAAGACTGACTGCAATAGCTTATACCTAGGGATTACTAAACAATTGCTGCATAAGCTTCAAATGGTCCAAAATGCTACAGTTAGACTTGTTCTTAAGCTTCCTCAGAACTGTTTGGTCTCTCAGGGACTCAACAAATTGCACTTGCTTCCTGTCCCCAAGCGTGTCCCTTTTAAAACCTTGACCTTGGTTTTCAGAGCATTTTATCTTAAAGGCCCCAAGTACCTTTCTGATTTATGCATTAAAGGGCCCGAAGGACCTTGATATCCTCTAATTCAAACTTAGCTTTCCCTTCTTTCATGCTTAAAACAAGAGCAGGGAAATCTTTTGTTGTGTTGGGGTTTAACCCCTGGAACCAGCTTCCCAGATCACTGAGATTCATAGAGATTGAATCTGATTTTAAAAATTGCCTGAAAACCTAGCTCTTTTCCTTACCTGATGAGTTATGTGCACGGCTGACTGAAGGATTTTAGTTTCAGTTTATTCCTTGATCTTTGAATGTTAATGTTCTTTTTCCTTGTAGGTTTAGTAAACCGGTCTGGTATCTGAAACAGCACCTAGGTGCTCTGTTCTGAGTGACAGTGTGCTGTATAAATACCTAATTTTGTTTAATTGCATTTCTAAAAAGGCGTACTTTGGGTAAAAATAAATTCTTGTTAGTATTTTCAACCTAACCACTGTTACACGTTCTGAATCCTGAGTTTGTGCTTTTCCAGACCAAACACTCTTAAAACATGCCTAACAGTATAGATGAATCCTAAACCTTGTAGTCCCCTTTTGTCTTATGTAACATTTTCTATACAATGATATATACACATATGATTCATTGTCCCTAAATGCGTGTGTGTAATGTAAAGTGGTCCGACACCCTATAGAGGTGCTATAAAACAAATGAAATACATGTGAGAGAGGGAATATGGAAAAATGTGAGGCACTGTCGGAGGGTGATAGTAAGGGGAATCTATGAAGAGCCAAAACAAAGACTGCCGTATCCTGTTGCACTGTAAGGTCATCATTTACTATGCTGTAATACAATTGATAATATGTGAAGAAAAATGTGTTGTAGAGTGCTCAATTTTTACAATGTTGTCCTAAATTTTCTAGTGCGAAGTCCTCCCCACCTTCATGGTATGCTCATTCAGCTGGAATCTCAAGGTGTGCCTTTTAACGAAGTAAGTGGTGTGGGTCCCCGGAGAGGCCTCCTGACTTGGTAAGTGTGTGTTTCGCCAACCCCTAATTGTATATCAAAAGTGGGTGTACTTAACTATATAACTGGGCAATGGCGAGCGTATGAATTCAATGGATGAGGTGCGATATTGGCATACCTTTATCGTGTTGTAGGGATTCTGCGTATGCACAGAACTATGCGCAGGAAACCAGAACCTTAGAGAATTGTGGTGTACCAGAAACTCCCCTCAGAACTAAGAACCCCTTATCCGACTAGCTTAGTGTCATATTCGTTATCCGAGATTTAGCTCGGCGGTCCCAATGTATAGACAACCCAGAACATGCGACTTAGTTATTCTCAGGAATGGTGGGAACCCGAAATACCCGTTTGCACATATATATTAGTCCACAACAGAATAACTAAGACACAGTAAAGTTTAAAGAATTTATTCATAAACCTCGAGTCCTGTTATACAGTACTTTGGCTAACATAAGCAGACAAATGGTTAAGATCATTACCATTAGCATTGTTACAATACCATAGAAAATGAAAGGAGCGATCATATTACTAATGACAGTGGAAAACAACCACCCTCCTTTCTCTAGCAACTAATAATATATTATTAGACTATTAGAAGGTCTCATAGGCTTGCATAGGGGACCCCATACCGTATAGATCAGCTCAGGTGTATCACATCACAGGATCAGCTCAGTGTTCTCTGCAACAGCTCTTCTATCGAATGCCTTAACAATATGCTGCGCTGTGATATTAAAGCCCACGACATTCTGGTATTTGCGGCTGCGTGCATGTTGTGACTAAACAGTGGTCCGATCACCCTGAACATAATCAGCCGGCGCCGCCTAGTGTCCTAGAACAGTTCTTTACTCGATGTACAGACCAAGGGCACTAGCAACTGTTAAGGATGTATAAATAACATTCACTTGAGACGAGTCTGCATTTCTCAAATGAATAACATGTAACAACAGTGTCGGGTGCAAAGGCAGCAAAAGCAACAAGATGTTTTTCCAACAGCTAACGTGAGTGAGCTAACTTAGCCCTGTAAATAGGGAGTGGCCTAAAACCACGTGACAATCGCTTTTCTCAATGCTTGGACTAGCTGTATTAAAAACAAAAACTAGCCTACTTTAGCAGTCTTTGACCACGCTATTATTATTATTAGGTATATATTTGGGCTCATGATTAGTCTAACTCTTAAGGAGAGATGGAGTGATGTGAGGGAGTATACCCTTGTTTTGTTTTGTGCCCTCTAATAACAGGACTCCTTCTGAATCTCACCTGAACATATACTATGTTTACTTTTAATAGTACTGATAGGGAGTAGTGGTTCACTAACTATTTTTTAGACCATAATAAAAGTGACATCGATGTGTCTGCTATATGAGGATTCTTTCTAAAACCTCAATCGTTTTTCGTTAGTGTTTGACTATAAAGGACATCGTGCCTCCCCCCACCCCGAACAGGATGCTGGTATCCCTTATAATCTAGGGTAAGGGATAGACTCATGTTCATAGGAAGTACCAATGCTGTTAAAAAGAATTGACTGAGTCTTAATGTCCATAAGTGCATGTGTGTCGTTTAATAGTAGCATGCCTTTTTTGTAACTTACTTCTATAGGTTAATATACCCTCTTTCGATACTCAGGTAGGACACAGCTGGGTTTTCCTTCTTTATTTTATCAGTAGATGTGTCTCGGTCATTAGTCGGCCTGAGAAAGCTAGGAATTCACAGCCCTGAAGAATGCCTCAGACCTGTTAAGGCTAACCACAAGGGCAGAAACATGTTTGCTTAGAGATTCAGATTGAGCCATTCCATCTAAATTTGGTTTTTAGATATACCTGAGGCCCCCACTATTAAAGGTGATATAAAAGGGAACCTCAAGGGATTTTTAAGGATTTTGATCCTGCCTCTGTCCAGTAGTTTTTATCTAAGAACTCTTTCCCGTTAGGGTCCGTCAGGAGGTTGAGTCCGTCCTGCTGGTAACGTCCTACCAGGGTGTGCAGTGGTCGCCGATGATGAACCATGACACAAATATGTGTGAGGCTTCCTCTTCCTTAAGAATGATCTTCCCTTGGGCTTTGACAGGAATTCAGTGACGTTCATATTTTGGACTTCAACCTGTACTCCCAAATTGGGAAACAGTCTACTGTCCTTTGTTTCGAGCTACCGTGCCCTTTTTGTGATGAAGTGTTGAACTAGGGAGGAAGCACAGTGGCCACACCTCCCCCTCTTCCTTTGTGTGTTGAAAGTAGTTGGTTCAGCATCTTTGCTGTCAGAGTCCTATAGTATTTTACTGACTAGCCCATTACATTTAATTCCCAAAATACACTACCCCAGTTCTTCTGCGATGGCTGAGGAGTTAGCATTTGACGATGAGGTGTGGGCTTTTCTATCTGCACTTTCCCTGTTGGGTGACAACATCAGCCCAAACTATCACCCAACTAGGGGATAGGGACCCCTTGATTGAAATCAAAAGATGCCATGTAAAAACAGTACTCCATGGGGCTATCATGACAGAGTACCTGCATGGCAATGCAGCACCAAGGGGGCTAATTGTAACCAATGAGCCCTGGATTGTTTTTGAGAATAAGGAATTTCGTAAGGACTGGTCGCTCATTGCATGGAAATACAATCAAGACTGGCTGGCCCTTATTATTAAGGCAGCAAAGAGGCTTTCAGATGCTTTAGTGATCCAGATAAAGGCAAGTTAAAATAATCTGAAAGCAGTTTTGAGTATGACCGCCTTCAAGATAAAACTTGAGGAAACCAATAAAACTATATCAGAGTTTAGGGAGTATGTAACCAAGCAAAAAGTAGCTAAATTTCCGAAAGATCTAAAAAGGTTTGCACACAAAAGAGTATACCCCTACTTCATGAACGATTACGTCCCAAAGTCTTTCTCCAATTCAGATAGTTCTTCAAGAAGTAGTACCTCCTCCGATTCAGATAAGGAATACCACCCAGATGAAATTGACATTATGGGGATAAATCAGTGTGGTATTTTCTGTAATGCAAGCAGAGAAAAGATGAAGGCACTGATCTCACGATCAGCAGATAAATCAATTGTAAGAAAATCTGCAGACAAAGGTGATAGTGATTCTCCCCATAGCCATGTACAGAGACGAGGGAATGAGGTTACTTAATGATACTCAGAATTCAAAACGTTTGGTGACGGATCCAACCCTAGAAGTACAAGAAAAGATTTCCTTCTTAGTATCTGAGGGCCTGGAAAATTGGTGGAACACTAAACATGACTTTCTCACACAGAAACAACCTAAGGTACCCTACTTCTACATCCTTCTGAAGGTTCACAAGAATAGGTTTCTACCACCTGGGACACATATAGTCTTGGGATAGGGTCCACCCTGGAACCCCTGTCACAATTTTGTAACGTATTCTTTCAGGCTGAACTTGATAGTAAGACGGATTTACTCGTGAGCTTGGATGTGGAGTCCTTGTATACCAACATCCCCCAGGAGTGGGACTCTATCACCCCCGTCAGTTCATACTTGACTTGGCCCATCACCATGTGGTAATTGCAGTGTATGTCCTTTCACGAAAAGTGCAAAAGACAACACCTTGGTTTAAGGACACCATAGAAACTCAAAAATATGACAAATGGTAACACCAAGAACATGGTGTATATGATAAAATGCCCATGCAATTTAATGTGGATTGGAATGTCGACCAGGTGTGCGCTCATCGACCAGGTGCATGTGTATCCGCATTACTGAGCACCGAAGTACCATCAGGTGTCAATGCGATGCCACAAAACTGACAAAACACTACCCAGCATCGGGTGGTGACATTTGAAAGGGGTGAGGCGTAAAAGTTGGGTATATTAGTGTTACATCGGAAAAGTGCAAAGCGTACAAGCCCGACAGAAACGGTGATTGGGGGTTCTTCAGCAGCAAAAATTGTGAAGAACACGTTGGCAAATGGTACATTTTAAAGCAAATTTGAGAATGGAAGAAAGTTTATAAAGCAGTTGTGAAGTGTGCCGTGTTAAAATATTTAAAGACATCAGAAGCTGCCTCACATCTTACTCCATTAAATACCTTCAACAATTACTGTAGTGAGTCACTTGTACAGTTGTACATAAGTACTATGGAAGTGAAACTATGGAAATGTTGCGCATAAGCAATCGGAAGACTTGGCAGCTATAAACAAACACTGACTGTCAGATCACCATAACGCAAAGCCTGCCATTGACAGCAGATGTGCCCCTGCAAAGAATGATTAACAATTGTCAATTAAAAACTCAAAAAAGCAACTGCAAATGTGAATGTAATGGTCTAAAATTCAGAGCAGTGTTCCTTTCTTTTCTGCTCTACACACTCCACCAGGCAGCAGCACCAGGGACGAACACATCCCCGCTCCTTCCCCGCAACAAAACCGGTAATTTACAAAGCTTTTGGTTGGGACAATCAAGTGTTCGCCGGTCTGGACCAATGCCGGGCCCCTTCTCAAGCATTCACACAAATGAAACCGCTCAGCTTCCCAAGACTCTCCAGCCTGCACTTTGTATCCTGTCGGCGCGCCATATGCAGGGCTCTATTACCCGGTGCTGAAGGCGGGAAGCCCTGTCTGAGCCCTGGAGGAATATCACTCAAGCTTCATGATTACTCTTGAATTCCGGTGTATTTTTCAGCTGAAAAATACACCGGAATTCAACAAATCACGAAGCTCGAGCGATGGAAAGTGCTGCTCATGTTCTAGACGATGCTTGCTGCAGTGCCAGAAATATTTGCTGTGCAGGTGTGGGGGACGAGAAACTCTTGCCCCTGTTCTTATTCATTAATTGTGTGTAGAATTGAAATTTATTGAAAAGGTGTAAACGAAGAACATAAAATATTTGGAACTGCACAGCAGAGGTATAGCAGACTCGTCCCATAATACTTAATTCGGACTTTTACTCATTCATTGGTCACTTCTTTCATTCGCTGTGTCAAGGATGCACCAGCCCTCACTTCCATGGCTGTTTTTTCCGCCTGAACACAGTAACATTCTTCAACACTATGGAGGAGCGAGGACCCCTAGACCTATTTGCCCCCGTCAACAGCGCTGCAACTGGAGGCGCTCCATGTCTGGGTATCCCATCCGTTCTCTACGACACCGGGCTTCAAGCAGCTAGATAGATACTACCAAGAGAAGGGGTCATGACGCTTGGGGGGGGCATACCTGAGGCTCGGCACCAGGCTGGCTGCTCCCCGCTTCATCTAGCCAACACAGCTCCCCCATCCGACCGACACTGATTCTACTCCGCTCCCTGTTCATCAAGATAATTGAAAGCCATAAATAAAATGTGCTTGAGCTGGCAACATTTTTATTTAACATTTTTCATAATAAATGGGAGGAATGTGTATGGCATCCACATTCTTTTTATTTATTATGAAAAATGTGAAATAAAACATTGCCAGCTCAAGCACATTTTGGCTATAAAACTTTCAATTATCTTAATAAATAGGGAGAGGCAGCGAGACTTGACCAGCACTTTTTACCTTTTTTTTCTCAAACCTGCAGTTCGCCTCATGTGCTACATGTATACATATTTTCACTGTAGGAAGCTATAGTCTGTAGGTAAATATGTCCATATGTAGCATACAACACAATGTGAACCGGAGGATTGAGAAAAAAAAGGGAAAAAAGCACTAAGATTTACGACGTAATTTTGCATGCGCAAATGGGTTTTAGACCTGTTTGCGCATGCAAAAAACCTATGGCCCATGTACCAACCCTATTTTGCGAGTCGCTCTTTAAATAGCGACTCGCAAAATAGCTTTAGACTCGCTATTAGGAAGGAGCGTTCCAAGGGCGTCCCTTCCTAATAGCGAGTCTGTACCCTATGTAAGAATGTTTTGCAACTGCAATTGCGGTCGCAAAACACTCGCAATTTACCACCCTCTTCAAGAGGGTGGTAAGGCACTGGTAAACGGGAAGGGGTCCCCATGGGAATGCATGCAATATTATTTTTTAAGGGCAGGCAGTGGTCCCAGGCCTGCCCTTAAAAAATGAAACTTCAAAGTTTCATTTTTTTTTTCAAATGCATCCCGTTTTCCTTTAGGGCTGCATTTGAAAAAAAAAATACTTTAATTAAAAGCAGTCTCAGACATGGTGGTCTGCTGAGCCCAGCAGGCCACCATCGCTGGGAGGGCCAGCAATTCCCAATGGGTCGCAAATTATCAGACTGTTAGCGAGTATGCTCTGTTCCCTCTCCATCTTCGCGAGCACCTGTATGACCCGGATAATTGCGGGACCTACTGGATTTAAAATCTAACTGTGAAGGGAGAATCACCTAAGTAGAGAGGAGCGTCTTGACTTTGAGACACAGAGTGAAGACTGATCTACTAGCAGAAGAAAGTAATAATGATGTGAGGAAGACAAAACTACTTATCAGCTGGGATGGAAGTAGAACCGGCAGGGAGAACCCACAAGAATCTGTAATTTTGCGGACAGCCCTGAAGAAGTCAAGTGGGACTATTCCCCATGACGAAACACGTGTTGGCTGGGCAAAATCCTAAAAATTAAAGAACACGAGAACAATCCCACAGAAAAACGACTATATTTATTTGAAGAGCTCAAGATACCATGTCCTATGATGATGATATATTGACAAATGAATGTATACTATTGTAAATAGAAATATGATTAGCGTGTGCGTAGTTCAGTGTTCTAGCATAGCAAAACATGTCTGAATCAGATGAGGGACTCAAATCTCTTAAAAGGGCTGTCAAAATGATTCAGCTGCTAAGCATGTGTTCACCAAATTCACTTTCTAGGCATTAAAACAACTCAAACAGCAAAATCTCAAAGTTTAGAAGCTGTTCCAGAAAGGAGGTCAGTGGTGTTTAACAGGGTTTCCAATCCTATAAAGTTAATACCTGTGAGCTTTATAAATAAAATAGACTCAACAAGGGAACTCATATGACTATATTTGGGAAGTGATAGCAGAACCTAGCAATACACTGCTGGCCACACCACGCAATAGATTTTTGGGGACATAAAAAGAAAACTAATGAAACATTCCTTAAAGAACTCAAAACAAGAATAACATAATATGCGTATTTTTAGTGTGTATGCTCACCGGTTAGGTATCTTGACTCCATTGATAAGTAATGCATTTTTAATGTTATTCAAAAAAATTATACTCATTTTTTCTTATCTCAGACAATGTAAGACTGGGTGGACCCGCTGGAATCCTAACTTTTAACTGGATCAACTGGAGATCCCTGGATTTAATGATTCTGGCCTCTGAACCCGCACGCCAAATCTGTGCACTATGACGTTGTACAAAGATTAATGATAGCACGAATCTAACATAATTAACCACTCGAACAGTCAGGGTCAAGCTAAGATGAAATGAAACCATACATTTTTTTCGGATATTTACTTCAATCTCTTTAAAAGCCCTATATGGTCTTTCAAATGGTCTCAAATGGGCTGTGAGAAGGGCTAGCACAGACCCATTATCATCATAATATCTTTATAACAGTATTCTGGGGGTGTGACGAAGGTTGTGCAGAGACATTATTGTCATGATATCCTGAAGGTTCAGCTGTATGTTGCCTGGGCCAATGATGGAACTGCAAATTTTATACCACCTATGACATGTAGGTGGTAGTGAATCTACAACTCTATTCTGATGCAGAGATCTACTAGCAAGCGCCACACATACCCATCTGCTGCTTTACCCAATAGCAAACGGAAAGATGATGCCTTTGTATGTTGCTGATAGGACATTGCCAGTTTTTAATCAGGGTACCACATCCAGTGTAGAGATTTGTCCCTTATGGTGGCCTGGGCAGATGAAAATGAGGAGAGGCTGGTGTAATCTCAAAGGAGCAGGGAAGAACACAGTATCTCCATCCTTCTCAGACCCGTATAGTGCGAAAGAGAACCTCAGAGTGAAAAACTCAAAGAGTTGCTAGCAGGAAGTAGTTCATTTGACTGAAATCGAGAACATCTGGGATTAACAGGGTGCATCACTCCGCAGACTTCAGAGATCAAAACGTATGGAACTTTTTGGCACTATGCGGACATTTTCAGGGAGGAGAATCGATTTAAATGTTCTCAAGCAGCACTGTTGTAGTTGAAATAAGGTTGAATGCTATAGGTACTGGTGATAAGCATGATGGGGCTGTAGACAGGAGACTGGGAGGAGGCGTGAGATGAATGTGGGATCATACAGGGTCATACAGCTCCTTATCAGGAGCAGGTTGATGATAGGCACTCTACTAATCTTCTGAGATCAGGCTCGTGAGAATAAAAACTACTTGTAGATCTAAACTAGAATATGGATAAAGAACATGTATGCTACAAAATGGGTTCCATATTAATCAATCAATCAATCTGGATTTGTATAACATGGCTAATCTCCCGTTTGGGTATCCAGGCGCTGACCGCACTGCTGCAGGGGACTCAGTTGAACAGCCAGGTCTACAGTACTTTCCTGAATTCCAGCAGAGATGATGAGGTTCGTATATGAAGTTGGTGGTCTTTCTAGGACTTCAAAGCGAGGTAGGAGAAAGAGCGTCCTCCACTGTTGCTGCGGTGGATGCAGTGGTGTGGGCGAGGCAGAGGAGGTAGAGCACAGGTGTCTGGAAGGAAGGTGAAAATTCGGTCGGTGGTTGATGTAGGTTGGTACCTGGTTGTGGAGAAATTTAAAGGTGTGGCTCAACATCTTGAACTTGATTATCTCTCCTAAATGGGGAGCTACTGGAGTTTTTTGAGGTGGAGTTTATGTGGGTCAGTTTGGGGATGTCTAGGTCGAGTCTGGCTGCTGAGCTCTGTATTGTTTGCAGTCTCTTGAGGAGGTGCAAGTTGATTCCTACGTAGAGTGCGTGACGTAGTCCAGTCAGCTGGTGACCAAGGCTTGTGTGACGGTGCATCTGGTGTTGATGGGGAGTCACTTCAAAATCTTGCGGACCATGCGAAGGGTGAGGAAGCAGGCAGGTAAGACTGCGTTGATCTGTCTTTCCATGATGAGCTTACTGTCCAGGATGATGCCACGGTTGCGGGTGCGGTCACTAGGGGTGGGTGAGAGTCATAGTTCGGGGGGCCTCCATGCATCGTTGCATGGAGAGATGTTGTTTCCGAAGATGAGCACTTCAGTCTTGTTTGTGTTGAGTTGTAGGCAGTTGTCTCTCATCCAGTCGGCGATGCTTGTCATGCACCAGCGGAAGCTGGTCAGAATGGCAGAGGGGGTATCTGATAGTGAGAGAATGAGATGGGTATCATTGGTGTAGAATATGTTATTCAGTCCATGCGATCTGACAGTATTGGCCAAGGGAGTTATGTAAGTTTTGAACAAGGTAGGGCCAAGGGAAGAACTTTTAGGGAAGCCGCAGATGGTGTTTTTGGGCTCCGAGGTGAAGGGAGGAAGGCGGATTCTTTGGGTTCTTCCATGAGGAAGGAGGCGATCCACTTGAGGGCGTATCCTTGGATTCCAATACTGTGAAGCCTTTTGATCAGGGTGTAGTGTGATACTGTGTTGAACACTGCTGAGAAGTCGAGGTAGATCAGGGCTGTAGTTTTTCCTTGGTCAAGGAGGGATCTAATGGCATCTGTGGCTGCAATTAGGGCAGTTTCGGGACTGTGGTTGGTGCGGAATCTGGATTGGAAAGTGTCCAGGTGTTCTGAGTTGGCAGTTGATGGACTTCTTGAGGACTTTGGCTGGGAAATGAAAGCAGAGAGATGGAGCGGTAGTTCTTGAGTTCGTTGGGATCGGCTGAAGGTTTCTTGAGTAGAAGCTTGATTTCAGCGTGTTTCTATCCTTTGGGGAAAGGTGGCCGTTGTGATGGATGCTCCCAAGGTTGAAGATGTGGTGGTAGCAGGGTCGATGGGTGCCCCTGAGTGGACAACATGATGGCTGTTGTGTCTTGCTTGGTGAGGTGGTCCCAGGTGGTGAGCAGGTGGTCGAGATCCTCAGTCATGGGGGTGAAATGGCTGAGGATATTGATGGTTTGGGGTTCAAAATTTCTGTAGATAGTGGAAATCTTGTCATGGAAGAAGTCCGCCAGGGAATCGCGGAATTCCTGTGAGGGGGTGATGATGTTTTCAGTGGCTATGTGCCTCCAGAACTCTCTGACGATGTTGAAGAGCTCTTGACTGTGGCTGGAGCTTGCTTTGATGTGGTCAGCCAGGACACTTCTTTTTGTCTTTATCAGGAGTTGGCGGTATTGGTTGAGGACAGCTTTGAAAGTTGTTAGGTCCGTGGGTTCCATGCTGGTGCGCCACTTCCTTTTGAGTTGTTTGCAGGTGTGCTTCATGGTTCTTAGTTCCTTCGTGTGCCAACTGGCTTGTTGGGAGAACCGTTGGAGCTAGGTGGGTTTGCTGGGGCGGCTCTGTCGGCGCACACTTTGTGATCAAGGCGGAAAAGTTCTTGATCTCCTGTTCTAGGTTGGTTTCGGTGTGAGGAGAGGAAGTGTTGACAGCATCAGTCCATTGGCTCGCTGCGATCTTGTTCCAGCTGTGGTGTGAAGAGATGGGCAGCTTGGGGGCTGTGCCGGTGGATCCTGAGATGGTGAAGTGGATGATGGAGTGGTCAGTCCAAGTGAGCTCGGTGGCATGACTGTACTTGATTCTGTCGCTGGCCATGAAGATCAGGTTGAGTGTGTGTCCTGTGATGTGAGGGGGGGTTGGTGAGCAGTTGGGTGAGACTGATGTTGCTCATGCTTTCAAGGAGGTTGGCGGCGTTGGTATCATTGAAGTCCTCGAGGTGAAAACTGAGATTGTCTAGGAAGATATCGTTTTCGGAATCGATGGCAAGCGGAGCAATGAAACCAGGACGGGCATTACAGAAACTGGGGCAAGGTTCCGGGGGTCTGTGTTTTGCTACATACAATTATGCATTGTGAGAATGTGTATTGACCATTGACTCCATTTTCAATATACAACATCATTTTGGGCTCTTGCATGGTTTTATTTTGTGCCTTCTATCAGCTTTAGAGTGGGATGTATAACAACACAAAGCCAAACAGTCTTGCTCAGAACAGAATGTGTGGGATGTGTGTTTAAAAGCGTGAGAGAGGAATGTACTTCTCTGTCTCAGGCCTAGCACTGGAGCCTGGTCAACTTTGGTGATTAACCTAGACGCTGACGGGTACGGTCAGCCTTGGTTTCGCAATGGATGAAGGAAGGGGGAATTTCTAGAAGTCTTTCTCCATGTTAGTAAAAGGTATTAAAGGTGGGAGATCTTGGAGCTCACACAGAAGCTCGCCTGTGGAGTAGAAGCACTGTCACAGGGCATCTTCGGTGTTCCCGATCAGGACTTCTGCTTGACCGGCAAGGGCTTCCTGGTCGTGCTGGCCAGAATGTTGACAGACACTGCTTCAGTGATGTATTTCCTTTATTCACTTTGTGTATATATTTCATACGTTTCATTTCTTTGTGTATATATTTCATATGTGTTCATGCTACCTATACATGCTCTTGATATTTGATTCTTTCATTTGACAGTGCTTATTCTTGGCATTTGACAATGCTTATTCTTTGCATTTGACAGTGCTCATTCCTTGCATTGGACATTTATTATTACTTGTATGTGTTTTATTATTATTACTTGTATGTGTTTATTATTATTATCTGTTTTATCCCTTGCATTTGACAGTTGGATTACTTTTGCCTGTTTCATTTTACATCTGGGAAAGTATTATTGTTACAGAGTGTTGTATTATTCATTTTAAACCTGCCTTGTAAAGGTTCATTTGCCTCATTTTGTGAGTGCTGAGTTTTCTTTCCAAGTGTCTCTTCTTGCTTTACTGAGTGCTTCATCTTGAGAGTGCTGAATTTCTTTTATTTTGGAGTGGAAAGCAAGACAGTCTGTGGCCAAGGGTGCCTCTGATGGTGGTGTTGCTGTTGGTTCGAAGTTGGGAGCAAAGTTGTTCCAAGGAAGGGGTGATGTTGTCTGCGGTGGTGGTGCAGTGGATGGTTTCCTTGTGAATGATGGGGATTCCACCTCCATGCTTGTTGATGTGGTCTCAGTGTGCAATTTTGTAGCTGTCTGGCAAGGCTGAGCTGATGTTGCGCACGGATGCAGGGTTGAGCCAAGTCTCGGTGAGGAAGAGGATATTGGGGGTTCAAGGAGTGGGGAGAAAACCGCAGAAATGGCAAAAAAAAATACAAAACAGCAGGAGAATACAATACATAAATGGAACAGAGAGATACAAAATAGCTGGAGGACTCTGGCGGAGTCCCAGTTACCAAAGAGTGACTCGCAGCAGTGGGGAAATGGCACGCTGGCCAAGAGGTCGAAAAGCTGCTCACTGGAGTCACGCTACAGCCTCCATAAGTAGTCCTGGGAGGTGGGAGGGGCTGGCAGGAGAGTAAGGAGGGGGAAAAATAGTATGAGTGGTGAAAAAACCCAGAAAAAATACAGCAGGAGCAGAATAAAATATAATAAACAGAACAGAAAGTTACACAACAAAGGACTATGGCAAAGTCCCATTTACCAACGAGCAATCTGCAGAAGCGGGGGAGTAGCACGATGACCAAGAGGTCGAGGAGCTGCTCTCAGAACCACGACCAGTCTTGGTTTGTGTTTTCTTAATACATGCGATGGACGAATAATGATTCTCTAATCCATTTGCATATTTTATTTACTTTATTATAATTAATTTATTATAGCTCTGGCTGAAGATGAAATGAGGGGCTTCTCAACTTGCTGCTTGGTAGGAATCTCTTTCTAACGACCAACCTCTGTAATCCATTCTGACCTTAGTAGGATCATCTTTTGCGGATAGAGGTTTTCGGCCTTACTTTTAAGGGTAGTACATAACTTGACATGCATGATTCTAACCTGTGGAACCCATCTCTTAACTTCATTGCAACCCAATATGATGAAACCAGTCCTTATATACGTTTTATAAGAAAACAATTATTTTGTGACACCAGAACCTGAAAAATTGCAATAGTAGGAATGCTTCAAATACTTACATCAGGAATAAAGGGAGGATCTAACATATTTGCTTCCAGTCTCTTGAAGTTGATATTCTTAAATATGGAATGCTGTTTCACACCGGCAGCACCATCTCCTCTGCAGCCTAATCGTTCCTTTGGGTCTTTGTTAAGTAACTGTTGATGTAATATTGCAGAAATATGTTTTTAACATTGAAACAATTCACAACACAAATACAATAGTTTCTTTTAATAATCTTTCCACAATACGGAAATAAAAATTTTTTTTATTATGAACTGGTTTTATGATGTATTTCTTGAGACTGGCCGAGTCAATTCTATGCAAAGTCTTCTGAATTTAGAAGAGGACACAAAGGTCTAGATGAGGACACAAGGTTTTAGGTGACACACATTTTCTGAAGATATGAGACCTGCCATAAGCACCAAGCAGTGCAGTTCTTCTCAAACCTACTGTCTCTTAGCAATTGAGGCCAGATACCTACTCATGCCAAAGCAAAGTATTTTCTACTGGTTATGATGAGTAATCACAAAAGCAAGAATAGCAAAGATCCATCACAGCTTCAAATATTCCAGCAATTTAATGTAGAGAGTGTACACTATTAAATGCCATACAATGCGCCAACTGAATTTAAAAGCATTTTTGTTTCTTCTAGTTCTGTCTGAATGGGCATATGTTTCTTAATGCGGGTGGTGCTTCTAAGAGATACAAGCAAAGTACTACTACTGGTAGCAAAAGAAGTGCTCACTAGACGATCAAACGAATGGGAGACATTTGGCCTATCCCCAGCTGTCCAGGGAGAAGCATCAATTTTTCTTCTGAAGAATATTCCCCACCTTTGCAGTTACTTTCCCTGTAACTCGCACCTTATCCCACACCACTATCATTGCTTTTAAAAACCCTTCTCTCCGTTTCTTCATTGCCTTGTGCCTTGCTCACCTCTGTTTCTCCTCTCACTAATCCTTCCTTACCCATTATCAAACATGTTAATCCTGTTTCATTTCATTGTCTCTTTCTGTCCCACTACATTCCTGGTCACTGTTCCCATCTCTGAGTCCCTTCCTTATTTTCTATCACTTTTCCCCACCTCCGAGCTCTTAATATGACATCAACAGAGACAGTTCACTGATGACAAAGCAAACAGCAAGGTTAATCAAAAAGAAGGAACAGGTGGGGATGGCGACTCTACATGGATACGGTAGGGGCGGTGTTGTAGACCAGCCATTTTGAAAACGGCCTGACTGGCTTCATGTGTCTGTCCAGAGGCCTGTTTGCAAGTGGGCATTATGGGCATCTGCCACAGGCTATCAGTGCCAAGCTATATCAGACAGCATGGTGGCATCATAGACATGCGTTTGCCACAGATACCACACTGAAGGCATAACAGCATTGCCAATCTAGTGCTTATCTCTGGATCTATCAACAGTCCACAACACAGATTTCTCTCCTATTACTCATTGACTTTAAGTTTACCTTTGACTTATGTACAGCGCTCCTCTGCCTTTTGGTTAGGTTCACGCAATAGAAAGACCATATACATACATACATACAAATACATGGGTTTTACATGGTGCCCAGTGAGAAAGGCGCCTAAGGGAATGTATTAACACTTGCCAAGGGTCACCCCCCTAATGTCCAGTAGAGTGCTGTGCAGGAAAAGGTTTTGAGACAATAGATCTGCACTATCAGGTGCAATGGACAACTAGAAGGAGGCATAAAAGGGAGTGGAAGTGAGAACATGTAGACAGAATACAGATGTAAAGATAAAAGATCCTAGAGAGACCCATAGGTAGAACGATACATATTTGAAAGTGTGTGTAAAATCATATTCCACATCTGCATTACAATATTGAGTAGGGACAAGAGAAATCCTAAAAGGGTCCAAAACAAAGGACGCAAGTAGAATATGAAATGGTCAATCATTTATGCCAGATCCAGGAAAAAATCAGTTTGTATGTCACTATATCGAGGTTGACAATATCAACCTACTGAAATATTTCATCCAGTACATCATCTACATTGTCAAAACTAGTAAATATGAACTAGTTTTAACTCCACATCCATCAACGTAGACTTGCCTTGCAATGTACTTGATAGGCTAATGTAATATGTTTTCCATATGATATATTGCATGGTGGCATGGGTATACAAAAGATCAAGGAAAAATAAGGAACTCAACATCTAAAGAGATTCTAGGAGAAGGTATGACTCTCTGGGAACAGGAGAAAGGTAAGAACGACAGAATGCAAGTGCAATCTTCACATTTATCTAACTAAGTAGGTTTTCAAAAGGAGAAGCCAAGCAAAGCCCGTTAATCCATGATTGAAGCCTGAGAAACATTGTTTCCGAAAAGCCCCACATAGATGATATGTCTGATTGATGCAAAACCTTGTCTTTGGGTAAACATCAACAGATAGCTCTTACCTGCTTAATAAGAGTAAAATGCGCTCAACAAAAAGGGTGGGGTATAAGTATTTTTTGAGGGCTCCCGGCAGTAGCTCCCTTTATCTGCAATCTTGGATGTGTTGAGGTCTCAGCATTGGAAGAAACTGAGTGAAGCTGCGACGCTCTCTGTGGATGCAATGCACCGTGGCGTGTACCATTAACTAAGATTCACAAAAATGAGGGTCACTGGCCTTTCTCCTGATGGGTCTAGTCGGGGACTCAATAAAAAAGAAATTGGCAGGACTGTGGTTACATGTATTAATGCAGCCATCTTGTGGATAATATGGCAGTAATACAAGGAGATACTGAAAATATTCATCGGTAATTGGCACAAACGTAGTTATGCACAGGTATTTGATACGTAGAGAAAACTGAAATAGACAACATTCAACAGTGTCTTTGTGTACAATTTAAAGTTCTACCCGACTGCTGGAATTCAATGTATTTGTGATAGAGTGATGAGTCGCACTTCAAAAAAGGTATTTGTGAGAATACTTGTGCAAGTTGTTGGAACCAGCAGTATATACAACTATTTATTAAACGTTGGTATTATTTTAAACTGGGCGTGCAGAATCCAACACATTAGAAAAAGAAACTTCAAGAACAGTGAGTAGTAAGATTAACCAAATAAAATCAGACACCAAATGACTAGAGAAAAAAAAAGTGGGATAAGATGTAGTTGTGAAATTAAACCTTCAAAGAGGTTCTGGCAGAAAGCCTGCTTGTGCTAAGAGTGGCATTTACATCGGTCACAGAGAAGGCTATATGACTTAGTTTAGTCATTGCACCAGTGTGTAACATTGCTTTTTAACTTTATAGATTATTGCTGTAGTGGGGATACAATTCGTCATCATTGCATAGCATAGCAATGACCTGTCTGAATAGTAAAAGACAAACAAATCTTATAGTCCAGAGCAAATTACGGGTATACAGGAGTGGCCCCACTCTCCCTTTTACACTCGCATCACTCTGTGTCATGTCAAGAGTTCCGGGTACTCTCCTGTATCCACAGGATGTAAGATCTTAATGGGCCTCTATATCCTGTGGTCTGTCTATATGGTGCAGTACGATTTCATAATTCAAAGCCATGGTCTCGCTTAACGCTGCATCTTTAAGCCAATCCGATACCCTGGGAGTAGGCCTCTACATCTATCCCATAACCAACCTATATTTTGCCAGATTCTTGACTACATGACTGGGGTTGGGGGCAGTACCCATTTCTGGAGGCCACCAGTCGGAAAACCGGAGCTGTTGGGCCTTACCAAACAGCATGATCTCAGTATTTTCCACGTTCAGCTGAAAGTAGTTTTTTGTCATCCAGTCTGCGACTGCTTTCCTCCTTTTGGAGAAACGTTCTTTGACTTTGACCAGATCTTTGTCAACAGAGCTGGCCAGCTGAGTGTTGTCAGCATAAGACAGTATTTCAAATCCTAAGACTTTGACTATTTTGGCAAGGCGGGGCCACATATATGTTAAATTAGGTGGAGCTTAAACATGAGCTCTGTGGGACCCCAATGTCGATGTACATGGTGTGAGACTTAAATGCACCCAGAAAGATAGTTTGGGTTCCTTTTTCCAGAAAGTCTCGGAACAACTGTGGCGCTGTCCATAGATACCTATCTCATACAGACTTTGGAGCAGCCTAGTGTGAGAGACAGTATCAAAAGCTGCGGACAGGTCCAACAGCACAAGCATAGATGGGAAGCTGGCATTAAGAGAGAGTCTTATAGAGTCCATGAGCGCAGCCAAGGTAGTTCCTGGGCTGTGAGAGGATCTAAACTCTGATTGTGATGGATCCAGGATCTTATTGTCCTCAAAGAAGGCTGAGAGTTGTTTATGTATTAGACCTTCCAGCAGCTTGCCTTGAAGCGAAAGCAGTGAGAGGGGTCGGTACTTCATAAGGTTTGTGGGGGCAACATTAGCCTTCTTTTGTGGAAGCATGACCTGCTAAGATTTCCATGCCAGAGGGATTTTCCCGGTATCTACTGATAGGTTAAACAGAGATCTGACTGCGGGAGCAATCTGATTGGAGAGTAGTGCTATGATCTTTGGCGGGCATGGTTCCAGAGGGTAGTCAGGTTTGGCTGTTTCTAGAGATCTCTGTATCTGCTCAAAAGAGAAAAAAAAACTTTTCCAGGCTGCAGACACTGTTTAAGAGGGGAAGATTGAAGTTAGACTCCTCCTTTGTCAGGTCAGGAGGGCTGGGGAAACTCTGGTAAATTTGCTTGATTTTATCCTCAAGAAAGTCAGCGAGAGAATCACACAATCCTTGCGAGGTCTGAATTGCCTGAGAGTGGGCGTGAAGATTGATGAAATCATTGAGGTCTTTGAATAGCTCTTTGGATGAGTTACCGGCATAGCGAATTTACAAGCTATTTTGATATTCCAATGGTATACTGTGAGATATACTTTAAATGCCTCTGTCATTTTGATTTAGCAAGACGTTAACGTCCCTCCACCTTTTTGCAGGAGGACTTCTCTTGTCGCAGGTCAGTAGCATACAAGGCCGCATGAGATCTGTGCTTGGCATTCGTTTGTGTTTTAGGAGGGGCGATGCTATCAAAGGCAGAGTTTACAGCTTATGGTAGTCTGCTAGAACTTTATTGACTTCTAAGTCCTTAGAAGCCACTGAAAACTCAAACATTTTGGAAAAAGAGTCAGGGGAGATAAGTTGCAAGTGTCTTGAAGCCCTTTTGTCGACAGTCTTTATCTTTTCAGTCCTATCTATTTTAGGGCTCTGGAAATGGATCATGGAATGCTCCATCCAGAGAAGAGGTAAGGGGGGATAACAGGTCAAAAAATTCTAATATGTAAAAATGTAATCCAAAGTATGACCTGCAACGTGGGTGGGGACTTTAATTTTTTGGTACAGACCGAGCATCTCTAAACCTGACATGAGCTGTGCTACTTCTGGGTTCTAAGGGTCTTCCAGGGGGTAGTTAAATTCATTCTCTAAAAGAAAGTATTGTGATGATAAAACATGGCTCGCTAAAAGAATGGTACATTAAAGGAATATTTTAATCTCATGGTTCTAAAAAACAGTTCAAGTGTTCAAGGTTAATTATTAACAAATCTGCTTTATTACTGGGAAATAACGAAGTCCAACAATTAACAAACACAAGAATCCTAGGGTCTACGAACTACCTCTAAGTTACAACTTAAACCTATGCGATAGTAATGAACCTAACTGGAAAAAACTATTGAGCAGAATGTTCCTAAGGGCAGATCCCTTTAAGGACGTAATCCCTCACTCACCAATGGTGACATGCTTCATCATAGGGACTCTCCTCCCAAAGGAAAATCCTAGTTCCTTTGGGGGCTACAACCCCCTCTCTGAGAGGGAGGAGCTCAGGGATGTTTTATTTCTAGTTTTGAGGACTAACTAAGTCCACATATGATGAGCAAAGGTGTATGAGCAAGGGTGCAGCGCAAATAATGAAAATCGTGAGTATGTGAAAAGAAGTGATCGTTAAAACTGGCTAGGAGGCATCAAAGCCAACTTTAATCAAAAGATGCCCACTGTCTGAATAACGAAGTCCTTCAGTAAGAATCCAGTTTACAAGTTCTACAAGACCAAGCAAGCAAAGAATAATATTTTGGATAATATTTCCCGCTAACATCATTGCACGACGGCAGGTTCACAAGAGAGGCAGTTGGTAATGGTTGTAATTCTCCAGTCACCGTATGGTCTCCGTCACTGTAGATAGAGTTACAGGTTGTGTCTCTTTCGATGTAAACCCTTGTTCTCTCATAGAAACCACAGGGCTGAGATCTGACATTGTTGCTTGATGATGAGCTACGGCTGGCCCTGGAATTAGAAAAGGTGATGTAGAATAGGTTGAATGGATTGTTTACCACGTTTCCCTGGAATTCGTAATTACCACTATCTGTAAAAAAGACATATTCTCTTCTTCATATTATGTCCTATTATTAGAGACTTTTTAAAATTGCTGACACATTTCAAATTACTTTCTAAAAAGTGAACCTGCCGAGCAATAATGAACAGTTGTGATCTCTTGCTGAGCTGACCATTCCTACAAGTTTTTCAGGGAGGTATTTTGTCAAGAATTCCTGTCATGCGAGGGGAGGAAAACGGTAACCAACGAAAACGGACTACATCTCCCAGGATGCTTAGCGGTTGAGAGGTTATGTAAATAGGAGAGCTGTTACATAACTCAAGGAAAACACGCCCTTATGTAAACAGGAGAGCTGTTACATAACTCAAGGAAAACACGCCCTTATGTAAACAGGAGAGCTGTTACATAACTCAAGGAAAACACGCCCTTATGTAAACAGGAGAGCTGTTACATAACTCAAGGAAAACACGCCCTATAAAGGGAGGAACCGGGAGGTACAACGCTGTCGGATATTGTGTTTACACCGACGTACCTGCTTAGTGAAGAGCAGTGTTCCGGAGTGGTGCTCCAGTAAGGCAAGAACGGAGGTAGGTCGAGTCGTTACTCCCTGGGCCGTGTCTTGCCCCATCGTCACCTGTGAAGGACCCGGAAGCTCTACCAGATAACCATTGAGCTTCGCTTTTTGACTCGGCTGAGTCAAAGCGCAGTGGCGCTTTTGCTGGTTGGAGTCGTAACTCCCAGCCCGACCAGAGATACAGGGACTGCCAGCTGTAACGCACACCAGGAGGTGTTTGCCGCGTTACAGACTCGGAAGTCCACAGGATCGATCGAGCGGCTGCTCTCGGTTCAGTCTTCTTTGCTTGTGATTGGGGTATCGGTGACGCATCACCAGGAGGTGACTCCGCGTCCCGGTGCAGTCTGAGGAAGAGGTTGAGCGGCTGCTCCCTTCAGGTAGAGACCCCGGCTGAGTGTTTCCCTGACTCCTCGATTCTCCCCAACACTCTTCGTGCCCCTCGCAGCCTACCGATTGGCATTGTCGGCCATTTCATTTCTGCCCTCTGTTGGCATACGCCGGGATCGGCGTATATGCAGAGGACGGTTAGGACCATCCGTGCTGTGGGCTGGTAACGTACTTAGCCTGGAGGATTCCAGTGACTATAACCTTTGTTTATTCCTTGTATTATTTTTGCCTTCATTAAAATAACTAAACCTTCACAAGTGGTTGCGTTCTCATTATCGTGTCTGTTAAACGATCCTGAGACGTTCAGGGCGTTACAAATGTAATCTTTTCCACGTAGATGATGATGTTCTGTTATGGAGCCTGTGTCATTTAGGAGCATTTAGAAATATTTGCTGATTTATGAAAAGAGCACTCAATGTTTCTACTATGATTAATAGCCATTCAAGCAAGGGGACGAACACTGAGAACTGTGGGCCCGATTTAAATCTCGGTGGACGGGTTCTCCGTCACACCGGTGACAAATATCCCTAAAATATAAATACCAATAGATTGAATGAGATTTATTTCTGTAAGGGGGAGGCACAATCTTGTCTAATCACATCTTGTTTACTAAAGAAGTTTTCAATATAAACAGCCTTTCCAAAATTATATTCAAGTATGCAGAATCTGAAATCTTCTTGATTTCATTTGAAAATGTAATTTGTCATGGCTGGCTTTTAAGCATATCTTTTTTCATCTTTTTTTATTTTCTATCAAACTTCACATAAATTGACATAAGAGTAATTCAATAATTATTTAGCAACAGTCTTAGTGCTTTATTAGTTATATTCCATATATGTGTAATTCCTTCCAAACACTGACCCGAAAAAATAGCATGCACTTGTGAGTGAAGAACCAGTTTATTGAGACTTTTGCATGTTTCTACCACATAAGGGTTATGTTTCATGCAGCCGCCACAACCTTACCTAAGCAAGCATTGGCATAGCCAATAGGTCTCTCCTTTGGGACCTTATAAGTGTTTAGCCAGAGATATTGACTTTGCCTATGTATTTAAGCTGTGCTGTACAGAAGTCTGCAGCATGCTGAAAAGTTATAATAAAGAAGTGTCAGAAGCATTTTTGTTACCTTATATATGACCAAGAAAGCATTATGTACAACTGAACGACCATATTAAAAAAGTATTAACAATAAATAATGTCTTGAGGTTTTTCTTGTCCTTTCAATACTGGCAACTTCTATCTGCCTGTCCCAATGGTTGCTTGTGATGGTTTTTTGTGTTATTGGGGGACATACATAACACGAGGGTGAAGGTTTGGAAATAGTACCTGTATAACAGTCAGTGAGAGTCAGTTAGTTAGTCAGTCAGTCAGTCAGTGAGAGAGTCAGTTAGTTAGTTAGTCAGTGAGAGAGTGAGTCAGTCAGTCAGTTAGTCAGTCAGTCAGTGAGAGAGTGAGTCAGTCAAAGAGAGAGAGAGTGAGTCCATCAGTGAGAGAGAGAGAGTGAGAGAGTCAGTCAGTCAGAGAGTCAGTGAGAGTCCGTCAGTCAGTCAGTGAGAGAGAGATTGAGAGAGTGAGTCAGTCAGTCAGTCCAAGAGAGAGAGAGAGAGAGAAAGTCAGTGAGTCCATGAGAGAGTCAGTCAGTCAGTCAGTGAGACAGAGTGAGAGTCAGTCAGTGAGAGAGAGTCAGTCAGTGAGAGAGTCAGAGAGTCAGTTAGTGAGAGAGAGTGTCAGAGGGTCAGTCAATGAGAGAGAGAGAGTCAGTCAGTGAGAGAGAGAGAGTCAGTCAGTGAGAGAGAGAGAGTCAGACAGTGAGAGAGTCAGTAAGTGAGAGAGAGAGACAGCGAGAGAGTGGAATACCTGGGCTTGACTCTCTTGGTCACAGAACAGTGCAGCGTCACAAACAAGATATATGGAGCATAACCAAATAATCTCCGTGCGACTTGGAGTCTCATTGTAACTAGCCCCAGGCAAACCAGTAAAATTGCTCAAGAACCGAAGAAGAAACAAATACCACTACACCTGGGAAGCAGTGTTGTCCTGTCATATACAGTGGGAAAGCCAAGGTACATTTAAACATGGGTAGTCCACAGGAATACAGAGCATAGTCAGAGACAAGTATAACACGAACGTCTGAGGGAACCGACAACAGGCAAAACAATGAAGTAGAGGAAGCAAGTATGAACGCAAACTAGTATGATATGTGAGAGAGTGGTAACAACCGCCCCTGTTGCCAGACATCCACCCATATTTCAAGAGAACCTTAATAGGGATCCACAGCAGGAGGTACAATGAAAAAACACAACTAGAAGGGAAATCACAACTAAATGAGGAATCATCAAAAGATTAATAAAACACATGATGGGTTGAAAACGATGTAAACATGCAAAATGAAATTAAATGAAAATGGCACTTATAAAGTGTATGGCTACCCAGAGGCCTCCCAGCGCTAAGAACTGAGCCTACCCAGTGAGCGATTTAGATGGCCGGGAACAAGAACGTCTTTAGCTGTCTGCAGAAGGATAGATGGTCTTCTTCCAAACAAATGCGGTCTGGAAGAGCGTTCCACCTCTTGGAGGCAATATAGGGGAATCGTCGGCCCCTACTTCTGGCCCTATATATTCTAGGTACTATGGCCATCCGTTTATTTTCTGAGCGTAAAGCTCTGCTGGGATGGTACGGGGAGATAATTGACTGTAAAATTGGTGGGCCTTTGGAGGCCATAATCTTGTGGGTAATCCAAAGGGATAATGTGGGTAATGCGAAAGCCTTGTTAACGCCCAAAACTGTGCCTCTTTGAGAGATGTGATGAAATTGGTGTTTATAGACAGTATAGAGGTTACAACGGGTAGAAAAGTGGACCGGCATTGGGGGGGGTTGCTTTTCTGTCTTTACTCTCCGTGCCATTTATGAACTGAAAGTAAAGGTCACACTGTCGGAATACATTGTCACTTTCAGCAAGCGCGGTCCGTGGTCCCTAAAGTGAATCCGGACTGCGCTACAAAGAACAAACAAAGAAGAGTGGGAGGGGTGCAAACATGGAGCGCAGGCTGCTAATTAGTAACCTGATCCACGACGAGAGAGGAATGCAGCTGCCAGCCTGCGCGCCACTGCTCGCTCCCGAGAGCAAAACGCAGTGGGAGTGAACATTTGAAGAAGAGGTGGGACATGCACCCGCCTTTGGCCATTTGCGTGCTTTCATTATTGAAAGATACATGCAAAGGCAAATCAGATGTGTGGGAGGGATCCGACCCACACGGAGAAGTTTTGAGCCCTCACAAGAAGCCTCGCATATAGCAGCGCATGCGCGCTTTGCTAGGCTCGACCAAAAAAAGAGGTGATCAAATTGTAACCATCCTTTATATGGGAGCCAGTGGCAGTAAAGTATACGAACATGTGAAGCCAGAGATATATAAAGGAACCACATGAGATCTAGAGATTAGGCCAGGCATTGAATCAGTGTGTGCCTCCTGACACTAGGTTATGTTTATATTTGTATGTCAATATTTCTAACTACCACCAAAAGTCTTTAAAAATTGATAGGCATGTTGAAGAAGCTATGTTTGGGTGAAAGACAATCAAGGGAGTATGGGAGGTACTTGTGTTACTGAATGTCAAAACTGGATTGACTGTTCCCAACCTCAAACTACAGTATCTTTCATCCCAAGTGCAACATAGTGCATTTTCGGAAAGATGGAGAGTATAACTAGATAAATATATCAACACTTAAGGACACTAATCCTTTTAAGAGTCCACTAAAGGACCATAATCCTATTTGCAGTTGAGGAACGATTTGTCTGTGCTAGAGTACCACCACAATTGTAATCAAAAATATGAAGATAGACCTTCACCCACTAGACATGCCATGTTGTGTCATGGGGTTTATGTCTCTCTATGGGCGAATCTTGTTACACACAGTGTGTAGCTCTTTCAAGTTCTTGTGATCCCATTCTTGGATTCCTTGATGGCTTAGATGGGAGTAGTTCCCATCCTATCAATCTGTTCCTACTTTAGCAACTTATCCTGCGTACATGACTTGATATCAATACCCCCTGCACACTAAAATTGTGTAGTGGATGGTTGATATTCTATTTTATTATTATCTTCCTTTCACTCAACTAAATGAAGTTAGACTAAGAGTCTTTACTGAACCCTTTTATATCCTCCTTGTCATGTTACTGAGCTTCTAAGTAGCCCTCGGTGTCAGGGTCATTCATCGGGAATTAAGGTTAAGAAATTAAACTACTAGTCTTGGTTTTAGCCAGTGTGGCGTTATTACTTCTTGAGGTCCGGTTCTGAGACCACGTCATATGGTTCTTTGTGAGGATGTACCATGCAATTAAGAGATATCATGGCCTGGCAGCAGCTGAGACAAACATCACTGCTTAGAGCTTTTCTCAGTCTTACGTCATGGTGAATCTGATGTTGGGAAGGTCGAACATTTGGAGCAGCAGTTTACCACGGAAAAGGTGATTTATGGGGATCTCGCTTCTACTTCTGAGAGGCTACATATTACCTGTGTGCAAGTGAGAAACAGACACAGACATGGGTAAGCACCAGAGGGTGCAACGTGATTCTCTGCAATAAAGTAAAAGCAGGTGCTGGCAAACGAAGAGGTTGCTGCCCAAGGATGGTTGCGACGGTCAGGAAAAGATGCTTTGTGTTGCTAGCTGTATGTCATTGTCTTAGATGAATGGTTAGAAGCAACCACTGTAGACCCCATGGGAAAAGAGAGAACTGGGCAGAAGTGTGCCGGAGAGGTTATGCTGATCCCTATTCCATATTCACAAGTGCTAACATGCATCAGACATTTATGATTTGCAGTAAACCATGGGACAAATACTTCATCACTTCTTAGGGCCACAACAATGATGGAATCAAGAACTGTGGAACAACACATCATTGCTGAGGAGCAGGCTTTAGTTCAAGCTTGGTCCTCAGCTATGCCACAACCACAGGTTTTACAGCCTGGTACTTCAGACATGCCGGAATTTTAGCTCATATATAGGGTCTCGGATGAAAGACCCTGCCTGACACATTTAGTGTCACTGCTTATTGTTCACTGCCTCCAGGGAATTTGAGAGATGCTCCTCAGTTACTGCTTAGCAGAATAGTGGTTATCCTAATTTCACTGCAAGGAATAGCTACACCAATAAGCTACCTCAGTGTGTGAGAGGGCCACAAAGGCAAGAAGGAGTGCTTTCAAACATATGTTTGCGATGAGCGAATGATTGAGCTCTGTCTTATTGTAGAGCCATGGGGATGATGTTCAGTTTATACCAGCTTTCCCATGAAACTAGTAAGACAGCTAACACTATTATTACTGTTACTTATTACTACTGTTTAATATTAATTCAAGTCTTCTACTCCTTATTTTGATTTTTTACAGATATAATGTGCCTGATGCAGATTTTATTTAGATGGTCTAGGTTGGTAATATTGAGTGTCAACATCAAGTGCTAAACCCATCAATAAAGTAATGACTAAACGGATCCTAGGATTTGCTTACAAATGGATGTGTCCTTCCTATTACTACTAAAGTGCTTGTACACCCTAACATATCATGGCACTCCATGATAGGTGACATACAGAGGCAAAAAGAAATGCTAAAAGCTTGCTCAAAAGCCACACTTTCAATGTTGATCAAAAGAGAAGGTAATTAGATTAAGGTCTAAGTTTCTTTGGGAGACCGTTTCAGAGTTTAGAAGCAGAAAAAGAAAAACGTCTGCCTTTAGATTTAGTTTTGATCACTTTAGAAACTCTAAGGGCGTTGTTGGAGGAGTGGAGATTCAGGCCATGTCTGCATCTCTCCACCAGTTTTTCAACAAACTTAGGAGCTTGACCTTGCAATGCTTTATAAGTAATGCAGAGTGTCTGAAATTAAAGTCCTTTCTATTATGGGGAGCCAATGCAATCTGATCAATAATGGAAGTGCTGATGTAAATATTGGGGCTTTTAAAATTAGCCTTGCGGCAACATTTTGTACCACCTGCAGTCTTTTCCAGAGGTACCAAGGCAGATCAGGATATAAAATTCTAGCATACTCCAACCTGGACATAACAATAGCAACAACACATCTTTCTCCCTCTTATAAGGTGAAATAATTTCCCAAAATTCTCAAGTGAAGGAAGCAAACAGTAACAGAGAACATCTGATTAATTAAATTTAGAGAACAGTCGATTTTGTATCCAAGGCTCTTCACAGCAGTAAAAGAGGCATGGTATATTCCTAATTCACCTTGCCAATACATTTCCTGGTCTAGCTTCCATTGATTACTATGACTTCTGTTTTCTCTGAATTTAATTTAAGTTAACTGATACCCATCCATTCCCAAATAAGGAGCATGATGTGCTGAAATGCTTCATGATTAGCTAGAGCATTGCTTAATTTGAATATCATTTGGGAATTGTAAGCGTACACACACATCTTCAAGCCCATGTTTGTGAAAGCCTTGTTAGGCTAGGGGAGCATTTACTATAAAAGGCTAGGATAAAGGACAATCCCTGTGGTACCCCGTAGGTAACTTGAGATGGTTTAGCAGTAAAATTCACCAATTTTACTGACTGTCTCTGGCCAAGGAGAAAAGACTGAAACCAAACACAAACCTTATTATCCAAATAAGCTGCAGCAATAGTGTAAAGAAATGTCAAAAGGTCCTCAGTTGAAGAACATATTTCAGGTTCAGCTGATGCAAATAACCTTCATGCTAGTTAAGAAGAGCATCATAATAAGGGGCTCTTGCTTATCACATTAGTAAGCATTTCTAGGAATTAGAGAACTGCCATGAAACTAAGGAGATATTATTACAAGAGTTATTTGGAACAAATTAAAATATAAAGATATCTGTATATTACTGAGATCGCACCTACTGAATTTTCACCTGAAGACTTATGAGCTTGGACTGACACTAAAGCTGATGTGAATAAATTGGCCCTAGGTCTAAGGCATATGTTCTGTTCATGTACTACAAAATATATTTAAGAAACAAAATGTTTTGCCTGAAAGTAAAATGAGACACTACTACCGGCTAATACATTGGACAGGTCCACTGTTACTTATCCGTTGTTTTAAGAGTGGTTAATTAAACAAGTATTTAAGATAAATAACGAAACAAGCTTTAGAATACAAATGATTTTGTTGCAAAGGCTAGGGATAGATTTTCATGTGTAAATCTGGAGTCTGAAAGAGAAGTTGTTTTTAACACAACACCTCACCTATACATTACCAAATTCAACAAGTGAAAGTCAGCAATATGCAAGTGAGAATTTCAAATGTTCAGTTGTTTGGTCTTCTTCCTCTTCAGACAATACCACATTACCAGTTCACATATATAAATTCAGTGATAGAAGAACTTTTTTTTAAAAAGACTAAAATCCAGAGGACTGACAATTTCCAACAAAACAAAGACACCAAAATATAATATTTCGGATCTTTAAAAAGTGTTAGAAATGTTTTTTCCAAACCTCTATCTTCACCCACCATCCTGCAGATGGATTTTGCCTCTTCAGAAAACTTCTCAGAATACTCTTCTTGGTCCTCTTTCACCCTTCGGTCTACTTCCTCCCGCTTGACCTTTTCTTTTCGTTTCCTGAAGGGTGATTGTCCCTGGATCATTTCATATATGAGGCAGCCCAACCCCCACCAATCTGGGCTATATGCATAACTTTCATTGTTGATGACTTCTGGAGCTATAAAAAAGGAGAAATGCTTCAATATATTAATAACATTAGATTGACTTATTGTCTTATAGATATAAAAAGCACATGAAAAACATTTATAAAAATTAATTTGCAATTATATGCAATATACTTCACAAATAACCAGATCACCATCCGTTGACCCATATATGGAGACAACCAACCATAACACAAAGTAAAGTTCACTTCATCCTCATATACTACTCCCAAACCCCAATATAATGGTTTCCAAACAACCTATAAGCATTAAAGAGACTCTTAGAATGAAGCTGTATTATTTAGGAGAATAAACATATAAAGGTAATAATAATAATAATAAAGAAGTTTATATAGCGCTCGGTTATACTAACTAGTATGTCCCCGCGCTGCGGTGCAAATGGACAGATCGTGTAGGCATTTAGTCATTCTAAACCGAAGAGAAAGAGAGAGATCATCTACTCTATCATGAACAGCCAGGTTTTCAAGTTCTTCCGAAATATGCTTTTGGACTGCTCCAGACGCAGTTCCACAGGGAGTTCGTTCCACTGTTTGGCCGCTAGGTAACGAAAGGAGCGACCCCCCATTCTTGCTTTTTTTACGACAGGAATGAGAACGCGTCCTGTACCCGAGGACCGCAGGGTCCTGGAGGGAAAATAGGGAGACAACAAGTCCCTGAGATAGGACGGAGCTCTACCATAGAGAATTCGGTGGCATATGCAAAGGGACTTAAAGGAGACTCGTTCTTTTACTGGCAACCAGTGTAAAGTGGCCAGGGCATATTTTGTTGAAGCCCTGCATTTAAATTTGCAACATATTATTCACAAATTTGAGATTTGAAGAAAGTTCATGGGAAGAAAGTCTCCAAGTGTTGCTGTCTGATTTTTGCAAAGACAGGTTTCAATGTGCCTGAAACTAAGAAGGCTCATAGAGACATTCTAGACCTGAAAAGATGGCTTCCGGGTCTAGAAAAGTGAGACGAATACAGTTTTGACAAATGTGTTTGGCTATCTGCCATAACATCATGCAAATTCCAAGAGCAACCAAAAGTAAATGATGCAGATGGGTTAAAGAAACCCTTATGTACTTTGTACGAAGGGTTCATTTAAAAAAAAAAAAAAAAAGCTCAGTTCCATGGTTGCTATATTTTATTCCTGCTCGTTTGTATTTAAATTCGTAAATTATCATTTTAAACAATTACAAAATCTCAGTCTCACTAACATTTTTATTTTCATTTTATATTTACTAAATTGTGTAAAAACTATGTGCTTAATTAATAATAAATAATTTTAATACAAGTTTAAAAGCATAATTATTTCTTTAGTTTTAGTTCATTTTTAGATTTCAAAATAATAACTTTTTAACACTAACACACACAATCATGCATATACATATAGAAATAATTTAAATGTCGAAATAATGTAACACATTTAACATTAGTTCCTATAAGCTGTTATTTTACATCACTGCCTCCACTGTTTCCATGCTTTTAGGGGCCATGTGTGGTGCCTGACATACTGCAAGGCTGAGGTGAAGTACATTTATACTTGTTTTGTCACTTTTATGGATGTAGTAACTTTGGAAGTGTAGTTTGTGAATAGCAAGGCTCTTACTTTTTGTGAATGTGTTTTGCTTAAAGCCTCCATAAATGTATGACCCTTCTCCCTTCCAAATTTACTACGAAAACATATACCTATGTGTGTGGAGATCTTAGCGAGCCTGGTGGAGATAACGGCACAAAAAACACAGAGGAGGTAGAAGTGGAGGTTTCCAGCCCTAGACTTGTGAATAGTATTTTATAGTATGTGAGTAGTATTACTGTACTAATACTTTACGTGCTACAAAATGCAGTTTGTGAATAGGCCCCTAGTGTTTGGTCCATGAAGATGTACTGACTAGACGCACAATAAATCCTTAAGTATCCTAAAGGTGAAAAGGTACCTGTGAGTCTTGGCACTGAAAAACGTCTTGTAGCAGCTTTGGAACCTTGGTATTGAAAAATGCATAAAACGTGTGACCCTTCTGGTAGTCACTTATGATAATCTATACAGGACTTATTACCATGCAAAATGAACTAATCCAAACACATAGCCCTGTTACTAAAATAAAACTCAGGAAACACTCAATGCAAATGTTTTGTAGATTACAAATGGCTTCTAAAAGTCCCCCCATTGTTCTTGTGTAGCACACACTGGGTACTGAATGTTCTTGAGTTACTCTAAGGTTTTTTTTGTTTTGCTTTTTACAATAATGCTTGTAAGAAACATGACTCGACCTTGGGCACACAATTTTGTCAAACATGTAAGCAGTCTTCCGACCTCAAGTGTTATGGTTCCTGTATGTATGTATGTATGTATGTATGTGTGCATGTATGTATGTATGTAGTACTTCTATGGCGCAAATGCAGCCAAAAGTCAGTGAAGAATTGTATAGGGTCATAGACAAGCATAAAGTCAGTGAGTGCGATGTAGCTGATTTAAAGACTGCTAATACACTGTGTCAGGGTTGGACTGGACTGGACCACAGGGCACTCAGGCAGGGCCCGAACTGTCAGATCAGTGTGAGGGCGGATAAAGTGGCTGTTTGTGGGCATGATTTATCGCCTGTTGGGCTGTTTTTTTTACTGTTGATTTTCCTGATATTAAAACAAATATTGCCTGTAGCAATCTTAAATCCATGCAGTCTTCCATACCTTGCAAAACACTTATACAGCTTGTCTTTACAAGTACAAAACTGCTGCTATTTGTAAACATGAGCTAATTTTTTAGCTATCTGATTCGCTAATATTAGACAATTTTATTTTGGCGCCTGGCTCTATTTTCCTGCCCAGTCCAACCCTGATTGTAATATAGACCTCTGGGTTTCAATATCTCCAAATCTTCACGCTCATAACCGTGGAGAAGGATACTAATCATCTACTGGACAGTTCATACACTTTTCAATGCCTGTTTTAGTACTATAAACCGATATTGTTAAATTACAATTTGGGGAAAACTAAAACAAGCAGAAAGTTTCAATTTGCTTTCATGCTTTCAAGATTGTTCTTGTGGATGCATACTATTGGCTAGTCAATAAGTTCTGCTATTATCTCTCTATTATTCTCAGTGTCTCTTCTTTCTATCAGACGTCTGATATCCAGTCCCGTTGCACACCTGCTGGTGCCATCGTAAATAGAATTGTTTCTATTGTTAATTTATATTGTATTTGGTAGTAGAGTAACTTTTCAGGGCTTTATTCATCTGCCTGTGTTTGTAGTTTATGTGTTTTAAAAGACCACATGTGTCGTCTTGTAAGCACTTTGCCGTGTTTTGCTGTCCAAATAATGCAGACTCCAAAGACATAGGAGTAGAAATAAGTTACCCAGGGCAGTCAGGTTCAGCGTCTGGATTAGATGAGGACTATGCTTTTGTTCTAAGCATTTATGTAATGTAGGGTGTGATGGGTGTGTGTCACTCTGGGAAACAAACAGTGTGTTTTGTTGGACATAAGCAGCTTGAGCACGGAAATCTGGCATTATCTGGACTACTGCATTGGATGTTCGTAGTTCTAATTTGCAGGATTAATTAAAAACATTATTCTTTTAATGACATTAGGTAATTAGGCTGGCTTGTAATAAATGGGATCCCATTGTTTCAAAATATGTTTGCCTTGTTGTGCACATTAGAATCCAAATGGCTCCTGTCACCCTTGAATCCAGAAAGTCCTTGAAGACCCATCTCTTCAAAGAGCACTAACTACCCGCACAACAGAAACCAGTGTATGCCTATCCTCATGTAAACAGTAATGAAGTGCATACTTGTTCAGCACTCAGATGCATATTATTGTTCAGGACATGCTCTTTATGAATTATTCAAACAACAAACCGGTAACTTACCCATATACCCGACTGTTCCAACACGGCCTCGGATTGTTTCCCCTTCTGGGATCTGCACAGCTAATCCAAGGTCCGAAATCCTGATGTGACCTGAAAGTTTTCAAACCAAGAGTGATAGGAAGTCAAGAGCCAATACTACTTACAGTTCAACCCTCAAGAGAACTAACACTCATCATTTCACCCTATCGTACTCCCTCGCAGCTTTATGTATCCAATTACTGCATGATCACGTTGATTATGCATCACACTACTGATGCATAATGTGATTATTCATCACATTACTGCAGACCATAATCCTGTGGACACTGACTGAGGACAGAAGGCAATGTGCAAAGTTTTATCCTCTTTGAAACTCTTAATGTTTAATTTTTTCTAAAACTGCAAGGCAGATGGCACCATGTATTAACCCCAGACTTCACTATAATTGGATATAACTCTGTTGCCCAGGGTCAGAGAAGAATTGCTTGCTCTTTTCATCGTCAGCACAAAGCACAAGTAAAAAGAACTGGACTAAGAAAAGATTTCGAAACTCATACTCAGTTGATTAGGCAGTTAAATGCAACAATATATGATTTGTCACAAATTTATTTTCCAGTAGGAATAAAAAAGCAAGCTTGTCATAGATATCCACTACCATTTATCATAATACAATATTGCTGAGGAAATACTTACGTATAAGCATATTTGTAAATATTTGTGCACATTATGAATACTTAAATGCTACTGTTTAACGTATATATCATAATTTCCAATAAGCTTCATATCAAGAAAAGAGGAATATGGGAATAAAAAGCACTCTGGGAAATTAACAGGTCAGCATAATCATTTACAGAGAAACTGTACAATAGACCTGTGTCCTCTTCCAACATTCAAGAACTTTTTATATGACCAGGATGTGGCAGAAATATAAGTAATATGGGTTTTTCAACCCAAAAAAATAAAAATTAACCATTGAGTTTGCTCATGAAATGCAACATAGAAAGCTGGGTGAACAGATGTAAGCAAATGTAAGTCTGATGCATCGAAACTATTCCTTGTACCCAGAGCTTCACTTATTATCTAATTAACCTTGTTAGAAAACAATATATTAGCACTTACCACGGTCATCCAGGAGAATATTCTCAGGCTTCAAGTCTCTGCAAAGGTCAATTTTCATAGTTAGAGGGTATTGTATATACATATATTTATCTAAACAGCATGATTTGCATACATTAGCAACAAAAAGTACAACACTGTGAATTGAGGGCCTGATATCCTAAAAAAGCTACAATATGTTTCTGCAATTGTGAAAGGTAACACTGTGTGTTTAATTACGCGTTCACCTTTCACGGTTAGCATTACACAATTATTCATACATGAACAAGAATGATTGAACTAAGCAACTGTTAGAAAAGTTGCTTAGTCCTACTCTCTATGTAACTGTTCCTTGAAGCCTTAGTCTTCCTGTCACTCATCTATATGATAGACCTGCTTTGTGCATTTGCTGGTTGCCTGTTTGCTTGTATTCAACATATTTGCCATATCTCTCTCTACTAGCATCTCCTACACACCACATAGCTTTGCTTTCTGCACTGGTTACCTATTACTACCTCACTCATCCTTCAGTGATGCACAAAAACACTGTGTTATGGTCTTCCATACATATTGGTGGTGCCTGGTCTCTGTGCCTCTCCGCTCTCTCTTATGTGTCTATCCACAAAAAATAGGTAGGTATATTGAAGTATCCATGTCTATACATATAATCACTGAAATAAACAAAGGCTATAGTGATGTTACATTAAGGTATGGTAAAAATATCTTTATGTTAAAAAACCGCACAAATTCACTCAAAAAACAAACGTTAAACTGATGGTAAAGTTAGGTAAGTTACTATGATTTAAGCTTACATTAAAAAAAAACTAGAAATTCACTGAAAAAAACAAAGGTAAAGTGGCGTTATAGTTAGTACTTGTAATAATATAAAAGTTAACTTTTTAAAATGAAATAAACAGACATATACCAGCTATATCTTACTGGGTTAACTAGAACTTGTGCCCCCTCCCATGCACTACTTATGACCTCACATATTACATAACTCATGACATGTTAAAGAACATCATTGATGAGATCACTGATGACATATCATGCTCTGGGAGGGGAAACAGTTACTGTTGGATAGCCACTGGAAGAACTTAATCTCAAGATTCAAAACCCCATCCCTTCCCCTGTGCCTTAGAGCTTGAAATGCTGCATCATCAGTGGAACTGCACAACCATGCCTTCAATGATCTACATGCAGCCACTTTGCCTGTCTCATCTATGCTTCCCTGTTTTCGATTGATAAGGACCACAGTGAAATGAGTAATGAGCCTCTTTCACTCGATGAGCAAATTCAAGCAAAGCAACAACATCCTAAAATACTGGAAGGCACCAAAGGGATTTTGTAGGGAGGCACAAACGTTGGTGGCATTGAGGAGTTTGTGTGCAAATTAACAGCTGCCCAAATAAAATTGACAATGTGAGTCAAAATGTGCTCTTCAAAATGTCTCTCTCTATATTCATCACCTCCAGTACACATTATCTGCAGTAATCTCTAATCCCAGAAGAGTTTTGTAAGACAATAAACATATTGTCCAAAACATATTTAAAGAAGGCTAAAGAATTGATTGTATTCTTCAATACATTTAAGAGACACAGGCTCACATCCACTTTACTGTGCACTCCTAGTGGATGAGCTTAGTTATCATGTGTTTTCAGCCAAAAGTTAAAAATCCTCACTGTAATTAGTTTTTACATGAAATGGCTGTAGGGCATGCTAACCCTCATTCCACTATGACAAAGTGTTAATTTTGCACCAAATATAAAGAGACCTTCAAACAATACCAGGAGCACAAACGTATCACACCTGTGATGTACAGAGTTCAGGAATGCCTCCTTTGAACTGAAACTACAGTTGTGGCAAAAAAACATAAGGCAATTGTAAGTGTACAATATATACTACAATGTGGGGAAAAAAACAGAAGACGACCCACATTTCGTCACACAATATAAACAGGATCTCTGTTGGTAGAGTCTTTTTAGCTGTATGAACCTTGAATACCCTGAAGGTGTGATCCTGTAGTGAGGGTCCCTAAAGAATAGGACTAGTTATTAAGGACCTGAGAAAGAGATGCCAGAGAAGAATTCACTAGTGGAATTCCTGCTGCCATTCTTTACCCATGGTGAAGAAATTCCACCAATGGATTCTTCAACAGATTTTGCCTTTGCACCAAAAATCGGAGGATCCTCGTTTACCTCCTTACCCATTTTCCTTGTCACTCACGGCCCTTAGATTAAAGCAAAGAGGAAGGACTCAGTTTTCTGGAAAAATAGGGTGATGAACTGGGTTCTTGAAGTTCAAATGAGGATGTCTCCTTATCATGGGGTAATGACAAGTTCTCTGTGTCAATGGGGATGACTGTGATGAGAAAGAACTGAATAAGGAGTAATGACGATTACCAGGTACTGCAGGAAATAATCACCATCATACCGTTTTACATCATTCCTTAAACCAGTGCAGAATTGGATGTGCTTTCTCAATCGACCCTTTGCTGTATTTAGAGTAAGCTCTTTCAAGTAAAATACGCAGTTTTCTACCTACCCAGAGGCATAGAGCAAAGCCATTCACCTATATTAAAATACTGAGGTGAAAACTGAGTGGTTCAGACACAAAAGCACCTGCACAAGTAAAATCAATTGACATGGAAACGAGTCAACTTCATGTGTGAAATGCCGCTCTCCCTAGTGCTGGCACAAACCTACACATGCCCTGGGGAGCACGCAGAAGTGAAACATTTTCATGGGTACACCCTGTTGCGCACATGAGGTACACCACCAGTCCATTACGCGGGAGGAACATGTGAACCTGCACACGCACATGCGTACATTTTTGGAGCTTCTAAGGTATTTCCACAATACTGTCCCTGTGGGTGGTAAGTGGGAGGAGGGAACTGAGTGTGTGTTTTTAGGGCCAATGTATTAACTCTCACCTGTAAACAATCCTCTCCCTTTGTAAATCCTCCAGGCCGCAGCAAATCTCTGCCGCATAGAATACAGCTCGCTGCTCGTCCAAACCGGGATTCCCCATGCTGTAGATATGAAACTTCAAATCCCCACCATTCATAATGGTCAATACTAGACACAGGGCGTCTTTTGTCTCATATGTGTATGCTAAATTAACCTAAAGACAAGAAAGACAGGTGTATTCAAACATCAGACACTTCATGGTTCACAAGGATTCACACAGTGCTACATGCAGAAATGTTTACTTTATATATGGGCATAGATCATTCATTATCTGGCAGCATATTTGAAGCATGACATCAGGGTTTCAGCTGGATTTCAATAACTATGCAGTCATCTTGCACAGAAAACAAATGTCAGCAAACTGCAGTCTCATCTCGTAGTGGAAGGTGGAGTTCCAAGCGAGTGACATGTATGCAACCCTCCTAATGGACATACAAACAGGATCTGAGTTCCCCTCCCCTTAAGCTACACCTAAATGTGGTTTTGGCAAGAACCAGGGTCAAAGGCGGAACAGAAGAGCAGAGTCGGCGAACGGGCAGGAGTAATGCCCGTGCCACCTATGGATCTGCAGTGGTGCAACCAGGGTGCTTTGGACCCGAATGCCAATAACGAAATTGGCTTCAATTCCCTGGCTGTGTAGTAAAACGAGCAACTACGTGGACCCCTCACACCCTTGCCCCCCACCTGCTACTGCACCTGTGATGTCCCTGAGAATCTGACCTTATATACGCGTGCTGAGATGTGTGCAGAAAAAGTTTAAAAATACGACAGGACAATCTTGCATTTGATGACGTTCATGAACCACCACTGGTTGGCATGCAGGTAAGGTACAAACATATTAATGAAAGAGTTAATCAACAATATTACGAGTTAATTGCTGTCCAAATATTTTCATAAGTGGTAATGGATAGGCCTTGGCATTTGCTAACACCTATGGGGCTGATTCACAAAATCATTTGTGAGTACTGGATGTAGTACTATCGGTATCCTCTTTGAAATACCCTTACGTGCCTTTCTGAGTTGGCCTCGAAACATCCATCTCACTATAAGGAAAAGTGCAAAGTGGGCACACTCCTTTCTATTTGTACTAATTGTATGTGAACATTCCCATTTTATTCCCACTTTAGATGATTTGGGGTCAATTCACAAAGACATGTATGAATAGGTGAGATACCAACAAAAGTACTACTTTACAAACTCTAAAATGTCTTTGTGAAATGAGCCCTGTGGGAGTGTAGAAAACTCCATTTTATGCAGTTTTTGCTGGTCAGTGATATTGAAGTAATTTGTTAACTTAAGAATTTTAGAGCTATTTATCTTTAAACATTAAGATTAAATGCTAGGTCCTCACAATCTCCAGAAGCATGTCTACACATCCATAAAAAGTAGTGGCTGGGACCCCTCCAGCACACCGTTAGTCTCCACGTCCACTCGCGGGTGTTGCATCAAGCATCACCCCTGACTAGAGACATTCACAAAGAACATCCTCATCCAAATTGGCCTGGATTTAGTATGCCCAGTGGCGTCCAAGTTCTCTCTTCTGAGAAGCGCGCTGACCTTTTTTATGTCTCTCATCAAGCAGGTATTTATGTTGGGGCTAGGTGCTAAAGCCTCAATATATGTGCCTATTATGGAATATATGGAGTGAAAGTAGACACTTACTATAAAAGGACTGATGACCTTTTCCAAGATCCTTTTCTCATTTAATGCCATGCTTTCACCTTTTCTCTTTTTTATCCTTTTCTTTTCCAGTTTTTTACACGCATACATTTTTCCAGTTGCTCGGACTTGGCAGGCACATACCTACAAGTAAACAAACCAAATGAAGTATAAAGTTAGATTTAAATCATGAACATATTTTCACTCCTTAATACACAAACATCAGATAGAAGTCATGTCCATATTTTCACTCCAAAAACATCACGCTTTTTGCACAATCTCCAGGAAAGGGTTGCCTGAATATTATTGAGCTGTGTAATGAAAAATAAAGGAATATTTACTAGCTATACTATGCTATCTGAAAGAATACTAGGTTTACTTGAGGAAGCTTACATTATAACATTTACACAAAGGTATTGGTTGCTGTATCTGACCGCCGGAACAGCACTCAACATTCTCTATATCTCTCTCTCTCCGTCTTTCCCACCTTCTTCCTCTCCATATTGCCCATACTACATTGTCTCTTACAGCTTCTCTTCAAAAGTGGTCTAGGTTTGCTGAGGCGTAGATCAACCTCAGCCCTGTATTGGGACCCGCCTGTTGAGTCAGTCATTACCCACCAGTCCCAGGAAAAAGCTACCACCCAGTACTTTGTGGCAGGCCGAAGGGTGTGTGTCTGGCCGTGCAGATGCAAGAAGATTTATGGTATGCTAAGTGGGTACAGCATGGACGGACACGTGTGCTTGCTTGGCAGAGAAGCTCTCTATCCAAGGGGCGGCGGGGGTTCTTTGATAAGAGAGGTCTCACCTGCTTTTCCATGCAACTCAAGGCAGGCAGACCTTTTGCAACAGAAGAGTACTACTTTCTGGTCCACACCTCTTCCAAAATGAAAATGTCAATAATCAGGCTGGAAAAAGCAGTACTGCGTACCTTACAAAACACTAGCAGTGGGGAATGGATATTGCTGATATGTCTTAACGACCAATACACCAGTGCGCATTAATGTTTAGATCCTGATTGACAGCGCTCCAGTATATATTATTCAAGCCAGGTAAGGAATGACAGAAATCTAGTTCTCCGAGCTGATGTTACAAGAGCCGTTTCAGAGTGGTGTCGGACAGGGGGGCACACAACATGGTCATGGAGACCCAGAACATCTTTGTCCCCTTCTGACCAGGATGTGTATGTGCTCTAGGGTTGGCTGCTAGTGTGAATGGTCTGATTGAGTATGAATGAGGATCTGACATGAGTGGTTTGATTGTGTGGCATATATAGGGGTCCAGTGAAGACAATGACATCTTATGTGAAAATAAATATAGAAATGTTTGTGTATCAATGAAATGTATAAAAAGGAAAAATATGGAAAAAAGATTTTTTTACTAATATGTATATTTTCTAAAATTATTTTTGATACTACAAATGAAAACAAGTATAAATCTCTAGAAACATCAATACAAATGATTTCGAACAAAGAGATGATGTTGTATAGATAATGTCTAAAAATACATACGGATAGCCCAGTGTAGCAGATTCAGCCTGTGTGTTAAAGAAATAGAGGTCAAGTGGGAGGTTTGTATAATATAATGTTTGGTGTGCTCGTCCCCCTTTTCTGCCAGATCTAATTGACCTTAAGAGGGGGTTCCCTTTTTTTTGACAATTCACATCCGATTCCCATCCAACTCTATATATATAGGCCCTTGTTTTTATCAAAGTCTAAAGTAAAAGAGATGATTTATTACAACCTTTATGCCATTTCGCTACAGAATGCTTATCCCCAGGACCACAAAATTTCCAGTCACATTTGTGCTAGTTTTACAAAGGTGTATATTTAAGAGAACAGAACATAAAACGTTTATGGTATACACATGCAAATATAACTAATGCACATAAAGGTATCATTTTATTTGTTTTTCGGGTGCACGTTTGTTCTCCTACATGTTGGCCTGGCTCATGTTCCAAAGCAGAAACATGCTAAGTTTAGGGTTATTTCAAAGAATGTTTTGTACTTTGGTGAAAGCTCAGAGTGGTGCCTTCCTTTTTAGGACCCTTTGAACATACATGCTTCATTATTATTTTGTTGTAAATTTACAAATGTTGACAGGATGTGAACCTCTTGGAATTATGACATTGTGTGAGTTGTGTCAACAACCACCAGTCACACACCTTCCTCTTATTTGTTTCTCTTCATTAACACTTAATTTGCAGTTTTGGAAAAATCTTCCCAACTGGAAGGTAGTAGGGGTTTCACCATTAGAAGTGCAATTTGCGTTGGTAAAATTCTAGTAATTCAGTGGACTGGCATGTGGCATTCACTAATGTTAATGCATTTATGGGACACCTTCTTCCGACTTGGGTTTCATAAAAATTGGCGAGGTTTTGTACTCCAAGCACTTGACAACCGTGCAGGTGAGTAAATCATCACAGGCAATAAAAGAAGACTTGTTCTTGTCACATTTAACACAGCACGTGCAGTGAAGAGGAAACTGCTCGCTTCACGCGCCCAAACAGCTTTCTTCAAATTAAGAAAACTAGCATTCTTTAAAAGTCAAATCCAGGCCAACTTTTGTGCCGCTAAGAAACACATTTCCCTTGGACTTAGCAAATTACAGAAGTTTCAAAGTCTACAGGAAAAAACAAAGACCTGATAAATGTGCCTTTTTCCGTGTGCATGCTAATTGTTATCATCTAAATAATATGTCTAAAAAGTACGCATAAGCAATAACCATATAACATGGGCGTATATTGACTTCGAGGGCTTCTAGAGACACTATAAATCTTTAAGGCAGAGTGGTTTGAAAATGTCAGCTGAACCCCAAATAGGCAATATAAGAATATTTGACACGTTACACTATAATATTGGGATGTTTGGATTTAGTATCATTGTGTTGTTGTTCGGTTGGTGTTCAGCTGTGTTATTGGGTTGTGCTGTTATTACGGTTTTGTACTGTTATGTTTAGTGTAATTTTGTTGAGATTCTTTCATCTGTTATTTTACTATATAGCTGTGTTGTTGCGATGTTGTGCAGTTTTGATTTGGTGTGGTGCTGTTTTTTGTTGTTGTATTAATGGGAAGTTGTGCTGTGCTGCCTGCTTATGTTTAACGTTGACACTTGTTTTTTGTCTGCACAAATTCGTACTGGCAATATACCCATATTCATTCTGATCAAGTAGTCTATATGTCACTAACACACACAACCAAACACACACTCTCTCTTGCTCTGTAAAATCCGCAGTTAAAGTGCAGTTCGAGTTACAAATTAAAACCAAAAAACACAAATTCGTAGGCTATGTATGGTTGGGCAGCCAGGACTTGCACATTTTGAAATGTGTGCTGAATTTCAAGTGCCAGTGGCCGGTTTCACAAGCAAAAGCCACAAAGAAGAACGAAGTGGCAATAGATTCCTTTTCAATCAACAAATTGCAGGAATACATTTGCGAGGCAAAAACTGGCGCCGCTCGTCAGAGACAACAAGCATTTACAATGCAATGGTCTCGGCATTGGTAAAGTTAGAGCTATTGGCATTGCTCATGACATTATTTTTGTTTATGTTTTTGTTTTTAAAACATTTAAAGAAACGGCATTGTCATGAGCAATGCCAATAGCTCTAACTTTACCAATGACGAGACCATTGCATTGTAATGCTTGTTGTTAAGCCCTGACAGCGAACACCGACAGATGCAAAGTGGAGCCCACATAAGATCTATGCAGGCGGGCAACTAGAGCCAAATTTGGGGGGGGGGGGGCTGAAAAAGATTTCGGGGTGGGGGGGGGGCTACGTCTTCCAGCCATAGGCAGAGTGGCTGTAAAAAGGGGCAGCCTTCGAGCCGAGACCTAAAAAGCCTGCCGAAGTCAAGCACCTGTCTGTGTCTGCCCTGCCTCGACTGCTGAAATTGAGAGCCTGTCATGCAGGTTTTTAACACAGATCCCAAAACAGCAGTCCTGCCTCATCAAAGCTGCTGCAGGAACGAGTTCACCAAACACAACCACCAGCGTAGCCCAGCAAGTAAAGTGGGCCTTAGCCATGAGACAGTTAAACGACTGCATGCCCAGATATATATCCACCGCTAAAACACTGGACTTTTGCCCATATGGCAAGAACTGTTGAGTTCATCCAAGCGTTAGCCAGTAGGGAAATCCAGAGTAGAATGCACGTGTACGTGTACGATGCAACGTAGTCATTAAGAGAACTCAAGAACAGGGAAGAGAGAGCTGTCACAGAGGAGTTTGCAAAGAAGTTTGTTACCGTTCAGCTAAAATTTTACTGCCCGTTCGGTCACACATTCACTTACCTTACACTAGCAGCTACTCACGTTTAATCCGCTTGAAAATGTAATAGTTCCCAATTTCCCACCAGCTAGCGGACTGTTTATAGTAACCTCAGAGGCACGTGCATACTTCAAAGCCAATGAGCACATTCGAATTCTGTGCAGCTGCGTAGGATTGGATGAGGTGCCGAAAATGCTCCAATCTTGTGTCACTTTACCGATTAAGAGTCTTTTCCACTCTCAGACGACTGCCAGTATACATTCAGGCGTGGGATTGGCTGTCATGTGATTCGGAAGTAGCGCATCGGTGGACGAATTTTTATTCCCGCGGAGCGCAAAGTGAGCAAGTGGAAATATAATGTCAACGCTTCTGTTTAGGGGGCGATCCTCATCTCGGACTGCATAACTTGAGGTTTACGTAGCACCCCAAGAAATTCAGCTGATGGAGGAGGAAGCGCCCTCACTGAGGGTCACAAGGAGCACCCCAAAGCCCCTTGCTGATGGGGAGATCAGCAATTCGAGGCCCACAACTCGAAGTAAGAATAGCGCCCTTCAACCACCATGCTTGCTCAGACCAACAAGCACACCACCGCCTTTCTCCGAGGCAGAGCAGAAATGCCTCGGAGAAATGCAGCGTCCTTTTCGGATTCGGGGGCGTGTTTTGCTGTTATCTCCTCCAGCCATTGGCTGGAGGAGATAATTAGACTTTCTGAAAAAAACACGCCCCCCGATCCGAAAAGGACGGGGCCTGATCGGAGTGACGGGACCTCTTCTCCAATGGCTGGCCAGCATTCAAGAGGCCAGCCAATGGAGAACAGGGGAGAAGAGGGGCGGGTTCAAGCCCCTCTTCTCCAAGTCATTAAATCTCGGATCGAGACTGCGCAAGCACAGCCTTCGAGCCGAGACCTAAAAATGAACCAGCACGGAAAGCTCTGGGCTCCATTCTGAAGAAGCATTATCAAAGATGGCGGCATTTTACGGAAGTGTAGATACTCACACCTACGTCGATTCGTCGTCCAGAGGTATATGATGAACTCTCCCCCCCCACCTCCCCAGCTCATGTGACACAATGAAAGGGTGACTGAGTCCAAAGATCTGAGAAGGTACACACTGCGTGGAACCTCAATCACTCGCTATACAATAACCTGTGTGCCGTAGTGTGTTTGTAACACCTCCTGCAATGTACTTGCCTCTGTACCATGAACCAAATCAACTTCTAAATTCAGTTGGTAAAAAAAGGCAATCAATCAGTAGATGTCAGATGTGCGAGAGAATTCAGTAGGTGAGGATGGTACTGGAATGGCAAGCCAATGTAAGCACTCAGTTCGCCCATAATTCCTGATGCACGACATATCCGGAATTACAAGTTTCCCAAGTTTTGAAACTGTACAAAGCAGGCAAACTGCACGGGTGAAAACATACCGCAAATGTTGGGAAATATGCAGGACGTGGAGATGCCTCAGTCCTTGCATTTCATTTACTATTATTTTATCGGTGGTTTCCTTCTAATGTGGGCGTGCTCCTGACAGCAGGAAGTCGGGGCAGGACAGGCCTTTATTCCACCAGGCATTTCCCGGCGGGGCTGCAATCCTTGGAGGCCGATGCCGAGAGCCCAGGACTGCTCCTGGTGCCTCTGTCTCTTTCCCTAGCTCCCCTGGGTTAACCGCGGCAGGCCCAGGAGTGTTTCAAGAGAGAGAGAGAGAGAAAGAAGGAAGGAGGGGAGGTGAGTCCGAGAGAAAGCGACCAGAGAGGGAGAATGGATGAATGGAAAGAGAGGAGACGAAGGGAGGGGGGCTGGGCTGCACTTGAGTCCCCAGGCGGCCTGCTGGGAGGACTGACATATGTGGCATTGGTACTTCCATGTTTAGGAACAGTGATGCGGTATTCCCTCATGTCTCAGAGGAGGGGCCCTGATAAACACCAATAATTTTGGACAGTACTCACCTCTCCAAATCCGCCTTTTCCTAGTACTCTGTAATGTCGAAATGTGTTCTTGGTAACAGGCTGCCTAGTGGATTAAATAAAGATAACACTCATTAAATTATATATTGGAATCACAGGAAACAAATCAAAAATATGCAAGCCACCCTGTGACAACCAAAGTGTATCTACTGACAAATGGAGTATTCGGATTTGCATCAATGTGTATATTCCCATCTCAAAAGAGGCAACGCTTCATAAGCATTACAGCACCGACCCCAAGGACAATAAGGAAAATGCTACTTACCAGTATGCATCTGTTCTTGGCATGTAGAGCTGTAGAGTTGTACACTTTTGCATAGATCGCCTTCTATTGTTGGGCTCCAATGCTTGCACCTTGTTGTTGTCTTAGAAGAGGTCTTTTGTAGTCTCAAGATAGGTGACGCCTCCCTTGGACGATAGTGCGCATGGGCATCGACTCCATCTTCAGATTGTTTTTCGCCATAAAGGGAAATGATGGAGTTAGTAAGAAATAAAAGAGATGTCCATGTAAGTGTATCTAATTAAGATAATACTGGAACAGATACAGGTCCCGGGGAGGCGGGTGGGCGTGTACAACTCTGCAGCTCTACAAACCAAGAACAGATGCATACTGGTAAGTAGCATTTTCCGTTCGAGGCATATGAGCTGCAGATTACACACTATGCATAGACTTTACAGCAGTGTCTCCCCTAGCGGTGGTCACCTGTATCTGCTGCAGTGGTTTGAAAAAGTGTCTTAAGGACAGCCTGGCCTACAGAAGCCTGTTGCTTAGCCTGCACATCAACACAATAGTGTTTTGTGAAGATGTGTGGTGTAGACCATGTTGCTGCTTTACAGATGTCATCTAAGGGCATGTTCCCTAAGAATGCCATGAAGGCCCCTAGTTTGCATGTTGAATGCGCTCTAGGGGGAATTGTTAATGTGCGTTTAGCCTTTTGGTAGCATATTTGAATGCATTTGACTATCCACCTTGCAATCCCAGCTTTGGAGATGGGGTTTCCTTTATGAGGTGGTGAGAAAGCTACAAACAGCTGTTTTGTCTTTCTAAAGGTTTTAGTCCTGTCAATATAATAAAGAAGTGCTCTTCTGACGTCAAGTGTGTGAAGAGCTCTTTCTGCTACCGAATCTGGGTTTTAGAAAAACACTGGTAACTCTACTGATTGGTTAAGATGAAAAGCAGAGATTACTTTGGGAAGGAATTTTGGGTTTGTTCTAAGAACCACCTTGTTACGATGAATTTTTGTAAGAATGTTTCTTGTATGGATAAAGCCTGGATCTCACTTACTCTCCTGAGAGAGGTGATTGCCACTAGGAAAGCTACTTTCCATGTAAGGAACTGCAACCCAAATTTGTGCAGAGGTTCAAATGGTGGACCCATGAGCCTAGTAAGGACAATGTTTAAGTTCTACACCGGAGAGGGTGGTACTCTGGGAGGAATTACTCTTTTAAGGCCTTCCATAAAAGCTTTCATTGCAGGTACTCACAACAGGGACAAGTGTTGTCTGTTCTGTAAGTAAGCGGCAAGAGCTGCTAGATGTAATCTTATGGATGAATATGCTAGATTACATGTTTGTAAATGCAGCAAGTAGCAAATAATGTCCTGGATTGAAGCATCCAGTGGGTCAATTTTATTGTTATTGCAGTAAGTAACACATCTTTTCCATTTTGCTGCATAACAGGCTCTAGTAGTAGGGTGTCTAGCTTCTTTAATGATGTTCATACAGTCCGGTGGAAGGTTAAGGTAACCGAACTCTAGGACTTCAGGAGCCAGATTGCGAGATTCAGTTGACGTGGATCGGGGTGTCTTATGTCTCCATGGTTCTGCGTTTTTGGTGTGGAACCACTGAGAGTTTTAGAAGTGTAGTGAACCACGGTTGCCGTGCCCATGTGGGAGCAACGAGGATCATTTTGAGAGACTGTTCCCTGAGCTTGCATATTACTAACGGAATGAGTGGGAGTGGCAGACAAGCATACGCAAATCTGCCTGACCAGTTCATCCGTATCGCATTGCCCTTGGACGACGGGTGTTGAAACCTGGAGGCGAAGGTTGGGCATTTTGCGTTTTCATGTGTGGTGAACAGATCTATGTCTGGGTGGCCCCACATTTAGAAAAATGGTTGAAGAACCTGTGGATGAAGTTCCCATTCGTGAATTTGTTGTATCTGATGACTGAGCAGATCTGCAATCTGATTGTGTACTTCTGGAAGATGTTTTGCTAGGAGATATATGTTTTGCGGAATGGCCCATCGCCATATGTGTTGCGCAAGTTGAGAAAGCTGCAACGAATGTGTTACCCCTTGTTTTTGTATGTAATATATTGCTGTCATGTTGTCCATCCGGACTAGGACAGTTTTGTTGAGGAGATGTGGTTGAAATGATTATAGCACCAGGAATATTGCTAGTAATTCTAGGTGATTGATGTGGAGCACTTTTTGTTGAGTGGTCCATCTGCCCTGGACTGTGTGGTTTAGGAGGTGGGCTCACCATCCGGTGGGGGATGCGTCTGATGTTAGTACTATCTGTAGAACTGGCTCTAGGAACGGCCGCCCTTTGGATAGGTTTTGTGTGTTCCACCATTGCAGAGAGCGATGTGTGCGGCGTATCTGTAGTCTTGCGTGAGGGACAAAGAAAATGCAAGAGGCCATCATTCCTGCTAGCTGCATAAACACTGGAGCTGGAAGGGAGTATTGAGGTTGAAACCTTTTGATGAGGTTTTGTATACTGGCTATTCTGGCTGGATTGAGGTATCCCAGAGCTTTGAAAGTGTTTATTCTGGCCCCTTGATACTGATGTATGTAGGAGGGCTGCAGGTGGGATTTGGTGTAGTTTATTGTGAACCCCAAATTGACTTGGCTTTTATTAGCCAGTCGTCCAGGTACGGGAACACATGAATGTGTTGTCTTCACAAGTGCTACCGCCAGACACTTTGTGAAGACCCTGGGTGCTGTTGTTACTCCAAATGGCAGGACCTTGAACTGATAGTGTTGGCCGTCCACTGTGAACCTTGGATATTTTCTGTTAGCAGGGTGTATGGGAATGTGGAAGTAGGCGTCCTTCAGATCTAATGTGGCAAGGAAGTCGCCTTGTTGAAGCAGTGGAAGGACTTGCTGAAGAGTGATCATGTGAAAATGAGCTGACTGAATGTAGTATGTTGGGAGGAGTAGTAGTAAGTTCCAGGCAGTAACCATACTGGATAATTTGTATTACCCATCTGTGGTGATGGGGTACCACACAGGTAGGAACTGTGATAGTCTTCCCCCGACTGGAGTGGAATGGTCTGGGGGAAGTGGAGGGAAGTCACTGTGTTGGGGGAGTCGCGAGTGTTAGACCCACGTCCTCTCCCTCTGTTGCTATTGCCTCTAGAATAACCTCTGTTAGGGGAGGTGTGGGATTTTTGTAATTGGAAGAGGCGGTGTCAGTGCCAATGAATTTTTGTGAAACCTTAAAATCTGAATCTCTCATTTTCTTAATTTAGCTGTGCTTCATTCATACTCACCTTTGATCTGTTTTCAGCCTGATTCTGTCCCTGACGCTACCTGCATAAACATTAGGTCACAAAACTAAAGTTGAGACATTGTAGACTGCGTAAACATGCAGAGTCAGCTTGCTCGAAGGTTTTCAGGCAATAGTTAATCCTTAAGTAAAGTCTACTCAGAATAGCACATTTTGTTGTTCAGCCTTAAAAAGTAGAAATTGCACAAAACACCGAGGCTGTCAGATTCTTGCCTTAGCTCATTTGTGTGTTCTTTCCAAAGTTCTATTTACCTCTGGGTGTTCCTTGTTTGTCATCTACCCAATAAAAACCCATGTAGCTATTGTTCAAGTGTGCTCCTTTCCTTGAGTAACTCCATGGTGCTCGTTGGATGGAGACCCATTCTGAATGCTTAATAAATTACCTATGGTTTGTACTTCGTTCCACTGTTGATTCCTCCTTACTTGATAAGAACCCGTGGCGAAGTGGTGATCCCTGCACCAGCAGGTTATTAATTAATCTGCTCCACATTTTGAGGCGCCTCTATAAAAGGAGCGACGAAAGGAACCTCTAGTAGCTGTTGTCTGTAGAGCCCCCATGGATTTGGCTGTTTCAGTGTCCTTTTTCATCTTTTCTAAAGATGTGTCCACAGTGGGTCTAAACAAGTGTTCCTGATCTATGGGTTGATTGAGGATGGTAGACTGCACTTCCTGCTTAAAACCAGAGATGCGTAACCAAGCATGTCTACGCAGTAACACACTCATGTTTATTGTGCGGGATGCTGTATCTGCTGCATCAAGTGCACACTTTATTGAGGTATTAGTAATTAATTTTCCCTCTTGTATAAGGTTGTTTGCCTTGGTTTTATGCACGTCTGGCAGGTATTGAATGAGTTTTTTGAGCTCATTATAGTGAGCCCTGTCGTTCCTTGCTAGTAACGCTTGTGAATTGGCAATACGCCAAAAATGTGCTGCTTGGGATACAACCCTTTTGCCTGATGCATTGAGTAACTTAGACTCTGTCTGGTGGAGGGGCCTCCCCTGTGGTTTGGGAATTTGCCCGTTTGTTGGCATTTGCTACAACCAAATAATCCAGAGGGAGCTGGCCTTTAATGTAAGGTGGGTCACTTGGAGCTGGTTTATACTTTTTCTCTATTCTAGGGGTAATAACTTTAGCCCTAACTGGGTCTTTGAAAATGTCAGGGGCATGTTTGATCATCCCTTTCAGCATAGGGAGAGTGTCTGTTGACTTTTGAGGCTGAGCAAATGTCTCCAGTAAAACGTCCTCCTCCTGGGGGTCTGAATGTAGTTGGACCCCATGGTATTGTGCAGCTCTATTTATTATTTGCGCAAATCCTATATTATCATCTGGGAGGTATGGTTTGGAGGGGTATGAATCTGGGTGGGGCACATCTGGGACATTGTAATCGTCCCAAGGGTCCCTAGGTGTGATACTGCGGATATCATCATCAGTGTCTGTATCTGTGTTATGTGGTGTGCGTGTGTTGTCATCAACACCTCCCATGTCTTCATCGTCCCCTTGTGGTGAAAAAGCAGACACTGGAGAGTGTGCTGGAGAAGGTTCAGTGTTTAAAGGCTGTGGAAGTGGAGAGAAAGACCTCATAGGTGAGGTGGAAGAGTCTTTCTTTTTGGAGGGTATATCAGGTGTCCCTGAGGTGTCCGACTTCCTCTTCTTAGGTGGAATAGATATGACCTGTCCAGTAATGGGGCCAATTTGAAGTGTTCCTTGTTTAGGATCTGGTGGATGTGGATGAAAATGTTCTTTGGATCCACTGTCTTTTTTCGGTGCCGAAGACTTAGGCTTCGAGTGGTGTTTTGGCTTGTCCTCTTTAGCTTTAGGAGGTGTTTGTGTTTCCTTTTGCCGTGGTGGATTATTCGACCCCGACGGCTTAGCCTGTATTTTGGGTTCCGAAGGTTTTTGCTTCGGCACCGACGAGTGGACCTGGGGTTTCGGTGCCGAAGATTCTGTTATGGGCGGGACCTTAGGCTTATGCTTCGGTGCCGACAATGGTTTGTGGGTACCATGTTGTGGCTGGCTCGATCCAGAACTGCCTGAAGGCTTTGGCTGCTTCGGAGCCGGGCCCAGAGGCGGGGCTTCTGAAGACTTATCTCGGTGTTGACCCGAACCCGAAGGTGAGGGTGTGACTGGAGCCTTTTGTTTTTTTCGGGGCAGTGGCGTCAACGTCAGTACTCACGCTCCGTTGACCTGGAGTAATCATCCGGTCGTCTGATTCCGATTCGTCTGCTTCGGAGATGTTGGCATGTTCGTCTCCTGTGTCTGGATCATCGGAGCCTGCCTCGAAGATGTTCTCCAGCACCAGAACGGTTGACCTGGACAATTCGTGTCATCGGGCCCAGCAATCACGTAGTCTTTTTGGACCTGAAAGAGTCACAGGCCTGGCAGTATTGACTCTCATGTTCTGGCGAGAGACAAAGTTTGCAGACCTCGTGGAGATCTGTGTGTGGGAATTTAGCCCCACACTTGCATTTTTTGAATGTAGTCCTTTCCATATGCTGGTTGATGGCGCCGATCGGCCCAACGGCCCACGTCGACGACCGGACTCGAGAATGTCTTCGAAACCGGATGCATGTGGAGAGGGATTCGCGATCGAGACAATACCGTCGAGCGGTGGGAGTTTTTTGCGCGTCGAAGGGGAATCGAACGACGTCGACCCGGAGCGCAGCAAATTACCTCCGAACCCGATGGCGGAAAAAAACAATCTGAAGATGGAGTCGATGCCCATGCGCACTATCGTCCAAGGGAGGAGTCACCTATCTCGTGACTACAAAAGACTTCTTCCAAGACAACAAAAAGGTGCAAGCATCCAAGACAAACACTAGATGGCGATCTATGCAAAAGTGTACAATTTGCAGCTCATATGCCTCGAACTTACAGTTCTGAAATACGAGTCGTTTGATATAAACTATACTTTGGGAACGTTTCCCTCATTCCAATCTTAGGACTGATTATCTTACAACTAGAGTTTCTTCCATCTTCCAGCACGGATAGCAAAGCTGCAGCGCTTCAAAATAAAATCACACTTACCTTCATTTTAGTTTCTTAGTCTACAATTTTTTGTACATTTAAAAACCCATTTGAACTAGCAGCGGAACAAAAAGAATTGTTCTTCCCCCAAAAAGCATCGGCTTCCTCCTGATAGTTCTTGCCTCTCCTTATCTGATTTCAGAATGAACTCTGCGAAGCTCCAAGCTGAGAACAAAATGTTAGAATGTGGATGTGTGCATCAATGAGTCAATGTTACTAGGATGTGTGGAGGTGAGGACAGGATGCCAGGTACAGAGTCACAGGATTAGTGGTTGTATCACAGGCCCTAGGCTGTTTATCATACCTTTGGTGCAAGCACAGGGCCTGTCTTCTAGTGGGAATAGAGCAGAGGAGCGTTATCAGGGCCAGAGCAGGAAGCGCCACTGTTGTTAAACAAGCATTGGCACAGCTAATAGGTAGGCTGAGCAGAATTTTAAAGCCAAAAACCGAGACATTTCACGAAAATAGAAGAAGGACTACAGCTTTACTTCAAGTGAGCGCACAGAATGACCGCGCTCCTTAGCAGAGAATTACAGAAGAGGCAGTTAGAACATACATAAAATGCTATTTTTAAACCCAGAAGCTTGCCTGTTAATTAAATTGCTTTCTTGAAATGACTGCTAACTATCCCTGCTTTGTAAAACATTAAAAAACACATCCCACCCTTTTCAGTCAACCCTCTCTAAAAACCGGGACAGGAGCTCAATTTCCTGAAATCTGCTGTATCAGCTGGTGAAAAACCGGGACTGTCCGGACAAATCCGGGACACCTGGTCACCCTACTAATAGGTCTCTCCTATACAAGAGCTATTGGCTTTGAAAAGGTGTTTTTTCCATGTTGTACACCAGTGTGGCTGCTGTTCAGCATGGCTAAAAGTTAGCAGTGTGGAGTGTCCTTGAGTGGAGTGGGGGGAGTGGAGTGTCGTAGACTGGATTTGTTGGTGTAGAGTGTCGTAGAGTTGAGTACAGGGGAGTTTAGTTCAGTGGCAGAGAGTGTCGTAGAGTGGAGTGGCGTAGATTGGAGTGGCGTAGATTGGAGTGGCGTAGATTGGAGTGGCGTAGATTGGAGTGGGGCAGAGTGGAGCAGGGCAGAGTGGAGTGGGGTGGAATAGGATGGAGTGGGATCGAGTGGATTGAGGTAGTGGATGGATTGGATTGGAGAAGATTGGGGTGAATTGGAGTGGGTGGAATGGAGTGGGGTGGATTGGAGTGGAGTGAAGTATATTGGATTGCCATGGGGTGGATTAGAATGGAGTTATGTGGATTGGATCGAATGAGGTGGATTGTATTGGGAGTGGATTGTATTGGGGTGGGTTGGAGTGAGGTAGACTGGATTTGGCTGGGTTGGGGTGGATTGGATTAGTGTGGGGGTGGATTGGAGTAAGGTGAATTAAATTGGGGTGAGGTGGCATGGATTGGAGTGAGATGGATTAGATTGGATAGAAGTGGGGTGGATTGGATTGGAGTGGGTGGATTCTTTTGGATTGGAGTGGGGCAGATTGTTTTGGGTTGGAGTGGGCAGATTGGAGAAGAGTAGATTGTTTTGGATTGGAGAGGGGCAGATTGTTTTGGACTGAAGTGGTTCAAGTTGTTTTAGATCGGAGTGGGGCAGGTTGTTTTGAACTGAGTGAAGCAGATTATTTTGGATTGGAGTGGGGCAGATTGAAGTGGGGTGGATTGTGGCGGATTGGATTGGAATGAGATTGATTGGGGAGGGAGTATGGTGGATTGGATTAGGATGAGGTGGATTTGATTGGAGTAGATTAGATTGGGCATGATTGGTTTGTTGAGGGGCGGATTGGAGTGGAGTACTGTGGTGGATTGGAGTGGGGTGAATTGGGATGTAGTGGGGGAGGTGGTTTGGAGTGGGGCAGATTGTTTTGGATTGGAGTGGAGCAGACTTGAGGGCAAGTTGGAGTGGGGAAGATTGTTTTGGACGTCAGTGAGGCAGACTGAAGTTGGGGATTGGAGTGGGCAGATTGTTTTGGATTGGAGTGGGAGGATTAGAGTGGAGCAAACTGGAGTGGGGCAACTTGTGTTGGATTGGAGTGGGGAAAGCTGTTCTGAATTGGAGTGGGGTGGATTAGAGTGGGCAGATAGTTTTGGATTGGGGTGGGCAGACTATCTTGGATTAGAGTGAGGTGGATTAGAGTAGGGTGGATTGGAGTGGGGCAGATTGTTTTGGATTGGGGTGGGCAGACTATCTTGGATTAGAGTGAGGTGGATTAGAGTAGGGTGGATTGGAGTGGGGCAGATTGTTTTGCGTAAGTGTGGGGCGGATTGGAGTGGGGCAATTGGAGTAGGGCAGATTGGAGTGGGTCAGATTGGAGTGGGGAAGAACAGAGTGGGGAAGATTGGTTTGGATTGGAGTGGGGAAGATTGTTTTGGATAAAGTAGGGCAGATTGTTTTGGATTGGAGTGTGGCATGTTGTTTTGGATTGGAGTCTGGCAGATTGGAGTGGGCAGATTGTTTTGGATTGGAGTGGGGCAGATTGTTTTGGATTGGAGTGGGGCGCATTGGAGAGGGTTGGATGGGAGGATTGGAGTGGGGTGGAGTGGATTGCAGTGGGGTGAACTGGATTGGTCTGGGGTGGACTGGATTGAGTGGGGCGGGCTGGTGTGGGGTGAAGTGGGGTGGACTGGAGTGTACTGCACAATTATGTGTTAAAACATTATTTCAGAAATTACAGATAAGAAAGGGACAATGTTGCTTTGCAATAAAATAATCCTCATCTTTTGAGAATAGCGCCGACGAGCAAAAACAAAAGAAAACACGAGTACAAGTGAGAAAAGAAGAGTTGGCACAATAAAAGAAAGTTAACTGTAGAAAATAAATCTTTGCAATTTTGTTTGCCCTGCTGGGCACGTTTTTGCCAGTCACACGCCTTCTGTTTATAGGGCACTAAAAGTTATAAAGAACAAAATAGTACCTCAATCAAATTAGTTGAATCAATCAGTGCTTGGTTCCTGCTCCACAGAAAGGAACGGAAATTATGTTATACCTGCCTTGATGAATTATGAGGTTGTAAAAAATAATGCCACGCAAACTAACAAATGGTAAGCAATGGGCGGGCTCAAAGCCATTTTTGTTGACAACAGTGTCTTGTAAGCGAGACACATAAGCTAGTGCATACTCTTACAGGCTCAACCATAAAAAACGTGTTTGAATGTGATGTGCCCACACGTGATATGATGTTGGTCTTGGGATAATGGTAATGCTTGGCCTATTGTAGGCATTCATGGAATGATGATGCCCACCCTTGGTATAATGCTACCCCTCCTGTTATGGGGGTCATGCTGAGGGTATAGTGAGGTGATTTTTGGCATGATGGTGGTCCCTTGGTAAAATGTTGGCCTTGGTAGAATGGTCCTGATTTCTGGTATGTTGTGAGCATCCATGTCATGATGGCGCATGCACCTGGTATATTGTTGGCCCTAGTATTAAGGTTGTGATTCTTCACATATTATTGTTATCCATGACATGATGGTGTCCACCTCTGCTATAATTCTAGCCCAGGCAATATGGGGGTATATCTTGTAATATTTTGTACATCTACTGCATCACGGTACGCCCTCCTCTCTGGGATAAAGCACTCAATAGTATTTCTTGGACTACTGTGGGCATTAATAGCATGATGATGCTCAACTCTGGTATCATGTTGGTGCTGGCCTAATGGTGGAGATTTCTGGCATATGGTGGACATCACTAGAATCAATCAATCAATCAATGACACTTATAAAGCGCGCTACATACCCGTAGGGTCTCAAGGCGCTGGGGGGGGGGGGGTGCCGCTACTGCTCGAATAGCCAGGTCTTCAGCTTCTTCCTGAAGGAGAGGTGGTCTTGGGTCAGGCGCAGGTCGGTCGGGAGGGAGTTCCAGTTCTTGGCGGCCAGGTAGGAGAAGGACCTTCCTCCTGTAGTCGCTCTTCGGATGCGGGGGACGGCGGCGAGGGCGTGGTTGGCTGATCGGAGGTGGCGCCTGGGAGCGTAGAAGTTGACTCGGCTGTTGAGGTAGCTCGGGCCTTGGTCGTGTAGGGCTTTGTGTGCGTGGGTGAGGAGGCGGAAGGTGATTCTCTTGTTGACGGGGAGCCAGTGAAGGTCTCTCAGATGTCCGGAGATGTGGCTGGATCGTGGGATGTCGAGGATGAGTCTGGCTGAGGCGTTCTGGATCCGCTGGAGTCTCTTCTGGAGCTTGGCGGTGGTACCGGCGTAGAGGGCGTTACCGTAGTCCAGTCGGCTGGTGACGAGGGCCTGGGTGACGGTCCTCCTGGTCTCGGTGGGGATCCACCAGAAGATTTTCCGAAGTATGCGTAGGATGTTGAAGCACGCCGAGGAGACGTTGTTGACCTGCCTGGTCATGGAGAGGGAGGAGTCCAGGATGAAGCCCAGGTTGCGTGCATGGTCTGTCGGTTTGGGTGCGGTGCCCAGGGCGGGAGGCCACCAGGAGTCGTCCCAGGCGGAGGGTGAAGAGCCCAGGATGAGAACCTCCGTCTTGTCCGAGTTCAGTTTCAGGCGGCTGGTCGTCATCCACTCGGCTACCTCTTTCATCCCTTCGTGCAGATTGGCTCTGGCGGCGGCGGGGTCGTTGGTCAGGGAGAGGATCAGCTGGGTGTCGTCGGCGTAGGAGATTATGCTGAGGTTGTGTTTGCGTACGATGGCCGCGAGGGGGCTCATGTAGACGTTGAAGAGGGTGGGGCTCAGAGATGATCCTTGTGGGACGCCGCAGATGACTTCGGAGGCCTCTGACTTGTACGGTGGAAGGCGGACTCTCTGTGTTCTTCCGTCGAGGAAGGAGATGATCCATTCCAGCGCCTTGTCCTTGATTCCGATGTTGCTGAGGCGCCGTACTAGGGTGCGGTGGCAGACCGTGTCGAATGCCGCGGAGAGGTCTAGGAGGATGAGGGCCGCTGTTTCTCCATTGTCCATCAGGGCTCGGATGTCATCGGTGGCGGCGATGAGGGCGGTCTCGGTGCTGTGATTGGCTCGGAAGCCGGACTGTGAGGGGTCAAGGGATCCGTTCGTCTCGAGGAAGGACGCCATCTGCTTGTTGACGGTCTTCTCGATGAAATGGTTATACATAGATATGCATGGCAGATCTAGTCCATGTGTGGCAGTAGTACATGTGAGAACTTAATGAAAATGACAAACAACTGTTTAGGAGAATGGAGTACTTTTTGAAAATGAAAAACGTATATTTTATATCTAACTTTTACAAGCTTATGTTTGTGAATAAATTAATTTATTGCTAGGGATATTTTCAAAGCAAATATCGGAGTTGGAATTGCTTGGCTGACGGACACCCTAGTCTTAAAGATTGGTGTAATTTTCTACTGTCCGAACCTGGAAGCTCTTCATAACCAGAGAGAACAAGCTGATACATGAGCCGATATGATCCATCTTGTTGTGCTGTCTACAAACTGATATTCTGAAATTTTTGTATGTTTTATTTTTCCTGTCTGCCACCTCCTATTAAATTGAAGTTGATTCTCAGTTATAAAGTTACGACTACATAAATTTTTCAAAAGAGACAATCTTTTAATTGGAAGCCTATGTTGGAATTATGGAAGTCTTGTTTTGATCGGACTAAACCTCATATTGTTGCTTTGTACGACTTGTTTATCAAATATGAATTTAATGCTTCTGAAGCAGTGTTGCTAAATTAATACATTCAAAAGAAAGAGAACTAGTTTTATTGAAATCAACTGTTGACTGCTTGTACAGTGTGAAATCGAAGACGCCTTTGGCTTTGTTGCAAAATGGATTATACCCACATTACACAAATCAAAAATTGGAAAAGATATATGGGAAATAGGGGAAAAGGAAAAACGAGAAGCCTTTCATACATTCAAACGAGCTTTATTCGGTTGTGCAAAGAAAAACAGCCATAAAAGCACAATATATTAACAATTAACAAGGTTAAAAGATTTCAGGAATATAAAAAAAAAAAACATCCTAAAAATACCAAGCGGCTAGCAAGTTCATTTAAGCACGGTGCAAGTTACTCAATCTACCCCAAAGGAAACAATTTTCTTTAAAAAAAAAGATGATTTCTGCCTGCAGAAATTCAAGATGGAATACATGAAAAATGCTAATTGCAATCATAACAAAGAGACAATCTTAAAAACTACAAGACAGGCGCTAAAAACATTCGCACGATTCACAAAAGCTGGTAAGAAAGAAATAAAACACAGCCCGTGCTTAGTCAAGGTTCTGTCTGTGCCTAACAGTTTGTTTCAGGAATAAGACTATGGATTTGGCGAGAGGTTCTGCATCTAGATGTTGGAGAGCAAGAAATGCAGGGAGGCACCTACGGAGACCCCAAATTTTTAAAATCGTAATAAGCCACTGTTTCCTCAAATCCTGATAGAATTTGCAGAATAGCGTGATATAAATTGTGGTTTGAGGTGAAGACTCATCGCAGGGGCAAACTTGCAAAGGTTTTTCCCAGGTGTTAATTTTGAAGAAGGTAACCAGATGATGGAAAATATTAAATCTAAATCTGGTTAGCAAGAACCTCTCGTAGCCCGAGAAATTGAAAGTTAAGTAAGGCTGAATTGTCAGGGTTGTTTGGATCAGTAGAGAATGTTGAACAGTGGATTTGGAAACTTCACCGGACAGTCTCAAGGACTCTAATTGAGCCAAACATACCTTTTTAAGCTGTTTCCTTGGTATTACAGCGATTAAAGAGGGAGAATAAAAATATTGTAGCATGCCAAGGTCGCTAAGGAATTTCTTAATATAAGAAATCCATCCGATCTTATGTGCTTTATCTAGGGAAAGACAGTCCTCAATAAAGCCTTGAGAAAAGATGGTATCATTTGTTGACCAAATGCGATGCCATAGGAGGAGGGGTTGAATCCTAATCAGGTCTGTAAGATAGGGCAGACCTGCTTCCAAATGACAGGCATAGGTGGATGTGGCCCGCGGAACAGCTAACAAGAATCTCAGAAAAGTATTTTCTACCTTTTGCACCTCGGTGACCTTGGCAAATCCCCACACACCAGCCCCATAGATGACGCTAGTGATGCATTTTGCCTTATAGATCTCTAAGAGTTCTACAGTAGGTCGCTGGCCTCGTTTTTTTGCGAAGTTAGCCAAAGCAGCTGTAGTTCTCAGAAAAGTGAGTTTTCTCAAATGAATAGCGTGTTTCCAAGAACTTTTATGGTCAAATACGATGCCCAGGTACGGGTATGTAGTGGTGCTCTCTAATTTTTGGTTTTCAATAAAAATTGATTTTATGTCCTTGATCCTTGACCCGACAGACATTACGAAGGTTTTTTTGATGTTAATCTTCAGGTCAAGGTTGGCCATAAAGGTATAATATTTTACGAGAGCACGCTGTAATTCCATGGGGGTACGCGCTAAAATTACCGCGTCGTCCGCATAGAGTAGAGCCAGGATTGGGCGATTATTTATGGTGGGGAGGTCCTGGGAATCCGTTAACATGGCTTTTTCCAAGCCATTAGTGTAAAGATTAAATAAAAACGGGGCCAGGACACACCCCTGTCTTACCCCCCGATCCACTCTGAACGATCTTGTTACCTCTCCCCCCAAGCCATATCTAACTCTGGCTGTAGCATCTGAATATAATTCACGTAATAGGGTTATGAGGGACATCTCTACTCCCATCTCTGCTAGAATTGACCACAGCTTGGAATGGGTAACGCAATCAAAAGCTGCTGAAAAGTCAATGTAGGTCATATATAAGGCCCCCCCTTTTGCATCCACATATTTGCTTATTAATAAGGATAAATTGAGGGCTTGCTCTGTAGTACTCAAGCCCTCTCGGAACCCAAATTGAAGGTCAGACAAAACTTTATTATCGGATGCCCATTGCTGAAGGCGTCCCAGAATAACGCGGCCAAATAATTTCCCTGAAGAGTCCAGCAAGGAAATGGGCCAGTAACAGGATGGCGATTGAAGGTCTCCTTTTTTAAATATGGGTACAAGACTTGATCTGGACCAAGAGTCAAGAAGGCCCAGAGCACAAGATGCGTGGAAAAACCTAGTTAATATTGGCAATCATAAATCCGTGGTGAATTTAAATAAGTCAATTGGGACCCCATCGGGGCCCAGCGCTTTACCATTTTTACTGGCCATTAAAGCGGACCCCACCTCCTCATAAGATATATTGATAGGCAGAGGGAAAGTTGAAGTACTTGACCCCAGTAAGGTTAAATCTATTACGTTTGGGGGAAAGCTAAAAATGTGCTCAAAATGATCGACCCATAAATGTTCGTCAATTGCAACATCAATACTAGGGTTAGCCGATGTATCTGTTAAAAATGGGGACTTCACAACCTTCCAAAAAGCAGCACTATCCTTAAAGATGCAGGATTTATGCAGTTGGTCCCAAAGATCTTTTTTTAGGTTATTCTTCCTGTGTTTTAAAGCCTGACTATAATTTTTCCTGGCGGTAGCGATTTCCTTTGTGTTTCTAACCTTTTTATGGAGGGCAGCTTTAAGATTTTGATGAGCCTTCGAACATGAGGTATCGAACCATCTTCTAGCTTTTTTTATTACTATTTTTAATTTTAACAAATAAAATATCCTTAATTGCGGCTAGAAGTACTGCAAAGTTTTCCATGATTCCCTCGTTCGAAGTGACTGGGTCGAGACACTTATCAATCACTGGTCTTAAACTTTTAACCAGGATCGTTGTGATAGCCGTCTGGTCCACTTTTTCCCACCTTAATGAATAACCATTTAACCTATCTAGTGTTAAGTTGTTTTGAGATAAGGTTGACCTGATGTTAAACCTCGCAGATGGCTTGGTGATATTTAGAGTGATACTTATTGGAAAATGGTCGCTGATGGCAATGTCATGGGTGTTACAGGTATGAAACAGATTACCCGCAGCCGTGGAGAAAAAAATAAAATCCATTGTACTTTGCTTGCCTCTACCATGAAAAGTAGGCACAACAGGGATAGGCGGATTCACCAAGTCATTAACAAGGGCAAAATCTAGGCCGAACAAGATTTCAATCAAGGAATGCCCAGCCAGAGTATGCGAAAAATGGGTTACTGGGTCGCCATGTTCGTCCCCGATACGACAAACATTATTTCCACTCCGAGTACATAGATTTTGGTTGAAGTCCACACCCCATATTAGAACCAGCTCCTTGTGAGCCTTCCTTGATAGTTCTAGGAGGGAGGCGTGTATCTCCTTGGTCACCTTCAGTAAGCCGTCCACAGGGAGATTGTTATAGAAATTCACAATTACAAGGGCCTTTGTATTGTTCTGATGGAAAGCAAGTATTTGGAAGTTTAAATCCGTTTTTAAACAGACTATAGTTTTAAATTGTAGAATATTAGATACAAATATAGTCAGGCCACCTTTTGCTCTTCCAAAGGGAGAAGGTGAAGCTGGGGAGAAAAACGTTTTATAACCCTCCACGTGCAATTCGGAGGGTGCCCAAGTTTCCTGCAAGCATAAGATGCTAAAATTGCGGACGAAATCAAGCCAAATATCATTTGAGGATGGGTCCTCTTTTCTTATTGTGAGTTTAGGGGACCTTCCCATAAATTCCTCACGATAGACGGTCTGTGGCATAGGTAGAAGGATTGGGTCAATCAAATCACCATCTAAATTCAGGTTGTCCAGATAAGCACCAGAAGTAGATGGGTAAATTGTGATGTTAGGCGAGAGACCCTCCAAGGAAAGTCAATCCACCCTTTCCAGATCAGGGAGCTGATCAAAATAATTAAAAGTTGGAATATTGTAACTAATTCTGGGCCCCTCCGTCAAATCCGCATTTGATAAACCCCTGGGAAGAGTAATAGGGAATAAATGGGGAAGTTGGGGATAAAAGAAACTCAAATCCCTGGTGGAGATATTGCTATCACCACAAAGAGCAGACCAAGAGCAGATATGTTGGACCGCTCGCCTATCCCTAAAATTGATCACAATGCAGTCCCCTGAAACATCCTTTCTTCTGTGACCCAACCAACTTAACCTTCTCGCGAATAGAATTCCCCAGATATATTAGGCGGGAGCGGCCTGTTCTTATTTAGCCAGTGAACAGCTTTGTTTCTTAGCTCAGGATAGGTTTCAGAATTTTCCTGGGATAGCTCCGGAACTCCCGCCAAAACTATAGTATAAGGTAGGGGTTGTGGAGGGAGATCGATGTGTGGAAATGGCCTCTTAGGGTTAGTATTCATAGGAAGTTCCCTGGAAATACCAGGGATCTTAATAGTCAGTTCTGTGGGTACCATATCTTTACATGGAGGGCCTGCCGCACTTTCCATGGTCTTAGGTACAGGTACCCTAAGGCCACCTGGGGGGACCTGATCGTAAAGGCGGAGTTCCTCGATATTTGGGGCATGAAGGGGTTATTAGCAGAAGGTAACTGTTTATTGTGACCAGAGCTGGGGGCATGAGGTCCAGTACTTGATGGTAAATCTATAATCTTCGTATGGGCACTGGGCAGCGGTTGCTCTGGCACAATAGAGGAGTTTTTCAGTACTTTCTCCAAATTATCTATCTTTACACTAATACATTTAACCCTTTCAAAGAGTGGGGACAATAAAGCTTTCATGAGGTGCTCGATTTTAGCAAAGAGTCCCTCACTGTGTGATGGAAAGGTAGAAGGAGAGACTGCTATTTCGGGTGGTTGAATATGAGGGCCTGTAACAGTAGGGAAAATGGATATCGTTTCTGGAGTATTGTTGCTAACAGTTTTCCCTTTTGCTATATTAGATTTGGCAACAGCTTTCTTAGGTTTAGTACCACCTATACTTCCTTTAGGTTTTTTAACAGGTTGTCCCTCCCTGTTAATATGTTTGGTCTTACATCTGGCCTTCTAACCTCTAGTTGTTGGCCTCGGGGTAGGACTGTCTACCCTTTGCGACAAGGCTGAGGGCAAGGTAGATGTAATAGGTATGTCAAAGGACCTGTTACCAGTGAAAGACTCTGCCTGGGCAGGGGGAACAGAAAAGGAGTCACTAAGGAAGATGGTGGGAGTCAATGATTGTCTTGATGGAATAGGAAGTAGTTCTGGTGAGACAATGATCAAGTTAGCAACAGTATCCTGGGAACTAGAAGTATGGTGAGCCCCCGGGAGGGCAACAAAGGATGGAGCCGAAATCGAGTCCTGGGAGGTAATGGTAAGGGTCGATGTGTTGGTCGGGAGCACGGGGAGAAAGGAACCTGCTGGAAGGGAGAGGCGGCGTTCTGTATTTTGAATGGCGTTAGCAACTACCCCAATAGTTTTCTGCAACATATGGTCAATGGCTGTCAGACTGGGAAGTGGTTGGTTTGGAATGTCTTTATGCTTTGGAATGTGGGCAGAAGGAGCGATTTCCCCATTGTCCACTGCTTTGAGTTGCGGAAGATTATATTATGTAGTATCCACGGGAAACTGGAGTTCTCAGGATTTCAACAAAGGTAATGAATAAATAAACAGGGATCGATAGGGCACAGCAAACATATATTGCACAGGTTCGATATCTAAACCACAGGACGCAAGAGGGCGAGCCTCTGCCAGCTGCAAACAGTTCCGCCTTATACCCTACGTGACCCGCACAATAGGAACAACGGGGACCTAGAATAGCCCACCAGCACGGAAGGGGGGGGTAAGAATGACACAAAGGTTCCTTAGGATTCAAGTCCTGTGAGGCTTGGTGACGTCAACACGACACATACGATAGGCAATGCGACTCCAGGTTACAGTAGACCAGCAGGCTGAGTCAAGCAATCATGCCACGTGTCCACAGTCACAACAGTACTTACAGTTGCAATGAAGCGCTCCAGCTACGGATGTCAGGGGAGTTGCCCAGCCCGGCCTCCTTCGGCCTTTGACGGGCAAGGATGGGCCCGCCCTTGGTCCGGGCGCTGCCCGCGCGCATCCCGCGCTGCGGGGCAACTGCAGGCCTTTAAAGAGGTCCAGGCGCTGCCTGATGTCGTCTGAGGATGCTGGGGGATGTAGTTTTCTGATGGCCGTTCCCCTCACGGCGGCGATATTAATTGTGCAAAGTTAAGGAACTAGCCCCCAGCGATGGCCGTTTCCCTCACGGCAGGGTCGTAGATCAGGAATGTAGCACCAGGGCTGAGAAGTCCGTCCCCATTCTATCAAGCCCTATACGCCCGAGGTCCAGATAAAGACCGATAATCCATGTACATCTTCGAGAATACAAGTTGCCACCTATACCGCCAAACCCTAGGGGTTTACTCGAAACACCTATTGACCCCTCTGAGATACTACAGGTCCTTAAGTGTATGCCACTGCTGAAAATGCAGAGACCGGATGGCTTCCCACTGGATCGCTACATCATTTTTCATTCGTTTTTGCAAGAACACTTTTACACACTGTTCAACTCCTTTACTTTTGATACAAGTGTCACCCCCACGATGTGTGAAGTTGAGATAACACTTATCCCAAAACTGGAGTAAGGTCAAACAGAGTGTGCATAATACCACCGAACAGTGCTTCTAAACACAGAAACAAAGCTTTATACAAACATTCTGGCACAACAACCTATCAGATTGGTTTTATACATCACTGACAAGGTGCGGACAACATGAGTCGTCTTGCCCACCTGCTCAGGCTTCACAATAAAAATAGGAAAATCCCAAATCCTTAACTTAACAGTTACCCTCCAAAAGCTATTGTACTTAAACATTATTAAAATGAATATACTACCTAGAATACTTTTTTATTCCACTCACTTCTCATCCTAACTCTCAGCTGATATTACACTTTTTCAGAGTAAGCATCAGGCATTAATTTGGGGTAGGGTAAAAAACAAAACAGATATCAAATAAGAATTTTATGCATTCTTACGGAGATCTTGCTTGTCCTGATTTGTTGCAGTACTATTGGGCGGCACATATTCAAAACTTATCAGAATGTGTGGTCAGGGAAAGTGAAAAACCTTGGTTCCATATGGACCGTGCGGTAGCATCGCTTGCTTATATTCAGATGAAGAGGAAGAGGATGAAGAGGATGAAGCAAGGGATATTCCTGGCCTGGCTATGAAATCGCTCAAACCGTGCACTGTAGGGGCTATATAACTGACCTCCTTGACTCGTTTACATGGCTTGAGAGCTTGAAATGGTCGTCCCCACTCTCAGATAAGGGAAGAGTTTGCGCCTACGAAAATGGGCGGTACACTAGTAGGATTGACTATGTATTGTTGGATGTTAGGTATTAGAGCACTCTAGTTGACTTTACTATTGAACGCAAAAATCATAGTGATCACAATGCATTGCATCTTACTCTAAGGAATTCCCTTACATTTAGCACTCTAGAGAGTGGAAAAAGATATTCTATCGAGGGCAGTGACATGGCCTAGCGTGTTAGGCAATGTAGAGCTCCATACAAAAATCTGTAATCTTTTTTGCTCTGCTCTAGCCCCTTTTGTTGATTTACCCTGCATGAATATCCCTATAGGAGCGATTAACACTTTACTATTTAACGCACTAAAAGAATGTTTCCTTGAACCTCCGAGAAATAGGGTGGGAAGGAAACAGAGGTCCATGCGGTGGTACAATGGTGAATGCCGGAAAGTGAAAAGGCAACTGTCCTTGGCAGTCCAAGCTCACAAAACAAATTTGACAAGATTAGCCAGAAGTAACTACAAAATAGCGATTCCTATCCATATGTACTAATGGTTTAAGCCAGATATAGCAATCGGTAGCTAGGGATGAAGCTTATTGGGAAGAACTACTCCAGGTCTCCAAAGAGAGAGATATGTCATGCTTATGGAGCATTATTGTCGATGGCAGTTGAGAGGGAACCTTTGGAACAAACTATTACATACAGGCAAATAAGTGGGTGCAGCATTTCACTAGCTTACACGCACAGAACAATGATTATATTGAGAAAGATTCAGTTGATCACTATTTGACACCAAACTGGGGGATATGCTCAAATTGACTTACTCCCTATAAGATACCCAAAAGGCCATTGAGTCAATTCAATTCAATTCAGCTTTATTCGGTACAAATTAATGACCATGAAAGCATACACAATCATAGGATCAAAATATACAAAATACGAACAACTTATGGCAGACATGATAATACATTTAAAACACTATAATTGTTTAAAACAATGATCACGTTTACACAAATAAAATGACATTTGTACAGCTAAAAACACATGTTTTTCCTGGAATTGATGCATTTGTTTAAAAAAGTGGCGGTATAAAAACATACATCCGCAAATTGTAAATTAAAAATCAATTTCATTGCGTGCTCAACCGTACGTGTTCCATATTTCACAAACATGGGTTTAAGCAAGACAATACGAAAATTAGAGTACAGCTTACAAAATAGTAAAAAGTGCATTGTGCTCTGCTTGGAAATCCCTGATGGATGTTTTTCCATTATCGGATGGGCCACCAGGTAGTGCACGATTCCAAATCTGAGTCTAGTTAGCACAAATGTATGCGTCGGTCTAGTGACAAGGGTTAGGTAGACAGGGAATCCATCCATAGATAAATATCTGTTATAAAACATAACGGTGGACAGAGTACCAGCGATAACAATTCTCTTCCTCTCAGCATGAGCTAGAAAGACCCTTTTTAACTCTACTTTGGGGATCAATAAAACAGCATTCGGATCAGTTACAATATTCAGGTTAAAAATATCTGAGAAACACACAATAATATATTTAATCCAGGGTATTGCTATAACTTTGTCTAATCGCAAACAGTCCTGGATAATAGACCTAGTAAAGGACTTCTCCTCATTCAGCCAAATAGACCGCCAGATCATCAAAGGTCTAAGTGACAAAAGGTCAATTAGATAGTTCACAGATAGTTCCTGATGGCTCAGAGCGTTAGAGGCCGATGTGGGTAAACATAAAAGTTTTTTAAGGAAGGAATTCTCTTCCAGCTGCAAATTATGTGCGCAGCAATAACCCCAGATTCCTGCCCCATACAGTGCAATTGTTACGCATCTTGCCTGATAAATTTTTATCATGTCCCTGGTCCTACGGTCCCCAATTTTCTGAGCAAATCTAAAAATTCCGTGGGCGTTTCTAGCCATTTTATTGCGTATGTTATTAAATTCGTGGGTCCACTTTTTGTCACTAGAAAAAGTTATACCTAGATAACAAAAATTGTCCACTTGCTGTACTTTTGCGTTGTCAATAAAAAACCCTTTCGTTGTCTGTTTTAATTTCTTTGGACCACAGATCATGGTGTACGTTTTGCTTTTGTTAATAACTAATTTTTTGTTGTCAATAAAGGAAGCAAAACTATCCATCAATCGTTGCAACCCTACCGGAGTTCTGGACAACAACACAGCATCATCGGCGTATAGTAACACCGGCACTGATACACCATTGATCATGGGAGCATCTGCATTAACTTCCTTTAAAATAGCATCAATTCCATTAATAAATAAAATGAATAAAAGAGGAGCTAAAACACAACCCTGCCTTATGCCTCGTTTAACGCTAAAGTAGGGGGTACATTCTCCCCTCCTACCAAAACGTACGCATGTTTTTAATCTCTCATACATCCTGGCAAGAAAATAAATCATGCCCTCTGGCGCACCCAGTTTCAACAAGGTTGACCACAAGATTGAGTGGTCAACCATGTCGAAAGCACTGCTTAAATCAGCGAAGCACAAATATATAAGGCCAGGTTTTGCATCACTATACTTCCCGATCAATAATTCTAAATTAATGCATTGATCGAGCGTACCCCTGCCTTTCCTAAAACCATATTGGCTATCTGCCAAAATACCATCCTGTTCTGCCCATTCTTCCAATCTTACCAGCATAATCCTGCTCATAACTTTTACGGAAGAATCCAGTAATGAGACAGGTCGGTAATTTTTTGCGTCAGACCTGGATCCTTTTTTATATATTGGTACGATAATAGACTCCTCCCAAGTCGGAGGTGGTTCTATACAAACCGCGGCATTGAAAACAACAGTCAACAAGGGGCCCCATACTTCCGGTGCTTCCTTGTACACATCACTTGGGACCCCATCCGGGCCTTGGGCCTTTCCTCCCTTGCTTGCCCTAATCCCCCTTTCAACTTCTTCCACAGAGATTTCGAGTGGTAATATAGGCCAACTATATGGCCCGGCATTAGTATTTTTACCTGAATCAAAGATGGTTGAAAAATGAGTAATACATCCTTCACTGGAGACATTTGCTGTTAACTCAGGTGTATTTGTCTCCTTAAGGAATGGGGAGTTGACTGTTGCCCAAAATAACGTACCATTAGAAAGTTCTGCCGCTTGGTTGAGAGAATCCCAGGCTTGATGTTGAAGAACTATCTTCCTAGTTTTAATGGCATTTTTATACTCTAACCTTAATATTGTTACTAACTTTTTATCCCTAGGCTTTATTGCTAGTGCCTGCTTAAGGTTAGTCAAAGCAGCAGAACAGGTCTGGTCAAACCAAACAGGTCCAGGTTTTGAACATCCCCTATTACCACCTGTAAACTTCGCGTTAATGGCAGTGTTGATCCCTATAAAACTAGATAAGACCTGCTCATGATCCAATCTATTTTCTAAAATGAAAACAATGTCTGCTAAATTCATCATTATAATGGATGTTGTCAATTCAGATGCTTTTGCCCCTATCCACCTAAGTCTTACCCCATTAGCCCGGTGGGCTTCTATGTTTTCGACTGTGGTCCCCACTTCTCTAACATTCTCCTCCCATAGAGTCATGGTCACAATAATACAGTTGTGGTCACTTGTGTCCATTATTTCAATTTCCAGTGGGGCAAAACAATCGACAATACTAGAAGATACCAACACGTGGTCAATCACAGAGTTAGAGCGCCAGTTCTTGAATGTGGGGACAGGTAAACCATTTCTGTCCCTACAACAATCCAAAATTTCCAAGTCAAGGCACCCCATTAATGTATTCACAGTTTCTCCATACATATCATGACCAAAGTGTGGAACCTCCCCACCGGCGTTATTAGTAACCCCACATGCCTTTGTCGGTAATAATTCACATAATGAAGTATTGAAATCCCCACACCAAATAATATCAAATACAACATTGGAATCCAAGCTCAGGGTATCAATAGCATTAGCCAAATCAGTTATTATTCTACTCCTAGTGCTATCAAAAATATTGTTGTAATAATTGATCAGAAGGATATTACGGCTTTTGCCTTCACGAATCCAGAGCATCTGGACAAGATCACCCACCGGTACATATTTTATCACCAATATTTGACGGTGGACCGATACAAGGGTGAGTAAACCCCCCTTAGCTCTTCCCGGACCCTCTCCACATGCTGGTAAATTATATGAAACAAATCCATCATAGTCAACATCACTTTTGCACCAGGTTTCTTGGAAACATAAAATATCATACCTATTAATAAAAGTTTCCCAACCAGGATCTCTGCCCTTGGATTTCAGACCGGCTACGTTCCAGCATACCAGTCTGGAACATATACCTATTCTAGTAGTAGTCCCATTGGCAGAACCTCGAACATTTCCATCAGCATTGACAACCCCACTTGTTTGGCCCAAATTGCATGAATTTACAAAACCCTCTTGATTATTCTCTGCCTCAATCTGATTAGGCGTATATCCTGAGACCCTAAGTATTATTTCAGGAGCACGGTCATCCACATGATCCTCCCCATCGGGTCCCTCCTCCCTTGCCAAACATATCTCCGTCTTTTGTATACGTCAATCATTAGAGTCCAGGGAGCTAAGTGCATGGAATCTATTTTGTGTGGGAATATCAAAATAAGGTCTAAAGGTGGGCGGGTAAGTAATAGTTCTAGTACTGTCCCGTAGGTTGGCATTAAGATGATTATAAAAGTGACCTAGCGCTCGGGCACTTACATTGCCATCGGAAATTGGGAGAGATGCAGCTCTTAGGAGGACTGTAGTAACATGTTGCGGATGTTTAAAGTTTACAATTACACAGTCCCCCTTTGAGCTTTTCCTAGAACTCCCTATCCATTTAACTCTCCTGGTAGTCAAAACATCATCAGAGAAATTCAAAGGGAAACCACATTGCCTATTCAGCCAAGATAGACATTTATTTTTTAAGGAATCGGGTGTTTCTTGATGACCCATATTATCAAGCGGCGGTACATTTGTTAGTACCACCACGTATGGAGCACACTCAGGTGGGAGAATAACAGCATGCTTTTTATTAATTTCTTCCCATCCATTTGTATTTCCTATAGCAGGCGTAGCCTGACTGCCTAAGTGAGTACCCCCTTGAGGTATTATGGGGTCGACACTAACATTACCTTTACTGCCTATGGCCTCAATAGAAGGGTCTCCCTGTGTATGACATTTACATTGAGTGGCAGTTGTGGCAGTGATTACCTCTCCTGGTTTATCCAAGGCCTTGCTAAGCAATCCACCCAATCTTGCAACCTCTTTTGTTAATTCATCAATTTTTGATACCAGCGGGTCTATAATGCCTCTGATCTTTGAGTCAATAATCTCCTCTAGGTTAGTTATTGTATCGTCATCTACACCAACCTTATTGGACTTACCCATTACATTTGTTTCAAATACTTTAACGGGTGAGGCTACTCGTTTCCATACACTACGCAATCCCCCCTTCTTATTAGGAATTTTCCTACATGTTCTAACTGCCCGAGCTACGGGGGTTGGTAAACATTGTGATACCATATCAGGACAATCTCCTATTTCTACCTCATTTGGGGTGGTTTGCTCAGAATCGAACTGTCCCATCTCTACAACATCCGAAATAATAATATTAGAACGATTGTTCGCATCCTCTAAGATAAAAACTGATGAACCCCTAGAAGGGCTCTCCGGTTGCGGGGAACTATTTTTCCCTAATGACTGTCGCCTTTCAGAATTTATCTTAGTGACCTTCTGGACCAAATAATTATCCAAAGTGCGTGGCCCAGACGGAGGCTTAGGTTTTGACATATTATCAACAGGCACAGCCCCCAATAAAAGCTTACTGAATTGTGATAGCGATTACACCGTCTACTATTGGTGTTGTATATTAGAAAATACTTAAAACCTATAGACAAGTCCAGACATACTACTAATGTATGCCACAACCTGTACTATATATACCGCGGTCCTGCGGAAGCAGCGTCTCTGGCCCAGCCCAGTCTCTTCTGGCCTCTGAGGGCCACAGAGGGCCCGCCCTTTGCCCGGGCTTAGCCCGGCGTCGCCCGCGCGCGTCCCGCGACGCGGAGGGAGCCTCGCTGTTTTAAGCGCCTCCGGGCGCGCAGGAAAGCGGAAGCGGGAAGTGCCGCTAGGAACTCTGGGGGCTGTAGTCCCCCCACACGGCGGCCAGCAAGGGAGATGGCGGCGAGGGAGACCACAGCGTTTCTGCCCCCCAGACAATGCAGAAATGCGCAGCAGAGCGTCCGGCCGTCAGGTAGGTTCCTCTATTGCCTCCAAAATGCCCCCGCTCCACCGAGGGAGCCTCGCTGTTTTAAGCGCCTCCGGGCGCGCAGGAAAGCGGAAGCGGGAAGTGCCGCTAGGAACTCTGGGGGCTGTAGTCCCCCCACACGGCGGCCAGCAAGGGAGATGGCGGCGAGGGAGACCACAGCGTTTCTGCCCCCCAGACAATGCAGAAGTGCGCAGCAGAGCGTCCGGCCGTCAGGTAGGTTCCTCTATTGCCTCCAAAATGCCCTCAGGCATTGAGTCATTGAAACTCCAAGGCACCAGGACTTGACAGGATCCCTGTAGATCTTTACTGCTCAAACATAGATGTTTGGGCAACATATATTAATTTATCGTCAAATTACCTTCTGGTGGGTGAGGCTACACCTGAATCTAGGTGCAGAGCTATCATTATACCCATTTATAAGCAGGGTGACAGGGCCATCTCAAGTAATTATAGGCCGGTGAGCTTACTGGATAACCTGCAGAAGGTTTTTTGTAGGCAAGTTTTGAACAAGTTGGAGGAGTGGGTGGAAGAAACTCAGATTTCATCACACACGCTGGCGGGCTTTAGAGCCAAAGTCAGTACTGTCGATCAAGTCCTCAGGTTAATGCTAATCTTTTGGAAGTATATAAAGATTAAGAAAGATCACTTATATGGGGCTTCTCTGGTCCTGATGGACACTTGATCTGGTTTCCAGGACGAAGTTGTGGGAGTCCCTCAGGTCCTTAGGAGTACCAGCGCCTTTAGTCTCTGTAATAATTAGGTTCCACAATGTCAACTCGGTCAAGGTCAGATGAGGACAGGAGGGAGAGCTAACCGATGACATTCAGCTCTGCAGAGGGTCCGGCAGAGATGTGTGTTAGCCTATACTCTCTTCTCACTGTTTATTAACAACCTGAGTAACAAGCTCATGAGTTGTATACATGATTTGCCCAAACTAAATGATGTGCCAGTTCCCGTCGTAATTTTTGCTGACAATACTGTCCTAACTCCCATGGGTCTCCAGAATTTGCTGGATATTTACCAAAAGTACTGCGAATGTAAGGGACTCGAAATCAATATTCTGAAGACTGAATGTATGGTATTGAACCCACTCAAGACCTCTTATTGGAAGCTTTTAATGGGATTAAATCTTGTCCAATACAGCAAAAGTCGAAGTACAATAACATGTTCGATGTTTTTCAGACTCAGGTCAAAACATAACAGAATCAATGGTGTACTTTGGGGTACATTAACTAGTGATCTTGCAAAATGATTCTCTCTTAAGGTCAGTATATTTGCGTTACAAATTCCCAAATATCCGCACCATAAAGGGTGCCTGATTGAACCTTTGCTCTATGGACCTCTAGAGCTCCAGACATGTGTAGTAGAGGATGCTCTGTGGGTCCCTATGATTGCTGCACCTCTATAGAGGATTGTAGCCCTCCTCTTCTTAATGTGAGGTTTCCAAGATAATCTATTGTCAAACCTAATGCCCAAGTAATCAAATGGTGAAACCTTATCTAAAAAGATTATGGTCTATACCTGAAGTTGCCACCTATAGGGCAGGTCTACAAGAGATCCTGAGGTTGGATCCGGCTGGTGCTTTGCCCTTAGCTCTGCCATGTGAAGGTCTGGCAGAACATTTAAGGCTTCATAGAAAAGTTGGCTGATCCTTCTTCCATATTGGGGAGCCCCAATGCTAGATTGAAAGAATAATATTGGGAGTATAATGTGGGTCATTAGTAGAGGTAATTCTCAAGTCAGATTCAAAAGCCTGGAAATTCTGTCATTGACTGAAATACCTCTAGGGGATACTAGGTTTCCCTCTCGAGTTAGATGCAAGTACTCAAATAGCCTTCACAAAGCTGATGGGGTGTGGCTTCATTTGCATACACACTTTCGCTAGTTTAATGATTTGAGTTGGTTTTCCATTAGATAAAAAAATACGCTAAAGTGGTTTATGATAATAAGTCAATAATGAACATTTCTATAAGTTTCTTGATTTTTATTGAAGTGAGTGATTGCACCCTAACATATTTAACAGTATTGGCTAATACAATTGCGTCACATATGTAACATTTACGAACAATTTTTAGGTGGATGTTTATATGTGCATAAGCACAAGGCAGTCACTCAAAGTGAAGGTATCCAGAGGCTGACTAAGTGTTCTATACTGTGTACTGTTGTAGGAGGGAGCATTATTTAAATTTGGACTGGAGCAGCTCGATAGTTAAACAAGATTGACTAAAAGCCATATATATATATATATACACACACACACACACACACATATATATACACACACATATATATATATATATATATAGGCTTGCTAGACAGCTAAAACTGTTATGTCAGGTCAGATCTAAAACTGCAAGAGGAAAGATGAATACAGCATTAGAATGTACCAGACAGAAAGTATTTTTTGTAACATCATTACACATATAATTCATAGAAAGAAACGTTAAAATATACAGAATGTCATAGTCCATATGAACAAGTGACGGTCAACTGAAAATGTATTACGGGCAGATATATCCTCATTTTTGCATTACATTGCATTCATGTAAAAAAACAAAAAAGACAAAGATAGCATTTTTATCTTGGCTTGGGAAATCCACTGGTTTTCAAAGCCCAACAAGCGTGTTCATGCATGGTGAATAACTGTGGAGCCATTTCAAAACATCCTCCAGTTACTGCTACCAATGTAAATAACAATCAATCCATTTAATAAAGAAACTCACCTTTCCAACCATTTCCATTGCAAAAATCGTGAGAAATAATTGCTTTCCTGATAATCAGCAAAGGGCACTCCGCTTAAGTAATCATGAATAACCCTGAGGAACAGAAAGCACAAGGTCAGGTTTGATATTTGTCTTTCTAAAGTTAATGCTGTAACTGTTTAGTTGAACATAAAGACTAGCACACATTATTTGATGAATGGTATAGTGGTACATGGTGCCAGCGCTGCCTAGTGCAGCCACATGGCATGACTGTCCAAAGAAGGTCATCTGAATGTGTAATATGTTTGCAGTGCTGTTCCTCGAAGAAGGTCAGCATTCGATTTATCAGAACAGAAGTATTATAAACCCTAACAAGGAAAGGATGGTAGTAGCCTTTTTCTTCCTTAAAGAAGGCTTAGTTCCTCAACTGGGGTGAGATGTACCCAGCATTTTTGTGGTAGCAAACGCTCTGACTCGGAGTTTGCAACTGTAAAAGTTTTTTTCAATGCACTACATCCATTTTAGTAGTTGATAACTTTTCCGACTCCTAAAATGATTTGAAAAATGGCTAGGGAACTGCTATGCTATTTGGAAGGAATGATGTAGGGGTCTCTTCCAAACAGCGATTCCTATCTATATGTACCAATGGTTTAATCCCGATATAGCAGTCACAGAACCATTGACAAGTTACCAGCCCCTAAATTGGAGTGGTGAATGTTAAAACAATAATTATTGCGGAGAAGGCAGTGGTCCAATGGCCCACTGCAAACACAAACTTTTTGAAAAAAGTAAATTTTTCTTATTAAAAGCAGTCACATTTCCTTTTAAGGAAATGGGATGGTTATAGAAAAAAAAGTTTACTTTATTGAAAGGCAATCACAGACATGATGATCAGGTGATCCCAGCAGGCTTCCATCCCAGTGAGGGCCTCCAATTGGATTACATCACAATTTGAAACCTACCTCAAGAGCATTAATGAGTTAAGATGGATTGCAACCCACTCTGAATCTGAATTTTCCCAACCAACATGTGTGCAGAAAGGGCAGTTTGGGAAATATTTACTGGCCACACAAATACTGCAACCAGGATTTTGAGATCAGTAAACAGTACATCTGGGCCCTGGTGTCTCTGGTACACAATGTAGCTTGGGCGAGTCTGTGGGGCTCAGGAACATGGGGTGGAGGCAGGGCGTCTTTGTCATTGGAGTTGTTGATGCTCTGTTCAGTGGATTGCTTTCCTTTCAATCTTCAGGAAAAGACTTGTCTCTGTTCACAACCACGATGTCTTTTACATAAAGTGATAGGATGGGTTAACACGAACTTGGTGTTGGATGTTAGTGTTAAAATGTGAATGTTTTGTGACTGCATTTCAGTTGCACAACATTCATACATACCACTGCGACTCGTTATTAGGAAGGAATGCCTTAAACACGCCCCTTCCTAATATCTTCCTTCACACCCCTTTCTAATACCGAATATTTGACCAAATTGCTATTTGGCTTTAGTACATCCAAAAATGTTTTTTTGCGGTCGCTAACGGCCCGAATCTGCGACTTGCACCTTTTGTGACCGCAAAAAAACTTTGTCCATCTGGCCCCTGGTCCCTTAACCCTCTGCATTCAACTATGCAATTTTAGTATATTCTAGCAGCCAAGTTGGAATTAAAAATATCTGCCTTGCCAAACTCACTTGTCTCCAGAGGTGGAAAAGCAAACATTGCAAACACAATAGCCATGTTTCTCATGCAGGAGATGGGTTCCTTGGTTTTCAAGAGAAAGAAAGCAAGGCTGACTGCCCTTAGAGGCAGGGCTTAAAGTGGGATGAAAAAACTGAAGGGTCCCTCAAAAGGGCGTGGCCAATGTAATTAAGGGCGTGGCTTAAAACACGTAAGCTAAAAATCTGTGCTTAGCATAGTGTGGCACCCGACTTGTAATTTGCTGTTCTGTCATTGCATCCAGATGTATGCTACAACAAGTAACATCATACCTACAACAAGTCAGGCCTATTGGCTTTGTCAATGGTTGTTAGTCGCATAAGATTAATAAGCAGGAACTATGGCTTGTATACAATATTGAGAAAGCTTCCACATAAAGCCCTGGTGACACCACGACAATGTTGCTGCTCCTTAGTTTCAAAAAGAGAAGGGAAATCCAGAGAGAAAATGACTCTCTTTAAAGGATTTCCCTTCCTCTACAACGCTCACCTGGCATGACGTCATGCCATTAACTTCTCCACCAGTGAGAAGTGAGCAGTGAGCAGCGCACATCAATGTGCCTGGGCAAAGCACTCCACAACGCCGGACCAGCCTACCTGAACAGCAGACTCAGCTTCTACACCCCCACCCGCCAGCTCCGCTCCGCCAACCTCGATTTTGCAGCTGTCCCCCGCATCCAACGTACGACCGCCGGCGGCAGATCCTTCTCTTACCTCGCCGCCAAAACCTGGAACACCCTCCCAACCCACCTACGACAGACCCAAGGCCTACTCGCCTTCAGAAGACTCCTCAAGACCTTGCTCTTCGTGCAGTAGCGACACCCACCCCCCGCCCCCCCACCCCTCAGCACCTTGAGACCCTCACGGGTAAGTAGCGCGCTTTACAAGTACCCTGATTGATTGATTGATGTCACTGCAGCCTGGAAGAAAAAAAAACAGACCGCTTGTGCCAGGGCACAAAACAGAGCCCGATAGAGACCCGTTTCGAGGACCCCTTTAAACAAGCATTGGCATAGCCAATAGGTCTCGCCTTTGGGACCTTATAAGTGTTTAGCCATGCAACAGTTGCATAACTAAATACTTATAAGGTCCCAAAAGCGAGACCTATTGGCTATGCCAAGCGGCCGTGCGGCCGCGAAAGTTAAAGTGATCGGGATCACGATGAAACATCAAAGCAGCCACGAAAGTGAAAGTAATTGCGGTAAAGCGCTGCGCGCGCCCTGCACATGTACTGTAGCTCTAGGCTGGCCTGGTAGCACTTTTTGGAGCCCTCTCAATAAGTCTCGCCAGACCACCGCATGCGCTGGGTCAGGCGAGACCTAAAGACTGCCGGTGCTCAGACCCGGTGAGACCCGGCCCACTTAAAGCCTTGTTTAGAAGCAACCACCGTATTAGGGCCCGTAGAGCAGAGCCGATATCCACCAAACACACGTTTCCTATACATCTGAAACTAGTTAAGCATTTAGGAATGTATAATCCACAAGGACACCCTAGAACAACGAAATATAGATATTTCGCACTTTTTTTGCCCCTGGTGCCCACTGTAAATATTGACTTATCATTTTAGAAGAGCACAGAGCCATTGCGCCATCTCAATGTTCCACAAGATGACTACACACGCCTGACGCGTGATTCCGTGCAACGATTCTAGGAATGTCAACCCTGTCGGATGGCAAAAAATAAATGTCAAAAAACTATCGCATACAAATATGCGCGCTGATATTCATGATATCTGCGGAGTTCAATTCTGAAAACCAAATGCAGTCAGACGATTGGATAAGGCAGAAAACGGGAGTTTCTTCCAGGCTGCAGACGTCATCAAAACGGCATGTTATCAAAGGGGCGGCTGATTTATAGGCTTCCGATAAGCTTATCACAGGCGAGAAATGAACGAGCGAGACAGGCAGCTAGAAATTGGCAAGTTAACAAGGTCGTAAATCATCGCTGGCTGCGAAAAAAAAAAACTGTTACAGAAACAAGTGGTTACAAAAACTACTGACATTTGTTTTATCATTGAAAAATATGTAATTTGCGACCCGTACAGAAAGTGCTGCTCGGGGTTCGTAATCAACGAGGCTTCATTCCAGCCGTCTCGTCAATCCCATCTTCGTCGCAAACGAAAGTTTGTTCCCAATTAAACATGCGAAGCATCCACCATTCATGCCACTACACCCATTCCGGCGGGTGCTCCCACCCCCTCCCCCCCGATTCTGGAAGCCCAAAATTGCTCTTTTTTTTCTTTTTTTAGCTTTCTCCCACCCGAAATTGCCTCCAATTCAATAGAAGTTAATGGGGAAAATTCGTCCATTTTGTTTGGAAATCTCCCACTTTCCTGTTGTGAAATGTTGGCATGTGTGCATCTACACAAGCGTAAACATGCACCGAATAGACCTACATATGCGAATATAGTATATACCTGCACATGGCGTAAACTTGGAACTGAAAAAAAAATCCCGAGGAACTGTTCCTGGGAATCTGTGACCGACACTTCTGACTGAGAGCATTCCTGGAGGCCACTGTGACATCCAAGTATAGTTTGAAATTCAGTCCAAACGTTGTAGTCATACTACCAAAATAATTTGTTTTAGGCCTATTATGGGTTTATTCCTTTCGCGGACATAGGGGCAGATGCACTATTATTCCATTAGTAAAAATGGTTGAAATGGTCCAGATATTTTGCTAATGTATTAAGATTTTGCAAACCTACCTGTGTACTAATAGACAAAAACCATCATTCACAGGTGGTCACAGAATGGCTTGCCTAATTAATATTGATGAGGCAGGTCAACATTTCCGACCTCCTGTTTTTGGATGAAAACAGAGGGCTGTGGCCTTCAAAGGCTATCAGACCACCATCCCTGACTTTATATTCCAAAGTGATTTTTTTTTTAATCCACCTGTGTTCTTTTAAGAGACACAAGTACTTTGAAAGAAAACAAATCTTTTTCCATTTTTGGAAACTTGAGAGGAAGCAGGAACTAGTGCAATGGAGCACGCCTCCTCCCCCCGAGGAGGTCAGCACGGTTCTCAGAGGAGAATACTGAACTGCAGCTTGGAAGGAACTCCCTTTTCAGGCCCATTCCAAATTGTGATCTGGTGTGAGACGCAGAAGCCATTTTAAGAGTTGAAAAATCTCCATTTTACATTTGAAATGGCTCTTTTACTGTCGTAACCCTGTGATTTTGTGAACTGCAGGATTAGCTACAGCAAAATAGATTTGTACATCTGGCCATAGGCAGCAGTTTTGGTCCTGCACTGTACACCACTTGTAGACTTAAGGATCTTGAACCATGGCCTGCATCCTTTACTGGACACCAGTTGCTAAATATAGGCAGGTTAGCCTACTTTATTCACACACGAGCCTGGCTCCTGGGTTTTGTAACCCCTTAAAATACGGCAGTAGTGAAACAAACCAATATTGGTTCTACTGGCAGTGTGGAGTTAGATTGGAGTGGACTGTAGCACACAGTTGAGCTTTACAAGATATAAGACACAAGATGCGACGGTGACCCTCACCGGTGGAAACAGAGACAAAATGTCCTCAAACATGGATCCTGGATTCCTAACTGATAGTGAAAGGAACATGTATAAGACTTAGGGCCTTAGAGTTTGGTGGAAGGGTACTCAACGTGGCGGATATCCTGTCCACAGTATTACAAGGGCAGCATTATAGTCAAAGGCACTTGTAATACAGTACACAAGACATCAGCAGCGTTTGTGGTGGTGTCCCCTAACCAGCCATTAAGGTTAGACTTGTATCGTTCCACCCTACTGGAAACACATTTCAGGAGCTTAGATTCATTCTTGATCGGATCTTTTCTTTACTTCAAAGACCATAATAACTCACCGGATTTTGTTATTATAACTATGTAAGCTAGAAGATGGAGTTGCTGAATGCTAAAGAGGAGAGAGACCTTAATATTATTGAGACCCCAATTCTACACACTCAGTGCCATTTACCATGGAACCTCGCTTAATGTCCTATCAACCAAAATGGATTTTTAGGGTCGAGTGTGGAAATGTTTTCCTCCTTTATCTCATCCAAAAACCAATTACTAAAAATTGACTCTTTCTGATCTCCCTTACTAACAATTAAATGGGGTGTACCAATAGCTCCATCCTTTCAAACCCCCCCCTGTTCAATGTCTACATGATAAGACTACATTCAATGCTATAAAAATCACACCAAACTCCAGCACGCAGATAATACACAACTTTATCTCAAATCCAAATCTTGCAAACGAGCTGACCGTAAAAATCTTCTCGAAAATAGTGAACTGGATCTCCGTATTCTCCTTGAAATGAAACCCTAAAACAAACTGAATTCCTCCTTCTGCACTCCAAAGACTTCTCACCCCTCCTGTTCAACAAGGTCTTGAGCCAGTAGGAAAAATTGATGTCTGTACCGCCCTGGTAACACTTTCCAAACCACTTGATTACATCACTGGCAAAAATTAAATATGACCCACTGGATCTCCAAAATAAGCAAAACTGCCTCATTTTCTACGTCCATCTTCAAAGGAAGCTAAAGCTTTCCATTTTCCCCTCATTTTTCAGAACAGTGACTAAGCAATGGGTCTTTTCTGTCCAGATGGTATTAAAGATATATTATGTTGGCTTGCCCAAGTAAACATTGGCATACCTCAAGGCTATGCTTCATACAGCTACTTGCCTTAACACAGGCGCTAAGAAATCACAGCATATCGCTCAGTTTCTTACAGATCTACACTGACATGTATCATACACAAAGCCGTATATTTTGGCTTTTCAACTTTCCTGAATGACAAACTAGCAGCGGTGCGTCCTCCGCTATAGCGGAGGAGCGTCACCCCACTCTGCCACTGCCAGCAGCCTCAAAACTTGACAAATAAAACGATAATAAAAAAGGTTTAATAGCTTTTTATTTTTCAAGTTATAAGGGCGAGTCTTGGGGTGTGGCCATAGAGGGGGCAGTCACGGAGGGACAGTGCTGGGCACTGCTGTCGGCAGCATGAGAGCCGCATCAGGATTGGCCGTGGGGCAGACTGGGAGCCTGTGCTGCAGTGAGGAGCAGAAGAGGGGCGATGCGGCGGGCGAGAGGTACATTTAAAAAAATAATTATTGTTGTCGTCCGTTCCCCACATCCCTTCCGGCCCGCCACTCTGCCCTGATATCAGCTGCTACCGCAAACTAGACACGGGTAGGGTTTAAGAAGACAGCAGAAGTAAATCTTAGCTGAAGGTGGAAATTCTGAAGAAAAATACAAAACTCTAAACACCCCTTTTCAAACTAAACACGAAGAATATGTAACCACTATTCTTGATAACCTAAGACTCAATACCAATTAGTGCCTAATTTGAGCTGGTGGTGTCCGGTGCTCGGCACCTAATTATTAGTACCGGCCCTTATGACAGTCTGCACAGGTGGCACGGTTTGTCTAAATTAGAGATGATCAGAGGAACAGTTTTTTTGATTAATTCAATATACATTAAACATGATTAAAACCTACTGCCCAAGCAATTCTTATAGCTTTGGGGGCCTTAGAATAGTCTGAATCATCTCATTTGTAGGATGTGATGGTTAGTAGTTGATTTGGTTCTGTCACTGGCGGCGTTGGCAGGGGAAATGGGTGGTGCAAGCTCCAGGGGCCTCCTGACAAGGCCCTGGCACGTTAAAAAAAAAAATGTTACACAAGTTAAGCATTGCCACCAACTACATCCCAACCAGGATTCTAAGTTGAGCAACATCACTTTTGACCACTGAACAAACTTTTAAGAGAAAGAAACACAGAAAGATCAAAGGTATGGAACTCTCAGAGCCTGATCTTGTGGAGAAAACCCAAATATGTGTTCTTCAGTTATTTAGAACAGCATTGTACTACATCATAGAATTGATGGTAGGGAAAGAGGAATATCAGAGAGAGGTGATTGGCCTGTTCAAGGCTAGAGTCAAGTCTTTGCCATCGCAAAGATGGTTGTTCCACAATCCTAGACTCCAATTCAAAAAGTACAGCACTCTGAAGAATTCAAGACGTGATACAGGATGCCAGATAAACCTCTGTAATAAATAAATGTAATGGGAATACCAATTTAACAGTTGATCTGTGTTTGAAAAAGGTATGGGATGTCCATGTGGTGTAAAGTTGGGGTGATATCTCAGACAGGACTTTCTCTCTGATGACACAGCAGGATTTGTGAGTGAGTCTTCTTCTGCATATGTCTTTGTGTGTGGCAGAATACTTGCCACAGTGTTGTTCTCCAGTGGAGGTGCAGCACCGAAAGTGAATTCTCAGTTGTGTGTCTTCTTGATAGCATGAAAGTGTAATCAAAACATGAACATTTCTTTTGGAGAAATCCAAATCTTTCTAGCTAAGTGCAAACCACCCAAAAAGTATCCAAAGTTCATCCAAAATGCTCAATCTCTGGGACAGTAAACAGTCCTACAAGGAAGGGGGGCTTGTGGTCTAGCAGCTATCTCTTGGAAGCTGGCAGATTTCATTATCACATGAGATCCTGTAGTCCTTTCGGAGAGACTCAGCAATTATCTGGGACTGAGGATAGAATACTATGAGGTTCCAAAATAGTTTCTTGATTCTAGCTGCTCTTGCAATAGATCATAGCCATAGCTCAATCATCTGGAGTAAGTGGCCCACGCAGACCTCCACATGAAGTTATTTACTTTGATCTGTTTACTCAGATGTCGTAGCTTTCCATTGTTCATTAATACATGTCTGTGATATTACCATTTTTTTAAACATTTGTTTATTGGCATTTCCAAAAGTTATCAATTGACAGATGACATATAAAAACAATTTTAGCTGCTCAGTACATTTTTTACATTCACATTTCCTGGCGTTTGTCCACGGTGCGGATTCAGTGCTTTGCTTCCTTTTGGTTCAACTTTCTTCATTTTACACATCTCTATATTGCAATTCTGCCCTCTCGTGAATGTCTGTGATATTACTTGCTTGGAGCTCATAGACCTTTCAATTATGATCTTCCGGTTACCAAGGTAAAGAAAGCTTACACAAGTACCTCACAGACATATTGGAATCACAGAATCAAAACCTCATCAGTATAATCTGTGGTATCTTCACTCTAGCAAAAGGGCCTCCCATCGCCAGCCAGAAGGTATTGCCAATTACAATGAAGGTTCATGCAAATGGGAACTCCAGTCATCACCAAATTCTGCACAATGTGCCCTAACTTGCATTGGAAGGTGCCCTAACTTGCCTTAGAAGGGGCGCTAGTGAGCCCGGCAGCAACATCGCCGCCATTTAGTGAGGCTCTGCTGGCGGGACAGTAAATCTGCCAATTATCCGGCATAGAGGGCTGGCATTGACATACCACAACCACATAGAGAGCACCAAAAAACCTGTGGGGACCCGGCCGGTGCTGTCCGGAGCACGGAACAGCTGGAGACAGAGAAGGGCTGGCCATCCGTGATGCAAGGACGCAGCCCTGTTGCGGCCTAAGACGTGACTGCACGTCAGGCCCGGTTCTAGAGGGTGGGCCGGGTGGGCCAGGCCCACCCAAACATGAGCCTGGCCCACCCAAACATGAGCCTTAGCCCTCGCAGTGACGATGCAAAGGCCAATAGAAAATGGCATCTCAATTTAAAATGTTACTCCTAACGTTGTCTTCCTTCCTATTCTGGGAGTTGCGTGACTGGGCCTGGGCTCTCTCACAGCCATCCCAATCACCCAACTCCTTTGAGAAAGATAAGTTGTGTCGTGCAGGAACAATAGGGGCATGGCGAAGGGAACAAATTCTTCATTTGGCTGTGTGGATATTTCCTTTTCGGTTTGGGGCTGGAGAAAAGAAGTTTGTTTATCCCTATTCACCTTTCCTGAGGATGTGTTACTATTTGTATTACTATTTGTATTCTTAAAATCTGCACAGGCCCAGCAAGGCACATATTTTGTGTATGCTACATTACATTTTTTTTTATCATTATCATGGTCATGGATGCAAGAAAACTATACAAATGTCCCTAAAAATGGTGATTAAGCCTGCTGGAGCAATCCTTTGCCTGTTGGTAGTTTTGAAATGCATTTTATGTGGATAGCTCAGTGGGTTACTGCCTGGGTCACAGAGATTCTTGTGTTACTTGCAATTCAGAAGTTACAATCCTAACGTAGAGCAGTGACCTATGAACTGTCATCAAAGAGCTGCCTACAAAAATGAATGGCATAGTTAGAACTGCACTTTTTTGTGTTACCATATAGTTAGAACTTTCCCAGTCTTTCAATATTTTCATGTTGCTAAAAGAGTTTGGGCCATTATACATTTTTATTAGTAAAGAGAAACCCCAACCACTGGGGTATGCTTTAATTCCTGAGTTTTTGCTTCCCTAGCCCAAACCCTCTTAAAATATACTGCCCACCAGTATGTATGACATGCGCTTCCTACACCTTGTAATCCTCATTTGCTTATGTGGCATTCCCTATAGACTGAATTAAATACTTGTATGATTCATTGTCTCTGTATAATGTGTGCGTGGTGTAAAGTACTGTGACACCCTACACTGATATGAGCAGCGCTATACCACAAATGAAATGCATATGAGAGGGTGGCTACAGAGAGATGAAGGGCACTGTTGGAGGGTGGTAGTAATGGTATCTGTGGAGAAAGACCATAGGTAAGGCGCCATAAAAGACTTTCGCACAAGCGCTAAAGCCGGCCCTGTCAAGGCCTTTCTGTTTTTATTTAATCAGCAGCCAGGTCATTAGGGCAACTGTGGAACATATTAAAGTGTGTGCTATTATATTTACTGCTATGTTCAATGTTTTAAGTTTTAAGGTGATTTTACTAATGTTTTTTACTGGAATAATGAAAGTGAAGCTGGATAGTGGCTGATATAGAGCTGGGGCCCACGGTCAGCTGTGAATTAAGGTGCACAGGAGAGGGATGGTAGAAAAGTAGATACTCGGGCCTGGAAGTACTTGTTTTGAAGCCTGGCCTGTTGGAATTTGAGGGTTTGAACTTAGGACCAGACATTGCTCTTACTTTCAAATAACTCTCCACATGCTCTGTATACACACAGAATTGATCCATTGTATCATGGCGACTCTTTGCAAGTAGATATGATGTAATCTAGGGCTTGTAGGCTACCACAAGAAGCGACAAATTGGGCACACAGTGGCCCACCCAAATGCACCCTTGGCCCACCCAAAAACAAATTCCTGGAACCGGGCCTGCTGCACTACTGCGCGGCAGGCATAGTGGGAGAGGCCCGCGCTCGCTGTAGATGGAGGCGGCTGACCGGTCCAGCTCCTAGGGAGGTGGCGGGCTGTGCCTGGACTGCCAGACTACAGCCTGAAAGAGAACGGAGCCACATTGTGGAGGAGCGGCCGCGGCCACAGAGACTGCTGAGGACACTGAGGGAGAGCCCTGCCTACACCGTAGCGGCGGCGGACTGAGGCCGGAGGTAGGAACACTGCGGACTTGCCGACAGCTTGCTGGGGAGAGACTGAGTGCTGAATACCCCCGCTTGAACACTGAGCCTGCCTGCATAGAGGTGTGTGCGGCAGCTCTTAGTACCCCCTTAGGGAGGGGGTGGGGAGGGGTGACCGGGGCCCCGGGGCCACTAAGGCGCCGACCGCCGAGTGGCCCCCTGCGGGGGCCGCGGTCAGCGGCAGAGAGGGAGCGGCAGCGGAAGAACAGCTGGTGCGGCACGGACCTCCTGCACGGGGATTGTTTGGAGCTTGGTGCTGTGAAAGGCCACAATAGCTGCCACTCACATAAAGACGGCTGACCGTGCTGGGAGGAGGCGGACTGGCCCGTACACAGGGAGGCGGCCGAGCGTGGCGTGAGGGTGGGTAGCCCACGGCCACACCATCCGTGCCCCTCTTACCCAATGGTCATCATGCATCCATAGCGACTCTGGTGCGGCACAGGGAGGTGATTCGGCCAGCCTCTCAGCGAATAGGCCATGAAGAGCAACAGGGCACACAGGAGCAACGTGGCACACGGGCCTCTGCGGACGGTGCCACCGCCACAATTTTAACTCATGGACTGGGCCAGGATGTGCCATAATAATGGGTCATCAATCAGTGACTGAGCCCGGCGTGCGAGGGCTGGGCACCACCGACACCTGGTGGACAATGCTAGACCTTAGCAGCTTCGCTCCTTATGACTGACTGGGAGCAAGGAAGGATCCTGCAGGACCAGGGAGAGGCACTCTGAACTTGGCCATTTGCGGGGCTGAGAGCGGGTGAGGCTCCAAGCTCGGCAGCCCTCGAGGAGCACAGAACATGACCCCGTTGAGGACAGAGAAAAGTGAGGTGAATGGGGAAATTGGATACCCGGCAATCAAAACTTGTCTTCGAGCAAGGGAAGCCTCCTAAGGCCCGACGACCATGGCTCTACACGACTAGATGTTCCGGGAGTCCATTAAGACAAGCCATTGTTAACGAAGGAACGGGCGACTTTTCCTCGACTCTATGGAAAGCATTCAAAATCATCATACGGGCGAATGCATCGCCAAGCACGCCGGTCGCCGGAGTCTTATGCTCGCTGCGGTGAGTTCTCAAGCTGCTTGAGAAAGAAATACTGGCCCTAGAACAAGATTTTTACAACACCAAAAATGAGGGATCGCTACAACAAATCAGAGGAAAACTAGACAACTTCGAAGAGGCTGCCATTATCTTGGTCGGGAAACTAGAGCCTGGAAATATGGTGAGGGGGACGAGGCAGGCAGGACCCTGGCGGACCTCCTCCAGAAGCCCTGGGCCAGCGATTACATATCGGAGGTACGCTCAACTCAGAACGATCTTGTTGTGGGACTGCCGCTGACCGCGGCCCCCGCAGGAGGCCACTCGGCGGTCGGCGCCTTAGTGGCCCCGGGGCCCCGGTCACCCCTCCCCACTCCCTCCTTCGGGGGGGGGGCGGGGGCAGGGATCCTGACTGTTGCCCCCCTCCGTGTCAGGGGCCGGAGGTGACGCGCAATGCGCGTCACTTCCGGGCCCAGGTGTGAGGGGGAGGCTATTTAGCCTTCCCCCACCCATAACCCACCTATTACATATCCTGGAATTATGTAATAAAACCTGCAGCATTTGTTACCCACTTACAACTGTTTCTTGTGTCTTCTTTGGGTAACCTAATTTGGGGGAGGGGGGAAAGCGGGGTGCCCCTGGGGGTACTATGCCGCTGACCGCGGCCCCCGGAGGGGGCCACTCGGCGGTCGGCGCCTTAGTGGCCCCGGTCACCCCTCCCCACTCCCTCCTTCGGGGGGGGCGGGGGCAGGGATCCTGACTGTTGCCCCCCTCCGTGTCAGGGGCCGGAGGTGACGCGCAATGCGCGTCACTTCCGGGCCCAGGTGTGATGGGGAGGCTATTTAGCCTTCCCCCACCCTCACTGGCGACCTCTTTGTCGCCCACCTCGCCTTTTTACCCTCCCTACCGCTTACCCGGCGTAGGTGTGGTGGGGTGGGGTTTTTTGCTGAACGTTTTAATGTTTTCCTTTTCGTTGCAGGCGGAGTTACAGGGCGATCTGGAAGCAGGCCGGTACAAAGGGTACCTCTGCGCGGCACCACGTGGTGCCTGAGCCAAAACGAGGAGCCTCCAGAGAGGTCCCGGAAGCCGGTCGGCGCCCCGCTAGGCCGGCGGGCGGTTGTGGGCCTGAACAACCGGGGGCTTGCTATGCGACGCTCCGCCCCGAGAGGGGGGGTGTGAGTAGAATTTCAACGGCACTTGCGGGTCGTTCCCGTGCTGCCCGGCTCATCAGGCGGGGCAGGTGAAGTAGATGGCCGCCTGCCCTTGGATCGCCTGTAAGATAACCCACCTATTACATATCCTGGAATTATGTAATAAAACCTGCAGCATTTGTTACCCACTTACAACTGTTTCTTGTGTCTTCTTTGGGTAACCTAATTTGGGGGAGGGGGGAAAGCGGGGTGCCCCTGGGGGTACTAAGGCAGCTGTTCAGGCTAAAATGATCTCCTTTTATTCCTTCTTATATAGAGGAATTATTTGACTCCATACAACTGCTATGGCTGAAAGATGGGCACAGATCCCACCTGGATGAGCCCTTCACAGAGAAAGAGGTGGTCAGGGTTATTCAGGCCCTGCCGGGGACAAAACCCCGGGCCTCGATGGCCTTTCAGCTACATTTCATAAGGAATATGCGACACTACTAGCCCTGCACCTCATAAACATGTATGCCGAATCCCTCGAGCAGGGAATGCTCCCCCTTTCGCTTCGAGTGCTACTCATTATCACAATTCTAAAACCGGACAACGACCCCCAGAGGTGTGATTCTTACAGCCCGCTGGCCATGATGAATTTGGACAATAAGATATTGGCTAAACCTATTGCATCAAAGCTCCTGCAGCTGATGCCCCTAGTGCTGAGGCCTGATCAGTGCGGCTTCATCCTGGGATGAGCCATCGCACACAACCTGCGCATACAATTTGCGACAATGCGGGAGGTGGACATAACGCTACAGGCAGCGGCACTCTTTCTAGAAACCACCAAGGCATTTGATTTGCTTGAGTTCCTCTTTGTGCTTTTTTCCCGTTTAGGGCTTAGCACCAAATTTATTAAACTCATTGACCTTTTATACTCCTGCCCCTCCGCACGGATCAGAGTAAACGGTGTGGTGTCCCCCCCTGTTTCAAGTTTCCCGAGGTACACATCAGGGGTGTCCTCTGTCACCCTACTCTTTGCCATTGCCATGGAGCCCCTCTCAGCTCGCTTAAGACAACACCATGTGCATTGCAGACTGGCATTCACCCCTCGGTGATACTTGTCTCTTTATACGGGGACGATGTCACACTATTTGTAAAATGTCCAGGCGAAAAACTAGACCCTATAATCAGAGAGTTCCTCAGATTCAGCGGGCTTTCGAGGATACTCATCAACTGGGCAAAGTCTGTCATTCTCCCGCTGACTGAAACCACAACAAAATTTCAATCAGAGTTCCCACTGCAATGGGCGGAGGGCCCTGTTAGGTACCTGGGCATCTGGATTAGTCACAACACAGACGAACTGTGGGGTGCCAACTATGGTCTTCTGATGGACTGGCTGGAGAACTGCTTAAAAGGGTGAGTGAGACTGCCAATTTCACTGACTGGCCGGCTTGCCATCGCAAAGATGGTGGTCTTACCCAAATTCCTCTTTCTTTTCACCAATCTCCCCCTTCCACTCAACAACAGTTTCCGGCAACAATTGCACTCTTATATGATCTCATTGGCATGGGCTGGAAAACAACCCAGGGTTTCTTGGGTAAACCCTCACATTACCTTTAGAGCAGGGGTGCCTGGGCGTGCCCGACTTTGACCTTTATTATTATTGTGCGCAAGCGCAGTTTAGATTCCACTTGATGTTCCCTATGCACGTGCACCGCGCCTGAACACGACCAGGCATCACGTGCCTGTTACACATAGCGCTGTACAGTGCACCGACCCGACCGCGCTCCGGGGTAGGTATGGTGGGATGCATGGTGTGGGCATGGCACGGGCTGCGCTGATGGGCACGGCTGAATGTACTTTATGCACCGTCTGTTCCTCTGCCCCGAAACCCCACATTACCCTCCTTCGCTGAGGCAGGTCCCTGTGCCCGATCGAGGAAACTCCAACTCCACAAGATGGGAACTGCATAGAGCTCCCCCATGTGCGGGGGTTGAAGAGCTGACCACACTAGAGTGAGCGACCCTTTACCAGTTGCGCTGCAGGTTTATTCAGCCCCTTCCCTGCTGCACCGCCTACATTCCACGTGCTAGAGCGCTTTCTAAGGGATCCCGAGCCCCACAGACTGATTACACAACTATACTCTGACATGCAGCGCACTGCGCCCAGAAGCGCCCCGGGAGCCCAACGGGAACGGGAGGCGCGCTCAGAGTATAAATCACGCTGGAACAGTGGGCTTTCTGCTGCGCGCATGTGCGAGCATTGTCCCCCAACTATCATCTCCGCCTTTTACACTCTACATACTTACATAGACTGTATAGGTCACCTGACTGGCTTTATAAAATAGGAATGAAGGAGGATGCGAACTGCCAACGTTGCAGGTCCCCTGAGGCGACCTTCCCCCATCTCGCCTGGGCATGCCCAGGCACCTGTAGTGTTGTGCCTAGTGGACCCGACCACTATCACGGGGGTCCCTGGCCATAGGGAAAGTAACTCCCCCCCTGAGCGTGCCCACCGTGGACGTGCCTGACGTCCACACGAGAAGCACGTGATGTTAAATAATAAATAGCCCGGAGTGCTGGGCATGGCAAGCAGTGTTCTAGCCACTACTCAAGAACACGTGTGGCATCTACAATTATTCCTAGGCCCCAGGTCGCGACATTACACTGGCGACAAGGTGGTCTAACCACCCCATCGCGTGCATTGCCGCCTCTCGCTCTTGCCCAAGGAGCGGATCGATTCCCCTCCTGGTGTGGCTGTGCACCGCCCCTGTGTGGCCCCAGCCGGCGCCAGGCTGCCTACCTCGTTGCCCAGCCGTGCTGTGTGCATTTCCCCGCCTGGCCAGGCCCACCGCTGCCCCCTCGGCCTCCAGCGACTGCCTCCTGCCTGCCCGGGAAGCTTCTGTGACTGCGGAGCCTGCACCCGCGGAACAACATGACCCATCTCGCATGCAACGCGTGGTCCGGACTTGCCGTTTCTCACACATCTCGCGTGAGATGGGAATCTAGCCATTCTGAGGCCCTGGGTCGCCCCTCCTGCTTCCCTGGACGCTCCTGGACACCGAGGCGGCCCCTCAGAACCAGCACACGACGCCTGGAAGAATAGAGCACCGCCCCCAGAAGAGTGAAGGTGAGCCCGCCCCTGCTGTTGCGCCCATCCCCAACGGCCATGGCCAACGTACCCCCTTTGGAGCTATTTGCTGTCACCGGCACCCCCCCGTCGCAAGCGGCACGGTGGAAGAAGTGGGTGGAGAGGCTCGAGAACTATTTTGTGGCGGCGGAGATCGCGGCCGAGCGGCGGCGCGCCATGCTTCTACACTTAGGCGGAGAAGCCATCCATGACATTTCGAAGGACGTAACGGAGGCTGGCCCGCCCAGGACACATGACACGCTGCGCGACGCCATCACCGCGTACTTTGAACCTTTCGCTAGCGCCGACTATGAGAGATTCCTACTCCGCCAAGCCCGCCAACACCTGGAGGAGTCAGTAGACGTCTTTTACGCAAGACTAAAGAAGCTGGCCAGCACGTGCACCCTTCCCGACGTGGACGACGAAATCCGCGCCCAATTCATCCAGGGCTGTGCGTCGTCGAAGTTGCGCGAGAGGGTGTTGGAAGCGGACAACATGCCCATGCGCGACATCCTCGTACTCGGGCGGTCAACGGAGTTGTCTAAAGCCAGGGCCGCGTACATGGAGCCAAAGCCGGTGGTCGCAATCAAGACAGAGCCAGTGTGCGCCCTCAAGACCGCCGCCGCTGAGACTCACACGAAACAATTCCGGCGGAGAAACCCAAGACCGGCGCAAGCCCCTCTCGGCCGCGCCTGCGCGTGGTGTGGTGGCGCGACACCCCACAGAGGAGCGTGCCCGGCACAAGGCAAAGTATGCAGCGTGTGAGGAAAGGCCAACCATTTCGCGAGGGTATGTCTGTCGGCACCCAAGAAGAAACAGAGTGGCCCACCCAGGAGGGTAAGACAGGTAGAGCCGCTACCCAGTACATCCACCAGCAGCGACATGGATGACGACGAAGCGGACGTGGCCTCCGTACATGTCATGAGAGTGCTCCACACGCTGGCGGCTACACCATCCGCAGAACCCATGTGCACAGTCAACGTGAGAGACCAAGCAGTGGCGGCCTTGATCGACACGGGCGAATCAATCAACCTGATGGCTGCCAGCGTATACCGGACGCTAGAAAATGCCCCGGCACTCCATCCCACGAGGGTACAAGTATACGCCTACGGCACCAGTCGCCCACTCCGCCTGTGCGGGATGTTCCGAACGGATCTGTCGCACGACACCACTCGCCTGCAGACCAAGATCTATGTGTCGCAAGAGGGATCGGGATTCTTGCTTGGTTGCCGGACAGCCCAAGATCTCAGGCTGATCCATTTCGCGCTCACAGTCCAAACCCGCAGCCTCGACCACCTGGTTCAAAACCACACATCTCTGTTCGAAGGGATCGGCTGTTTGAAGGGACCCGCCATCCACCTCCACATAGACAAGTCGGTCGCCCTGGTAGCCCTCCGTCACCGACGTATTGCGTTCCACCTACGACCCAAAGTTGAAGCAGAGCTGAGGGTACTCGAGCGAGCTGGAATCATTGAGAGGGTAAGCGGGCCCACCCCGTGGGTGTCACCCATCGTAGTGGCCAAGAAGCCGAAACAGCCGGACACGGTGCGAATCTGCGTGGATATGCGCATTCCCAACCTCGCTATCAAGTGCGAGCGCCAACCATAGACAAAATAGTCAGAGAGCTGTCTGGTTCGAGGTGGTTCTCCAAGATGGACCTGAGGTCTGGATACCACCAAATTCCCCTGCACCCGGATTCGCGCCCGATTACCACCTTCTCCATGCATGCGGGCCTCTGGCGCTACACCTGGCCAACTTTGGAATATCGAGTGCGGCGGAGGTGTTTCAAAATATAATTCAGAACGTACTACAAGGGCTTGAGGGAGTCTTAAATGTCAGTGATGACATTCTGGTCCACGCACCAACTTTGGACGAGCACATCCAACGCCTCCAGGCAGTGTTCACCCGGCTTCAAGAGCAAGGGATGACCCTCCACCGAGAAAAATGCGACTTCCTACGCAAGGACATCAGTTTTTTCGGCTACCGGTTTTCAGACCAAGGAATTGGCACGGACCCAGAAAAGGTCAAGGATATTCACGCGGCCCCCGCCCCCACGTCGGTGACAGCAGTCCGCAGCTTACTTGGGATGGTCACCTACTGCGGGATGTTCATCAAGGATCTGTCTGACCTCACCGGCCCCCTCCGGGACCTCACAAAGGAGGCTGTTACCTGGGAGTGGTGCCCGGCACAGCAAGAGGCTTTCCAGAGGACGAAAGCGGCACTATCGGCCGACACGACCTTGGCCTATTTCGATCCCCGCAACGAATCGCAACTTGTGGTGGACGCCAGACCGACAGGCCTGGGGGCCGTGCTAACCCAACAACAAGCATGCGGAGAATGGGCCCCCATCGCATACGTGAGCAGAACCCTCACCCCGACGGAACAGCGGTACTCGCAGATAGAACGAAAGGCCATCGCCATCCTGTGGGGGTGCCGGCATTTCCACATCTACCTGTATGGGCACCCTTTTGTGGTCATCACAGACCACAAACCTCTAGTCCCGCTGTTCCAAGGTTCCTCCACGCGCCCCCCTCCTCGGATCAAAAAATGGGTGCTCCAACTCCAAGAATTCCAGTTCACGGTGGAGTATCGGCCGGGCACCCGGAACCCTGCCGACTTCTTGTCGAGGCATGCACGCCCTGCCAGTGACTCGGAAGCCGCAGAAGCCGCGGCCACGGAGGAATACGTCAGGATGATCGTGGAGAGGTCACGGCCGCTACCGATCTCTTTGGAGGAAGTGGCGCGAGCCACCAAAGATGACGACTGCCTACAGGTTGCCATCCAAGCCGTCATGTTAGGCAACTGGAGAGCACTCCAAAGCCCATCGTCGTTCCGCACACCGGATGCCCAAGCGACGCTTAAGGCCCTCCATCAAGTCCGGAACGAACTGTCCGTGTCTCCGGAAGGATGCCTCCTGAGAGGGCCTCGCCTGGTGCTACCTCACTGCCTCACCCAACAGGCAGCCCTCCTGGCGCATGGCGCGCACCAAGGCATTGTGAAATCGAAGAACCGCCTTCGGAGCAAGCTCTGGTTCCCTGGCCTCGACAAGATGGTGGAGACAATCGTCCAGCGATGTCCAGTGTGTTTAGCGACCAGCCTACCCAACCCTCCGGCGCCAATAATCACCGAAGAAGGACCAACGTCTTCATGGGTGCGAGCCAGCGCAGACTTCGGCAGTCTCCCCGGAGGAAAGTACATGCTGGTAGTGGTGGACGATTTCTCACGATACCTCGAAGTGAAGTTCCTGTCCTCGACAGCTGCATCTGAAGTTATTCCCAAGTTGGAAAAGGTAATCGCCACCCACGGCCTCATTGGGGAGCTGCGCACGGACAATGGTCCCCCATTCAATGGCAGCGAGCTAGCAGAATACCTGCAGTCACACAGTATTATGCACCGACGCATAACCCCGATGTGGCCTCAAGGTAACGGGGAAGTCGAGAGACTAATGACAACTCTCAACAAGACCATTCAGATCGCACTGGCGGACGGCCAGGGCATAGAGTTAGCCCTCTATCAGTTCCTACGGGAGTACAGGTTGACGCCCCACTGCACCACGGGGGTTTCTCCAAGCCGCCTCTGTTTTGGCAGAACAGTCACCGATACTATGCCACACCACCCAGTTGGGCGTCAGCACCGACCCCGCCTAACCGGTCCATGGAGCACAGGACACGAACCAACCACGAAGCATCCCGGAAGAGGAGAGCTGCTGACAGCCCCATCCAAGTGGGTGACCGAGTGCTGGTGAAAGACCGCCATCCAGGGGGAAAGTTCCGCCTGCCCTTCGAGCTGGACCCCTGGACGGTCACGAGAGTCAGCGGAACTCTGATCACGGCGATCAGGAATGGAGAAGAGGTCACAAGGAATGTGTCGTTCTTTAAGAAAGTCTCAGATGAAGGAGAGGAAGAGCTTCCCAAGCTAGAAGACTATCGGTCAGTGGCATCCCCGAGTCCCAGAGAGGCCACGGCAGGAGAGACTCCCCGCAGGACGGAAGACACGGAGAGTGCCTCGACAACACCAGCCCAAGGAGAGCGGGAGTCACAAGGGACACTGAGCTGCCCCAGCCTGGCGGGTACAGACTGTTCTGAGGACATGTTTCCAACCCCTCCAGAAGGGCGCAGCCAGAGCAGGTACTACCTACGTCCATGCCCGCAGCCATCCCAGAGGTACCGGGACTTTGTGGCCCGCTGTCAGCTCCCGAAGTGGAAGTGAGCTGCACCAAGACCAAGTAAGACTGTTCTTTTTGTTTGTTCAGGAAATCTGCAGAGACTGAGTTTGAGACTGAAAAAAGAAACGTTGTGTCGCTAAGCCTATTGTTTAGTTTTTGCATTTGTGGGTAAAGGAGGAATGTAGTGTTGTGCCTAGTGGACCCGACCACTATCACGGGGGTCCCTGGCCATAGGGAAAGTAACTCCCCCCCTGAGCGTGCCCACCGTGGACGTGCCTGACGTCCACACGAGAAGCACGTGATGTTAAATAATAAATAGCCCGGAGTGCTGGGCGTGGCAAGCAGTGTTCTAGCCACTACTCAAGAACACGTGTGGCATCTACAATTATTCCTAGGCCCCAGGTCGCGACATTACAGCACCCACCAATAATGGACAACCATATTCGAGGCCAGATGAGATGCTTAAAATGCGCATAGAGCAAACCCCCCTTGTCGCGCTGCTGGGGTATGTGAGGGATCTACCGCTGGACAACAGGAAACTAAGCGCTATGCTATTGTCACTTGCCAAGAGGCGCATTGCGATGTGCAGGGGTAGATGCTGGGTCCCACTCTGGGTCTGGCTCAGGGGTGCAGCGTTCTGCCATGAACAGCTGTCAGCCTACTGGGACCCTTTGCCCACCCAGACCCAGAGACATACGGGAACCGTTGCAGACATACCTGCGGCTATGTGCGCAGCAGAGGGACCCCCCACAGGTATACTACTGGACACACAGATTCGACAAAAACCTAAACTGGCCTTAATACATATCTGTCATAACGTGAGAAGGCCGACCGCTCCCCCTGTCCCTCTATACCGCCCCTGCCCTCTTCCCCTTGTTAATCTTGGTTATGTTGTTATACACAGCGTCTCTGTGATGGACCGGATTACCATGCTCATGGGTGTTTGCTAGGACTACTCTGCAGTAGAAAGCATGACCTTCTAAAGGTGCTCTCGTACACTAACTCCCAGACTCCAAGGAACACACAATGTACATGCTATATATACCCACAGATATGCGTAATAAAATGAATAAAAGAAAACCTGCATTCGAATGTCACTCAGAAAACGAGGTCCTAACAATCCTTGTAGCACAAGCAATTAAATTGGCATGCTGTTTCCTGGGTATGAAAATTCATACACTGCGCAGGACAACCTGAGACTCACTAGACTGCGACACCAGCAATGTTTTTTGAAAAAGAAAAAAAAAACATGTGACATAATACTGCAAAGCACAGAAAACACTTTGTGGTGTTTCATCTTTGATCATTTGTATTTTTGTAGTATTTTCATAAGATGGTGCCCAGATTTTTGATAAATGATTGGCACTTGATTCATTCAAGGTTTATGATATGTTAAGCAAGATGCCCAGGGCTGTTAACAGCAATCATATTTTATACTTGAACTCTGATACATTATCCTGGCAGACAATAACTAGCAGAAAAGAGTCCCATTGGCAGCTCTTACCTCACCCTATGCAGCTCTTACCTTAAACCTATAGCTGATTTCTACCCCTGTAAAGGGCTCTGTTACCCGCAAGGGTCTTGCTCGCGGTATATAAAACCTTCAAAATAAATAAATAAAATATAGCATTTGATGCTGGTGTGAAAGCAACAGTGTATCTCATCCAGTCTGAGACTGACCTGATAAGAAATTATATGTTTCAATTTTCAAACTAGTCTCAAACCACCAAGAGCAAGAAAACACTGGAGCACATTCCATCCCTCATGCGTCGGCAACAGCTCCCTTTAGCCGAAGCGCGGCACAAGAAGCGCGCTCTGCTCTTTACAGACTGCTGTGCGTTTTAAGACCCAATTGTGGATGTGCATTGTCCATCCTTAATCCCAAGGTATGATATATGACAACTATCTCACCACTATTAACACACAGTGCGACATGGCACTTGCACCTCTAACTTGAGGAATAATGAAATAGAAGCATCACAAGCCGTGGGAATTAAAAATACACTGCAAAGACAGAAGAGACCCAAGGAACCAGTTGCACAAAGGCTAGGCCTACATAGTCTATGTGTGTTTGTGCATTCCCATACTTGAGTAAATTAGCCCAATAAAGTCAGATGTGTAAGCTTTGCCAATGTGTTAGAGATCTCTATATTTTACCATTTCCATCTCTGATATAGCATGGGGTGTCTTAAGGTCAGAACTTTGAAAGGATGCAAGAAGCAGTTTGACCAATCCAATCTGAGAGGTTTAGAGATGGATATGAGGTGTTTCGCTATGGAACTCAGGTGCGGGTACAGCCCACGTTGTGGGTAGACATGGTGCAATATGCCGGAGGTTACTGTCCGACAGGAAGGGTTTGAAGACGACTATGTGGATGTCTTCCTCTTTATCACAGTGGAGATTGAAATCGACCCAGAAGATCTAATCACAAGAGGAGGAGAAACGACTTGTGCTATATTCAAAGGAACCATCAATAGAGCTCTTGGGAGTGGAATAAGAGTCTCAGACGCCGAGTTTGCTGAGTTAATCAGTTTGGCTCACTGATGATAATGGCTTCTTCCCACTAGTATTTTCTGTTCTTTTGAGATGAGACGTTGTATCGCATGAGTACGATAGAGGTATGGAAAGTCAGCAGACCCATGTTCCATGAGTGCAATAGCATCACGGTCACATCTTGAATGAGGGTAGATATGAAACTGCACTAAAGACTGTAGTTAGAAGTTAGGAGGGTAACTTTGATGGGATGTGTAGAAAATGAGTCTCTGGGCTGAGGGGAGTTTTCTGCTTGGGTAGATTGATCTTTATGTTTAGGACAGGAAGCTCTGAAGATTGTAATAACAGGATCTGTTATGGAAGCTACCATCCGAGAGTATTCGGGTGTGTGGGTTATTTTCGAGGTAAAGTGTGTGGAAGACTGCTCCAAAGTATTGGAGTGCAAGTGACGTACAGCAGGTTTGGGAAAGCAGTCCCTGGGATGTGAGTGCTTGTGAAAGAGAGATGGAAAACATAGTTTGCAGACTTTGTACCACATCATACAGGTGATCCCACTTTAATTTGCTGTTAAGCAGTTATTTTGAGGAGTGGATACAATATTTTTGGTCTGGTCAGTAGTTGGTGGTTGTAATGAATCACGAGTTGAGTAATCACACATCTCAAATTAAGCATGTCTATAGTTGGTTGAGCCCTCCTGTGCAGTCCGTTTGTCTGCCATTGTTTTTGTGTAGATGGGCTGGACTTGGAGGTAGGCTGACAGAGAAGTCTTTTTCGAGTGGTGGTGCATTGCAACTGGAAGGCTGTGGGTTTGGTCACCTTGGTATTTTTCAGTCTGTGTCATTAGAAGAGTAGCTTTGTTCCAGATAATGGTCCTGACTGTGTTGATTTTATAATGCTGTTGCGCTGTCTTATTTAATTTCAAGAGGGACATCTGTGTAATAATAAGTAGATGGGAGAATGGAATGGGATGAGCTAGTGCCATAGTCAATGGGGAGTGTAGGCATGATATCAGTGTTAAAGTCCCTACCCAAGGTAGAAACTTTTAGGGCCTTTAAATAATGTGAGTAGAGAAGGGCAGGTCAGCATCCAGGTTAAGAACCCAACCTACGCTGACAATATCATATATATATACATTCCCCCCCATTCAAGTGCACGGCACGCACATTAAATGCCACCACTACATCTTCATATCTCTCTTGCAGGCGGAACGTGCACAAGGTACTCGCAATACATTTTGAAATAAAACCAATGAATAAGACGTGTGAGGATGAGCACAACAGTAATAGGAAAGTCGCCGTGCCCGTGCATCACAAACCCAACAGTTAGGGTATGGAGTTTTATACCCAAGACTTGAACCATGATCCTCTCACTATGATTCAGTGTGAGTGTGGCGCTGCTCACATTTCTGGTTATTGTAGCTTGAGATACTAAATAATTCCTTTGGGACTAAAAGTGGTAGAGTGTTGGTCCACAGGGATACGTCCTTAGCGAAAATAAGATAACACCAGTTTTAAGGGAGCGTAATCGGAGAATATAGTACTTGTCACTAGGTTTTCCAGGCTGTCCACTAGCGATCGGGGTTTGTGGTGCTTGATGTTTTGGATAGACCATGGGGCTCTCTGAGGTGCTGTTACATACATCCTAGAGTCACATTTAGTAGGATCTCTGTTTGTTTTATGTTGTTGGTCATATTAAGACAGCAAAACATGTAGGCTATTGATTTTGAGAAGCAAATTTAGCTTGATGAAGTGATAGAGTGCAGTGAACAACTGTTGGGTATCATCCAGTAAAGAGAGAAAATGTCACAGTGAGATTTCACTATAGGTGAAAAAGGTGTGTTACCACATGATCTGACGTCTGGTTGACAGTACATTGAACTACAAAACCACCCTTGGTACTCCATCAACATGAATGTGGAAAATATTTATAGGGACATAGTTCATTTACATACAAAAATACATTCTGGTGAAAAGTGGCTATTGGGTGAAAAGTATGCAGAACAGTAAAATTATAAATACCTACATTACACTATACCCATGCACACAGAATATCAGAGCTAGATTCTGGGGACTTACATAAAAGTGGACTTTACACCTGAGGACCAGTAGGATATTCTCTCGTTGATTCAGATACAAAAGTCTGGTCACACCATCAATCTAAAAACATCGCATGCTGCTACCACTGCTTTAGGTCTACACCCAGAACAGTGAATGTAGTCGTCTGCCACTATGTCGGCACACATGGTGTGTCCTTCTAGGTCACATGACAGGGGTGAACAGCCATTACTTCGTGGCTGTTAGTGCGCATACCGTTACTACACAAGTGTTACAACGCATGCGTTGTAACAACGCGTAGCCAATACTACGCGCGTTGTTACAACGCATGCGTTGTACGTATCGCACTAACTGCCGTGAAGTAATTTCCTACCTTTGTTTCCACTGTTAGCACATGACGTCTCATGCGGGGGAATGGTGACAAGGAGTGGCGGGTTAAGGATTGTGAGAGCGGGACCAGCCGTTATGGAGGGAGTGTTCAACACCTACGAGGAGGCCGTCAGGAGAGGTAAGCCTGGGGCGTTGTTTTAGGGAAGTGTAGTTTTGTTTATGTAGTGTATTGTAGTGTATTTGTGTTTACAGTAGTGTAGGGGGTCGTGAAGGGTAGTGTTTTGTGTAGTGTAGGGACTGGACTGGGGGTAGGGGCAGTGTCGTGCTGGGGGTACAGTGTTAGGGTTTAGGGTAGTGTGTAGTTTGTGTAGTGTAGGGTAGTGTTTTAGGGTTTAGGGTAGTGTCGGGATGTTGTGTAGGGTAGTGTTTGGGAGTAGGGACAGGACTGGGGCTAGAGGCAGTGTCGTGCAGGGGGTAGTGTTTTAGGGTTTAGGGTAGTGTTGTGGTGTTAGTGTACTGTAGGGTCCTGTTGTAGGGTTTAGGTTAGTGTCGGGGGTCCTGCACGGTAGTGTTTGGGAGTAGGGACAGGACTGGGGCTAGGGGCAGGGTCGTGCTGGGGTTGTGTTTTAGGTTTTAGGGTAGTGTTGTGGTGTTAGTGTAGTGTAGGTTACTATTTTAGTGTTTAGTGTAGTGTTGGGGGGTTGTGGTGGGTAGTGAATGAGTGTAGGGACCGAAGTGGGGGAATGCGTATGTTTGTGCAGGGGGTAGTGATTTAGGGTTAAGGGTAGTGTAGTGGTGTTTCAGTAGTGTAGTGTTTGAGTGTTTTGGTAGTGTTCTCCATTTTTAGATGTGTAGGGTAGTGTATTTCTATTTATTATTTAAAGTAGTGTTGTGTTTTAAACATTTTAAAAACTGAGTTAAATGTCTTTTTTTAATGAGACACGTTATTCCGCATACCATTTTTATTACTAGGCAAGTTTTTACTTCGTATACATTAACACTTTCAATGTAATGGTATGTGAACTAAAAACTTGCGTAGTAACGGTTATTGCTAAGTAATAACCGCGTAGTAATGGCATGCGAAATAACGTGTCATAGTTCATGACTAGTCCTGGGTGTGCAGGGTCAAGTACAGGCCTAGCTCTGTGCACTTGCTAGTGATAAAATAAGTCAAGGCAACAGACACACACCGTGGTTGGCACTCAGGGCAGGAAAACACAGCTGTGTACCACACAGGGAAGATTCCAGTCCAAAAAATAAATCATAAATCCTTAATGCGCAAAACCACATTTAAAGGTGGAAAATCACCTTTAATGAAAATAAGTACCATTTTATTTTTCCCAAGTACGAGCAAACTCAACCGTGGTGCAACATCAGCAGGAGAGTGGAACCAACTTTAGGACCACAATTCACATTTAGGAAGGAAAGCACAGTTAGGTGCATCACCACATTTAATTGCAAAACTATCCAAAAACATCAACAGGAACATAGAACCTGTTTTAGAGTCCAAAGAATATTTAGAAGTATTCAGGAGCAAACATACATTTAACTGCAAAGTCACAACAGATGCAACAACAGCAGGAGTTTGAAAGCACGTTTATGTGCAAAATTACATACAGGTGCACAAACACAATTACGTGCAAAATTATACCAGGTGCGAATTGCACAGACGTATGCATTTAGTGCAAGGCCTATCAATACAGAAAGAAAATTTGATAGTAAGATATCACATCAGGTGTAGATACAACATAACTTCTAGTTGGTCTAATACTCTTGGTTCAAGGTAAGCAGCATTGTGGCATCGCAATTAGGAGCAAGGTCTAATTACGGTGCAAAATCTCATTATCATGCAAAGTCATTCAGTGCAGGATAAGCATGCATGTGAAAACACTTTTAGTAGCACAAATCACATTAAGGTAAAAATACAGTTATGTGTCAAATCACAAGTAGGTGCAAAATCACCTGTGGATGATTAATTTCACCATCCATGTACTGCAAAGGAAGCAATCTTTAAGCAGACGAATGAATAAAAGTAAGAGCCAATATCTAACAGTGAGATTGAAATGCTCCTCTGGCCTGATCCAAAATGTGAATGACACTTTTTTCATGCAGTCCTTGAAGGAGGCTGACCCAAACAAACTCATTGTGATACCCCAGGTTACAGGATGCAGAGACACTAGTGAGAGTGGTGATTCTTTTATTTATTTGTTTTAGTTGTTGGTTAGGGACAGTCTGTAGGCTGGGGGAGAGGGGGGCGGGGTCAGGAGTGGAAGGGACAAGCGGTTTGTAAGGAGAAACAGAAACAAATAGAGTTTCTTGAACGCTGGTTCAGTCTATGTGTCTCAGGGAGGGTGCCTTCGATCGTCTTCCGGTCATGGATGAAATTGTGGTGGTTGTCAGTCGGTTCCTCCTTGCTCTCGGGGAATGTTTATCCTTGGTTGGAACCCTCAAGAGAAAAGGGACAACGGGGTCAGCAACCAAAGGTACGGGCTAGTTAACGCACCACCACCAACACCCACAAAGCAGGAGTGTGTACAGGACTGGGGAGGGGTTTGTGCATTGAGTGAGGATGGGAACAATTAAAAAAAAGTAAATAGTGGACCAGGGGGCTATTCACAGTCCTGCCCTCCACCAGGCCACCGTGAGATAACTAAACAAAGATACTCCGGGGTCGTGGCTGTCGGAGTCTTGCCGCCCTCCTCCTCTTCTTTGGGTCGGCTGGACTCGTAGACGTTGCCACTGGGCGGTTCGGTTGTCGGGCTCTCCGTTGTCTTGGGGTCTTCCTTCTGGGTCGAGGTTCTCTCTGATGCTCCGGATTCGTGGTCTTCTGAAACAGTGTGGAACGCCGATATGCTCCCAGGTCCCACTACTAGTTCTTCCGCTTGCCGGCTTGGCGCGTCGCATCCAGGAAAGACTAGACCGCCTATTGCTTGTTCCGGCGGTCTAGTCGCGGGCACCATCTTGGAAGTCCCGCTTGCGAAGAGCGCGGGACTGCACTCATCAAACAAACAAACGGTGATAGGAGGATGCTTGCAAAAAGTCTAACCACTGGCAATTGCTCTGGGTACCATTACAACTTATTGTTCTATTCCCCATCATGCTACCTCAGTTTGATCCCAGCCATATGCAAATCAAGTCCTGACCCTGCTCCAGTAGGAACAGTCCAGCCTGAACTGTCAGGCAAGGTCATCCCTGAACAAGAACACAGTCCACCCAAGACCGGTTTCACCCTAATTGAGTTTTCTCAGGTAAGTGTAGCTTGGTTCTAGTGGCACCGAGAGCATGACACCCACATCTGGGCACACCCTTATCACTTAGGGCGTACATCAAACACACAAAGGGTGATGGGAGGAATGCTTGCAAGAAGTCTAACCACTGGCTATTGCTTAAGGGAGCATTGCAACCCACAAACAAAAGAATGGAGGGGTCTGATCCTAAAGCCCTTCTCTGTTTATGTTTTTAGAGTTGATGACATGAGCTTTGGCATCACTAAGCTGTTTACAGCCAGACCTAAACAGGCCCTTGCGAATTCAAAGCAGTATGAGACACTGGATGGGAACAAAATGGCATGTCATATTGTTTACTTGCATCGTTAATTTCTCTTTCCAGCCAGCTAGGTTTGCATCATTAAAGTGACAACGTGTGATTACTTTATTACAGTGCGAATATGTTGTTGCTTCTGTTTTCTCACCTTTGATCAGTAAGGCCAAAATTACAGTCAATCTTTCTTCGGGCTGTTTCTTTAAAACATGCAAATTAATCCACATCCTCCAACCAACAGATGTGGTAACTCAGCAGAAAATAACAATCTAGAGGTGAAAGTGCAGTAGTAAACTCGCCTTATACTAGTGAAACGAAACCTATTGGTTCTGCCAACACTCACACAATGCTTTCGGCATCTGGATATACCGGTCCTTTTAACTTCTACCAATCCAAATATTGTATTAATCAAGATGTGAATTTTAATAGTAACTTGTTCGCATTCTTTTATCCGCCTTCATCGGCTCTTGACAACCAACTATTTGTTTTTTTTTTAAAGTAAGAACTTATGGAGTAATGTGAATAGCAGTATCATGGATGATGTCATCAGTAATGTCATCAATTATGTCATTTGAGATGTCATCAATTATGCAATTCAACATGTCATGAGCCATATAATAGGTGAGGTCATAAACAGTGCATGACAGGGCGCAAGGTATAATTAGTTCACTAAACTATAACTGGCGATTTCATTATTTTTTTTATTTACTTTTCTCATTTTTAATACCCACATATAGCGTCACCTAACCTTTTGTTTATTTCAATGAATTTCTGTGGGGTTTTTGATCATATTGTAAGTTGAGCATACACCCAACTACCTCGAACCTCCTGCGCCCCACTTCCCGGGGAGTGGCCAAGCCCCCTCTGTGCACTGCCTTTGGCAGCAGTGATTAGCTACAGGGCCTGGACTGGGGCTAAGCTCTGTGCCCATCCCACCCAGGGTCGGTGCACAGGCGGTGTTGGCTACAGGACCACAGGTGTTGACAAATTAATGTGTATGGCAAGGTGGCCTATTTGTTGTTCTGTGCCACCTCTTGGCACATTCAACAGATGAGGTAGTGGTGCCAAGGTGACTAGGACAAATAGAGCTGGGGCACAGACCCCATCTGCCCCTCTCTCTAGAGGTGCCAGTACAGTCACCCACTGGTCTCCTGAGGCTGCAGCAACATAACTGTGGTTCCTAAGGGAGTTCACAAATCTCTTATTAAAGAGGAAGGCCTCTGCTTTGCAACTCATTATGGTGATTGTAATCGAGATGAGAGAATACACATTTCTTTAGTATTACTTTATGGGAAAATTTTTTTTACAGTGTGGGTTGTACTGGTAAAATGTAGCTTAACATCTAATTGTCGTCTGAAAATGGAAAAAATACTTTGTCTGAAGAATGTCTGCCCTTTCCCAGACTATGCTTAAAACGCTACTTCTTTTTGAGGTGTAACCTATTAACCTATCAAAATGCTGGGAAAGAAATGGGAATTCCAGCAAGCAGGCTATATAGAGAATGTGATTTAATGCTGATTTGTGCCAAGTTGAAGATTATTTTTGTGTGTGTTTTTTTTATAACTCCTCCTCTTGTGGTTATAATGCCTTCTACCACACCATGATTGCAGAACGCATTCGCTCATGCTCAATTTTGCCAAATTTATAGCGCACCGTCTCTACTACGGCATATATACACTTACAGAGATTGCTTACGGATCGCGATTAATGACCTGTAGTATGCAGGATTGTAATAAACCTATGTAATCCTGTTGAGGATTGTAATACTCCTGTGCTATTTGTGAATATAAACTTCACAAACCATAAAAAATGAAATAAAACAAAGAATTCAAAGTAACACTGAACTATATATACATAGTGTACCAGCAACATGCACAGCAGTGTCTTGGATAAGTGAGTTACTTAGCTGGGTAGATGACTTCCGGTTTACGATTAGGTGGTGTTGGCTCCTTACAATGGAAGTACCTTGCGACCTGTAAGCCCTTGAGATTCCAGGTCAGCGGCTCCTTACTTAGTAGGGAACTTACTGGGAAACTTGTCTGGGAGTAGCTAGAAGTGCAGTCTGTTCATGAAGCGACCACAACTGTTGTCAAACTGAACTTCTCATGCCACGTCCTTCTTAACAAAGTTGTCCTGTGTGTTGCCTTTAAATGTTTAAGTGTTTATTTCCATTTCTTTTGTCTTGGACTGGTGAGGAGGTTAACTCAGAGATACACACCACAAACAAGTAGACAGCTGTCATGCAATAAACCCCTGGTCATCAGAGTTATTGTCTGTTTGCCATTGCTAAAGCCCTGTTCTAGCTTCATAAGGGTGCAGTCTATCCTAGTCAGGGTGTGGCACATATAAGCACCTTCATATCTTCCTAGTATACCCCACCCCCGATATGTCTTTCATGTTGTTCAAAATACTGCTCACTCCTTCCCATACAAAACGGTGCTTGTTGTAGTGTCCCATGTGCAGCTTCACGTGGGTACATTGAAACACAGTCTACCATGTGTATATGTGAGCAGAAACTAAGAGTGGCCCACCAGCACCCTCCCCGGAAACTGAGAAGTGAACACATTTCCCAGAGACAAAAAAAGTCGTCCAGCATAAAGAAAGAGCCATGCACCGCTGAGAAAAGAGTGTATTTCCTGCTTTCCACATGATGCAGTCTCCAAGCATCCAGTAGTAGAACAAATAGCACCTTTTATGTATACTGGAACATAGCTGTTTCCTTGTGCAGCTCTAAGGTTGTCTGCCCTTGTACAAGACAATAGAAATCCCCAAACAATATTATGTGTAACCACATAAAACACACATTTTATTTATTTGATTTTTAGAGTTTTCTATAGGGTGAACAAGACCCAGAGTAGGGTATCAGAGCACTTTACAATAACAAAGCAGAACAAGTATAAAACATTTAGCAAAAAAACAGAGCAGAGACAGTACAAAAACATATTTAACAAGGTTCGGCAGATAGCAGAAACGATAATAGAGATGATATGTTCGGTGCAGTAGAAACAAGTTCGAGTAGGAGTAAGTCATAGAGGCGATGGTGTCATTAAGGAAGGCGTAGAAACAAGTTTGCAGGAGTTGACTGGTTCCATGCCTTGCAAGTCAGTGAGATAGCTGGTGTGATAATAGGGCCCCATACGAGCGGCATGTGAGGAATTAAGGGAGGAATTTGCTTATCAGGAATGATTTTTCTTCCCTTTTGAATAGTAGAGTAGAAGAGATTTTTCTGATGTACGGAGGTAGCGAGTTCCCAATTCTTGGTGCAGCTCCGGAGAATGCTCTGTCAGAAGATTTTTTCTTGCTGAAGCGTGAGGGTTTCAGGAGTAGATTGTCGGAGCTCCTAGAGTGTCTTTTTCCTCCAGATAAATTAAGTTTCTAGGATAGGCATTATTTACCCAATGCAACAAAGAGGGACACATTCAAGTTAGGCCAACACACATTCAGGATGTGGATGTCCACTTCATTCAGTGAGCCAAGTAACAACATCCAAAACCTGTTTTAACTTGATTCACCAAGAGCAGGGCCCTGGTTCGAGCCACACATCTACTACACCCCCCTAGAAAATAATGCTATTCAGAATGACAGACTCTGACTTTCCACCTCTTGGGAATTGTACTACTTTTCACCTCGATTAGAGGAGTTTCCTAAACAAATGAAATATGGACCACATGGCACATCTCTTAACATTTCACTTGTCTTTTCATTCAACTGTTGAAATCACTAATATTCCACATCATTATTTACAGTATATTCCCAGTTTTCAACTCATATCTAAATGGCATCAGTACAGCAACAGTGGACTAATTTAATGCAAACCCTTTACGTTACCCTATGATCAATACCAGGTAATGGTGCTGAACCCCAAAAACTAAGCCACTCCAAAGAGTTAAAGTGATTGCAAACTACAAACCAAACCAAATAAAATATGTTTTGTACATGGCAGCACACAAAATGCTATTCCAAGCGTGTCCTTTCTATAATATATTAGTTTACACAAGGACGACGTTCTTGTCCTTCCACAGATAGTTCATGTTTTTTTGCATATTAATAGGTATTGACAAGTTTCACCCTCCACAAATCGAGACACCTTCAAGGCTGCAAAAATGTACAATCAATTCATATGCGTGTAACACCTTCAAAATTCATTTTGTATATTTGGGGTTACATCAAGTGAGTGAGTGACAGCCATAAAAGAAAATGCTTCAAAAAGGGAACACAGTCAAATATCTAAAATATAGACCATCAAATACAGTGTGACAAAATAGCTTGACGACGTTAGAATACTGGGTTTCCTCATTGGAAGATAGTGGGTTCTAATTTATGGAAACCCCTCTAACTCATGAAACCCCCCAGTGTTTTTCTGGTTTTTGACCTCTGGTCCATCTACTGTGAGTATGCCTACTTATGGTGCCTCACGCAATGCAAGCTCTGTCTTAAAATGGACTTGAGCTGTCCTCTTTTGCTCATTTTTTAAAATAAGGTCATTGTTGTGCAGCTTGGGTAAGAGGCTCTGGACAGGTGATGGGTGAAAACGTGAACACATGAGCTGGCTAGCAGCTTTGCATCGGTAGCATCGTTGCACATGGGAACCAGAATCCAATGGTTTTGGTTTGCTAGCAGCTTTGCATCGGTAGCATCGTTGCACATGGGAACCAGAATCCAATGGTTTTGGTTTGCTAGCAGCTTTGCATAGGTAGCATTGTTGCACATGGGAACCAGAATACATTGGTTTTGGTCTGCTAATAATTCTATTGGGAATCTGAGAAGAAATATCCCCTTTGTTTTTCGCTCAAGTTAGATAAAGTGTGTCTAAAATATATATTTTGAGTGGCACAAGATAGAAAGTTCATTAATGTAACTTTCCTAACAATTAAAGGATTTCAAACTTATATCCAGAGTCAGTTTTACTCAGGTGTTTCTCCATGCAAATATAAATCTGGGCATATTAACCTCAGCCAGCCTCAATGGACTTCATTATTTCTTCTACTGGACAAGTTAATTACTCTGCTGGCTAGCTGAAATTTCACATCTCCCCTGAACCTCTCCTTGGCTCAACCTGGAAGAGTAGTTTTAACCTGGCAGAATAATTGGGGCAGGGGTGTAATCTTCAGAAACTGATTAGCATTATTTTCCAGCCAAGAAACTGCAGGATGTCCCAACAAGGATACCACAGAGGGTTTCTTTTAAGCTTGTAACGAAGACCCAGGCCTGAGTGGGTGGGACCTTGCTGAGATGAAGGGAATGCTGCAATTGTGCTTTTCGTGCCATTTTGTTTTGTTCCCGGAATGCTATGAGAACTATATCCTCCCTAGAGGAGTCTAATACAGCAATTTCTGTTTTCCAGGAGAGTAGCAGACCTACCAGGAGCATGAAGGGTCCTGCGCATTCACCAGCGCCATCAGCCTCTTTCCACTTGAAGTGACTGGAGAGACGCATGGAGAGTGGACAGCCAGATCCAAGCCGAGGTCTAAGTGAAGACTGGTGGGTGGGTGTTTACAGTGCCCAAAATATAGCAGGGACACCAGATTTAACCAAAACAAAAGAAACAATCAATACTGATCCACCAAAAGGTACATGAAGCAAGCATGAGGAGAGAAAAGTGAAAACCTACTGGCAAAAGAGCACCCCATAAATCTATCCAACTTGTGAAATAAATGAGCTTTTTTGCTAAAGAGGTGGCCCAGAACAGTAAGGGCACCATATACACATTTAGAAAGTGTTCAGAGACGAACTGTAAGCTGTAGTGAGCCAGTCTCAGGCTACCATCCCTTACTACTCTGAGAGTCACGTGGTAAGAGTAGTACTTAGGCCCACGATGGTGGTTGGTCGGAACTCCAGTTGCAAATACGGATAAGCACGCGGGCAGTCAAACTGCCGCATTCCGATGCAACTGCCGGCCTGGCGATGAGAAACACATCGGAACCATGGTGGGGGCATACTGCAGCTATGGGAAAGGCCTGCAGCACATTCCTCCACCATGCACCTCCTGCACGTTCATGGACTGAGCACGGATGTGAGATGGGGCACTACATGTGCCCCTCGGGCCACTTTTCAGTGGCCCACAACAGATGGGGCCCTGTTTGGGGCCCCCAATATCCCTCTTTGACAACCTTTTCATGGCGTGGTTACCACCATGAAAAGTCTGTCGGAAAGGGATATTTTAATCCCAAGGGCGATGCCTCCCTCCGCACCGCCTGCTTCGTCACCGCAGCCATGCTGGGACAATGCTCCGACCCCTGCTCCGTCTGGATGTCTGATCAACAAACCCTGATAAGGACAGTAAAGAAAAAACATTATATACCTAAAAGATAATGTAAGTGTTCTTTAAAATTCTATAGCATTTCAACACTTAGCATTTTCTTCCAGATCTGGAATAACCTGTAGAGGAATCCCTTCCGTTGGTAAATTAAATAAAAACAATATTATAAATGTATTTTCTGTTAAACAGTATTTTATAAATCACAAACTGTGTTTAAAACCTAATTTAATGAAATATAAGGCCATAATACATGTATACTAAGAAGACTCCTATTCTTGCAAGTTAAGTAGAATAGCTTAAGTCCTCAAGAACTGAGCGACTATTTTATACAAGTCCCAGATACTGGGCTCCAACATTTGTCTAGTCTGGGCCTGTGAAGATATGTACTCACATTACCAACAGATGGATTAGTGTTAACCTAGATTAAATTGATAAAAGTCGCCTCAGGGAATACAGAAGTAGGTACTCACAAATATAGCAACACCCACATAATTGTTATCCTTAAGTCCACATTTTTATACCAACTCACAGTCCTTTAACCTTGCAAATGCTATAAGCACAAGATTAAGTGTGTGAGGGAGATCTGTTTTAAGGAGTACTAGTAGTTATTTCAGTGTATTCTGTGGTCTACATGCGGTGATTGGTTATCTCTAAGGGAGAAGATGTTGGTCACCATATTGGTCAGCTTATCAAGCTCATAGTTGTAGTAATCTTATTATAGTCAGAGGCAGAGCCCCGAATGGACCCCACGTACCATGACACCTCCTCAGCAGTAAGCATCCAATGGAGGAAGATATGGTTGGCCATATATATGGGTCAGAGAGGGACACATGTGAGCCATTCCTTGGCGATGTAGTGCACTTCAGACTGCTTGACTCATGTAATATGTTGTGACTGAGCTGACAGCTCTGCAACTAGCTATCAGACCCAGAATATCTGGGTTTACCCAGAAGGGCATCGCAGGCAGGCAAAGTCCTGCACTGTATCCAGAATATCAGACGAACCCTCTGCATATGTTTTCAATTACATCTGCATGCTTGAGAGCATGGTGGGGCCTATTTAAAGTTGCTCTCTAGTTGAAGCCTCATGCAAAATCCACACACCATGGGAACCGATCGATTTAAGGTGATCTCAGTGTGCACATAGAAGGGCTGGTGCAGCCAGAACTTAAAGTGTAGTCACATCATTGCAGGGGGCTATGCCGTTTCCTTTAGACAGCTCTTCATTGATGAAATTTGTAGAGCAGCTACCTGGAGCCAATTGCAAGCCATTATTTACTTTAAAAAAAAAGTTTGCATAACAATTGGCACGGTTATTATAATTGCACATTACATTTCTACTGGTCTACCAAGGGTGGGACAGTATACTTGAGTAGTGGGTTTGCCTGTTGATCACCCTGCTGTGGCCATGCAGTGTTGTGGTGTGTCTTAATGTAGCTTCAGTAAGGAGCTATTCATCTTGAAAAGTATTCGGTCCCTGGAACTACCGGCGTGTACACCTAACTGGGGGTGGGAACCTGGGGTAGGCGGAGCAGGGCAAGCTAGAACTTCTTCACTTGCAGGTGTTAAAAATGGAAGGATTATGTTGTTGTATGTATTTTTAAGTGGGGGGGAATGGGGCTCTCCTGAAGCGTGGCTCAAGCGAGTTTGGGCACTGTGCATGGGTCTCTATTCACATGGGGGTGCTGCGAAATCACTTACCATCTTGGTGCCAGGGGCAACTATGTCGTCAAGGGTGTTTTGAGGGCTCTTGGATTGTGTATCTCTGATCGGGACTTCAGTTGCAATTGTCGGTGTTAATGATTGCTGGGGGCTTACTGTGTGGTGGCGGAATTGGTGTAGCAGTGTAGCTCACTCTGTGGGAATGTGTTTCCTACGTACGCCTTGTACCTCTTCCCGCCTGATTATGTCCTCCTCTGCCAAGCCCCACTTACCAACTGCCTCTATCCAGGCCGCCAAAGGGGGTCCCTCTGGGGTTCTCCAGTACATTGTGATCCCTCTCTTTGCTAGTAGAAGGAGTAGGGAGGCAAAGCGCGTTTGAACTTTGAGGGTATTTCGTCTGCGGAATGTCCCGATCGCGCTGGCCTTCCAGGTGTTGATGTCAGTGAGTCCTGTTAGTTTCCGCAGTGCCCCGTGTATTGTACTCCAATAGGGCTGTATCGTGGGGCAGAGCCAAAACATGTGCTTAAATGTTGCATCTGGGAATTTGATATCTCGGACATAGGAATCGTGTAAAACCGTTGGAGTAGCGCCAGGATAAGGTAGGCCCGATGTAGTATGGAGATCTGTATGTTTTTAAACAGAGCGTTTTGAGACACTTTCTTTGGGTAGTCTAAAACTCGTTCCCATTCCTTGTCATGCAGTGGGTGACCTATCTCCTTCTCCTACTTCTGTCGCAGCGGGGTAGGTGTAGTGGCGGTGAGATCCCGTATTGCTTTATAAAGCCATATGATTAAGTGTCGTCCCATGCCCATGTGGAGTATGTGTGGAGTACCGGGTGTGTTGCGGGTTCCCCCTCAGAGAGGTCCTAAATACGGCAGCTACCAAGGACTATTAGTCAGTGGAGCAGGAATTGCTCCCATGGGAGAACCGTCTCCTCCGAGAGCTGGTCGAATGGGAGTAGTCGACCCACCGTGACCAGGGATCCCACCTCCAGGATCAAGTGGTTCGTCCAGACTTGCATTGTTCGAGCGGAGTAGTATCCTCCGTTTCTGGGCAGTCCAGCTAGCGGGAATAAGGGTGTGTATAGGGGGGTCGCACCAGACATGTGGTGAAGGCGCAACATGCATGTACGTGCTACCATCACCTGCATAGGATATGATGACACAGGATGGGTGCATGGGAGGGGCAGGTGACAAATAGCCTGCACTGACATGGATCCCTCCTCCGAGGCGGTCTCCTCCAGATGTCGCCCTGCTGTCCAGTGGGACATCCGCTGGAGCTGCGCCGCAAGAAAGTAGGCCTCAAAGGATGGCGCCCCTAGTCCCCCGCAGCTTTGAGAGGGCCGCTCTCTGATGCCAGTTTCCCCGTATAAGGGAGTTTAATATGGTGTCCAATTGGTAAAAGAAAGAGCAAGGGGGAATGACTGGGGTATTGGCAAAGGGATAGAGGAACTGCGGTACTAAGATCATCTTCGTTAAGGCTATTCTGCCTATGGGGGGTAGGGGCAGGGTCTTCCAGAAATTTACTCAGGTTTTGGCTCCTGCCAGAAGTCTGCGATGGTTGCCCTCAAATAGGTCCGAGGGAGAGTGATAAAGTCTGATGCCGAGGTATCGTGGGGCACAGGTACTTCGGGCAATACTCGAGTTTCTAACTCTTATCTGTCGCAGGGGAAGGTCTGGGTGTAGTGGGTATATAGTGGATTTTGCCCAGTTGACCTTTAGCCCTGCTGCAGTCGCAAAGTCTGAGAGTCTGCTCCATATGGTACTGAGGTCTGCAGTGATATCTCGCACATACAGCAGCAGGTCATCCGCATATAGGAACACAATATGCGTGGTACCTGCTATTAGGATGCCCCAAGCTTTTCCCTCCTGCCGTAACAAAATCACGAGAGGCTCCTTCGCCATGGCGAAGAATAGGGGGAGAGGGGATACCCCTGCCAGGTTCCTCTCTCTATCTGGAAGGGCAGTGAGATGAATTTACCCAGCCGCACCATGGACTTGAGGTTCTTATATAATAGTTTTACTTGCGCTCTGAAGACGGGCTCAAGCCCCATCCGTTTCAGTGTCTCAAGGAGGTATGTCCAGGTTAGGGTGTCAAATGCTTTTTCTGAGTCCAGGACCAGGCAAGCTGCCCTGGGGTAGCGGCCTGGTCCTGGACATGAAACAGCCTGCAGAGGTTTTGGCATGTATTCCGACCCGGTACGAACCCGTTCTGATCCGGGTGTATATTACATTTATTCATCTCTACTCTTGGATGACAAACCAGAGCCTCATGATTGAAACTAGCCATTTAATCATAAATACTGCCATGTACTTTGTTATGTCTTGAACGGAGTTGATAGAGGAACAATTCCAATGCCCAGTGTACATTGGCACCTTTGTTTTCATTATCATAATACACACTATAACTCTGACCACAACAAACTTTATGAGCTCCCATCACACTCAATAACCTACTAGACAATTCAGATATGCGTCAAGAACCATCGTGAAAGTACAAAACTGCTCCTGGTCTTCATACTATGTAGAATAACCAATCTGTATTTGTAGACTGCATATGGTTTCAACAAGAGCAGAAGACCTGGGTGACAACAAGTGTTTACTAACCCATCAACATGTTAGTGCAACCACCAGAAAATGTCACTTTTTAATCTTAAATAACAACATACATTAGTAACGTGATGCAACAACATAATACTGTTCATTGCATCTAGTAAGCTGGGGCAGACTGTATTCTGAAGCACTATTGACTAAACACAATAGGCAGACATGATCATAAACACGTAATGCAGCTCACATTATTTAACTGCCAAGAGAACATCACTATTTATTTAGCCCAATGCATATATACACCTGCTCTATCATGTGCACAACAAGGCACCAAAGCCAAAAGGTTGGAAGCAGCTTGACATCTCAGCATCAAATCCCTTAGTCATGCAACCTTCCTTCAGAAAGCTACAGAACATCTCCACAGGCCATCTTAGCCAGAACACACCACATCCTCACACGAACAGTAGGGCACCAAAACCTTATAGCTTGCAAAGGGTAACAACCACAACAGCATCAACAATCATAAGATACGAGCTATACAGCACCACACATAGAAACAACTCTGGCTGCAGAATTGATAAAAACGTAATTTGTCAACACTCACATTTTTCACCTAGAAATGAACAACGTTTAACCTTGTGAAAAGAACTATTTTACAAAGTCCTAAGACACACTCACGCAGTACAATATTACTAAATATATTACACTGTTCATTCTGATTTTCACTTCACTGACGAAAACAATTACAAATTCCCATGATAACAGAATACATAAGTGGTGGATACGTGCTTTTTAAATACGATAACACAGCATACCAATAGCAATAAAAATCAATCACAGAAAAGATGCAATCATCAAACTTCATATCTTGTCTAGAGCGATAACATTCAAAACGAACAGAGAACATTTTAAAAAGACAATGGCCGAGGGAGGGATTCAGTGGAGACATATAACTAGAAGGTAAAGTTCTTTGATCGGTTTGACTTTGTATTTAAGAAATAACTGCCCTAATAATTTTGCTCTACTATCAAGCAGTTCTGGACACACAAATAAAACATGGTTAATATCCTGTGTAGTCAAATGACAAATTGAAGAAATGTTCTTTAAGAGGCAAGCATTCCCAATGTCCGAGAAATGGTTTGAGGGGAAAGCTTTCCGTTCTCACTGGAAAAATTATATTGGTTCTAGTAAAAACATTCAATATATAGTGTGGGTTTACCAGGTACACTGAATTAACGAAAATGTCAAAAGATTTTAAATTAAAACCGTGTTGCAAGTCCAAACTACATCTAACATTTAAAGTTTTGTCTTTAAAACTGTTTTCATTTGGTTAACCAAATTACAATCTTCTATTTCTTTCACGGGAATGTATAAGATTTTTTGTACTGCTTCAAAGTAAGAAAAAAACAACCTTTGTTCAGTTCAAGCTTTACTAATTCTATTTAGTTGTACGATGTAACGAGTAAAATCATGGTACACAGACAATCTTATCCCCAACAACTATGGAAAATTAGATGACAATATTTCATAGGACTATGATTCATTCTTCAAAAATCGCTAGTCCTTCACTGGCACTGCCCCTCGCTGAAATTTTAGTTGGTTTAGAAATTACGTAATAATCTTTCAATACAAAGAAAATCAGTCACCTACCTTTCCTGGTGTTAATAAAGTGATGCATTGAGTTTACCTAAAAAGGAGCATTTCAAGGAATTAGTAAGCAACCCTGCAATATTCCAAGTGACTAAACTTAAGTTTTGACTAAAAACAAGAAAATAATCCTTATTGTCTTATATTGTTGGTAGTGCTGACAACACCTGCTAGCCACGACCAAGAATTATCTACCTCATTTCGATGTGATAGTCAAGTGTCCTGTGAGCAATGTAGCTTACCACTTGGCCATTGGAGCCACAGTGAGTCTTTATGCTACTTGTCACAATAGGAGGAGTACGTTTAGAGTACTGAAAGGATGAGTGAACCTTCTCTTCTTTTACCAGGCTTGTTTCCCCTTCTTATTCCTCTCAGCAGAGAATTGATTAGCATTAGACTAAGAAAAGATATTTAATAAGTTTCAATTCTCTTGACAATGTGCTTTGCATACTCACCCCTCCACCCCCCAGTACCTTGGATGGAGGACGGCTCAGATGACAGTTTGGAAAATATTGATATCAAAGCCATATTTGTGATGTCAGAAATGTATTCATGTAAAGAAAAACTTGCAACATTTAACGCAAAGGAGGCAACAGATGCATTTTTGCTCAAGTATTCCCACGTGGGTCCATCTATGCACCTGAGACCAGAATGAGAAACTGGAATACGTGCAGCTTCTGTCTGAGATGGTATTTTATTACTTTTCTTTTTGGAGTTTTCTAGTGGCAGGAGACTCTTCAGTATACAGTTAAGCAAATCAAGAGTATGATCATGAGTTCCCGCTTGATTTTCTAGTAATTTTAAGATGGAAAATTGAATAGTTTGAATACCATGCATATAGTAAGAGACAGGGCGAGCCTCAGGAGTAGAGGGTAAATGTATAAACTCTGCTCAAACGCAGACATTTCTCCATAATAGATGGGATTATGATGACGAATCAGAAAACTTTGATGTCACCTTTATCAGTGCCCCACATAGTTGTTATGATCAGAGAGAGTCAACCAAAGTTCCTGAGATAAAGGTGTATCAGGTATTGTATATTCAACGCCAATGGCCTCTGTTAGAAAACGTGATAAAATAGCAGAAGTAAAGACGGTATTTGACATGAGGAATACCTTGATTGTTTGGAGATGATGATAGTCTATCCGGCAATAGCAGTATACAAGAGACATGTTGACATACTTTAGATAATGGGGATGACTATACATAGACTATTTTTTAAATCCCATAGTAAGGATACTAACATCTTTTATTAAGGACTTTTTAAAATGTATATATGATATACGTTGGAATGAGAATAATATGGTACTGGTGACTCTTGATATTGCCACTTTATATACCAGCATAAGACACACGGATGGCCTGAAAGCAACAGAATATTTTTTGAATAGAAGATCCATAAGATTCATGAAGCAGAATTTTATGATTTTGGAACTAATGGAGTGGTGCCTTACCAAAAATATATTTTTATTTGGTGATGAATTGTTCCAGCAGGAGAAGGGGACGGCGATGGGTAACTGCTTCACCCCCAGCTATGCCAATTTACATCTTGGCTGGTGGGAGGAGTAGGTGCTCGGGGAGCCTCCCCTGGAACTTTGGTCAAACCATATATTACTGTGGGTTAGGTTCATAGATGACGTTTTTGTGCTGTGGCAGGGCACGGAAAGCGAAATAGAACTGTTTATAAATGACCTAAACCAAGACACCCTGAATTTAAAGTTTGTGGGACATTTTAGTCGAACTACCATAGACTTTTTGGATGTGAGAGTAACACCACAGGGAGGTAGATTGGAAACCACTGTGTTTAGAAAGCCAACAGCTGGCAACACTATTCTTCACGCGCATAGCTCTCACCCCGCACCTTTAATTAGGAGTATACCGTTCGGGGAATTTTATAGAGCCAGAAGAGCATGCAGTGATCTAGATGAATACTGTAGAGTAGAGCGGGAAATGACGTAACAGATTCATCCAGAGAGGGTATGCACCATAATCAATGGGGCAGCGATCAAAGCAAGAAAGTTGGAAAGACAAAAAGTGTTATTTAAACCATCTAAGACCCAGTTGAAGAAATGTAAGAAGGGATTAGATTGCCAGAGATTTATAACAACGTTCAACTCTGAGCACAGGGAAATCAGATCAATCTTAAATAAACATTGGCACTTGGTGAGAAATGATCCAATTTTGGGCCCCAAAATAAGTAAACATCCAGATATAACATACAGAAAGTCCAAATCATTGAAAGATCTGATGGTGAAAAGCGAGTTTCAGGAAAGGAAGGGAAGAGCTGCAACTTGGCTACAACACAAAATGGGTTTTAAAAAGTGTTTCAAATGGAAGGCGTGCCAACATGGGTTAAACCGCATGCATTTAAAGACATTTTTTAATAAAACCGTGGCTGTTAAAGACTTTTTAACTTGTAGATCGAGCTTTGTAGTGTACCTGTTGCAATGCCCATGCCTGAAAGTGTATATAGGGAGTACCACCCTACCTGTGTACCAAAGAATTCTTCAACATCGTAGATCAATCATTAACAAGGATAGAACTTATCCTATTGCCAGACATTTTGAATTGCACCATCAGAGTAATCCCTCAGGTTTACAGTACAGCTGTCTAGCGGAAATCCCCAAGAGGAAGAGAGGGGGAGATAGGGAGAGAGAACTCAGGAAGCTTGAAACCGATTTTATTCTAGAGTTCAACAGCAAGGAGTCTCATGGGTTAAATATCGATGAGGACTTATATACCTGTCTGAAATGATTACATGGTGAAATGCAAATGTCTAAGAAAAAGATGGAGAGAAGTGCTGCACACAAGGAAACAAGTTGTTTTAAAATGTGATATTTTTTATAGACATGAGATGAAAAGACTAGGTACAGGGGAATGTTGAAATTTTAATCTGACGGTAAACAGTGCAATCAATTAGTGTATTTTGTTTTTAATTTACAGCTTTTTAGTAGAGTTACAATGATTGGAGTGGAGAACACTGTTTATAGAAGGGAAGAGTAAATGAGAAAAATTACCCGGGTTGAGCACCTGCGGTTTAGAATTGAGAGATACCCAATTTGAAAAAGAAAATATCGTCTCTCTCGTGTTTTATCCCATGTTTTTTTAGATACAATATGAAAAAATGTAGGATATTTATATATTTATTGTGAAGAAACAAAAATATATTTATTAGAACCAACCATATATGAAAATCATCGTTTGTAGATTTTTATTTTTTTAGTAAGTGCATAGCAAAGTATATGAAATGTATTCCTGGATTTTTTAGAATCAATATACTGTGAAGCATTTGCACTTTAAGTCAGTGAATGAACTGAGTTGAAGATTAAAACACTAGCACTTTGATCTCCCTGGCCTCCCTGGGTAAGACCCCGGGCCCAGATGGTCTCCCTCTCGAATATTATGCGGCATACCGGGAAACCCTGGTGCCCCACCTAGCCAACTTATTTCATGAGGCTGTGGAGAGAGGTTCCTTTCCACGGGAGTCGGACATTGCCACCATCGTGGTTCTCCCGAAATCCCAGCCGCCATCCAGTAGATGTGCAGATTACCGTCCCATCTCCCTCCTCAACACTGAGATCAAGTTATATGCCTCGATTCTGGCCCAGCAATTAAAACTCTATTTAACTTTACTGGTACACCGGGACCAATGTGGGTTCATGCCATAGCGTGGGACCCGCCACTGCCTCCGGAGGCTGCAGCTGGCTCTTGCCCACCGGCACCTGCTTACCCCATACTTAGCGCTCCTCTCCATAGATTTTGAAAAAGCGTTTGATTCGGTGGACTGGGCGTACCTACAGGACGTGTTGGCCGTGATGGGGTTTGGGCCCCACTTCCGTTCCTTGGTTCGCGTCCTGTGCGCTTATCCGAGAGCACGGGTACTGGTTATAGGGGTATTGTCAGAGGCTTTCCCCATCACCAGGGGCACTAGGCAGGGGTGCCCTCTTTCTCCTTTGCTTTTCACCCTGGCGAAGGAGCCCTTGGCTTCCCTGGTGCAGGCTGAGGATCGTCTCCACGGGCGGGAGTGGCCCAATACTGAAGCGGACAAGATCGCATTGTATGCGGACGACGTCCTGGTCTTCTTGGCGGACCCAGCCTCTTTAGGGCCACACTGCCTCCGGATCTTGCACTCTTTTGAGCAGGCCTCAGGGCTGCGGCTAAATCCCGGGAAATCTGTTCTGGTCCCCCTGCATCTTTCTAGGGAGTGCTTTGATTGGCAGTCCACCATACCCCTTCGGCGTCAATCCTTTAAATACCTGGGGATTTGGATTACCCTCCTTCCTGAGCTGGGCTGGTCCCTCAACGTGGCTCCGCTGGTCCGGAAGGCCAAGGATGATCTCCATAAATGGAAGGCGCTGCTTTTAAACCCCATGGGAAGGGTTGTTCTGTATAAAATGATGATACTCCCCAGATTCCTCTATGTCCTACAGAACACCCCCTTTTGTTTCCCCAGGAATTGGTTCCGGGAGCTCGACAATCTACTCACCAAATTTCTCTGGACTGGAGGTCGGGCCCGCGTGGCTCTGTCTGTTTGCCGGATTCCCTCTTACGATGGGGGTATGGGGATGACGCACTTGTATCTGTACTTCTTGGCGGTACAGCTTTTGGTAGTCCACGACTGGTTCAGTGGGGGCTGGTCTGATCCAGCCTACAGGCTTGAGTTGAGTGAACTTGGTCTGGCTAACATCCAGGCCATGATGTACGGGGGGCCCATCTCATCCCGATTGCCTGATGTGACGCGCTCCGTGCTACTAGCCTGGCGGGCCTCGCTGCGGCACACCGGTTGGACAGGTAGGCTGACCCAGTGTACTCCCCTATGGCACGGGGCTTGGCTCCGGGAGGTCAGCGGATTACAGGGGTTTAAAGCTTGGGACATTATTGGCGTGTCACAGTTAGGGGACGTATGGGCCAGGGGCCATATGCTGTCCTTTCAGGAGCTCCAATCCCGCTACTCCCTACATTCGTCCCAATTCTATAAATACTTGCAACTGAGACACGCCCTCCGTAGGCACATTGCGGATGACACAAGGCTTCCCGAATATAGCCCCTCTGAGGCTCAGACGATGATGGGCGACTTAGGTAAGGGAGGGGTCTCACGCATTTATCGCTCCCTAGTTAATAACACCCCCACCTCCTTAGATAAGTTGAGGACTCAATGGGTGGAATGGGTGGGCCCGTTTGACGAGGTGGATTGGCGTGATGCCCTCATGGCCCCTAGAACAGTTACCGCCTCTGCCAGACTTAAGCTGATTCAGCTCTACTACCTACATGCTGCATATCTTACTCCCCTGCACCTCTATCGAGCGGGCTTGCGCCCTGACGCGGAATGCACGCGATGCACTCATGCCCCGACTGACTTCCTCCGTATGGTTTGGTCATGCCCCCGCCTGGAACACTTCTGGGGATCAATTGAGGTGGAGCTAACAGAGGTATTGGGCTGGGAGGTTCCTCATGATCCACGGCACTCATTGCTGGGGATCATGGACGGGCTGGATGGGTCCAGAAATGAAAAGTTATTTTTTAATACTGCTATGATGGTGGCCAAACGGGATATAGCAGCGGCGTGGAAAAGCCCCGACCTGCCCGATCTGGGGAGGTGGCGCAGAGGAGTGGACTGGTGCGCGACCCAGGAGAAGACTCTGTACATGGCCAAGGGGTGTGCCAAGAAATATCGTAGAGTGTGGGGGAAGTGACTGGGCACTGTGGAGGGTCCCGATTAACCCGGTCCCCTCTCCTGTATGTGCATGTCTTCTGGGAATCCTGATGGTGGGTTGCACTGCTTTTACGAATTAATTCAAACCAATGATTTCCGTGTATTTACTGATTTGTTTTATGTGTTTTTAAAATAAAAATTTGATTATCAAAAAAAAAAAACACTAGCACTTTTTGATATCTTGTACTGTAGAGTTTGCACTTTAAGTCAGTGAAGAAACTGAGTTGGAGATTAAAGCACTAGCACTTTTTTGATATTTAGCACTGTAGAGAACATGCACTGGCACTTTTCTCTATAACCGTCAAATTAAACCTATGGCACTTGCACTTCAATAGAGTAAAAACGGACCATGTACAACGAATATTGTGAACAAGAAGAGGATAAGGAATTGTACGTTTTATAAAAATGTTTTTTACAGTGGAAATGTGATAGAAATAAGCAAGAAATCATTTTTCTGCAAAATGTGTTAATTTCCAATTGTTTCAATCAAAAGAAGCATACTCTTTATGTAAGCATTGAATAATAATTTACAGTTCAGAGCTGTGAAAATGCTACATTATCTATCTGTGTTGTTTTTAACAATATGTTTTAAGATGGCCGCTAAACTCACATCGAAAACATTGTGTAACAAAGTATAGTCCATCGTCAATGTCTATTATTTGAATGACTATTTTAACTTTAATGAAATGGCGTGTCCACATCGTGAACAAGGCAGCGTGAGGCTGTCGAAACGCGTTGATGTGATCATCACTGAAAATAAAGAGACCGAGTGACCTTAACCCCTTGGAGTGCTGGATGGTTATTGTAGAACTGCGATAATCTTATGCTGATACTGATATATATATATATATTTTTTATTTTTTTTATTCAATCATATTCAATCAAAAATATGATCATTTACATCATAAAAGAAACAGTTCATAGGCATGAAAACAATTAAAATTTTACAATAGAGTGCATCATAATAGATTGTGTTTTAAAACAAGCTAAGTGAGATATATGTTTTGTGTGTGTTGTAGGGAGTTAAACTTTTTTGTTCGGGTTTATTTTAATGTGTTTTGTAGTAGAGGTATTATGAGGCTTTGAAAAACCCTCTGCATCTTTCACTCATTCATTTTTCTTACAGGATGTAAATAAGCCGTCTTATTCTATAAAACAATGGTTCAAGAAGGTGTAGTGGAAAACAAGACATCATCTGTAAAAGTTTTAAGAATGAACGATTGGGCTTAATTCACCTCTGCCCTGGGTAATTTTTCAACCCACACACCACCTTCTCTTTAACTTTTTAAGTAGTCATAGGTGGCTGAAAATGATTCACCACAGGCTGCTGGCGACCAGGAAAAGCTGATCCCCCGCCTCCTGTCTGATACGCTCCTCTGCTTCATGACGGGGATTGGACACAGTGGGGCATGCTACTTCAGAGCCCCAGATTAGTAGATAGTAGGTAAGCACAATTTTTGTTTAGTTTTTTCTTGTGCATTAGTTAGGGCGATCCTGAACCTACCTGTGAATACTCCCCTCCTGCCGCTCAGACTTGATCTTGGTCTTAAAACAATTAACCACTTTGCTATTCTTAGGGCTCTCCTGTTTTGGATAAGGATATGGACTAGTAACACACAGGTCCCGTTGAAGGAGGCCCTGGAAGAGTTAATTGCTCAGCATAAACAATCAGGTCGTATTAAGTGGTTCAACATGATCAAGGATTGGTTTTTAAAACTAGGGTTGGGGTGTATCTGGAAGGAGGATTTGTATTAATTTGCATGTTTTAAAGAAACAGTAAGTTTGGCGTTACTAATCAAAGGTGAGAAAAACAGAAGCAACAACATATTCGCACTGTAATAAAGTAATCACACGTTGTCACTTTAATTATGCAATCCTAGCTGTCTGGAAAGAGAAATTAACGATGGAAGAAAACGGTCTGACATGCCATTCTGTTCCCATCCAGTGTCTCATACTGCTTTGACTCTGCAAGGGCCTGTTTAGGTATGGCTGTAAACAGCTTAGTGATGCCAACGCTCATGTCATCAATTCCAAAAACATAAACAGAGAAGGGCTTTAGGATCAGACCCTTTCAGTCTTTTGTTTATGGGTTGCAATGCTCCCACAAACAATAGCCAATGGTTAGACTTCTTGCAAACATTCCTCCCATCACCCTTTGTGTGTTTGATGTACCGCCCTAAGTGATAAGGGTGTGCCCAGATGTGGGTGTCATGCTCACGGTGCCACTAGAACCAAGCTACACCCACCTGAAAGGACACCATCAGGGTGAAACCGGTCTTGGGTGGCCTGTGTTCTTGTTGTTCATCTGCAGTTTTTTGCTGCTGCACGATTTGTTCTAGATTTGACCATCATGCATGCATAGAACTTTCCTGTTGCGATGGCTAAAAAATGTATTGATTTAAAACGTGAGCTTGCCTTTATTCCACTGCTTCATAACAATTATTGTGTTGGGGACGACTGAAGCCTCCATCAATTCCTTCGAGTTGCTATTGACTTTACAATTTTAATTCTGTTTGAGTGGATCGGTCCTCTCCATTTTTTTCCCTGAGCCACCCACTTAAACTGTATATTCTTGTTCTGTTATCTTCTTTTCATCCACTCAATATGAAGATTTGACTTCATGGTTAAAGTGATGTTATAGTTAGGTGAAAATGTAAGAACTTGTGCCATCACCATGCCGAGCATTATCAAGTGTTTTTTTTTTAAAAATGTTTTGTTTTAACAGACATCTTCATCTAACTATAACCTCACTTTAACCTTTGTTTTTTCAGTTAATGTTTGAGGTGTTTGTAATGCGAAGTAAGATATTACCATTCCTTACTATAACATTACTTTAACCTTTGTTTTTGGGCGGAATTTCTATGGTTTCTTTAACGTAAAGTAAGTTTTTATTACCATGCCCCACCCCAAGAGAGTGGCAAAAGCCCGAGTGGAGCTGGACGCAGAGTCTGGCCTTTGCCAGGACCTGCAACTCTTGGGCGGGCAAAACCTAATGGACAACCACCCCACACTTTTTTAGTTTTTTAATTCATTTTCCCATTTCTCAGGAGTCCCTCGAGGCTACCTCAGGACTTCCTCCAGACTCCTGCGGGATCGCAGCAACCATCCAATTTTTTGGGGAAGATTTTGGGTCCAAGATGGTGGGGTCACTCTGGAACCCCCCTGCCAACATCCACTCCACAAGGGCTAGGGGTTAGGATATCCCTAACCTGCCCACTAATGTACTTGTTCATAATCTTTTTCAGGACAGGGGACCATGTCCCTGAGTCCTATATTGGCCGCCGCAACATTTCTTTTCATGTTGCGGCCAGCCAATTAGAGCGCTCGTTCTGAAAAAGACCCGTTAGCCAATCGAAAGGTTTGAATTTTGGAATTCTAGTCCAACGGTCCAGATCTCTCTAAATACTGAACATTAATTTTTCAAAAACTGCTGAACAGATTATCCAAATCACAAAAAGCACCCTTTCTGGGAAATGATCTACCTTTCTGCCAAATTTGGTGCAATTCCGTTTAGCCAATTTGACTGTAGCGCTGTCTAAAATTTCTTATGGAAAGTGCAAGGAGAAACTGCTTTTTCAGATCCCCCCTTTTACTTGGCCCCCGCTTGATGGATCACACTAACACTTTCCAGGAAGCAGCTGAGGTGGTGAACTCTTTCTGGAAACTTTTGTGAAGCTTCTTCAAATGGCGCCAAAGTTATTAGCAAAACAAAATATAAATTTCCTATGTTTCTTATGGTAACAAGGTTCTAACAACAACTACACAGTGGTGGATATATTAGTGACTGCTAATTAAATAACATCCTTGTGAAACCTGTGGTCCGTGTCCGTGATTTCTCACCAGAACTGGAGCGTGACGGTGTTTGCAATATATATATATATATATATATATATATATATAGAGAGAGAGATAGAGATAGATAGATAGATAGATAGATAGATAGATAGATAGATAGATAGATAGATAGATAGATAGATAGATAGATAGATAGATAGATAGATAGATAGATAGATAGATAGATAGATAGATAGATAGATCTGGTATTTCAGCCATCCACAGAAAAGTTAGGGCCATCAACTTGATCTTACATGCCAACAGCGGGCACAGTGCGGCATTGAAATTGAGTATTCCATACAGCCAAATGCAACGAGCGAAAAGAATCTGCTCAACAGAAGAACAATTTGCAAAAGAAATGAGAGGGATGACAGAAAGTGTCATCCCACAAGGTTAACCGATAAGTCTGTTGCAAGATGCCAGTGAAATAGTTAGAAAAAAGACACTAGTACAGGTATTCTATCCAACCGAAAAAAAAAAAAAGAAAGATTAAACTAAAATACTTTTCTTGGAATATAACTCAGCACATCCCACGATTAGAGAATACTGAAGAAAAATTTGATCATATTGCGAAAAGAGAATGTTATAAAAAATGTGGTGGATCAAAGCCCCAGAATAACTTTTTTTTAAAACAAATCATTGGGAGATGTCTTGATAAGGAGTCATTTGGAAACAACTAGAGAAAAGAATTGATTAGCAGGCAACATATAAGGCTTCGCAAAATGTAGTTCTTGTAGAACTTGCCAGTTTGGGATCAATTGGAAAACCTTTGCAACATTAGATGGAGAAAGGAATTACTTGTGAGACTGAATTTGTAGTATTTGCACTTAGATGCAGCTGCAATAAATATAAAGTGGGTACCACAATTAATAAATTGAAACTACGAATATTACAACACGTGGGTCATTAGAAATGGAGACATGAGTTATCCAATGGCCAACCATTTTGAGAATGTGCATGATTGCTCCCTGAAAGGTTTTGGTTATTTTGGAATCAAGCAAATACCAAAACACTTTAGACGAGGGAACAAGGAGAGGGAATTAAGAAGAGAAGAATCGAAATTATTAATCATGATGGGTACAGAAATTCCAGCAGGACATAACACAGATGCTGAACTACATGTGCATCTTTAACTGTTGAGTACAGTCCTCAAAAGAAATACAAAAGAGAAAATCCCTCCTCTTGCTAAATATGGGACCCATAGATTGTCATAATGCACATTAGTTACGGGATCCCTTGAACATATAATATCAAATGGTTGTGAGGATTTTCTAATTGTTGCAAATAATGGCACTTTATAAGGAGAAATAGGTGCACCTGAATATAGGAACTTTAACAAATATATGACTGGATAGGTGAATGAGATATCTAGTAGAGAATTGAATGAAAAGAACATTGGGGCTCAATGCAATGACAGATATTGGAAATAGGTCCATTTTAGTTCCAATTATCTGACAGGGAGAGGTGCATAAATAGAGTATACAGAAGTCAAGAGAAGAACCTGTAATACATGTCACATAGAAAAATAAGTGCAACGAAGGACATCAAGCACCTAAGGACATCCTTTAACATAGAATAGCAAAAGCCACTTTAATTGAATAAGTGTAACAGCGTAAGACACTTTTAAGGAATCGTGCAATAATGGTACAAGGGGTAGCAGGAGATCAATTGACAGTACTTACCACTTAAGAAGAAGTGAATACTAAGTAATGCACATGTCACTTTAATGGGAGTATTAAGTGCAATAACATTAGACACTTTTAGCACACGTCACTTATGTGGAATAAGTTATTTCAGAGGAATGAGTGCAATAATTGAATATATGAAATCCAGGAGATGAACACATAACGTGTCATATAGTGCAGTAAAGGATATTAATCAGTTTATTTCACTCCTAATACAGAATATCATTAGCCACTTTAATAGAACAAGTACAATAAATAGCATAAGACACCTCTAAGGGATAGTGCAATAGTGGTAAACATGGTAATAGGAGATCAATTGATAGTACATAGAACACTGAGTACCTCAGTCTAAAATATAGTACTGTAACACACGTCACTTTAGTGGAATATGTACAACAAATTCAAAGAGTAAGGGAAAATAAAATGAAATAAAGAAAGGAAAACAATGATTTACAGCACAAGGTATGTATTGCACAGGTTACTGTGAGTGGAGTAAGGGGGATCAGGGAATTGTAAATTAAACAAAAAAATTGTATATATTAAATATAAGAATGTAACATAATAATGAATTGAAAAATTAGGAAATTTGTTTTTTTCATTCTATGATGTAATAGAACATGTGAATTATGGTGGAGAAAAGCAACCAGCCTGAGACAGGAGTCCACGCTCTAGTATTTGACTGGGCATGAACACAGTGAAAGGACAAGTTAAAGGACAAGTTAAATAAGACTGTCTATGTCTGCCGCGGAGTAAATGGAGGCAGAAGCCGAAACGCGTCGGCCTGGGACATGCAGAATCTTGCGGAATTCTATTAGTTGTAATATATAAAATTAAGATAATACAATAAAGGGCAAAACAATATTTATCAAGAACGGCATTTGAGGTGCTTGTATTCCGCCGTATGATGAGTCGGGAAGGTGAAGACATTTGATGTGAAAACATATATATATATTTACAAATATATATCGTTTTTTTTGCATACATATGCATATAATGTTAAGACTAGGCGATTTCAATCATTTAAAAAAGGAACTTACCTGTGAACCTAAAACCTTCGAAGTAAAGGTTCAAAACTTTATCTGGCATGTAGTGACTTCCAATGTAACTCTCAATGTATGGCCTGTGCTGTAACAGCACCATACCGTGAGTTCACACAGCAATGTGCAGTACGTGTGCCGATTCGTGCATCTTCCTTTATTTTGTAGTACATATTTCTCACATACCTCGTGCACTCTTTAAAAAGTTCCTTGCAAGGGGTCTGCTCCAGTTTCTCTTGACATTCTTTCACTGTATCCTGAGGTAATTCCGGTAAATGGGCTGCACACTTAAAAAGAAAGACAAATTAATATTTTGAGCAACAAACCAGAAAGTCGCTATTTGAGACAAAATAAACAATATCCACGTGTTAAGAAATATATAGTGAAAAGCAGAGCAGGGCCAGCGGCATGTTTCATCTGGCTGAATCATGGCAGAGCACGCCTTGATGTGGGCTTGAAAAACAACTAGCACCATCCTAGGGATTGCAACACACAAAGGTGACGAGAATGTACAGGCACGGGTTCCAATCTTTACACTTTCTAAACCCCTTGGTTATGCATGCTTGCCACTGTACAGCACAGTAAGCTGTGATTGAAAGGCCAGTCAACAATACCAGGCAGAAGCAAACAACCAGTCAGACTTGGCAAAAAGAATAACAAATGGCAGGTAATGTGTTTCCAGCAACAAAAAAAGAAAATGGTCATCTAATAACAACAGAAAATAATTGCATAGATTACCATTAAAAAAGTATAGGATGATTGGCATGATCTGGCCTTGCTAGAACTCAGTAACACTACAAATCATTTCCAAGGCCCTACAATGATTCGAACAGAATTATACTTTACAAGGAGTGCATCGTCAGGATTCATAAATGCATCCTCCATCCAATTAAACAACCAAGGCTCTTAAAAACAGACAAGGGAAGCCATTTTCAAAAGAAGAGTGAACATGTTCCTCAAAATCTAGTGGTGACGTGATTTTGTTTTTTCTGCTGTCTTGCCGAGGTCATTCACATTTGAACATTTACTGATTTAGGGAGTTCCTTATCACACCAGCTATAACACCCCATTACCACTCCCCATTGTTTGAGTGGCAGCGGTGAGACCGAATAGAGTCCGCAATTGCACTTGAGCCCCAGGAAGGTGAAGAATGACTCCTACACTGTCCATTGGTCCTGCAACTAGCAGCTCGAGGGGGAAGGCAAGGAAAAGGTTTTAACCTCCTACAAGACAGAATTCAGAGGATTAGTACCTATTCAGTCTTTTCACTGCGCTAAAATATGTTAGTAGGGGTACATACCAGCTATTGAGGGCTCTAGGTCACCGACCCTCACAATCACATCTCAATCGCAGGAGGAAGCCCATCCACACACAGACGCAACACATATCTGGCATGCTGCACAAGCTTCAGGCAGCGCAGCATGTCAGATAATGGTGATCTGGGGTCTGTCAGTCATGCACCCTTATGCTCCATCAGAAGTCATGATAAAGGAAAAAAAGGGACAGCCTACCGTCCTATCTGAGCTTCTGATTGGGCATAAGTTTGCGAGTCTCGCTTGATCAATGTAGAAGTTGGGAATTGCTGAGCACAGGAAAGTGTATATCGAACTGAATGACATGAAAGAACTGAACCGGAAGTACAATGATGCATTGGCTACTCCACTTATTGTGGCTTTTTACTAATAAAAGTGCATTGTATTTAAGGTGCAACTTTGTGTGTTTGTATCTGTGGGGATGAGTGGATGGGCAAGTGAGTGAATGCCTGGACTGAGTGAGTTTCATGTGCTCTGCCCAGATGAAGAGATGTACGAATAGCATTCCAGGGCACATGACCCAGGATAGAGTGCGTCAGGACATCTTCATATTCACTTTAGACAATTTCTGACATCATATGTTAATTCTTTGTCCTTAATTCTTGGATGATGAGATAAAAGCATTGGTGACAGACAAAATGTACATTTTATTTTTTGCAGATTCAGATAGAACGAACCTTGCCCAAGGACATAAGACACAGACTATGTTACATTTTTCCTCACAGGGAGATTTGCCGGGATTCGAAACTGCGTCTCCATGTTGCATGGACAGCAGCTGTAGCCACTAGGACACAGCACCTACCGTATTTTTTAATTTTTTGTATTAATCTTTTTATTAACATGTAAACAAAATCAGTACATACAAAGAGCAAATATAGTGTATCACCCATTTTTACATTAGTTCCAAGTCAAATATTTACACAATTGGCTACAATCTTATCAAATTCAATCCCTCTACCGTATTTTTAAACATGAACTTGGAAACATACAACCCTTCCCCCAACCCGTCTCCTGACGACAATGCCATTGGTGAACTTTGTACAGTGCACATCCTGGACTCACATATTTGAAGGTGCTCTCATGTGATATTGGAATAAAGGAAGGCTCACTGAAATAAAATATTTGCCTAGGATACCACAATCTGGTCAGGTTAGGAAGCCAGAACTGTTCCCATGTTTTCTAGTTTTAACATTGTGCAATTCAGCCATTAGATGGATACGGATGAATAAAAAATAGGCTTTATTATATTAGTTTTTTTTGTTAAAAGCTTTCACAATATTAGGTGGGTATTTAGAAACCAGTCAAATTCACCAGTCATAGCTATCTCAAGTAACTATACCTCGTGCCCTAAAGTAACTTTATCAGGTGCCTTCGCCACGCACTGCTAATTACCTCCCATATTACATCACTCTTGACATGCTGTATGACATCATTGATAACATGACAGCAACATTTGAAACGACATAATTTTTGACAACACTGGGCGCCATGCCCAGTGTTGTCCATGGGGACGCAAGTTATCGTTACTTTAGGGTTATAGTTACTTGAGATAACTATAACTGGGGAATTTCAGTGGTTTTGTATGTTTTAACTGCCATTTTCACCTAACTATAACGTCCCTTTAACCTTTGGTTTTTACAGTGAATGAATATGTATATATCTACCATTGTACATATAGATAGAGATTTATACACATGCACACACGTTATGATCTATTTTGATGCATAATTGTCCGCTAGTTTAATTCTCTGCAGGAGTGTGTGGTATAATGCTGTTATGCAAAGGACTGTTCTTAAAAATACAATGAAAATGATGTGAAAAAGTCTTATTCGTGAAAGCTTAGCGGTGTTTCCATAGAGCAATGTAAACCCGTCTTCCAATTATTCATTAGCCACTTTCACTTCTAGTGCTATCCCAACCATTAAGCGATGGATGGATATCGGGCCCTCAAGCTAGTTCAGATCAAAAACAAATACAACTGGAAGCAATCTGGAATTCACAACTCTGTCCAATAAAAAATATGTATACAGTCTAATACAATAAATTACCCCAAGCCCACCACACAAAAAAGAGAGACACAGGACTTCTCTACCACCACTCAAAGAGCACATTGCAGCCACAGTGAGCTTTGTTAAGCATGTCACAGGCACCATGTACCACTCCATCTTAATGCACAGCCTATTCAGAGAGGCACATGCAGATGGAAACACCATCAAATGGTTAAACTCTTTCCTCTCCCCACTAATGATTTCTGGGATTATGATTGATAAATTACGAGCATGTATCCAATTCCTCATACTGTGTCCAGACACAAAGGGCTCCCACAGGCCCTGCCTTGGGATCCTTCTGCAGGCTTGAAGTGCTGTTGTATTTAATCACTGCCTGGCGCAGTGGCACAGAGCTCGGTAGCATCTCCTCTCAGACCATTAGCACCCTTCCCCGGCTGACAATCCAGGCCCGAGTGTGTCTTTTAATTTACTTTGGGTATTGATTGGTCGACATTAATGGCAGAGATCATCGGAAGTCAGGAATTTAAATGTTGTGGTCAAGGGATGCCAGGAAAGACAAGCATCTCCTCTGCCTGCTCTGACTCAACGCACTGATGCTATGCATTTGGTTTTATATTTTCTTGGAACCAAGGCTACTGAGAACAATATACGTCTGACTTAATGAATCTTTAAGAGAAAGATATGAGTCGAGGAGCTTCGAAATTAATTCCAAAAGGAAGGAAGGCAGACTAGAATTAAAATTGCAGCCAGGCACATGATAAAAACAAATAAAGTAGACGCTATGCATTAGCGAAACCTATGCCCTTGATCCAGAAGCAGAGAGCGAATAAAAAAAATATACTCCATATAACATTTTTATAATTTTTCATTATGTATTTATTTATTGGGTCCCAGAAGCTCTCTATCCACTCCTGGATTCCTAAGGGCTGCATGTTGTCCCTGTCATCCTCTACGTCTACGTGAAGCCCTTTGGAACTCAACTCACCAATAAAAGCATATATTTGCCAATACACCGAAGACACACAACGCTACTCCTCCATTCTGAACATCCTGTGTCTCAAACACTACCTCTTCTCATCCAGACCTGGATGTCCAGCACCCAGCAAGAATTCCTGCTACTGGTCAAGATCAGCAAGCAACAACTAGTGTAAATCTATCTCAACAACAGGAACTGCACTGAGTCGAACCACAACTCTTACTCAGAGCCGAGTCACTTGGGCTCACTTTGGGTACCAACCTCACCCTCAATGAACACGTCACCAAGAAAATCAACAAGGATTGGTACAAGATTTTCCTACAAAAGTAAAACAAATCCGTTCTCAACAGAACGTCACCTCAGAACTGCTGTTCAAGTTCTTTTCCTCCCACATCTGATAGTGGCAAGGCTCTGCTTCACTGCCTTCCAGCCTGCATACTGCCCTCCTCCCCTCATAAGGGCATGCGTCACGCAACATACCTCCTGAAGGACAACTTCATGAATCTCCAGAGGTTTCCCTTGCCTGCCAGCACCCTCTTAAAACCAGCTACATCATCTACAAAACACATCAGAATCAGCACTCCCACTTATGTGGGTGACAAACTCCCCATCTTCAGTTGCTCTCACCCCACCCTCAGCCAGGACACTATCAGACTGGGTCTGGAATAACATCCACGTATCACTCAGGATCGACTGGGACCTACTACACTTTAGGAATGAGAAGACACACCTCTTTAAAGTACACTACATCACAACCCATTGCAGATTTCCTCCCCTCAGAGCCCAGCAACCCTTTTAAGTGCTTGCTGGCTGTATCTTTGCCTCCTACCTTTTACAGCGGTCTGTTACCTTACATTAATGTTTGTGCTATATAAATGCCACATACATTTGTGAACATGCGAAATGTGCTCCAAGAGTCTTGTCAAGACTGTGTATGCTAAATGTTTTTTTATACTAGATAATGGGCTGTTAGCGTCGAAGTTTGCTTGACTCTGCGGGTAGCTGAGCTAATCTGTTGTAGACACAAGTGTGTGGTGGAGCTGGGTTACAGTACAACAGAAAGCAGTTTTCGTGGACAGCTAAAAACATGGCTGTTCAGGCAAACCGGATAGACATTCAGGTTAGGGAGCTCTACACAGCATAGCGTTTTAGTTGGATGACAGCTATCTCCCCCCAGAGTATGTTTTCAGCGCGGGGACACACCGGTGGTGTAACCAGGCGCTCTATAAATGAATAAATAAATTAGGACTGCACTACAGCTGCGACCGTCCAGCCAGGTTTCGAGTTTTAGTAACTGCACAGCAGTTTAATAATATCCATAATTATATCAATGAAACTTCAGCAAAAATTAAAGTCAAAAAGTTACTTATTCATATACACTCTGCTGTGTAATTCCTCATCTGTTCCTCTTCTTTGACTCTGCCGTACCAATTTGTTCTGTGTAATCACCTGTATTCTCATGTGCATTTTCTATTTCATGGATTTTATCTGTGACGCATATATTTCTCAATGTATGCCTCTTTTTTTCTAACTAAGAAAAACGACTTGAACACACACAAAAAAAAGATAATGCGATTCAAAGCAGAGACATTCAGCACCATGGACTGTTCATGATCACTAGTTGATAGAGACTACTTGAACTCTACTGAAAAAAAAAAAAAGACTGCTAAATTAAGGATAAACAGATGCATGGTTCATATAATGCTGACAACATTCCTACCATTTGTGATCAGCAAAGTGGAAGATGCAGGAAAGCAATTCCCCAGCTTAAGTCTTACTTGACATAGGTTTCATGGACCTCTCCTCCAACATGATCCTAAAGACCGCCAACCCCAAAAACCAGGCCTAAGGTGGGGTCGAGTGCCTGCAAGAGGGGGGATGGAGGGAAGGCATTACGGCTTGAGTGTAAGTAGAAACTCAGGAGTTATTTCAAAGGATGCATCAGTAGCCACTGAATTTCGAGTTTTCCGTAAACCCTGATGTTTTTGCTGCCTTGTTTGTGTGCATTTTGGTAGTCTGATGAAGCCTGCACTGCTACAGCAGCTTTCACGCTACACTGTGCAGCGAAGGCCACTCGCGGCAGGGTGGGTGGATGCCCACGAGGGATTGGTTGCAGGGCCTGGCCTAGCCACATGCCGTCTGTAGCATGGGGTGGACTGCTCACCGGGGGTTGGGCGGAGGCCTGGCCTGTGCACAGCACAGGGTAGGCCTAGTTAGGTATGGTAACACAATGTTACTTAACGTTAAAATTAAAAAAAACGTAGAAATTCACTGAAAAAAACAGAATAAAGTGGCATTATAATGAGATATGATTGTAATATCTCATTTTACATTAAAAAAGAGAACTTATCTGGAAAAAAAACTAACGGTTAAAGTGGCATAGTTTCCTATTTTAACTCCTATACGGTTCTATAAGGTTATTTGCCCTCCAATACAGAAAAAAACATCTGAACGAAATTACACCAAACGTGGCATGTAATAGAATTTTACTCAAGGAAGTGCCTTGGCTTGCTTTGCTGTAAATATGTTCAGACATTTTTTAGATATTAGCTTCCTAAGAGTGGTCAAGTCTTTGGGAAGAAAAGGGTTACATTTTAGCGATATCTTGGCAGTTGGGAAGGTGCATTTTAGATTTGCCTATACATTTAGCGCTGTTTAAAGAATATGCATTAACTCTGCAAGATGCTTATAATGTTTAGGTTACGCTTGGTATTCTTAAATTAGTTCAGATTCACTGTGGGGGCATATTTATTTAGGTTTTAATTCACTAATAACTGGCTTCATCTGGCGAATCCATTTGAAATCTGGTAGACGTTTAGCATATTTAGTCATAGATTTGGCAAGTTTTATTCAGAACCATGTGGATGGGATTAAAAGGAGAGCAAAAACGAATTTGTTAGATAATCACTTTAGAGGTATTAAATGAATATGCATGGCACCTTGAAGGCAATTAGCATGTTGAATCTAATGCAGGTGGACAGATTGGACAAAGGGCGGGGAGGGGGGCAAAGTCAAATGTGAGGGGTCCAAAATAATTTATTTGCTTATAATATTGGCACAGTTTTATTGGATGTACACAACACTTGGTAATCACCATATTTTGCTTACTTGAGATCCTCTGAGGACCCCAAATAACAAAATGTAAAATAAAATGTAGGTCTGGACACCGCACAGAGATGAGTGAGGGACTGGCCAAACCCCTACTGCAGGCTACTACAGAAGCCAATCTCTGCTGTACATGGAATAAGACTGGGTACAGTGGGGGTTGGCTTTAAATAGGAGATTAATGCATGGAAAAGTTGCATGAACCAGATGATCAAACATCACCAAAATTCACTGAAAAACAATAGTTAAATCACATTTATGGTTAAAAGGTTTAAAGCAAAAACCTCTGAAATTTGCCAGTTATAGTTAGGTAAACTAACCAGAACATGTGTCCCTGTCATGCACTGGTTATGACCTCACATATGAAATTATTCATGAAATGTTAAATGACGTCACTGATGATATCACTGATGACATCTCAAATGACATCGATACGTCCAGATTATTTCACATCCTTTTACTTCTAACAATAAGATGCAAACATTCACTGATCATTCTATTGACTCTCTCTGCTAATCCGTAGCTCTGGGGACAACCTAATCCTGTTGTTGATGTTCAATGGCACACCTTTTCTAGAAAAGCCTCATTTATTTGAGCAAGACACTCGCCATTACTCATGATCAAAATGAATGAATGAAACAGCACTTCTAAAGCGCGTAGCTCCCCGAGGCATCCCAGCGCTGCAGCGGATCACTGAGGCAGAAGAGAACACTTAGGGAAAGACCCACGACTTTAACTGTTTACGGAAGGCCAGATGGTTGGGTTCCTTTCGTAAGTACAGAGGGAGGGAGTTCCATAATCTGGCGGCATTATAAGAAAAGAGCCGGCCGCCACTTCTGGCCTTCTTGATCCTGGGAACAACTGCCATCTGAATGTCGCCGCCTGTTCGCCCGGTAGGGCTGAACCATAGAGTGATTGATTGGTGGACCATTCCCGCCAAGTGACTTGTGGGTAATGCACAGAGCCTTGAAGTTGACTCTCTCCTGAATAGGGATCCGGTGGAGGGACTTCAGTGCGGGCCTCGCAGAGTGCTGATTCGAGATCCCCATGAGCATCCTTGCTGCGCAGTTCTGCACTATCCGGAGTTTCGCGAGTGCCGAGCTCGGCGTACCTAGATATAAGGCGTTGCCGTAAACTATCCGAGATGAAATGAGTGCCTGGATCATCAGCTTTTTGGCCTGGAAAGGAAGAAGGGGGAGCACTTTGCGAAGCATCCTGAGGATGCCGTAACAGGAGGCTACAACCTTCCTGGCCTGAGCTTTAAAGCTGAGGTCCTGATCCAGGCAGATACCCAAACTGTTTATCTCAGTCTTATGAGCAGGGTCCATACAAGCTGGCCACATTGTGTCTGCTTTAAAGCAGAGAGGATTGCCAAGAACCATAAGCTCAGTCTTGTCACCATTCAATTTTAAATGCGACTGATTCACCCACTTGGCAACTTCCTCAAGGCAGGGACGGAGGCCAGTAGAAACCTGGTCGGAGTGATTTAGTGCTACGACTAGTTGGGTGTCATCAGCGTATGTCACTATGTGAACCCCAAAAGGAAGCACAATATCCGCAAGCGGAGCCATATAAACATTAAAAAGAGTGGGGCTTAGTGACGATCCCTGGGGAACTCCACAATGTAGGGGCAGGGATTTTGTGATGGACATATCCTCAAACACCTGGAAGGATCTTTCTTCCAGGAAAGATTGCAGCCCTGTTAAGGCTGTACCAGTCACCCCCAAACCTCTAAGGCAGTGGACCAGAATTTGGTGGTTGACCGTATCAAAGGCCGCGCTGAAGTCCAAAAGAATCACAGCTGAAGAGCCTCCTGCATCAAGAATCTTTCTGAATTCTTCGACAACCGCTAACAGAGCAGTTTCAGTGCCTTGGCGTGGGTGAAAGCCAGTTTCAGAGGAATAGTAAAGGTTATGGGATTCCAGGAACGTAGAGAGTGTGAGGTTGACATATTTCTCCGCTATCTTGCTGATCCCAGGGAGGAGAGAGATGGGACGATAGTTGCCGAGAGAATCCGGGTCTAAGTTAGGTTTTTTCAAAAGAGATTTCACCATTGCTCTTTTCCACAGGAGAGGAACAATGCCCATCAAGTGCGAGGCATTGATCAGATCAACAATGATTGGGGCAACAGAATCGGCTGCCTGCTTCAGAATATTGGATGGAGCTGGGATTTTTGGCGACCCACTCTTAGCAAGTGCCGAAATGGCCTGGAACGATTCCCGGTTCATCCGGAGAAAGGCCTCCAAGAAGTATTCCCTGTCAAGCGGGCCAGTGTCCTCATGGTGGAGATTAATGTATCTGTCGACCGAGGGGAAAGATGAATAGATGTTTTGAATTTTATTATAGAAGTAGTCTGCATGTTCATTGCAGCGCTGATACATCAGGTACGTTTGGAGGAAGGGGGGCTTTAAGGAATTTTTTCGCAATGTGAAAGGTTTCCCGTGGGGAATTGGCAGCCAGGGAAATCCTTTCCTCGTAATAAATTGCCTGGGCCCTTTTGATTTCTGCCTTATATGTTCTAACGGCCTCCCTATAATCCAATTTCTTGCTGGGGGAAAAATATTTTCTCCAGACTCTTGATTTTTTTACACATCTGTTTTAGTTCCCGAAGGTTGAGGGAATACCAAGCCGTCCTTTCGTCTGGATCAGTTTCTTCGGAAGGACCTGGTCAAGCGTGCTCTCAATCCAGTTGTTGAATCTTTCATTAGCGACAACTGGATTGATGTCAGGGGTTGGCTTAGACCTTTCCAGTTCCAGGACCCACTTATCTAAGGGAATTTTAGGCCAGAGATGGGACAAGGCTCGTGTTGGCCGAGTTGGTGGGGCAATACTTGTAGAGGAATCAAAAAATGATCAGACCAGGGTAAAGGAATGGGTTCTTTTCCAATTATTTCCTCCAAGTTAGAAAATATGGGGTCAAGGAGGTGTGCTTTAGCGTGGGTTGCGAGCAGAACCTTCTGTGTAAGCTGATAGGCCGCAAGATCATGAGACATTTCTGTTGCAGCCAATGATGTAGGATCGTCAAAATGCAGGTTAAACTCCCCTAAGAGAGTGAGATCAGCAGCCGTGCAAGCAAAATTTGCGGCTGTCTCCAATAATGATTTGCACAATTGGCCAATAGGCCCGGGCAGGGGATACATAAGGATACCTGAAAGAGAGAGCGTAGGAGTGAATCCAATTGAGAAGTGAAAATCTCACAGTCTGCTAACGGGCTGCCGAGTATGCAACGGCTAAGGTGGTTTTTATAGATAATGGCGATACAGCCACCTTTGCCTGCCATTCTGTCCAACCTCTAATTAGATAGCCAGGAGGGAGGGATTGGACAATATCAGGCTCTGAGCCTGAGTTAAGCCAAGTCTATGTGAGAAACAAATCTTCTGGACCTGAGTCTTTTAGAAGAATGGAGATCTCCGCTGAATGCTTAGGCAGCGATCTGCAATTTAGCAGAAGCATTTTATATAGTTTCCCGGAAGGCTGGGGGTGTAGGAAGGGATGGCAGGAGCATAAATGGAAAGTGTGAGCAGCCAGGGACAGGCTTGCTGAGAGAGATGGAATGGGCACATTTGACCCCTAAAGCTCTATTTAACTGTCTAAGCTGCTCACCTTTGTAGCAGTAGTTATATGGGGGAGGAGAAGCAGGAGTTCTGGCCCCTGGCCCCGGTCGGGCGCAGACGGGCTTGCTTTTGGCGCGCCCACTGCGCAGTCGCGTCATCTGGCGCTTATGTAGCCCAGAAAAGAGCAGGGGTCCAGCCACTAGAGCGCTGACCCAGAAAATGGCCGCTCGAAAAAGTGCGAGTGCAGTAGGCAATAAAGACACAACTTCCCCCCTGAGCTTTAACACAGCTCACCCAACATCAGCAATTTCAACAATGAAGAATTTAAAAAGAGGTATTAAAAGCTTCTAAATCTAAAATGATGGCTGGTCGCCTAGTGAGTATTCAAGACACCTTCAGTTACCGCTGCGCCGTCGCGTCATCTGGCGCTTATGTGGCCCAGAACAGAGCAGGGGTCCAGCCACTAGAGCGCTGACCCAGAAAATGGCTGCTCGAAAAAGTGCGAGTGCAGTAGGCAATAAAAACACAACTCCCCCCCCGAGCTTTAACACAGCTCACCCAACATCAGCAATTTCAACAATGAAGTATTTAAAAAGGGGTATTAAAAGCTTCTAAATCTAAAATGATGGCTTGTCGCCTAGAGAGTATTCAAGACACCTTCAGTTACCGCTGCGCGGTCGCGTCATCTGGCGCTTATGTAGCCCAGAACAGAGCAGGGGTCCACCCACTAGAGCGCTGACCCAGCAATTTCAACAATGAAGTATTTAACAAGCATTTACAATGCAATGGTCTCGGCATTGGTAAAGTTAGATCTATTGGCATTGCTCATGACATTATTTTTGTTTATGTTTTTGTTTTTAAAACATTTAACCCCTTGCCTGCGGCAGGAATTCCGCCGCAGCGCTAGTGGGGGTTTGGGGGCAGTGCGGTGGCGCTGTGCTCATGATGGATGCACTCCGTCATGAGTCACGGTTCAGCTGTGCTCATGACGGAGTGGTTCCGCCATGACTCCACCCACAGCGCTAATCACCCGCACAGGCGGGGAATTAGCGCCGCGTGGGCGGAGCGGCCGCCAACGGCCGCAGCATGACGGAACCACTCCGTCATGAGCACACGGCGCCCGTGGCTCATGACGGCGTGGTTCCGTCATGAGCACGGAACGGGTTAAAGAAACGGCATTGTCATGAGCAATGCCAATAACTCTAACTTTAACAATGCCGAGACCGTTGCATTGTAAATGCTTGTCCTCTATGGTTTTTATCAGCGTATATGTCTTTAATTCTTTCCTATCAGTTAGAATCACTGTTATGATTATTTCAATGCCTGAAAAAAAAGTGTGAGGCAGAATACTCTTCAACGTTTGTGGTTTTTTCACACTCAATATATTGTAGGAGTAAACCTTTACAAGCTAGTAAAGTCTTTCAGAAGAACCGCACCTTCTTAAGTAGTTTTACTTTTCCCCTGAATGAAAGTAATGATGACCACAGAGCTGAGGACGGGTCACGCACGAGCATGCAGCCCGGTCTGTGGCTGACAGAGGAGGCGGCACCGCACCCCAGCTCCGGACTCCCACGGGAAACCGAACATTCCCAGCTTCGAGGAAGGGCCCAAGTCTTCTGAGTATCGAAAACTCGAAAGAAAGTGTCCACAAGTAACCGAACAAAAAAGTGCCCAGCGACCAATCTCTGTAGTCGGAGCCACCCTCTCCTCTGACCCCCACCCGGTTCAGTTTAACTCACCAACTGCCGGGCGATGTCTGCGGAAGCCATGGAGCTGCTCCGGACCTCCGGGTGGGGCAGTGGGCTCTGCTGCGGTGACTGCGGGAGAGCTAGAGGGTAGAAGGGTACCGTCTTCGCTGTCGGCTCCCGGCCGGCCCATCCCTGACATGCCGCCCCTAACGCCCCTTTCCTCTCCCTCCTCCTCCTGCTGTATCATGCCCCTTCCTCCCTCCGAACCAAGGCGCTACTCGGGGGGATTTTCAAATGTCTCCGAACGTACATCAGCCGCGGGTGCGGAACCCAACCGACCTCAACCACGCACCTATTCGGTCAGCGACAGACTCTAATTTAGAAAAATATTTATTTTAAAATGTAATGGCGCCTAATCACAATTCCTAATTGGTCTGCTTTTAACAATACGATTTAATGATACTCAATTTATCGAATTTGAAACTATTATGTGGCTGTGGCGGGATTAGAACTCGTAATCTACAAATTATTGTATGTTTTTGCGACAAATATCCAATTCACAGAGTAATCCTAACGGAGTTGAAATCTTTCCCCTTTCAAAATGTTGTCTAAATCATCAATGTTTTCAATAAAGCGGGTCTCGTTTTCCATAATTAACCTTTTGGGATTCTCCACCACCTTTGGTCCTGATTAAAAATCCATTCTATGTGATGGATGGGATTATTTTTATTTGCTGATTTACTTGTTTGATTTAACGCGGTGTAATGTACACATTGAGGAACAAAAAGCCTAAACTTAAAGCGACATCTGAAGCAGCAGAGAAGTGATATAATCTGCGTGGGAATTCAAGGCAAAGCCTCAAGCACGTCATTTTCGGATTCGGGGGCGTGTTTTTCTGTTCTCTCCTCTTGCCATTGGCTGGAGGAGATAATTAGAAAAGTTGCAAAAAACACGCCCCCGAATCCGAAAAGGACGGGGCCTGTTCGGAGTGACGGACCTCTTCTCCAATGGCTGGCCAGCATTCAAGAGGCCAGCCAATGGAGAAGAGGAGAGAAGAGGGGCGGGTTCAAGCCCCTCTTCTCCAAAACATTAAATCTCCGGACTTCCGGTTCTGCCTTCGGCAGACCGGATGGTCCCGAGACCTAAAAAGAGGTGCTAAAAGTGTTTAAATGTAAAACGATGGCTTTTCGCCTACCGAGTATTCAAGACACCTTCAAAAGACTGATCATTTTCACATGCACTCTTCAAAAAGTGAATAAACTGCTGACAATGTGCTTATCTCACTGTCTAGTTTTACTACCACCCAATGAAAATGTTGATTCACAATTACTAATAAAAACGTATTCCTAACTCCCAAGATTTTCAAAAGATCAATAACGCCCCATGGTAACCTCCCCTTAGTAGTAAAGGCAATTTACGGACACATTACAGTTCTCACCGTGTCACACCAGGGCCATTACACACACTTCCAAAGTGAGCTTTCCATCATTCTGTCCATGCTTGACCATCAGGAGGCGCACCATATCCTAAAAGGTACCTTATGAATCAACCAACTTAGAACTTCTCATTGACTTCCATTTAACCACAGATATTTCATGCCCCACATTCCAAAACTCTTTCTAAACATCCTTAAGACCCTGTTTTCTGGGACTCCCATGTGTTAGCAAACACATCAATTCTTGCACAACTGTCATTAGCACATACCTGAAACTCCAGAAGTATAACTCTATTGTCTACCAATGACGTATCTTCCATTTATCTATTTACTAACACTCTGAATGAGTCATGGTCAGCAATTTGCTGTCACACTGTGTACACCCAATATGTACTCAACAAAACAATGTAATTATCGGACCCTCAAAACTACATCTCACAATCAGAGGAGTGGCCCCATAAAAACACATACCAATAACTTTTGAAAATTCTTTCAAATGCATAGCACTGCATCAGACAGAAGCTGATACAACAGCTATCCCAGCAACATGTCAAGCCATCACCGTATTAACTTCAGCTCCTCCAAGTGATGTGATCACCAAATGACCTTTCTTTGTCTGTGTCAATGTAGCTCCCAAACTGCCTACAGGAGCACCAGTTAATACTTCCATACCTTCAGATTGAACTTACCCAGCACTGGTGCAGAGTACATTTTTGATAGGACTAAACTCTGTCCACATCCCTGTACTAATCCAAAATGGCCCCCTTCTTCATTACCTCTCTCACAAGTTCTTCATTTATGGAAGAACTCCTACGTTCTTAAAATAGTATTAAACAAGTCCTAGGAAAAGCTCTCTGTTGTATTCATTGCCTCTGGAGCTTTGGATACTAAATTCACTACAGTTCACCTAATGTTGTATCCCAAATTTGGATAAGGTGTCACTTACATATGTGATTCAGGTAGTTTGATTCTATAATGTTCTCTCTTCTCAATAAATCTTGCTTTCTTTAGTCACCTCAACATCATCTTTGTGGAAGTGTACTAATTTTAAGCCTTATGTGTGAAAATGACACACATTACAACAGTTTGCAAGATTTTGTATCAATGCTGCATAGGTCAATGGCACTACGAAAGATATCATGCGGAACTAGAACACCCCTACTGAGATCGCAAACAGCATTGGCGCCTTTGATTTGCGGTGTAAACGTATGTGTTGAAACCATGATAAGCCAATCCTACTAAAATAAGTAGTGTTCCCTCACACAGCCAACAATACACTAGTCACATAGCAATTCGTATATCCACCTATTTAAATCACTCAAATCCACACACATGGACTGAGCCCCCACCTTACAGATAATCACGGTTGATGCTGATAGGGCAATATGATGACCTATCACTTCAATGACTCCCTTCTCCAAACTTTCCATCCTTTTGAAAAGAGGTTCTCACTCCACATTCGAGCTAAATGGAAAACTGCCAAAAAAACAAAAAACATACTTTTTGAAAACTCCTGTGCATGCCCTCACAGTTGGCAACCTTAGACCTCTCCGTCTTCATAACTTACTCAACTATTCTCGTATCAAATTTATATTGCTGACACCTTCTGCCGTCTCCAACCCGGCAACGCTGAGCTCTTTTCTGTTACATACATTTTGCGACTCACCTATTTCTCCTTAAACCAGATTTCAGCCGTAAATAAGTCTATAATGTTTATACATTTCGTGCCGTAGCCCGAACTGTTGATACCAACTTAAATTATCTCACCTCGCTGACAGCATACAACTCTCAATCTCTCCCACAAAAGTGGCCATGAATTCCTCTGAATCTTCACACTGACATTACACTAGGCCATCTAAGAAGCATCCGATGTATGTCTCACTGTTCCAAACTTTCCTATTTTGATACACACACTTGGAAAGTGGCTCCACCTATCCTCCTCAAAGTCTATACTTTCTGCTGCTGCTTCCACACCTGACCTGCAGCCTATCACTGCAGCCTATGACCTGGAGACGGCCTAGCTGATCTCATTTTTATCAACTATTCTCGCCATATCATTCATGTTTACGTCTGTACTACTTCTATTATCATTTTCCAGCGTTTGCACTCTCGTTTCTCACAGCATTAACTTCTCCTACATGCTCACTATTCCATGTGCAACTCAATGTCTTGAGTAATGGGTTTAGCGTCAACAAAGTTAAGATGAATAGTCCATCATTTCTCCTCATTAACTGCTTCCTAGTCCAAGGATCAACAAATGTTCCAAACTCATGAGTGGCTGATACCCTGCACCACATATCTATCCTTTCTCAGTTTTCCTTTGCAAGTCTACAAACCCCAGGGACCCTCCCAACAAGAAGCCGTCAATGGGCATATTCAGGGCAGGAATTAAACTATACATGCATATCCTACTGTACTCCATACCCTGTGCAAAATGCAAAAGAGATGAACATTAGGATGCCTACAGGGGTTGAAATGGGATTCAAAGGCATTCCACACACCAGTAAAGCCAAAGTATCACGGCCAATCCATGAACCCTGGCAGTTCCAGGGACCCACGCAACTCTACAGAGTACTGAAAGGCCAATCCTAAGCCATGTGCGGCAGATATTCGCCACATTGTCACCACATTGGCTCCCTTTTATAGAATCACAGCTGCAGCTCCTCAAAATCTGATACATTTGTGGAAATGTGCAGCTGACCCATGCAGCTTTGTTCTCCATCAGAATGCTTGAGTTCACCTTCAGATGTTTTCTTAAATACATTTCTTTATTGACTTTTTTGTGCATCACGCCAATTACAACAGTGGACCAAATAAGTGGCGCTGATGTATTCTGGCACTCTTATTCATATCGTACATGCTAACCGCGACATACAAATCCTGATTCTCACATTCAGATGGGTGACGCCGGCCGTCGAAGCTTGGTGTCCATGATTGTTGCTTTCTTCTCTCCTCTATCTATTGCAGTAGATCGACACAAATGTAATTGCAATCCAATGTCATGATTTAATTTGCGCCACGTCATTGTTTATGCAAATTATGCAACATGTAGAATATATATTATAAATGTACATAGCTTTTAGCAAATAATATTTTTGTAAAGGGTATATATCAACATTTATTGTACCTTGTCATCAAGTTTACATCAGAAATACTATATACCAAGAGGATACGTTTTGAAAAGCAACAGCCTCCTCCAAGCAAAACAAAACCCAGGGTAGATAAAGAAACCACAGACAATGTAATTTCCTGTGTGAAGGATACAACACAGACTACTCAACACATCGGATCCTCCTCCTCACGTCTGCAGGCCCGTAAGAAGCTGAAGACCTGGCTCTTCGTATAAGCACCTTGGGGACCACAAACCTACCCAAGTGCCTGGATACTCTCGGGGGTGATAAGTGTGCTATACAAATCAACACAACACAACATAACTACATACAAACCCATCCTCTTGTCTTAAAGACAAGTTATACATGGACAAGTCATATGAGCAACAACATTTAGAAACGATCACCCAGCACCCCAATATATGAAAATCCTTTATTAAAAAAAAATAAAAATCTCCAGTGCTCCGAAATTATTTAAAAGAGCTGCTGTTTGATGGTGTGCGAGTACTGTCCTGGTGCCAAACTGTAAACCATACTTTACGCTGATTTCCTGTTGCTATTGTGTGTGGCTCGGAACATCTGTTACACATTGAGAAATACTTGGAAGTAGGGCTTTTATAAACATACATGATATGAAGAACAAAATACATTAATTAAATTCTGTAACCTCAAATGTCCCTAAGCCCTTGTAACACAAGACCAGAAAGGTTTATTGTGAAAGCGCTGAAGCCAGTGATTATGAACACTTCTTATTAAAACTTTTCACATTTGCTGTCCTCTAGCGACTGGGTCAACTGGAACTGTACCACATACGAGCCCTGTTGGAACCACTGAAGTATCTCTCAAACAGAAGAAGTGGGCTATGGAAAGTGCAGATCCACGAGAAAAGACATCACTCCACAAGAAAAGCCACCCCTGCAATGCCACCAGGTCTGGCTTCAATATGCGAATCCCTTCAAACACTACTTGGGCCCTGTCAACGTGTATCTTTGTAAGAGCCACTGCAAGCTGAGGGGGTAATAAACATGTCAGAGACATAGTTGGAAAGATAGTCCTAAGACATTTATGGATGTCTGTGTTCAGCAACAAGATGCACAGTCCACCATTTCTTCCCTGCACATTAGTTTGCCAATGGTTGTTTTTCTCTATGAGACATTTTAAGTGTAAAGGGTTTACATAGCCTTTGATCCCATGCTCACTGTACCTTACCATTACATTTTACCTGTAAAATGGACTGGAATGCATCCACTATATGATGTGAAATAGAAAAGACAATGTGACACTTCAGGTGTGTGAATGTCAAAGCAGATAGTCAGCAGGCTTTATGGCAGAAAAGGACATGTGCCTGTGTGAAGCCTGCTGTAAGACAGAGGCTGCATGCACATTGGGGCCTACACAATTTAAAGTAGGTACTCCCTCATTACACCAAGGTGTGGGACAATGGATGGGGAGGAATTGTCTAAAACGTCTACACCATATTGCACCATATTACTGATACAGGTGCAAAGCAAAACAACCCACGACAGACATTTTATCTGTATACAGTTGTGAAGGATGCCCACAGTATGCCCATTGGGCTCTATTTAGGAGTTGGACCTATCCCAAAGATGGGGCTGTCAGACTTGCCAAAGGCAGGCTATGAGAACATAAGCAAAGACTCTAAAAGTATGCTGGTCATGTCTCTGCACATGTACCCTTCCCTCGGGGTCAGGACAGGGCCCAAGGTTCCCATAAGGGTGGGTATAGATTGGAACTGCTTCCGCCCTAGTGAGAAATGCAAAAAGATCAATTAATGGACAGAATGCAGAAGAATGTAAAACATTCACCCCAGTACAGAGATCTGGGCCTTAATCCATCGGTTTTTTTGCTCCCCATGCCATTCCAGTTTGAACCCAGCCATATGCAAATCAGTCTTGACCCTGCGCTTAATTTGGGGGTCTACTAGGTTAAGGCTGAAGAAGCCTTCTGCATCGATTCTCAATAGAGGGAGGGGGACCGCCTGCGGAGAAACACTGAGTGGCCCTTTAAATCACTGGTCCATGTGACCATGCTGCACTCTCTCCCACTAATTCCAAGTGTTAGCACTTGTGCTTGTGAGAGTGAAGTATTTTGCAAATTGGGTGCATGGCCCAGACCGGTGCAGGATTTCATGTAAATATTAGCCAATGATCCTCCCGTGCTTCTGCTTTGTTTTGCCTTATGAAACAGGTCAAGTTTCGTCCTTGGCGTCAAATTCCTCATTCGTCGTGGTCAGGCTTGATGAGGCCTCTCTGATGTTTGGGGGTTCTTGTGCCCGAAATCTCCAATTTTCTTTCTTTAAGTTTATGTTCCTTTTTTAGGCTGTCAATGTCTTGGTTTTGTCAGCACTATGCATACATTGTGATTTATATCAAATGGCTGAGCAGGTACAAATCAAATAGCTTGAATAGCACTTCATAATGAAACTAATGACAAATACATTAAGTGTGTTTTTGTGAAGAGGGTTTCCTCTATTTTATGTTGAAGGTCTTGATTTACTTGAAGCATCTTGGCTAGGCCACACTGGAATTATGGCAGCTTGGTGGTTTGTATCTGAAAGACCCTTGGCAGGACTATCTCTTCTCTCAATATCTGAATTTATAGAGCTCACTGTGTTCCCATAGAGTTCACACATGGAGCTCACTGTGACACAGCACTGCTTCTCCTAGGTTTATGAGACAAGTGTGCTTGATAATGATGTATTGGGCCTGTCTCTAGCTGTGTTTGGCTCCTAATCTGAAGTAGAGCGGAGGCTTGTTACTTATTCTAGATGGAGAGAGCCGGATTGCAGTTGATCAAGAGACCTTGCGTTTATAGCACTGATGCTCCTTCAAAGATGACAAGTTAACTCATTTCTCTACCATTCTCATGATATACTGATGTACTGCGTCACTTTTCCCCGCTGCACACTGGTTTCTTTAGATGTGACTGGCTGCCTCATTTTTAAATCCTTGCACGGCACCAGCCCTGAGTTCATCAAGAATCTGATACTCGGGTATTCTCCTACATGTGACCTAAGATCCGCCCATCTATCTCTTCTCACTATCCCAGACTTTAAAAGGGTACGTCTAGGAGGTCGCAGATTTGCCATTCTTGCCCCTAAACTGTGGAATTCTTTTCCGCTTGAAATCCGATCCTGCACTAACCTCCTCCAATTCAGGAAACTCCTGAAAACTTGGCTGTTTACACAAGGTTAGCCTCTGCCTCTTGTCAACTTTGAGCCCTAGCGCCATGAAGCCAATCGGCGTACGTGCGCGCTACAAGTTCCCACTAACATTAACATTAACATGTGTACAGTGCAAGCATTGGCCTGGATCTTACACCCTAGTATTAGACTCTTCACAGAGGCCTGACCAGCTCAGCTGGATGGCACCTTCTCCTCAATCTACTCCACAGGTTCAAGTTTACCTGCCTGTTTATTAGTTAGGGGTTTTGGCGCCCTTTAGGGTCAGCCCTTAGGCGTGTTAGTATTTGGACTGATTCTCTGTTCGATCACTGATCCCTTCTAAATCCTTCTTTGCAAGGGCCATGTGCAGCAAAGGGTTGGCCAAAGTGGCTGCACCCAAACCCCGTGGGTCCCCAACCCCTGCTGCGCATTGCAAGTTGGCCAGAGGGCCTCCAGGCCCTACACCCAACCAACCACAGGCGGCCAAATCCTTCTCTCTATGGACATGATGTGTGTGCGAGGATTTGTCACAGTGATGTCAGCAGATGCCTGGCAGTCTCTCTAGTTTGCACACTTGTGCCTCTGAGCATATCTGCACTTCTATGTGGTCTGGTGTGTTGACATCTGACCAGTGGACCTTGTTTCCTTCATGCCCATGTACCAGTTTGTGTCCTCATTTTGGGATATGCGCGTATGCGAAAGGCTCATACCTGCACTGACACACTGCAGATCTCAGCTGGCTATAGTGCACTTGTGTGGCCCTCAGTCAGTACACTGCTGGAAGCAAAGCATTTTCTATACTCAGGTTATATATTTGTTTAAGCTCCTTTTTCCCTCTCATTTGGATTTGTGTCTGGTCTGTTCCCTGGTTGGTCGCCAATCTGCTCTTCTTTTTACTGGCGTGACATGATAGTAATGGGTTCGCTCTGTTCCTGTGGTTCTGTTTTATGAACTTGTCCCAAAAGGACAAAGTTGTCTCTCAGCTACTCCTTAGAAGTTCAAATTCTTTGCTGCATGCTGTAACGTTAGCTTTGGTCTCATCTTTTCCATGATCACCACATTTGGGAAAATGATTTTACCTAGCTTATGGGATCGCCCGGGTCACTCTGTTTCGTCCAGGAGTTTTCAAACCCAATTTTGACGTTTTGTGCTTCTTAAGTAAAATAATTTGATGGGCTGTACCAGTGTCTCATACGCACTGTTCTAGGCGCCGATGGATGAAGATTCTTTTTTTGTTGATTTGTCTTGGTTTCAGTCAATATACCTTGTTTGCCTAGCTATTTGACCACATGCCATCAGGATAAAGACACCCTCTTAACAAAGTTTTCCTTTCCGGTGCAGGTACACAGTTTCAGCATCGTCACTGTTAGAGGTTGCGAGTCTATATCTCTACTGGTCTTGTATTCATGATGATGTGGTTTAGGGCTTCTTGTCCTGCAGTGCTTTTTTGTTTGTTAGTAACACTGCATTCCTTGTGGCAACCATTTCCTGATCTCAAAATACGGGCTTAAAGTGAGCGCCTTCTGAGGCCTCTGACTTGATAGTCCATCAGACATCAATTTTCCTTCCTATTGTGGTACCAGTGCATCCCTGGTCGGGGTCATGAGCTGTGAGGAATCTGTGGGTGACTGCTGAGGGTTTCTGGTCAAAGGCTTGGTACTGCTTAGTTTATCCTCATAATGAAAAGGCTGACGAGGTGGGTACATGGAATTATACCACTACAACACATTCACTAGATGTAGTGACCACTACAACTAACCTATACCAACACATTTACTCTTACAATGAGGCAAGTTATAACAAAGCAAGTTAAATGCATTTTGGTGGTGCATGCAGTAGCCGGGAGTTCGAGGGCTCAGGGATGGGTGGTGTACTGAGGTAGTAAGAGGTCTTTGGGCCTAGGGATAAGTAGAGTTTAGGGGTAGTAAGGATTTTGACGGCTCAGGGATACATAGGGGTAGTCAGTGGTTTGTAAGGTTCAGGAATGGGTAGTGTAAAGGGATAATAAGGAGTTTAGGGTTTAGAGATGGGTAGTGTATATAGGTAATAAGGGTTCTCTTTAGGATTGAAGGTTAGGTAAGGGTTTTTAGGGTTCTGGGGTGGGTAATGTACAGGAGTAATAAGGAGTGTTTGGGGATTATTAAGATTATTAGGGTAGTAATGTTTTTTAGGATTCAGGGATGGGAAGTGTATAGGGCTAGAAAGAAGTTTTAGGGTTCAAGGATGGCTAATGTATAGGGGCATTAAGGAGTTTTAGAGTCCAGGGATAGTTAAGTGCAAACATAGTGAGGAGTTTTTAGAGTTCAGGAATGGGTAGTGTAAAGGGTATGGGGTAGTACATTATTTTCAGGCTTCAGAGATGGGTAGTGTATAGAGGTAGAAAATAGTTTTTAGGGTTGAGGGATAGGTTGTGTGAAGGGTAGTTATGAATATTTAGGGTTCAGGGATTTGTAGTGTATAGGGATTGAAATGTGTTTTTAGGGTTCAGGGATGGGGAGGGCCTAGGAGAAGTAAGAATATTTTAGGGTTTAGGGATGTCTAGTGTTCATGGGTGGTTTGTATGTTTTTATTTATATGGCGAGTTGCCAGGTCATGTAAGCAAGGCCTCTTGCTGGCCGAAACGCGTCATGTTGTTTTCACTGCACCATGGAATTATGGTGAATTTGGGCATGCCCTGAGTGAGTGCCATTAATCTGTATGTGCGTACATAGGGACTTGTGTATGTCTATATTTGTATATGTCATCTAATGCATTGTAATGTAATGCATGGTTGTAGTTTGTGTTGTAATGGCAAATGTAGTTGCAGTAAATGAGAGTCATTGTGCATGCGTGTTAAGTGGGATGTGTTGTGCTTCAGTTTGTGGTTGTAACCTATATTCATGGTAATGGTCAGTTTGCTTACAGGGGATCCTCATTACCCCAAGTTCTATTCCTCCTGGTCACAGTCAAGGGTTCTTTCCCGTCCCCCTTCCTGTGCAGTCGGTCTTCGACCACTGTGGTACTTCTTGGATATTACAAACATCAATTCCAGTTCAAGGGCCACATATTTATGTCCTTATGGCTGGGAGGGGGGGGGCTAAATAGTGCTATGTTTAAAGGGCTTGCATGAATTCCTAATTTTGAACATGACTCCCCTTCATGATGGAAGGACTGTGAGGAGGAATTATTGGACTCCTTATAATCAAGATTACTGATCTCGAGGTTGTTGAACGGCTGGTTTGAATCACTTTAGATGGAGCTGTTGGGACAGGTGCTTCGGTGACCAGTGCATCCACTCCAGATATAAATGATAAGAATGTGCTAAAGCTGTGATTGAGCGTGAGGTGGCCGTGCACTGGACTTCTTAGTTTGCCTTCTTGGCTAGGTCAAGAACATAGATACACCACATATATAATTCACGCCCCTTACCCTATTATTGACAAAAAGGTTGGTGGCCTGCAGGTGAAGAAGGGAGAAAGCGCCTCAATTTTAAGTCTGGATTGCAAACTTGGTATATTGTCAGGAGCAGCAGGAATTAAATACCAGACTACTCCCACTAAGTCTAGACCTAAAGACATATTGCAAGCTCTGACTGCATACCCACTCCATACAGCATATACTGTCTCCAATTCGCAGCATGAATACACTTTGATAAAATCATTGTGAAATTGTGTGAGCAGCAGATGTCCAGTGAGTCTCGCAGGCTCTCCAGACTGTCGCTGAGGCTACTCCACGACCCTTCTTTGGCACGTACATCCATTTCCAGATGTGCTGCTGCTGCTCAAACCACCACCCTCTGATCAACTACCAGATTGTATATTGTTCTTGAAGTACAATGCCACTCTTATGTAAACTTTTACTACTGTTGTATGCGAACCAGAAAAATTAAGTAGAAAAAGAGTATGAGGTGTCCAATAATCTACTGAATAATGACATTTGTATTAGCAGAATATAAAGAGCTAGGAAATTTAATGCATTTAATATTTAGGTATGTGATGGTTTAATGGCTTATTCATTTGGTAATGCGTTCATTCGTGCAGTTATAATCACATAAGGAACCCAGGGTGTCATTAATGGACATCAACAGTGTGGTGAAGGTCTTCTAACACTGATGTCCGTTTCTCTAGATCTTTCATCAGTTAAAGGTTAGTTCTGACCATAGACATGCACATTGTTATCAAACATCCTCTCTCAGATCTCTTTACCATAGTTCAAACTGCAGCCACCATTCAAGATTCCACAATATTGCGATATGCCGTTTAGCTAGTGTTAGTCCCAATATAGTAAGTCGAAACGGTATGTTTTCCCCTCATGCTTGGATGTAGAACCAGTTTACAGAGTTTCAGATCTACTTTAATCAGCAGTCCCACCGAGCATTGTATAATGTGAACCACTTTATCCCAGAACACCTGCACGGGTCCACATGTCTACATCATCTGAGGTAGGTCGGCTCCACCTATATTTATTTATATCATTTGTAGAGCACATGAATCACCCCAACCGGGGTATCTCCGCGCAGTCCATATTTAGTCTAGGGTATATTTTATGTCAGGTAGAATCTGTGTAGATACATAAAGTGAGGTAGGCTAAATCTATGGTTTCTAAATTACCTTCGGACATATGCCATTATTATATTTAATGCATCATCTGTTAGTGAGGGGCCACAGTCTCTACCCCATCTCGAGCTGATCTGCAGGTCCTGTCCAAGGCAGTCCTTAACTTTCACCCTACAGGGTGCCAACAGTAGTTCCTGTGTCAGCATCATAGTTTTCCTCAGTGTATTGGTCTCCAGTTGTCCTCCTGCAAATGCTTCCCACGCTGTAGGCCTATCTCTAAATAATCTAGCATAAAGGAGAAAGTCTCCGACTCGGGCGCCTCTCAACGTTAGCGTCTTAGAAGGTGCGAACTGTGTCTTCTTCAAATAGATCTCCTATTGGTTCATAACTACCATCGGTCCACCCTGCTGCCTTGGCCTCTACATATAGTTCGCTAAACTCTATAAGATTCCGTAATGCTGCAGGATCGATCTATGGTGTCTTATTAATGACACCACCTCAAAGGTTACTTTAACCGTGTGAAACTCTATAAGCCCTCATAATGATGCAATATCGACATAAGGTGTATTTTTAATGACCTACCTGGATAACCAGTCCCAACGGCACAACATGAAGGCCACTAAATCAGAGATTCTGAAATCTTCCACTGCCGGTGAGATGTAGAGATATTTCAAAGTTATGTTACCATGCCATCTGTCAAAAACAAATTATCCTCCCCATCTTCTCAATCACTCCAGAATATGATCTAGCTAGGAGGATGAATAACAGCTTTCCATCACTCCCAAACCCCCTGGTCCCTAAAGGGTAATTTCAGGGTGCTAAACCTTTTTTGGGCTGTGTTTCAGCCCAAAACAGAGATGTCATTATATGTGTCTAGCTCTCTGGATATCTATGTAGAGATAAGGGCTGAAGCATACAGAGACCTTTCGGTGGTACCACCATAATATAGCTATTGCCATCTATGGCCATCACAATAAGCATCAAATATTCAGCGCCAAGATACTCTTCTAGGTGAAGGTGCGCTTTACAAATACACTTTATGTTATGTCAGTTCCAACCAAAACGTTTGAGGCTCCAGTGCAGCATTCACATGACCTGTATTAGACAAAGTACTATAACATAACATAACGTGTATTTGTAAAGCGCACGTTCACCACAATGAGGTCTCTTGGCGCTGAATAACAGATGTTTATTGTTACCCAACTCAATGGTACTCATTTTATCGACCTCAGATGGATGAAGGCTGAGTGGACCCGCAGGATTTGAACCTGTGACCATGAGGTCGAACACAGGCCCCTGAAAAGGATTCATTAGTCCACTGAGCCACCAGACCCGGCTACCCAGTATATGATTCCCAGATGCTTAATGTCATCATTCTGCCAGTGCAGTCCAAGGTCTGGGTAAGCCATTTTGCCTGCCCTGGCCGATGCTCCTAAAGAGTACAGCTTGGACATCGACCAATTTGTGCACAATCCCGATATTCTACCATAGGTATCTAAGGCCTGGAGCATTAGTGGAGCCATACCGTTCGTCAGGAAACAAATAGATTGTCTGCATATTGTGAAAGATTAAGTAAAACTGCACCTACACTAAACGCCCACTGCCTGAGACATTTTCCGCACATGTGAGCCAGGGCTTCCAGCACCAGGGTGAACAGGACCCAACAACGGACAGCCCTGATGGGTACCATGCTGAAGGACCTACCTATTTGATATAATCTTAGCTGTCTTAACTTGTACCATTGGCTGAAAGTAGAGAAGGCGTACCCATCCTTTTTAAGTGTGTCCAAAGTTACAATTATCAAGCACGTGGAACATAAAGTCCTACCCCACCATGTCACATTCCCTCCCAAAATCAAGCAAGAACTCCAATTACTCATCCCAAATACAAATGTATAAATAGAAAATATCTCCTAGGGTCAAGAATTTTGGATTTCTTCTGGAAGCTCGATGTATTCCAGTTTGGGGTTCTATCTCAAAGTTTTACACAAGGCGTTACCTTTTCTTCCAGCTACTGACAAAACCATAATTATTGTGCACACTGGAAGATTAAGGCTTGATAATGACAACAGCCTTTAGCTCGACTACCTAAAATACCTTCTCAGCAGATAGCAAGTGATACAGAAGGGCGATTGAGCTCGCGATTCTATTCTGAATCCCACTTTGTTGAGACAGCTCCACATAATGCCAGCTGACAGGGGAGTTCCAGTTTACAGCAGTTCATACTTACCCTAAGTCCGCGGTAAGTCAGGACTTGCATTGCTCTGTTCCAGGTTTTGATTTGACCTGTATCCTCTGTGTTCAGCCTGCTAACTCTGTGACAGTCCTGGTACCCAGATAAACAAGCATTTACAATGCAATGGTCTCGGCATTGGTAAAGTTAGAGCTATTGGCATTGCTCATGACATTATTTTTGCTTATGTTTTTTGTTTTTAAAACATTTAAAGAAACGGCATTGTCATGAGCAATGCCAATAGCTCTAACTTTAACAATGCAGAGACCGTTGCATTGTAAATGCTTGTTCTGTGTGATGTGCTTTCTTACTGTCTCCTTCATGTTCGTCTCTTCCCCTTCAGTTTCTGTTGTCCGGCTTCTGCCTGCTCTTTCCTCCTGCGCTCACCAGCCTGCGTCTCTGCATTGCTTTCCCACCTGGCCTTGTGTTGCTTTGCGTCCTCTGAGGTACTGCTTTAGCGTTCCACCGCCCACCTACCACCAATGCTTCGCTTGTCCTGCCCATCAATCCGCTTAAAAAATGCTTATGCACCCAGGAATATAAGGAGACCAGTGGATCTTTAATGGGAGAATGGTGGAGTATAGACGAGACTCATTGGTGCCTTTGGTGTTAAGATTAGACGAGGAAATTGAGTATGGATTGACCTGGTAGCTTCAAACCACCATCAATGTTACCCTTCTGCCGGAAATGACGCACTTTCCTTTGCTCGCATTCGAACGTGTGACCTTCTCCTTGCCCCCAGGTTGAGCCATCCCTCCCCTATATCAGTTTATAAGGAGCACATCCCAAACTCAGCTGGATTGATGCTCATGCATCGACCTTGAGGAAGATGAAAGGCTGAGTCGGCTCAGCTAGGATACAGTCTGGCAGCAGAATGGCGCAGGGGATTTCTCAGTTTGTTTCTGTTTTGTCCCCAGGGTGGCAGGATTGGAGACTGCCCCATTGGAGTAAGGATGCTGTCTGTTCACACGTGACACCAGCAATGTTTTGATTGGATTTTATATTTTTGTAGTGCTAACTAATGCCCGAGGGCGTGTAGGCGGCGGAGAGTTGTCTGGAAAGGAAAAGCAGCAGCTAGACCTCTACAGAGACAGTGATTTGTTTTTAAGCCATTTGAGGAAGTTTCAATATTATCTTGCACTGCGTGTCACATTGTGCACTAATGTGTTCTGGGAGGTTAGCGGTGGTGTGCCTGATTAGTAGGGGGTGCTGTTCTGGGAGGTTAGCGGTGGTGTGCCTGATTAGTAGGGGGCGCTGTTCTGGGAGGGTAGTGGTGGTGTGCCTGGTTAGTAGGGTGCGCTGTTCTGGGAGGTTAGGGGTGGTGTGCCTGGTCAGCAGGGGGTGCTGTTTTGTGTGGTTAGTGGAGACGTGTCTGGCCAGCAGGGGGGTTGTTCTGGGAGGTTAGTGGGGCGCTATGGAGGGCGCTATTCTAGAGGCGTATCTGGTCAGCAGGGGGCACTGTTTTTGGTGGTTAATGGAGGCGTGTCTGGCCAGCAGGGGGCGCTCTTCTGGTAGATCGGCGCCCCCCTGGTCCCAGAGAGCCTTCTGTGGCCCCTTCACGCATTTGCTGCATTGTTTGTGTAGCTGCTCACAGGGGGCTCGGTCTGTTATTTCCCGCTCTTGGTTTGTGTAGTTCACAGGTGAACAAAGAGGCTAAAAACTCCAGTGAGCACACAGGGTAAATAACTGGGCCCTCAGTGCACCTCTACCAGCAACTGCAGCAGTGGGGCCAGGGTGGCATGAGACGTGTGAAGAAATGTCAGGCACAGAGGCATGAGGTACACGACTGGCAGTGCAGAGGTGTCAGCCCTCGCCACCCCCCCACCCCTCCACCAGGAGGGCCTGGGCCTTTGTAATGTGATATTTTAAGACTCCTCCTCGAATTTTGCAGTGAGAGGGCCATATGTGAGCGCCCACCGGCTCGGATTGCTGTTTCATTCACACCCGGAAGCAAATGTTAAATACGGAACGTTGGAACCTTGTGTCGCTTTCAGTCCTTCAGCGAGGAAGCGGGTGATTCCGGCGGAAGTGACCTTCCTGTGTGTGCGCGTTTTGCTCGTCTGTTAGATGAGGGGGCATGTGGACTTCTCAATACAGTAATTTTCTCAGGATCCAACAATGCAAAACAAAGTACACGTTTGTATTTCCAACCCCTCCCCCCACCACCCCAAGATAACATAAGCTCAGCACCCTCTGCAAGAAACTTAGGGGTACATTTAAACCTGTCTACGCAAAAGAGATGCCATTTTGTTTGTATTTCAAAATTTTCTATCAAATGTGCAAAACAGAAAAATCACACATCACTGCTGCCGTAATGAAAACGCGCATCGTGTGAGAAAGGAACTGTACTACTGAGAAAGCCTTTTGTGTTGCCAGTTTACGTTATAACTTCAGTCAGCTCGGCCTAGCTCCCTTCGTGCACCGTCCCGATGCGCGTTTCCGTCTACCCGGAAGTGGCTTTCCGTGCTGGTGCGCACTAAGAAGAGGCCGAGGAAGGAAGGAAGGGATCGTCTGATGGTGAGTGAGTCCTGAAAGAGGTTCTGTCTGTCCCGGCGTATTCCGCTCTGCTGCACGTCTCTCGCTTTCCGATAACGTCCTGTCCCCTGAGGGGGAGGAGGCAGGGAGAGAAACAGTGAAGAGGGCCAGGAAGGGAGCAACGGAGGGGGCAGAATTAGATTGGACGGCGATGGGGGGGGGGGGTTCGGGGGACGGTAGAACGGGAAAGGCAGAAGGGGACATTTTATAGGTCATTAGATTCAAAGGGGAGACTGGAAAAGCTCCGAAAGTAAAAGCGATAGCGTGTGTGCGCGGGAGCAACGCCGGGGCACCACCGCCTTTCTCCGAGGCACAGCAGAAAATGCCTCGGAGAAAGGGAGTGTCCTTTTCGGATTGGGGGGCGTGTTTTGCTGTTGTCTCCTCCCTGAGACTTCTCGCAAAAAACACGCCCCCCGATCCGAAAAGGACGGGGCAGGATTAGAGTGACGGGACCTCTTCTCCAATGGCTGGCCAGCATTTACTAGGCCAGCCAATGGAGAACAGGGAAGAAGAGGGGCGGGTTCAAGCCCCTCTTCTCCCAAGTCATTATGTCTCGCGAGCGAGACTGCGCAAGCGCAGCCATCGCTAGCCGAGACCTAAAAACAGCTGGGTAGAGTTGGGTCTTTCTTAGTAGTGGGGGAGTCCCTTTGGAATTCCATGCCCTAACACCAGCATTGAGAAAACTCCTCAAGACTTTTTCCCTGATCTTGTGGATCTAGCTTTTTCTCTTATATTTCTGGTTCAAAATTGGGCCAGCTTCAGAAACATGTCACAAAACATAATAACACTTAACTTCTTGTACATCATTTTCCTTATTTGTGCAACCATGGAAAACGTTTTTTTAAAGATTGCGGTATTAAGGTCAATGTTGTTCATGTACATAGTTGTGACTTCACTAAACCATGTTACTTGAAAAGAAAAAGAAACAGGATAATGCCCTCCTGTCCCCGTTACGATAACTGATTAAATGAGGTGAAGCAGTAAATACTTTAAACAGCAATAAAGAAAGATATTAAAAGCTGAACACCAGGCAAGTCTCCCATTGAGACTCAATACGCAAGACTCGTGATCTGCTGGGAGGTCAAGAGCATACCACGATTAGCACAGACATCAATAGATATGCATTGGACCGAGTACGCGATAGCTGCAGGGAAGCCTGGTAGTGTGGGTTTGTGTTCATCAACGGGAATGTACAGCATGCCTAAAGTCTGGGATCTCAACTTGTGCAGAAGCGACCGGTGAGATAGGGTCTTTTTTGGTAGGTCGGTAATGCGTGACATCAAAGACAGGCCTCTGTCTAGCAACAAGCATGAAGATTTTGTTTCAGTGATTAGCATGAATGCTAGGTGACTGTCTCTCTCACAAGGGGACAAGCTGAATTGAGGAAGCAGAATTGGAAGGTTTATTAACAGGAATTCATTTATGGAGCTGCTGAAACGGTGTTGGGCACTGCCTGAAATGGATGCAATGTGGGATACACCGGTGTATGGCCGCATATCAAGGGAGGGAGTAGCTATGTTCAGTCAATGAACCCTAATGCAGAAGAAAATATATCACCACTGAGGCATCAGAGGTGTGATGGGGCAGAGTTTGGTGGGCACTTAGGGTTGAGATGTGGGAGATATTCTGATTAGTTTGTTACTCATATTCTCATAACTTTACCCATTAAAAGTTGGCGGGAGCTGGGGATACACATTCTGGGGTCCTAATGTCTTACCTTAGTTATAGGTAGAGGCAGAACCTTTTTAAACAAGGGTGATAAGCTGCCATCAGCTTGAGAGATGCTGAGCCGCCAGATGCTCTTGAGTGATTAAGGATATCTTTTTACCCAGATATAGTACATGGAAAGTGTTTACTTTCACTCAATTACAGCTTCAGAGCATTAAATTACGATTATTATTATTAGTACACTAACTCAAGGTTACTCATTTTATGGTATTCAAAATGGTGAAGGCCGATGGGAACTAGTGGAATCAAAGGTGCAGCCCTCAAGATCCATTGCGTATGCTGCCAAGCTACTGCACAAACGAGGCAGCTCAAAATGACCAATGGGGATGAAATAGTGAAATCTTAGCCAATTCACGTATAAACGTGGGTTTATTCACCAGTGTACAGAAGATATGTACAGCTGATAGTAGAACCAACCCAGCAACTGACCACACTGGGATCCTGGTATGGATCACAGGGGCGGCTCCTCCGTAATGGCGGAGGAGCATCGCCCCACTGCTCAGAGAAGGCAGATGATAAATAAAATGATAATAAAACAATGTTATTACCATTTTATATAATCACCTTCTGAGCCGCAAAGCCGATGATAGAGGAGTGGGGCCGAGTCGGGCCATGGTAGGGAGGAGGAGTGGTGGGCACTGTTAAGTGTGCATGTTGTTTTGGCTGGCCATCTTAGGATGGCCAAACCGACATATGCACTTATGTTTCTCCAAAAAGAAAATGCACATGCTTCCCTGTGCCTGTGTGAACGTCAGACCAGCCTGCCCAGGCCAATACCGGTGGTTTTCTCATGCTAGGTACAGCATGAGAACAGCATCTGGATCAGGTGGGGAACCTGTGCTTTGTTGCTCATCGAATGCCAGTATGAGAGGAGCAACGAGGCAGCCGGCAGCGTCAGCGGGAATGGCAAGAAAGTAGTTTTGTTTCATTTTTATCCCCAGCTCCCTCTTACTCCTATCACTTTGGACTGGCAGCCGCCGCCACTGGTAACCATGCCATGGACAAAATGCCAGTGGAGGCTAATTCAAGAATGAAAAATGTAAATATCTGCATGATGAACAAATTGCGTTATCAAGGTTAAGCATGTTTGTGTGAAGCAATAACATCATGTTCAGATCAATAGTGGGCTTTTAACTCCTGAAGTGATAATATTCAGATTAGGAGGGGGAGCACAGAAGGATGAATCTCAGCCTGCAGACTTCCTCCACACATCAAATGTCTCAATTTGCTGGTTATGATAACTGCCTGATCTAAAGATCTTGAACACCAACATAGTTTACAACAGTCAGCAGAAAGGGTAACAGAGTCCATTTTACTGAACAGACAACAGGGCACATTTCCCAGTTTGAATGGCTGAAATTGCTACAATATCCTAAGATGGAATGGAATTGTTTGCCAACATGAAGGAAAGAGCATCAGCTTTTACATCTATGCTGTCTGCACAATGCAACATGTTATTTATGGTCCACGAAGTCAGCGCAGGCTTTACTACATTAGACAAACAATAAACCTAGTTCAATTGTGGTAGAGTGGGCACAGATAAAATATCATAATAATAATAAGGGTTCTCTTGTAGCAAGATATTCCCATAAAATACATCTTTCAAAAGTTACTATTAACATTTCCAAATCTCGAACAAGCACCAAACCATTAACAAGTAGGAAATTGCAGTAAAATATTAGATCATATATTGGATTTTTTGGCACCAAAATTGAAATCATAATTGTATGGGATCTTTAACAGACTTAAATAAAAGAATAAGATTTGAAAGGCATCGTTCATTGAAGGTGACCGTGGAGGACTGCAGCATAAGATGTTGCTGTAAGACACTCAGAGAGAACTCAAGATTGTGATGGACAATATGCTATGTCTGAGCCAAAGCAGACAGGCATGCACAGTTAGCAGTATAAAAAAAGTTAAGTATAAACAGGATTTGCAAAACACGTGGCACAGGACGCAGAGAACCTTAGAAGGGCGGTGGATAGTAAGCAGGATACCACAATTCATAGTAAATTCTTTATGGTGCACTTGTTTTTCAGTTGTTATGATGAGGTATTATTTTTGTTCCTTTTGGAATAATTGTGTCTTTCAATCGATCGCACTATTAAGATTGTTGATCATGTAAACGTTGCTTTATTTAGAGGTAGGATTCAGGTTTAAAATGTTTGTCATAAAACAAAATCACTGATGAAGGTGTACACTTCAAAATGCATTCGAAAAGATAGGATGCCTAATACAAATAATGCCATTATGATAAAAGCTTCAACTAATTAACCGTTTGAGAAGTGTAATCGCCATATCGTTTTTTCAAATAACTTTTATGAAAATCTTGTTTGAATTATTTTAAAACTCTGAACAAGTTTGTGGACCAGTGTGGAAGCTCTGGAGACACAGGTTAAGAGGTTTAACAGAATATGAACAAGGAGTGAGCAACAGAAAAACAAATTCATATTTAAGCAGCAACTAGTGAGGGATCAAAGCTGGTTTAATTCTTTCGATTTCCATAAATCTAGCAGCCTAGTTTCCTATTACTTTTTTTAATAAGTGCACTTCCTCTTGCGCTTCTGAACCAACTCCCTCACTCAGGGCACTGTCCCTAATGTATTTAAAGAAAGGGAAATTGTTCCCATCGTGAAGAAAACAGGGGCCGACCCTTTAGCTGTTATGAACTATCGCCCCATTTCCCTACTATCCTTTCTAGCCAAGGTCCTGGAAGCCCATGTGGCAAATTGCCTCAACTCTTTTATTGAACAATCTCATTGCCTTAACCCACATTCTACAGAGGTTGTCATTTTGACGGTCCTCGACGAACTAACGAAAGGGGCCGACAGGGACTCTACGCAGGCCCTGGTACTTCTCGATCTATCCGCAGCATCCGACACGGTCGACCAGGAACTTCTGGTTGACTGTGTCAGCAACACTGGGATACAAGGCCTGGCTCTTAGGTGGCTCATATCCTTTCTAGAGGATTGCTCTCGAACTGTACGCCTCGCCCATTTCTCCTCCCCTAGGGTTAAATTGTTGTGTGGGGTGCCACAGGGTTCCTCCCTCTCACCGCACCTTTTTAACTTATACCTACTCCCCCTTATCCACTCCCTAGGCAAAAGGAAGGTTTGCACCTTCAACTGTGCAGGCGATCTCCAACTGGTCTTTGACATTGAAGATTGGGCCTCGTCTGTCTCCAACGTCCAATCCACCTTGCGACACATAAGCAGCTGGATGAACAGTAACCACCTGAAACTAAACCCAGATAAAACAGAACTGATCTTAATCGGTGGGCCATCAAACCCTGGAACTCTAACTTCTGGCCGGCTGAACTGGGAAACCCCCCCCTCCCTACCTGTTCAACTAAAAGCCTAGGCATCACAATTGACAGTGACCTGTCTATGAAATCCCAGATTGTGACGGTGGTTTCTTCCTGTTTCTATCAGCTATGCAAGATCAGGAAGATTAGCAGATTCCTTACCACTGAAACCCTGACCCAAGTAGTATTGGCTTTAGTCATTTCTCATATGGGCTATGCCAAATCACTCTACTTTGGTATACCAGCATACCATTCAAAAAGACTACAACTGGTGCAAAATCAGGCTGCCGGACTAATTTACCACCAGCCTAAATAGCACCATGTCACCCCGTTGATGAAAAGACTAAACTGGCTCCGGGTAGTCAAACGCAGCGCATTTAAGCTGGGATGCATCACCTTCAAAGCACTTCATGGCAAATGCCGGGTGTTTGTATCTTCTCGGGTACAACGATACCTCCCTTCTCAGGATATCAGGTCTTCCCATCTTAATTTTCACCTTTTAAACGCAAGGAACTGGGGGGACTAAGATTCACGGTCCTGGCCCCTCAATTTTGGAACTCTCTCTCTCTGGATACTAGATTGTTGACATCTTATTCTCCTATCAGGAAACTTCTAAAAACCTGGCTGTTCCGCCAGACGTACAAATTAATCACTTAGTGGTAGTGTTCCTTGGACTCCAGCACCGTGAAACCATATGGTGTACGTGAGCTTTAGAAGTAATTTTAACATAACATAACAATAAACCAGTATATATTACATTAAGATAATCAAGTACTCGTATCAAATCTTTGAAGACCATTCTTCACCAAAAGTGAATCATGTGGGACACTATGCATACTAAGTACATCTGTGCATGGAATAAATAACGCACTGGAATAAATTATTAAATGATATAGATAGAACGGAGGTGACTCTAACCATCATCAAATGAGACAAAGCTACCTTGTAAGCACCTAACCTCAAGTCATGAATTAACAGTGGTTCCATCTTTCTAGTCCGTCACTTCCTCTTCTCACGTCCCGCGTGTCATAGTCCCTTCTTGACTATGAATAAGAGCTGCAGAGTCTGCAGATCCTCAACTGGATCTTTAATATGTGTAACATATCCCCTTCCAGTTGAGAGATCAAACAAGGATCGTATAATGGGATGTATTTAGGAGTCATTTTGAAGTAGCAAAACCACAAATGACGTCTGGGATGAGTCATTTTTGCAGGCACTAAGCCAGGATATGGATTATTCTTTTTACATGCCCTTACCACAAAAACAATCGTGGTTCATTGTATTCAGGAACTGACATGCAATAGTATAAAGGTCATGTGATTGTGTGACTTGTACAACTTTGAGAAAGTTAAAAAGAGGATGTACACCGTGTTTACAAAGCTAAACCTTGCAGATGGAAGAACAACACAAGCATGAGGGTGTGTGTTCTCTTGACAAACACTGAGCTGAAAACTCACTACCTACAAACCCAAAATGGAAACTATGCATTATAACATTCTCCATTTTGTAAAGTCTCAGTTCCTTGAAAAATATAATCTGGACTGAGAATTGACTACTGAGGAGGGAGCCCATTCTGCATTTACCTGCTACTTTCTTTACCAGTTGTTAATCCCGCTTTCCTTGTCGCTCCTTGGCGCTTACTTCCAGGAGCTACGGGCGGTGTGGGGACTTTATTTACCGGCAGCCTTAGCGGCACGCTCGCCGCACCAGTCAGCAGATGCGCCAGGAGGCGCTTAAAGCAACGCCAGGGCTCCCGCGGCGCGGGACGCGCGCAGGCGTGCCTGGGCCGTGCCTGGGCAAAGCCCGGGCCCATCTGCGACCGTCCGAGTAAGGACGAGGCAAGGCTGAGCCTACCCTCTTGGTCTTCCACTTGATCCTCCCTCAAAAGAAAGCAAAGTTGTTTCACCCGTCTCAGGAAGCCTGGTACCTCTCCAGTAGTGGTTGTTCTAGTGATTCCTACAACTTCTAAGGAGGTAGGACGGGCGGAGTTGCTTACTATCTCTTGTGTATATCTGCTTTGAACTTATCAGCGTGGGTGTTCTGTGTATCCTTGCAAGCTAACCTGATACACTCATCTCGGACTGTCATTTTGTTATCCACGGAACAATTTTGGAGCTATATCACCAAGCTTGTAACGTCGTATTTAATTGTCTGTTGAACCTTTATTGCATTATTATTTGTTGAGAAATGGTCAGGCGTAAGAATACTCTAGCCCCTGCAAGGTCCAAGACTGGTACTACAGTTCAAGCTTCAGTGACTACTATGGATTCCTTTTTACAGCGGGCGGCAGCGGTGTTAGACGAGGAGATCGTGTTGGGTAATAGACGCCTCTCTAGGTCACCAACTATTGCATCTTATCCCCTGCAAGCTGTTATACAAGAGCTCCTTTTGGGGGGTGGTGATGAACTTTCGAGCCGGTCTAATAATACTGGGTATATTGAGGGCATGCAGGACAGCGCTGGGGAATCTAGCCACCCAACAGACCACCACCAGTCCCTGCCCTTGCCCCTTTCTCCAATTGTTTTCTTAAGTAACAAGAAGTGTACAGAAGCTCCTTTAGCACAACCAAACCTGGTTATAGTCAGTATGCAACCAGAAATTTCCACAGCTACTAGGAATGTAGAAACCTATCTCTGGTCGAGGTAGGGGGGGGGGTCACGGTCAGGTGTAGGTACAAAAAGGAAATCTCAGGAAACAAACCGGGGGAAGGCTAAGAAATCAAAACTCGAAAAGGCCCTTAAATCATTCGCAACCGTTCCTTTACCCCCTATTCCGGATTTGACAGGTGTGTTGGAAACCTTCCAGGCAGCGATGCTAAGCTTGCTGGACTCAAAATTGAGCCCTATAATTGATCGTCTGACACTGATAGAGAAAAGCTTATCAGCCTTCAAACATAATGTTTTACCCTCTGTACCGAGAGGGATAAGTGTTCAACCAGGACAGAGTGTTGTAATGGATTCCCTCACCATGGCAAACACCACCAGGGAACAACCACAGTTACAGCCGCAAGTACTGGGGGGGCAAGTCACAACGAGCCATGGTCTAACTAATAGTAGGGAGACGTCTATGCAGGCTCGGACTCCGGAACAGAATCAATCTCTAGGCAGTCGGATTCAGGGGGGAAGTGAGGTCCAGTTGCAGCGCCTACCAGTCATTTATTTACCACCAGAATCCACCCCTTACATAGTGGTTTTGGGGAATGTTCCACCTCTCCCACAGGGTACTAAAGAGTATTTTTTCCAGCTGAAGAACAAAGTGCTACACTAGCTATCGAATAACTCCACATTGGGACCAAGGGTGGAAAAAAATATCAACATGGTCCGCAGAGTTAGCTGGATAGGTAGCACGCGTAAATCAGGCTTGGATGATTGTGTCATTGTTAACTTTAACAGACCTCATCTAGCTGAAAGGATCCTGTTTACGGACTTATATTCCGCTCCTTCCGGCCTCAGGTCATCTGTTGTGGCCCTTCCACTTGGGTATTTCTATAAACCTGATTTACCAGTTATAACAAATCCAGAAGGATTACAAAGAGCCACTGATTAAAAGCTCAAAGAGGCGCAACTGGGAGAAGCTGGTTAGCATCGCAACACCATTCTCTACCAATAGCCAGGGGAAGGGTTGCATGTTGCTTGCTCTCTGTGCTCTTGCACATTGTCCAGTTCGCTGCCTCTCTGTATGGTCATGAGCCTCCTCAGTTATCCGGGTCACTGAGCTGATGCAAGTGACACTTCTCCACTCACTACGACCAATGCCATGCACACGCGCAGGGAAAACTTCGGAATATAAATGGGAGCAATGGCAGAAGAGGGGCTTGACAGCACACTGGAAAGCAGAAGACTGGGCCGGTGGGTGCAAGGCTGAGCAGTCAAACAAAATCACTGAGAGCACTAGGGGTGCATGCACATTGCACACTGACATGATACACCTGCGTCACGAAAGACCGAGTAGCAAAATTTCACATTTCTGAGTTAGGAAAAATGCAGGCGGATGCCTAAAGCTAATGCCTAAAACAGCAAGCCACACCACAAGCACAAAAAAACAGACCACTGATCAATGTAGCAATCGGTGGTGAACCACATTAGATTGTCAAAGCAATCCCCTCAGCTAAGATGGCCGCCACATCATCGCATTCAGGTGAGAGGATTCCCCTCAAAATCCAGTGCAGTTTCCTAGTTAGTAACAAGTACTAGAAGACTATTTTTTCTGTCTAGCCAACATATGTGACACTACATCACCACTATGCTGTTTCTTGGGTTTATCTAAAATGGCTGTGTGACATTCCATTGAAGCAATGGCTAAAGGGGGCAAGTGATCACTCACATGCAGAACATCAAGACAACATAACACAAAGAGACCCTTCTACAGGAGAACTCATACAATTGCTTCCCAATTTCATCTGCAATAACAGGCAAACTACCCAGTGACTGAAGAAGCTTGAAACAAAGCCTCTTTTTGTTAAATGTTTCATAATTTGTTATGCCTTTATTTCTTATGTTTACAGAAGCCACTGAAGATGGCTAAAGCAGTCTCAAGCCAGGCCTAAAAACTGGAAAATTGAACCTAGTGCACTGAAAAGTGTGAAACAGAGAAACCACAAAGAGCAATGTTGGGAGTTTGAATTGAAAGGGGATAACTTAAGACATGTTGTTCGTGAAGAATGAGTTTGACTAATTTGGTTTCTTAAACTGGTGAATGCCATTGATAAAGAGAAATACGTGAAACCGTCTTGAGAAAAGTTTGTCTCAAATGCTTTCACAAATTCTCCTGATTCACATAAAACCAAAGGCACAACCATTTTCAATTAGCTGCAGTCAATATGGTCCTTATTACACTGATAGGTCGGGTTCACTTCTGTTCCTTTATGCAGCGTATACTCAATAGGAAAAGTTACAATGAGATTCAACAAAGTAGGTTATTTTACTGTCCAAGGATGCTGCAAGACCTAGCCGGAGTAATGCGCTTTTGAGCAGTCTGTAATTAAATTATTTTTAGGGGCGGCCGACATTAGTTATTGTAGAGCCGCCTTTATTTCCCTGCAAACTTTACCCACAATCAAGACCTGCTTCTCCGCTGTCAGTTCTATTGAACGGGCTATCAAGCAGAGGGCTACTGTTCTTATGTGATGGTCTAGGAACCCTAGGTGGTTTTTAATGGACTTTTTTATATTGATTGCCGTGCTTTTTATCGTTGTATTGACTGTCTTCAATATGTTTGATTGCTTTATTAGATAATCAAGAGGAACATAGTGGACCCCTAACGAGCTTCCTTTATGGACTTCTTTTGAGGTTTTTGTTCCATTGGTCTTATCTGAGCTTTCTGGCATTTCACTTGACAACCGACGCTGTATAATTATTTATTTATTGTCATGAACTGAGACTAGTATTTATAATGTTTTTAATTGTACATATTGTTTTGCACTGCATACTTTTATGGTTCAAATAAGCCGAAATAACGTTGATTTAAGTAAGTAAATTATTCAAGGCATATGACAAACTTTTATGTGGACAAAGCGTTTGTCAGTGTGTTAATGTTTAAGTATTTAAACTAAGAAATAACATTTTTAAATATAACGAACACAACCGCTCAGTGCCTGCTGCCAAGATTAGCTCAAATTTGCAGATCACAAATTTGTATATTGGCCAAGCAAATTCAGCCCACCATTCTTCTAAGGTCGGTAAGTGGAGTATGGCTATATTGGGTAAGAGTGATACCTGTGAATTAAACTGCTTAGAAAAATCACAAAAGCAGTATCCAGTGCTTAATACCCCTAGCACCAGCATAACCAATAGGTCTGGCTTACAGCCTGCAGCAGAAACAAAAAAACGACTTCTTTCCGTACACCATGCATCTATGACAAATGTAATGTATAATGATTGAGTGTACTTCTGCGATGTAAAATAGTCCATCATGCATAACAATGCAAGCAGTCACTAGCCGGCAGCATGATATATCAGCGAGCCAACAGCATCTGCTAAGAGAGTAATACTCCTCTGGGTGGAGCTAAAGTTCACTGTATGTATATTTTAAAAGTAACAATTGGTCCTGCAGATAACTGTGCTGTCCATCCAGACCTAAAAGCAAATTATTCTAATTATTGCTACAGAGTGTAGGATGTTAAAGCCAGCAGAGGATATATCCTGCTGCAAGGAGGCCAACCAGCAGAGTGGTACCTGCGGTGGTGTGTACTAGCAGAGTTACAGGTGCCACGAGAACCAGCCCTGTTCATCCCCACTGCCCATTACACAGTGGGCTGCAGTTCACCGATTGTTGGACCTCTACTGCTTGTTGATGAGCGAGGCCATCTTAAGGACTATTTTCCTATTGCGCATGAGACTGCACAAGAAGTTGTAAAGGGTATTTTCTGATTAGAATTATATCAGAATCGATTTGCTGGTCTATTTTTCAGATTTTGCTCATTGCTGTATCTACTTAAGTGCTAAAGAGCCGCCTTGATTTCTACGTCATTTCACTGATTTATTGATAGCGCTCAATTCTTTACCCTTTCACTGCTGGCACGGTGGGGTTATCTCTGGAACCAACCTTTCTTCTCTATTTACAGAGGTGATGGGCCTTGAATCATTACTATTCAAATACGAAGCAATGTGTATATGTTGGTTATCCTTTGTATTTTTACGTCAGGAGGGACGGCATACATGTGTATTTTGTGTTTTCTTATCTACAGATATTGCATTTTATCTGCTGTGGCTTTTCCTGAAGAAGGCACTTCCATGCCGAAACACGCGTAGGATACTATCCGGAGTTACAGCCACTCAGTGACACAGACACCCATTTATGATTGATTTTCAATAGCCCGAATCCATGGCTTATCTGTAAAGAATGTTCAAATCATTAATTATCATAATGGCAATATATTTTTGAATATGAACCTGATGTACCTAATGATATCTGTTTCATGTGCTTACTTTGCATTTGATGTACATATTATGATTGTTCAGTATGAATGATGACATGGATGTGATGTGTTTGTGGATTGTTTTAGATTTGTTTTGTATATATATTTATTGTAAAATCTTTAATAAAGAATCAATTTTGTATTTTCAATATACACATCTTTGCCTTTGTCTCTCCACACAACAGAATTGTTATAATTATGCGTTGTATTAAGCTTGAGTTGCCCTAGGAATGTACACTGTGTGTTATTTCCCTGCCTAGAGGAACTCCCTATTAGTATCAGGGGGCCCCTTTTTCATTTACGCTCATAGTGCTATAGTTTTACTTTTCTGTATTGTACTATAATATTTTAATAAACCTTCATGGTTTTTCTAAATTGACTGATCTCAAACTCCCTTTTTGAGTCCATTCACTATTATGGACTATATTTTGAAATGCTGTGTGAATCATATCACTAGGGACATATTGCCTCATACATTCTTGAGGACATCACAGCCGTCCCGGACCCCGCATCCAGGTGCTATGAATGCTATGATTATCATGCACATTATCTAAGTGATAGCGCCCACAAAGGCGTCATGCAAATACTCTGCTATTCCAATCCCAAAATAAGCAAATGAAAAGCCTGTGGATTTAAATGTGTTGACGTCTTTGAGTCTTTAATAAATGTGCCCTTTTAAAAAACACAATAAGAACTGTATTCCAGGTCATGACACATGAAAGTACTTAAAAATGAATGAGACCTCCTGATAGGATTTTGAATCCCTCCCGCGGCGCTGCTCCATGCCAGATCCTAGGGCCAAATCAGCGGTAATGATGCAGAGCATATATAACACAGTATCAATTATTTATTAGACTCCTTCTGTTGACTTTAGATCAGGCAGAAGAGCTTTCCTGTTTATGCAACTGCTGAGGTCACTTCGTGTGTGTTGCATTGTGGGCAAATCCCTATTGACAGCCATAAGGACGTGGGCAAAGCTGGGGATTCTTTATCGATAAGAAGGATGATAAAAGAGGAAATTATTTGCTTACTGAATTACACCTTACAGTCAATGTTGATGAATTATATGATTTCACAGCTCCAGTTCACAACTTGGATAAATTATTTGGTGACGAGGCTGATGAATAAAGCATAGTGGTAGAGGTTTTCTGCAACAGTCAAAAATAATTATCAAGTTTCGAAAGGTTCTTATTTACGCACACGTGATTTACAAATATCCTATAATATCACGATGTAAAACAGATAACGTTGATATGTTGATTCCAAGCACTTGTGCACAGTTCCCTTTCAACTCTCACTTTGTAAAGCATATTTGAGGCAAAACAAGCATGAGAAATGCTATTAGTCTTGATTGTAGTAGGGTTTGAGACATCATGATTTGAGCAGGTGGTTTGATCTACATATCTACCAGACTGGGCTCCTTCTTGGAAGAGAAACTTCAAGTTTCCTCAGCTGTGACTTAATGTGTAACAAGGAACGGGAGACAGGAGGAGGGAACAGGAGAAGGGTGGAAAAAACAGAAGAGAGGGGAAGAGGGAATAAGAGGATGGGCAGGAGGGAAGAGGATGTTTCCTACTTTAGCTATGAGTCTTCAAGGTGCAGGGAAGGGTAGGAGAGCAGGAGGGAGGGAAAAGGAAAACAGAAGAGTCAGAAGTAGGACATGAGACAGAGGACAGAGGGAAGGAAGAACTAGGACAAAAGAAGTGAACAGAGGAGGGAAGGAGGGAACATAAGAGGGAAGGATGATGCAGAAGGGAGAGGACGTGAACAGGAAATGGAGGAAGAGGGAATGCAGTGCTAGGAAGGCTGAAGAGTCGAAAAGACTGAGAAAAGAGCAGAGGATAAGAAGGAAGAAGACAACAGAAGGGATTGGCGAGAGCGGAGGGGCATTAAGAAAAGAGAGAAAGCCAGAACAGGAGTGAGAGGGGGAGACTAGAAGAACGGACGGAACAGTAAAGGAGGGAACGGGAGATAGAGTTAGCAGGGGCTTGGAAGTGGGAGCTGGTTAGAGTAAAGGGGGAACCAGTGAAGGACAAGAGGGAGTAATAAAGAGAAGGAGGAAGCGGTAAGGGAAGGGAGGGGAACCAGGGAGAGTAAAGGGAAAAATATAAACGGATGGAGGGAACATAGAGAGAAGAAGCGTAAAGGTGCAGAAAAGATGAACATCAGAGAGAAGGAGCGAACCAAATACAGTTAAGAGTAGAAATGTAAAGTAAAGGAGGACTGGAGGTAACATTTTCCGGCCCGCTCATTATGGCCCAGTTTGTGTGCATCAATATTCCATCTCGAGACCCTTCTTTCTAGCACCGGCCATTCCGTCCATGGCTTCAGTCACCGAGAAGAAGAGCGCAGACCCAGCGGCGGCAGCCTTACAATGGCTATTAGGAAGAATTACCCCATTGTTGAAGTATGTGTCGAGAAGCTTCAGACCGCAGTCTCTACGTTTCTCATCCGGCTGCACTTCATACTCTGCCTGGGGGGACAAAGAAACAGAAAACATGACTTCTGCAGCCGGGTTGAAAGCACTTTTGCAGGAAATTAAAGTTATCATTGTAATACTGCAAGCCGGTGCCAAGTCCATTCAGCCACATGCTCCAGGAAACTTCCCTTTGTTCTCGCCAAAAAAAGCACATTAGCTCATAAGCCTCGAACAAAAACTAGAGAAACAAAACACAAGGTACTGTAGGCAATGGAAAATATCCCGTGTGAGGCCTGTTCAAGAACATGACCAAACTCTGCCGATGCTTCCATCTACCCTGAAGCATCATATATTTGCCTACATGTTTGTAATATTGTGACAAAAACGGGATTCACTTGATGCTCGATTCAAGGCAATTGCAAAAAGCTGTAACTTGCAGAACCCAGATTGATGAAAAAAGCATTATCAACGCTAATGGGTCTGGCTTTGATTGTGTCAACAGATGCACACAAGGACAGGTACACAGTGTCTCTGTGTTACTGGCCTCATTCTGTGCCTTCTGTCTGGGCCCTATTTCTTATCCTGCCAGAATGCTGTGCTGTATGGCACCAGTACAGCAGCCTGGAAAATTAAAATAAAACAACACACAGAGCACAGACAGTGAACAAATAGTATGTGTGCATTTGTACATGCAAATACTTGCATTCATTAGCACATTAAAGCCAGACCTGTTGGGTTGCCAATGCTTATTGCTAATGTGTTTCAGGTCTCCAGTTTAGCAAGAGGAGTGTGTATTAAGATCGAGGTTTTCAAAGTGTTCTGACCAATCCAATTTCGATAGCTAGAGAGCCGCATGTGGTGCTTCCCGTGTAGCGGGTAAGCGCTCTTTTTGTGGGTTGAGAAGCGGCCATGTTGTAGTAGGTTGTTGCTCAATGGAGGGATGGAGAGGGCTGTCTGGGTATCCTTATCTTTTTGCCAGAGGAGGTTGAAATCTCCTGAATCTGATAAAAAGAGAAGGTGAGTTGATGTGTGCTATTATCAAAGCAGCCATTAGTAAATCTCTTCTTGCTGCCAGGTGGGCACTATGAGGTCAGCCTGAGTGGCTTGGGTGCCTGGTTTGTAATCTTCACAGATATGCTTTGGAATCAGGATGTATTCATCGAGTTTCACATTTGCATGTAAGGATCTCCTTGTAGATGAAGACAAACCCCCCTCCCCCCCCACCAGTTTGTTTTGTTCTATTGACGTTGAGGGCGCTGTATCCTAGTAGTACGCTGGTGTATGGTGTACTAGCAGAACCAGGTTACTGTGAGTGTAGTAGCATCAATTATAGTGTGTTTGAAGAGTACAGGTATGAAGGTTGCACTGGAGACAGCAGGGGTACAGTGTAGCACAACAGCTTTGATGTGATGAATACTAATTGGTCCAATGGATTGAAATAAGGTGATTTTCTGACCTTACTTGGGTAAGACTGTCTTATCTAACTGTCTTATCTAGCTATGAAGCTTGTGGTGAAAGAATATGTTGTGAGATCTGTCATCAGGTAGTAGCAGGGTGAGTGGGGTGCATCAGGGTCTAGGTGCTTAGAGGAATTCTCTGAAGCTTTGGGGTTTGTATGTTGGGCTGATTTTACAAGCTGACTTGTAAAGGGTGGTAGAAGGGCAGCAGCTGGTAGGACAGCACAAGTGGGAGTCAGAGATGGAGAAAGTGGCTTGCAGGCGAGGTATCATATCATGCAGGTGACCCAGATACAATCTGATGTTTAGGAGTACATTGTGGGCAGTAGATGCATGATTTGTGTTCTGCTCATTAGTAAGTGGCTTTAATAATGTAGGAGACATGTAATCGCGCCTCTCATATGAATGATTTTTGTGGCGAATCAGTTTGTGTGGTGTTGTTGTTTGGGTGGACCGAACAGGTATGTTGGTTGACAAACGGAGACTGTACAGAGGTGCAGTGCTACCTATTGGGGTGAGGGGCTGTGAGTTTGGACTTGACAGTATTCTGGTCTGTGTTAAAAGTAGCTTTATTCCAAGTTATGTTGACTTGAACATTTTGATGTGTGCTACTGTTAGGCTGTCTGGTTTCATTCTGTGAGAAGCGCATGTTGTTTAATGTGGAGAAGGTGGAGTAAAGGAGGGTCATCTAGCCGTGTTGTAGTCATCAGAGATAGTAGACATTGCATCAGTGGAAACATTCCAAGGGAAGGTAGAAGCTTTTATGGCCTACAGGGTATCAAACAATACGGTGAAGACATGGAGGCTGATATCCAAGGATTAGGTCATGACCTTCCCATTTTCATACAGTGGTGTTTAGGTCACATTTGCAAGTATGGTGCTACACTAGCATTATTATGGAATTACGTTAAAGCACATTACATTTAGGTGAAAAATCACTTTTAGGTGCAAAATAAGCCTTGCCGAAAATTAAGCAGCATTGTGGTATCACATCTGAGAGACAAAACAACATTATTTTAAAATATATACTGTTTTATTCATTTTTCTTACATACATTGTAATGCATTGATGATAAACCTTTGCAGTACATTTTCTTTGAACATGTAATCAAATTATCTGAACATTGTCATTGCACAATTTGCAGGATTTGCTATTTGACAATTATCTAATTTTAACCATAGCTTCAAACCAACTGTCCAACCACTACTAGGTTCTGCTTCATCATTCAATAGTTTACTGAGAGTCATTCTGTTTCTTCCTCTCCGTTTGTCTCTATTCCCAGTAATAGCTGGTCAGTTCACCTTTGTACGCTCCCGTTGGGATCCATCACTAAATTGCGCCTCCACTTATGAGGTGGGTCCCCTGTGCGTCCCTACACCCTCCATACCTAGGGAATCTACTCAGTGTATTCTTTGAATGCTGCTAGTGTTTTGTCCCATAAGAGCACAAGTGGGCACCTGAGCAATCCTAATCTCTCTTCTTCCCATAATGCAGCTCTTTCAGTCTTTGCCCATCGGAGCAACCCCTGCAACTGCTGTGAGTGGGACCATCAGGTGAACACCAGTGCACTGCAGTTGCTATCTTGGTCATTACTAGTGCTAGGTACACAAAGTTTGTGATGACCTTCTTGGTGTTCAGCCTGGGACATAGCCCTATAAGCATCCTTCCAGATTGTAAACGTTGGAGTTATTTAGTGTGCTTTCCATGTGGGTTGGACCTCCCCTGCGAGAACCATGCACAACGGGGCAACTCCAAACCATATGGAAACGTCAACATCAATGGGGATCTGGGGCACTTCTTATCACCTATTGTTTAGCCTGTGGGGGCGGGGCGGTCAGATAGGTAGAATGCAGATCATTAAACTGCACATATTTGAATCTGGTGCTTCTAGAGACAAGGTACTTGTCTCAATATTCTCTCCCATTCCAGGGCTCTGTCTACCTCAGTTTCCCAAACGTCATTAGTCCAGTCAGACTACATTTGGTCACACACATCAGGCTTTCAGAAAGCCAAGGTACCAATCTGCGTCCTCTCGCATATGTTAGGGGAACCTGCAGAACCACATGAGTTAGCAGTTTTGGGGCCAGAGTCCCCCCCCCCCAAGCCTCCTTCAAAGACTGGACTACTGCCCCACATGTCAGAAACTAGGACTCTGGCAGCCCCATTACTGTTCTGAAAGAGTCCAAATCTTTGGGAATCCTTTCTTCATGGAAATCACTCGCAGTTAGTATCCCTGCTTCTGTCCAGTCCCTCATTCTGAGAGATATGAAGCAACCCTCCACCAACAGTTGAGAGACCAATCAGTGGCAGGGCCAGGGCATATGTCGGGCTGAGTGTTTTTTTTTGGTCAACTCTTCTCCAACACAGTAATGCTGTTCCGAGGTACTTAGTTTTAGTCACCATGCTCATGAAGAACCCAATCATCTTTACTACCAGTGCTCCCTCTTCTTGTGCCTATCTCTCTGTCCCGGTCTCTTCCATGTGGAGCCCATCCAGTCATCTTTCTACCCATTGCAGCTGTGCAGCCAGAAAATAAACTGTTACTTACCCTGTAAACATCTGTTTGTGGCATGTAGTGCAGTAGATTCACCTGCTCTGCACACTTCTGCCATATAGTGTTGGGCCCGAACATATACAACTTGTTTTTCTTTGAAGAAGTCTTTCAAGTCTTGAAGTATAGTGACTCCTCCCTTGACTGGTGATGTGCATGGGCACTAACTCCATAGTTAGATTGTTTTCAAGCATGGCGGTGAGGATGGAGATAGAGCTTGAGAATGTGTGAAGATGTCCATGCTAAATAAAAGAAATGTAGTGAGAAAAAAAATACATCTGCAAAAACTGAAGGCATCCGGGGGGGAAGCAGGGGGGCGCATTAAAATCTACACATTACATAACAATGGGGTGACCCAAAAATAAACACAAGGAGATGATGGACGGAGCGCTGAATCTTTTCAGACACTCACCCCAAATCACAGATCTGGGTTGAACTCAGCCCTATGCAAATCAATCTTGACCCTGTTCCTCATGGGAACAGTCCAGCCTGAACTGCCAAGCCAGGTCCTTCCTGGACCAGACACAAGCATTCTGGGACCGGTTTTGGGGTAACAACCCTCATCAGCCAGGCTAGCTTGAATCCAGTGGCAAAGGAGCAAGGGACCCACGTCTGGCCATACCCAGCCAACTTAGACTGAACAAAGCAAACACAAGGAGATGATGGACGGAGCGCTGAAAATTTTCAGACACTCACCCCCAGTCACAGATCTGGGTTCGACCATCATCGTTCTTTAGCTCACTTCGCCACCCCAGTTCAGACCCAGCAAGATGCAAATCAGTCTTGACCCTGTTCCTCATGGGAACAGTCCAGCCCGAACTGCCAAGCCAGGTCTTCCTTGTACTGGAAACAAGCATCCTGGGACCAGTTTCGGCGTTACACCCCTCATCAGCCTGGCTAGCTTAAATCCAGGAGGATCTGGGTAAATTGTGATACGTAACAACAATGGTCCAATCGGAGAGACCACCAAAAAAGGAAAAGCTGACCCAACTATCTTATCCAACTTTTCATTTATCAATCACAACCTCCTCGGTTCTGAGGAACAGAGTAGAATATTGCTTCTACTAATACGAAGGAGCATATATAACAATATCAACTCTCATGACACACAAAACGGTAAATGCATGAATTTTTTATATGAAAACCAGCAGCATCAATACATTATTTACACTTGGTCGCTCCAGAGAGAAAATGAGAGAAAATAGTGCATAGTGAAAGTGAATTATAGAGCTCAACGTACGACTTTAGGAGACAGCAGTGCGGGGAGGGAGGGGGGAGATGGGTCAATGGTATATGGTTGCAGACAACGGCGGACACAGTGACCGCACTATCCTATTGTGTACCCTTAGTGTAAAGGTCCGTAATTCGTATGGAGAAAGTGTGCGTTAACCACTTCCAGCACCTGCCGTTGTTGGGTGCTAACTGCTGAGCAGAGAAATGCTGAATCCAAATTGTTGGAGTGGCGCACCACCAAGGTGTAAACAAAGTTGTTTTGACAGTGAGTCTCAAAGTCTTATGGTGGGTAATCAAACAGTGTCTTTAATTGGAAAAGGTTAGATATTTTAGGTGATTGTCAGCCAACGCGTTTCGTTCATAAAATGAACTACTTCAGGGCATGAGAGAGTATCGTCTTGTGCGCAATGAGGCGTGTTGGTTGCCAGTCTGGGCCTCCTTGATAAGGGCTCGTGGTCTTTTAGATCAGAGAATAGCTGCTTCCTGCTCCGTCCAGGGGGAAGATGGGTGTTGATTAACTTGTTGGGGAGGGTGTGGGGATGGGGGAAAACAGAATCTGCATGAAAGGCCTGTAGGACCCCAGGACCATACCGACATGTGTATGTACTATATGTAACGGGATGTAATGCTCTTGAAATTATATGCATCTACTTGTCCAACTATCAGCGACACGGCTGAGCGATATGTGAAAGGCAATAAAGTTTGTAAAAAAAAAAAAATGAAGTCACCTTGCTGCAGTAGTGGATGACGTCCTGGAGCATGATCATGTAAAAATGCTCCAATAGGATGTACTTGTGGAGGTCTAGAATGGGAATCAGGGATCCGTCTTTCTTGGGATTAGGAAGTACATGGAGTACACTTCTTTGCTGCATTGTTGAGGTGGGACTTACTCTATGGCTCCATCGAGTAAGACACCGTCCACCTCCTCTTGTAGGGGCCTCTGGTGTTGAGGAAAAGGACCTGCTTGCGGGGTGGAGTGTTTGCTTAGTGTGATGTTTGGTGGTGGGCCAGTGAGCTCCAGGCAGTAACCCTGCTCTACAATGGACAGGATCCATTGGTCTGAGCTGATGTTTCTGCATTGCTGAAGGAACCCCTTAAGATGTCCCCCAACAGGTGTTGAGTGATCGGAGGAAGAGAGAGGGAGTCACTGCCTCGGAGGGGCAACTACCCTAGCCACTCCAACTCTAACCCTGCACTTGGCATGCTACAGCGGCCTCTGGTAAGAGGGGGAAGCCCCCTGGGAGCCCCCTGGGAGGTAACGTTTGCGCTGCCATGAAATTGTGAGCGATGAAAAGTGGACCAGGGCGATTGAGTCTGGGGAGCCCCCCCCTCGCTTTGGCAGGATCAGTGTCCTCCTCTATGTTCTCCAACATCTGATAAACTTATAGGCACAAGAGATGGTCTCCATCTAAAGGCATGTTCCATAGATGCTACTGGACTTCTGGCTTAAAACCGACATACGGAGCCAAGCATGCCTGCGTATTTGGACTCTGGAATTTATGCCCCAGGTGGCGGCTGTATTGAGAGCAAACATGATGGAAGTGTTGGAGATGGTCTGCTCTTTTGTCATGATCTCCTGCACCCGCTGCCAGTATTGGTCAGGGAGATATTGTATGAGCTCCCCCATTTTATCCCATTGGGCATGGCCATACCTCGGCAGCAACCCTACAGAATTGACAATACGCCAAGGAGTTGCAGATTGTGAGGCCACATCAATCTTTTTACTTTCCTTGTCGAGATGGGGCATCCCCAGTACCCTGAGCACCGGTCTGTTTGCAGGAAGAATGCACCACCAACAAGTCTGGTGGGACCTGACCTGTAATGTAGGGAGGGTTAGAGAGTGAGAGCCTAAAGCTTTTTTCAACCCTCGGGATGACAACTCTAGCCTTGATAGGGTTCTAGAATACCTTCTGCATAGGCTAAAGCATTCCCTTAAGTATAGGCAAGAATTGGTGGCTGGCTGAGTGTGGGAGAGCATTAACACCAAGAAGTTCTTCTCCTCTGGTATGGTATGTAGGGCCACCTAGTGAAAGGTGGCTGCCCTGTGTACAACCTCATGATATGTGATGGTATTGTGAGGAGGGGAAAAATTAGGCAGGGTACAGGTCAGGGTCATTGGCACCAGGGGGAAGAAAACCCCATAATCATCCCATGAGTCACCCTGCAGTTCCTGGTCACCAGGAGACTCATAGGCATCTAAGGGTGCAGGGCTTTCCTTCCCATAAGATGAATGTGTAGACCCTCCTGGTGAAGGAAGAGGGAGTCCCTGTGGTGGTGGAGAGGCAGGTGGAGGTGGTGGAGGAGGAGGAGGAGGAGGAGTTGGGAGATTAGGTCTTGGGGGCAGTGGACTGCTGCCCCATCTTGACGTTTTTCAGCTCCGGGTGTGTTGGAGGTTCCAACGCCAGCTGCTCTTCAAAAGTGAGGTTCCTATTGTTAGAGGGAGTCTCTTACACCTGTTATGGGGGCTTTGCGCTGATTTTTCCCATGTGAGGATGGATAAACAGTCATCGCTGCTGAGAGTCCAACTCCTACTAAAGATGTTGTATAATCTGTAGTTCCTGGTCTTCCTTCTGTGGGTAGGTGAACTGGATGCAGAAGTCTGTTTCCCCAACTGCAAGCTCAATGCCCAGCCCCCAGAGGGGCAGTGAGTGTCTTGGTGTATACTGGTACTCAAATCAGTACTTTTCTGACAATGGCCCGGCGTCGACTGCAGATCTTGGATCTCGGAGTCCGATGGAGATTTGGGCTGAAGGATGGCAGCCTGTTTGTTGTCAACCTCTCCTTACGCTTCCTCTTTTTTGAAATCTTCCCCAAAGATATCTGGGATATGATCATCTTGATGTTGCTCCATAGCGTACTGACATAGTCAATTGTCACAACGTTTCTGAATGGTCTTTTTTTACCAAAAGGTGAAGCAAGCGGAGCAGGAGGCCTTGTTAAGCCCCGGAAACAGGGAGAGGTTGCAGACCACATGTTGATCTGCCCATGGGTACTTTGAATGGCACTGTGGACAGTAATGAAGAGGTTTTTTTCCATCACAGTTCTAGCATTTTCAAGTGCAAGACTCGACAAAAGAGGCCCTAGAGGGTTGTCAACGAAGCCGACTATGTGGATCAGATGGAGTGAGCATGAGATTTAGGAGAAAACCGCAGGGCTGTTCGAAGGCTACTGGAAGTGGAGAATGTGAGGCCCGATTCAGAGCCCCTGCGACGCATGTCCGGTCATAGGCGGAAGAAAACAATCCAACAATGGAGTCGATGCTCATGCGCTTCACCAATCTAGAGTGCAGTCACAATACCTCGTGACTTGAAAGACTTTTTTGAAAAAAAAATAGTTGTACACGTCCAAGCCCAACACTAGATGTTAGCAGTATGCAGAACATGTGCATCTACAGCAACACATGCCACAAAGATAGAACTCGTATTAGGGTCTCCTAACCCCCTTTATTTAGCAGGGCATTGCAGTATGCAGAGGGATGTTAGTGGGCTGCCACCATTCCAGATTAATTTCCGTAGGAGCATGTTCAGTGCTTCAAACCATGCCTGTGGGATCCAGATTGGTAGATTATCAAAATAATACAATACACTCGGCAAGGCCATCACTTTGGATTCTAGCAATTATCAGTACTTTAAGTGAATTCCACATTACCTGTCAATGACCTGAGGGCACCTCTCAAGCGCCCCTCTCTGATGTTCTTTCCTCTGTGATACAGCTTGAATCCCATGTATCGCAGGACTAGAGGGTTCTATTTATCCCCAATCAAGATAACACCCCAGGCGGCCCCAGGCATTTGTGACATAGTCAAGAAGACCGGGAACTGACAGGTTTCATTCCAATGTATTTTCAGACCTGATATCCACCCTTGCTCCTCTAAGCGCTGTATGATTGGTGCTCCCCCTGAGTTAGCATCTCAAAGGTATAGGAGCATATAGTCAACATATAGCAAGATAACATGAACGTCTTCTTTCAGAGGAATTCCACCCTTGCATCCCCTCCCTCCTTGTGATGATAGTGAAGGGTGCCATTGTTATTGCAAACAACAGGGGCAAGAGTGGGCGCCCCTGCCTTGTTCCCTGAGTATTCTGCATGCAGGATAGGTACATTGGCTGGTCCTCCTTCTTGCTGCAGAGTCGGCATGGAGGAGCGCTATCCCACAAATCTCCCGTATTCGCGTGGCACATTACTGCTCTCAGGGAACCTCAATATAACGAGTCAAATGTTTCTTCTATATCAGTCAAAAGTACTATTGCCACCAGGTGCAGTGCCTCTGCAGTTTATTCAAGTATCCTGAATAGCCTACTAATATTAAGTGATGTGTTGTTGTTGGAAATGAACCCATTTGGGTGAGAAAACTAACATTTAGGTGCTACATTAGCAGGACGGTGAAAACACTTCTAGAAACACAAATCCCACGGTGTTGAAGCACTTCTAGGAGCACAACTCACACTTAAAAGGAAAACTCATGAAGGTGTAAAATCACTGATACTGCAACATCAGCTGAGTATGGAGACACTTTAGGAGCATAAATAACTCTCCACTGCATGCACACAGATGTGGGAAGCACTCTGTAAGCAGGCTGATTAACACACCTATTAGCAAAAAGCAAACTGTGACAGTGAAATACTCCTCTGGTATGATTCCACACGTGAATGACATTCTCTTGATGCAATGGCTGAAGGGGAATGACAAAAAGAAACAATAGCCGGAACGAGGCTGATCCAAGACCCCACTCTTAGGGTTTTTGTGATATTGACAATATGAGCTCTGGTACATTTATTTATTTTTGAGTTTTATATAGCGCTAGCTCGACCTGAGCATATCCGAGCGCTTTACATGTTGCGTGATTACATTTTCATTAATAAAGATTTTTACTATTATGACTTAAAACATTACAAAGTAGCAAACCTACATATCATTAAAAAAGCAACATAAATGGGTGCAGTCTGCAAGCAATTATGCCAATCGTAGATTCCGCGTATGTGTCAAAAAAACCCTGTTCATGGAACTCGTACTGGGGAGTTGTGCACCTGTCAGTTTTGCATATAAGCATTAAATATATATATATATATTTTTATAGCACAGGTAAAATGCATCTCTCAGTTCAGTTGAAAACCTCTTTCCAGTATGGCTGAGGTAGATCTGGAGCAGTTCTGTGTCTATGCAGCCCTGGAAAGAAGATCAACCATTTTCCCAAGGCCTTCTACGCCTGTGTTCTGCTCGATTTTCCCGGCCTTCTTGTGAGGCACAATGATGGAATGTGACTTCAGTCTCTTATCATTCAAGTCTAAGGGTTAGAGTAGTGAATGGAGCCTATTTACTAGGCACTTCGACATGATTCTGTGCTCTTCCCCATAGATCAGGGCTTGCGCACATAGCCTAGGGGATAGATTTGTTAGTATTAGGGATAACCTGTCCTGTAGTGAGGGTATTTCATGGAACCGTGCTGAATTCAGGCCTGGTAGGCCTCAAACGGGAGAGACTCCATCTTTCTTTCTGCTCCGGCAGCTTGGGATGCTTCTAGGTCAAATGTAATGTTTTAGTTATGAGGTGTTATTCGCTTGGAGAGAACCGGTTCAGGCCGGCCCTTATCGAAGGATTGTATTTTTCTTCATGCCGAAGACACTACATCAGGCCGGCCGGCTGGGAACGTGTCCTTGGTACGGGGAGGTACAAAAATTTGGTGGGCGGCAGGTTACAGACCGGAATTTTCCATGAGGAAACGCACCTCTATATTAGTGAAAGTCTGAGGCAATTACATGTTCAGTCCGTAGGCGGCATCTAGCCGTTAGCAGTAAAGCTACTACTTATTCCAGGGAAGACAGACGCCATCTTGAAGGCGGAGAAGAACCGAGAGACAGATGCTCTCCTAGCAGAATAGCCAGAGAGGAGAGAGTAGCCGATAAGGAAGAGGTCCCAGTGACTCGGAGAAGGGTGATTCCAGGCGAGCCGAGGCACAGACGAGAAGGGAACCTAGATGACCACTGAGTGCAGGCTACATACTACTAAGGTGATGTCGACCCTTTCTTATTAGAGTGTACAACTTAATCTTTCACTTTCCTTTGCAGGTTATGTGTTATATTGTAATGTTATGTGATTGCGTATGTAATGAGTAATAAAGTACCCAGTTTGTAGTGAACCAACATGTGCTGCGTGTTCTTGTATGAGAGGGTAGCCTATTCTTCTAGTCAGCTGTGGCTACATGAACAGATGTTAACCCTGATCAGGTAAGTGGTAACTGAATAAGGGAAAGAGGAGCCCCTCGAACCTGAGAACAGGCTATGCTCGAACTGGCAATCCTTGTGTGATCTGATGAATAGTGAGACTGATTCCCTTTTTGTATGTTATGGTGATCATAGGATGAACTGTCGCATGAGACTGCCGTCTAGGTAGAGAGGTCTGGATTCGTATAGGATCGCGAGGCCGCCACTTGTGATACTGCCGTATGGGCAGAGAGGTCTGGATCCGTATGGGATCGCGAGGCCGCCGATTGTGCTGAGACTGCCGTCTGGGTAGAGAGGTCTGGATTCGTGTGGGATCGCGAGGCCGCCACTTGTGATACTGTCGTATGGGCAGAGAGGTCTGGATCCGTATGGGATCGCGAGGCCGCCGATTGTGCTGAGACTGCCGTCTGGGTAGAGAGGTCTGGATCCGTGTGGGATCGCGAGGCCGCCACTTGTGATACTGTCGTATGGGCAGAGAGGTCTGGATCCGTATGGGATCGCGAGGCCGCCGATTGTGCTGAGACTGCCGTCTGGGTAGAGAGGTCTGGATCCGTGTGGGATCGCGAGGCCGCCACTTGTGATACTGTCGTATGGGCAGAGAGGTCTGGATCCGTATGGGATCGCGAGGCCGCCGATTGTGGTGATACTGTCGTATGGGCAGAGAGGTCTGGATCCGTATGGGATCGCGAGGCCGCCGATTGTGCTGAGACTGCCGTCTGGGTAGAGAGGTCTGGATCCGTGTGGGATCGCGAGGCCGCCACTTGTGATACTGTCGTATGGGCAGAGAGGTCTGGATCCGTAGGGGATCGCGAGGCCGCCGATTGTGCTGAGACTGCCGTCTGGGTAGAGAGGTCTGGATTCGTATAGGATCGCGAGGCCGCCACTTGTGATACTGTCGTATGGGCAGAGAGGTCTGGATCCGTATGGGATCGCGAGGCCGCCGATTGTGCTGAGACTGCCGTCTGGGTAGAGAGGTCTGGATCCGTGTGGGATCGCGAGGCCGCCACTTGTGATACTGTCGTATGGGCAGAGAGGTCTGGATCCGTGTGGGATCGCGAGGCCGCCACTTGTGATACTGTCGTATGGGCAGAGAGGTCTGGATCCGTGTGGGATCGTGAGGCCGCCGATTATAAGAGGTCTTGGTATGTATAGTAGGAATCCCCTGTCCTTAGGTGGTAGATGTATGTGGTTGCACTATTGTAAACAGGTTCTAGGGAGGGGGTAACGTTCTGGCTGGGTTAGTGAGGCTCTGATGAGCGGGTTCTATCTGATCCGAAAACCCAAGCAGAACATTTGGCGTCACGAACCGTTTACGAAACCTGTGTGCGTTGTGGTTGTATCGTGTTTGCTTTCGGCGCGTGCGTGGTTTCGTTTGTTGTATATTATTTCTATATAATTGTGAGTGTAGTTTTTTTTTCTTTTTCTTCTTTCTTCTTTCTCTTTTTCTCTTTTTCTTTCTTTTCCGAGATGTTTTCTAAAAAGTCGAAATCTACTTTTAAGTTGCCCGTTGATATTCCCGGCTGGGATTCAACGCCTTATGAAGCCTTAGCCCGTGAGTGGGCTGATTCTACTGGTTTGAGTGAGAATTGGAATTTTTTTTTGGAGCTGGCGGAGCCGGCTAATGTCATTACTTGTTTACAGAAGGCGCCGGTATCTAAGGGTGATGAGCTTCCCGTTTTGGGGCGCAGAGGTTGGATTGTTCTGTCTGCGTACAGGATTCTGCATGAGAGGTTGTTGAAGTTACAGAACTTGCATAAGGATTTGGAAGCGAACTTTGTTGAGATTCAGAATGCTCATACTTTGTTGCGATGTCAAAATAAGTTGCTTGCTGATAAACTTGAGACGTACCAAACTATTGCGGAGAGGGCGGCTGTGCGAATTGCTCGTTATAAATACAAGAATCGGCGTGGTCGGGTTTCGACGCGAAAGGTGCATCTGGTCGTGGCGAAAGCCGGACTGGATTGGAATCCTGATGAATGGGATGGTAATATCTGGAATTCGAGTGATTCTCCTTCCTCGGGTGAGGAGTCTGCCAAGCGCGAGTCCTCTCGCTCCGGCCGTGATTGTAAGTCTGCTTCTTGCGCCTCTGATGGTGCACCCCGTGATTGCGCTCGTTCTTCGAGCGGGGTCGATGCTTCTTACACTGATTGTTCCTCTACGTGTACTGGTCGAGCTCCTTGTGATGCTCGTCCCGCGGTCTCGGTGCATCCAGTTTTTCGGCGGAAGTTGCAGCAGGCTCCCGGTGCTCCGAATGGTATTGCTTTAGACTCTTTGGAGGATTTTACTCAACAAGAAATTAGTGATATTTTGCAGCGATTTCGGCAGCGAGCTGGTGAGACCTTACTCATATGGATGGTGCGCCTTTATGAACTGGGCGCTGCTGGCATTATGTTGGATTCTGGCGATTGTTTGAAGTTTTGTTCCTTGAGTTCGGATTCTACTGTACAGGATCATTTTCGTAACTTTAATGTTGGTGGTCAAATTTCTTTGCTTCAATTGGCGACTGAGGGTTGTAATCAAAAATATCCTACTGAGTCTGACTGGCCTGTGAATGACAAACCGTGGTATACTTTGCGCGATGCTGCGCAACGTCTCAAAGAGGAGGTGATGAAAACGGCAATTTTTCTAAATACTGCTGACAGGTTGCTTGATGGTTTCTTGACATCTTCTGTGCGGAATCGTATTATTCGTTCTTCCCCTGTTGCTTATAAGCAGGTCATGATGACTTTATTGATTAATCAGACTGGTAACATGTTATCTGTGGTGCTGGAATCGGTACGCCAACTCGGTGAGTTGGGTGAGTGGTTTAAACCTGAACGGCAATCCCGGCCTGACACTCGTACTCCTGGTGACAATAAACTTACTAGACGTGATATGTTTTTTGGTCTTATGGCCGATGGTGTGCGGAAGGAGGACATTGATGGTGAGACTACTTCTCGTTTGTGGGAAATGTTTCGCAAACGTGGCTTGGATAGAAAGGAGGGTGCCCGGCGTGTTCGGACGACTGAGTGTGATCGTGGTTTTTCTGACGGTAGCGGTGATGACGACCGCCGTGGGCGCTCTGATCGTCGTGATGATCGCCGTTATGTACGTGATTTGTCCCCCTGTCGTGAGAGAGACAGGGAGAGAGAGGGGGAAAGAGAGAGGGGGAGAGATGATTATGTTAACAGCAGACGTAGAGATGATAGGGATCAATCCCCTGAGTTGAGAAGGAGAGAGGATCGACACAGATTGGCCGATCGAAACCCGCAGTACAATGCAGAGAACAGGAATCCATTTCGTAATGGAGAGGGATATGAACAGGAGGTATCGATACCTGGGAAACGTGAGAGTCTTTATCCTGATTTATCCTGGTACACAGAACGCAGTAAAGATGACTAGGAAATAGGTCAAGCTCCAGTACACAGATGGGCTCACAGAGATAATAGACCCTATGTAGATATTGATATTTATTGGAGACATCGTAATGTCCAAAGGGCCCGAGCATTGGTAGATACAGGAGCGGAGGCCACTCTTATTCATGGAAAATCAAAGAAGTTTAAAGGTCAGCCTTTTACAATTACCGGATTAGGTGGAAAGGAAACTCCCGCAGTTCAAACTTTACTTGAAATGAGAATAGGTAGAATTCCTAGAAAAGAATACTCTGTATTAGTGGTACCACTCTTAGAATTCATAATTGGAATTGATATTTTGAAAGGAATGACTTTGCACTTAGATGATGGATGTTACCAATTTGGAACTAAACATTATACGGGTACGGGTTGGTCGTTTAAGAATGCCCCCCATAAAAGTTCCCCAGGCGACAAAAGTGGTTCGTCAGAAGCAGTATCGTATTCCAGGTGGTCATGAAGAGATTAGTACCACTATTCAGGAGTTGGTGGATGCAGGAGTTATAACCCCAGTTACTTCTGCTTGGAATAATCCTGTTTGGCCTGTACGTAAGAGTGATAATTCTTGGCGCATGACTGTTGATTATCGAGAATTGAATAGACACACACCCCCTTTGACTGTTGCAGTACCGGATGTTATTACCCTAATTGAAAGAATCCAAAAACATCCAGGTACATGGTATGTGTCCATTGATATTGCTAATGCTTTCTTTTCGATTCCGATTGCCCCTGAGTGTCAGGAACAATTCAGTTTTACGTGGAACGGGCGTCAGATGACGTTTAGAAGTCTTCCCCAGGGCTATGTGCATAGTCCTACGATATGTCACCGGCTGGTGGCAGAGCATTTGGCTGAGGTACCGGTTCATCCGCGAATTCAGATATGTTACTATATTGATGATATTTTGATCCAAGGTGAAACACAAGAGGAAGTTCAGACCCAATTGGACAGAGTCATTGAATGCCTGCGTGAGAAAGGTTGGGAAATCAACCCGGATAAATTACAAGGTCCGTCCCAGGCTGTGAAATTTTTGGGTATTAATTGGCATGAGGGGCACCGAGAAGTGATCCCTCAGGTTAAACAGAAAATTCTTGATTTTGCAGTTCCGAGGAACAGGAAAGAAGCCCAAAGCTTCATTGGTTTGTTTGGTTTTTGGCGCCAGCATATTCCTCATTTGAGTCAAATATTGGCCCCTTTGTACCGTGTCACTCGTAAAAAGAATGCATTTGAATGGGATAAACCACAGCAAGATGCGTTCAGTCTGGCAAAAGAAGCAATTCAGCATGCTCTGGATTTATGGCCTGTATGTGATGGTGATGTGGATTTGAATGTGTCTGTACAAGGCCTTTATGCCAATTGGAGTTTGTGGCAGAAACAAGGCAAGAGTAGAGTACCGTTAGGTTTTTGGACCAAAAAGTTACCTGATGCTGGTGAGCGTTATACACCTTTTGAGAAACAGTTACTTGCATGTTATTGGGCTCTGGTGGATACCGAGCAATTGACTTTGGGACATGATATAGTTTTGCGACCTGAAATTCCTATCATGCAGTGGGTTATGAGTTCGCCGAAAACTCACCGAATTGGACACGCTCAAGAGGCGAGTGTGATTAAATGGAAATGGTATATACAAGACAGGGCACGTGTGGGACAAAAAGGAGTTGCATCTTTGCATGAGCAGGTGGCACGGGCGCCATCGACTGAGACTGAGAGTGAATGTTCCGTACCTTTAGTACAGGAGTCTCCTGTTAAGTGGGGTAGACCTTTTGATGATTTGTCGGCGGAGGACAGAAACCATGTCTGGTTTACGGATGGTTCAGCAAGGTTCATAGGGACGAAACGGCATTGGAAGGCAGTGTCCTATAATCCGATCACACAAAAATTGCTGAGTACAACTGGTGAGGGTAAGAGCAGTCAATTTGCTGAACTCTATGCTGTTTATCAAGTTCTGAAACAAGAGTTACCTGGCACATGTCATATTTTCACCGATTCTTGGTCTACTGCCAATGGGTTGGCAGTTTGGTTACCGACTTGGCATTCCCATAGTTGGAGAATCCATTCAAAAGAACTGTGGGGAAAAGAATTATGGCAGGAGATTTGGGAAATGCTCCCACAGAGTACTGTTACAATCTTCCATGTGGATGCTCATACCCCGATAGACTCTCTTGACAAATTCTTTCATAATATTGCAGATGAGAAATCTAAAATTGCTGAGGCAGTGGTGGACACGCAAGATTCTGATATTGCGGGATTGGCGAAATGGGCCCACCAGAAAGCAGGACACTTTGGAGAGAAAGCCACTAGCAGGTGGGCTGCTGATCGAGGAATTTATATTCCCCTAGATTTAATCAAAAATGTTATTCTACATTGTCCCATTTGTCAGCATATCAGGCAGCGCAAAGTGCCCCAAATTGTTAAAGGTCATTTACATCGCAGGAAATTGCCCGCTCAAATTTGGCAGATTGATTACATTGGTCCACTTCCTATGAGTAGGAATTGTCAATATGTTTGCACCATTGTTGATACATACAGTGGCCTGTTGGTGGCCCTTCCCTGTAAGCAAGCTACCCAATTGAATACTATTAAAACATTGGAATTGATTATGATGTATTATGGTGTGCCATTCCAAATTCAATCTGATAATGCATCCCATTTTCGTGGAAGATTGGTACAGGAATTCTGTGTGGAAAACAATATTAAATGGGTGTTTCATATACCATATTATCCACAGGCCTCGGGTCTTGTGGAGAGGTTGAATGGCCTGCTGAAAGACCAATTGCGTAAGTTAACAGATGACAAGTATAAGAATTGGCGAGACTTTTTGCCTCAAGCGTTATTGATTTTGAATAACCGTCCCTTTCTAAATGCTGAATCCCCACTTATGCGTTTGTTTCCTCCGAATGTTGATGCTAAGCCCAATGAAATCAGAGAGACCGTGATGTACTGGGAGATTACTCTCGGAGCTTTGGCTCCCTGTAGAGCGACCCCAGGGTCGGCAGGTTTAGACCTGCATGCCATGGATGACACCGTTATAAAAAGTAAGGATCGAGTCATCATTGAAACTGGTGTTGGTGTTCATATACCAACTGGAAATTTCGGATTAATCGCCCCTAGATCGGGGCTGGCTGTAAAAGGCATTCAGGTGCTTGGAGGAATCATTGATAGTGATTATCAGGGAGAGCTTAAGGTGCTCCTGCTGAATAGTAGTGAGGTTGACTTACTGATACATCAAACTGACCGAGTGGCTCAATTGCTAATAATGCCTGTTTTCAGTGGTGAGATCACAAAAGGCACTGCCCCAACGTTGCTAACTGTACGAGGCCAGAAAGGTTTTGGCTCCACAGATAATCCTGGGGCCAGAGTTTGGGTGCAGTCGCCTAAGAATCCCCCTGAACAAGCAGAAGTCATTGCAACCGGTCAAGACAACACCATTTTAGTTATGAGACCAGGGAAAGATAGCTGGGAAGCAGTCCCGGCTGACAAATGTTACTTACGAGAATGAATAATGCCTGTATTTGATTCTCTTTCAGATCATTCTTTGGACTGTTGCTGCAGGATGTGTCGGCGTTGGACTCCTTTTGGGCTGGTACGACGAGAGAGGAGGGATCCCATCAACCCGGGCTGAGTTGAGAACCCGAGTGTCGCGTTCCTTCGCTGCGTGGGATTCGTCGTCGAACTTTTGGATTACATTGGCCAAGCAAGTGACTAAAGCCCCTCATTTCTGCTTGACACCGATGAGATCGGTGACGGACATTTTAGCAACTTGTTTAGTTGCTGTCCCTGCTTCATTGGAGACTTTGACTCATATTTTTAATATATCAAATGCTCGCCCCAATGTTCTTCTGGGCGATTTCGCTGCCCATGAGTATTGCCCCTTGTGTACTGTACTGTCAGACCCGATACCCCCCATCCAGTCCCGAATAGTTACCTATAATATCACACAAGGTGATTTGTGTTTTTTCCTTACTTGTGATCCTAGCGCGATTTCTGAATGTATGCGTTTAAGATTGAAAGGTGCCACTTCATTCACCGCTCATGAACGAACTTTGTGCCTTCAAAGGACACCGAAAACATGTACTTCTGTTCAGAATAACATGACTTGCAAGAGTTTGGTAGTTACCCCCAGTCATTATCGCACGATGTTACTACCTGCCGGATGGCTTTTCTCATGTGGTAATACTTCCTGGCCATATATTCCCGCAAATATTTCTGGAGGCCCTTGTGCCATTACTAGACTGAGCTTATTAATGTTTTCTCCACATCCGAATGCCAACTCTCGTGTGATTCGAGATACAGTGAGGTTACCGGAGGATTGTGACTCATCTTTGCATTTATATTCCAAGTCTGAATACCTTAGCCTGGCTATTTCAATTGTTGGTGTTCCTGCTTTGGCAGTTTATAATGCCAAATCTATTGGGAAAATGGCCTGCTGGATGGTAAAATCCATTAATCATACTTCTACAGTCCTGTCTGACATGCTATTAGACGCCCAGGGTGAACGTAGAGCTATCTTGCAAAATCGAGCGGCCATTGATTATCTTTTGCTTAAACATGGACACGATTGTTCTGATTTTGAGGGTCTTTGTTGTTTTAACTTGTCGGATCATACGAAATCCATTCAAGCTCACATTGATAAACTACATGACTTAACAGAGGAAGTTAGAAAACACATTGACCAGGGCTGGTTTGACTGGCTCTTTAATTGGTTACCTGATTTGCATATGTTACGTCAGGTATTAGGAGGTATTCTGATTACTATCGGCATTTTGATTTCTATCTGTTGCTTTATTCAGTGTATTCCTTCACTATTTCAATTCTGCACACCTGGTACTAGACATAGATCAGTTAGTCTTGTTTCCTATTATTCTTCCACAGATATTAGTTCTGTTTAATGAATGTATAATAGACTGAAGTCAAGGGTGAAATGTTCTGCTCGATTTTCCCGGCCTTCTTGTGAGGCACAATGATGGAATGTGACTTCAGTCTCTTATCATTCAAGTCTAAGGGTTAGAGTAGTGAATGGAGCCTATTTACTAGGCACTTCGACATGATTCTGTGCTCTTCCCCATAGATCAGGGCTTGCGCACATAGCCTAGGGGATAGATTCGTTAGTATTAGGGATAACCTGTCCTGTAGTGAGGGTATTTCATGGAACCGTGCTAAATTCAGGCCTGGTAGGCCTCAAACGGGAGAGACTCCATCTTTCTTTCTGCTCCGGCAGCTTGGGATGCTTCTAGGTCAAATGTAATGTTTTAGTTATGAGGTGTTATTCACTTGGAGAGAACCGGTTCAGGCCGGCCCTTATCGAAGGATTGTATTTTTCTTCATGCCGAAGACACTACATCAGGCCGGCCGGCTGGGAACGTGTCCTTGGTACGGGGAGGTACAAGAATTTGGTGGGCGGTAGGTTACAGGCCGGAATTTTCCATGAGGAAACGCACCTCTATATTAGTGAAAGTCTGAGGCAGTTACATGTTCAGTCCGTAGGCGGCATCTAGCCGTTAGCAGTAAAGCTACTACTTATTCCAGGGAAGACAGACGCCATCTTGAAGGCGGAGAAGAACCGAGAGACAGATGCTCTCCTAGCAGAATAGCCAGAGAGGAGAGAGTAGCCGATAAGGAAGAGGTCCCAGTGACTCGGAGAAGGGTGATTCCAGGCGAGCCGAGGCACAGACGAGAAGGGAACCTAGATGACCACTGAGTGCAGGCTACATACTACTAAGGTGATGTCGACCCTTTCTTATTAGAGTGTACAACTTAATCTTTCACTTTCCTTTGCAGGTTATGTGTTATATTGTAATGTTATGTGATTGCGTATGTAATGAGTAATAAAGTACCCAGTTTGTAGTGAACCAACATGTGCTGCGTGTTCTTGTATGAGAGGGTAGCCTATTCTTCTAGTCAGCTGCGGCTACATGAACAGATGTTAACCCTGATCAGGTAAGTGGTAACTGAATAAGGGAAAGAGGAGCCCCTCGAACCTGAGAACAGGCTATGCTCGAACTGGCAATCCTTGTGTGATCTGATGAATAGTGAGACTGATTCCCTCTTTGTATGTTATGGTGATCATAGGATGAACTGTCGCATGAGACTGCCGTCTAGGTAGAGAGGTCTGGATTCGTATAGGATCGCGAGGCCGCCACTTGTGATACTGCCGTATGGGCAGAGAGGTCTGGATCCGTATGGGATCGCGAGGCCGCCGATTGTGCTGAGACTGCCGTCTGGGTAGAGAGGTCTGGATTCGTGTGGGATCGCGAGGCCGCCACTTGTGATACTGTCGTATGGGCAGAGAGGTCTGGATCCGTATGGGATCGCGAGGCCGCCGATTGTGCTGAGACTGCCGTCTGGGTAGAGAGGTCTGGATCCGTGTGGGATCGCGAGGCCGCCACTTGTGATACTGTCGTATGGGCAGAGAGGTCTGGATCCGTATGGGATCGCGAGGCCGCCGATTGTGCTGAGACTGCCGTCTGGGTAGAGAGGTCTGGATCCGTGTGGGATCGCGAGGCCGCCACTTGTGATACTGTCGTATGGGCAGAGAGGTCTGGATCCGTATGAGATCGCGAGGCCGCCGATTGTGGTGATACTGTCGTATGGGCAGAGAGGTCTGGATCCGTATGGGATCGCGAGGCCGCCGATTGTGCTGAGACTGCCGTCTGGGTAGAGAGGTCTGGATCCGTGTGGGATCGCGAGGCCGCCACTTGTGATACTGTCGTATGGGCAGAGAGGTCTGGATCCGTAGGGGATCGCGAGGCCGCCGATTGTGCTGAGACTGCCGTCTGGGTAGAGAGGTCTGGATTCGTATAGGATCGCGAGGCCGCCACTTGTGATACTGTCGTATGGGCAGAGAGGTCTGGATCCGTATGGGATCGCGAGGCCGCCGATTGTGCTGAGACTGCCGTCTGGGTAGAGAGGTCTGGATCCGTGTGGGATCGCGAGGCCGCCACTTGTGATACTGTCGTATGGGCAGAGAGGTCTGGATCCGTGTGGGATCGCGAGGCCGCCACTTGTGATACTGTCGTATGGGCAGAGAGGTCTGGATCCGTGTGGGATCGCGAGGCCGCCGATTATAAGAGGTCTTGGTATGTATAGTAGGAATCCCCTGTCCTTAGGTGGTAGATGTATGTGGTTGCACTATTGTAAACAGGTTCTAGGGAGGGGGTAACGTTCTGGCTGGGTTAGTGAGGCTCTGATGAGCGGGTTCTATCTGATCCGAAAACCCAAGCAGAACAGCCTGGTTCCATGATGAGAAACATTATGGAAAGAAAATATTTGTGAATCCCATTAAACCCACAAGTTTGTTGATGTTCCACACATTTTGCAAGGGCACATTCTGCCACATCCCCCAAGCCATCCTTATCTCTAAACTCTGTTGTGTCACTCCTACTGGTGAAGAACCCCCGACACACGCACTGGTGCATTTACAATACTTAATGGGGAATGGCCGCCATTTGACTAGATGGCTCTACCGCGGTATTCGGTCACATGCAGGAATATCACTGCAGGCACTCCGAGATAGGTGGTCAACAGACCTGAATAGGGTATTTACTGATAAGGAATGGGATGTTATATTGGAATATCCAAGAAAGGTGTCACGCAATGCAAAGTTTACATTTATCCAACTTATGATTGTGCATCGTGCGTACTTGACCCCCCGCAGGCTACACGCAATGTATCCAAACACGTCAGATGCATGCCCACGATGCAGGAGCCTTAATGCCGGCCTGTTGCATATGCTATGGACGTGTCCGCGCTTACACTACTGGGTGGAAGTGCACGAGGTCCTAAGGGAGGTGGCCCCGGGAGGCGGGGTGTCCTAGCGGAACATTCCCTTCTGGGCTTGGGTATGAAATCCAAAAGTGGCAACCCCACGATCAGATTTGTCAACTTAGCGTTAATCCTGGCCAGGCGTGCAATAACTAAACGCTGGAAAGCCACTACGGCACCGTTAGTGACGGAGTGGTATAGTGAGGTGGTGAGATCGGGCAAAGCAGAGAGGGCTGAGCTTAAGAGGGAAGAAGACAGGGGTTTGCGCAAAAAACCTATCTCCCTAGAGTGGCACACGATACTGGAAGACTTTAAGGCGAAAGAATTGTAAAGGAGATATAGCAGGGGTCTGGAGGCTACAAGGTCCTGCAATTATATATGGACAAAGGTATAGGAGGTGGCCAAGACGTGATAATAGACCATGTACGAAACATTTTATAGGCAAGAGAGTTGCTGCTAGACCAAACTTTGCCTGAGTGTGTTGTATCTTTCTACCAGTCATATATCATTTCATAAGGGTTCAAATGGAGGGAGGGGGGGTTATTTAAGTTGTTATGTTACAGGTGTCACGGACCATGTTTTGAATTGTAAAATGTTGGCGAAATGTGCAATGATCATTACAAATGTACAAGCTGATCTCTAATTGCGGAAATATTCATGCACTGTATGGTATATGTGTATCATGACACTTATAAAATTAATAAACTACATTTAAAAAAAAAACTCTGTTGTGTCTAAAATCTGTTGAAATAAATTTGACTTGCCGGCATAAACACCGGAAGTTACAACTGCAGGCTTTTGTGCAGCTCAAGTGTAACAACATAGATGCACACAAAGAAGAGACCCTCAGGCAGTAAGTCATTCCGCCTCATGATACGGTGTCCCTCAAACGTTGCCTCTACTAACATGAGTAATTTCCCCTTTATTTACATTAATAATCTCCCTCCTGTTCACATCACCAACTATCGGATTACTACCACAGTGGCCTCTTGTCTCTCACTACCCTTCACATCCAGCATGCATTCTATTTTGGCCACCGATTCTGACACTCATTGTCCATGCTAAATTCTAAACATATATAGTGGTCTAAGAGAATTTGAATTTCTGACTATATAATCGCCACACAAGCAATTTTGTCAGTGTTTTTGAGATTCTTAACGTGACTTACTGTGTTTCCGGTCTCGACTTTTGAGCAAGATATCCTCTGCTCCTTTGTTTGAATGCTCCCTGTGGTCAGGTTGAGCAGAAAGAACTCCCCCAAGCTGGGCCTGACTACACCTACTGAAGACAATGGTTTACCATGGGGTTAATCAATTTGCAGTAGCCTTGTGAAGTGAAAACTACCTCACAATGTAATGAAAATACTTGAATGTGTAAAGTTAGTCTGTCCTGTTCATCAGGAGGAGTCTGTTAAATCAGGCAGAAAGTCATACAAACATCAAAACACACACACCTACAAGGACACGTACAAGCTCACCAGAGAAGAGGATGATGCAACCATGCACAGATGCTCCAACGAACACATGGTCAGTCAGGGCTTCCAAGCCCTTGAGCTCTAGATTGCACTGATTCGGAGAACGTACTCGCAGTTGTAAACATTGTACAAATGCAACACAGCATTACTAACATAGGCACAGATAGAAATAGTGAAGGTACGCACCCTGAAGCGTGCTACCCATCACTCTCGCTACTCCTCAAGACATGAACCAGTGTATGTGCAGTGTCACTTAACACGGACAAGCAGAGAGTACTTAACAGGACCTCGTGCACAACACCAGTGGTCCCTACATAGGCCTTGAAACCATCAAACTGTCTACAATCCAAGCCCTGGTTTACACCAAGCAGTGATGGCAACCCTTCAAGTAAAGCACTAGCTTGCACTAAAATGGACACGGCACTGTACCAACAATGCATGCGAGCTCTGGCTTACACCACAGGCTCTGCCTTGCAACGGAAGGTAAAAGCAGCCCTGCAACTCAAGCACTGGCTTGCAACGGAAAGTAAAAGCAGCCCTGCAACTCAAGCTCTGGCTTACACCGCAGGCTCTGTCTTGCAACGGAAGGTAAAAGCAGCCCTGTAACTCAAGCACTGGCTTGCACCAATGGGTAAAAGCAGCCCTGCAACTCAAGCTCTGGTTTACACTGCAGGCTCTGGCTTGCAACGGAAGGTAAAAGCAGCCCCGCAACTCAACCTCTGGCTTACACCACAGGCTCTGGCTTGCACCAATGGGTAAAAGCAGTCCTGCAACTCAAGCTCTGGTTTACACTGCAGGCTCTGGCTTGCAACGGAAGGTAAAAGCAGCCCTGCAACTCAAGCACTGGCTTGCAACGGAAGGTAAAAGCAGCCCTGCAACTCAAGCTCTGGCTTACACCACAGGCTCTGGCGTGCAACGGAGGGTAAAAGCAGCCCTGTAACTCAAGCACTGGCTTGCACCAATGGGTAAAAGCAGCCCTGCAACTCAAGCTCTGGTTTACACTGCAGGCTCTGGCTTGCAACGGAAGGTAAAAGCAGCCCCGCAACTCAACCTCTGGCTTACACCACAGGCTCTGGCTTGCACCAATGGGTAAAAGCAGTCCTGCAACTCAAGCTCTGGTTTACACTGCAGGCTCTGGCTTGCAACGGAAGGTAAAAGCAGCACCGCAACTCAACCTCTGGCTTACACCACAGGCTCTGGCTTGCACCAATGGGTAAAAGCAGCCCTGCAACTCAACCTCTGGCTTACACCACAGGCTCTGGCTTGCACCAATGGGTAAAAGCAGTCCTGCAACTCAAGCTCTGGCTTGCACCAATGGGTAAAAGCATCCCTGCAACTCAAGCACTGGCTTGCAACGGAAGGTAAAAGCAGCCCTGCAACTCAAGCTCTAGCTTACACCGGAGGCTCTGGCGTGCAATGGAAGGTAAAAGCAACCCTGCAACTCAACCTATGGCTTGCAACGGAAGGTAAAAGCAGCCCTGCAACTCAAGCTCTGGCTTGCACCAATGGGCAAAAGCAGCCCTGCAACTCAAGCACTGGCTTGCACCAATGGGTAAAAGCAGCCGTGTAACTCAAGCACTGGCTTGCAACAGAAGGTAAAAGCAGCCCTGCAACTCAAGCTCTGGCTTACACCACAGGCTCTGGCGTACAACGGAAGGTAAAAGCAGTCCTGCAACTCAAGCACTGACTTGCACCAATGGGTAAAAGCAGCTCTGCAACTCAAGCACTGGCTTGCAACGGAAGGTAAAAGCAGCCCTGCAACTCAAGCTCTGGCTTACACCGCAGGCTCTGGCTTGCAACGGAAGGTAAAAGCAGCCCTGCAACTCAAGCACTGGCTTGCAACGGAAGGTAAAAGGAGCCCTGCAACTCAAGCTCCGGCTTACACCGCAGGCTCTGGCTTGCAACAGAAGGTAAAAGCAGCCCTGCAACTCAAGCTCTGGCTTGCAACGGAAGGTAAAAGCAGCCCCGCAACTCAAGCTCTGGCTTGCAACGGAAGGTAAAAGCAGCCCCGCAACTCAAGCTCTGGCTTGCAACGGAAGGTAAAAGCAGCCCTGCAACTCAAGCACTGGCTTGCACCAATGGGTAAAAGCAGCCCTGCAACTCAAGCACAGGCTTACACCGCAGGCTCTGGCTTGCAACGGAAGGTAAAAGCAGCCCTGCAACTCAAGCACTGACTTGCACCAATGGGTAAAAGCAGCCCTGCAACTCAAGCTCTGGCTTACACCACAGGCTCTGGCTTGCAACGGAAGGTAAAAGCAGCCCTGCAACTCAAGCTCTGGCTTGCAACGGAAGATAAAAGCAGCCCTGCAACTCAAGCTCTGGCTTACACCACAGGCTCTGGCTTGCAACGGAAGGTAAAAGCAGCCCTGCAACTCAAGCTCTGGCTTGCAACGGAAGGTAAAAGCAGCCCTGCAACTCAAGCTCTGGCTTGCAACGGAAGGTAAAAGCAGCCCTGCAACTCAAGCACTGGCTTGCACCAATGGGTAAAAGTAGCCCTGCAACTCAAGCACTGACTTGCAACGGAAGGTAAAAGCAGCCCTGCAACTCAACCCATGGCTTGCAACGGAAGGTAAAAGCAGCCCTGCAACTCAAACTCTTGCTTGCACCAATGGGTAAAAGCAGCCCTGCAACTCAACCTATGGCTTGCAACGGAAGGTAAAAGCAGCCCTGCAACTCAAGCTCTGGCTTGCACCAATGGGTAAAAGCAGCCCTGCAACTCAAGCTCTGGCTGACACCAATGGGTAAAAGCAGCCCTGAAACTCAAGCTCAGGCTTACACCGCAGGCTCTGGCTTGCAACGGAAGGTAAAAGCAGCCCTGCAACTCAAGCTCTGGCTTGCAACGGAAGGTAAAAGCAGCCCTGCAACTCAAGCACTGGCTTGCACCAATGGGTAAAAGTAGCCCTGCAACTCAAGCACTGACTTGCAACGGAAGGTAAAAGCAGCCCTGCAACTCAACCCATGGCTTGCAACGGAAGGTAAAAGCAGCCCTGCAACTCAAACTCTTGCTTGCACCAATGGGCAAAAGCAGCCCTGCAACTCAACCTATGGCTTGCAACGGAAGGTAAAAGCAGCCCTGCAACTCAAGCTCTGGCTTGCAACGGAAGGTAAAAGCAGCCCTGCAACTCAAGCTCTGGCTTGCAACGGAAGGTAAAAGCAGCCCTGCAACTCAAGCTCTGGCTTGCACCAATGGGTAAAAGCAGCCCTGCAACTCAAGCACTGGCTTGCAACGGAAGGTAAAAGCAGCCCTGCAACTCAAGCTCTGGCTTGCACCAATGGTTAAAAGCAGCCCTGCAACTCAAGCACTGGCTTGCAACGGAAGGTAAAAGCAGCCCTGCAACTCAATCTCTGGCTTGCACCAATGGGTAAAAGCAGCCCTGCAACTCAAGCTCTGGCTTACACCAATGGGTAAAAGCAGCCCTGAAACTCAAGCTCTGGCTGGCACCAATGGGTAAAAGCAGCCCTGCAACTCAAGCTCAGGCTTACACCACAGGCTCAGGCTTGCAACCGAAGGTAAAAGCAGCCCTGCAACTCAAGCTCTGGCTTACACCGCAGGCTCTGGCTGGCAACGGAACGTAAAAGCAGCCCTGCAACTCAACCTCTGGCTTACACCACAGGCTCTGGCGTGCAACGGAAGGTAAAAGCAGTCCTGCAACTCAAGCACTGACTTGCACCAATGGGTAAAAGGAGCTCTGCAACTCAAGCACTGGCTTGCACCAATGGGTAAAAGCAGCCCTGCAACTCAAGCACTGGCTTGCACCAATGGGTAAAAGCAGCCCTGCAACTCAAGCTCTGGCTTGCAACGGAACGTAAAAGCAGCGCAGCCCTGCAACTCAAGCTCTGGCTTGCAACAGAAGGTAAAAGCAGCCCTGCAACTCAAGATCTGGCTTGCAACGGAAGATAAAAGCAGCCCTGCAACTCAAGCTCTGGCTCACACCACAGGCTCTGGCTTGCAACGGAAGGTAAAAGCAGCCCTGCAACTCAAGCTCTGGCTTGCAACGGAAGGTAAAAGCAGCCCTGCAACTCAAGCACTGGCTTGCACCAATGGGTAAAAGCAGCCCTGCAACTCAAGCACTGGCTTGCACCAATGGGTAAAAGTAGCCCTGCAACTCAAGCACTGGCTTGCACCAATGGTCAAAAGCAGCCCTGCAACTCAAGCTCTGGCTTACACCACAGGCTCTGGCTTGCAACGGAAGGTAAAAGCAGCCCTGCAACTCAAGCTCTGGCTTGCAACGGAAGGTAAAAGCAGCCCTGCAACTCAAGCTCTGGCTTGCAACGGAAGGTAAAAGCAGCCCTGCAACTCAAGCTCTGGCTTGCAACGGAAGGTAAAAGCAGCCCTGAAACTCAAGCTCTAGCTTACACCGCAGGCTCTGGCTTGCAATGGAAGGTAAAAGCAGCCCTGCAACTCAAGCTCTGGCTTACACCGCAGGCTCTGGCTGGCAACGGAAGGTAAAAGCAGCCCTGCAACTCAAGCTCTGGCTTACACCGCAGGCTCTGGCTTGCAACGGAAGGTAAAAGCAGCCCTGCAACTCAAGCACTGGCTTGCAACGGAAGGTAAAAGGAGCCCTGCAACTCAAGCTCCGGCTTACACCGCAGGCTCTGGCTTGCAACAGAAGGTAAAAGCAGCCCTGCAACTCAAGCTCTGGCTTGCAACGGAAGGTAAAAGCAGCCCCGCAACTCAAGCTCTGGCTTGCAACGGAAGGTAAAAGCAGCCCCGCAACTCAAGCTCTGGCTTGCAACGGAAGGTAAAAGCAGCCCTGCAACTCAAGCACTGGCTTGCACCAATGGGTAAAAGCAGCCCTGCAACTCAAGCACAGGCTTACACCGCAGGCTCTGGCTTGCAACGGAAGGTAAAAGCAGCCCTGCAACTCAACCCATGGCTTGCAACGGAAGGTAAAAGCAGCCCTGCAACTCAAACTCTTGCTTGCACCAATGGGTAAAAGCAGCCCTGCAACTCAACCTATGGCTTGCAACGGAAGGTAAAAGCAGCCCTGCAACTCAAGCTCTGGCTTGCACCAATGGGTAAAAGCAGCCCTGCAACTCAAGCTCTGGCTGGCACCAATGGGTAAAAGCAGCCCTGAAACTCAAGCTCTGGCTGGCACCAATGGGTAAAAGCAGCCCTGCAACTCAAGCTCAGGCTTACACCGCAGGCTCTGGCTTGCAACGGAAGGTAAAAGCAGCCCTGCAACTCAAGCTCTGGCTTGCAACGGAAGGTAAAAGCAGCCCTGCAACTCAAGCACTGGCTTGCACCAATGGGTAAAATTAGCCCTGCAACTCAAGCACTGACTTGCAACGGAAGGTAAAAGCAGCCCTGCAACTCAACCCATGGCTTGCAACGGAAGGTAAAAGCAGCCCTGCAACTCAAGCTCTGGCTTGCACCAATGGTTAAAAGCAGCCCTGCAACTCAAGCACTGGCTTGCAACGGAAGGTAAAAGCAGCCCTGCAACTCAATCTCTGGCTTGCACCAATGGGTAAAAGCAGCCCTGCAACTCAAGCTCTGGCTTACACCAATGGGTAAAAGCAGCCCTGAAACTCAAGCTCTGGCTGGCACCAATGGGTAAAAGCAGCCCTGCAACTCAAGCTCAGGCTTACACCACAGGCTCAGGCTTGCAACCGAAGGTAAAAGCAGCCCTGCAACTCAAGCTCTGGCTTACACCGCAGGCTCTGGCTGGCAACGGAACGTAAAAGCAGCCCTGCAACTCAACCTCTGGCTTACACCACAGGCTCTGGCGTGCAACGGAAGGTAAAAGCAGTCCTGCAACTCAAGCACTGACTTGCACCAATGGGTAAAAGGAGCTCTGCAACTCAAGCACTGGCTTGCACCAATGGGTAAAAGCAGCCCTGCAACTCAAGCACTGGCTTGCACCAATGGGTAAAAGCAGCCCTGCAACTCAAGCTCTGGCTTGCAACGGAACGTAAAAGCAGCGCAGCCCTGCAACTCAAGCTCTGGCTTGCAACAGAAGGTAAAAGCAGCCCTGCAACTCAAGATCTGGCTTGCAACGGAAGATAAAAGCAGCCCTGCAACTCAAGCTCTGGCTCACACCACAGGCTCTGGCTTGCAACGGAAGGTAAAAGCAGCCCTGCAACTCAAGCTCTGGCTTGCAACGGAAGGTAAAAGCAGCCCTGCAACTCAAGCACTGGCTTGCACCAATGGGTAAAAGCAGCCCTGCAACTCAAGCACTGGCTTGCACCAATGGGTAAAAGTAGCCCTGCAACTCAAGCACTGGCTTGCACCAATGGTCAAAAGCAGCCCTGCAACTCAAGCTCTGGCTTACACCACAGGCTCTGGCTTGCAACGGAAGGTAAAAGCAGCCCTGCAACTCAAGCTCTGGCTTGCAACGGAAGGTAAAAGCAGCCCTGCAACTCAAGCTCTGGTTTGCAACGGAAGGTAAAAGCAGCCCTGCAACTCAAGCTCTGGCTTGCAACGGAAGGTAAAAGCAGCCCTGAAACTCAAGCTCTAGCTTACACCGCAGGCGCTGGCTTGCAATGGAAGGTAAAAGCAGCCCTGCAACTCAAGCTCTGGCTTACACCGCAGGCTCTGGCTGGCAACGGAAGGTAAAAGCAGCCCTGCAACTCAAGCTCTGGCTTACACCGCAGGCTCTGGCTTGCAACGGAAGGTAAAAGCAGCCCTGCAACTCAAGCACTGGCTTGCAACGGAAGGTAAAAGGAGCCCTGCAACTCAAGCTCCGGCTTACACCGCAGGCTCTGGCTTGCAACAGAAGGTAAAAGCAGCCCTGCACCTCAAGCTCTGGCTTGCAACGGAAGGTAAAAGCAGCCCCGCAACTCAAGCTCTGGCTTGCAACGGAAGGTAAAAGCAGCCCCGCAACTCAAGCTCTGGCTTGCAACGGAAGGTAAAAGCAGCCCTGCAACTCAAGCACTGGCTTGCACCAATGGGTAAAAGCAGCCCTGCAACTCAAGCACAGGCTTACACCGCAGGCTCTGGCTTGCAACGGAAGGTAAAAGCAGCCCTGCAACTCAACCCATGGCTTGCAACGGAAGGTAAAAGCAGCCCTGCAACTCAAACTCTTGCTTGCACCAATGGGTAAAAGCAGCCCTGCAACTCAACCTATGGCTTGCAACGGAAGGTAAAAGCAGCCCTGCAACTCAAGCTCTGGCTTGCACCAATGGGTAAAAGCAGCCCTGCAACTCAAGCTCTGGCTGGCACCAATGGGTAAAAGCAGCCCTGAAACTCAAGCTCTGGCTGGCACCAATGGGTAAAAGCAGCCCTGCAACTCAAGCTCAGGCTTACACCGCAGGCTCTGGCTTGCAACGGAAGGTAAAAGCAGCCCTGCAACTCAAGCTCTGGCTTGCAACGGAAGGTAAAAGCAGCCCTGCAACTCAAGCACTGGCTTGCACCAATGGGTAAAATTAGCCCTGCAACTCAAGCACTGACTTGCAACGGAAGGTAAAAGCAGCCCTGCAACTCAACCCATGGCTTGCAACGGAAGGTAAAAGCAGCCCTGCAACTCAAACTCTTGCTTGCACCAATGGGCAAAAGCAGCCCTGCAACTCAACCTATGGCTTGCAACGGAAGGTAAAAGCAGCCCTGCAACTCAAGCTCTGGCTTGCAACGGAAGGTAAAAGCAGCCCTGCAACTCAAGCTCTGGCTTGCAACGGAAGGTAAAAGCAGCCCTGCAACTCAAGCTCTGGCTTGCACCAATGGGTAAAAGCAGCCCTGCAACTCAAGCACTGGCTTGCAACGGAAGGTAAAAGCAGCCCTGCAACTCAAGCTCTGGCTTGCACCAATGGTTAAAAGCAGCCCTGCAACTCAAGCACTGGCTTGCAACGGAAGGTAAAAGCAGCCCTGCAACTCAATCTCTGGCTTGCACCAATGGGTAAAAGCAGCCCTGCAACTCAAGCTCTGGCTTACACCAATGGGTAAAAGCAGCCCTGAAACTCAAGCTCTGGCTGGCACCAATGGGTAAAAGCAGCCCTGCAACTCAAGCTCAGGCTTACACCGCAGGCTCAGGCTTGCAACCGAAGGTAAAAGCAGCCCTGCAACTCAAGCTCTGGATTACACCGCAGGCTCTGGCTGGCAACGGAACGTAAAAGCAGCCCTGCAACTCAACCTCTGGCTTACACCACAGGCTCTGGCGTGCAACGGAAGGTAAAAGCAGTCCTGCAACTCAAGGCCTGACTTGCACCAATGGGTAAAAGCAGCTCTGCAACTCAAGCACTGGCTTACACCGCAGGCTCTGGCTTGCAACGGAAGGTAAAAGCAGCCCTGCAACTCAAGCACTGGCTTGCAACGGAAGGTAAAAGGAGCCCTGCAACTCAAGCTCCGGCTTACACCGCAAGCTCTGGCTTGCAACAGAAGGTAAAAGCAGCCCTGCAACTCAAGCTCTGGCTTGCAACGGAAGGTAAAAGCAGCCCCGCAACTCAAGCTCTGGCTTGCAACGGAAGGTAAAAGCAGCCCTGCAACTCAAGCTCTGGCTTACACCGCAGGCTCTGGCTTGCAACGGAAGGTAAAAGCAGCCCTGCAACTCAAGCACTGGCTTGCAACGGAAGGTAAAAGGAGCCCTGCAACTCAAGCTCCGGCTTACACCGCAAGCTCTTACTTGCAACAGAAGGTAAAAGCAGCCCTGCAACTCAAGCTCTGGCTTGCAACGGAAGGTAAAAGCAGCCCCGCAACTCAAGCTCTGGCTTGCAACGGAAGGTAAAAGCAGCCCCGCAACTCAAGCTCTGGCTTGCAACGGAAGGTAAAAGCAGCCCTGCAACTCAAGCACTGGCTTGCACCAATGGGTAAAAGCAGCCCTGCAACTCAAGCACAGGCTTACACCGCAGGCTCTGGCTTGCAACGGAAGGTAAAAGCAGCCCTGCAACTCAAGCACTGACTTGCACCAATGGGTAAAAGCAGCCCGGCAACTCAAGCACTGGCTTGCAACGGAAGATAAAAGCAGCCCTGCAACTCAAGCTCTGGCTTACACCACAGGCTCTGGCTTGCAACGGAAGGTAAAAGCAGCCCTGCAACTCAAGCTCTGGCTTGCAACGGAAGGTAAAAGCAGCCCTGCAACTCAAGCTCTGGCTTGCAACGGAAGGTAAAAGCAGCCCTGCAACTCAAGCACTGGCTTGCACCAATGGGTAAAAGTAGCCCTGCAACTCAAGCACTGACTTGCAACGGAAGGTAAAACCAGCCCTGCAACTCAACCCATGGCTTGCAACGGAAGGTAAAAGCAGCCCTGCAACTCAACCCATGGCTTGCAACGGAAGGTAAAAGCAGCCCTGCAACTCAAACTCTTGCTTGCACCAATGGGTAAAAGCAGCCCTGCAACTCAACCTATGGCTTGCAACGGAAGGTAAAAGCAGCCCTGCAACTCAAGCTCTGGCTTGCACCAATGGGTAAAAGCAGCCCTGCAACTCAAGCTCTGGCTGGCACCAATGGGTAAAAGCAGCCCTGAAACTCAAGCTCTGGCTGGCACCAATGGGTAAAAGCAGCCCTGCAACTCAAGCTCAGGCTTACACCGCAGGCTCTGGCTTGCAACGGAAGGTAAAAGCAGCCCTGCAACTCAAGCTCTGGCTTGCAACGGAAGGTAAAAGCAGCCCTGCAACTCAAGCACTGGCTTGCACCAATGGGTAAAAGTAGCCCTGCAACTCAAGCACTGACTTGCAACGGAAGGTAAAAGCAGCCCTGCAACTCAACCCATGGCTTGCAACGGAAGGTAAAAGCAGCCCTGCAACTCAAACTCTTGCTTGCACCAATGGGCAAAAGCAGCCCTGCAACTCAACCTATGGCTTGCAACGGAAGGTAAAAGCAGCCCTGCAACTCAAGCTCTGGCTTGCAACGGAAGGTAAAAGCAGCCCTGCAACTCAAGCTCTGGCTTGCAACGGAAGGTAAAAGCAGCCCTGCAACTCAAGCTCTGGCTTGCACCAATGGGTAAAAGCAGCCCTGCAACTCAAGCACTGGCTTGCAACGGAAGGTAAAAGCAGCCCTGCAACTCAAGCTCTGGCTTGCACCAATGGTTAAAAGCAGCCCTGCAACTCAAGCACTGGCTTGCAACGGAAGGTAAAAGCAGCCCTGCAACTCAATCTCTGGCTTGCACCAATGGGTAAAAGCAGCCCTGCAACTCAAGCTCTGGCTTACACCAATGGGTAAAAGCAGCCCTGAAACTCAAGCTCGGGCTGGCACCAATGGGTAAAAGCAGCCCTGCAACTCAAGCTCACGCTTACACCGCAGGCTCAGGCTTGCAACCGAAGGTAAAAGCAGCCCTGCAACTCAAGCTCTGGCTTACACCGCAGGCTCTGGCTGGCAACGGAACGTAAAAGCAGCCCTGCAACTCAACCTCTGGCTTACACCACAGGCTCTGGCGTGCAACGGAAGGTAAAAGCAGTCCTGCAACTCAAGCACTGACTTGCACCAATGGGTAAAAGGAGCTCTGCAACTCAAGCACTGGCTTGCACCAATGGGTAAAAGCAGCCCTGCAACTCAAGCACTGGCTTGCACCAATGGGTAAAAGCAGCCCTGCAACTCAAGCTCTGGCTTGCAACGGAACGTAAAAGCAGCGCAGCCCTGCAACTCAAGCTCTGGCTTGCAACAGAAGGTAAAAGCAGCCCTGCAACTCAAGATCTGGCTTGCAACGGAAGATAAAAGCAGCCCTGCAACTCAAGCTCTGGCTCACACCACAGGCTCTGGCTTGCAACGGAAGGTAAAAGCAGCCCTGCAACTCAAGCTCTGGCTTGCAACGGAAGGTAAAATCAGCCCTGCAACTCAAGCACTGGCTTGCACCAATGGGTAAAAGCAGCCCTGCAACTCAAGCACTGGCTTGCACCAATGGGTAAAAGTAGCCCTGCAACTCAAGCACTGACTTGCAACGGAAGGTAAAAGCAGCCCTGCAACTCAAGCTCTGGCTTACACCACAGGCTCTGGCTTGCAACGGAAGGTAAAAGCAGCCCTGCAACTCAAGCTCTGGCTTGCAACGGAAGGTAAAAGCAGCCCTGCAACTCAAGCTCTGGCTTGCAACGGAAGGTAAAAGCAGCCCTGCAACTCAAGCTCTGGCTTGCAACGGAAGGTAAAAGCAGCCCTGAAACTCAAGCTCTAGCTTACACCGCAGGCTCTGGCTTGCAATGGAAGGTAAAAGCAGCCCTGCAACTCAAGCTCTGGCTTACACCGCAGGCTCTGGCTTGCAACGGAAGGTAAAAGCAGCCCTGCAACTCAAGCACTGGCTTGCAACGGAAGGTAAAAGGAGCCCTGCAACTCAAGCTCCGGCTTACACCGCAGGCTCTGGCTTGCAACAGAAGGTAAAAGCAGCCCTGCAACTCAAGCTCTGGCTTGCAACGGAAGGTAAAAGCAGCCCCGCAACTCAAGCTCTGGCTTGCAACGGAAGGTAAAAGCAGCCCCGCAACTCAAGCTCTGGCTTGCAACGGAAGGTAAAAGCAGCCCTGCAACTCAAGCACTGGCTTGCACCAATGGGTAAAAGCAGCCCTGCAACTCAAGCACAGGCTTACACCGCAGGCTCTGGCTTGTAACGGAAGGTAAAAGCAGCCCTGCAACTCAAGCACTGACTTGCACCAATGGGTAAAAGCAGCCCGGCAACTCAAGCACTGGCTTGCAACGGAAGATAAAAGCAGCCCTGCAACTCAAGCTCTGGCTTACACCACAGGCTCTGGCTTGCAACGGAAGGTAAAAGCAGCCCTGCAACTCAAGCTCTGGCTTGCAACGGAAGGTAAAAGCAGCCCTGCAACTCAAGCTCTGGCTTGCAACGGAAGGTAAAAGCAGCCCTGCAACTCAAGCACTGGCTTGCACCAATGGGTAAAAGTAGCCCTGCAACTCAAGCACTGACTTGCAACGGAAGGTAAAAGCAGCCCTGCAACTCAACCCATGGCTTGCAACGGAAGGTAAAAGCAGCCCTGCAACTCAAACTCTTGCTTGCACCAATGGGTAAAAGCAGCCCTGCAACTCAACCTATGGCTTGCAACGGAAGGTAAAAGCAGCCCTGCAACTCAAGCTCTGGCTTGCACCAATGGGTAAAAGCAGCCCTGCAACTCAAGCTCTGGCTGGCACCAATGGGTAAAAGCAGCCCTGAAACTCAAGCTCTGGCTGGCACCAATGGGTAAAAGCAGCCCTGCAACTCAAGCTCAGGCTTACACCGCAGGCTCTGGCTTGCAACGGAAGGTAAAAGCAGCCCTGCAACTCAAGCTCTGGCTTGCAACGGAAGGTAAAAGCAGCCCTGCAACTCAAGCACTGGCTTGCACCAATGGGTAAAAGTAGCCCTGCAACTCAAGCACTGACTTGCAACGGAAGGTAAAAGCAGCCCTGCAACTCAACCCATGGCTTGCAACGGAAGGTAAAAGCAGCCCTGCAACTCAAACTCTTGCTTGCACCAATGGGCAAAAGCAGCCCTGCAACTCAACCTATGGCTTGCAACGGAAGGTAAAAGCAGCCCTGCAACTCAAGCTCTGGCTTGCAACGGAAGGTAAAATCAGCCCTGCAACTCAAGCTCTGGCTTGCAACGGAAGGTAAAAGCAGCCCTGCAACTCAAGCTCTGGCTTGCACCAATGGGTAAAAGCAGCCCTGCAACTCAAGCACTGGCTTGCAACGGAAGGTAAAAGCAGCCCTGCAACTCAAGCTCTGGCTTGCACCAATGGTTAAAAGCAGCCCTGCAACTCAAGCACTGGCTTGCAACGGAAGGTAAAAGCAGCCCTGCAACTCAATCTCTGGCTTGCACCAATGGGTAAAAGCAGACCTGCAACTCAAGCTCTGGCTTACACCAATGGGTAAAAGCAGCCCTGAAACTCAAGCTCTGGCTGGCACCAATGGGTAAAAGCAGCCCTGCAACTCAAGCTCAGGCTTACACCGCAGGCTCAGGCTTGCAACCGAAGGTAAAAGCAGCCCTGCAACTCAAGCTCTGGCTTACACCGCAGGCTCTGGCTGGCAACGGAACGTAAAAGCAGCCCTGCAACTCAACCTCTGGCTTACACCACAGGCTCTGGCGTGCAACGGAAGGTAAAAGCAGTCCTGTAACTCAAGCACTGACTTGCACCAATGGGTAAAAGGAGCTCTGCAACTCAAGCACTGGCTTGCACCAATGGGTAAAAGCAGCCCTGCAACTCAAGCACTGGCTTGCACCAATGGGTAAAAGCAGCCCTGCAACTCAAGCTCTGGCTTGCAACGGAACGTAAAAGCAGCGCAGCCCTGCAACTCAAGCTCTGGCTTGCAACAGAAGGTAAAAGCAGCCCTGCAACTCAAGATCTGGCTTGCAACGGAAGATAAAAGCAGCCCTGCAACTCAAGCTCTGGCTCACACCACAGGCTCTGGCTTGCAACGGAAGGTAAAAGCAGCCCTGCAACTCAAGCTCTGGCTTGCAACGGAAGGTAAAAGCAGCCCTGCAACTCAAGCACTGGCTTGCACCAATGGGTAAAAGCAGCCCTGCAACTCAAGCACTGGCTTGCACCAATGGGTAAAAGTAGCCCTGCAACTCAAGCACTGACTTGCAACGGAAGGTAAAAGCAGCCCTGCAACTCAAGCTCTGGCTTACACCACAGGCTCTGGCTTGCAACGGAAGGTAAAAGCAGCCCTGCAACTCAAGCTCTGGCTTGCAACGGAAGGTAAAAGCAGCCCTGCAACTCAAGCTCTGGCTTGCAACGGAAGGTAAAAGCAGCCCTGAAACTCAAGCTCTAGCTTACACCGCAGGCTCTGGCTTGCAATGGAAGGTAAAAGCAGCCCTGCAACTCAAGCTCTGGCTTACACCGCAGGCTCTGGCTTGCAACGGAAGGTAAAAGCAGCCCTGCAACTCAAGCACTGGCTTGCAACGGAAGGTAAAAGGAGCCCTGCAACTCAAGCTCCGGCTTACACCGCAGGCTCTGGCTTGCAACAGAAGGTAAAAGCAGCCCTGCAACTCAAGCTCTGGCTTGCAACGGAAGGTAAAAGCAGCCCCGCAACTCAAGCTCTGGCTTGCAACGGAAGGTAAAAGCAGCCCCGCAACTCAAGCTCTGGCTTGCAACGGAAGGTAAAAGCAGCCCTGCAACTCAAGCACTGGCTTGCACCAATGGGTAAAAGCAGCCCTGCAACTCAAGCACAGGCTTACACCGCAGGCTCTGGCTTGTAACGGAAGGTAAAAGCAGCCCTGCAACTCAAGCACTGACTTGCACCAATGGGTAAAAGCAGCCCGGCAACTCAAGCACTGGCTTGCAACGGAAGATAAAAGCAGCCCTGCAACTCAAGCTCTGGCTTACACCACAGGCTCTGGCTTGCAACGGAAGGTAAAAGCAGCCCTGCAACTCAAGCTCTGGCTTGCAACGGAAGGTAAAAGCAGCCCTGCAACTCAAGCTCTGGCTTGCAACGGAAGGTAAAAGCAGCCCTGCAACTCAAGCACTGGCTTGCACCAATGGGTAAAAGTAGCCCTGCAACTCAAGCACTGACTTGCAACGGAAGGTAAAAGCAGCCCTGCAACTCAACCCATGGCTTGCAACGGAAGGTAAAAGCAGCCCTGCAACTCAAACTCTTGCTTGCACCAATGGGTAAAAGCAGCCCTGCAACTCAACCTATGGCTTGCAACGGAAGGTAAAAGCAGCCCTGCAACTCAAGCTCTGGCTTGCACCAATGGGTAAAAGCAGCCCTGCAACTCAAGCTCTGGCTGGCACCAATGGGTAAAAGCAGCCCTGAAACTCAAGCTCTGGCTGGCACCAATGGGTAAAAGCAGCCCTGCAACTCAAGCTCAGGCTTACACCGCAGGCTCTGGCTTGCAACGGAAGGTAAAAGCAGCCCTGCAACTCAAGCTCTGGCTTGCAACGGAAGGTAAAAGCAGCCCTGCAACTCAAGCACTGGCTTGCACCAATGGGTAAAAGTAGCCCTGCAACTCAAGCACTGACTTGCAACGGAAGGTAAAAGCAGCCCTGCAACTCAACCCATGGCTTGCAACGGAAGGTAAAAGCAGCCCTGCAACTCAAACTCTTGCTTGCACCAATGGGCAAAAGCAGCCCTGCAACTCAACCTATGGCTTGCAACGGAAGGTAAAAGCAGCCCTGCAACTCAAGCTCTGGCTTGCAACGGAAGGTAAAATCAGCCCTGCAACTCAAGCTCTGGCTTGCAACGGAAGGTAAAAGCAGCCCTGCAACTCAAGCTCTGGCTTGCACCAATGGGTAAAAGCAGCCCTGCAACTCAAGCACTGGCTTGCAACGGAAGGTAAAAGCAGCCCTGCAACTCAAGCTCTGGCTTGCACCAATGGTTAAAAGCAGCCCTGCAACTCAAGCACTGGCTTGCAACGGAAGGTAAAAGCAGCCCTGCAACTCAATCTCTGGCTTGCACCAATGGGTAAAAGCAGACCTGCAACTCAAGCTCTGGCTTACACCAATGGGTAAAAGCAGCCCTGAAACTCAAGCTCTGGCTGGCACCAATGGGTAAAAGCAGCCCTGCAACTCAAGCTCAGGCTTACACCGCAGGCTCAGGCTTGCAACCGAAGGTAAAAGCAGCCCTGCAACTCAAGCTCTGGCTTACACCGCAGGCTCTGGCTGGCAACGGAACGTAAAAGCAGCCCTGCAACTCAACCTCTGGCTTACACCACAGGCTCTGGCGTGCAACGGAAGGTAAAAGCAGTCCTGTAACTCAAGCACTGACTTGCACCAATGGGTAAAAGGAGCTCTGCAACTCAAGCACTGGCTTGCACCAATGGGTAAAAGCAGCCCTGCAACTCAAGCACTGGCTTGCACCAATGGGTAAAAGCAGCCCTGCAACTCAAGCTCTGGCTTGCAACGGAACGTAAAAGCAGCGCAGCCCTGCAACTCAAGCTCTGGCTTGCAACAGAAGGTAAAAGCAGCCCTGCAACTCAAGATCTGGCTTGCAACGGAAGATAAAAGCAGCCCTGCAACTCAAGCTCTGGCTCACACCACAGGCTCTGGCTTGCAACGGAAGGTAAAAGCAGCCCTGCAACTCAAGCTCTGGCTTGCAACGGAAGGTAAAAGCAGCCCTGCAACTCAAGCACTGGCTTGCACCAATGGGTAAAAGCAGCCCTGCAACTCAAGCACTGGCTTGCACCAATGGGTAAAAGTAGCCCTGCAACTCAAGCACTGACTTGCAACGGAAGGTAAAAGCAGCCCTGCAACTCAAGCTCTGGCTTACACCACAGGCTCTGGCTTGCAACGGAAGGTAAAAGCAGCCCTGCAACTCAAGCTCTGGCTTGCAACGGAAGGTAAAAGCAGCCCTGCAACTCAAGCTCTGGCTTGCAACGGAAGGTAAAAGCAGCCCTGAAACTCAAGCTCTAGCTTACACCGCAGGCTCTGGCTTGCAATGGAAGGTAAAAGCAGCCCTGCAACTCAAGCTCTGGCTTTGTAACGCCCTGAACGTCTCAGGATCGTTTAACAGACACGATAATGAGAACGCAACCACTTGTGAAGGTTTAGTTATTTTAATGAAGGCAAAAATAATACAAGGAATAAACAAAGGTTATAGTCACTGGAATCCTCCAGGCTAAGTACGTTACCAGCCCACAGCACGGATGATCCTAACCGTCCTCTGCATATACGCCGATCCCGGCGTATGCCAACAGAGGGCAGAAATGAAATGGCCGACAATGCCAATCGGTAGGCTGTGAGGGGCACGAAGAGTGTTGGGGAGAATCGAGGAGTCAGGGAAACACCCAGCCGGGGTCTCTACCTGAAGGGAGCAGCCGCTCAACCTCTTCCTCAGACTGCACCGGGACGCGGAGTCACCTCCTGGTGATGCGTCACCGATACCCCAATCACAAGCAAAGAAGACTGAACCGAGAGCAGCCGCTCGATCGATCCCATGGACTTCCGAGCCTGTAACGCGGCAAACACCTCCTGGTGTGCGTTACAGCTGGCAGTCCCTGTATCTCTGGTCGGGCTGGGAGTTACGACTCCAACCAGCAAAAGCGCCACTGCGCTTTGACTCAGCTGAGTCAAAAAGCGAAGCTCAATGGTTATCCGGTAGAGCTTCCGGGTCCTTCACAGGTGACGATGGGGCAAGACACGGCCCAGGGAGTAACGACTCGACCTACCTCCGTTCTTGCCTTACTGGAGCACCACTCCGGAACACTGCTCTTCACTAAGCAGGTACGTCGGTGTAAACACAATATCCGACAGCGTTGTACCTCCCGGTTCCTCCCTTTATAGGGCGTGTTTTCCTTGAGTTATGTAACAGCTCTCCTGTTTACATAAGGGCGTGTTTTCCTTGAGTTATGTAACAGCTCTCCTGTTTACATAAGGGCGTGTTTTCCTTGAGTTATGTAACAGCTCTCCTGTTTACATAAGGGCGTGTTTTCCTCCCCTCGCATGACAGGAATTCTTGACAGTACATCCTCCCTCTCAGCGGCTCCCCACGGGTCCAGCGCTGGCAGGAAAACGCCGATGGAACAAGGAGACCAAGCGCGGAGCATGAACCCCTTCAGCCGGTTCCCATGACTGCTCCTCCGGGCCATAGCCTTTCCACGCAACCAGGTACCACAGCTTCCCCATGCGCCATTTGGACGCCCGTATGCCCGACACTTCATACTCCACCTCCGACTCCACGCATACCGGCCTAGGTGTCCCAGACGGCTTGGAGGGTGCTGGTTTGAGCAATGATACATGAAAGACAGGGTGTATCCGTAATGACTGGGGCAAGCACACCTTCACGTTCACGGGACCCATACACTTGGTAATTCGATAGGGGCCCATGTACTTGGGATGGAACACACTGTTCTTTCGAAACCTCATGTTTCTTGTGGATATCCAGACGTAGTCTCCAGTGCGGTACAGTGGCCCGGGCCTCCTCTTCCTGTCTGCCGCAGCCTTGTATCTTCTCTTGGCCTCTATTAGGACAGCCCTTGAGCGCATCAACGTGTCTTTTATGTGTGCCACCCTGTCCGCTGTGGCGGGAATCCTGTCCTCTCTGAACGGATGTAGAAATGGCAAGAACCTGGGATGTTGGCCATAGTTGCTATAGAACGGAGATGACTGTGTGGAGCTGTGAGTGGCGTTGTTATAGGCTATCTCTGCAACCCATAGCAAGTCGACCCATTCTTCCCTGCCCTGGTCCACAAAACATCGCAGATACTGTTTGAGCGTTTGGTTCAGGCGCTCAGTTTGGCCGTCCGTTTGAGGGTGGTAGCTGGTGGACAGGGCGGTCTTAACATGCAGCGCAGTGCACCAAGTCTTCCAGAATTGCGCAGTAAACTGCGACCCCCGGTCCGACACGATCACCCCAGGTAATCCATGCAGTCGTACCACATTCTTTAGGAGTAGTGACGCCAATTCCCCGGCCGTAGGGACTCTCTTGCAGGGGATGAAGTGCCCCATTTTCGTCAAGTAATCCACCACCACCAGTATTGCCGTCATCCCCTGGTCTACCGGTAGGCCCACCACGAAGTCCAGTGATATGCTATCCCATGGTCTATCCGGGGTCGGAAGTGGATGTAAGAGCCCTTGGGTTCGGCCATGGTCGGCCTTCATGGTAGCACACGTAGGACACTCCTGTCCCCACCTCCTGACATCCACTCTCATGGTTGGCCACCAGAAATGCCGTCCCATGCTAGCCACTGTTTTCTCAAAGCCCAAATGACCTGCGCATGGAGAGTCATGGCACCAGATGAATGCTTGTTTCCTTAGCCTAGGCGTGGGTATCAATAGGCACCTGCCCTTCAGGGGTATCCCGTCCTTCAGCTGCCATTCTCTGTGACTGAGGAGCCACCTCCGCCATGCGAATGACCTGATCCCTCTCTTTATTCCCCTCAGGAAAGTATCCGGTTGGATAACCCCCAATACCATCCTCGGGGAAATGATGGAATGCTCGGTCGCAGGCAATGGTTCCTTAACTGCAGATTGACGGGACAGGGCGTCCGCCTTCCGGTTTCCCGTCCCCGGCCGATATGTGATGCGGAAGTTGAACCCCGCAAAGAAGATCATCCACCGCAGCTGTCTGGGAGAAAGGTGTCTCGTGGCCGTCATGAACTGTAGGTTCCGATGGTCCGTGTACACCGATACCACATGTCTTGCCCCCATCAACCAATGCCTCCATTCGGTGAAGGCGTCCTTGATTGCGAGAAGCTCCTTCTCCGCAATATGGTAGTTGCGTTCGGCGTCGTTGAGTTTGCGGGACATGTACGCAACGGGATGAAGCACCCCTGTGTCGTGGTTGCGTTGGGACAAGATAGCCCCCAGCGCCACATCCGATGCGTCCGCTTCCACCACGTAGGGGAGATCCGGATCGGGGTGAGCCAACACCGGCGCCTTACCAAAGGCGCTTTTCAGGGCCTCAAAGGCTGTGTTCGCTTCAGGGGACCAGACAAACTCCTTGGACTTCCTCAGTAGCTGTGTGATTGGGGCCACCAATCCTGAAAATCCATCTATAAACCGCCTGTAAAAGTTGGCGAAGCCAATGAAACTTTGGACGTCCTTCACGCTTTGGGGCACCGGCCATTCTTTCACCGCCTTGATCTTTCGTTCTGCCATCTCCTGTCCCTCTGGACTCAGCATCACTCCGAGGAATTCCACGGATGTGACGTGGAAGTCACACTTGCTGAGTTTACAAAACAGCATGTTTTCCCTCAGCTTTTGGAGCACAGCTTTGACGTGGTGTACGTGCTCCTCCACACTGGACGAATAGATGAGGATGTCGTCGATATATACGACCACGTAGATATCCAACTCCTCTCTGAATACCTCATTCAAAAAGTACTGAAAGGCTGCCGGGGCGTTGCACAGACCGAACGGCATGACGAGATACTCAAAAAGGCCGAACCTGGTCTTAAAGGCGGTCTTCCACTCGTCTCCGTCCCTCATGCGCACCAGATGGTATGCCCCTTTCAAATCCAACTTGGTGTAGATACGAGCTTTCTTGACCTGTTCCAGAAGTACACTGATGAGAGGCAAGGGGTACCGATTCTTTACGGTTATCGCATTCAATGCCCTAAAGTCCACACAGGCTCTCAGCTCCCCATTAGCCTTCGGGATGAAGAAGAGTGGCGAGGCGGCCGGAGACTTGGACGGGCGGATGAATCCTAGCTTGAGGAGTTTATCCAGGTACCCCCGGAGATGCACGTTTTCAGGCTCCGTCAGGGCATACAGCCTGCCGCTGGGAACGCTGGCCCCTGGCACCAGGTCGATCTGGCAGTCAAACTGTCTATGTGGTGGTAGCACTTCCGCCTTCACCTCATCAAATACATCCTCAAAACTGTGATAAGCCTGGGGCAGAGCCACATCTTTTTCTGCCGCTGTAGCCACCGTCTGACTCCCACTCTCATCTGCGTCAAAGGATTCCGTTCTTATTCCACAATGCAGGATGCAATACGGTGACGTCAGTTCGATGCGATGTGTTGGCCAATCCACAGAGGGGTTGTGTTTCTGTAGCCACGGCAATCCCAATATGACGCCATATTGGGGCGCTCGGATGATGTTAAAATCGATTTGTTCCAAATGGTTCCTCCCACATCTCATCGGAAGGACCCCCGTGTGCTGCCCGATGGGCCCCGTCACCAATCGCCTTCCGTCTACAGCATAGACGTCTTCGGGTACAGCTTTGGGAAGAAGCACTAGCCCTAGCCTGCATGCCTCGTTGTGGTCCATAAACATGCCAGTGGCCCCTGAATCCACCATGGCCACAACGGGTATCCACTGGTCATGCACTCCCACGTGCACCGTGAGAAACAGGTGTCGTTGTCCCTTAGTGACCGAGTTGGAAAGTGAAGGGATGGATGAGTGACTCCGAGATGCCCCTTCTTTGGTCTGGGAGTCCTCTAGTTTTCCGCCGGTACGTCCACCACGGCTGTTACCGACCGGTTGGCCCGATAACGTGACGTCTTCGGTTTGGCAGGGCATTCACGTACGTAGTGGCCTTTTTTGCCACAATATAGGCACAATCCTTGTTTACGGCGTGACTCTTTCTCCGTGGCTGTGAGGCTCGCTCGTATTGCGCCGATGTCCATGGGTTCTCCCTTGGATGCGGTGGCAGTTTCAGGGCTTCCCACTGTCACATAGGATGGAAGGGATTTTCCTTTTCTCCCATGATCCCCCTTTCTTTCACTTAGCCTATGTTCCAGCCGTAATACCAGGTTGATAAGGCCCTCACACGTCTTGGGTTGTGGGTCAATATGAGCCACGGCGTCCTTGAGCTCATCGCACAGCCCGTGATGGAAGAGCGCCGTCTGTTTAGCAACAGGCCACTTGGTTTCCGCAACCAGCCTTCGGAACGCGTTGAGATACTGCACCAGGTCGTTGGATCCCTGTCTTAACTCAAGCATTTCACGGTCCGCCGTGTACGAGTCAGCCCTTCTGTCGAAGACCTTCAGGAATTCCTCGCGAAAAGCACCCCAATCACATAAGATGGGGTCGTCCCTGCTCACCAGAGGTACGGCCCATTGTGCCGCGTTTCCAGCCAAATAGGATATAAGGAAAGCCACACGAGCCTGACTCGTGGGGAACGCCCTTGGTTTGCACGATAAATGTAGCGCCACTTGTGTGAGGAATACCTGCACTGTGTTAGGATCCCCACTGTACCTCTCTGGTGTTGCCAAGGGGACGGCTACCGGCATTTCCACTACTACCGCAGGGGTCTGGTTCGTGAGGGAGGTGCTGGGCGTGAGCGGGTCCAATTGGATAGCATCCAGTCTGGCTTTTACATCGGCTGTTTCTTGCCTGGAGGCAGCCAATTCAATTTGCACGGTCGCTAAAGCAGCCAGCACATCATCAAGTGTTGCCATGTCTGTTATCGACCGGGAGACAGTTAGTGTTATTAAGGTCGGATATTTTGTAACGCCCTGAACGTCTCAGGATCGTTTAACAGACACGATAATGAGAACGCAACCACTTGTGAAGGTTTAGTTATTTTAATGAAGGCAAAAATAATACAAGGAATAAACAAAGGTTATAGTCACTGGAATCCTCCAGGCTAAGTACGTTACCAGCCCACAGCACGGATGATCCTAACCGTCCTCTGCATATACGCCGATCCCGGCGTATGCCAACAGAGGGCAGAAATGAAATGGCCGACAATGCCAATCGGTAGGCTGTGAGGGGCACGAAGAGTGTTGGGGAGAATCGAGGAGTCAGGGAAACACCCAGCCGGGGTCTCTACCTGAAGGGAGCAGCCGCTCAACCTCTTCCTCAGACTGCACCGGGACGCGGAGTCACCTCCTGGTGATGCGTCACCGATACCCCAATCACAAGCAAAGAAGACTGAACCGAGAGCAGCCGCTCGATCGATCCCGTGGACTTCCGAGTCTGTAACGCGGCAAACACCTCCTGGTGCGTTACAGCTGGCAGTCCCTGTATCTCTGGTCTGGCTGGGAGTTACGACTCCAACCAGCAAAAGCGCCACTGCGCTTTGACTCAGCTGAGTCAAAAAGCGAAGCTCAATGGTTATCCGGTAGAGCTTCCGGGTCCTTCACAGGTGACGATGGGGCAAGACACGGCCCAGGGAGTAACGACTCGACCTACCTCCGTTCTTGCCTTACTGGAGCACCACTCCGGAACACTGCTCTTCACTAAGCAGGTACGTCGGTGTAAACACAATATCCGACAGCGTTGTACCTCCCGGTTCCTCCCTTTATAGGGCGTGTTTTCCTTGAGTTATGTAACAGCTCTCCTGTTTACATAAGGGCGTGTTTTCCTTGAGTTATGTAACAGCTCTCCTGTTTACATAAGGGCGTGTTTTCCTTGAGTTATGTAACAGCTCTCCTGTTTACATAAGGGCGTGTTTTCCTCCCCTCGCATGACAGGAATTCTTGACAGGCTTACACCGCAGTCTCTGGCTGGCAACGGAAGGTAAAAGCAGCCCTGCAACTCAAGCTCTGGCTTACACCACAGGCTCTGGTGTGCAACGGAAGATAAAAGCAGTCCTGCAACTCAAGCACTGACTTGCACCAATGGGTAAAAGCAGCTCTGCAACTCAAGCACTGGCTTGCACCAATGGGTAAAAGCAGCCGTGTAACTCAAGCACTGGCTTGCAACGGCAGGTAAAAGCAGCCCTGCAACTCAAGCTCTGGCTTGCAACGGAAGGTAAAAGCAGCGCAGCCCTGCCACTCAAGCTCTGGCTTGCACCAATGGGTAAAAGCAGCCCTGCCACTCAAGCTCTGGCTTGCACCAATGGGTAAAAGCAGCCCTGACACTCAAGCTCTGGCTTGCAGCAGTGGGTAAAAGCAGCCCTGCAACTCAAGCACTGGCTTGCAACGGAAGGTAAAAGCAGCCCTGCACTCAAGCACTGGCTTGCACCAATGGGTAAAAGCAGCCATGTAACTCAACCACTGGCTTGCAACGGAAGGCAAAAGCAGCCCTGCAACTCAAGCTCTGGCTTGCAACGGAAGGTAAAAGCAGCCCTGCAACTCAAGCACTGGCTTGCAACGGAAGGTAAAAGCAGCACAGCCCTGCAACTCAAGCTCTGGCTTGCACGAATGGGTAAAAGCAGCGCAGGCCTGCAACTCAAGCTCTGGCTTGCACCAATGGGTAAAAGCAGCGCAGGCCTGCAACTCAAGCTCTGGCTTGCACCAATGGGTAAAAGCAGCGCAGCCCTGCAACTCAAGCTCTGGCTTGCACCAATGAGTAAAAGCAGCCGTGTAACTCAAGCACTGGCTTGCAACGGAAGGTAAAAGCAGCCCTGCAACTCAAGCTCTGGCTTGCAACGGAAGGTAAAAGCTGCCCTGCAACTCAAGCACTGGCTTGCACCAATGGGTAAAAGCAGCGCAGCCCTGCAACTCAAGCTCTGGCTTGCAACGGAAGGTAAAAGCAGCACAGCCCTGCAACTCAAGCTCTGGCTTGCACCAATGGGTAAAAGCAGCCCTGCAACTCAAGCTCTGGCTGGCACCAATGGGTAAAAGCAGCCATGTAACTCAAGCACTGGCTTGCAACGGAAGGCAAAAGCAGCCTTGCAACTCACGCTCTGGCTTGCACCAATGGGTAAAAGAAGCCCTGCAACTCAAGCTCTGGCTTGCACCAATGGGTAAAAGCAGCCCTGCAACTCAAGCACTGGCTTGCACCAACGGGTAAAAGCAGCCCTGCAACTCAAGCTCTGGCTTGCACCAATGGGTAAATGCAGCCCTGCAACTCAAGCACTGGCTTGCACCAATGGTCAAAAGCAGCCCGGCAACTCAAGCACTGGCTTGCACCAACGGGTAAATGCAGCCCTGCAACTCAAGCACTGGCTTGCACCAATGGTCAAAAGCAGCCCGGCAACTCAAGCACTGGCTTGCACCAATGGGTAAAAGCAGCCCTGAAACTCAAGCTCTGGCTGGCACCAATGGGTAAAAGCAGCCCTGCAACTCAAGCTCAGGCTTACACCGCAGGTCTGGCTTGCAACGGAAGGTAAAAGCAGCCCTGCAACTCAAGCACTGGCTGGCACCAATGGGTAAAAGCAGCCCTGCAACTCAAGCTCAGGCTTACACCGCAGGCTCTGGCTTGCAACAGAAGGTAAAAGCAGCCCTGCAACTCAAGCTCTGGCTTGCAACGGAAGGTAAAAGCAGCCCCGCAACTCAAGCTCTGGCTTGCAACGGAAGGTAAAAGCAGCCCTGCAACTCAAGCTCTGGCTTACACCACAGGCTCTGGCGTGCAACGGAAGGTAAAAGCAGTCCTGCAACTCAAGCACTGACTTGCACCAATGGGTAAAAGCAGCCCTGCAACTCAAGCTCTGGCTTGCACCAATGGGTAAAAGCAGCCCTGCAACTCAAGCTCTGGCTTGCACCAATGGGAAAAAGCAGCCTTGCAACTCAAGCTCTGGCTGGCACCAATGGGTAAAAGCAGCCATGTAACTCAAGCACTGGCTTGCAACGGAAGGTAAAAGCAGCCCTGCAACTCAAGCTCTGGCTGGCACCAATGGGTAAAAGCAGCCCTGCAACTCAAGCTCTGGCTTGCAACGGAAGGTAAAAGCAGCCCTGCAACTCAAGCTCTGGCTTGCACAAATGGGTAAAAGCAGCCCTGCAACTCAAGCACTGGCTTGCAACGGAAGGTAAAAGCAGCCCTGCAACTCAAGCACTGGCTTGCAACGGAAGGTAAAAGCAGCCCTGCAACTCAAGCTCTGGCTCGCACCAATGGGTAAAAGCAGCCCTGCAACTCAAGCTAAGGCTTACATCGCAGGCTCTGGCTTGCAACGGAAGGTAAAAGCAGCCCTGCAACTCAAGCTCTGGCTTGCACCAATGGGTAAAAGCAGCCCTGCAACTTAAGCTCTGGCTTGCACCAATGGGTAAAAGAAGCCCTGCAACTCAAGCACTGACTTGCACCAATGGGTAAAAGCAGCCCTGCAACTCAAGCACTGGCTCGCACCAATGGGTAAAAGCAGCCGTGTAACTCAAGCACTGGCTTGCAACGGCAGGTAAAGCAGCCCTGCAACTCAAGCTCTGGCTCGCAACAATGGGTAAAAGCAGCCCTGCAACTCAAGCTCTGGCTTGCAACGGAAGGTAAAAGCAGCCCTGCAACTCAAGCACTGGCTCGCAACAATGGGTAAAAGCAGCCCTGCAACTCAAGCTCTGGCTTGCACCAATGGGTAAAAGCAGCCGTGTAACTCAAGCACTGGCTTGCAACGGCAGGTAAAGCAGCCCTGCAACTCAAGCTCTGGCTTGCACCAATGGGTAAAAGCAGCCCTGCAACTCAAGCTCTGGCTTGCACCAATGGGTAAAAGCAGCCCTGCAACTCAAGCTCTGGCTTGCACCAATGGGTAAAAGCAGCGCAGCCCTGCATCTGAAGCTCTGCCTTGCACCAATGAGTAAAAGCAGCCGTGTAACTCAAGCACTGGCTTGCAACGGAAGGTAAAAGCAGCCCTGCAACTCAAGCACTGGCTTGCACCAATGGGTAAAAGCAGCCCTGCAACTTAAGCACTGGCTTGCACCAATGGGTAAAAGCAGCGCAGCCCTGCAACTCGAGCTCTGGCTTGCACCAATGGATAAAAGCAGCCCTGCCACTCAAGCTCTGGCTTGCACCAATGGGTAAAAGCAGCCCCGACACTCAAGCTCTGGCTTGCACCAATGGGTAAAAGCAGCCCTGCAACTCAAGCACTGGCTTGCACCAACGGGTAAAAGCAGCCCTGCAACTCAAGCTCTGGCTTACACCGCAGGCTCTGGCTTGCAACGGAAGGTAAATGCAGCCCTGCAACTCAAGCACTGGCTTGCACCAATGGTCAAAAGCAGCCCTGCAACTCAAGCTCTGGCTGGCACCAATGGGTAAAAGCAGCCATGTAACTCAAGCACTGGCTTGCAACGGAAGGCAAAAGCAGCCCTGCAACTCAAGCTCTGGCTTGCACAAATGGGTAAAAGCAGCGCAGGCCTGCAACTCAAGCTCTGGCTTGCACCAATGGGTAAAAGCAGCGCAGCCATGTAACTCAAGCACTGGCTTGCACCAATGGGTAAAAGCAGCCGTGCAACTCAAGCTCTGGCTTGCAACGGAAGGTAAAAGCAGCCCAGCCCTGCAACTCAAGCTCTGGCTTGCACCAATGGGCAAAAGCAGCCCTGCAACTCAAGCACTGGCTTGCAACGGAAGGTAAAAGCAGCCCTGCAACTCAAGCTCTGGCTTGCACCAATGGGTAAAAGCAGCCGTGTAACTCAAGCACTGGCTTGCAACTGCAGGTAAAGCAGCCCTGCAACTCAAGCTCTGGCTTGCAACGGAAAGTAAAAGCATCCCTGCCACTCAAGCTCTGGCTTGCACCAATGGGTAAAAGCAGCCCTGCAACTCAAGCTCTGGCTTGTACCAATGGGTAAAAGCAGCCCTGCAACTCAAGCTCTGGCTTGCACCAATAAGGAAAAGCAGCCCTGCAACTGAAGCTCTGGCTTGCACCAATGGGTAAAAGCAGCGCAGCCCTGCAACTCAAGCTCTGGCTTGCACCAACGGGTAAAAGCAGCGCAGCCCTGCAACTCAAGCTCTGGCTTGCACCAACGGGTAAAAGCAGCGCAGCCCTGCAACTCAAGCTCTGGCTTGCACCAATGGGGAAAAGCAGCCCTGCAACTGAAGCTCTGGCTTGCACCAATGGGTAAAAGCAGCCCTGCAACTCAAGCTAAGGCTTACATCGCAGGCTCTGGCTTGCAACGGAAGGTAAAAGCAGCCCTGCAACTCAAGCTCTGGCTTGCACCAATGGGTAAAAGCAGAGCAGCCCTGCAACTGAAGCTCTGCCTTGCACCAATGAGTAAAAGCAGCCGTGTAACTCAAGCACTGGCTTGCAACGGAAGGTAAAAGCAGTCCTGCAACTCAAGCACTGGCTTGCACCAATGGGTAAAAGCAGCCCTGCAACTCAAGCACTGGCTTGCACCAATGGGTAAAAGCAGCGCAGCCCTGCAACTCAAGCACTGGCTTGCACCAATCGGTAAAAGCAGCGCAGCCCTGCAACTCAAGCTCTGGCTTGCACCAGGTTAGACAAAGCACTCTTTCCACCATACACGCAAGCTGCGGCGTACAAACATACAGACAAGGCTTCGTGGCACGTGAGCTTATCTTGCTCAATACTGGACAAGGCAACTACTCACCCACAGTCCTACAAGCATGAAATATGGACAAAGACTACACAGCGCTACAGAGGCAACGCCAACCTACATACTACACAACCTAGATGTGGAGTAAAGGAAAGATGTGGATATGGAGTGGTGTAAAGGACACAACCCCTGGGGACGCACCCACGACCACTCTCTGGTATTTACAATGAACATGCATCAGAGAGGGGCACTTTCACCATCCGAACCCCATCACACTTTAAAACCCAGACACCGGCTCTGCGAAGCCGTATAAACTTGGCCGCGCTTTTCGGTTATCGCTCTCATAAAGGTCAGGAATGTAAAAAATCACGTGAAATATGGAAACAAATTCCAGAGGAATAAGACACCAGTCAAGAGCAGTTCCCTATCAGGGTTTCTTAGCACGTGAGCTCGAGCGAGTAAAGCACGCATGTAGGCTTCCGGTTCCCGGTTGCCTCTTACACTGAAGAATGGCGGGAGTGTGTTCTGGAAGGTTTATGTTTGACACCACAACAAACCCAAAAGTGCCACGTTACCAGTGAATCGTTGGGGCATATGCCACCGAGACAAAGGAGAGAGGATGTGGCCTAAAGGGTTCGACCTCGGAGCTGGGATACCGGGTTCGAGTCTCCGCAGGGACGCTCAACATCCTGTGATTCTGAGCAAATCACAAAATCTCCCCGTGCCTAAGAACATGTATGTGTCCGTCTGTAACGCAACTGGTGCTCATATAAAGCGCTCTGATAACTTTGGGTCAATTTGGCGCTATATAAAACTCCCCTCAAAAAAGGAATGAGAGGGAAGCAGTGCAATCCTTGTTTACATTTCATGTTTTGCTTCATCTTGTCTTCCTGAACAATATTTGTTTTTCAAGATGTTGTGTTATTGTGTTTTTTTCTTTTCAACATTTGACCCTGCTAAAGTAAATAATTTGAACTGCGCAACCTCCAGGTGTCTGAGTGAGTTAACGTTGCAGGTGGTTATTTACGCAAATGTACAATCGAGTGTTTTGAAGTTAATGTAGAAAGCAATGCGAGTTTATCACAGTGCCTGTAAGAGGGTCAAAGAAGATTGCAGAATACATGCACATGCAATTCTGGGCCTCTCTGCAGACTGCACAGCGCGATAGTTGCATATGTGCCAATTTTAATTTTTTGAAACAGTGATATATGAAGTTTGGGGATTTCATAAAAAAAGTAGCAAGAGAAAGGTCGTGTCTAACAGGGTAAGAAACTGTAGAAGAAAGTAGTGTGACAGGACAGAGGATGTGTCTGAGACATGCCGAAAGCCACTATCACTTCCACAAACCTTAGTAATAGTTTTCATGTATCTGACATAGATAACAAGCATTGGCAGGCCCTATGGGCCTGAATTGCTTTAGATATTCAGAATCTTTTGAAAATGTTTTGATTGAATTTTACAGTGTAAACAACAGCAGGGTGTGACATCTGTTGACTGACAATGACAACGTTGAGCAACAAGCACAATCTGGTTTTGTCCGCACAGATATCAAATGACTACAATGAAAAATACCAGATGGTACAGAGATGTAGAATGCTCTCATCGTACAGTGAACATCAACAACCGTATGGTGTCACAACACCTCACCTGCCAGCAACAATCCCTGCCTCATTTGTGAACCGAATACTCAAAACGACTCTAGCCCACCAGTTTTATCGAGTTTGCCCCAGCCGCCACCGAGCAGGTGGTTGAGCTCATTCATTCTACAAAATCAGGATCCCCCATGACCCTTGTCCACCGTCTGTGCTAAAAATGATTTCTGAACCCATGGCATCAAATTTAATTTAATTTTATGTTCGCGACTGGATTTTTCCCTACAATTTGAAAGAAGGCCTCAATCCTCCCCCTTCTGAAGAAATCTAATCAGGACCCAGAAAATCCTGCTAAGTACCGTCCTATGTCCAGGCTATCCTTTCCCGCAAAGATTGTAGAGAAAATGATGAATTCCCAAGTGACTCAGTTTATCCAGGCAAGCCATCTGCTAGACTGCACCCAGTGTGTGCTTAGACCTGGACATAGCACCGAGACTGCTCTAATCAAAGCTACTTGCGAGCTAAGGGCCGCCTTAGACAATGGAGGCTCAGCAGCACTCATCCTTCTTGACTTATCGGCGGCCTTCGATACAGAGGACAACACCATCTTGGTCCACTGTCTCGAGTCGCTAAGCATAAAAAGTAAAGCCCTGTCTCTCTTGAACTCATTTCTGAGGGGTAGAGAACATACAGTGATTTTGGACAATTTCACAGCTCTCCCTTCCGTGTGGGGTCCCGCAGGGGGTCATCATTCAGCCCAACTCTTTTCAACCTTTATGTTACAGAACTAGCTTCGCTAATTTGATTCTTCGGTTTCTCTCTTACTTCCTACGCAGACGACACTCAAATTGTGTTGTCAGCCTCCAACAATGCTAACTCTATAAGCTCTCAGCTACACAACTGTATGAGAGCAATTGGTGTCTGGATGGCCATCACCGCCTAAAACTAAACTCAGATAAAACTGAGGTCTTCCTTTTTGGAAACAACCCACAGTTCTGGACCCCAACCAGCTGGCCTTCTAAATTAGGACCTGTCCCATCCCCCGGCATGAAGGCCAAAAGTCTAGGAGTAATAATTGATGATAAACTTAACTTCAGCAAACAGATCAACTCAGTAATTTCCTCCTCTTTTATCACTTTGAGAGCAATCAGGAAAATCCTTCCTTTCATCCCGCTAATTCCTGAAAAACAGTAATCACATTGATAATTTTATCTAAAATAGGTTAGTGTAACAGTTTGTACCTTAATCTTCAAGGGCAATACCTGAATAAACTGCAGATCTTACAAGATACGGCAGCCGGACGACTCCTAGTGCTCCCTAAATTTCACTCTGTCACCCAAACTATCAAAGGCCTTCATTGGCTGATGGTCAGGAATCACATTAAATTCAAGGCACTTGGTACAACATACAAGTCTCTGCATAATATTGGCCCTGAGTTCTTGAAACAGGTTGTTTCCGAAGCATCTTTGTGTCAGGAGCCACCAAACACTGGAACCTCTTATCTTCTAATATTAGAGCTGCCCCATCGCTGCTAGTCTTCAGAAAGCTCTTGAAAATCTGGCTTTTTAACGATTAGTCTCACTCACAGTCTCTGTCTATGTTCATGCTGAGTCAGCGCCAAGACACCTTAGGTTAGACATGCACGTTACAAATCTGTTAACATAACATAATGCGTAAACTGGGGATAAACTGGGAAGATGAGTTTACTGAGGATGGGCGGACGGGTTCAGAAATCATAGCAGAGGTTGGAGGGCCAGGCCAAAATGGTGAGAGTAGGGTATCATGTGGGTCAGTGGGACGGCGTAGGGATGGGTGGATGTGGGGTGTGCGCGATAGCTTCTTTGCGAGCTACCGATTAGGGTGGTGATGCCTAAATGTCAAGGTGTGATCATGGGGAAAGATCATCATTTCCCATCTCCTGTTAGAAATGCACAAGAAGGGTTGCCCGTTGAGGGGAAAATGGGCAGTTTGCGCAAACCACGTATCTCTTCAGAGCAAAGTGCGTCTTCCTCCGCCGTGCTCCATTTGTGCACGGCCCCATGATACATGGCAACTGGAGGAGCGGGTTGCGGAACGCCAGTGGAGTGTAAGCGTGCGCTTGGTGATAAGGAGTGCCAGTGCTGTGAATCAGGTGTGTATTTTTTGTTGTTTTTTGCACTTAAACAATCCCAGGGAGCAAGCTTCCCACCAGTTTATCCGGCAGTTCTATAAACTTGTGCAGAATGATGTAAACTGGGTGCCCATAGCTTTGTAGAGCTGGGCAGGACCATATCATGTGGCTGAGGTCTGTGTCGGGTGCGCAGCAGAGTGGGCAGCCAATGCGCACCTCGGGTAAATAACGATTCAATTGCAACAGGGTTAGATAGGCCCGGTGAACGATAAAGAATTATATATTCTTAAACCGTGAGATGCGGGAGACCTGTTGGGGGGAACTCCAGCGCTTGGCTCCATTGCCTGTCATGTAGCACCCTCCAAAAGTAATCCTGCCAACTTCTGGCATAGTCCAGCTAGAGCGCTGACCACCAGTTTGCAGATGGCTGTACTGACCCAGGTAATGAGATGGCGTGCGTCACCCAAGGTAAGGATAGTTTGCAGAACGAGGTGTTTGTCGGGTTCCTCAGTCACTATGTCCCAAAAGGTGTAACAAGTATGATGAAGCTACCTATGTAGTAAGAATTTACCTGGAGGGAGGCCATGCTCCTCCACCAGCTGATCAAATGGGAGCAAGTGGCCTTCGGAGAAGAGATTGCCCAATGTGAATATCGAGCATTCTGTCCAGACCTTTAACTCACCAGTACCATAGACTCTTGGAGCTCGGAGTAATCTGACTAGAGGTAAGGTCAGGCATATATTAGGGTGCCGCAGGAGAGGTGATGTATCTGGATCCTACATGTCCGGGCTACTGCCACTTGTAAGGGCCATAGTGAGAGGAGTAGTGCCTTTGTGAGAAGTAAGCCACAAATCATTGTTGCCGGCTGAAGAACCCGTTTGGTGAAGGCCTCTCCTAGATAGTATCCTGCAGTCCACCGAGACAGCCATTTGGGTTGGGCTGCTAGATAATATGCTTTGAATGATGGAGCACCTAGACCCTCCCCTGTCCAGCGTGAGATGCAACTTTGCGAGGGCCACCCGGCAGCACTTGCTGGCCCAGATGAGGATGCAAAGGGTGTTTAGCTCTTTAAAGAAGCAAGGCGGTGGGACTACTGGTACGTTTGTGAAATAGTACAGAAGGCGGGGTAGTATTATCATTTTCTCTAGGGCAATCTTTCCTCGGAGGGCCAAAGGCAAGGACTGCCAGAGTGTATTTGTGCCCTGGTTTCCACTAGGGCTTTGCGGAGGTTCCTCTCGTAAAGGTCTGCAGGAGTGTGGTAGAGGTAGACCCCTAGATATTGGATCGCCAGAGTGTGTCAGTGAAGGCGAGCCTCCCCTAAGTGCACCACTTGTAGTTATAGGCCCGGGCAAAGGTGGTAGTTGGCCGATTTGCCCAGTTGAGAAGGAGTCCAGTGGCTGAGGCATAGTCAGTCAGGGTGTCCCAAAGGGGCAATAGGTAATTTGTTACATCACGTAAGTACAGGAGAATGTTGTTCACGTAGAGTGATATAGCGCGTGAGAATGTCCCATGTTTGGTCCTCCTTACGGTCGTATGGCTAGTGGCTCCAGAGGGAGCACAAATAAAAATGGGGAGAGTTGGCAACCCTGTCTCTCCCTAAGACTGACAGGGTAGGGGACTGAGATAAGGCAGCCCAGGCGGATCCAGGAGATGGGCTTAGAATATAAGAGCTGAGTGTATGCAAAGAGTTTGGGCCCAATACCCATGCGGGTGAGGACTGTGAATAGATAGTGCCAGGTTGGAGTGTCAAATGCTTTCTCCAGGTCCAGGATAAGGCAGGCCGCTCACGTGAACCGTTCTTTGACCTGATCCTGCCCATGGAAAAGATGACAGATGTTCTGTGAGGTGCTGTGGCCCAGATGAAGCCATTTTGGTCAATATGTACAAGCTTCAGGAGTGTTGGGCGTATCTGTCAGCTAAGATCTTGCCTAAGATTGTATAATCCGCCCCAAGAAAGGCGATAGGCCTATAGGATGTCAGTTCCTTGGGGTCTCTGTCTGGTTTTGGGAAGAAGATTAGGAGGGATTCCCGGAGAGAGTGTGGAAGCTCACCAGAGTTTAATGCAGCCTCATGCAGTTCTACTAGGTGCAGTGCCACATTGGACGAGAAGGTGTGGTAATATCAAAGGGGAAGACCATCCATTGTTGCGGTCGAGATCGCGGATTGCCTGTTTCATGTCGGTGGGTGTTATTGTGGCATCTAAAGAGAGCCTAGTGGAGGTCAGAATGCATGGTAGGGTGATATCAAACAGGAACACGTTGGAGTGGCCCATTGTAGTGCCCGGTAGTTCCTGGTATATGGAAAAAGGGTAATCATAGAAGGCCTGTAGTATGCCATTCTGCATGCGAGTGGTGAGGCCCGTGGGGGTAACTACTTCTGTGATAGGGTCTGTCGAGGATTCCTGCCGGACCAGCCAGGCTAGGAGTCTGCCAAATTTATCTTCCTCCCTGTGAACTTTGGCCACCTGGGCTGTGAAATTGTAACGACGCAGGCGTTCAAGAAGGGCTGTGTTTGTGTTTGTCCCTTCTTCTAGCTGCGAGGTGAGCATGGGGTTGCTACCTGCTGCTTTACCCAGTGAGGCTAGGTTGTTCTCGGCTGCCGTAATATCCCTCTCTAGGGTTCTCAGGTGCCCACTATAGTTTGGATGCAGATGCCTCTCGTCACCCCCTTAAAGGCATCCCACTCCAACGCCCTGGTGGAGACCGTGTCTCGATTTTAAGAGACGCACTGTCTAATGTGCGTCCTCTGTTCGTCACAGAACACCGGATCCTCCAGGCATTCCTGAGGGAGCCTCCATGCGGGGGTAGGTGGGTGCTCATTCAAGGTTCAAGGCGTGCATCATGGTCTGAAATAAAACAACCTAGGTAGTCAGAGTGTCGGATGAGAGGCACAAGGAGGGCGGAACAAAGAAAGCGTTCTAGATGCGCTTGCAGGTTGTGAGGTATGGAATGAGAAGATTAAAGCCTGGTCGTAGGATTTTGGAATCGCCAGGCATCTGCGAGAGACCTGTGTCATACCCAGCTCCTAAATCAGCTCACCTGTGCATGTGGGGGGATTGGGCAATTGGGGGTGGGATCTATCCAGTGTGAGGTCGAGGATGCAGTTGTAGTCGCCACTCTATACCCACGGTAGTGCAGTATTGTGAGCTAGTGTGGTGGAGAAGGGTGTCCCCGGTCCGTACTGGGAGTGTAAATGCTCCCTATGAGGTTAGGACGGCCGTCAAGATGGCCCTCAAAGAGCACAGATGCCAAAACTGCATCTGATCTGTGGAAACGAACAGCTTTGGGGGCTTTTGTATTTTAATCACCAAATTTAAATCATTTGTAAAACGATTTTTGAACGGAACGTTTTTTGAATGTGTGTACTGTTATTTGTCCATTGTAAAAATATTATTGCACTTTAGGAACTGAATGAAAATTTTAATATGTAAATCGTGCTGCCCATTTTAAACGCAGTATTGCACTTTAAGGAGGGAAAGTGGAAACCCGGTTTATTTACCTTTCCTGCTACCTCCACGTAATCTAGAGGGCTGGGACGGTCCCGCGTTTTGTTAGCGGGCCGCCATTTTGGATCGGGGTCAGCACTCTAGTTGTTGTGCTGCCTGCCTGACGCCACCATAAAAGGCATGCTCTTCTGCAGAGCCAAAGAACGACTCTGGAGGAAGGAATACTCAGATCGATAAATTGCGCTACAGAGAGGCATTGACAATATACAAAGAGGCTATTTTTGAAGCTAAATCCAGATATTTTGCAGAGAAAATTATGGCTGCCAAAAACACTTCTGGTGAATTATTCAAGACAGTTACAAAATTGGCCACATTCGGCAATATAAAGTTAGTAAAGACAACTAAACAATTTTGTGACAAACTTGCTAATTTCTTTTATGAAAAGGTGATCAAAGTGTATGATGAATTCTCCATAGGTAGAATGACAGTAGACAGGCCATGTCCATGATGGATGAATCTGATAATACAGTTTCGTTAAAAAAAAAATTCCTCCCTTACACAGGATAGAGTTGAGAACGCCATCCTCGAAATTAAATAAGGTTCCTCCCTAGACCCATGTCCTGTTATGGTTCTCCACATGGTTCCTAACACAATAGCAAAAATTCTAACACCTATTTTGAACAATATCCTCACATCTGGGTACTTCCCAGTAGAGTGGAAAAATTCTCTAATTAGGCCTATTATAAAAAAAAACACTCTTGATCCTCTCGAAGTGGCTATCTATCGTCCCATTGCTAGTCTACAATTTCCTTCTAAAGTTCTCAAAAAGGTGCTAAACGAGGAACTTCGGTCCTTCATAGAACACAATAATAAACTAGATATAGCGTAACATGGCTTCAGGCCACACCACAGCACCGAGTCTGCATTAATTGCAGCTACTGAAAGCATACGACTACAACTAGATCAGGGTGGAAAGGCTATATTGGTAATGCTTGATTTATCCGCCGCGTTTGATACAGTGGATCATCATATTCTCCTTCAGCGTTTGGCGAATATAGGGATAAAAGACAAAGCCGCAGATGTTCTTCGTTCCTATTTGAAAAATAGGAAGCAAGCTGTGGTACTGGATGAGCATACATCCCCTCATTTTGTAATGCCATGTGGAGTGCCCCAGGGATCGGCACTCTCACCTACCTTATTTAACATATATGTTTCCCCTTAGGCCAAACTTATTCGCTCCCATGGCTTTAAGGCCATTTGCTATGCAGATGATACACAAATTATCATCTCTTTAGCCACAAATCCAGAGACTGTGGCCGAGCGTTTTAAGCTATGCATGAGTCAGATCATCTGCTGGATGCAGAATAATTGCCTAAAATTGAATACAGGGAAGACGGAGGTAGTTATGTTTGGAGGAGACATGTCTCTCTGGAATTCAAATTGGTGGCCTGAAGCAGCAGGACTCTGCCCTCAGCCAGTAAAGAAGGTAAAATACCTTGGAATTCTTATTGATGACCAACTCTCCCTAACTGACCAGGTAAACAGTATCACCTCCTCCTGTTTTTTCACTATTAAAATCCTTAGGAAAATCCTCCCTTTTATTCCTATGTCTTTGAGGAAAATGGTTGTAACGGCACTGATCCTGCCAAAAACTGACTATTGTAACTCACTCTATATATATTGGAGCAAAAAAAAGTGTAATCCAAAAACTTCAGATCCTGCAGAATGCGGCAGCTCGGCTGTTGCTGGAGTTACCTAAATTTATCTCAATTAGCCAAATTACTCGCGAAAAATTACATTGGTTACCCATATCCGCGAGGATTCAATTTAAATCATTGTGTATGCTACATAAGAGCTTGCACAGGCTAGGACCATCGCAGATAGCTCAATACTGCAAACAGTATACCCCACTGAGAAGTCTACGTTCTGCGTCAGCCCACCTGCTTGTGGTGCCAAAAGTAAGGACTTTGAAGTGGGGTGGCAGAAGTTTTCGGCACTTGGCTCCTAAATTTTGGAACACTATGCCGTTGCAACTTAGAATGCAAAGTGATCTACTACAGTTTAGAAAGGGTCTAAAAACGTGGCTATTTACATGTATCCCCACAAAACCATGAGTTTCCCTTATCTGGATGTAATGGCAGTAAGCGCTAAGACGCCAAGGCAAACATGCGCTCTACAAAAACCAATTTTCATTTCATTTCATTTAATTTCAGATCGACCTTTGACATCCAGAGTCACATTTGTTTCTTTAAACTGAACTTCCCGGCGAACCCATACCATGGCGCCTCGCGCAAAGGCACAGTACGTGGTGGCATAGATGGATTCCCTCCAACTCTGGTGCAGGCGATCCAGCTCCGCCATCATAATATGAGTCTCCTGCAAGAGGAGTGCCTGTGCCCACTGAATAAACTGCATAGCGCTTTCTAGCTGTGTGCATTCCCCGTACATTCAGGGTATGGAAGCGGATGTCATTCAAGGGAGCCATAACTCTGTTGGTTGTGTTGTGAATAATGTGGGGGGATACTCAAGAGAAACGCTGACCCAATGGGCCACCAGGCCTGCATTAGTTGAGCTTTGGTGAGCCCATCTGCCGGAACAGAGCATGAAGTGGAAAAGGTTGAAGAGGTTGAATTAGTTTTTTTTTGTCAATCTGGGGTATTTAAATGCCCGATACATACAGCCTATCACAACAGGTGGTACACCCAAACTGAACATATTCTGTAAGCTCTAGTGTCATGTAGGGGCGTGACTAGATGCCGGAGGGGAGTGAGATAGCCTTGATGCCTTGTGAAAAAATCGGCTCCGATACAGGTGTAGATAGCGTGGATATCGGTTTGCGGGGTCAGGCGTTGGGGAGGCCTACAAAGTGAGGAATGTAGGGTGAGATGGGGGTCATGGCAAAGAGGGAGAGACGGGGCCGGTGGTGTGCTGGGTTCATGTGCAAGTGGCGAGTGATAGTTGTTTGCAATGGCAATTACAATGTGTGCATCATTGACATTTGAGTTCGAACAAACAACACTCAGGGATCAGTTTGCTTTGAAGACAGGAGGACCCCGTTGCTCAAATTCGATCGTCCGCTGTCTGTGGAATTACTAGGGTGTGGGTCTGTGAGTCCCTTTGAGAGTCGTTGGACTGGCGAGTGTCATAATCGGATGTGAAGATATGGGTGGCTTTCTCATCATCTGTTACGGTGGTGGTGGCTTTCAGGTCAGCTGCAGCCTGCAGAGTTCATGCAGAATGACGTAGAGTGGAGTGGCGTACAGTGAACTCGGATACAATAGAGTGGCATAGAGTGGAGTGGCATACAGTGCCGTGGTATACAGTGGGATAGGTTCGAGTGGAGTGAAGTAAAGTGGATTTACGTCCTGTAAATGTTGAGGAGTGACGAACAGTGAACTCGGATACAATAGAGTGGCATATATTAGAGTGGCATAGAGTGTAGTGGTGTACAGTGCCGTGGTATACAATGGGATAGCCTACAGCGGAGTGTGGTAAAGTGGATTTACGTCCTGTAAATATTGAGGAGAGTATTTGCATACACTGTACTGCTGTAGAGTGAATTGCTGAACACTGGAGTGCCGTACAGTGTAGGGGCATGCATTTGAATATTGTGTACTGAAATAGTGTACAGTGGAGTGTTGCACAGTAGAATGGGGTAAACTGGAATAGCGTTTACTGGAGTGGTGTACAGTGGAGTGCCATACAGTGGAGTGGGGTACAGTTGAGTGGCATTCAATGGAATTACCTAAAGTGGAGTGTGTTACAATGTAGTGTTGTAAAGTTAAATTCGGTTAAAATGGAGTGGCATATATTGGATTGCCATACAGTGCAGTGGTGCAGAGTAGAATAGTGTAAAATGCAATAGCATACAGCGGAATAACATTAACTGTAGTGCGTTAAAGTCGAGTAGTGTAGAATTCAGAAGTGTTCAGTGTTAGAACGTTGAGTTTAGTGGTGTTAGTGTTCACATGTACACTGAGGTGCAATATAGTGGAGTAGCATACAGTGGAGTGTTGTACAACTCAATAGGGTTAATTATATAAGCGTAGAGTTTAGTAATGTAAAGTGAAATGTGGTTTAGTGGTGCAAACTCTAATAGTGTATGTAAAATACATTGGATTTAAGCTCGTTTTGTGACCCCCTCCAACATTTACATATTGGAATATATAATGTGCAGATTTAACAGTGACACCTTTTCACACTCTTTAATGGTACGTTTCCTTTAATTTAATCTTCTAAAGTAAAATAGCATACAGTAGATTGTGGTACAGTCCAGTGGCATACACTGCATTTCAGTTCAATAGAGTGCCGTTGAGTGGCGTAGGGGACAGTGTGGAATAGCCTACACCTGTACCATCAAGTGGGGCTTAGTGAAATACCATATAGTGGAAGAGCATTAAGTGGAGTTGCGTACAGTGGCATAGCGTACACTTGAAAGCAGTGCAGTTTAGGGGCCTCCAACAAACTGGCATACACTAAAGTGTAATAGAATACAGTGGGGGACAGTATAATAGCATAGAGTATAGTGGTGTACACTGGGGTGGCATACAGTGGAGTTGGGTGGAGTAGAGTGGGTTAATGTACAGTGGATTACCGTAGAATATACTGTTGTATACTCTAGTGTAACCTAGAGTAGCATCCTCTAAATAGTGTACAATGGAGTGGCGTAAACAGTTATATAGTGGAGTGGGGTGTGTAAATTAAAGTAAACGTACCATTAAAGTGAGTAAAAAGGTTTCACTGTTAAATCTGCACATTATATATTCCAATATGTAAATGTTGGAGGGGGTCACAAAACGTGCTTAAATCCAATGTATTTTACATGCGTATCATGAAAAACGTCATTTGGACTGTGTTAAAACTTAGCAGGATTACATATTATGGTGCGCAGATGAATATTTTGGGTAATGCAGCCAAGTAGTGTAACTATTTAAGAAGTTCTAATTTACTTTAACTTTGTGAGACCTGTTTGTGCGGTATTTTAAATAAATGTGGGTGTAACTCGCTGTACTACTGTGGTACATAGTGATGTCAATTCATTAGCTGATCGGCTAATGACAGCCTTTACAAAAGATAAAGTCAGGCATGTTGTTTTTAGGTACTGTTTGGACATAATATGTGTAACACCGTCCAATGTAGGGAAGTATTAGGCTTGGTATTTTTGCCCTACCTTGTAACACTTGAGTAAAGTGGTGATAGGTAGTGTAAAATATTTGTATGTTTAAAAAAATACAGAGTAGGTTCTACCACAGTAACACCCATAACTTTCTACGGGGCCAATTTTTGTTTATAAATGTTTCTATATTTTTATCGTACTGTGCATTTTTTTTTAAGTAGTGTGGTACTTTTTTGTAATTAACACGCTACTCTGTACACCTTTTTCAGCATACTTAAATATGTTAAAATTGGAAAATACACTTTAGCATATTATATTTATCAAATATAGTGTTTTACAGTGTGTTTCCAATTTGAATGATTTTTCTTTTTTTAGGTACCACTGTAGTACCGCGGTACTTCCTATTGCATAAAAAATATATAAATAAACGTATAAATATTTTCCCTACCTATTACCACTTTTTTAGAGTGGTAACAGGTAGGGAAAAATACCAAACCTAATACTTACCTACATTGCCAGGCGTAACGCAGAACACAGGAGAAGTCGAGCTGACACGATCATGGCTGCCTTTAACTTTAGTGAAGGCAGTCATTAGCCAACCAGCTAATGAGTTGCCATTGCTATATACAGTGGTACTACCGCAGCTACAGCTATAACTAACACTTAAAACTGAAAAAATACTTACTTGCTGTACCCCCCACATAATCATCTGCACAGCATAATATATAATCCTGCCAATTTTCGTAAAACTCCGACTGACGTTTTTCGCGCTACGCAAAATACAAAAGTCTATGTAAGAAGCGTTGGATTTTACACCCGTTTTGGGACCCCTTATTTTTTCTGCATCCCTTAAATAAACGCAGAGAAACTTTCAGTACTCCAACAATTAAATGAGTTTCGCGGACATTTGTCAAATAGGTGTAAAGTTATTAAGGGACAAAAATCCCTATCTCTTGTCCCTCTAACTATAACTGCAGAGTTGCTTGCACCACTCTGTTATATATTTTTGGGGAATATATAAATAAAATGGGTAAACTGTCTTATTGATTGTTTGCTAGTGGCTCTCAAATCTCAAAGAAATGATGTCTGTGAATAATTTCTCGTAATTTACAGTGCAGAATTCATTTGCAGAATATGTTGCGTCTCTTATTCTGTAACTGAGTAATGTAGTATAAATATATTCATATATATCATATATATACTCCAGAGTTCCTCAAAGAAATCAGGGTCAGCGGCCTTAGACCCAAACACAGACACAAGCCTAAATGGGTGCCCCTCGAAGGTGCCACCCAACAGCACATATCTCCCCTGGTGACCACATTTATCCACCGGCGTGCACCAGTGCAGCCCCATCCTAATAAGAATAGCAACCCCCCATGCATAATTAGAATAGCGCGGCACATGTTGCTCGACAATCCAGCCCGCCTGCAAACACGCAGCTGTATGTTTGGTCAGGTGTACTTCCTTGAGAAAGCAAATGTCTACCCCATGGTGCTTCAGGTATGGCATGCCCAACCTCGCCTTTTGCCGGTCACTCATGCCTTGCGTATTCAAAGTAATGTTCTTCAGGGGCGCGCAGTTTGAATAGCACGTGACCTACCTCCATTGACAATTCACACTCCGTTGGTTTGTGCTCAACAGCTGTTGGTTTGTTGCTCGTATATGCTACATTATTTCCTCCAGCATATTTTACTGTTCCTCTATTGTTTACAGTACCCTTGTTATTTTACCTGCAACTCTGTTTTCACCTCTGTACAGCTGTAAAGCGCTCTGATACCCGCTTGGGTCACGTTCGTGCTATTTAAAACTTTCTAAATAAATAAATAAATAAATAAAATAAAATAAAAATATAACCATGTAATATATATATATATATATATATATATATATATATATATATATCAAATCAATCAAATGATCTTTATTCGGATATATAAGAGACATCCATAAAAGTACATAAAAATGATTCCATATATTCTTATACAAAGTGCAAAGTCAAAGTGTAGATGTGCAAAGGATACATCAAAGACTAACGGGCCAGGTTCGGTTTGTTCACATCAGAAGCTCAATAAATACGTCTTTAAAACCCATAAAAAGAACATCCCAATGGTTAAAATATATGTTCAACACGTATTGTCGTACGCCTAAAATGCAAAGATGCAACATACGATAATATACAGGCCGTTATACAGAAATCTAAAATAATAGACATGGTTCAAATCGTATTCATTGAGGCACGGGAGCGGACAGCAGTTCGGAGAAAATGACTGACTCTATAAATTACATCCTCATTACTTAGTGTCCGCAAGGTTCTAAAGGCCTCTTTAAAATCTGTCAATGCATTGGTTTTAAAGTAAGGGATGAGGAAATATTTAGTATATTTTTTATAGAAGCCACAGAATAATGTAAAATGCATCAAACTTTGCTTGCCGCCTTGGTTGCATGGACAGGGTAAGTCTTTTAAGTTATGGGAATAACCTAGGGGGAAACAAAGTAAATTTACCACGCTCCCATCCCTAAATCTAAACAACAGGCTCCTGTCCCATCTGCCCAATATCTTACACAAATAACCTTGGGGTTTAATTGATGGCCTAATACAATGTTCTTGTATGTGTAGGTACCCAAGGATGGCTGGCTTTCTAAATTCAATGTTTTCTCTATTTATTCGGTATAGGTCGAATAAGGCCCTTTTCACTATAAGCTTGTGTGATGAATTTATTGTGTCAGGTGCTGAAAAAAGATGCCCCATTTCAATACTTTCTAGGCTCGCCTGTACCGCTTTAAGCCAAGGAATGCAATTTACCCGCTCACATTTTAAACAATCTGAGATTATATCGCGGGTCAATGAGGCGGCTTGGTTACGCCAAATTTTTAGCCAAAATAGAGCGGGTCTTGATTTTATGAAGTCCTCTATATAGGGGAGGTTCAATTCACTATGGCATATGTATGACGGAGCCGAGACGACTCCCCCCAGTACCTTCCTACAGAACTTATTTTCTTCTACCTGAAGATTGGTGCAGCTCGAGTAACCCCACACCTCGGCGCCATACGTTCCTGTAGGGACGCACTGGGTTTTATAGATTTGTAGTAAAGATAGAGTGACCTCAGCGTGCCTTGGTTGGCGTAAAGTGATTAAGGAATTAATAGCTTTACCCAATTTGTTCCTCCCTCTGGCAACATGTGGTTGCCAGGATCCAAAGTCAGAAAACAACAGGCCCAAATAAGGGAAAGTGCAAGTGCTATCCAAGGTATTATTCCCTGCCATTATATGTCGGATTTTGTGTTTCTTTGGCCCGCAGGACATTATATAGGATTTTTTAAAATTTGTGCATAAGTCCAGGTCGGCCATAAAAGAAACAAAGCCTGAAATTAAAGTGCGAAGTGCATTAGGTGTACGGCCTATGAGTACCGCGTCGTCGGCATAAAGGAGTACGGGTAAAGGATTGCCGTTGACGAGCGGAACATCAGTGGTTAGTTTAATTATTGATGAACTTAATTCATTTATATATAAGATAAAAAGTAGGGGAGCCAGGACGCAACCCTGTCTGACACCCCTACCAATTAAAATCTCGTCCGAAACCTCACCATCGTTATTGATGCGAACACGGGCCTTTAGGTCTCTGTGTAAATAAGCCAGAAATTGGACCAGAGATTCATCTAGACCATAGCTCAGCAAAGCAATCCATAGGCGAGATCGGTTGACAAAGTCGAAGGCAGAGCTTAAATCCATAAAACCTAGGTAAAGTGGGGATTTTTTGGCTCTGATGTATTTATCTAAGACTAGGTTTAGGTTCAAGCACTGCTCAACCGTCCCTACGTTATTTCTAAAGCCTAGCTGGCAAGGGTGTAAAATTTTGTTTTCCTCTGCCCAGGTGCTGATCTTATTAAAAATGACCCTGCCCAAAATCTTCAATGTATTATCAATCAGTGATATTGGGCGATAACAGCCAGGGTCGAGTCTGTCACCTTTTTTAAAAATAGGGACGATTGTACTATTTGACCAGGTATCAGGCAATGAGGTAATGGACAAGTTATTAAAAACATTACACAGTAATGGGGACCATAGGTCGGGCTCTGATTTTATTAAATCGATGGATACTCCATCAGGCCCGGGCGCCTTGTTTCCTGCGCTCTGAGAAATTGCATCCTCCACTTCTGTTATTAAAATATGTGGAAGCTTAAAAGGTTGACGATTTTCGGTGGGAGGGGTCGATGACAGGTAAATGTTAGTGAAGTGCTTCACCCATACGTCCCCTGTTATGCTACAAATTGTGGGGGTAATATTGGAACCAAACGTTTTCAGGTTTTTAACCTCTTTCCAAAACCCAGCAGCATCCCTAGTTGCTGCGGTGCGTACGAGCGATTCCCAGTGAGTTTTTAGTAGCTCTTCAGATCGTCTTTTTAAAGTACGTTTGTAACTGATCCTCAGGGACCTCACCAATATTTGATTGGGTGGATCGACTTTTAGGGCAGCTCTCAAATCTCTGTTTGCTCTAGAACAGGAGTTATCGAACCATCTAGGGGTAGTATCAAAGTTGGTTTTAACAGGCTTAGATATCTCCCTTTTTATGGTCCTACACAGCTCCGTGAATGCTCCAGTGATCGCATGATCTGGGCCTTCAAAAGATAAACAAGTAAGAACTAATCTTGGTTCAGATTTGATAACTCGGGCTAACACCCCCTTATTGTCAATCCCCTTCCAGACCACCCTAAGTTTGTCTGTGGATGCAACTAGGGTTTTTGCCCCTATTTCTATCCGGTTCACCCTCTTAAGGGGAAGTTTCAAAGTGGATAGGATTGGATAATGGTCACTATGTACAGACCTAACTACTTTGGCCTCTAATAAAAGGTCCACGAGTGCGGAGGTCACAAATACATAATCAATTGTGGATGCACTCCCATGCCCGACATAAGTGACCGCGGGACGTTTATTTTCCATAATGTTGGCTTTTTCCATAACATTAATTAGGTCCCTTGTAGCCAGATGGTTAAATAATTCTATGCCTCTTTTACAAGGAGGGGTTTGTCGGTGAATGTGTGCGTTGAAATCTCCTCCTACACATATCCCGTCAAGTTTCCCAAATTTATGTCCCTCTACAATATCGTCGATAAAATTAAACAGCCTTATAAAATTCATATTGGGATGTGTTTTAAAATCGTTGTTGTAAAAATTTATTAAACATATTCTAATGCTACTGATGTAGAGCAAAGCCTGGAAATTCCTGTCGTGTGTTGCCAATGGTTCAATTTTAATGTCTGCGCCTAGTTTAACCCATATGGATAGTCCCCCGCTTGGTCTACCTAGCGCAGGAATTAGTGCGGTTTGGTTAAAACAGTGGTATCCATCAAAAAACAAAGGGGTGGTGCACCAGGTTTCCTGAAACATCAGGATATCAATTTTAGAGACCCAGTCCACCCAATCCCCATTTGTTGCTTTAGTATTTAAACCCGCTATATTCCAGCTCAGGATTGTCAAGTTATTGATAGATATTACCGAGGGGGAGACATAACACCTATCCGTGGCCGCCTTAGGTGCATTAGCAGTCATTTTAATTGGGTCCAAGGACAGATCCCCTGCTGGGCCAAGTATGTTAGATTGATTTCTGCCCAGTGGGTCAAAAGGAATAGTTGATGGTCAGTCCAGAGTATCCAAGTCAGACAGTGCACTATATCTATTGTGTAAGGGAAGAGGTAATGAAGAAGGGCTAGGTAATCTATAATGCGGTCTGTAAAAATAGCCCAGTTGCAGAGAAGTTATGTCGCTAGGGAGGGGAAAGCGTATGTTAGTACTGCCAAGGATATGTTTAACTGTAGAAGGATTTCTAAAGTTGATGACAATACAGTCCCCTTCAATATTCTTAGGTGATGGCCCAACCCAACTCACCCGTCTAGTGGTTATAATTTCTCTCATAATGTTGGGGCCTACTCCTTTGTGTTTACATAGCCAGTCTGTGCATTTGTTATTTAATTGCATCCATGACTCGCTCTGCCCCTCTCTTAGCTGTGGTACGCCTGCCAAAATTATTACATAAGGGCAGGCGTCGGGGGGCAGATGAAGAACAGGCCCAAAATGCGTTATTGGCCTAATAGTAATTGTATGGCCCTTATCTAATCCAGTGGGAGCAGAAGCCTTCCCCCCAGTGGATAACAGGGTTGGGGCATCGTTTGGCATATTACTAGCCTGACTAATGTGGCGTATTGATTTTACATTCCTCCCTAAAGATGACATAGTGGGAGCATCATTTGTCATATTACTGGCCTGACTGGTGTGTGGTGTTGGTTCTGTAGCTTTATTAACACCTCTGGGTATGATGATGCTAGGGGTGGTCGTTTTATTGGGAGCATTTTGTTTTTCAATCAGAGTGCCCCTATTTGCAGCTTCTAGATCTTTAATGAAGCGCTCACCCCTTGTTAGGTCAAGGCTAATAGCCCCCTTCCTTTTTGCATCCTCGTTTTTGATCATAGTTTCAATACGATCTAGTCTTTTAAAAACATTATTAAACTGTTTGATCATTTGAGATTCTAGCTGTTTAAAAATGGTGTCCACAATGGTTTCCATAAAATTGGCATTTGGCTTATTGAGTGTGGAACTTTCACTCACTGGATCAGTCTGTGTGCAAATACAGTTAATACCGTCACTGGGGGGGGTAATATTCAACAATCCTTCGGCCAAGTGTACGAGTTCGGTCCTGGCATTACTACCCTCTGTTGTTTTTTGTTTCCCTCTGGTCCACATGCTCTGTGGTGTGGGCTGATCCTTGTTGCATGTGGTTGGTTTCCTTCTATTAGTTGACTGTTTAATAGGCCCTTTTTTTCTTGTCCCACCAGTGGGTTTGGTTTTTGAAGGTGCCTGGGAAATAGGGACATATTCAGTGACGTCAAGCTGAGAATCAAGGATGATAGTGTCGCCCTCCTCCTCTGGGGTAATAGTAGGTGGATGACACGTGTTGGGCTTGGTAACTGTCACAGTTGGAGATAGGGGTAGGGTGTGTTCTGTGCTAAAATCCCCAGGCTCCGCGTGTGTGCGTAAAAGGCCCAATGACATCCGTCTCTCAGTGCTCGCGATTTCATTAGCGACCATATTAAATGCATTATCCAGCATGCTTTCTAACGATGAAGGAATGGTGGGATGTGCCATTATTGACTTGCTGGTTTGATTTACAGGGCACTTCCCACTAATTGGCATTTTTTCGTTTCTCTCACCTGATGATCCCTGTGTAGGCAGCTTAGGTGGGTGGCCCGCCCGACCACTGTTGACCTCTGAGGGCCTCAGAGGGCCCGCCCTTTGCCCGGGCTTAGCCCGGCGCCGACCCGCGCGCGATCCCGCGTCGCGGGGGCTCTCGCTGGCTTTATGCGCCTTCAGCGCGCTCAATTTCCGTGGGCGGGTTCCACCCGCAAAGGTTGCTGGGAGCGGTAGTCTCCCTGCGCACAGCGGCCGTGTTGATGGAAGCTACGGCGGCGGCAGGGAGACGCTGTGGTGTGCAGGTGTGGGCGACCTCACAGGGAACAGGTAGGCAGCGTGGCGAGTGACAGCAGGCTGGAACAAAGACCCCCGCTCTGCCGGGGCTCTCGCTGGCTTTATGCGCCTTCAGCGCGCTCAATTTCCGTGGGCGGGTTCCACCCGCAAAGGTTGCTGGGAGCGGTAGTCTCCCTGCGCACAGCGGCCGTGTTGATGGAAGCTACGGCGGCGGCAGGGAGACGCTGTGGTGTGCAGGTGTGGGCGACCTCACAGGGAACAGGTAGGCAGCGTGGCGAGTGACAGCAGGCTGGAACAAAGACCCCCGCTCTGCCGGGGCTCTCGCTGGCTTTATGCGCCTTCAGCGCGCTCAATTTCCGTGGGCGGGTTCCACCCGCAAAGGTTGCTGGGAGCGGTAGTCTCCCTGCGCACAGCGGCCGTGTTGATGGAAGCTACGGCGGCGGCAGGGAGACGCTGTGGTGTGCAGGTGTGGGCGACCTCACAGGGAACAGGTAGGCAGCGTGGCGAGTGACAGCAGGCTGGAACAAAGACCATGTAATATATATATATAAACATACAACCATGTATAATGTTTTAATTTAACACACTTTAAAATTATCAGTTAATTTGGTGTAACATTTCAATAGTGCTAGTTTTATAATTAACATTTTAAATTATGTTACATTTATTGCTAATATTATTTTACACTTTCCTATAGGGAGATCTCCGGCATGTAAAAAGTTAGTAGTTGTAACTTTACACCCGTAAATCCTGCTGTAGGAGGCTCCACCAGGAGCAGCAGATATGTACGTCTACACTTAGCTGCAACTCTGCCGCCCGCAATTCCAAAGAGCAAAAAAAGAATGGACTTACACCTTAGTGCAGTAGTAGAGTTATACGTAAGTAGATTTAAACATGTAAATTGACGATAGGGAATCAGTCCCTAAGTAAATATCCAGGCAGAATCTACTGTTGTTTTTCTCAAATATGTGTATGTACAACGGCGACTTCCCTTCTCCAGTAGACATGCTATTCAATGAAATATACTGGACATTTATTCTCCTCATCAAAGTAAAAAATAAGATTGGAAATAGGAAGTTGAACGTCGATTAATCAGAGTGGAATGTTACAAAGTAGGAATAAGGGATGCATTAAACTACAGCAAACAAGTTTGTAATAAATATGTAATCTGGACAAACCAAAATATTGCTAGCACGCGGGGGCTACGCTACGGTAAATAAAAAGTTAAATTGTCGTGATGAAATGTTGCAAAAGTACTACACATAATCATGCCTGTCGATAGTTAGAAAGAGGTTACTGTCAAAATTGGAAGTGTTCTTAATGTATAAGTAGCTGTACACATAACAAGATAATTGATTGCAAAGACTTGTATGGTTGTGTGTTGCAGCCCTGACAAGCACTGTGTTCAAATTAAATAGCAGATATGGATTCATACAAACACTAAATATTATTTCAAATATATGAAGGTGAGTGGGTGTGATCAGAATCGGAAGCACTTCTCAATGGAGGGTTGTACTTGGGTGCAGAAGGGCAGCAAGGCTGGTGTGTTTCTGGTGGTGTCAGGGTAGCCGAGGAGACTGGAAGGCAATGAAGAGCAGGTAGGACCAGGGAGTGACTCAGCACTCTGAAGGATGGCCAGTAGGTGTAGGATGGCAAGAGGAGGACCAGTGACATTACAATTTTGGCTAATAAGTTTCAAAAGGTGATAAGGAAAAGGTTGGAGGCCAGTAAGCGTGCAGTTAAGAGGAAAAGTTTGTCTGTAGGTGTGACCAGATACCATTAGCAACAAGATGGCTGTGTTTGTTTTAGTGGATAGGGTTAGAAATGTTTACGAATCAGAAATATCTTTAGAGAGTTTTGAAACAGTGGCTAGAAACGATGAGTAGACGCTGTTTTCAAACTCAGACAGTGGGATGTCAATCCTCACCCAACGGTGAGTAGCTCTCCTCCAGAAAATGAAGATTACGCAGAGTTTTTTTCAGATATGCCGTGAGATGCGCGCATGTTCGGTGGACCTCCTTGCATGTCAGTGCGCAGACTGAGCAACAAGAAACAAGGGATGGTACCCTGGGGTGCTCCATGTGGCATGGGAAGGATGGGGACAGGGTCAGTATGTAACTATGCAGGAGAATGTACACCAGATGGCGGGTGTGTGTGTGAAGCAAAACCTTATGGGAAAGAAGCCGCGCATTTTTACCTCGTTAGCGCAGTATTCCAGACTTCCAAGCAATGGCAACTGCCAATCTGGAGAGTTGTACCAAAATATGCCTGTGTCATTTTCTCCTGTGGCCCAAACCACTCAGAAGTCACTTGATAGCACATGCTGTATCAGTTAGGGCCTCAGATAGAATTGAATCTGGGCCATATCAATAATGCGATGCGATCTAGCGGTTAACTTGTTTTTCGTGACTCTAGCATCCCATCTTAGCCAAATCCTGTGATCTTGTGCAAATGGCTTCATCTCACTATGCTTTGGGTGCAGGGTTTTTAGTGCTTACGAACAGGATATGAGACTGTGCATTTTTATTTACATCACTGATTGGAAAAGCTCCTGCACCCATGACAACTAAGTCTACAAAGACCGCAGTTGCAAACATGTTTAATGTAAAATTAAATAAATGTTCAAGGTAGCAATTTAGTGAAAGCCGTGCAAGTTACGTCAGACTCAGGCAGATGTTATCCCCATTTGAATCCCCTCATACTATTTGCTGGTTCCGGACATGATTGGAAAAGGCCAATACGCTTCTTTGTAAGCGCCTCTCCAGCGCGAGGACCACACTACATCCGTACTGCACCCCCCGACAAATAGTTGGGTCCGGGTCCTTTCAGTCGGCTATGGTGTGATGACTGTCGGATTCCACCAGAAATTGTTCCACACAAACACGCACACACTCTGATTTGAAAGTCCTCAAAAATATTGGTTATTTTACAAAATATTGTGTTTTCCCTCTTAGTGCCCCTACCAGTCCGCCTTCATTTTCCTTTCCACTGCCCCATAGGCCTCTCTCATGCACACTGCTTGTCATACACTGTATTTAAACATTATATGCCAGCCTGATTGTCGGAAAACCTGGCGCCCGCCCCCCACCCTCAAAGAATCTTACTACCCAGGCTACGCCCCAGTCAGTTACCCTCGACTCCAGGAAACCGCGGCTTGACGGTTAGCAGTTTCTTCTTGGTGTTAAAAACACAATGTTTGAGTTGAAGCTTGAGCCTGACAAGTCTGACAAGGTAGAGCCTGGCTCGCGGCGGCAGCATAAAAATATATAACCGAGGAGACATTAAGAGGTGCTTAACTCACTTCTGCCGGATGCAGTCTGACACCGCATCATTCACCCTAAACGGCTAAAACAGAAAATCATTGACGAGTTTCTGAGCAGAAATGTTTGATAAGAGCCGACGTTGTAAACACGGAGGCCCTTAATTTGAGCTGCCTGGTAATCTGGGAAGTAATTGTGCACCCGTTAAATACTAATGCTACAAGGTGCGGTGTTTAGTGGGTGTGTTATTACCTTCCCGCTCTGAGAACTGATTGTCAGAAGGGAGGATGCGGTGATACCGTATGCTTTACCGCATGCTTTCTCCCACTTTGTACTGCAAAACTCTGAACGCTTGGGTATTTCCAGCAAAACTTCTTTCAGGTCTTACTTGGAGCAATGTATGGGTCAAAAATAGCGGTAATACTGTGTCAATTCATTACAATCTTGATTTGGATGCAAACTTCTGTTAGCGTTCGTACCTGGATTAATGACCTGGGGTTAGAGTCACAGTGCGGGTGCACGTGCCTGCTGGTTGGAGGAGGCCTTTTTATGATCACGTGTGCTATGAATCTTTAGTAAGGTCTTCTCAAAGACGGCACAATGGTCCCGGAACTCCAGCTTACCCAGCAGAAACCCACCAATGGCCTAAAACTGGTCCTGAGACTCCAGCTTACCCAGCAACGACCCACCCATGGCCTAAAACTGGTCCTGAGACACTAGCTTACCCAGCAACGACCCACCCGAGGCCTAAAACTGGTCCTGCGACTCCAGCTTAACCAGCAACAACCCACTCGTGGCCTAAAACTGGTCCTGAGACTCCAGCTTACCCAGCAACGACCCACCCATGGCCTAAAACTGGTCCTGAGACTCCATCTTACCCAGCAACGACTCACCCGTGGCCTAAAACTGGTCCTGGGACTCCAGCTTACCCAGCAACGACCCACCCGTGGCCTAAAACTGGTCCTGGGACTCCAACTTACCCAGCAACGACCCACCCGTGGCCTAAAACTGGTCCTGGGATTCCAGCTTACCCAGCAGCAACCCACCCATGGCCTAAAACCTGTCCTGGGACTCCAGCTTACCCAACAGCAACCCACCCATGGCCTAAAACTGGTCCTGGAATCCCAGCTTACCCAGCAGCAACAACCTACCCAGGGCCAAAAACTGGTCCTGCAACTCCAGCTTACCCAGCAACTACCCACCCGTGGCTTAAAACTGGTCCTGAGACTCCAGCTTACCCAGCAACGACCGACCCGTGGCCTAGAACTGGTCCTGAGACTCCCTCTTACCCAGCAACGACTCACCCGTGGCCTAAAACTGGTCCGGGACTCCAGCTTACCCAGCAACGACCCACCCGTGGCCCAAAACTGGTCCTGGGACTCCAACTTACCCAGCAGCAACAACCTACCCAGAGCCAAAAACTGGTCCTGGGACTCCAGCTTACCCACCAGCAACAACCCACCCATGGTCTAAAACTGGTCCTGGGACTCCAGTTTACCCAGCAACAACTGACCCGTGGCCTAAAACTGGTCCTGGGACTCCAACTTACCAAGCAGCAACAACCTACCCAGGGCCAAAAACTTGTCCTGGGACTCCAGCTTACCCAGCAGCTACCCACCCATGGCCTAAAACTGGTCCTGGGACTCCAGCTTACACAGCAACGACCCACGTGGCCTAAAACTGGTCCTGGGACTCCAGCTTACCCAGCAGCAACCCACCCATGGCCTAAAACTGGTCCTGGGATTCCAGCTTACCCAGCAGCAACCCACCCATGACCTAAAACTGGTCCTGGGATTCCAGCTTACCCAGCAGCAACAACCTACCCAGGGCCAGAAACTGGTCTTGCGACTCCAGTTTACCCAGCAACTACCCACCCGTGCCCTAACACTGGTCCTGGGACTCCAGCTTACCCAGCCACGACCCACCAGTGACCTAAAACTGGTCCTGGGACTACAGCTTACCCAGCAGCAACAACCTACCCAGGGCCAAAAACTGGTCCTGTGACTCCAGCTTACCCAGCAACTACCCAGCCGTGGCCTAAAACTGGTCCTTGGACTCCAGCTTACCCAGCAACGACACACCCGTGGCCTAAAAGTGGTCCAGGGACGCCTTTACCCAGCAACGACCCACCCGTGGCCTAAAACTGGTCCTGGGACTCCAGCTTTCCCAGCAGCAACAACCTACCCAGGGCCAAAAACTGGTCCTGGGACTCCAGCTTACCCAGCAGCTACCCACCTGTGGCCTAAAACTGGTCCTGGGGCTCCAGCTTACACAGCAACGACCCACGTGGCCTAAAACTGGTCCTGGGACTCCAGCTTACCCAGCAGCAACCCACCCATGGCCTAAAACTGGTCCTGGGACTCCAGCTTACCCAGCAGCAACCCACCCATGGCCTAAATACTCACCCCAGCCAGATAAAATTCAGCACCGATTGCTTGGAGTTCCACTTTACATAAGCCTCTTTTTCTGTGGAAAAACCATTAATAAACTAACAAGTACTTTGAAACTCCACATTACTCCACAGATAGTTTTTTGAAAGTCCCACCTATTGCTTGGTTATCCTCACTGAGGGCCATATGTAGGAAGCCTAATACCGGTCGGTAACGGCCGATTTTCGGTAAATATCCCGTTACCGACCGGTATTTAGGTTTTTGGTATGTAGGGAGCACATTTCAGGATTCGGTAATTTACCGAATCGGTAAAATTACCGATTCGGTAAATACCGAATCCTGAAATGATATGTAGGGGGAGTGTGTCGTTGGTGTGGGGATTCGTTATTTACCACCAACTAAAAGTTGATGGTAAATGACGAATACCCGTTAAAAAGCATTTTTTTGCAATTTGAAGTGTGCAATGTGGCAGACATACATGCCCTTAGGGCATGTATGTGCGCCACATGTGCACACATGGACGAATCAGGGGTGCAACAGGGTGTCAATGTGACACCCTGCCACCCATGATGATGCCTCCCCCATTACCGATTCGGTATTTACCGATTCGGTAATGGCAACTGGCTTCCCATTCATTCAAATGGGAAGCCAGTTGCCATTACCGAATCGGTAAATACCGATTCTAAAATACCGACATATACCGAATCAGTAATTATTTACCTACATTACATTTACCGATTCATAAATACCGAATCGGTAAAATTCGGTATTTAAGAATCGGTAAATGTAATTTACCTACATATGGCCCTGAGTATTTAGTGAAATCGCCACAGGGCTTTCACATGTATTTAACCACCTGCTGATAATATTAAGAAATGACTGCAGTTGACAAAATAAGTTAACCTCCTGATGCTGCTTATGGCATGTCTGGCCGTCTGACCTTGGTACATTTGAATATGGAAGGTCCAATGTATAATCCTAGTACATCATTTGCTGTGTAAACACCAGATAGGCTCCTAAAATGTGAGAGGGGCTTTGCCCCTAGACACTGAGAAAACCTTTGATTTGTTAGCCTGGCCTTCATCAGGAGGACATGTGTTTGAGATTTGGTCCATCACATGCTTAAATACACTCAACACCGGTAGCAAGATTTTAGGTTAAAATAGAGTATCTAACTGCATTAGGAAACCGAGAGGCTTCAGGTAGGGCTTCTCTCGCCTCACCTCATCACTTGCTCAAGCGATCGAGGCCTTAGCCTGCTTGCTGAGAGAGCTTCATGCGCACAGAGAGCTTGCATTATCATCTGGGAAATTGTCCAATTCTAGGAATCTTCTTATCGCTCTATGTGCACATGATAATATCCAACATATTGCTGATTGTCCACTTATACTCAGTGCTTAATTTGAGCCGGTTGTTACAGACAGGGCCCGTAAGCAATGAATTTTGGGACCAACGCGTATTTTTTCTCAACAGATATCGACCCAGAGTGAGAGTGGGAAAACACAAGTGGGACAGAAGGAGGAAGAGAAAGATGGAGAATAGTCATATAAAGAGGCAGGGGGTGTCTGGTGGTGGATTAAAGAGGGACGAGGTGGAATCAGGACTCCGCAGTCTTGGGACCGGCACCATGACCTTCGATAGCGCTGGCCGGGGGCTTCTAAGCAAAACGCTGGACCTCGGCACTTATTCTTTCACAAATTAAGTACTGCTTAAATTAGGTCTACATTCTGAGTGTTGCTTTACTCGTTTAATCGGTGATGTTGTCACCACAACACATCAGATAGACTTAGAGTATTGGATGAAACGATAGAAACGTCCCGCTAAACCCCTGGAGATACCACCATAAACGCTGAACAAGTTGGCAGCCCCGGGTGTCAGGCTGTTCTGAGTTCCATTATGCATGGCAGAGAAGAGAATCTCACCGGTGAAAAAAATAATCTTGCCTAGATAGATTTTGTTCCTGAACTTTCAAAACAAACAGACTTGGTCCTTTTTAATAACGGTCTGTCTTGTTGCAGTTGATTTGGCCATGAGGCAGTCTCATATAATACCACAGGAGAGAGGTGATTCTCTTTATCCCTGGAGTTTTATTATCTGGTAGTGCCAGGTAATTTTGGTGTGATAACACTCTGGAAATTTCACACTTCGTGAATGCAAGCGCTGCTGTTTATTAAAAATAAATTGTTCTCTGTGGAGAGCTATTGACCCCACATCTCCATCAGCGGCGGCTCCTACGTTAAGGCGGAGGAGGGCTGCCCCACTGCGTTTTGAGCAGTGGAAAAAGGAAAAATAAAATGGTAATAAACTGTTATTATTATTTTATTTTTCCGTTATCATGCCGGTCTACAAGGGCAGGCGGAGTTTGGCTGTCATCACAGCCAGCAAGGGGAGGAGTGGTGGGCACTTAAGTGCGCATGACAGTTTGGCCGACCATCTTCGGCCGGCCAGTCATGCGCACTTTGCATGTTCTTCACCAGGCTGTAATACACAGCCTGGTGAGGAAGATGCACAGGCTCCCACTGCCTGTCTGAGTGCTGAACCATGGCGCTCAGACCAATCACAACGCTGCACTGCAGCGTTGCGATTGGCTTAGGGGAGTCTGGGTGTGATTATTGCCTCAAGCAGGAACAGAAGAGGATGACGCGAGGCGGCAGTCCGGCAGCAAGGTAAGTTACTTTTTTATTTATTCTTCTAACCTCCCCGCCCCACTCGTGCTCCTCGGTGGCATGCGCCACTGATCTCTATATTATTTGAAAAACATCTGAAAAAACAAAGAGCATAGAACAAAAATTGGCAAAGCCAATAGACCTAACTTTCATATGCTAACATATTACAGTATATGACTGTGCCCTAATTTCTGTTACCAATGCTTGCAGTATTGCATGGTACCAGCACTATAACGATGTGGAATAGAAACCGTATCACTGAAAGCTTGGGAAATACACAAAAGGGCACAGACTCAGAGACAAAGACAAGTTGCACAAATAACCTGCACCAATGTGTGTGTACCTTTGTTTGCATTCAGCAGCACATTCTAGCCAGGCCGGTCAGCTTCAAATGCTTGTTGTCAATTCATTTGATGGAGGTCTCTAGATTTTAAGATGTCTGCCTCTGGTTTAGCAGGGTTCAGGATTTTACACACAAAGAACGGCTGTTTTCCATCAGATGCCCTCTGGCAGGGTTGGATGCCCTGCTTCAAAGCTGTCCTCGCAGGACTCAGCTGACCCGGCTGCTGTGACGTTACACGCCAGGAGAGTGGCTTCTCATTCTCAATGCACTGTGCCACTGCACCTGAAGCTTTGTCCTGCACAGACTGCACACACGCTTCTGCCAGCATCTCCAGGCTTTGCTTTACTGTTGTTAGGGATATTAATCATGACATTACATTTACTGAGGGCCCATAATGTTAAAGGAGACACTGCTTTGGCAGACAGCTCTATCAACAGCAGCTGATCTCTGCTGGCTCATTATGCAGGGTGTTGTGCTACCTTCTTGGTTTCTGCAAACACCCAGGAACTGGAAAACATGGCAAATGGCTTTTTAATAGTTTTTATTTAATGGCAAATAGTAACAATAGATTTTATCTGGAAAGAAACATGCTTTGTTGTTCTTTGTTCAGCAAACAGAGGGTCAGCAGATTTTTAACCATTTGCCTGTCATACGTACACCTATAAGTGCTGGTGACTCGATTGAGTTTCAAGAGGTAGATAAAAGGCACGATAACACTTCAGAGAGACATACATTTGTTACTCGGGGTTAGATGTATAACAAATTTTGCAGTCGCATTCAGCGTGATTCACAGAATCGGCCCATTTGTGACTACAAAAATGCTTTTTGTAATGTACTAACACCAAATTGCGATTCGGTAACTTGTTACCAAATCGCAATTTGAATTTGTGAACAAAAAGATAATTGCTAATTCGAAGGGAAGCGTTCGTCCCTTCCTAATAGGAAATGTGAATGGCATGTACTAATGTTTAGCAAAACGCAGTTGCAAAACATTTGCACTTTACCACCAATTAAAAATTGGTGGTAACCCATTTGCAAATGGAAAGGTGTACCCTTGGGACACCTTCCTTTGAGAATGTTTGAAAAGTACGTTTTAAGAGCAAGCAGTAGTCCTAATAAATGAATGTTTCAGTTTTCTCTAGAAAAGCATCCTGTTTTCCTTTAATGAAAATGGGCTGCATTTGAACAAAAAGGTTGCTTTATTTAAAAGCAATCACAGACATGGTGGTCTGCTAACCCCAGCAGGCCACCGAACCTGTGATGGCAGCAAATCCTTGCTAGTCACAAGTTCCGATCTGTCTGAAAAGTATTTATGAGGTAGGTCTATTTGCGACCCACTAGGAGTCACTAATTTGGGGATCAGAGCCAGATTTCAGTTTAGTATATTAGATGTGGCGCAGCGGCCAGGGCAACTGACACTGGACGCTGGGGATCACGGTTCAATCCCCGGCACCGGCGGCAGGTCAGCCCAGCACCATGTGACTCTGGGCAATAGCTCGCTTAATCTTCCCGACGGCCCCCAGCGCCGGGATGCCTACGGGAAGCTGTGTGCTTTGCAAATACTGGATTTACATTTAATAGTGATTACAAACTGCGATTCGTGCAAAATACTTATTTGGTAATTGAAGGGGCGTTTTAAGCAAAATGCTAAATAATATATGTAAAAAAAATTATGTGTGATATTAAGGAGCACTAAGTGAAAAGAATGCAATTTCAAAATGTAGTAACTAGCCACACTTACACATACTAGGCCTCAAAACTATTTAAATGCAAAATGAACTATTGATGGACAGAATGCAGAACAATGTCATACATCCACCCCAGTACAGAGATCTGGGCCTAAATCCATCATTTTTTTGCTCACCATGCCATTCCAGTTTAGACCCAGCCATATGCAAATCAGTCTTGACCCTGTGCCCAATGGGAACAGTCCAGCCCGAACTGCCAGGCCAGGTCCTCCCTGGACTGGAAACAAGCATCCTAGGACCAGTTTCGGGGTTTCACCCCTCTTCAGCCAGGATAGCTTGATTCCAGTGGCATGAAGAGCACAGGACTCACGTCTGAGCATAACCGTCCCACTCGGGGTGACAAATGCAAAAAGAACTATTGATGGACAGAATGTAGAACAATGTCATACATTCACCCAGTAAAGTGATCGGGGCCTAACTCCATCGTTTTTTTGCTCACCATGCCATTCCAGTTTAGACTCAGCCATATGCAAATCAGTCTTGACCTTGTACCCAATGGGAACAGTCCAGCCCGTACTGCCAGGCCAGGTCCTCCCTGGACTGGAAACAAGAATCCTAGGACCGGTTTCGGGGTTTCACCCCTCTTCAGCCAGGATAGCTTGATTCCAGTGGCATGGAGAGCACGGGACTCACGTCTGAGCATACCCGTCCCACTCGGGGTGACAAATGCAAAAAGAACTATTGATGGACAGAATGCAGAACAATGTCATACATTCACCCCAGTACAGAGATCTGGTCCTAAATCCATCGTTTTTTTGCTCACCATGCCATTCCAGTTTAGACCCAGTCCAGCCCGAACTGCCAGGCCAGGTCCTCCCTGGACTGGAAACAAGCATCCTAGGACCAGTTTGTAGTGTTTGACTAGTGAAGGTTCCAGCACCCCTTGAGGATCTTTGCCTGATTTGTACAGCATTTCCCTGTTACCATGGGCACTGCCACAGCTCTGCTTTCTGACTTATTAAGAACTTCTTTGCTCACTTTGGCACCCAAAGAGGTATTATCTTGCATACCTGTAGATGCATACTACATTGGATGGTATGTAGTATACTACAAGATAGCTTACTGTAGGACACAGTCATCACGTGACAACTCGTAAATACATCCATTTACAATAAAAAAGGGCATGTTTTCAAGTAAATGGGGAAAAACAACTTACCACTGCATCCAAGAACTCAATGCATCTTTTCAACTCTGGCCGAGTGTCACAGAATTGCCTGAAGAGAAGTCTTCCTATTGGCTGCTTGTCACAAAGGATGCTGTAATCCTTCTCTGTTAATTGAAACAAAGAGGAGACAACAGCCTCATGAAAATAAAGAAGCAACATGAGTCATAAAATAAGATTAACATTCAACATAAACATGTCATATCTCCCCTTTCAGTCCTGACCTCCCCATTCCAAGTAATCATGTATAAATAGGTGCGTTTAGATCCAACAAGGCCATCCAAGTGACGAACTGAAGAACACACTGAGCACATTCCGAAAGTAATCCGCTGCCCTACTGCCTTCCTCAGCAAGAAGATTCTAGTGCTAGCCACTTTCAGAAACAAGCATTGGCATAGCCAAAAGGTGACGCATTTGGGGCCTTATAAGTGTTTAGCCAGAGCTATTGACATTGCCAATGTCTTTAAGCTGTGCTGTAGAGAAGTATGGCTGCTATGTAGCTTGCTGAAAGGTTTTAATAAAAAGGTGTCAGAAGCATTTTTGTTACCTTATATATGACCAAGAAGGCATTATGTACAACTGAACGACCATATTAAAAAAAGTATTTACAATAAAAAATGTCCTCAGTTTTCTTTTGTTCTTGCAATGCTGGCAGCTTGTTTCTGCCTATTCCAATGGTTGTTTGTTAAAGCTTTTTTTTGAGAGCGCATAAGCAATCGGAGGGTGAAGGTTGGGAACTAGTACCTGTATTATAACACTAGCAGCGGCCAGATGCTAAGGGAGAATCAACAGATGCCAGATTCCGAGAGCAGGCTGAGGTGGTGCTGAGGGATGCTGAGGGGGTAGTGGTGGTGGTGGTGGTAACTGGTGCAGAGAGGCTGTTGAGGTGATGCTGAATGATACTCAGGTTTTGCTGAGTGATGATGATGTGGTGGTGTACTAGTGCAAATGTGATGCTGAGTGATACTGATGTGGTGCTGAGTGATGCTGAGGTGGTGCTGAGTGATGCTGTGGTGACGCTGAGTGATGCTGTGGTGGTGCTGAGTGATGTTGTGGTGGTGCTGAGTGATGCTGTGGTGGTGGAGTGATGCTGTGGTGGTGCTGAGTGATGCTGTGGTGGTGCTGAGTGATGCTGTGGTGGTGCCGAGTGATGCTGTGGTGGCCCTGAGTGATGCTGTGGTGGGCCTGAGTGATGCTGTGGTGGCCCTGAGTGATGTTGTGGTGGTGCTGAGTGAGGCTCTGGTGGTGCTGAGTGAGGCTGTGGTGGTGCTGAGTGATGCTGTGGTGGCGCTGAGTTCGTTACACTGTGCTTAAAAACTGCTGTGTAAGGGGAGCTGATTTTCGTGTGAAGCGCTATAATGCCCTTGGTTCAAGTTTGCGCTATAATTATGCGGGATAGGCAAGCGGGTGTGGCCTAATGTAATCGGACAATATCAGGTGAAAGCACTACGTATTCATAGCTCAGAGAGTGCTTCTTCTTATGACAAATCTCCTAATATCACACCCGTTGTGGCTAGGGTTGCGGATCTTAGAACTGGGTAACTAGGTTAGAATCACGGCTCAGGCGCAGCATCTTGTGATTCGGTGCAAATCGCTTCGCTACACTGTGCTTAAAAACTGTTGTGTAACGGGAGCTGATTTCCGAATGAAGCGCTAAAATGCCCTTGGTTCAAGTTTGCGCTAGAATTATGCGGGACAGGCAAGCAGGTGTGGCCTAATGTAATGTAATCGGACAATATCAGGTGAAACCCGGGAGTTGTGTGCGCGCCGGGCGCACTTAAAGGACATGAAAAAAAAAACACGTGAGTGGTGCGCGCATACGGCGGCAAAAGTGAAAGCAGCTGCAGCGTCCCGCGAGTGTAAGAGTGCCCGCGAGCGAGAGAGGAAAGCCAGATGGCACAGCCAGATGGCGGCTGTGCGCGTCCCCGCGCGCGTAACCGCAAGCTTTAGGCCACAAGCAAAAGCTTGTGGTTGGATTTCTGAAGTCCACTCACTAAATGTCTCGCCAGTCCAGTGCATGCGCTGGCTCAGGCGAGACCTAAAAAGGCCTACCACTAGCTCTTGCCCTATGAAATTTTGTTATCACCAGTAACCTTCTTGATCATAATCTCTAGAACAGGGTTCTCCAAAGTTGGCCCTGTAGGGCCGGATCCATGGCAGATTTTTAAGATAACTACGTACATTTAAATGGAGATATGCTAAAAATCTGCCATGGATTAGGCCCTCCAGGACCGACTTTGGAAAACCCTACTCTGGAAAATAACCAAACCTAAATACACTTTTTTTGTTGTTGATAATTTGGCTTTATACCATAAACCACCCAACAAATTACAGAACTTTAAAAAAAAACAGCCTCACAAGGCAATAAATGCAGCTATCGAAGCCCTGGGGACATATGTGATTAGTAATTTTTATTACGGTTTTCGGAGTACTGTGCATGCAGGCATGCAAACATTCATACATTTGTAGCCTTTGAAGGGACAAGGCATATAAAGTGCACTTAGGGCGAGAAAGCAAAAAACACACAATTGATGGATGGAATGCAGAACAAATCAAAACATTCACCCCCAGTCAAGAGATCTGGGTTAAATCCATCATTCTTTTGCTCACCATGCCACCCCGGTTAAGACCTGGCCATATGCAAATCAGTATTGACCCTGTGCCTCATGGGAACAGTACAGCCCGAACAGCCAAGCCAGGTCCTCCCTGGATTGGAAACGAGCATCCTAGGATCAGTTTTGGGGTTTCACCCCTCATCAGCCAGGCTAGCTTGAATCCAGTGGCACAGTGAGCCCGGGACCCACGTCTGGGCATACCCGGCCCACTTAGGGCGAGAAAGCAAAAGACACACAATTGATGGACTGCAGAATAAATCAAATCATTCACCCTCAGTCAAGAGATCTGGGTTAAATCCATCATTCTTTTGCTCACCATACCACCCCAGTTTAGATAGCTTGAATCCAGTGGCAAGGTAGATAAAGTTATTAACACTTATATATGAAATTTAGGGATGCCCACTTTCAGAGAATCAGGATAATTCTGATGTAGAACAAGCAGAGGTTTTACAAAGTCAAGGAGATCGGGGTTAGCCTACAGTATAGCTTAGGAGATGGTGTTGGGCCAGGATCACCGTGTCAATCGTGTAGAGTCATACTGGGAAGGTCGCTGTGAGTCCCCAGGGTGGGGGTTATCGGAGAAACAGGAACAGAGAATGATTCAATTGCCGAGCAGAGGATACAGTGCATCAGGGAGACATCTGTGAACCTAAGAACCTTCGTCATAATATGAGCTGCTTGATTTTCAATTAGCATGAGTCAATTCTACCCACCTTAAGAGATCCTTGTACAAAAGAGGCACTAAATGAATCTAACTTTGAGATCAGAATTGTATGTGTCTCTTTAGCTAGCTGATCTTCAGGTAAGAAGGGGCTGATCCTATGGAAACACAATGACAAAGTAAAACAACCGCACTCGCCTGAACCTTCATGTGTAAAGGTGCACCCAGGTCCAGCCTGAGAGTCTTTATGTTGGAGACTATGGGAAAGTCACGTTCACAACAGGTGCAAGATTCAATGATTTATCTGCACCCTACTCTTTTCACTTTTTTGAGCAGTGCTATACTTATATTGTCCCAACTCTACCAGTGACACAGTGTGTGACCTTGTGCAAGGAATATAAGCATCCAGTAACTTTAGCATAACACTTCTGTAATACAGCCAGCAAAGGGCGTATGTGCATCTTAATATGGTTGTTTCAATACAATTGAACTTGATGTTAAAGAACCCCCATATCTCAAAATCAATGCTAGGATGGGGTCTTAAAGATTATGCACACAGGAGACACATATCACCTCCCCTTTAAGCTCACCACTTGCTAACATCCTAAGCCCAACACTTCTCTGACCTGATGGTCAGTCCATCCCTTCTATTTCACTACCTGTTACCACTTCTCCCTTCAGTTCACCATCAGTATGTTTTTCCTTGTAAGAGGACAAACATAGGTACATGAGTCATAAGGAGAATCCCCGCCCACCTATATAGACTCAAAATAAAAAGAATAGTCTATGAAAAGCTCGCCTAAGTGAGCATTTTATGGCTCCTAAACAAATTTTGCAAAGAGGCTGCATAATTTTGTGTTATACAACTACAGGTTCCCCCTATTTATTTTTTTGTGTATGCTTATAGAACGCTTTTGTCCCCAAAGGCCAGTTCAGAGTTCTCACCAATGAAGTTAATGTGACGAAGGAAAAAAGGGAGGGAGGAAAAGGGATGCGGTACATAACTGAGCAGCATAATAAAGGTTCTATTGATGAGATAATAGCTGTAGCAATCTCATGCATTTATCAACTTTATAGCTTAGATTCTTCTGACTTCACTCCAACAATTTAGCAACCAGGATTGTGCACCTGCTTCGATGAGGATTTCTAATCAAGACTGTGCCCATCAAGATGTCTTGTCCCCTTTTACTTCGCTGATCATTCCTCTACTCTCTGAGGATCCCCGGGGTTCAGATCTTGCCATGCTTCTTCAACCACTGGTTCATCTAATTCAATCTTTTTATCTCTCTTTTTAGGTCTGTCCTTTGAGTTAGCCTTAGCTGTCTCACCAGATTATTGGTTTTCCAAAGGATTCATACATGACCTCCTGAGGCGGAAGCCGGGAGAGACGCATTGCTGCTTTTTAAAAATTGATTGTATTTTGTTGATTTTAAACACAAATCCTACCTTCACTCTCCCCTGGGCACTACCGCGCTGCAGTTGAGAACGCTGCCGCGGGATACCTGATTGTGTTGCCGCCATTCCCCGGGACACAGAGGCCACGCCCACAAACTCCAGGCCACGCCCCCTCCGATCAGGCTATTTAAAGCGCGCTGATTTGCTAGCGCGTCCTAGAACACCTGACCTCCTGAGGCGGAAGCCGGGAGAGACGCATTGCTGCTTTTTAAAAATTGATTGTATTTTGTTGATTTTAAACACAACTCCTACCTTCACTCTCCCCTGGGCACTACCGTGCTGCAGTTGAGAACGCTGCCGCGGGATACCCGATTGTGTTGCCGCCATTCCCCGGGAAACAGAGGCCACGCCCACAAACTCCAGGCCACGCCCCTTCCTGTTCACTCACTCCCTACTTAGCATGTGCGTCTTCCGGACGCGCAGCGGGCGAGCGCAGCGGGCGCGACGATGGCGCGCCGAAGGCGCGCCTAAGGAAAGCCCGTCTGCGCCCGTCCGCGACCAAACCGCGGCCGGGGCCGGACATGCTGGCGGTGAGGAGCATAAGGGCAGAATCGTGCGGTCGCGGGAAAACCTGTGGTCTTTAAACACCACGGCTGATGCCTGCGCTCACAGGACCGACCTTGGGACTACCACCCTCCCTCGGGCTTGTGGGGCGTGTGGGATAGGACTAGGAATGCCGGATGGCTGGAAGGTGGAGGGGTTGATTAAACCCAAGCCACCAGCCAACAGAGATCTCAGAGCGGGCCTTCTGAACTGCAGATCCCTTGTTAAACATGCAGATGACATCTGGCTGCTACTGGAAGTGCATCAGTGGGATGCGCTGTTTTTAACAGAAACGTGGCTCAATGAGGACAACATGACCGCCATTGCACTGGCTGTACCCTCCGGGTATAAAATATGCCTCTCCAACCGGATAGGTGATAAAAGGGGTGGGGGTGTGGCTGTCATATTTAAAGAACAGCTCACACTTACATCTTCAACCCCTACTCTTATTCAGGGACTAGAGGGACTACACTTCTGTTTCCAGGTGGGACCTCAACTATCCCTAGCGGGACTAGTTATTTACCGCCCTCCTGGGGGAGAAGAGTCCCACCTGAACACTTTGATGGATACTATCATTCAGAGTTCCCTCCTTCACCCTCAATTTCTCGTCGTTGGTGACTTTAATATTCATATGGATAGGGAGGATTGTGTCCCCGCAGAAATTCTGAGGTCCACATTACATACAGCCAATTTAAGACTCGTCAACAAGGGCTCCACGCACAGAGCGGGCCACACGCTTGACTTAATATTTTCTAATATTAACAACGTGACGGCAGAAACACCGCTGCCGCTGGTATGGTCAGACCACTCTCTGATTCCATTTCAACTAAAGTTAGCGGCTGACAAACCTGCAACTAGCAAGTGCTCTTTCATGAAGAGACAATGGAAGAAGCTAGTCCCCGCTGCGATGGGACCAGTTCTTGTCCAGAGCACACCTACCCTCACCTCAAATGTCGACATTGACGCACAGCTACTTAATGACTGGGTCGGAAATATGCACCAGCATCACACGCTATATCCAAGCGAGATTCTCTATCCGCCCCCTGGTTTTCGCAGGACCTCAGAATACAAAAATCTGATTGCAAAAGGCTGGAGCGGCTCTGGAGGCTAAACTATGAACCCCTAGACAAAGCCCGATACAAGGAAGCATCCAAAAAATTACACAAAGCCATTAGAAAGGCAAAAAAACAGTTCTACGCTGATGCTATTCAACAAGCTGAACACTCGAGCAGAGAAACCTTTAAAATAGTACAGTCTTTCTTTAAACCTAGGTGTATTGAGAGGGAGGTTCCCCCAACAACCACGCTGTGCAACAACATTTCTGACTTCTTCGACTCAAAAATTAAACAAGTCTATGAGTCCTTTGGACCAGAGAAGAAAACGGTAAAAATGGACTTGGCCGATAAAATGTCGAAAGGCGCTACCTTGACACAATTTGAGCCGATAGCTCTAAACGCGGTTACGCAAGAACTAAGCCGATGTAAGTCAGGATCTCCTGACGACCCCTGCCCTCCCAAACTCTGGAACACCATAGCTGATTTTGTGGCTCCCACCTTTCAGCAAATATGGAATAGGTCCATCTCTTCCGGGGTATTCCCGAACTTCTGGAAGCACGCCACTCTCCTCCCGCTAAAGAAAAAACCAAATGGGGACCCCAAGGACCTTAGTAATCTTCGTCCGATCTCTCTGCTGGCAGCCCCAGGCAAAATGCTTGAGAAACTTATCCAGCGCCAACTGAATAAATTTATTGAAGATAATAACATACTACACGAGACGCAATCAGGCTTTAGACCCGGCTTCAGCACTGAGACAGCTCTAATTGAGGTGGCGGAGTCAGTGAGGTGGTCGATGGATTCAGGAGACTCAGCGATGCTGGTGCTCCTGGATCTGTCGGCCGCTTTTGATACGGTCGACCATGCTAAACTGCTGTCACGTCTAGCGGAGTTAGGCTTCCAGGACCAGGCACTGGGGTGGATACAGTCGTATCTGACCCAGAGAACACAGAAGGTGGCGCTAGGGACTGTCTCTTCAACACCTAAGGCGCTCAGTTGCGGTGTCCCCCAGGGTTCGGCTCTTAGCCCACTTTTATTCAATATTTACCTGGCTCCACTCTTCACGCTGATTGCCAACTGGGGTGTCAAGGCAATTTCATATGCCGATGACACCCAACTGGTGTTCCCGTATTCAGAAGTGTCGGAGGCGTCCTTTTCAAGTTTCAAGGGTTGTCTCCAAGATGTGGCCTGCTGGATGAATACAAATAAACTAAAACTTAAAGCCAACAAGACAGAAGTGATTTTTTTCGGCAACGGTCCACCTCCTCCACCTGATCTCTGGTGGCCGGCAGAGATGGGACAAGCCCCCTCGCCCAGCCACTCGGCAAAAAATCTGGGAGTGCGGTGGGATGACAGGCTGTCCTTTTCATCACACATCCAGCAAATAGTTGGTTGCTGCCTGTGTAAGCTGAGGAATCTTCGTAAGATTCTGCGACTCTTACCTGTAAGCTGCCGAAAAACAGTTATCCATGCCACAGTGACATCAAGGCTGAACTACGCCAACGGCCTGTATCTGGGCTTACCAAAATACCTTATACAGCGACTACAACTGGTCCAAAATGCGGCTGCGAGACTACTAATGCGGATCCCTTTTAAGCACTCAGTCTCTCCGCATCTTCTCTCCCTTCATTGGCTACCAGTAGCAAACAGAATGAAATTCAAGGCACTTACATTGGCCTTCAGATCACTGTATGGCACCTGTCCAAACTATCTGAAAGCCCGATTGCCTAGATACACCCAAGCTCGCTCCCTCCGATTCAACAACCGTGTTCAGATTGCAGTCCCTAGAGCAAAAAGAGCACGGCTGGGAGGACGCACTTTCTCGGCCAATGTGGCAACAATCTGGAACACCCTGCCCCCTGCTCTTCAACAGGCCCCCTCCGAGGCTTGCTTCAAGCGCATGCTGAAAACCTGGCTCTTCGCTCAAACACGCTAGCTGACTACACCTTTAGCCCTCTTGGTCAAAATTTTCTTGTTCTTGCAGCGCCGGGACACCTCCGTGTGAGGTAGCTGTTCGCGCTCTACAAAATTCGGTATTATTATTATTATTATTATTATTATATTAATACAGAGAGGAGCTTTTGATCAGTGGCTTCATCCATTGGTCTGTTAAACTGTCATTCACTATTTTTTTCCTCCAACTTGCAGCATACTGTATGGTACATAAGCCAGCCTACTTTAGCCACGGGCTCCCTTCACTTTAAGGGCCCGCACAAATGAATATTTTTTCAACTTGATAGGAGGCATAATTAACTATTTATGAAATTTGTAGTCATTGAGTTAAGAATGTTTTGCATATTTAATCTGTTTTATATGGTTTTGCTGTGATTTTTTTTTAGATAATTTAACAATGATCCATATTTATTGACTGTGAGATGTATGTTCTTTTATGCAAAGAAACATTGTGAATACAGTTCTTTGACTAACTGACTGGCCTGCACAAAGCCTGTGCACATTGTTCACATCCACCTAAAATAGTTAATTTCTTTTAAGTGGCAATACTGACTCAAAGTGTACTTTATTTTACTTATTTTTTAGAATAACTTTACGTACCAGCAATTCATTTTGTCTGCACTTTGATTTCCCTGTTAAATTATTTATTTTCCATCACCTTTTTAAAGATGATGTTATAAAGTGTTTAAGTGTCTGTGTAACACTGTAGCTGCCTGCAATTTGAGAGCTTGGTTTGATCGTGATTTATTTGAGTCTCCTTCACACAGAATGCTAATAAAGTGCATGGCACAGCTGAAAGATTTATTATTTTATAAAACATCACTATTAAAGCAGCCAACTCAATGATTTTTTGAAATTTTAAAAATGTATTGCGAGCAAATTGCATCCACGGTTGAGTGGCTACATGTTTTTTTCTCATTTTATTTTGTGGCATTTGCTTCCATTATAAAAGAATAACCATACATGCCAGCATTTTAGAAGAGGAAAGAGGGAGATTCTAAAAAACATAATAGGAAGACTATATTTCCCCCACTGACTTCGTTTGAAGAAGAGGCCATGTCAGGCGGGAGACAGCCATAATAAAGCCATTTTTAGCGTGAAAAATCAGGAGTCTCCTGCCTGAATATGGCCTATTGGCATGTATACAGAAGCCTCAGCCCCAGGCCAAGACATGTTTAGCATAATAAAAGAGACTGGAGCATACATGCCAACATTTTGGAAGGGAAAAGTGGGAGTTTAAAAAAAGAATCAGTAGAATGTATTTCTTCCATTGACTTCTAATGCGGCCTGCATAGGGTCTATTGCCATGTATGGGACTTGAAAGTGTGCTGCTGCATGATCGCATATCAGAAATTAAAATCTATGTTTTTTTCATACCTGTCAGGAGAACAGAGAAATTGCTATGGCAGGCAGAGAAAGCGTGACAAAAATGTTGTGCAATTGCCTGCAGGAGCAGGTTACTGGCAGTGCATAATCCATGTCACAAAAGACCAGCCCCTGCCATCTGAAGTCCGCCGAGTGATCGGCTTTTTGCATGCAGGAATCGGGAGGCGAGAGACTAACCTTGAAATCGTTAGTATCCCGTCTGAATCAGGAGGGTTGGCATGTATGAATAACCATAACACCAGTCAAGGTGAGACCTACTGTCTTTGCTGATGTCTGTTTCATGTATGTTGATGATACTCAACTGTTGCTGAAGCTGGGGACAAATCACTGTACCAACATCAGGAACTTCCAGGACTAAGGTCAAGTTATTGATTCTTTGTTTCTCCCCTAGGATCTTCACAACTGAAACTGGATAGGGAGAGGGACCTGGGCCAACATTCCATGGTAACAAGAAGTCTGGTACATTATCATTGAATTATAGGTTTTGTAATACAACAGATTCAGAGTTCTCTCACACTCCCCAGTTCAATGGAGCGAGGTAATCCAGAGTTTGTCATTTTACAGTGTTCAAGAGATTCCTAGATTGCTTTGCCTTTCCCTGTAGGGTTTTCATCATTCATGTTTGTTTCTGTGTGACTATTTAACACAAATATGGTTATTAAAATGATTCTGAGTAGCATTATTCTGTTGTAAAGTGTGGATGTACTTTTCAGGATGACCCACAAGAAGGGCACTGCAGTTATCTATTCTGAAAGTGAGGGGGGCTCTGAAAATGATCTTCTCTGGAAGGAGGCTAAACACCGATATTGACAGAGTCTGTTTGTCCTACGAACAAAAGGTGATGGCAAAAGATGACTTATCACAAACATCTTCCTAGGCAACTTAAATCGGATTGGGAAAGGGGTCAATCCCGGTTACTACTTATTGATTTGTTAATAGCTGTAGCTTTTCAGCAGATATCAAAAAATTGGAAAGACTCCTCTAAATTGTCTTATTTAGCTTGGTGGTATGCTGTATGCCATAACCATCGCCTCGAAACAGCACTTGCTTATCCTATTTCTCTTGCTACAAAACGATTACACCTCTGGGGCCCTTTCACACAATTTCTAGGGGATACAATGAAGAAAACTTCTTTACCTGCTCTCTCACAGCAAGAAGTTTCCAAGCCTCCTTGACCTCCTATTGTTTGTTTACAATTATGCTTAATTTATCATTTCCTACAATGTCTTTTAAGATTATGTCTTTTTGACATGTATTGCTATTTACACTTCTTGTGAACCTTTGACCGTTTTCATATCCTCTTCTATAATATCCTTTTATTATCTCCATGAGTATTGCACATCATTATTATTCTTTATCACACCTTCTTGTATATATGCATTAACAAATGATTGCTGGTACGAAGTATTGTTTTTTATGTGATCATATTAATATCTTCAATAAACCTTTTCTTGAACTTAAAAAAAAAAATGACATAAGAGTTTTACTGTGAGGCAGCAAAGAGAGACAGTCTGTGCGTCCCTGCAGCTTACACCTCTTAACCAGTTGCGTAACAATAGCTCACGCAGCCTCTGCGGTGTGGGGGGGTCCCCCGAGCTCCAGGCGGGCCCTCCGGCACACTGCACGGTCGGGAGCGTGGGGCTGCCTCCTTCATGCATTTTGCAGGGGGGGTCTCAAGTTTTGTTACCCCACTGCTCTTTACCATGCCACACCCCACCAGCCTTGGCTGATTTGCTCTATCAAATTCTTTAACTAAGCTCTGTCCTCTAGACCAGTTCAGTAAGAGAATGGCGCAATGGACGTCTGACAGCTTGGAAACTTCTGCTTCAGAGGTGGGCATTGTGTAATGACGTTGGAGACTTTGTGGTATTTCTCATGCCATAGACATCTAACCTCCTTTGACGGGAAACTTGATGTCCTTAAGTTTGATGATTGTTCTTTGCATTTCCAATATGTCGCCTTCGTACTACTCATTATCACCCACAAAGCCATCCATGTAGGAGTGCTACAATGCATTAATGGCTGGGCAGAGGATAGGCATGCAGCTATCATGTACGCCTACTTCTCACATTTGCTTCCTTATTTAGAAGCAGACATAGGACTATCCTAAGGGCCTACTTGTAGCATCCACTGCCACATTTAGCAGTCGTCGGATGGTAGTCTTCCTGGGGGCACACTGCCACCAGCACTGCTATTAGGAAAACAATCACCATAAAGCACATACCAGTAGACATGACATGGGAGCATCTGCCCTATTTAGTGACAGCCTTCCACCTCCATGTCTGAAGGTTTTTTTTCTTCTTTTCAGCATGAGTCCCACCATAAATCTTATTTTTACCATAGTAGCACCCACCATGTGGGCAGGAACTTCTTCTGTTAAAAATAAAAAAGCAGAGACCTGACGGCAAACTCTAGATACAGTGTGCTGCCCATGGCTGGGCTGGTGCATACATGGTCTTCAATGAGTCTAGGTCCTGGCTTGAAGAAAATTATTTATCAGTTTCATGTAAAATTTTGTTCTCCACGCCTGGTATGTAACAACAATCGAACATATAACTATGGATATGTTCTAGCCAGAAATTTCAGCAAAACAAGTTATTCGTCAAGAACCTCAGAAACCTAGGAGGATCTTCCTCTGTGCAGAGGTGAGCTGGCAGTTCACGCCACAGCACCTGTTGCACTTTATAAATCCCTGTTCATTCATCCGGCATGCTGTCTAAAACACTGCTAGTGTCCTTCCCCGTGATGTAACATTGTGTCTGGAGAGCGTTAGGTGGCGCTAACCAAGATGGCCGCACTGATGTGAGGCTCCTTGATGCTTGACCCCTCGCATCCGACCTGCATCCGTCATAGCTGTCCTAGGTACGATCCAGCGGTCACCGCTTATAGAGGAGCTGCTGCCCTACCCTCGGTGCGATTTCCAGCTGATTCCTAGCTCCCGAGGCCGAGATAGGAGGCCCGTTAGCTGCACCGGTGAGAGGGACGCACCCAGCCGGTTCCGCGGCCGGCACTACGAGCTACGTGAGCCCGAGGCGTGCAACGAGGTGCGAGGGCCACGTGGCCGACGGCGGCCGTCCATCCATCGCGGGAGCCTGCGGAGGGGAGACCACACCTTTCACGGACTTCAAGTGAGTCGGGGGGGGGGCGGCGGCTGGTGAGCGCCCCCCAGAGCTGCCACGGGGTGGGCTCCCACGAACTGTGGCAGGGAGGCACTGTCCGGCGGGCGGATCGGCCCGAGCTGTGCGGGCCCGAACGAGAGGCCGGATCCGGCTTTGCAGTCGCTGGCGCCCACCCCCCGCCTACGCTGCCGGCCACGGATCCGCACCGGCTCCCCCTGGCCCCTGTCACCCTATCCTGGGCACCCGACGGGGGAACTCTTGACTGGGCGATCCCCGAGGAGGTGACGTCCCGCCGGACCCTCAGGGCAGCTGCCACACACGGGGCTGCGGCGTTTCCTTGGCGCACACAGCTGTGGCATGTGGGGGATGCTGAGCCGGGCCTAACGGCCGCTTGAGACCACTCTTGTCCTGTGCCACTGACCGGGAGGCGGTGCCCTCCCCCCCCTCTCGAACTTTGCCCATCTTGGCCGAGCGGGGTGGCCCCCCGGCACTGCGGATGGACGGGCGGGGGCGCCGCCTGGCCCTTGTGCCTGGGGAGGTCTGGCTGTCTGCCCCGGGCCGAAGGTGGATGCGGAGGTGACCTGCTGATCGGGGACGGGCCTGTGGGCCGGGGCGGGCGACAGTGACTTGACGGCCCGTGAGCTGCGCTTCGACTGGCGACCACCACGTGTGCGGATTACATCGAGGTGCCTGCGGCGAGGTGAGGGAGGCCCAGCCCGGATCAAACCGAGGAGGTGGCGAGCCCGACGGACTCTGGGCCCTCCCTCACTGGGGACAAGACATACCTCTACCCTTCCCCTTTCCTCGATTTCTCCGTCCCGGGCCTGGCGCTGGAGGCCGCTTTCCGTGGCGGGTGAGGGCCGTCTGGCGGTCCACCGCACCAACCCTCCAGCCCGGGGGCCATCATGGGCAGGGAAAAAGGCCCAAAACCGCCGGCAAAGTCTCACCAAACAAAGATCGACCAATTTGCGAGCTCGGACCCGCCGGGCGCGGGCGGAGGGGCGGCGCCGGCTCCGAACAAGGACTTGGCCATCATCCTCCAGGCCATTGAGCCTCCCGCACATCCTTGGAGGGGATGGTTGGGGAAGTGAAGGTGGACGTTACACTCCTGCGGCAGGACCTCCGCAACGCCACGGCCCGCATCACGGAAACGGAATCCCGGATCTCGACGGCGGAGGATGACATTCGCCAGCTGCAGGACCAGGTCCAGGAGCTCACGACCCACTCCAAGGAGCTGCATCGACGGGCAGAGGACGCCGAAAACCGAGCCCGCCGCAACAACCTTCGCCTGGTGGGCTTTCCGGAGGGGGTCGAGTCTGGCCGAGCCGACGACTTCCTAGACGCTTGGTTCAAATCCTGGATGCCGGCAGCTAGTTTGTCGACTTGGTTCGTGGTGGAGAGGGCGCACCGGTCGCTGGCAGCCAAACCTCCAGTGGGAGCCCCCCCGCGCCCCTTTATTCTGAAGATCCTCAACTTCAGAGACAGAGACGCCATCCTGCGGGAGGCGCGGGTGAGCGGCCCCTTGACTTTTAACAACCACACTATCATGATCTTCCCGGACTACACCCGGGAGGTCCAGGAACGACACCGCTCCTACACGGAGGTGAAGCAAAAGCTGCGCTCCCTGGGCCTCCAGTACCAACTCCAGTTCCCAGCCCGCCTGCGCGTTGTTTTCCAGGGCAAGACTCTGTTCTTTGACACTCCCAGGGCAGCATGTGTGAGAAGTTGGCCTGATGTATGATGTCACTAGTTATAGTGTACACCCTATATCAGTCCAAATACCCTTATGGTGATTGGTTGTAAAGTCAACCTTATAGACCAGCTATCCTAGTGGTAGCATGGACAAGAGCAGTCTTAGGCTAAACTCTGAATGGCATGTGAAGCCAGCTGTGATACCATATATAATCCCTTGAATACCAAATGAAAGGACACCACAACAGATATATATATAAAATAAAGTGTATTTATTCTAAGCAAACCCTCAGCACTCTTTATGAGATTAGAGGTAAGTACAACACAGTCTTATTAATGCATACAGTAAGTCACACAGGTAAGTAATACAGTTAGGCCCTAGGGGCCACGCAAACCATATACTAAGTAAGTGGTATAAGAACCACTGTCACGGAAATAGAATAGGCCTAAGCCTAGGGAATCGCTGGGGCTACACTACACTAGCGTTAGTTAGGAAGTGGGAGGCCCACGGGATTCGTGTGCAGAGTGGAAACACTCACGCGTAATGCGTAAAAGTCAATAGCAATGTTACAGTTTAGAAATAGATAGATTTAGGACACTTCCGGAGTAGCTAGGAAGTTGAGACTTGAAAACTAGACACTAGGATAGTCACTATCCTGATGAGCACCGGAGTACCCAAGTTACCTAGCCCACAGGCTGCGGGTGCATAGGGGTGAAGATGCGTCGTTTTCGTCGTCGACTCCTATGGATGCCTGAAGAAAGATGCTGACAGGCAGTCAGGGGAGAGTGTCCGGTGGATCCCAAGGCTGGGATCAAGAAGAGAAGAAACCTGCAAGCAGAAGGGACAGAGTCAAGGTCACTAGCCAGTGACCACGTGGAACCAGGAAGGAACCAGGCGATGTCGTGAAGAGTTGCAGGTGAAGGTGAAGCTTGTCGCTGCAGCCAGGAGGACCAGGAAGCGTCGAGGACGACCAGGACCAGGAGGCGAGCTGTCCCACGAAGGCTCTTGCTGTCGGCGGCGTCGAAGTTGGACTAGGACTCACCAAGCCTTGGCAAGCGGAACCCACGAAGAACAAGGGACTTGCTTCTGGTGCAGACCAGGAAGGTCTGGGGTGCTTCTTCTTTGCAGAGAAGCGGGAGCCAGTCTGGAGGAGCCAAACCAGCGCAGAAGATTTCAGGGAGCGTCGTCACAAAGGCCACTAGCCAGCGGGCAAGCAACCGGACAGACGCGGCAAGCAGGAAAATGCTGAAGGGCCCCACGCAGGACTCGTGGAGTGTGGGGGGCTGATCTTCGGTGCAGATGGTGCTTGGGGTTGGGGCTTCTCAATCCCCGGTGCACAACTTCGAGGGTACCTCAGAAGCTGCGCTGTAAGTTACTAGCCACTTTTCCCAGGTAGCCGGTCCCACGTCGCTCGTCGCCTCCACGGATCTCAGCTCTGCTGCAGATGTGGATGAGGGTCGGAGAAGTCTGGAAGTCAAGGCTCTGGTCGGGCTCTGCAGTCGGTTCCTCGTAGAACGGTCGCAAAGCAAAGGGTAGTCTCTTGATGGTGCCTGTTTGCACAGGGTAGCCACTCCTTGGCTACAAGGGAGATTATTCAGTCTTCTTCTTTCGTCGAATGTCGAAGGTCCAGAGTTTCTGTTCAGTTTTGCAGGTTCAGGATAATCTAATCTCTTGAGGCCCAACTCCCACTCTTATACTAATCTGGGGGGCTGGGATACCTGCTAGGTCACGCCTTATGGGTGGGACCTGGGAGGGGGTGGTTACACCCACTTCCCTTTGTCCAGTTTCGCGCCAGAGCTGGGGCTGGAGTGCCCCAGCGCCGGTTTGAACTGGACTATGCAAGGAACACCTTGTGTGCCCCAGGCATGTCTCATTCCTTTCAGCCCACCCTGCCCCAATACACTAAAGGCTGTCTGGGGGGGTGCTAGCACCTCCCCAAGCAGGAAACCTATTGTCCAGGCCTCCCTGGCTGGGATCACTCCCAGCAGCAGGAGGTCAGACTTGTGTCGTGGCAGCAGCATCCATTTTGTGATGCTGAGGCTTTGGTCAGAGGCTAACAGTGGAAGTATGATTTTAACATGTCTTTCCCTCTAGAAGGGGGGGATAATATTCTCATGTCCAGAAATGGCATGGGGGTATTATTCCCTAGTGTTAGACACCTTACACGACATGTTTTGATAAAGCCAAACCATAGTTACCATAACCGTCTAAGATTATAAGGCACTTTAAGAGTATATGGTAGGCTATATCATAGAACAGCTATAAGGACAAGGTTCCGAAAGCTGCAGACAGGCTCAGCTCATGCTAGAGCACCATCTCACATGTTACCAAGCACTCTGCCTCCAGGATTGTCAAGGCCTGCCATAGGAGTGACTGATAGGTACACATGTGTCTATATGTAAGTTAGGTATAGGAATACTACACCTAAGCAAGGGGTGATTACACGACCTTGCCCCAGCTGAGTGATCAGCCAGTTGTGTCAAAATGGAAGGCCAGGCCAGGGGTGGCATAATACATGCTGCAGCCCCTGGTAGGCCTAGGGTACACCTATGCCCTGGGTACCTAGGGTACACTGTACAGGGGCCAATAAGGTGATCCTATCCAAATGGGTTATGCACCTAAAGTACATAGTATTAATTTAGAGAGAGAACAGCAGGGCTGTGGGTCTGATTAGCAGGCCCACAGCCACATCTAAGTCGAAAACCAGTAAAGCAAAAGCAAAAAGTGGGGGTGAACATAGAAAGCAGACCCTACTCTCCTACAGCATGGACCTGGCTCACCGAGGAAAAACCTCTGCGCCAGTCCGAACGGGTGTCGCCCACTACTGGGCCCCAGGGCCGCGATGCAGCTGGGCCCCAATGACAACGGCGCAGGAAGCGCACGCACTCCCGGCAACGCCGAGGCGCGGCAGCGGCCAGGACCCGGTCCGCGAGCATGTCTGAAAGACAAACGAGAGACTCATCTGCCTCGTCTGAGACATCCTCTCATGCAGCTGGGGGATCTTGGCGCCATCTGTCGCCTCTGCCGGATAGGTCTCCGACCTCCCTCACCGCACAAATAGACCTGTCAGACCTCTCCCGCAGCCCTACTATATGACTTTCTCTTTGTTCTCGGTATCCACGGGGGGGCGGCGGGGGCGGGGGGCTCTACAGTCTCATGCTTTCACGTAGAAACCTAGGACAGGACACTGGAATCCGTACTTCAGGAGGGGTCCACCACGCTCTTTACACCCGAGCGCTCATGCTTGGGGCCTTGTAATTGTTGGGTACAGTTAGGGCGACAGATGCTTCCTTTCTCGAAGTGTAGGGTGGGGGGTGGGGGGTTGGGGTTGGGTATTTGTTGGCTGTTCCTCCTTGGGGGGGTGTTTTGTTTGGTTTGGGTTTGTTCTCCATTGAGCCTCTCATGCAGCACCACACCACTAGTGTCGCTACGCTACTCCATGCAGGCACTGACACGCACTCCGCCGTCGCTCGCTTTCCGCCGCCGTCCGCTGGCTTCCCCTAGCGCGAGACCCGTAGTCCCTCTGGGGCCCTCATGCTCCTTGCTCCCTTCCGGCGCACCCACGCCATTGGGTATCTTCCCGGCGTCCCCTGGCTGCTTCGCTCCCAGCGCGACCCGCTCCCACCGCTGTCATGGATGACCTAGCTCCCAAGGCCCAGCTGCGCATCCTGTCCTGGAACGTGAATGGCTTGTTGGATAGGCTCAAGCGCACCGCTGTCCTTAAATATGCCCAGCGCGCAGAGGTAGATGTGCTCCTGCTTCAAGAAACCCACCTGCTTGGCGAGAAATGTCCCTTTCTGGCGCGCTATGGGTTCGACCGGGTGTGGCATTCCGGGTTCTCGCGCGGTTCGCGGGGGGGTCGCCGTCCTGCTGCGCCGCTCCCTCTTGTTTTTACCCGAGTGATCCATGACCCCGATGGAATGGGGATTGCCGTTTGCGGCACGCTTGAGGGTCGGCCGATCACTTTCCTGTCGCTCTACGCGCCGCCCTCCGGGCTGCCTCAGGCTTGATCCCATGTCGCATCTCGGCTGGCAACTCTCCCACCGGCCCTATTGTTCTTGGGGGGGATTTCAATGCAGTCTCGGCCCCGCAACTCGACTCCTCGGGACCGGTTTCAGACTCCCGCGCAGCGCGGGCGAGGCGGCTGGCGGGTTGGGCGGAGGCTCAGGGCTTGTGCGACGCATGGCGGATCTGGCACCCACACGCACGTCAATACACTCATACTTCGGCCGCCCATCACACCCATGCACGCGATCTATGTCCCCCCCGCCGATTGTGTAGGCATCCAGGACATCCGCATCCTCCCCAGAGGGATATCTGATCACTCTCCGGTTCTCCTGGGTCTGGGCCCCTCGCCCCGCGTGGCCCGCCAGATGTGGCGCTTTAAGGCGTGGTTCCTCCAGGACAAGACGCTCCGTAAGGAGGTGGGGTCCGCATTGACGCACTATTATGGTGACAACGACGGTTCGGTCTCCTCGGCGGGCACCCTTTGGGAGGCCTGTAAGGCCACCATTAGGGGGGCTGCCTCTGGCAATCCTCGCTGGCGAGGGTGTACAGGTGGGGCGATAAGAACGGGGCGCTGCTGCATCGGCTGGCCACTTACCCCAGGGCATCGCGCATCATCCTGGCGGTCACCGACTCTGCTGGCGTGCTCCAATCTTCCTCTGTAGCGATAGCGGAAGCTTTCGCCCAGTACTATTCGCAGCTGTATCGGGACCGAGCACCGGACCTTTCCCTGGCCTCGCTGCTCGCCGCTAGTAACTTACGAATTAACCAACTTAGGCCAGGAGACTGGGAGAGTCTGGAGGTGCCCATTTCTCCCGAGGAGATCGGGGATGCGATAGGGCGTACGTCCGCCGGGAAGACCCCGGGACCGGATGGCTTCCCCCAGGAGTTTTATGCCGCCTATAAAGATCACCTGGTCCCGCGGCTGTGTGATCTCTTTGCGGAAGCGGTCGACAAAGGCTCCTTCCCTCCGGAAGCCGACATTGCCACGATTGTGGTTCTGCCCAAGTCTACGCCGCCACCCAGTGATAGGTCGGCCTACCGGCCGATCTCTCTTATTAATACCGATATCAAGCTTTACGCGGCAGTCCTGGCACAGCGGCTCCGGCCCTTTTTGTCGTGCTTGGTCCACCCGGACCAATGCGGCTTTATGCCACACCGGGGCACTCGCCACTGCCTCCGTCGCCTTCACGTGGCCTTGGCTCACCGCCATCGCTTGCCTCCATATCTCACCCTCCTGCTCGCCGACTTCGAGAAAGCTTTCGATTCGGTTGGGTGGGCCTACTTGTTTGACGTCCTGACCCACATGGGTTTCGGCCCCAAGTTCGTCGGAATGGTACGGGTCCTTTACGCGCACCCCCGCGCCATAGTGTTGGTTAACGGGGCGCTGTCGGGGCCATTCCGGATCGGCCGAGGGACGCGGCAGGGGTGCCCACTATCGCCTCTTCTCTTCGCGCTTACGATGGAGCCCATTGCTGCTCTGATCAGAACGGATCCTTTCCTTGAGGGCTGGGAGTGGCCGGGCCTGGAGGCGGACAAAATCGCCCTCTATGCGGACGACGTCCTGTTGTACCTTGGTGATCCGGCACGCTCGGGACCGCGCGCACTACACATCTTGGGCCGCTTTGGCAGCGCATCTGGCCTCTACTTAAACCCGCGAAAATCGGTCCTTGTGCCTCTGCACCCCTCCCGGGAATATTTTGACTGGCAAGACACTATTCCCCTCCGCCGGTTGTCCTTCAAATATCTGGGCATCTGGGTCTCCCTTCTCCCGGAATTGAGCTGGGCACTTAACGTGACCCCCCTGGTCAAGAAAGCCAAGGTAGATCTGGCGAGATGGCAATCACTCCCGCTCAATCCACTGGGGAGGGTGGCCCTATACAAAATGATGATTCTCCCCCAGTTCCTCTATGTGTTGCAAAACACTCCCTTGTCCTTTCCTAGGCCTTGGTTTCGCGAGCTGGACGGGATGGCGACCAGATTTCTCTGGGGTGGTGGGAGACCGCGGCTGGCCCTGTCGGTGTGTCGCCTGCCTACCTTTGATGGGGGTCTGGGCATGACCAATCTCTATCTCTACTACCTGGCCACCCGCCTCCTGGTCGTTCATGATTGGTTTGGTGGGGGATGGTCTGACCCGGCCTACAGAGTGGAATTAGAGGGCCTAGGTTTCTCCCGTATTCAGGACCGCCTGTACGGCGCCCCCGTCCCCGACTCCTGCCCAGACATCACCAAAGCGATCTTCCTGGCTTGGCGAGCGGTGCTGCGCCACACCCGGTGGACCGGGAAGCTGACTCGCGTCACCCCCCTCTGGCACGGGACATGGTTGCGGGACGTTGCGGAACTGTAGGGCTTTAAATCATGGGATCTACTCGGCATTTCCCAGCTGGGAGATGTCTGGCGGGGGGGGGGACGCATGTGCTCATACTCAGAACTGCAGGCGCGCTTCTCCCTCCACTCATCCTAATTTTATAGATACCTCCAACTGCGACATGCCATACGCACTTACACCCCACTGGACATTAGGCTGCCGGACCACAGCCCCCCGGAGACTCAGGTCATGCTGGGCAACCTGGGGAGGGGGGGGTATTTCCAGGATATACCGTTCTCTTATTAACAATACCCCCACGTCCTGAGAAGGCCTAAAGGAACGTTGGGAGGAATGGGTGGGTCCCCTGGACGAGGCCGACTGGCGGGATGCCCTTATGGCCCCCAGGCTGGTGACGGCCTCCGCCAAACTGAGGCTTATCCAAATTTATTACCTCCACACTGCCTACCTCACGCCGGCTCGCCTGCACCGTGCGGGCCTCTCCGCTGACGCAGCTTGCCCCCGTTGTGGCTTTGCACCAGCCGACTTCATCCACATGGTGTGGTCTTGTCCGGAACTGGGGGGGTACTGGAGGGGCATAGAAGCCGAACTCACGGAGGTCTTGGGGTGGGAGGTGCCACATGACCCTAGACACACCCTACTGGGCATCACTGAGGGCCTGGATGGCACACACGCAGAGAAGTTATTCCTCACAACGGCGTTAATGGTAGCGAAACGTGACATTGCCTGCGGCATGGAAGCAACCGCAGCCGTCTAACTTGGCCAAATGGAGCACTGGAGTGGACTGGTGTGCGACACAGGAACGGACTCTCTACCAGGCAAGGGGCTGCCAAAAGAAATTCCGAAGGGTCTGGGGGAAATGGTTGGGCAATGTACTATGAGCGCGCTGTTCGGGGGGGGAGGGGACGGGGGAGGTTTCGGGGGAGGCGGGGATGTGGCGTGTTCTCATGCTATGTTGTTATATGATGGTGGTTCGACAGGCTCAAAGTTTTTATGTTGTATCTCTCAAAACGATAAAAACTTGTTTATCAAAAAAAAAAAAAACATTGTGTCTGGAGCTGCTGAGTAAACTGGCATCTTAGGATTGTCCTCTCTTAACCTTGCGGATAAGTGAGCCAGTTCAAGGTAAAGATGGACGGTTGACCAGAGCAAGGAAATGGCTCGGGCTGCTCAGATTGGGCTACTTGGAGTCTAGAGATGGAATGGACATGTGGGCCACTGTACAAGAACTTTAGTTAATCAAGATGTGAAATTAGAATGGCCCGGAGAATAACTACAGAATTCTGAATGCTCTTCTAGGAAGTGACTAGCTAGAGCAAATTCTGTATAAAAAAATCTTAACCACATTAGGAATTTGCTTTTCCAGAGATTAGTTGAAGTTACAACTGAATCACAGGTTTTTTACCTATGATTGGCCACAAAAGAAGCAGAGCAGTGAAAAGGAAGCTTAGAAAGGGACCTGCCCCTACACTCATGCCTTACATCTAGGCACCACTTAGGGCCTGTATGTTCTGCCTCATGCCGGACAGGGTGTCACGCTTGTATGCCAATTTCTGTCTCCCTCTCCGAACACACCTTCAGCTGGATGCTGTCCACAAGTACCTGAAAATCTCAAATACAACCACCTCATGCACATTAATTAGAGCAAACAACAACCCCACATCTGTGGCCCACAAAAGCTTGAATGTCCACACAGTCCATTCTGAATTTGACCCATGTCTGTTAAGGAATCTATAATGTTTAGTGCCAGCAACTCTATGTTCAAGTGATCATGGAGATGATGGAAGACAATGGACCTAATCACCTTACCTACAATTGCTTAGTCAACAGCTTGAAGGCTCAAAGGGTGGAAGGTAACAGGATTTTTATTGTCATATTTAACTGAGAGTCAAAGACCTTGAGGTCTTAAAGTCAAGGTCTTAATGCCAGGTTTGTGACTCAATGAACATGCATCCACTCCAGGAATCTTTGTTTGACGTCATGGGCAAAGGTTCGAATCCTAGCAGTCCACTCAGACTTTCATCCTTCCAAGTTCAATAAAATGAGTACCACTGAGATGGGTAACAAACATCTGTTTGTCAATGCCACCATACCCTGCTAGAGAAAATGCTTTACAAGCATGTTATGTCTTGTTAAAAGCTTCACTATAGCTTGATTTTTTTATGTATGACACATGTAATATTATACAACATAAATCAGTTGGCTGTGGATTTAGATCAATGTTGGACATCTCCACTGTCTTGGAGGAAAAGGGTCAGTTTAAAAACAACAATGGCACACCTTGGCGTGGCTGCAGTGTCTTCCTCCGGGGGTATCCACCAAGGGAGAGGAATTCCAAACGTTAATTCCTGTCAGCCAGCAGACTCACACTTTTCAACGAATATGGGCAGGGTATGGCAAAGATTCAGGTAGCACCCCCCTTAATTTTATTAGAGTCACCAGCGTTCCCCAAAATCAGGATGGGTTGCCAAAAACGGTAGCGCAGAGCAACATTTCCTGTGAGAATGTACCTGGGAAGTGCATGTTTTTTACTTTCTTGCCTTTTTCCCCCTGCATGTATCTGCAAGACAATTGGCATGCCAAATGTCAGCCAGTTGCACAGTGGGCATGCAAGATTTCCTGCAGATTTATCAAACTGCGTCAAATTTATCAGCATTCTCCAGAGACCTTAGAGGCTTCTCTTCCCCCCACCCGAGATCACCACTGCAGCCAGTACATTGTGCTTTTTAAAAATGTTTGGTGTGTATATGGGTGTGTATGTATGAATGTTTGTGTATTTGTGCTTATGTGAATGGGTGTGTGGGTGTGTATGTGCTTGTGAAGTGTATGTGTGCACACTTGTGAATGCATGGGTGTGAGTGTGCATGTACATGGGTGCCAGTGTGCATGTACGTGTGTGTGAGTGTGCGTGTCCGTATGTCCCATCCACCACTTCCTCCTGCTCAAAGTACCATCTGCCACTGTGAAATTAGTTTTAAACCCAGGGGTGAAATCAGAAAGCTAATGCTTAAAACCTACACACAATTCTAAATTCATAGGTGCATTTTTTTGCTTTCTCTGTGTTATTGTTTTTTTGTGTCTTTTCAGAAAAAAAGGCCGATAGCATTGCACTTGGAAGTGTGGGATCAGTGAGCCTGAAAAGGGGCTGAAACACTGCTTGATAATTTTTTGAAGTTATTTTTTCCACAGTCAATCAATCAATCAGGGTTCTTGTAAAGTGCAACTACTCAGCAGTTAGGGTCATAAGGTGCAGGGAGAAGGGTGGGGGGGAATCTTTGGTTCAGTCGAAGAACCAGGTCTTGAGGTACTTCCTGAATTGAGGCAGCGACGGTGATTGCCTGAGATGTAGAGGCAGGGAGTTCCAGGTCTTCGCAGCGAGTTAGGAGAAGGATCTTCCCTCACCTGTGGTCTTGTGGATCCGTGGGATGGTGGACAGGGCCAGTTGGGTGGAGCGGAGAGGTCTGGTGGATGTGTGTGGAAGGAGAGGTGGCGGTTGAGGTATGCAGGTGTGGCGTTGTGGAGGTCTTTGTAGGCATGCATGAGGAGTTTGAAGGTAATTCTTTTATGACTCTGGTACCAGTGGAGGTCTCTCAGGTGATGTGGCTGCAACGGGGAATCTTCAGGATGAGTCCGGCGGAGGTGTTCTGGATGTTCTGCAGTTTCTTTAGGAGCTTTTTGGTGGTATCAAAATATAGTAGGATGCAATTTCTACCATAAATTGCATCCTACTATAATTTTATTTATGGAAATGTGTTTACATTGATTAAGTATACATAAATTTTTCCATATGGAACCACTATTAAAAAAAGAATGATTTAAAGCCCTGCTTCTCTTTGAGTAGGGCAGCCTTTGTGTTTAGAGAATCATGATAATTTTGGAGAGCATTTCGCTTTGGTTTGACGTATCACTGATAGCGCTGGTGTAGTATTTTCCGATAACTAATGTATTAAGTTTTCCATATCAGGAGCGAGGTGTTTTTTGTAGTATGAGGTGCTAGGGGATTTACTTTTCTTTCATTCATATCCTGGTTTGTGAATGGTATGCTTCATGACCATCAGTTCTCGAGAGTACCATGGTGAAGATGGTATAGGCTGTGTGTTTTCAGTGGGGCATGATGCTTATGTGATTTTCCAGGTTTGTACTGAAGTACCAGCTATGGATGTCAGATGCTAGAGAGGAAGGTCTCTTGTTTGCGGTGTTGGGGCGGCAGTAGTGGTCTGTCTAGGGGCCTTTAAATGATGAGGTGGATGTCTGAATGACAAAGGGCGAGAAAAGGCGTGTGAGGAGCTCCACAGATTTCAGCATTGTTCATTCCCTCTAGGGCGCATGACCAGGAGGACTTGTGGATGACAGCCAAGTCTACCCCCAGCTTTGGTATGGCATGCAAAATAAACGCTGTAGCCTTAGGACAAAAGTACACGAAGTATGTGTGAGGATGTGGGGCTGAGCCATGATTCTGTAATGAAGACGGTGTATAAATTGTGGTGAGTGATGAGGTCGGCGATGTCTGGAACAAGGAGCACAGTGAAGCGAGTGTTAATGAGCATGAGGTGTTCAGTTTGAAGATGAGTAATGATGAGTGGACGAGATTGGAACTGCACGCAGGGAATATGCGATGTACGTTTTAGTGGTGGATGGTTGTGAGTGTTTGAATTGTATTAAGTGTTTGGTGAGGTACATTTTGGTAATCTTACCTGCCAGTTTGATGATGCAGTCTTTTCTGGAGCAGGCATTCTGGCCACAATTCTTTCCTGGCCTGAACAGGCTTCAAAAAAAAGCTTCTAATGTGAATGTCCATCTTAGCAGTGGCCACACAGGCAAGAGGGAATGCCATGGGAATCCGTCAACAGTAGGGACCTGCAGCAATTGGCTCAGCTGTCATAGTGATGTGAGGTAGGAGGGCACAGTGGCTGCTGGGACACTCTTTTCCACAGCTGTCACCTAGGGCACATGGTTTGGCCATTTGGTAAAGATGCAGGATCTGATTTTTTGATCCAAGGATGCGGTAGTTTCTGGGATTTATGACTTGGGGATAGAGTCCCGGTGCCTGCCACCTCCACTTCCTGCTTCGTGCAAAATTCTGATAAATAAGTGAGACTTCCTGCAGAGGTCCATCTGTGACAGGGGCTGCAGTCTTCTGGAGTGCCTAATGTTGGTGAATGTTTTCCTCCCACCCACCTGAGATGTTTCATTGTTATGATTTCCTGTGTATGTGGGTCTGAAAATGTGATCAAAAAACGTGTGCGAGTTGAACAATTACTGTAATTTCTGTATCTTTGTAGTTACCAACACTTAATCCTCCAATAACTCACCTTCATGTGACTAACATGTACCTAGCAAAACCAATTTTGCATTTGTCACCCCGAGTGGGACAGGTATGCTCAGACGTGAGTCCCGTGCTCTCCATGCCATTGGAGTCAAGCTATCCTGGCTGAAGAGGGGTGAAACCCCGAAACCGGTCCTAGGATGCTTGTTTCCAGTCCAGGGAGGACCTGGCTGGGCAGTTCGGGCTGGACTGTTCCCATGAGGCACAGGGTCAAGACTGATTTGCATATGGCTGGGTTCAAACTGGAATGGCATGGTGAGCAAAAAAACGATGGATTTAGGCCCAGATCTCTGTATTGGGGTGAATGTATGACATTGTTCTGCATTCTGTCCATCAATTGTTGTTTTAACATGTACCTAGCCATACTTATATTTGTCTATGTCTCATATAAAAGAGGGCAAGGGTTACAAAAAACTGCAAGAAGCCATCAATTCCAACAAATGCATTGCTTGCATCGATGTCAAACGCTGACTCCTCGTAAAAGGAAATCATGTCAGCAAGTTGAGTTTACTCCAACCCCCAAAAATAGATTTATTTAGGGATGCGGATGTATTTTTTTATATCGACTGTGAGGTACAGCTGACATAACAGCTGCTTTATTAGACTAGTCTGGAGTTGGTATTTGTGAAACATGTTCCCCTTTATCAACCATTTATCCATGTATGGATATGCAAGCACACGTTGCATACATTTGCAGGCACCGCAAATGGACATTTTGGGACAATATCTGACGTGGATTTGATCTCTAATAAGTCAACTGATCATTTTCCTTCCTTACCACAAATCTTACCTTTGGCTTTTGTTTGAGGTGAACTGGAATGTGAAAAAAGGTATCTTCAGATCCAAATAATCATATATAACTTCTCGGAAGGATTTCATTTTGAAGTCTGAAGTCCTTATGTAGTGCTTGAGCGTCCAAATATGCAGGTTACAGCCTTTGTGCGCCAACTTTCCTTGGGTTGAGAAATTACATGACATACACTGCCCTATCTCTAGCTAAATAGGGAAAGGCTTCTAACATGATGTTGGATCAAAGGCCTTGGATCTCCTCGTATATAGAAAGTAGAAGCATGTTTTAAGTGTTAGTTTAGTAGGTGGAAGTCACCATCAGTTGTCAAATGGGATGCATTATCCAGATGCATTTCTGTCCAAAAACTGACACGCCTGAAGTTATCATCTATTGAGTATCTAAAATATTTGGGGGAATGTGGGTGGAAGCTTTTGTAGATTCTCAGGTATCTTAACTCTAACTCAGTCGTCCTTCCTTGCACCCAGTCTAGCTAAGAACCAGTGACACACGGGAGATCTATGATATCATACACAATAAATTGTCTGTTGAGACACACTGCAATAACAAAAGGACTGAGACGTGAAGATTGACAAAGACTTGCAAACTGGCCAATAGGTAGTCATAGTTTCGTATTATAGCTCAGTGCCATGCAAGGGCTAAATATGTATCTGCTTAGAAAGAGGAACAACATTCCAGTATCTTTTGTTGATTATTTTTGTAACCACCCTACATTTCAGAGTCATGAATTAAGATGTATTTGTTTTAAAAGCAATAGCTCTGCTGCTCATTGAAATTATTGTTCAATGATGATACTGCGAGTTCCAATCATACTACCACATCCAGGACTAAGCCTTGACTGCCTGGTCTTGGATGGCCAAGTCTAAATAGGGAGTAACTTTCCAAATGGGGTTTAATAGTACTTGAGACAATGAACTGCCTGTTGTAAATGACCATATCCACAATAGATAATGAGGAACTAACGTAATAGCCATGCATTGAAATGTACAAGACCCTGACAACAATGCATGAGACAAAGACATAAAACCCGATTATCTTAATACATCCATACAAGACACCAACAAATACCACAAAAAGATTGTTGAAACACACAAGGCCTTTGCAAAAATTCATTTATGATGCGGATACTAATAAATGCGGGTCTGAAGCAAAGAGAGGGACACAAATGACAAAACTTCGAACTCGAAGGGCTATTTAAATAACAGAGGATTGACTCCTTTATACACAATTCTCTTATCGAGAAAATAGGATTATGTTCAATTCCTTTTCAACTGGAGGGAGTCATCCCTCTTGGAATCAGTTTTACTTTCCCAACATGTTACATTTTTCCCATAGTCTTGAAAGAGATTTCCCATCATACAAATCTTCCTCACTGCCGAAGAAGCTTCACCGCCATTGAGTTCAATAGGGTGAGCAACCACAAACTACGCGCTCAATGGTGACTTAATAGGGCTTGTAACACTATTTAAGAGGGCATGATAAGCTGATCCTGCCTTCTGTGTGATTTACGTACCAATGGACTGCCTCAGTTCTCCACATTGGCTGATGTGCGGCAGCTTAAGCATGTCCTTCCATTTCTTACTCCGGCCATTCCTCTTGCCTCCGCCGCCTAAAAGAAATAGAGAACATTTTAGACGAATCAACCTATAATGAGCCACCATTACTGCACAATAGCAAATACAGGTAAAACACAGGCTTTGAAGGCAGGAAGCCTGACTTAAGAAAGAAACAGCCATGGATATACTTAGTGAAAAGTCATGAACCTTTTTAAAGCATACAAAAATAAAGCCACATTTCAGCTCCATAGCTTTTATTAGGGTTTTATTTCCCAGGGGTATCACAAAGTTAGCATACCTTGTGTTCTGCTCTGATTTTCGGTGGATACTTACTACTGGGTTACAATATTTGCCACAGTCCTTTTTCATTTCCTAGTATGTTAAGTATCACTTTATCTTGATTGCATGCACTCACGTTAAGCCACACACTCCGTGTGTAATGGGTGTGTGCATACCTTTTGAAGGCATCTTAAAACATTCACGAGAGCCATTACTACTGAGTTATGAAATGCAGTATTAAAACAAATAAATGACTGTATTTGGATCTTGTTAGATAGGGGCATCTTATCATGCGTTTGTGCTAGAGCATGATTGGGTGTTGATTTTCCTTTAGATGTAGTGTTCCTTTTTGCTGTTGATGAGTGGTGCTTGTAAATATAGTTTTTAAATTAGGGAACTTTGTGTTGTAGCAGTTCTCAGCACTCCTTCTTTTCCTATTTTTAGTGCCTCATGAAGGGTCGTGATTGGGATGAAACACTTGGCTGTCTACAGCACTATTCTCATTTCCTTTTGCAACTATATGCACAAGAGCACCTCACCTCATGGTGATGAGGAGAGAACAGGAGCCGGGGTCTCTATCACTCAAATGTAAGTGCTTACCAGAAGCCAAGAGATTGATAATTAGAAGGAAAAAAAAAACATGCGGGTCCGAAGGAGGTATATCTTAAAAAACGATATGTATGGAGGAATGAAGGGGTTAAAAAGAGAAAAGTAAATGCATGTCCCGGTAATAGACTAAATACCCTTTTTTTTTTTTTATAAGATGGGCATGTATTCATCAGCTGTGCCACTGCAGTGCTGAGTGTAAAATTCTTAATTGTGATTTGGTGGGAAACGCCTGGATAGGCTGCAAACCAAGTTTATGCCCAGCAGTGACGTTGTGAGCCTCCCAGTTTTAGTAGCTAGAGCACGGTGAAGTTCTTTATGGAACTTTTCTGTCTGCAACGTGGCAGATAAAAGCTCATAATTAATGCTATTTTAAAGGAAGTTGATAAAAACTGTAACGAAAGGTAGATGAGAGGATGGATAAGTAGTTGAAAGGATGGGTGGGTAAAGGATCAATGGATGAGTAGGCGAAAGGATGGTTAAGACTGATTTGCATATGGCCAGGTCTAAACTGGGGTGGCATGGTGAGCAAAAGAATGATGGATTTAACCCAGATCTCTTGACTGGGGGTGAATGTTTTGATTTGTTCTGCATTCCGTCCATCAATTGTGTGTCTTTTGCTTTCTCGCCCTAAGTGCGCCAGGTATGCTCAGACGTGAGTCCTGGGCTCACTGTGCCACTGGAATCAAGCTATCCTGGCTGAAGAGGAGGGTGAAACCCCGAAACCGGTCCTAGGATGCTTGTTTCCGGTCCAGGGAGGACCTGGATTGGCAGTTCAGGCTGGACTGTTCCCATGAGGCACAAGGGCAAGACTGATTTGAATATGGCAAGGTCTAAACTGGGGTGGCATGGTGAGCAAATAATGATGGATTTAACCCAGATCCCTTGACTGGGGTGAATGTTTTGATTTGTTCTGCATTCCGTCCATCAATTGTGTGTCTTTTGAAAGGATGGTTAGGTGGAATGATGAATGGGTGGATGGGTTGAAAGATCGGTGAGTGGGAGGATGGATGGAGGGTTGAATGGCACGGCCGGACTGGGAACCGAAACCTGTCCTGGCAAACAGCTCGGCTGGCCCCTGGGAGGGGGATCATCTGGGGGGGGGGGGGGGGGGGGGGGAAAGGCTGAGCTTTTTTTTTGCCAGGGCCGGTTTCGGACGCTTGTGTTACACAGGGGCGATATTGCAGCTATGCTACAAAATCGGCCCCACAGGAGTACAAAACCGCCCCCCACCCTGGAGGCCCATAGGGGAAACACCCGGTGCCTGCTATGGCCAGTTCGGCTTTGATGAGTGGGTGAAAGCATGAGTAGGTAAGAGGATGAATGGGTGGGTGAAAGATGCATGAGTCCTTGAAAGAATGGATGGGTGAGTAGATGAAAAGATGAGTGGGTGAGAGGATGGGTGGATAATTGGGTGAAAGGATAGCAGAGTGAATGGAAATCTGAGAGGATGAATGGGAGTGAAGGGTGGCAGAATAAATGGAAATCCGAGAGGATGGATCGGTGGGTGAAAAGATGGCAGAGTAAATGAGAGGATGAATGGATGATGGTAGTTGGATGGATAAATGGCTGGCTGGCAGAGTAAATGCAAGCCTGGGAGGATTGATGAACAAAAAGATCAATTGATGGATCAACTGTTTTATTGATAGATGGGTAAGTCAAATGATGGAGTTCTGGGAGGATGAAGGATGCACACATTGATGATGTGTGTGTGAATGGATGGGTGGATGCAATGTCCAATCAATGGATGGGATGGTGAAAGGCTTAGTGATTAAAATAATAATTGGATGACAGAATTTAAAGGTGGAATGGTGTGTATAAACAGGTGGATGGAAAGGGGAAATGATTAATGGATTGGCACTTGGATGGAAGAGACAAGAGGTTCAAAGTGGCGAGTATTTAAATTTTCTGGCTATTTCCTTCATTCACAAATACTGGTATTCCAACTTTTGGGGTAATATTGCATATTAAGGATTGGTATTTTGCTGGTGGTTGTACAGCACTGTATTCCTGTCAGAATAGACTAAAGCCGACTGACGTGAAAAATACAAGAAAGACTGGAGAATACATGTTCCTTCCATGCCAGTTTATATGTAGCATGTTGTGATGTCCAAGAAAAATTCAGCGAACAACTGGAAGTAGTCATCATCTTGGTTTGTCAGAACTGCGTTTTTACATATTGTGATGTATCCTGTATTAAAAAAGTGAAAGTCACATAAAGAAGCACAGGTTTTTCTTTTAATAAAAAAAATCGCCTGAGTCATAGGCACTTGCTGTTTTAATCTTTTGCTCACACGGTCCTCCTGCAGCAAGGAGATAAACTATATTCAACAAGTATCAGCACACTTCCGACCACAACTGTGGCAACCACAAGAGTTGACACATTCTTGGCACCGGGTAGAAGTTTACATTCACAACAGACAGGATTGAACCACCTGCGCCAACAGGAAGTGACATATTAATGAAGTTCAGTCAACCCTTGCAGCGAGCATTCCATAGGCCCCGGGAATACAGCAAGCGTTGTTCTGGAACCTGTGTGTTAATTCAGTCCCTCCTTTGGCAGGACTGCAGTATCTGAGAAGACCAGCCTCTCTCTAGATCGTGAAGTCCGTCTTGGACTGAAAATGTTGCTCCTGTGTCTGTTTTTCCAGGAGGCTGTAGCGACCAGTCGGCCCATCTGTAAAAGCCGAGCTTGGACTCTTGGCGTGGGCTTGTGGATACCCCGAAGATGCAAGTCACAATGTACAGCAGAGATAGTGAGCAGGTGGCGAAGTTTAGCTCATCAGAGCCGAAGAGGCAAAGAAACGGTACAGTCTTGACCTGCAGGAGTAGAAGACGGGGAGGGTTCAGATGGGGGACCTTGGACCAGCTGTTAGGAAGATTATTAGGCCTCTATCATTCATACAGCTCCTCAAAACCTCTAAGAGATTGTTGTATGAAAAAGGAGGAAGCATGCTTAACTACACTGCTCACAAAGTGATGGGTGGAGTGCTTGAATTAATGTCAGCAGTAGGAATCACTATGGCCAGCATTGCAGTCCATTCATAGCTCATCTGTCCCATTACAGACAGGGCCCAGGCATATGCAATTCGGAATTGGTCCATTCCACCAAGGATGGTTCAACCCGAATTACCACACCTGGTGCCCTTTCAACGGAAACACAAACAATCTCCAACCCGTTTCTGCCATGCCAGGAATCATCAATAAAATATAGCTTGAGTTCTATTTCACAGTGATCTCAAGAATCACATCTGGAAAGTCAGGGCCTTAGGAGGATAAATAACAGACTCAGGTTCCGTTACTGCATTGTACATGATGTGAGGAAAGTGAGGGTGCCACATCTTGCGCTTATCAAGGTGCCAACCACGGGTGGCTGATTGGCCTGAAACTATATGAGATTCTAAGTTCAAAAAGGGATATGGGTCTTATTCACGAATGTGAGAGAATCTGCATGAAGTGGTATGGATGTTGAACGGCTTATTGGCTCATAGGACTAGACAACATAACCTATCACATCCTGAGGAAGTCCACATATGTGGCCGAAACGCTATGGCTGTCTTTGCTGTAACATTTGGATTTCTGTTTTTAACAGGCAAATTAATATGAAGAATTGGAACACTATTGGAGTTTGAATGGGGCTTTCCTTTGTGAAAAAACTGAATGTGGTGCATCTCTACTTGAATTAGTAACAGACCCGGGCCATTCACGGAGCACCCCCTATCCCCTAAATGTTGCTTGAAGGAGGAGACATGCTTAACTAGGAAATGATTAGGAAGGAGGGGCAATTAATATTATTCACTAGTCCACTGCCATGAATGAAACCCCAGACAAATTACACTCGGCAGCAAAACATGCATTTTTCCACCTGTGTGACATTACTTTTTGTTTGGTACTTGCAGTGCCAACACTACAGTCCAAAATTAGTACTTGTGCTTATTATGCTCAACAGAGTATGATGATCAAAAGGCAATGCGAGGCAAGAAGGGTGGATTCCGTCAGACCATGCAGTTCACTCACTGGAGGTGCAGACAGCAAGGAAGATGAGCCTCCAAGAGGGACCTCGGAGGTCTCTAAAGGTATCCGATGGCTTCACTACAAGTCCATCATAAAATCAAAATAGCAGAATTAAGTGACAACAACAGGTTAGCTGCTTTTATAATTATTCTACTACCAAAAAAGACCAGACAGGTGCACTAATCAAGAGCCACTTAAGGTGGTAAGCACAGACACAGATGGTGGTAGTGCTACAAACAAAGATGTACAGAACGTTTACCAAGTGCTTCCCCAGGCCATGACTGCCGTCAGTAAAGCCCCATAGTATTATAGTAAATGTTGTACTTGTAATTTTTACCCAGACTCAAGAGCCAAGGACTACTGGACTACCCTTGCTGGGAGAGGAAGCTGCTTATTTGACCATTTTAAGTTTTCTACAGCATTCGAAGTCAGCATCATCTAACAAGCCAGAGTACCTCAGAAGCACTTTAATGGAAACGAAACAAAATGATAACAGGAAAGTTAATTAGTGAAGATTGAAATGTTTAAATACAGAGATTACCTCAAGAAAACAGGTCAGTGTGTTAGTGTTAAATTAATATTGAAGAAGGCAATAAAGGATACGAGGTCTACATGAACCATAATGCTATGCAGCCTTACTGATGGCAAATACCTCTGAAAATTCTGCGTTGACCACAAAGAAGAAATGTCAGCCACATACGACTTTCAACTTCTGAATGGTCGGAGGCATGGCCTGGCAAGCTGGCCTTGCTCATGCATTGAGCACGGACTCCCAGGGCCCTCAATCTATACCGCAATAATCCTGTGGACCTTGAGGAATCTAATCCACAATAATCCCGTGGTCCACAAGGATGGGCTCTCCTAGACCCATGAAGACCCTGCAATACACCTTTGAACTGTCTTGACTCTACAGGGTTGTGGTGCTCTGAAACTCGCTGGAGGAGCAGGGTTTGGCTGCATGGTGAGAACTAAGATGGCGATCAACAGCCTAGCGTGCCCTAAAGAAGCAGCACAGGATCCTTCCTGACCCTAAAACAACTGCTCAGTCGGGTTTGGGTGACTCTACAGGCACACAGCAGTGTTGGGGGACAGATAGGGCTAAGTGCATCCACCAACCCCTTACCTGGCAAGGGCTGACGTCAGAGACAGGGCCCAGGAGTGCAGCTAGGCTTCCGGGAAAGAAAATGCGATAAGTGAGGGAGGTGTCACGGAGTCTCCTGAGACTGAGGTGACTCGCTGACCTAGTGAACGCAGGTGAGGTATATCACAAGACCCATGGCAGATCATGATTGTGACATTGAGGTGGTGAGAAGACACATACAAGTGGAGAAATTCAGTGCAACACTGCGTTCATGAAGTGGAGAGAAGCGCACTGGAGAAGACACCTTCTGGAGTCCAGGAGGTTCACTGAAGATGAATCAAAGGTGGGAAAGGAAACTCATCAAGGCAGGGCACGAGAAGCAGGAAAAGATGGAGCCCCTTCCCAAGAGATGAGTTCAAGATAAGAAACCTCATAATGAAGTTGGCTCATGTGATCCCCTCAAGATATCCAAAAGCCATTTAGAAGACATTTTCAGAGCAAGATAAATAGGAGCCCCATAGTACAAGCTGTCTAGTAAACCAGTAAACCAGCTCACAACTTAAGAATTAACCTCTGGCCTGTCAATGATGATGGTGAGGGAAACACTAGAATAACATGTTGAAAGGAAGATAAGCCGAGACTGAGAGCAACTCCCCACAAATTCAGGTTTCAAGTAGTAATGGGCATTTACAAAACAGTACAGACGCGGCTATGGGATTGACTCCAGCTCCTGCACAATACTGCGAAACAGAGGTTGCATGCTAGGAGGGCTTTCTGCTCCATCCTTAAGCCAACAATCGCTATACTAATGATTTGGAATAATGGGGAGAGATAGGTACTCAGAGGCATTTCAGCAAACACGAATCAAACAATATGTCGAAGGATCTACAAATGCTGGTGTGCAGATGGACGTAGGGGGCCCGCCGAAGTGCAATGAGTCCCCCGACAGCCATAGAAAGAATCAGTCAATTGCTATAAAACAATTTCCACAAAAGTGAATCTCCTCAGGGTTGATCCTCGCAAGGTAAATGAAAGATCTCTAACGACTGAGAAGTCAGTTGACACCCTAATTACAGAATTACTGGATCTGAAGACAACAGATGGTTGCCTCTCACGAGCTAAAACAGATGCTGGACAATAGACTGTAAGATGCAGAGGGAAGATCCATCCACAATAACATCCGATTTATGGGGCTTCAGGAGCAGGTCGAAGGGGAGTCCCTGGAGCAGATCATGATAGAATTGATCAATAGCACACTGAAACCTCCTTGTCTTTCTGCCCTGTTTATCATGGAGAGAGAGCACACAGACCCCTGGCCCCACCATCGCTTCCGGGAGCAGCCTCAAAGGCATTCATAGCCAAGCTCCTTAACTATTGCATCACCCTACAGTGGGCCAGGCGAGAAGGAGAGCCTAAGTATGAAGACCAGGTCATTCAGCCGCGGCCCGTGGAGGGAGTTCCGTGGGGCGGTAAGGCGGGGCGGGGGAGGGGTAGGGTGGGGGGTTCTAAAAACCGGAATATGGATAATTACAGGTAAGTAAACAATTAAATAAATAAAACGAATTTCGTAGCGCGCGCTGCATCGCATTTTGCGATGCAGCGTGTGCTATGAAATTCGCTGACAAAATTACAGGTAGCCCAATACCTAGGCAGTTTCCTTTCCAACCATTTGGCTCCTGTACTGGAGCTTAATACAGGGCTACCCCCGCACACACTCTATAGCGACGCAAATACACATGTATGATCTAGGAGACAAGGCAAATAAACTCATGGCATGGTTGGAGAAAAGGGATAGCGGTCGTAACTGGGTGTCTGAGATACGGACCTCAATCGGCACGGTGAAAGGGACAGGTGCAGCGATAACTGAGGCGTTGGCCCAATATTATGAAGGGATATACCAATCCCAGATGGAAAGGGGGGTGGAGGATTGCGCACATTTTTACAGGATATTAGTATGGAGGACCGGAAGGCGATAGAGGCGGACTTCTCCATAGAAGAAATAGAGGGGGCCATACAGGACCTTAAATCTGGGAAAGCGGCAGGCCCGAACAGTTTCCCACAAGTGAGTGGCAGGACAACTCGCACCCCACATGCTCCGAATGTTCCAGAAGGCGAGGGCGGAGGGTACACTACCACCTGACCTGAGGACTGCTACTATTGTTGTAATCCCTAAGAAAGGCAATCCGCACGATAGCTGTAGCTCCTATCGACCAATTTCACTCCTTAACTTTGAAACTAAGGTCTTGGCTAAAGCGCTCGCAAATAGGCTATCCCCTGTGATACAGTCATTGATCCATATTGTATAAATTGGGACAAGTCCCTGGTGTACACTCTTGCATGGGAAACCCCAGTTTTGACATCGGCAAGTAAAGAGCTGGTCCACAGGGAGTCTTTCAAATATCTGGGCATCTGCATTACCAACACGGAGGATGGGTTTATGCAGCTTAATGTACATTTGCAGCTTGAGAGGCTAAAGGGGGATGTGGCCCATTGGCGGCGCTTACCGGTCTCCCTTATGAGAATGGCGGTTTTGTTTAAAATGATGGCCCTACCAGGTCTCCTCTACGCCCTACAAAATACCTCGTTCCTGGTTCCGGAAGCTTTCTTCCGCGCGGTTGAATCAGAACAGCGAAAATTGCTGAGGGAGGGGGGCAGTTGCCCCAGGATTGCCCTAAAGAAATTGCAGAAGGGGGTTTATGAAGAGGGACTGGCGGTACCGGACATCAGTAAATATTATTGGGCAGCTCAATTTGTTGATATTAACAGGTTGACCTCCTAGCGATGGGAGCGGGCAGCTATCTGGCCGTCCTTTACGGGAGAGGAGGGGTACCCCGTCCCTCCCGACACATACTCAGACAGTCGTTACGGTGTGGCGGAAGGCGACCAAAATGATAGGTTGGGCGGCGGCGGCGGGGGTTCCATAGGTGGAGTAATGTAGGCATTGATCTCCTTGGGGACGTTTGGATAAAAGGGAAAATGATAACATTTGGTGCTCTTCCTCAGCGGGCACACTGGTCTCGGCAAGCAGGCAAGTACTGATGCTTCAGGCTAAAGGACAGGTAGACTTCCGTTCCCTGGGTGTGGTCCCCTCACGCAGCATTTACACAGCATTGCCCAGCACTGTATCCTTCGTGTACTGTACCACTCATAGTCACACATACACCCAGCACATGCTTTTATCCTGCATGCGCTGCACAGCACTACATCCTTCCGGTACTCTACCACTCATGGGCACATATACATCCAGCACATGTGTTCGCCATGCGTGCTTTGCCCAGTACTGCATTATCATTGTACCGAACTCTTCCCAGGAACACATACACTCTGTGCAGATACACCACTTATGTGCTGCGTAACGCTTCACACTAAACCGATGTAAGCTAAGGGTGACTTAAGCCCACAGCAGCGGAACTTTTAAAGTGAGAGATCCTGCAGGCCTCACTCCAGCGACACAGATTTAAAAGGACCTATCCATTCCTACTGATCACTACACGGTACGCTGCCACCACCGCGCTCGTGCTGCTAAACTCGTTGTGAAGGCAGCGGCCTTTCACTACTATGAGGGCAGGGCTTTGGGCGACCATCCCTGTCCAACAAGACCGCAATCCGTGAGACAGGCCTTATGTCACGGTGCACACGCATGATCAGTGATGCAGACAACAGTAGAGTTGTTCACTCAGGATCAGGGGTGCACGTCCATTACCATGCAGAGGACTTTTCCGTCCCCACAGTATCTCTTTACTTTTTACAGCAGGGGAACTCAGTACTGATTCACTAAGTATGTCCCCATGGGCCTGTCAGTCGCTATGGGCACAGTAATGTGCAGCTCACATCTTGCACACTGGCACCAGTACTTGTGCTGGCGCGCGGCTGGCCTCTTTCCAATATAAAAGATTAATAGACCTGGTTCTAAGCTGCAGAATTTGCAACACCTATAGATACAGTACGGATACACTGTGGTACATCTGAGGGCGAGAATTCAGAGTGCAGACTTCGGCTAAGTGCCGCGGCAGATACCACGAGCCCACGTGCTCTTCCGGCCCGCCCCCGCCGTGCAGTGCAATGTGCGCCCAAGAGATAGCCTGTTGCCATTCGGAGGCTCTTTTACTGGAAAGGGCCGCCTTGCAACATCCACCGATGGTCTGCTTTGTAGCGAGAGATGACGAAACTTAGTGTCTGCATCTGTAAAAAGAGAAGTGTTACTTTGTGTGCTTTAGATAGGAAACGATCGACCGCAACGAACAATACCGACCCGAAAATATTTGAGGAGCGTTTGTCCATAACTGGAAACCTGAACTATTCTGGCGTGGGCTTCATGCCTTCCAATTCAGAGTCGTTTAAGTCAATAATTGCAGCGTGGAATGCATGAGATACTGCAGGGGTGTCCAGTATAGCTCCAAGAGGGCCGGAACCATGCCATAATGCCAGGCAATCCACGGTGGATAACTAGACATAGAATTAATTTAAAATAAACTTATTTAAGTAGCCGATAGTTACCGTGGCATGAACACACTCGACAGACTTTTTGCGTGGTTTGGACAAAGAGGGATGGCAGGGCCTCTGGGCGCCTCCTCTATTCATGCCAGGTGCCACGAGCACCTGATTTTATTCAAAAGAAAACATACTCCAGCGACAGTACATGGCACTGGGTGAGGCATCTTTAGGAATGGAGATACCAGATTTGCTTTCAATTACCTGTCTATAACTAAACGATGGTGAAGGAGCAGCGGGCCACAGAGAGCGCGTGGCCTTGGGCATAAAGCCTCCTTAACCATTACCTTGTCACCAAATTTCACCTAATTCTTTCTTGCCTTACCAGCCAACTTGATGCTTGGCACGTCAGCAATTTTTAATCGAGATTGTTACAATGAGGGTTTCTCTCCCTTCGAGTCTTACGCACGCCTTTGTCTCCTATAGGTCTGCACCCATGAGTTTACGCCTTATGGCAAGAGGCGGATGATATATCATGCGACTCACCCCCTTGTAGAGTCTTAAAAGGAGTCAGCCCGGTGGGTGACGTCATGTGGTGTATCCAGAAAAGCCCAGAGCATCAATCTAACAACATCAGGCCAAACAACCCAATATCCACATACCACTCCGCTGATACCCCCGGCAATGTCCTTTCTGGGTCAGTGTCCAGTCTCCTTGACGGATTCAATTGACATCCAGTGCTCGCGCCTTCCCAATGCAGACGGCGACGTAAAGAGGTAAAACGCCATTAATGGTGCTGACTCATGCGCCACTCCTGAGGGCAAACAAACAGGGTACACCCCCTGTGATAAACTGACAAAAAACACGGTGGGGTGTCCTGATGCGGCCCTGCTGCCCACCCCCTGGTAATCAGCCAGCACATTCTTATGCAGATGGATGCGGGAATCTCAAATCATATATCAACGGTAGTAGCCAAAACAGAGACTGTTACCCGCACAACATCCCTCACTTAGAAAAGACCGCATTCATCTATTTTCACTACCAGTTCCATAATGCATTAGGAAGGTTGATACGATTGTGTGTGGTCCCATGATGCCTATCTACCAATCAAATGTCTTTTTAAGTCTCGCCTGAGACAGCGCTTTAGCGCTGCTCTGGCGAGACTTATAGTAAGCGACTTTTGGAAGTGGAAACGAGTGCATTTCAGGCCGCCAACTACAGTGCATGTGCTCCGGGCGCGCGCACCATTTGGCAGCCTGAAAGCATTCGTTTTCTTTCACTTTCGCGCGAAAAGTGCTCACCATTTGCCAGCCTGCATTGCCTCTCTCCTCTACCCCCTCCCTTATCCCACTTCCTGCTTGTTGTTCTTGTTTTTACTGTTTCAGAGGTTAGTTTCTAAATCCTATCTATGGCACCATCTACTGTTCGTCCTGAATTATTCTAAAAACAAAGCGTTGTGGTTTGTAACGACCATGCTGCCATCTCTTTCATGTCCGTAAAACCTTTATTTAGATTGCGAACAGGAAGTGGGCAGACTGGAAGGAGCCTTAGCTGCATCTGCCCGTTATTTCTTGGTTGTTTTAAGTTCGCTGGCTTCATTTTCATCTTGCTCTCTTTCAACACATCGCGGCGGTTCTTTCTTTTCAAAGTGCCTTTTCAGATCTTCTTGGCGCTTTTACTTGCGTTTTATTTTAAGTGTGTAGCTTCCCAAATTTTCATGGGGCTTTTGCTGTTACTACATTAGCCCATTGTGTTAGTTGTGTAGTGAGTTAACCTGGAACAAACATTAAGCAATTTTGTGATTACAATGCCAATAACTCCAACTCTAACCGATGCGAGACCTGTTGCATTGCAAATGCTTGTTTCCTTTGAAATGAGAACCGCCCCTCTCAGTAATTGCTTGGCTTCTACAGACCGTTGGGAATCCTGCCTGCCTGTTCTGATTGCTAAGTCGGAGAGATTCGAGTCCTGAAACCCTGCACGCCGTTTGTGGCGTTCTCGTCATTTTCCTCAGATACTCCTTGGAAGGGAATAATACATCTATATTCCCGTGAGAATTCTAATGAGGAGCGTTCACACGAAAGTACTTCGTTCATCATTTTTTGGAATAGTTTCAACCGGAACACTTCTGAAGCAGCGAATCATTTCCTCACGCGTTCAGAGACTGATCACTGACGCGAAGACTTTTATTTGTCAATTTAACACGGCGGTAAGAGAATATTACTCGCCTGGTGTATTCAGCTTTCTTTTTGCGCTTCAAAGGAGCAGGTTACACGGAGAGATTGGACAAGTATTCAGCAACTCCGAAGCGCTCTCCTGTCCTGCCACGACGTGCCTTGCATGACTGACCTTCATTGTTTATCTAAGGACACGACTTCACCGAAGCGCCTGTCTTTACTGCTGAGAATAACATTTCCGTTTGATTTTAAGTTTCCCTCGAACACAGCACTTTGATCCCGGCACTAGAGTGACTTTAATCTCGATAGTCTGGGGCTAAGACTGAAGTTGCATTTCATCAAGCAAGCGCTGAAGAATCGCTTGTATAAACTACGCTTTTGCTTCTTTTTCCTTTTTGGTTGGCTCTAGTCCCAGATTGTAGGTGAGTGGAGACCATACACAATCCTTTCATGTTGTAGATAAACAGTTATACCTATTCTACTACACTACATGAGCCTTAGTGTAATAATAATAGAATGTTCCTTTCTCGTTACAGTTTCTACTAGATGACTACCAGCCCTTTGTTCACTCCTAAGCTGTGTCACCTTCCTGGACGTTCCGAGTCTGCTCATCGCTCCTTGGGGGTACAGGGGGACTCCCTGCTATATCAACGTAGGGGGTTTCCTGTATCCTCGGGGAAGGTGAGATCTAGCTTCGCTCCTGAGGATCTTTCATATGGGCTACCCTCGAGCAGTGACAGAGACCACAATGAAAAGATGTTCTCTTACAGGTAGATGGTCGCTTACAGAGCATCACCCGGGCCAAAGCTATCTGCAATGGTTCTGAAATACAAGCTACCTGTCTTATAAACCGCGATTTAATTGCATCAAAAAGTATGGCAGCTGTAATCTTGAGTGCCATGGGGTGGCTTCTGTAAGTGTGCGGGTGGGGTGAGTGAGTGTATGGGAGGGTCGAAGATGAAACTAAAAGGACAAAATATTCTGCAACTTGATTGTTGGGGTTTCATCTTCAGGTAACTGCATATAAAATAACGCACACGCCTTCAGGGAAAAATAAATGCAAGTTTAAGTAATCAGTGGGAAATGCACTCATATTATGAAACCTCAGTTGGATAATGCGAGCACTGCATATGTCTGCATGTGTGACACTATAGCGTGACAGAACTGAATCCTTGCTGTTGCATCAGTAGCGGTGACTTGTGTAATTACAATGCTATGATCTTCGAGCCTGTAATAGAAAACTTTGAGAACATGTTGCATTATTTTATAATTGCATTATACACCATTTGCCACAAAATGAGCAAAAATATTTAGACTTTCAGATAAAACAAGTGCTTTCAAAATATATATATTAGCAAAACGCAAAAAGGTTGTACCTAGTGCAAACTTGTTGTGTTCATTTAAAGAACACACTCCAGAACTATGCTGGTAACAACCATACATTAACTCTGAAAAAGAATAAATCTGTGTTACCATAAACCTTCCAGTGGCTCTATCAATTAAAGCCTGCACTGCCTCCAAAACAGACTTTACATTTGGTGATTAACCTATTCGACACAGGATCCTTTATTTCAGGTAGTAGGTAGTTACCCTTCGGCAGAGAAGGGTGGGGGGGAGGGTGGGGGTCAGATAAGCAAGGGCACTGCAAATGGTCTTCTACGCTGTCTTAGACTCCTTCCCAGGGTCACAGGGGTCAAACTTCAAAGTTGGGGACTCGCTGGTCTACCTGTCTGAATGATGCCACGGTTCCTCACTCCTATAAACTGGTACATCTGCACAGATGTGTGCACAATGGATCTGACATCAAGCCACATGGTCACTCACTGCTGAGCCCACCCACCAACTTGTACGCAGGAAGCTTCCTGCTTCTGTGTAACCTCAGCCTTTTCTAACTTGTCAGAGGGCGAGGTGGGGTCCGTACTGCTTGCTGACCCTACCCCACCCTATGACGACTAGGAAAAGATCAAACCAACCAGATGCCACTGGGGAATGGGTGGATGCTAATGTAGCAGGAGACTTAGGGCCTGCGTTAGAGTTTGGTGGGCGGGTGACCATCACAAACATGACGGATCGCCCATCCACCCTATTACGAGTGCCATGGGATATAATGTCACTTACAATAAGACGGACGGGGTATCCTTCGTATTTGTGATAAAGTACCCGCCCACCAAACTGTAAATTAGGCCCTCGGACACATGGCGTGAATTGGCTAGAAATATTGTATATCCCACAGACACAATAAAACCCTCAAGGTGAAAAGAAAAAAAGTTCCAGTTTTATGTTAATTTTGACTTTTAACCTTTAAATAGTTATTACCATATCACTACCTGAAATGTATACTGAATTGTTGTGTGTTTTCCAACGCACATGCCAACTTCACATGTTTATTAAGTGCTATTCTCGGAAAACGGAAAAAACATTAATTATATGTCAAACTATGTTAAGAGAAACCTATGATTCACTTCTATTCACGCTGGCAAATGCCTCAAGGTTGTGCCCTCCTCTGACGCTCCATGACTCACTTCTTGGCTCCCCAGATTAGAACGCGTTGATTAGTTCGCTCAGTTGAAATATTTACATACTTAATGCAATTAAAAGTCATCTTCTTCCTTTCTCATGTTCTCAGACTTCCGGCAACTATATCCTCCGTGTGGTTCACTGCATTACTTATCTCCATGGCAGACCCATTTGTGCCCTTCTGTACATCAGGGCCTTGACTTTGCGTGTGGCGTATGCGACAACCAAGTTTGCCGGAGGTCCGTTTGCCCCACTGAATCTGTGTTTCACAGAGTATTCATTTTTCTTCTCTTAACAAATCCTTTCAGATGCCAATTGGCGTGAGAGTAGATTTTCTCCAAGAGACCTGGAGCAGTCGGAAGTGGCCGAGTCCGGAACCGACTTCACACAACAGCCAAGGGTAAGATGGAGGATTCTCTGTGGGGCGCTTGGGTGGAGAATGGCCTGGGATTCTATATGATAGGTCAGACAGTGTCAGCTGACTTTCAGTTTCATGAAATTTAAAGTCTGATTGTGTTTAGTGATTAGGTAGGGGTATTTTGTGTTTAAAACTGAAGTACTGCCGTGCACGGGTGACAACGGGATAAACCATTTGGATATGCACAGGCAAGTCACAGGATACTAGGAGTCAAACTTTTTTTCTTCCTTTATTGATTTTATCACATGTAAAGGAAAAACATCAGTCATAAGAGTGACATTACCAATGCAACACTCGCTTACAAAGTCACGTTGGGAAACAGCCTAAAACCGTACACAGTGGCGCCGCAAGAGCCTACTCATGATGCGTCCCAAGCCTGAAATGTGGCGGATTGTCTTAGCGAAGGAGGCCCCACACAGGTGTGGTTCGCGGTACAATGCATCGGGGCAATGGACCTCAGGGGAACCACACTACCAGCAGGAGCACCCTGACGTTCCCACCCACAAGCATCAGCCAATTGCACGATGGGCAGTATGAACGTGGTAGTAACATCTAACTCAATCGTGGGGACCGCAGAGGGACACAGACCATCCCACATATGTGCTAAGAGGACACATAGTAAATGGTGCAGGATGGTAGGCAGGACCTAGGGGAATGTTCGGGGTGGCCACTGTCATGTTTCAGCTCCAGGTTTTGGATGTATGTACCCCAACACCAACCCCAGGTATTCCCACCCCATGTGCACAGACCCCTGAAAGGAAATCTCGCTCAGCTTTTGCCCACTTCAGTAATGAAGAGAGCCAACACTTCACGCCGGGCCTGTAGAAGCATTCTAGGACATAGCAATTTGCTGTTTGAAAAGTACAAAGGCCAGATCTATAAACGTATGCAAGTACTCATCTACCTTGGGCTTGGGTCTGAGGTCAAGTAAGCAGGATTCGGTGATGGAGGGCTCCACCACAGCAGCAGTGATTCGCGTGACACCCCCCCCCCCACGCCCGCTGAACCACAAAACACTCCCTGACCATGTGATACAAGATCGTCTTAAGTGTCCTACAGCTAAGCCATTCAAGAGATGTCGTATGAAACACCTGCTTGATGTGCTTTAGAGTAAGGTATGTATGGTACAGAAAAATAAATTGTGTGTAGCAGAAACATAATTTACCTGAAATCATCTAGACATGTTGCAACTCCTGGGTACAAAGGATGTATGTGAGTGATGTCTAGAGTTCTGCCAGCTGATGGTCCCTAGCCCTGTCGTACGTTTTGTAAAGTGTGACGAGCGCAGTGCAACACAAAGGACCCTATGACCCCGTATATAGGATCGCGTGGAAAGTCGCGAATGTGGTTGGCTCGACTCTGCCCAAACCCCGCAGAGCGAGAAGCCACTGTTGCTGTACCCTAACGTTGTGGCCGTACTATTATTCACACTATTACTGACCACCAGACCTCAGCAACTTTCCATATCTAACTTGTCAAGACATTAATTGCTGCTGTTATCTGCACTTCATATCACATCTGTACAATGTCCTGTGTTGAACCCTGCTTCTGTTTATCCAAAGGCTTTTGGTAGGGAGTTACACGATTGCCTTACAATCATGGCTTGCTTAAACAAACCTCACACTGGTCTTAGTGACACACCCGTACCAAATTGTGATCTTGTATATTATGTTCATGGATCAGGTTTCAAAATCATAAAGGAACTCGGTTGCCAGATACACAGTTTGCACTACAGATATGAAGTTCTTAAGAGTTGATGTTTACCTCATGTACACACTGCTCAAGTGGCCGTACTGACAAGTCTCACTTGTGTTTGTATGCCAGCTGCACAGAAAACTGTCACCATTTTTACTTTCGTAAAAGTATGGTTTCGGAGTTGCTCAGATTTTGGATTTCTCTGGATGCAACAAAGGTTCCTCACCACTAAAGAAGCCCCAATAAAAATGGGTTTTATATAAGAGTTGCTAATCTTAAATGTGCCGCACATCAATATACTCATTACAAGTTGTCTGAAGGGAATGCCTCTGCCGATCAAACACCTGTAACTGTGCTTTATCTCCCAAGCCTGAAATTACTCTATTTGTTGTTGAGCCCCCAATGTCCCCTCTAAAGGATCTTGCTGAATACCAGGAATTACAGGAATATCCCTCAGACAGAGGACAGAATGTACTGCTGAAATATGAATGCATAAAGAGGCCCCGATGCAGTGTAGCAGGACAATCCAAGGAGGGTGATTGCCCCCACAGCCAGACTATTCCACAGTGATGCCCATGTGAGCAGAGATGGTAGGTATTCACTGGATTCTCCCCTCAAACTGCTCAGCAGTGCTGCCATACCTCTGCTACTTGCCAGACCAGTAAAAATGACAAGACCTCCCCTGCTGCCCATCCTCCATCATGATTCCGCCTTGTTCACATGCAAATACATTTCATTCAAATATATCATTGCTGTTCTTATTTATGTTCTCGCCCTAGTCTGCATGTTGTCGAGATGGAAGGAACACCTACCATTGTGCCAAAGCTAATGATATTGATGTGTCTTAGAAAGTGTTCTAAGATTTTATCTCAAGATTTGAATTTCCACTCCAGATCCAAAGTGACATAGGAACTCGATTTGTATCCTGAGTAGTCCAAAAACTATGTAAACCCTTAGGAATAGAATTAATTTCCATTGTGCTTGCCATGCCAAATCTGCAGGTTAAGAAAGCAGGGATAGCAGGAGTTTAAAAGATATTTAAACGTGGGGTAGAAACTTGGTGCAAGTGGCCCGATGATCTGCCTTTGGCACTCTAGTCAATTAGAAGCACTCCTAATCAAAAGACTAATTTGAGTTCAGATGACACAGCTACGGTCATTGTCATGTTCCGTGACCCACATCCACCTGTGTGTCCCTGACGTACACAGAGATGTGCTTTGCCAAACTTCAGAAGTGCTTGAGTCTGCCTCTGCAGAGGAGGTCAGTGGTACATGAAGATTGTAGGCACTGTTTGACATGAGGCTTCGCAGCTGCAATGCTTGCACTATGCAAAACACGCAAGTGAAGCCAAGATAAGCCACGTATGTGACAGCGCCATCGGACTTTCACAAGACTTGCAATTGTGGCAGCCATATTTGAGAGGAGTCTCGCAATTCAGACTGCTCTTTTTTAGACTATCAAGATTCTTAGTTGCTGCTGTTACCAAAAGACTAGGTTTAGAACTTGCTGCGCTTTTATCTGAAGTTATCAAAAGACTTCAGATATGTATACTGGATAACATCAGAGAGGATTTAGATTTTGTTTCACACATACAGTACTGGAGTCATCTTTCCAAGGAGGGTAAACTCTATTGCACACTGTTCACAAGAGGAACTAATGAATCCTAAACTTGTACAGACCTGTTAATATTACTTTAGTCAGGCATGATATTGAGAGTAGTTGGGAAGTGAATGTATATTGTCAGAAGCGAAAGCACAACACTAATATGTATTCATTATATTACAGCCAAGTATATCACATATTGTAGTAAGGTAAGGTAAGGTAATTTATTTGTACATGATTAATTAAAATATTTACAAAACAATAAAACATTGCTAAAAGTTGCTAAAAAAAAACCCATTTTGTGCGATTTCCTAAATTTACAAATTTACTTAATATCAGTTTATAATTGTCAATAAAGAAATGTTTCAAACGAGAGGAAAGATGGCGACTGCCGGTTCAGACGTGTGAGCCGGCTGCTCCAGACCTCCCACACTCAGAGCCTATGTCAACACATTTGTGCGCATTATGAGCGAAAATTAAGTGAAGTAATGCTTACTGTTATGCTCCGAGCCCGAGAGATTGAAAACTGATTTCTAAACTCGGAGTGGCAGAGGGGGCGGCATGTTTCATCTCCTCGCGGCGGCGTTGCATTTGTTTGGGAAGACACATACTAGATACATTGTTGCTGGTCTAGGAGCTGCCACGAGAGGTCGAGCCTGGACTCCGAAGCAAGTAGGAATACGCTCGGAGACGGCAGCTGGGATACTGGAGCCTTGGCTGTTCGGAACTCTATGCCCCTCGGTAGCTCACGGAAAATGCCTCCCAAGGGCGGTAGAGGAAAAACCAGGGCTCCACTCGATTTGGACTCTGCTGTGGCCTCCGTTTCTTCTGCTACCTCTGCTACTGCGGCGGTCACTTGCACAGGGACTAATGGCGGTGTAGAGAAAGTGATAGAATCATTGACTGGGAAAAAACTGGCCAAAAGCAGCGGTAAAGGCAGTAAGGCTGAAAGTGGAGGCACTCTTAATACTGCGGAATCGGAGAACCGAGTTAAAGGTACGATCCCACAATTATTTGCAACAGGGAAAGGAGTGAAGAAAGGGGGGACCTTGGGGCCTCAGCACCAGGCTATAGACATTAGACAAGAGGCACCGGGTGAAGAAGGGGCTATGCAACCATTTGGACTTGAAGAATTGAGGGGTATAACCGCGACTCAACAATTTGATAGTGCAGCAGTGGGTCTTAAGGTCCACGCAGGCAACACTTTTGGGCTAGGTAATGGAGATCGAGACCCCTTAGATACTAATGAGTCAATTGGAAGCTCTGAGGCTCGCATGGAGGATAACTGTTTGACTGATAGTATGGCTCAAGGTGCTAATTCAAGTGGGGCCCCTACAGGTACAGACTCTGTCCGTATAGAGTCATCAGAGAAGGAGGCTGAATTAGTCGATCTTGTAGAGAAGTTTTTTTCACTATCAGACCATTCGGGCCATTCAGACTTACCTGGAGGTGATAGACTAAGGCAAAAGGTCTCAGGTATGGAGCAAAAGGATGATGAAATGACTGACTACAGTTCGTTACACTCTGAGGATATGGGCGGCGAATCATCGGAAGATAGCCCACAGACTATGCTAAAGAAAAAGACTTGGACTGAAGGGTCTCTATATGCTTATTCCCCGGCATCTGTATGTAGGCCAACTCCCCACTCTTTAGCTGAAACTGATTCCCCAGTAATTCAAGGAGCATCAGAGGCAACGGAAGATGTATCTTTGAGTCTTATATACAGAACAATTATGACCCACAGGGAGGAGACACGAACCGAGAGCCTAAGGACACAGAAGGTCTGTAGCAAATTGCAAAATTCAGTGCGCCGGATCGGTAAAACTTGTTTGGAGATTACTGTAAGAATTACTGAGGTAGAATCTCGTATATCGCAGTTGGAAGATGAATTAGCATCACAGAAGATAGTGAATAAGACTTTGAGCGCCGGAAAGGACGATGTATTATGGAAACTTGCTGACTTGGAGAACAGGGCCCGGCGGAATAATCTGAGAGTTATTCAAATCCCCGAGGGAATTGCAGGCCAGGACCCTCGGAAGTTTATTATTGAGCTGTTCTCTGAGGCATTTCCAAATTTGACTCAATGGGACTGGCAGAGAGAAGTGCAGAGAGCCCATCGATTCCCTTTCTCTATCCGGGCTCGGCCAGGACAGGGGGTGGAGGCGGCTAAACCCAGGGCCATTCTTATATCACTTAGCAACTTTCTGGCACGGGAAGCTGTCTCTGAGCTGGCCCGCCCCGATAGGAAAAGTACTGGAAAGGGGGTCGAATTTTTTGTTAGGCCTGATTATTCTCACAGACTGTAGAGAAGCGGTGGCAATTACGACAACTTATTGCACCGTTTCAGCTAATGGGGGCTCAGGCATTTCTACTACAACCAGCTAAGCTTAAAATTGTTTACAAAGGGAACACTCGGTATTTTACCGCAGAAGCTCTGGCAAAATAATATTTGCATACACTTAAAGGTGGTTAAGGGTGGGGGAATTAATTCTTCAGTAGGGTCCTGCTCTGATGATTATTGCTCATGTTTCCTCAGCAGTCTCTATGCTTGGTTAAGGGAATCTGATTCATTTTTCTTTCTTTTTTTTTCTGGTTAATATATTAGCTTTAAGATCCCCTTGGTTTTCAGATTTGGAGGGGGCTCACGAGTGTGGGGGGGGGGCACAATGTGTGCAAGAAGCATGTCATCGCGAGGGCTGTTAGCCCTAAAGCCTCGAGGTGGAGGGGGCGTTGGTGGGGGGTGGGAGTGTGGTGAGGAGAGGGGGGCGAGGGGGGCCTTGGAGGGGTATAGTAGGGGTCAAAATGCAAGAAAAAGGAAGCTACACGGCAGCAAAGATATGTAAATTAAACTGATGTTTTGCCAGGGTTTTTACTGGCTCTTTTATTTTTTGTTGTTTCTCGACATGGCAATGCAGGCAATTTGGAAATTATGGCAAACTTAGGTTTCCGATTATGCACACTGAATGTGTGCGGTTTAAATAACTACAATAAAAGGCAGAGGGTCTCTATAGAACTACGGGCTCTGCATTCTGATGTGGTGTGCCTGCAAGAGACACATATCCCGTGGGCTAAGCGTGGGGTATTGCAAGAGCTGGGCTATACGGTATTAGTAAACTCAAGGCAGACAAGCATGATTAGAGGGGTGGCGATACTGGCAAGATCTCATGTTGAGACCACGGGGCGCTCTTTGGCTGATAATTTGGGACGCTGGGCCATTGTGGAATGTAGGGCTGGGGGCATATCATTCACTTTGTGCACTGTCTACGGGTCTAATTTGGATGAAGCTTCAGTCCTGGAATATCTGAATGGGGAGCTTGCTACCTGGCCTACTCCGTTACTTCTCTGCGGGGATTTCAATGTAAACTTGACTAGGGAAGATTTCCAAAATGGGGGACGCAGGTATGAGGGAAGGAAGCCCCGTGTTAATAAGGCCTTATTTCAATTAATAGAGGATCATGGCTTATTGGATGTTTGGAGCAGCTTACATAGAGATAATCCTGGCTTTACTTACATTTCGTACCCCCATAACAAGCACGTTCGGTTGGATTATTTTTTTGCACCATCTGCAGTGTTTACTGGATTGAATGCTAGTATATATCCAAGGGTGACCTCTGATCATGCACCTTTGATAGTAGAAATCCCGCTAGTTATCAGAAGCGCACCCCCCAGAATGTTCACATTTGATAGGAAGAACTTGCTGGATGAAAAATACGTTGAGCAGATTAGGGTGTGGATAAAGGAATTTGTTGAAATTAATAGGCATTCGGCGCCTTGGGGTGTGTTATGGGATACTTTTAAAGCGGGATTGAGAGGGAAGACGCAGAGTTTTGGGTTTTTAAAATCCAAAATGGCTAGACAGGCATTGCAGGTCCTTTATGACGATCTTATGAGAGCCGAGGAGGAACTACCTCCTGCCTTAGCTGCCAGAGATGATACCACTGTATGTTTAATAACCTAGCGAGATGCAAGGCTAAAATTAACCTCGAGTGGAGTAAGGAGATCGCTATAAAATATCAAACCTATAGAAAGGAATGTCACGAGTATGCCGAATCTACGGGCCGATGTTTAGCCCAGAAATTACGCACTATAGAGTCGGAACAAAGAATTAAGGGGATTCAGAATAAGGTGGGGGTAGTTGTATCTGACCCCCAGGAAATTCTTAAAGTATTTTATGAGTTTTATACCGAATTATATACTGAGACTCAAGTTGGGGAGCCGTCTCTATCGGATATGGGATTATCTGCTGCGTTATAGGCTCAGTTAGATCAAGTGGGTGTTAAAAGACTGGAGGAGCCAATTGCAATGTGGCAATTAGAGCAGGCTATTAGCTCACTGGCCGTCGGGAAAGCCGCGGGCCGGATAGACTCCCTTTGGAAGTATTTAAAACTTTTTTTCTGAAATTAAAAATGATATGTTGATAGTGTACCAAATGGCGCAAAAAGGAGAGATTCCACGAACCTGGTCTGAGGCTAATATTTGTGTGTTTAGGAAAAAGGGGAAACCATCAGAGCTACCTGGATCATACCGCCCAATCTCTCTCCTTAACGCCGATGGTAAAATCTATGCGAAAATACTGGCCACGCGATTGGCAAAAATTATACCATCTTTAGTTTCGCTTAAACAGCATGGTTTTATACCTGGGAGAGGGACGGTGGATCATGTACGTAAAGTAATAACCCTGATTGACATCGCACAGGTTGAGGCCCATGAATTAGGACTGATATTACTTGATGCCGAAAAGGCATTCGACCGGGTTTCGTGGAATTTCCTTTGGCGGGGAATGCAACAAATGGGCTTTGGACAAGGATTTCTAAGGGCCTTAAAGGCCCTTTATCGTTGCCCGTCAGCCAAAATCTGCTCAATGGGACATAATTCTCAGGCTATTACGATCTCTATAGGCACACGGCTAGGGTGCCCTTGCTCGCCATTCCTATTTGCGCTATATATCAATCCCTTTATTCTTATGCTACAACAAAGTAGAAAAATTCTGCCTTTCGTGGTACAACAAGAATGTTATTCTGTTAGGCATATGCTGATGATATTGCCATTGTTACTTCTGACCCCAGGCTCGCAATCTCTGAAATGGAATCCTTAGCACAGATGTTTGGGGCAGCCTCGGGGTATAAACTCAACTCTGCAAAAACCCAAGTGCTCAGTGCAAGTCAGGTAATGGATGGGGACGCCAGGTCTGTTAAGGAAGCCACATATTTGGGTATTAAGATCCGTACCTCTGTTCAAGAGATTGTTGAGGTTAACTGGGGGACATCATTTATGGAGTGAAAAGGTCATTTGAAAGGTGGGAGAATATTCACTTGCCCTTAGTAGGCAGAGCGAATGTGTTGAAAATGAATGTGTTACCCCGTGTACTGTATCTTTTCAGGGCTGTCCCATTGGAGGTCCCCCAGAAACAAATGCAATTTTTACAATCGCTCTGCTCGAGATACATATGGGCCCTGGGACGACCTCGTAGAGCAGCCAGATATACGACTCTCTCACGTGAAAAAGGTGGATGGTCTATACCGGATTTTGCTTTGTATTATTATGCATGTATGTTGGTTAATGTCCGGTTATTACTTACTGGTGAAGATCTCAGGAACTTAGCCGAAGCTCCTTCTATATATCAGATGATATTAGGACCAGAGGCGAAGCATTATCTTTTTAATCGGGTGGATGGCAGTTATTTTAAAAGAACACGATTTAAGGTATTGAATGCCCTGATTAAAGTATGGAATATCGTACGAAAGAATGCTGAGGTTTCAGCACTCTCTATTTATACCCCTATTAATTCTATTGGAACACCCCCCTCGATATTCTGGGATCAGGTTGTATCGGGTTGGAGAACGAGGGGTATCACCCGACTTGGGGATCTTTACCATGAAGAAGGGCGAGTATATTCATATGCTGAGTTGGTGGATAAATTTCATCTACCCTCTACGCAATTTTTTAAGTATTTGCAAATTAGGGACTTCTTGGCAAAACATCCAATTTGCTTTAAGAAGGTTAAAATTGTTGAATCTATTAGACGACACGCTAAGATTGGGGTCCTGTATAAAGTATTGCTGTAGGGTAGAGCGAATGATTTAGAACAGTACAATTTGAAATGGCGAACTTGGCTGGGGAGCCCCGGAATTTCGATGGAAGAATCTATCGATTTGGCGGGAAAGATCCTGGGTGCAGCCAATCTTCGCAGTCAACATTATAAAACAATATTTAACTTATATCACACTCCGCTGAAAATGATGAAGTGTGGGCCGCAGTATGATGGGATGTGTTTTCGCTGTGGTAAAGATAGTGCTGACATTCTTCATGTTTGTTTTGCATGTCAGGTCTTGGATCCCTTGATAGATTCTATTGGGAGGTTTCTAACAGAAGGCACTGGAGTTGTAGTTAAAATTACTCAATCTATGATGTTGCTTGGTATAGGGGAGGAGGTCGAGGTGCGGCAGCCATTATACAGGCAACGGTATTTAATATTTATGGCTATGGCTGTTGCACGGTTGACATTTGCATCTTTGTGGTTACAACAAGAGGCCCCATCCTTTGAGTTTTGGCGGGCTAAGTTTATAATTTGGAATATAGCCTATATGCCTTGAAGGGATACAGGAAAAGATAGCTAGGACTATTGATATGGGGGGCTGTGAGGGAGTATATGGTTGGGTAATTTAGTTTATCATGTATAACATTGGGGGGAAATATCTGTATGTTTATGTTTATGTCCAATTGTAAACCTAGGATATAGGGTTTTTTTCTCTGTATTTACTTGGAGATTATGTGTCTGTTTATTTGTGCTGTTATTTTTGGTGCTGCTATGGAGCTTCAATAAAAAATAAAAAAAAAATAAAAAAGAAATGTTTCAAACGATCATCAAGGATCTGGCTTTTACTGGTCCGCACGAAGCGTGCTCTTGTGTCTTTTTTCTACTAGTTCAAAAAACTTTACAACCCAACAGTTTAATTTTGTTTTGGTAGGGTTAAAACACAGTTTGACAGCCTGCCTGCATGTCCGAATGCCATATAATTTGAAGGATGGACGTAATAAATTGTACCTCAAGTCCTTTAATTTAGGGCAGATGCAAATAACATGGGTGATATCTTCCTTGCCAGCTTTGCACAGACGACACTGCTGCGGGCAGTTTTTTCTCTCCCAAGGTGGCAAGTGAGGAGCAGCCGGGATTACTCGAAGGCATAGTTTTTAAAACTTTTCTTTCATCTTTAGGTTCCTTCCAATGTTGAGATATGCTTGAGGTTGCATTCTTCCATAGTCGCTGAGCGTTATCCAGCCATGCGCTCTTTTGGTTAATGCCTCCTTATCCTCAATGGAGGAGATAATTTGTGCTGATTTTTTCGCGACTTTTTTAAAAGACAAGAGGTCGGTTGGGGTGCCCCAGAGGTCTGACAGTCCCAGGACTTGGAGTGAATTAAATAAATAATCTGTTGCTGAGGATTTTCAATGTCGGAGCAACTCTTCCCATAGATTGGAGTTTAAGGAACCAACCTCAGCACTGCGAATCTTGTGCCAGCTGGTAACATACGTGCTCCGTCTTTCCAGTGTTTGTTTTAGAAGGCCAAATTCTAACCGGATTTGTGCAGGAGAAACGTATCTTGGCAGGTTAAAGATTGTCCTATATGAGTTAGCTACCACTATACCCAGTAATGCTGCGTTCTTACCTTGAAGAGGTTCACTCTTGTATGTGAGAGTTGGCTTTAGCTTTGCGTGTAAAACCTGGAACAAGGGATTAAGCGTTAGGTCGGGAAGTTTGGCTTTTAAGGATTTTATCGCCGGGTGAATCACGGTTCCCTTACCTCGCAAGGACTCCAATTAGGGTTTAAACTAATTCTTATGGTCCAAGATTACTCCCAAGTATTTATAGGTAGTTACCTAGTCCAGCCCTTATCTGTTTAGATGCCAATTGATTTTCCTCTTTTTCTGGTAGTTCACTCCCATAACCTTGGATTTGGTCAAGTTTATTTGCAAGGAGTTCCCTTCTGAAAAGGAGTGAGCTACATTTAGACGATGTTGGAGGCCATTCGGAGTCCGGCTTATCAGCACCAAGTCGTCTGCATACAGCAGATTGGACAGCGGGATTTTCCCTAGTTTTGGTGCATGACAGAGACATTTATTGAGTTCCCCTGGCAAATCTGCGAGAAAAAGGTTAAATGAAAGCATATTGTAGTAGAAGTAGTGAACTTGTTATAGCAATCAATGTCTCTGGAGTGCAGGTTGAGCTCAGCAGTAAGAAAAAGCACAGCAATAATGACCAGTGTCTCTATTTGTCTCTCTTTTGTCCCATTCCCCGCTCCTCGGATCTTCTGCTAACCGGCATGAATATCCTTTGCATAATCATTGATGGTTTCCGGGAAATGTGGATACGAGGACTACTTCTGCTGGAGTCGGATTATCAGGTTAGGGCATCCCATAGTTGTTCTATGCTACTTCCTGCGATATACATCCAGTGTCTCCAGGGTTACATTATTTGCACTCAAATGAGGATGTGTAATCTGTTGCCTCATCAGCTTCCATTTTCAGGTCATGGCTGCCTTGCCCTTCAGCTTGTCACGATCCTCATCAAGGTGACTGGGTACATGTGAAAATCCACCATCTGGACTCCAGTTCCAGTGGTAAGACCTGTATCATATCCTGAGCACCATAGACTCAGCTGTGAAGCGGCATGTACTACATCACACTGTAAGTGGACCACTGAATCAAGACTCCTGTTCTGCCAACCAAAGGACCCCTGACCCTGCGCCTGCTTCTGAGAGATAGATTCATCCCACATCTGGTCCTGCAAACAGACGTTCTCCTGTATCTGCGACCCACCGTGACCCCATTACTACTGTTGCACTGCACCATTACCATCATGATGCAGTGTCCCCTGCTCACCTACTTTCCCCATAAAACCCTATTAAAAAGTCTCCTAACACTTAAGTTTGGGAACCTGAATACAACTCTGTGAGGTTAAGAGGAACACCTTCTACAGTATTACTACGTCAGGCTTCCTGGTCCAAGACAGGCAAATCCAAGTAGCATCCATAAAGCCATCGACTCCCATAAGTCACATATGCCATGTTTACAGAACTGATGTAGCGTGCATATAAAATGTTTTTTGGCTCCATCCTTCTTGCTGCTTTTGCTCCATCACTTAAAGATTGGGCTGTTAAGTATACCTTACATATATCTATTTCATAATAAAATGTTACTCTGTATGTGGATTGATAATAGTGGTCAAGGTTGTGCACTTATATAGCACATCAACAGTAGTCTTATTAAAAAGTACAATTTAACAGGATTCAAGGTTAGTCACAGAGCAAACTCTGGAGGGCAGCCTGTCTTCTCAGGTGTACATACGCATTCCTCAGTGCATTTTGACCTTTACGAACCTATCTTAGCAAGGATACAAGGTGTACATATAATTTGTTACAGTGAGAAGAAAGGTTTGTGTGTTAGGAATGTACAAATTAATGTATTATTCTTATTTAACATATAAGTCCATAGTTAAAGCTCATTTCAGTTTTCCAGTTGCCAACATGTTTTTCATTCAAAACAATACACACGCTTCTTCAAGGCTGCATAAATATATATTTGCAGTTGCTAGTTACGTAAAATTATTCATATAAATCCCATATACAAGCTTGCAAGAAACACACATTAATCATTAATAGATTACTCCAGTTAACTAACAACAGCAGCTACACACAAAATACCACAGAAACTGCAAACTGTCCATACCAGTGGGCAGGGTAGTCAAGGTCTGTAGCTACCAGTTAAGTGTCAAACGGTACAGAATCCTACATTGTTAAAGACTAACAAGTGTTATTGGACAGAAAACATAGAAAAATAAAATGGTATACAAATGTAAAATACTTCCTGGCAAAAACAAAATGATGCACAAAAGAAGGAAGTACACAGATAAAGAGACATTGCTGTGCAAATGGTCAATTACACCAGGCAAACCATGTACGTAAATAGCAAAGAATCAAGAAAAAAATAATATGAATACAGAATCCATAACATGTCATCAAATATAATATGAATATGAATACAGAATCCATAGCATGTCAAAAATATTTATACCCTGAAACAAAGACATATCTCCAATAAATATGTATCCAAAATGTAGCAAACTATCCAGGTATGACTGAGTTATGAAAGTTCAACCGTAGTTCGAATCAGCTCGGACTATGAGTATAAGGTGCTACTATAGGCACCAATATGCAAAAACAAAGAAAAAGGTAGGCACTAAATCATCCCAGAAAGAGATAAGCACATATGGCGAGGATACCATGGTAACACCCTCTCATACACTGTTCCCTTTCAATAACATGCAATGGGGAAGAGGGGACCCAGTTAGCCAAGAAAAAAGAGGTAGCAATCTCTGCATTAAAATTCAGAACATTATCCACTAAGGTCAAGTCAAAGATATTGTGGAAGCCAAGCCAAACTCCATATGTATCTATATATTCACTGGAAAAAAAACAAAGATTAAAGGGACATTACAGTTAGGTAAAAATTTGACTTAAAACATAATGTTTCATACTACAAACCCACTGAAATTCACCAGTTATAGCTATTTCATAGTAACTAGAACTTGTGCCTTAAAGGAGCTATAATTGGCACCCCCGCAATGCTCAGTGTTGCTCTCAAATATGTAATTCCAAATGCCATTAGGGATGTTATCAATGCAGTCATTGTACATGCCATGAGTGATGTAACATGTGAGGGTACAAGCAGTGCATGGTGAGGACACGAGTTACAGTTACTTGAATTATCTATAATTGGTGAATTTCAGTAGTTGTATGACTTTAAAACATCTTTTTTATATTTTGTTTTTCAATTATGAATTTAACACCTCTCTTTGGGTATGGACGTTTTAAATAATGTGAAAGAGCGGCTTGTTGTGTACTGATATTAAGTGGCTCCAGCAGACAATGACCTTTGGGTATCTATTCACCTATGGGCTATCACACCAATGAACAGCTACGTTCTCCAGCTGCAGCGACCAAAACACCTCCGTTTGGCAGTTGCCTTATTCCCCTGTGGCGGATTGTCTTTATTTGCGGTTCTGCTGCACGCAGTGATAAAAATACTCAAAATGCCACGTGTGACACCATCTGCCAGTTCTGGTCTTTACACCATGTTTTATGCTGGAACATCTAGTTCCTTTTTTTTATTTTTAACACTGACCTGTTTCTCAAAAACAAAACACCTTTGTATGGGTGTAGATTTACAATGTTTCTGAAATTTATGACAGGATTACACATTGAAAGACTTTGTGAATTCCCAATGACATGTATGTGAAGGAAGTTGCACATGCATAATTGTACGTTAGTGTACAAATTCACATGAGTAAATGTCTGGGCATTAAGGCTGCTGCAGTTTCACTTATTTATTTTCTCCCTGTGGAGAAACCTCTTCCCTTAAACCTCCACCAAATAGTGGGTGCGGGGGGTCGGTATTCCCTGCCACTCTACAAACATCCTATCCAGGCATCGACTATCAACAATTTTTAGGGTGTGAATGGGTTCTGAAGCTAGCGAATGCCAGTGGTTCCAACCTTTCCAAGACTTCTCCACTAGAGCATGTCCAGTCCCCGCCAAAGAGAAAATGCTGTATAGACATGTATAAATCTTGTCACTCTGGAGGTCCTGACCAATGCACGCTCAACGACACACCTTCTCTGGTTGTGCACCTGCATTATGGAACTCTACCAACCAACCTAAGAATGGCTCCTGACATCCTACCCTTCCTGATGGCTGTGAATGTCAGTGGTCCCAACCTTTCCAAGACATCTCCACTAGAGGACATCAACTCCCTGTGTCCATGAGAAAATGTGTTAACGTGTAAATCTCGTCACTCTGGAATTCCTGACATTCAGACCAACGCACGCTCAACGACACACCTTCTCTGGTTGTGCACCTGCATTATGGAGCTCTACCAACCAACCTAAGAAAGGCACCTGACATCCTCCCTTCCTGATGGTCAGTGATCCCAACCTTCCCAAGTCCCCGCCTAGGAGAAAATCTTGTGTAACCAAAAACACAATTTGTATAAGGGTCGCAGGGGAAATTCAGTTTAGGGACTACTACACCTCCAATCCCCAAAAGATACTATGAAAATTAACAGAAGGTGCAAAGTCCATTCATGGAGAACAGCAAGCCACTACGAACTGTGAAAGAGTGCAAGAGACTTCTCAGATAGTTAGTACAACACCTAGCTGGAGTTAAGAGTCCATCAGCCCACCCTTACTGGCGGAACTTCGTCATCTGGAACTCTGGGGAATCACGGTCTGCACCCGCAATATCGAACCAGAAGGCTCTGCTGGGTGCACAGCCTAATGCTTCCCAACAAGCACAAACTCCTGCCAAGGTGTGTGTTCGAACCCTGAGGACTCCAGTGATGTGCAGTGCTCTAGTGTGAGTGTGAATTAAAAATGACTACCTGGGCAAAAAATGTTTAATGGGAATTGTCCAGATGCCATAGCTAAAAAGACCTATAGTCTTGAAAAAATAGACTATTTCCTGGCTCAGTTTTATAGGGTCGACATGTTTCAGCCGATGTGGTCAACTGACCCGGCTTTCTTCAGGACCAAAATACGATGGAAAAATAAAAGCTACTGCAGGATAGACATATAAGTTGTGAATTGTGAAACAACAAATTAATGCAATGACGGTGCAATCGTCAGGTAATATTGTGGCGGTAGCCACCTTACCAGACAAGCACTCTCGTGCTCGTACGTAAGAACTTTGTCTTCTTTCCTAGAGAGAATCCGGAGAATCAACCGTCAGAAAAGACATCCTACACATAAATCTCAGCAAACATAGCCGCTATTCAACAATGCCCATTATGCACTGCTTTCTCTACAAGAACCACAATGATGGTTGCATATAAACAGAATTCAATAGAACTGTTTCAGACTCACCCAGCCTTTTGTGGGAGAAACGCCTCACCTCACCCGGCTGACTGCTCGGAGATGGAGGCACCGCTCTGTTTGAATGTGAAGGCGAACAGATAAGTTGCAGGTTGATACCTATCCGTCCTGACTCTTCACACATACCTTCAAACACTCTAAGAAACCTAAACGAACTCAAAAGTCAAAGACCAATAGAAAAATACCCCATGAACACACTACTACAGGTAAGTCAAATGATGATCCTTAAAATTACATCATATTTGAAAGTGCTAAGGTTGGAACAAAGACATGTATCTTATATCTAATGCAAGGTTAAATGATAGTCAACTGTGTTTCTGTTGGCTCCAAGCACACAGTCCAAAAACCTTGTGTTTTATTGCAGATGAATCTAGAGCTTTAAGCAGATTTTATGCAGATTTTAGCAAGAGAGGTGTAGTCAGCATTCCGCCCCCCCTCTTTGCGTTTAAGAAGGGTCCAAGCCTACGGAACAGCCTTGTGCACACACGACCATTGTCACTGCCTACACGTGATGTTAACACTTTGTGGTCACTACCTCGGGTACGAGGCCACTATCCATGCGGCTCGTGCAGTGTCTGCCCTCAGACCACCAAAACTACATCGGTGGACATAGGGACGAGCAGACCTTGGATACTATATAACCATACCAACTGCAATTCGGAGTGTGTGATCTACCGGATCACATGCCCTTGCACTCTGCACTACATCGGATATACCACACGCAAAGTTAAGCTCCGCATAAGTGAGCACAAGAGCACCATCCGTTGCATGAAACAGTCCACATGTTTGACAGATCATTTTCTCGCCAAAAAGCATAAGGCCGACGATCTGAGGTGGCTTGTGCTGGAACGTCCTTTCATTCCCCAGCATGTAACAGATGTCTCAAGGTTTCTATTTGCCAAAGAGCAGAGATGGATTTTCAAATTGAAAACAGACATACACGGCCTGAATGACAGTATACCTTGGGCCTCTATTTGAAATCCAGTCTGATAATCACAACCTTGAACAAACCTACTGGTTTGTAGACACTTTATCAGAGACCTTATTCCACCTGATATCCCTAACGTTTGATAGGATAGTTGATCCCACAGGATATCTGTCCCGCATGTGTAGGAGTATTCTGACTCCATTCCACAGAGACGCATTTACATTGTGGCATTTGCCCCCTGTACGCACTTACTATCACTATTGAATTCTGTTTATATGCAACCATCATTGTGGTTCTTGTAGAGAAAGCAGTGCATAATGGGCATTGTTGAATAGCGGCTATGTTTGCGGAGATTTATGTGTAGGATGTCTTTTCTGACGGTTGATTCTCCGGATTCTCTCTAGGAAAGAAGACAAAGTTCTTACGTCCGAGCACGAGAGTGCTTGTCCGGTAAGGTGGCTACCGCCACAATATTACCTGACGATTGCACCGTCATTGTGTAAATTTGTTGTTTCACAATTCACAACTTATATGTCTATCCTGCAGTAGCTTTTATTTGCCATCGTATTTTGGTCCTGAAGAAAGCCGGGTCAGTTGACCACATCGGCTGAAACATGTCGACCCTATAAAACTGAGCCAGGAAATAGTCTATTTTTTCAAGACTATAGGTCTTTTTAGCTATGGCACCTGGACAATTCCCATTAAACATTTTTTGCCCAGGTAGTCATTTTTACTTCACACTCACACTAGAGCACTGCACATCACTGGAGTCCTCAGGGTTCGAACACACACCTTGGCAGGAGTTTGTGCTTGTTGGGAAGCATTAGGCTGTGCACCCAGCAGAGCCTTCTGGTTCGATATTGCGGGTGCAGACCGTGATTCCCCAGAGTTCCAGATGACGAAGTTCCGCCAGTAAGGGTGGGCTGATGGACTCTTAACTCCAGCTAGGTGTTGTACTAACTATCTGAGAAGTCTCTTGCACTCTTTCACAGTTCGTAGTGGCTTGCTGTTCTCCATGAATGGACTTTGCACCTTCTGTTAGTTTTCAGAAAATCTTGTGTAAACCTTGGTAAATCTTGTCTCTCTGGGGTCCCTGAAGTTCAGACCTGCGCACGCTCAACCACACACCTTCTCTGGTGGAGCACCTGCATTATGGGACGCTCTTCTGTCCAAGCTAAGCACGGCTCCTAACACAAGACGTCACCGAAGAGATTTGCCTAAACCTACTTTCAGGGGTGACAAACTTAGCATGGTGGACTTCTTATTTCCCGACCTTGAGCCTGCTCCCGCTCCTCTTACCTCTTCTCGCCTGTGACTCTTGTCCTTCCAAACCCTTCCACTGCCTTTCCCATTCCCTATTCCCCACCCTGCTTCTGTGGCCCTCTCTACCGGTTTGCCTTCTCTCCGTCCTCCTCCATGCCCCCTCACTGCCTCCCTCCTTGGCTATGTTCGGTGTAATTATTATCTGTAATCATTCCATGCATATATATGCACCGACAGTTCTCCGTAAAGTGCTTGAATACCTTTTCCGGTCTGGTGCTTCTATAGAAAAATACTCAAATAAAGAAGTGTAACCCTACACCATGCAGGGCAACATTATGCAAGCGTGAATCTATGAGCGACAGCGGGTTTACATTCTGAGAATTAGGAAAGTGAATTTACACTCGTACCTCAAGCCGAATTGCACGTGTAAAGGAAACTGATATGGGCAAAATGGTTTGGGCCCTGCAAGTAAGAGCTCAAAAACTCCCAGCATGCAAAGAGTTGGTGCATAATGAGCAAGGGCCGGGCCTGCACCCACTTCACAGCCACGAGCGCCCACTCGACCGCGGCAGCATCCAGCAGTAAATCTTTAACCTCGTGTTGTGGCCAGGGCGGGAACACGAGACACCGGGGGCCGCTCCTTGAGGCAGATGCCAACCTGGGCCGCCGGGCCTGCGGTGCACCGCAGCGCGCGACCGACGGCTCATAAAATATGTTCTTTTTACTCCATGACTTTACATGTTTTTAAAGCTCCGTTTCCTTACATTCCAGTGATGCCAACACTTCCTGGCACCTGAGCGCAGCAGGAGGCTTGCCCAGGCTGGCTCGGACGTCGGTGAGAGGGCCAAAGGCATAGTTGTTCCATGGAGCAAAAAAAAAAAAAGCGAAACTGTCCTGTTTACGCCGTGACTGAGAGGTGTTTTCACGGGATTGTCGGCCGGGCCAAACCAAAGCCTAGGGCCGGACAGGCCGAGCTGGCACTCGGGCCGTTCTCCGTGAGGCTGCCGGCTTGGGGCTGCCTCCAGAGCTGCGCGGCCTGCAATGCGCCTACCCCGTTACCTGGTTCCCATTGAGTTGTGCACTGTGGCCTGCTTTGAACATTTTCACCAGGGCTGATTGTAGTTTCCAGTTAAGTCCTGCCGAAGCGTGTGTCCCCCCCTCCCCCCCCCCCCCCCCCCCCACGGCAGGGATGTGCTGTTCCATATTCCAAACCAGAAGGTTAGGCAGGCGAAAGCAGCCAGCCCCGAGCCCAAACAGGTGTTAGACGCGAGGACACAATGGTGGTTTACTACTTCCAGATACATTAAAAATGACTAATACCTGCCGCCCAAACTATTGTTGCAGCTTTGGGAGCCTGGACCAGTCTGTATTCTCAGACTTGCAGGAGTGTGATGGTCGGTAGTTGTGTTGGTGCTGTGATTGGCAGCGCTAGAACGGGCAGTGTGTGGAGCATGTTGCAGTGGCCTCCTCCTGACCAGGGCCCTGGCACTTATTATTGTTTTTTTTATTACAAATTAAGCACTGGTTGAAACGTTATATGCACCATCTTTTGGTAGAAAGTGTGAAACGCGATGAAAACCCACATAGAGAAAACTGATTCATTTGTTGCCACAAAGCGCCTTACTACATGATATGTTGAATACCCCCAACATGTGGTGCCACACTACAAGATGGTTTTCCCAGATCACGGGTGATTACTAAAGTAGGTATTCTAAAACACTGGAAGGCGGCCAAGGCACCAGCCTGAAAGACGACGTGAACGTGGCATTTTAGGAGAGACTCTGCTGTTGTCTGAATGATTATACGTGCAATTATGAGAACATGTGGAGCCCATGTCTCACGCATTATTATTCTCAGACCCCCACCTGCAGTCTTACTTCAACAGGTGAGGGGAATCTGAGGATGACATATTGCGTATGATGACTGGCTTGCCTTTCTGGAGGAAGGACACAGTGATGTGCAGGGGTTGGGACTGCTGGCGGTCCATTCCAGACATGCCTGCCGAAGAGGAGAGAGATCTCAGTAATAAAGAGATTTTATGTAACACCAGCCACCTCCGCAGACCAGAGAGCAACAGTTATGGGGCAGAAGAGAAAGGCAAGAGATTCCGCTATGCGATCTCAATCTACATTTATCACCCACACTGCAGAAGCCTCGCAAGTGATCTACAACTGGTGAACGGTCACATTCCATTCGGAAGTGTGGTGCACAGTATAAGTGTCCTCTCAAGCTTCAAGAAAGTAAAATCAATCCTCCTACCTCTACGAAGTTGCCAAGTGTCTCACCAGTGTTGCTGGGAGCCACTGGTTCTCTGCCTTGAACCTGAAGCGGATCCTGCTGCCGGCAAGTCAGACATTTGCCCCAAAGGCTCTTACAAGCACCAGCAAGCTTTGAAAGGCTCCTGGAGAAAAATATGGGTTTCATATGCCTTCTGGGACCCTTAGTGTTAGACCAAGGCCTACATTTAAAACTACCTGACCAACATTCTTGCTAAAAAATAAAGTACATTGGACTTATAGTTTGCGAACGAGAAGTGTAAGTAGATCTCGGGAAGGATCTGCCAACAGTACCTAGTCTTAACCTAACACTCTGACAGCGCTTCAATGTTTCAACGATTCCTACAGCTATTTCTGTCATTTAGGCCATTACAAGTGACTTGTAAAATGCAGACCACAGCACAGATCCCTTGTTTGTGAAGCATTCAGACAATGTTCAGAATTATGTGTTTTGCTTTTATCACATCCAGGAATTACTGAGGGTGATAGAGTCCGAATTAAATTTCGGTCGGTCAAACATGCATGAATTTAACTTCGAAAAAATGCCCTGTAATTCCGGGAACATAAACATTTTTCAGAGAAGAGCACCAAAGTCTGCATTTTCCCCCCCAAAAAATTGTAATTGGAGCTGTTTATTGCACCCATACAATTTTGCCCCTGTTATGTTGGATTTTTATAGATTCTGTAAATATGCACACCAGGCCACTTTATGCACACCAGACCACTCATACTGAGTGCCATGGTCTCCAACCGTAACAGGCCAGATGGCTACTAACCAAACTGAGGAAAGGTACCCAAGAACAAATAATGATAAACAGTAGTTCAGCATGGTGAATAAGGCACATGGCACTTTATTGACCTGGATCTAAAACAGTGGAATAATGTAACAATGATATGTAAGCACAGAGGTATTTTATTGGCCATCTAAATGTCCACTGAACCTATGGTGATCACTGACAACTGAAATGCTATATTTAAGATGCGTTTATGTGGTATCAATATTTTAGTACAGCATGTTATCACTAAATCACAACAATATTGGTTGCATAATTGTTGAAATTGATAACATTTTAAATGGGCCTCTCTCTGTCTCTCTCTCTCTCTCTCTCTCTCTCTCTCTCTCTCTCATAGCACGTTATTGCTATTTCTTGCTAGTGGGTAATCTCAGCATAGATTAACAAATCAGTCTGCAGCCCCCTGAAACACAGAAACTATGTCTCCACTTACTCAATCTGTCCACCCAAGTTCCCAGAACCGTGCGGCCCCAAACAAACGGAACATGGATACCAAATGAATCTCTTGGTCCTCCAACATTCTTCCCAGCACCTAAACCACAATTCCAAGCTCCACCCACCCAACCATGAATGAATGTCTGTCTGTAGATCTGCCTTGCCAAGCAGCAATCCTACAGGCTGAATGACCGCACCAAAAACAACCCGCCAGCTCATCAATGCACCAGATAAGGCTGCCGGTGCTGGGGACATCTGAAAAGGACACTAAATCCTCGATCAATAACCACAGCTGCTGCACACATTTCCACCCACCTATCCCTATGCTACATCATCACACGGGCCCTCATACCTTCTAGCGTAACCGGAGGGAGAGTGGCAGTAATCTTAAAAGCGATCACGTTATCTGACAAATTCACACAGTCTCACTTTAAGCAGCAAGTCTACTGTATGCGACTCTCTGCAAAACCCAACATGTGCTCCAAACCACAGCACTGTCTTCAAACTAACAACAGCTGGGATCATGAACCACTAGCATGGCTGCCCAGAAGTGGTGGCTGGTGACCTATGAAAGTGGTGAGGCGTAATTACACGCCTCAAAATCCATAGTGAGTAAGTGAGATGGCCTTCCAACAGTAGAGTTTGGGAATGTGGAATGTTCTATCAGCGAATTTAAAAAACAGGGCTCAATAGTGCATATTCAATGAGAGGGAGTGAGAAAGGGAGAGAGAGCGAGAGAGAGAGAGTGAGAAAGGGAGAGAGAGAGAGAGAGAGAGAGAGAGAGAGAGAGAGAGAGAGAACCAGGAAGAGCAGGTAGACAGAGTGGGCGAGAGGAAGAGAAACTGAAAAGAGAAGCGTGTCCGAGAGCATGCAGACCAGGACAGCCAGACAGTCAGGAGACAGAGAAAAAGAGAGTAAGAGTCGGAGAAAGAGAGTCCTCACTCTGAGTACATATATATGCAGTAATGCAGATTAAAACATATGTGGCAGAGAATCACATTACAGTGTTATTGGTAATGTACTTTCTGATGCAGTTTTCTGTAATTTCAAGATGCCCTATGTCAACCACAAGAGCCTTCAATCCAGAACATTAAAAGGTGGCAAACCAAACCGCCACCTCCCTAAGTATTTAAATGAACACAAAAGACAGAGGGGGTCATTCTGTATGGGTTGACCGGGCACTCGTGCCAGCAGGCTTTGAAAATGGCAAGTAAATTGACATACACATCTTGCACAAGGCAATAGGCAGCTGTAGGTTTAGTAAAGTTAATAATCACTTTGTGGCGAGTGTTTTTAAATGCTTACTTGTTTCTACTGCCCCTTATTCCAAGGCTTGTCTACCTCTGCTGTCTGCAATAATTTTCTAAAACTCTGCCAAAAATACTTGAGCACCAATTGAGGACACATTCATATATGGTAGGCGCAGGGAGATTAAGTGATTCGCCCATAATCACAGGATGTTGAGCCAACACCAACATTTGAACTGGGTTCCCCAACTTCGAAGTCAGGAGATCTGGCCATTACGCCACATCCTCTCCCCATTTGTAGGGTTTGCTGGTTCTGTGTTAGGCAGCACTAACAGGAGAAAGGGGCTGGTTGAAGCTGCCTCCTGACGAGAGCCCCGGCACATATTTAACAAATTAACCACTGCTTGCTTTTATCTAGTGCTGCAGCCCGAGTTCAACAGTGCGTCTATGTTCTGGGCAGGAAACTGCGTGTTTCAAAGATTCAGGGGTTGAACTAGTCTTTATTCGAATATTGGAATGTTGAGAGCTCTATTGAAGACAATGGAGGGGCGCCGGGCTGATAATGCCTCCAACATTCCAATGTTTGCCTTCATGTTTCTCCCTTTTAAATTTAGAACATTCTACCCTTTGTGGGTGGACTGTACTAATAGCCTTATAGCCCTTCTGCCTCAGTCTATTCTGGTTGCTAAAGGCCCTCTCCCTCCTTATACGCCCTTGCCTGTGGATCGGGCCTATAACTCGGGTTCAGGGCCTTTAACAACTTGTATAACCCTCGGCAGCGGGCTATAAGGCTATAGTAGAGCATGACATAAATACCGTAAGGCTAGAGGCAGTTTAGAGAGGCCTGGAGCACAGTATGCACAATGCCTTCAAGCACGGAATGGCTATCCACCAAATCATTCCTGACAGTGGGTGTTAGAAATGAAATACCTATGTGGAGGGTATTGATAAGAGCTTGGTTGGATCCAAACACAAGCCTGTCATGTAAACTTCTTAGCCGCACGTGGTCCTCAGTTAGAAACATTACATTCACAGCAAGCAGTGTTAGGAATGCCTTAAGAACTCCACACTACCGCTGATTTAAATCCCGAGGTGGCTTTGTTAGGGGTCATGGAGGGTTGGATTCCCGAATTCAGAGGACACTAGCCGGCCTAGGATTTTTGGTGGCCAAAAGAGACATTGCTCGATATTAAAGAAATGCTGAATCGACGTTCCCGAAGGTGTGGGCCAGAGGCAAAGACTACTGAAACAAAGCTGAGAAGGAGATATATACATGGAGAGGGTGTGCGAACAAACAGAATATTTGGATCCACTGGACTTCTAGACAACTGACACCAGAGATAGACTGAATTGATGGGGCTTGCATATGTTAACATTGTCGATTGTACAGAAGCAGACATTTTGTGATGTTCTGACATTTATTTCCACAGTGATTTGTGCCAATGTTTCTTTTTTTTGGTTATGCACTGTATTTCAACTGTTTAATAAATACAACAATCACTCCTCTTCTTAAAAAAACCCACCGAAGGCCCATTAGACACCAACAACAACAGCCATATTACCAGCTTACAATGGATCTCAAAAATACTAAACACAGTCATCAAACAACTTCAAGAGCACATTGAATAACAGACCATTCTCGATACACATCAATCCAGCATCAGAACAAAAACAGGACAGAAATCAATCTGGTAGATGTAAGGGATGATCTATTTGAAATTAAGGACTACGGATCAGCATGTTGAATATTACTTGACTTTTCGCCCACATTTGACACAGTGGACCACAACTTTCTACATTTCAAGATCTAAAAAAAGGCTAGAGATAGTTCAAATATTTTCTTGAGGAATGCATCCAAAGCGTAAGAATAAAAAAAAACTAACCTCCACCACCCATAAGGACACAGGTGGCGTCCCACATGGTTCTTCATAATTCCCCCCCTACTGAATATCTACCAAAATCCTCCATACGGATTCATCCCCTCCTACACCTCATTTCCCACTCCTATGACATACAAATTTGTCTTAAGAGTCTCTGGGAGGTCCAAACCACTTTGACATCATTAACAATGGCCCCAATACTGTTGAGTGATAGGTTAGGGAGGGCAGTCTCAAAATAAACAACACCAAAAGAGTAATCCTTCTCCTGGGCGAGCAAACCTCCTGAAAAACAATGAAGCCATGTATCCTCTGACTGCCTCTTTGGCCAGCAAGCATCAATCACCTGTGAATGCATTGAAGGCACAGCTCCGAAATAAAAAAACAGTGAAACATAGACCGCCACGAGCAAAGCATGTTCAGCAGATGAGTACGTCCTGGTTACCCACATAACCATATGCAAACAAAGTGGCAAGCAACAATTTTCTTAGGAAATATCCAGCTCCATGCCACTGAAATCGTTCTGCTGTACCTCAGATCAGGACTGAAAACCCCACCTTTTTTAACCCCTAAATCTAGGTTTCTTCCCTTTCCTTCTTTTTTTCTGTTTAGTTTTGCCCTCCTGTACAGTTTATAGTTTATGGTATAGTTTATTTTATTTGTGTGTTATTAAGCCAAGCAGTGTATACCTAGTAACAATGCAACCTTTCATGGAAAATACTTACTTACGTAATCTAAGCTATACATCTTACCCTGAACTATATAACCTCAGTCAGTTCCACCTGCTTGCTTGCCAATGTTGCAATCTCTCATTGTACAATCACCATTTCACTTGTACTCCAAGTCAATGCCTCCACGCCTCGAAGCAATTAAGTTTTGAAGTGTGCATAACTTAAGCAAAATAAACACAAACTGAACAGGCATTCCAGACTTATCTGAACCTTAATAAACGCACTGAAGTCTAGGATTATGCCATATTAAATGAAGTACCATACACAAAGGTGCTCTCCCTCTCAACCTGGTTTTCACATAAAGAACTAAGACATCTATGGGGGCATAAAAAGAGATTTATTTTAAGCAATGGCCTCTCACCCAAAAGGGGCATTCTATACTTTCCAAGTCTTTGCATCCCTGATAATGAACTTCCCACCAGTTTGGACTTCTCTTTGAATTACAAGGACACATATGGATCTTGGCCATCAACTCAATGCTTTCAAGAGTTACATAAATGCTACACTGAAAAATGTCATTTTTTAGGAGGCTCCCCTACCTTGCAAACCACTGGCCACTGTAGTTGAATGCTAAAATAGACTTGCCTTAGTTGTAAGTAGGAGTGTTGCACAGTTTTTAGGTCGAAGCCTACCTACCAGTCTGGTGTGCTAAAGACGTCTTGGGGACTTTCGGAAAGTTTCCCTGGAAATGCATTCCACCTGTTGCTTACCGTTGGTTTTGTGGCTTGTAACTCACATTATCTGGCTTTCTATTTGCTGGCTTTATTTATTTTAGGCTGTCCAGCATGAGTTTGTCCCTCCCAAGGAGTAAAGCCTTTTTACACTATCTCTCCTTGTATTCTTCCATGAGTGCTCCTTTCTGTAAATAGGCCTGTAAATTTTGTTCTTATTTTGTCACATTTACTGTGCATTCAAAGACAGAGGTCAAATGTCCGGCAGTGTCTTCCGAAGGAGCTTGGTGTTTACTTTTTTTCTCTGGCTTCAAAGTAAGAGGATTTACATAACAATCTTGCTGGATACTGCGGGTAGGAAAGGGTTTTTGTGTTTGTGTTGAAAACAAATACATTAATATGATCAAAACAAATCAATACACTAGGTGACGCCATTTTCACACATTATCATTTGAGCACTGTATGGTTTTATTAGTAAAATTGTATATCTGTTCAAATGTAATGGTCATTTCAATTGAACATGTGTTGTCTACAATGGCAGTGTGCTACCACACCATGCATACTCCACTCTACCCCACTCCATCCTACTCTAAACCACTCAACGCTACTACACTCTATTCTGCACCACTCCACTTACCACCGCTCCACTGCACTCTACTCCATTTTGCACCACTCCACTCTGCACCACTTTACTCTACGCCTCTCTTCTCTACTCTGCATAACTCTACTCTATGCCAGTCTACTTTACACCACTCCAGTCTAAGCCACTCCATTCTGCACAACTCCACTCTACGCCACTCTACAACACTGTATTTTACTTTGTACCACTGCACTCTCCACTGTATGCCACGCTAATCTACTCTGCGCCACTGCACGCTACATTACTTTACTCTATGCCATTCCACTCAACGCCACTCTACTTGATGCGACTGCACTCTACCCTGTACCATTCCACTCTTCATCACTTAACTCTACTCTGAAACAGTCTACCCTATGCCCCTGCGCTCTATGCCACTCCACTCTGTACCATTCTACTCAATGACACTCTACGCTACTGCACTCTAATCTGCACAACTGTACTCTACACCACTGCGTTCTACCCCACTCTACGCCATTGTGCACTAAACCACTCTTCTCTGCACTACTGCACTCTATGCCAATGGACTCCGTGCCACTCTACTCTGCATCACTGCACTCTACAGTACACTATTCTGCACCACTCTACGCCTCTGTACTCTGCCACTACAACTTGGAATGTAGACTACAACTATCCAACAACCGTCACTATACACCCATCAGGGAAGACCCCACCTCACGTCTCACCATGCATATAACATCAATGATGTTTACAGCTGAGGCACAAGGGTGGATCAGCAAGAAAGAGGCCGGGTGTTTGATCAGCGATCATCCCAAGATACTGTACTTTTATACCGTCATGAAGATTCACAAGGGAATAAGACCTCCCCCGGGTAGGCCTGATGGAGCGGGTAATATGTTTTCTTTTTATGTACCCAATCCATTTATGTATGTTTGTATTAAATCGATTAATAATTAATTATAGTAATTAATGGTTTGCTGTATGGAGACTAATCAACCTTATTACCAGAAAGAATACACGTGGGAATGCTTTGCATGGCTAAACTAATTTGTGAACTAAGTTTGTATGCATATTAATATGATAAACGTTGCTTATGTGATGTTATTGTGATTTATGCTTAAATAAACGAATACTAATGGCTTTCAACGGTGCAAATGGCTAGATAAATACACACACATATGGGTATTAGTAAGGGAATAACACTGTTTAAAACATTTCAATGTATTAATTACGTTTTGTGTTTCTTTGCTTAAGTTGACCATTTGGGCCTGCCATTAAATGGCTACCGACTGATTTCGACTAGATAGAGTGACGTCCGTGAATGGAACAAGGAGAAGTGCGCCTGCGTAGACTTTAGCAGCCGTACCCTCTTGGTGACCTGCTACAACTGTACCAAGCAAGGCCACCCGGGCGAAGCGCCAGTTCCCCTTGATGTGCAACAAAGATACTTTACACTAATAAAATTGACAATAGACATTTTCATTGAAACTTTTCCCGCATGGGAACTACATCGAATGTTTCTTGATGAACCAAGACGTGTTCCAATGGACCAATAGTGCCCCTTAAACTTGTTTTTTGATACTTTTATAAATGAAAATCAGTATAATAATGGTAGACTAGAGAGGTAACCACCACACCCCTTTTGATGCTTGACGGTACGGAGAGAAGAGAACGTCATAGCCAGTATCCTGATGTTATGCTGACGGAGAGGACGGTGACTCTGCACGATAGAACAGAACTTTGACGATTTGATTAAGGACCAGATTCTGACTTAGAAAACGACAATTAGCCAGAATAGGTAAATATGACACAAGATTATAAATTGAATTATTAGGATTTAATCTGCAATTTTGAATTAGATAAAGAAAACCTTAATTGAATCAATGTGTTGGGTGGTTATTTTCCTTGAAATGTATTTCGAATAATTTAGAGTATAAAGGCATAATTGAACTAAATTCAACTAAATGATTTATCGACCTATTTCTTGATGGGAAGGGATGCCAGGGTTTGAAGCAGGGAAAGTGATAAATTCCCATCAAGGAAGCCGTGTGGTTCGGAACTAATATTCCCTTCTGAGTAAGGTACGGATAGATTGATAGAATTAATGTTGGTGTTATGGGCCCCACCAGCGTATGATGTGTGTGTGTGTGTGTGTGACTGAGGAATCATTCTGTCCGTGGTAATAGGGGGAAATAGAGGAACTCGAACTGCACCAGGCCCATAGTGTTAGGGATAGGGTCCATACTGGAACCATTATCCCAGTTCTGCAACCACTTTCTTCAACCCCTGGTATCGAAAACACCTACATTCCTGAAGGACAAGCCAGCGGTCCTCAACCTTCTAGAGGGCCTGGGCGAGGACTCCCCGTTAGATCTATTGGTTACCTTAGACTTGGAGGCTCTCTATACAAACATTCCCCAAGGCGCCACTCTGGAACTGGTAGAATCTGTCCTTAGGAATGAGGCATGGGCCTCACCTCCACCCATCAGTTTCACTTTGGAGTGTGCTACCCTTGCACTCAAAGAGAACTATTTTCAATTTGAGGACCAGCTCCACCACCAAACGCAGGGTACCTCAATGGGAAGTACCTTCGCCCCAAGTCTGGCATGTTTGTACATGTGGAGTTTGAGAGGAAGAACATAGAAAGTGACACAACCCCTTACAGAGACAACATCCTACTGTGGTGAAGGTATATTGACGATATACTCATCCTTTGGCAGGGCACAAATGACTCCTGCACTGAATTCTGCAGATGGGTGAACACACTTGATCAGTTCCTCAAGTTCAGCAAAACCACATCCTCCACTGAGATACCCTTCCTGGACTTAATGATAGTACTCAACGGGGGCAAACTCACCACAAGGACATACAAAAAAACCTACCGACAGTAACAGTCTGCTGAGGTACGGCAGCCATCACCCCAAGCACCTACGGGATAACCTCCTGTTTGGTCAGTTTCTGTGCCTACGTCGCAATTGTAGTGACGGGAGGGACTACAAACAACAAGCAGAATCCCTCAGCTCTTACCTTGTGGCTCGTCAATACCCCCATGAATGTGGTACAGAAAGCCAACAAAAAAGCTAGGAACAGCCACAGGGAAGCTTTATTGGAACCACAAGAACGTACACCCAGTGATGTTATCACCTGCGTTACCTCCTTTACCCCCAGTCCAACAACATCCAAAAGGTCATTAAAAAAAACATTGGCCCATCCTTTGCACCGGGGACATGTCACCAGCCACCCCCGCTTCGCCTTCAAACGAACTGCCAACATTAAAGACAGGGTCGTACATACGAGACCACTCCCTGCACCCACCAGGTGTCAGCAACAACTATGGGGGCTCCCTTCAGTGTCAGGACACAACCCATGTGGGTCATGTAGTGTGTGCGTTTTCACACGCCACTTCAAACAGGTAGACATAGGAACCACTGACGCATGGGTACAAAGAATCCATACCAACAGTAATACACGGATTGTGTGTACATGCTCACATGCCCTTGTCAGAAATGTTACATTAGTATGACCACTTGGGCAATCAAATTGGGGATCACGGATCACTGTAGCAATATAAGGTGTAAGAAAAGCATGACGAAACTGCTAACACACTACATAGAACAACAACACACACCTGATGACATCTAGTGGACAATCTTGGAAGCAAAAGCCACCCTGACTGCTCATGCCCTCTTAGTCAGGGAACAAAGATGGGTCTTTCGACTAAAGACACACCAGACGGGCATGAATGATGACATTCCCTGGGGGGAGGTCACTCGCTGATACACTGGCCCACTTTCCATCATTTGACCAGGGGGCTATCACCCTTAGTAAGACACCTGGTTACATGACTTGGACACGCAGCTATACCCCCATTTGCGTCACCAAGGAGATCCTGAGAATGGTTCAACATATAGGGAAATGGGCTATATGCACCAGGGACGCACGACTGACCTTTCTAATGGATATCCATCGGCTTATCTATATGCCATCAAGACTGATTGTCACCCTGCTACACCAGGGGTTAACCCTTTATATACACGCTTAACGGCATGAATCCATGCAGTCTCTCCACCGTACTGACCACATGATGGATGAGTGGATTGCCATCTATAACATTGTATGATGGGCACTCCATTCCAAGATGGCCCCCGCATTTTTCATTTTGCACTCCGTTCCAAGATGGCCCCCGTATTTTTCAATTCACACTCCTCTCAAAGATGGCCCCTGCAGTTGCATCTGTGTACCTGAACTACAATGGCCGCCGCCAATTATCCCTTCATAAGCCGTACTAGTATCCTGTTTCGGTTACCCAGCGACAGCTGGCAATGGGTAGGTCGCATACTAGGAACCTCGTGGACTAAAGTAAGTGCTACCACCATGTATGCTGCATGCGAATATATCCTGCCATGCTCACTACCAATGCTGACCGCCTCCTGCCTCACCCCAGCGTATAGCAATCTTCCCCCAACGTTTCTGTTACAACCTCGCCTTGCCAAAATGACTAGTTCAAGGCCGTTTCTGAGCCCAACATGTGCAGCGCTACCCTAGCATCGGCCGCCTATGGCTCCTGTGGGTATTTGTCTCTGTCCTGCGTACGTATTGTCCTTTCTACTCCCCATGGCCGCTCTGAACGCATATGACGCAGGGCTACCCCTCTCCCGTCCGGTTGACCATTTTCCCTGATATGACGACACCGCTGCACATTATTGCTGGGTCTCTGATACAGCAACACCACTGTACAACACCCGCCTTGGTAAAAAGTAAAATTAGAAATCATTTATCCATAGCTGGCTTTAATCCTACTACGTGTAGCTTTATTCCAGAGCTGGCTGCCTGCAGTTTCAGACGATAATTAGCCATTTTCCTAGGTATGCATTTCCCTTCCACTTCCTAAGGCCATTCTGAGCCCACACGACATAATGTTACTCCTTTCCCTTGCGGTCGACCATCCTTCCAGTTATGGCCCCGCTATTATTACCACTCCCGCACCTTGTTCAGCTGGTCCGATTCCTGCCACTACCCCCATCTATCTGAATACTATCAGTCCAAATCTCAGACAAGCACCAGCGACACACGTGAGGAAGCGCGTGCTAATGAACACGGGGGCTAGCGGAGGTCACCACTTTCCCGTCCTTTATGCCTACCTTTTAAGCATGAACAATTTCAGTGCTCTCCCACTAGGATGCAATGTGGGATTACCTGGTCCACAAATTGGGATATCCACCATGTTCCCAGTCACCTTGTATAACCCCAAGGCACGACCTCTGGGACTAGCAGTTCCATTACTGAGACACATCTCTCCTTTGTTCACCCGCCATAGCCACCATCCTGTGAGGAGGCTTACCCTGGCCGCAAATAGTGCCTAAGATGCCGCAATGATTAATGCGGGTGATGTGCCCTCCACATGGAGGGCTCCTTTACATTCACCGACTACGGGCCTTCCCAATAATGTAGTGCTTCAACATTTGTAACATCTAACACTCATATTTGCAGATCGGTCCTCCTCGCAACTTCAGCGAGCATCCAGGCTTGTCTCAGTTGGGGCACCACTATCCCATTTCTGCGGTGAGTTGAAGGGTGTAAGAGACTGCATGGGCTGCATGCCATATTATATAATCACAGGATATACATCACCTTGGACAAAACTAGCCCACGACGATAGTATCACCACGTGGCTTGGCCACACACTCACGTTGATAATTGATGTATGGGGAACGTAACCACATGATGATGTGTTTTTTCCTAAATGTTGATAATGCTGTTTTTTAAGAAACCATCACCAGGTATCACCATGCCTTATTAGCCGCCCCACTAGACGGCCACGCCAGATATACCCACTATGGAGATGCATGTTTGGACGTTATTATCACGTAGTCGATATGTATTCTCCAGAGAGTTTTTTTTAACTACCTTCACTATGACTTTAATATTTTTCTCCAGGTACCTACTTGCCTTTAAACCTCCTTTTTCTGTCTGGGCACTATATGTGCCCTTTTTCTCCCCCCCCCCCCCTCCCCCCTCATGATTTCATGATCTCTTTTTCAGTGTGAACCAGGTCATGTCTTATTATGTATTAACCTCTTGTTTGACCAACTTTTTTCTCTAGGTGCACTACTTTCCGGAAGGTATAATTGTACCTCATTTATTAGCTGTTTTTCACACATTAACAACAAACCAAAGCATTATCTCAAGACAAATGCAAGTGTGAAGAAGAAGTTCAGAGAAAGGCCAACAGAGAAGGTGCGAAGCAGACAGCTGGTCAATGGTCAAAAGCATGGTAAAATCTATGAGGACTAGAAGTAAAGAGTCAGCAAGGCTGAAGACAACGTACAGATGAAATGATCATATGGAAAGGTGAAAATCTGGAGTATGTGTTACACAAGGGTGGAGGTGCAATTAGAGACAAAGGGCCCGACTACGAGTTTGTCCCAGTTGCACCGACTCTCCGCCGGCATAGCTGCGCCAAACCTGCATAAGGACCGCCCACTGTATATTACAAGTTCAACAAGTTCAACTCGTGATACGGTGGGCGGTCCTTTGCCCTTCCCATGGCAGTGCCTGGAAAACAGGCATCGCAATGGAAACGGAGAAAAAGTTCCAGCACGGCATGGTGCTGGAACTTTGTGGGAATACAGACAGGGGGCACATGTGTCCCCCTGAATGTATCCCCATGGAGGGGTGGACATGGGGGCCCTGTAGGGCCACCTTTATTCCTGCACTGCCAGATTTTTCATGGCGGTGCTCCGCCATTAAATGGCTTCCGGTGCAGGAACTCGTAACATGCTGAATGGGACCGCGCCAGTCCCCACTCAGCATATTCCGTTGTGGCGCAACAACTGTTCCCTGATGCAGCCGACGGTCAACCGCCAATGCAACGGTGAACGTCGTAATCGGCAAAATGGTGGACTGCCACTGCGGTGCCACCACGAGTCTGCCGTTTGGAAGACCGCCAGACTCGTAATCAGCCCCAAAGTTTCCACATAGGATGATAAGATGGAACAGTAGACTTACGTCAATAATATGGAGTAAAACTGCAAGTCAAACAGCTGGTCGAATGTGAAAGTGAAAGCAAAGGTGCAGCTACGAAGCCAAATATGCAAAGCATGGCTGAAGCAACTATCTCGAGAAATATAATATTCAACAAGCGTTGGTAATGACATTAGGTCAGGCTTATAACTGAAAGTGCCTCCTTGGTCACTGATAAGTCTAAGCACACAATAAGTCATCAAGTCCATTACTTCTCCCCCCCCCCTCCATTACTGTGAAGCGCTCTGATACCCTTTGGGGTCTTGTTCACGCTATACAAAACTTTAAATAAATAAATAAAATCAAACATTCACTCTGTCACTCATCCACCCATTCATTCACCCACTGACTCGCTATTACATTCACCCAAATACCCATCAGCAATAAAACAGACACAAGAACTCAACAAGCTTATGGAAGAAAAATAAAAATAAGAAAAAGTAGAAAAAAGAAAACATGTCACCACCTAAATTTGATGGCATAATCTAGAAATACAAAAATAAAATTGAACGGAGAAGTGTGGCTCAATGGTTAGAGCGGCAGACCCTGATGCAGAGGTCTGGCCCGGTACCAGCGTTCAATTCCCGCCTCGGCGGGACTTGGGCTCAATTTCCTCGGACCTGTTAATTCTCGCCTCGGTGCCTACTCTAATCATGGGTCCCACTCTACAACTCTGGGCAATAGCTTGCTTAATCTCCACAACGGCCCCAACAGCGCTGGGATTCCTGGCTTCACCTTGGAGGTGCCCAGGAGTGGACATTTCACAGGGAAAAGCCAGGACGGGTTCCCAGCGGTATGAGTACAGCGCCAGGACACCCTAGGGTAACAGTGCGCTATACAAGTACAACACATTTACATTTACTTGGCAGCAATTCGCTGTCCTGCAAGGCTATTGTGCATCGTGTGTTGCTTTTAAATTCCAACATAGCTGTCATGTTTAGAACAAGCACGTTAGTCCTCTTGGAGTGGTAAAAACAATGATACACTATGCACAATACCATTCCAAGATGTCCACTAAATAAAGATCGCACTGGGTGCCATGTGTGAATTCTAAAGTCTATACTGTATCATAGATGTACTGGATGCTTAGAAACATGGTGGCCATCCTGGAATGCTGGAACAATGGCACACTATGGACATTACCATTGCAAGATGAAATAGTGGCCATACAGGATGCAGCAAACTGCAGATAAATTGATCTGCAAGTGAGCAATCAGGTAGAACTGTCTGGAGGCATGCAAGATGCTCTTTGAAACAAGCATTTGCAATGCAATAGGTCTCGCATTTACGCGCTTTTGAGCTATTGGCATCGTAAATGATAATGCCTTTTATTTATGTTTTGGTTTATAAAGCATAAATAAAAGGCATTTGTCATTTACAATGCCAATGGCTTAAACTCTCGTAAATGCGAGACCTATTGCATTGCAAATGCTTGTTTTCTACAGTAAACCAAACAGTATAGTCCAGGGTTGACCTTACAAATTGGAATAAACATTTCCCTAATTGGAAAAAAACTCAAGTTTTCAAGTTCGATGTCTCAAAATAAAGATGCAATATATAGAAACAAATAGGCGAAGGTAGCATGGTCCAAAACTGTTATTATGGAGTGGTGACATTTACAAATCACTCCTTGTGGTTCATGATGATGTAATGATAAATCCTCAATGGTAATATAGGACCTTATTAAACAGTTTCCCATTAACCCCTTATAGAGCATCTCTCAATACATTTATATAATACCTATACAAACAATATGCATAGCAAATCATGTTAACTTGTATTTCTACTTATTTATAATCTATGTTATGCGGTTATATTTTGTATGGCACCTTTGCAGAGGATTGCTGTGGCCATGTAGTGACGGGTGCAGTGGACCACCACAGATATTTGATCGTATGTGGCTTTCATGGTACTCTTTGCTTGCTTGCAGGTGAGCAAATGTTCTACACATATCAAACACCAGTACGGTTATGGGGGACGACTTAATGAATTGACGCTCACTGCTGACACATGCAGTGATCGTAGGTCGAGTTTGAATCTTGTTACGGTCAACTCAGATTTCCTCTCGTGTGATTGGTAGTTTTAGTGCAACTAGATTTAGTAATTGTAAAATCTGTTATTTACAGCACTTACAAACTGCAAAAGTATGGCGTGGTATGCTGTACATAATTAAATTAATGTTCAATTGTTAATGTTGTATATGTAATTGCTATGAGAGGTGCAATACAATATCGTCTGCTTTTATTACCTTCCTGAGGTGGATAATACATGGCTGTAAGTGGGATGAACTAATTGAGGAGTTTCTAAAAGGGGCAAACCCTACATAATTAAGGGCCTGGCTTAAAGACATACTACATTTCTGTGATTTCCATAGTGTGCCACCCGACCGGTATTTGGGGTCTCTCTGAGCTGTTATTGCATCTAGATATGTAACTGACATACACCTGAAACCGACCAGAACTACTGCCTTTGTCAAAGGTTGTTAGCTGTTTAAGATAAATGAGCTACAACAACGATTTTGTTGCAAACAATTAATACTGATAATGTTTCAATTCTGAAATTGTGAGTTTGTGACTGTTAGACCTGTCAGCCCTTTGGGTGGTCCCTCCTCATCATTATTTATTTTGTCCCACTTTTGCCTCAAACCCTGTTTGAATTTTTCCTTTTTGGGAACCACCAGACTTTTTCGTGTTGCTACAGATTCAGGGAGCCATTTTATCTACCCCTGAAACTTCTGTCTGAGGGCCTGGAGCACAAAATGGTGGCCACCTGTGACATCACCAGCATCCACTGGAACCTACCAGCACCTTCCAGAACATTCCAGGAGCTTCCAGACCCCTGTGACCGTTGGAGGCGGTTTAGAATGTTGGGAGGATAAGAGAGGCAGTTGGCAGTTGGAGCTGGCAGTTGGCACCTGACTGGTGAAGAGAGAGGAGCACAACAGTGAAGGAGGAAGGAGTGAAGCAGCAGGGGTGGAAACTTGTGCCTGGAGTGGGGTCCATAAACCCACCCTTGATACTTGTCCCTACTGATGGATCCCAGCCTATAGCCCTGTGTGGGAAGAAGACAGAAGAAAACCATCCTAAGGACCTGGACAGCAGGAACAGGCCTTAGAACCAAGAAAACAGCAAGATTCTGACCTGAGAACTGGTTTCCCTGGAGCCCGGCGTCGAGTAGCCTGAAGACCTGGAGCCCGAGGTGGAGAAGCGGCGCTGACTGAAGTAGCAGACGTCGTACCCGGAGCCGCCTGAGGTCGTGAGAGGGCGCCGACGGGGGTCGAGAGGAATACCAGAGGTCGAGGAGGAAGTGAACCGAGGTCGAGCGAGCGGCGTCATCGGAGGAGTGAAGTCCGCCCTCCGGAGTCGTCGGAGACCGAGGTAGAGGTGAACCGGAGGTCGGGAGTGAGGATCGCACTCCGGAGTCGCCCGGAACCTGAGAGGAGGAGCACCGGAGGTCGGGGGTGAGGATCGCACCCCGGAGTCGCCGGAAGTCGACATCGAGGCCAGGCCGGCCGACGTCATCGGAGTCGAGAGCGCCATCGGACCGGAGCCGCCCGAAGTCGACATCGTGAAGAGACTGCCCGACGTCGTCGAATCGGAGGTAGAGATCGAACCGAGGCCGCCGACATCGGACCGGAACCGCCTACCGGCGTCGTCAAAGAACTGACATTGTGCCGAGGCCGCCGAGACCGAACCGGAACCGCCTCACGGCGTCGACCCGACTCCAGCGGCGTCGGAACATCAGAAAAAGGGCAGTAAGTGGAGTAGAGGGCGCCTAAGGCCCTGTGGAGACCTGAGAGACTGCTCTAAGGGGCTAGGGAGGTGCTGAAACCCACCTGACTGTGCCTGGGGTGAACTGGGACTAACCTAGAGAGGTTGTGTGGAGAAGGAAAGCCAGGACATTGGTATTCCCCCCTTTGATCTACCTCAGTTTAGGCCTCAGCCTTGTCCCAGCCAGGGAGTAGCCTCCCCCCTCAAGCCTTCCACAACCCTACAAGCTGTGCCTGGGCCAAATCAGCCCTTAAGAAGTGAAGTGTCATCTGATTATATGAGGGGTGCTGTATACTTGTAATTATTTATTGGGGATACTGTATTTATTGAGTTTTTACCTATTTATTGCTGCACTATATTTATAGGTCCACAGGACTTGTTGGTGTACAATATTTATTGATACAGTATTTATTGCCTCAAAGTATTTAATTGTCTGTATATATTGCCCTTGTATTTATGCCCTGTTATTTATGATCACCCCTATTTATTTCATCAAACAGCCGATATTTATTTGACCTGCACTAATTGAAACTTGTATATTGTGATTGACCTATTTATTTTTCCAATCAGCAACTAAGAGAAAAAGATAAAGAAAGAATATTTTCATAATTTTTACGGTGTAGAGTCGTTTTTGGAACGGATGCACGCATGGTTATTGTATGGGTATATTGTATGCTTAGCACTGCGCCTGTTTCCTGACCACTCGAGCCAAGCTACCACAGTGTGTTCGAGGAGTCCACCACCACCCTGCGGAGTGGGGGTGGGCTGTTTCCAACATAAATTGGTGTTCAGCGGTGGGATAGAGCTGTGCCTACATATACTCAACAATAACTGTGGGTAGTCCATAGGCCTACACCGGGAGTTTTCTCACAGCGGCCTTCCAAATTGTGGGTTTTTGTTTTTTCCAAATTTACTCTGGTGGTGGGAGGAGGTATTACTAAAGGTACCCCCCTGCATTGTTACTGCACAAAACCTGTCCTCTAACCTGAGTGGGCAAGATGGAGTTTGTACTGGAAGATTTAGAAACGTACACTGTGGCCCAACTCAGGGAGTTTTGCCAGCGGGAGGGGGTGTACTGTCCCCCAGGAGCAAAGAAGGGTGCACTCCAAACCAGCTTAAGGGCTTGGGGGGAGGCACGCCGAGAAAGCAAGGCTGAGGAGGAAGACAGGGATGGAGAGCCTAACCCCGAGGGGGCTGAGATGTACCAACCTGAGGTGGGGAACCTGTCAGCAGGGCCCAGGACACTTTCTAGGAAGGGCAGCACTGTCTCTAGCGGGGGCTTATCCAGCGTGGAGTTAGCAGATCGGAGAGAGAAAAGACAGCTCACATGGGATTTAGCAAAGCTGGAGAAGGAGAAAGAGGAACAGAGGTTGGCTCATGAGACGGAGAAAGAGAGGATGGCTCATGAGATAAGACTGAAAGAGATAGAGCTTCAGATCCTAAGAATTGGGGCACCAACTGTTCCTAATGGTGGCAGCCAAAACCAAGAGGTCACCAGGGAATCCAAACCTTACCTGCCAAAGGACATAGTAGCTAGCTATGGGGCGGGTGACGACATCGCCAAGTGGCTAGCAGCCTATGAGGTCTCATTGAGGGCCCATGGGGTTCCAGTGAAGTACTGGGGAGGGGGATTGTATAAGTACATGCCTCCAGCTGGTAGGGATGCTTTATTGGCCCTCGAAGAGGATGAGCAGACCCACTACCCCGCCATGAAGCTGGCGCTCATCAGAAAGTTTGGACTAACACCTGAAAAGTACAGACAGAAGTTCAGGGGTAGTCACAAGCTGGGCACACAGAATTGGGTGGACTTCCTGGACTATGCAAAGAAGGCACTGGAAGGTTGGATTCAGGGCAGTGAAGTAAGGAACTACGAGGAGCTGTTTGACCTAGTACTGAAGGAACACCTACTCGAGAAATGTTTCCCTGAACTGCGGCAACACCTGGTGGATAGCAAGCTGACCAGCCCCCGGAAGCTTGCTGAGGAGGCGGACATTTGGGCTAGTACCCGGGTGTCCACAAGGGGGACTGGAGGGGACACTCAAAAGGCTGGACAGGGCGCCCCCCAGAAGAAGGAAGGAGGGGAAAAGAAAAAGGAGTTCTCCAAAGGCCCCCAAAATAACTTCCAAGGGAAGGGAACAGGATTCACCTCTAAGGCTAACCCACCCAGAAACCCTAATCCTGGCCAGAGTCAGCAGCCAAGGGTTGTCCATTGCTACGAGTGCGGTGGCGTTGGACACTATAAAGGAGATCCGAAGTGTCAGAAACGATCACCCCCTCCCACTGGAGGAAAGCCCCCCGGAGTAGCTAGTGTAGTGCTCGGGGAGTAGATGCCCTTAACTAAGGGAAGGGAGTGGGCGGGTGTCACTTTAGTGTCCCTGGGAGAACGGGAGATGGTTCCTAAGATCCAGGTGCCCGCAAATACCGCAAAGTATGGGCAGTGGATCACCATCAACGGCCAAAGAGGGGAGGCTCTGAGAGACACAGGAGCCAGTATGACTATGGTGCGTAGCCAGCTGGTGTCTCCAGAGCAGGTAATTCCCGATGTACTCCACCCAGCCGCGATGGCTGACGGCAGAACAGGTCACTATCCAGTGGCCGAGGTTCCCTTTGAATGGGGGGGGGTTGCAGGTTCACTTCGAGTTGCCGTAAGCCCTGCCGTGCCAGTCGATTGTCTGCTGGGCAATGACATGGAGCACAACGCTTGGAAGGAGGTGGAATACCGGACTCACACCGAGATGCTGGGTACACCTGACTGGGCCTGTGTTAGCACAAGGTCCGTGACTACCCGAAGAGGGAGTTCATTCCGGCTGGAGCCTGGAACAAAGGCCCAGCCAGCTGCCAGTCAAGGGAAGAACCGAGGACAGGAGGAGCCTGCCTCGGCGTCTCCACCCCGTAGGACGGATAGGCCACCGGAGGTGGTGGACCAGGAGTCTGCGGAGGGGGACGTTACCAACCTGGAGGACCTACCCATCCCGGCCGAGTGGCACGTGGAGGGAGGCCCGTCCAGGGAGGAATTCTGCCAGGGCCAGAGGGAGTGCCCTACCCTTGAGGGGCTGAGGCGACAGGCCGAAGCCCAGGCAGCAGGGAACGTTGAAGGGAACTACAGTGTTTACTGGGAGGATGGCCTCCTCTACAGTGAACCCAAGGCACCCCTACATGGATCGTCACGAGCCTTGGTAGTTCCTCAACGTTATCGAGCCTTCCTTTTAGAGTTGGCTCACGAGATCCCCTTGGCAGGACACCTGGGGCAAGACAAGACCTTCGCCCGTCTTGTCCCACACTTTTATTGGCCTCAGATGAAAGTGTCGTCCGATACCTACTGCCGGACATGTGTGTCTTGCCAAGCCAGTGGGAAAACAGGGGTGAAGCTGAAAGCCCCCCTGGAACCACTTCCTGTCGTTAGCACCCCCTTTGAAAGGGTGGGCATCGACATTGTGGGTCCATTAGATCCACCGACTACAGCTGGTCACAGGTTTATCCTGGTTCTGGTGGATCATGCCACACGGTACCCAGAGGCAATACCTCTGAGGACCATAACAGCACCTGTTGTGGCTAGGGCCCTGATGGGAATCTTTACCCGAGTGGGTTTTCCCAAGGAAGTTGTGTCCGACAGGGGGACCAACTTCATGTCAGCGTATATGCGGGCAATGTGGAAGGAGTGTGGAGTGACATACCGGTTCACCACTCCTTACCACCCCCAGACCAATGGTCTGGTGGAGAGGTTTAACAAAACCTTGAAAGGCATGATCAGAAGTCTGCCTGAAAGCCTGCGGAGGAAATGGGACGTCCTCCTACCCTGTTTACTTTTTTCTTACAGGGAAGTGCCACAGAAGGGAGTGGGCTTCAGCCCCTTCGAGCTTCTGTATGGGCACCCTGTACGTGGACCTCTTAACCTGGTGAGAGACGGATGGGAAAGAACTCCCAGAAAGCTCCCCCAGGATGTGGTGAGCTACATGCTGGCCTTCCGGAGCCAAATGGCTAAGTTGTGGAAGCAAGCTTCTGACAACCTGGAAGCCAGCCAAGCAGTGATGAAGGCGTGGTATGACCACAATGCTCACCCGGTGGAGTTGGAGCCTGGCCAGAAGGTGTGGGTGATCGAACCCGGAGAGCTTAGTGCCCTCCAGGATCGCTGGTCAGGACCCTTTGAGGTGTTGGAGAAGAAGGGTAAGGCTACCTACTTGGTGGACCTGAAGACCCCTCGTCAGCCCCTGCGGGTGCTGCATGCCAACCGCCTCAAACCCCACCACGAGAGGCCCGAAGTCATCTTGATGATGGTGACTGACGGAGGAGAGGACGTGGAAAGCGAGCCTCTCCCTGATCTGTTTGCGTCTCAAGAGAAGGATGGGTCGGTGGAGGGAGTGATTCTCTCCCCATCTCTAACTCCTGAACAGCAGGAGGACTGTCGCCAGGTCCTGGGGCAGTACTCTTCGTTGTTCTCCCTTGTCCCGGGTAGGACTCACCTGTGCGTCCATGACGTGGACACAGGGGACAGCCCACCTGTGAAGTCCAAGATCTACCGGATGACAGACAAGGTGAAGGCCAGCATTCATAGTGAAGTCACTAAGATGCTGGAGCTAGGAGTGATTGAACCTTCTAGCAGCCCCTGGTCTAGTCCGGTGGTGTTAGTACCGAAAGCTGCACCACCGGGTGCCCAACCAGAACTGAGGTTCTGTGTGGACTACCGGGGACTGAATTCAGTGACAAAGACTGATGCACATCCGATCCCTAGGGCGGATGAATTGATTGACCGGCTGGGAGCTGCCCAATATCTAAGTACCTTTGACCTTACTTCAGGGTACTGGCAGATCTCGTTGACTGATGGAGCAAGGGAAAGGTCAGCCTTCTCCACGCCCAATGGCCACTACCAGTTCTGTGTGATGCCCTTTGGGCTCAAGAACGCACCTGCCACGTTTCAGCGCCTGGTAAACCAGATCCTCACCGGAATGGAGAGTTTCTCTGCTGCTTATCTGGATGACATAGCCGTCTTCAGTAACAGCTGGGAGGATCACTTGCGTCACCTGCAAGCTGTTCTCCAGGCCCTGAGACAAGCTGGATTGACGATCAAGGCCAGCAAGTGCCAGATCGGGCAGGGGTCGGTAGTGTACCTTGGACACTTGGTGGGTAGGGGAACGGTGCAACCCCTCCAGGCGAAGATCGAGGCCATCATGGCCTGGGAACCCCCCAAGACACAGACTGAGGTCCGAGCATTTTGGGCCTCACGGGATACTATCGCCGCTTCGTGAAGGGGTACGGTACCATCGTAGCCCCTCTCACGGAGCTCACGTCCAAGAAACAACCTCGACGGGTAGTCTGGACGGAGGCTTGTCAGCAAGCCTTTGAGAGATTGAAGAAAGCCATGTGCGAGGCCCCGGTCTTAAGGGCCCCAGACTTTTCCAAGAAGTTCATTGTCCAGACAGATGCATCAGAACATGGCATTGGGGCAGTGTTATCGCAACTCAACGAAGAGGGCCTGGATCAACCCGTGGTCTTCCTATCCCGGAGACTACTTCCCAGGGAACAGAAGTGGAGTGCAATAGAGCGCGAAGCCTTTGCAGTGGTATGGGCTCTGAAGAAGTTGCGGCCATACCTGTTTGGAACGCACTTCCTGGTTCAGACCGACCACAGACCCCTTCGTTGGCTGATGCAAATGAAGGGGGAGAATCCCAAGTTGTTGAGGTGGTCTATTTCCCTACAGGGGATGGACTTTCAGGTGGAACATCGGCCTGGAGTGGACCACGCCAATGCAGACGGTCTCTCAAGGTATTTCCGCCTTAGTGATGAGAACTCCCAAGGGGTTGGGTAGCTCTCCCCACTTTCAGCTGGGGGGGACGCGTGTTAGACCTGTCAGCCCTTTGGGTGGTCCCTCCTCATCATTATTTATTTTGTCCCACTTTTGCCTCAAACCCTGTTTGAATTTTTCCTTTTTGGGAACCACCAGACTTTTTCGTGTTGCTACAGATTCAGGGAGCCATTTTATCTACCCCTGAAACTTCTGTCTGAGGGCCTGGAGCACAAAATGGTGGCCACCTGTGACATCACCAGCATCCACTGGAACCTACCAGCACCTTCCAGAACATTCCAGGAGCTTCCAGACCCCTGTGACCGTTGGAGGCGGTTTAGAATGTTGGGAGGATAAGAGAGGCAGTTGGCAGTTGGAGCTGGCAGTTGGCACCTGACTGGTGAAGAGAGAGGAGCACAACAGTGAAGGAGGAAGGAGTGAAGCAGCAGGGGTGGAAACTTGTGCCTGGAGTGGGGTCCATAAACCCACCCTTGATACTTGTCCCTACTGATGGATCCCAGCCTATAGCCCTGTGTGGGAAGAAGACAGAAGAAAACCATCCTAAGGACCTGGACAGCAGGAACAGGCCTTAGAACCAAGAAAACAGCAAGATTCTGACCTGAGAACTGGTTTCCCTGGAGCCCGGCGTCGAGTAGCCTGAAGACCTGGAGCCCGAGGTGGAGAAGCGGCGCTGACTGAAGTAGCAGACGTCGTACCCGGAGCCGCCTGAGGTCGTGAGAGGGCGCCGACGGGGGTCGAGAGGAATACCAGAGGTCGAGGAGGAAGTGAACCGAGGTCGAGCGAGCGGCGTCATCGGAGGAGTGAAGTCCGCCCTCCGGAGTCGTCGGAGACCGAGGTAGAGGTGAACCGGAGGTCGGGAGTGAGGATCGCACTCCGGAGTCGCCCGGAACCTGAGAGGAGGAGCACCGGAGGTCGGGGGTGAGGATCGCACCCCGGAGTCGCCGGAAGTCGACATCGAGGCCAGGCCGGCCGACGTCATCGGAGTCGAGAGCGCCATCGGACCGGAGCCGCCCGAAGTCGACATCGTGAAGAGACTGCCCGACGTCGTCGAATCGGAGGTAGAGATCGAACCGAGGCCGCCGACATCGGACCGGAACCGCCTACCGGCGTCGTCAAAGAACTGACATTGTGCCGAGGCCGCCGAGACCGAACCGGAACCGCCTCACGGCGTCGACCCGACTCCAGCGGCGTCGGAACATCAGAAAAAGGGCAGTAAGTGGAGTAGAGGGCGCCTAAGGCCCTGTGGAGACCTGAGAGACTGCTCTAAGGGGCTAGGGAGGTGCTGAAACCCACCTGACTGTGCCTGGGGTGAACTGGGACTAACCTAGAGAGGTTGTGTGGAGAAGGAAAGCCAGGACATTGGTATTCCCCCCTTTGATCTACCTCAGTTTAGGCCTCAGCCTTGTCCCAGCCAGGGAGTAGCCTCCCCCCTCAAGCCTTCCACAACCCTACAAGCTGTGCCTGGGCCAAATCAGCCCTTAAGAAGTGAAGTGTCATCTGATTATATGAGGGGTGCTGTATACTTGTAATTATTTATTGGGGATACTGTATTTATTGAGTTTTTACCTATTTATTGCTGCACTATATTTATAGGTCCACAGGACTTGTTGGTGTACAATATTTATTGATACAGTATTTATTGCCTCAAAGTATTTAATTGTCTGTATATATTGCCCTTGTATTTATGCCCTGTTATTTATGATCACCCCTATTTATTTCATCAAACAGCCGATATTTATTTGACCTGCACTAATTGAAACTTGTATATTGTGATTGACCTATTTATTTTTCCAATCAGCAACTAAGAGAAAAAGATAAAGAAAGAATATTTTCATAATTTTTACGGTGTAGAGTCGTTTTTGGAACGGATGCACGCATGGTTATTGTATGGGTATATTGTATGCTTAGCACTGCGCCTGTTTCCTGACCACTCGAGCCAAGCTACCACAGTGTGTTCGAGGAGTCCACCACCACCCTGCGGAGTGGGGGTGGGCTGTTTCCAACAGTGACTTAACCATTAGTGAGGCCTGTGGAAGGGGCAGTGGTCTTTAGAGAGTCTCAGTCACTCCTGCTAGACATGAACTCCCTTGTTTCTCTCCATAGCTCATCCATCTACATTTTTTTACATCTTTTTCCTCTAAGGCACCCTCTTCACTCCGTCCTTCCTGAATGTACCTCCTCCCTTCTTCACTTCCTCAACCCAAACACACAACGCACCCACTCACCTGCAAGCACTTCATTTTCTTTTACTTCAGCATTATCAATATTTCGACAACTGTGGATCTTCACCCACATTTGCACTGAATCACAACGGCAACAAGAATACTTGATCATAGCTACGTGCGCTCCGCAGAGAGGCCAAGGATTGGATGGCCATGAAATCCAAACACTTTTTTGACCCACGGACAGGCACTGTGAGAATTGTGCGCTGCCTTCATCCTCAACTCCAGAGCTATCGACGGTGTAATGTTACAAACACCAGGAGGTGACTCAGTTCATCAGTTTAAGTATATACCCTATACAAGAGTAATGTACTGCGTGAAACAAATACAGTCACAGCATCATGGAAACAGCTAACACTCTCAGGGAATGTAAGATAAAAAAAACACGAGAAAAATAAATAGGATATAAATCGCCGACATGGATTAACCTAATATGTTTTACATTTATTTTTTAGAAATCGATTACTGGTTTGCCTGGGCTTCAAATCAATGAACATAAAGCCTATAAGTACACGCTTCAATGTCCATTTTTAAATGCTACGAGGTCTGAGACCTGATGGGAGCCGGGCCACTTAAAGCCCACGGTACCATATACCTGGACACTAATATTATGTCTTTATTTACAGTTCAGCTCATAGGCCTCTCGTGACAAAATTGAAACAACGAGATTTGGGGCCATATGTTGATAGCTAAATACCGGTCGGTAACGGCCAAAAATCGGTAATTTACCCGTTACCGACCGGTATTTAGCCCTTTCTAATGTAGGAGGCAGGATTTAAGGATTCGGTAACATACCGAATCGGTAGTTTAGGAAATCTGTAAAATACCGAATCGGTAAATTACCGAATCCTTAAATCCTATGTAGGGAGCACTCAAGTGAGTGCATTTTTGGTTTCTGGATTCGTTATTTACCACCAACTACAAGTTGATGGTAAATACCGAATACCTTTTCAAAAGCAATTTTGTGCTTTTTTAAAAGTGCCATGTGGCAGACATACATGCCCTTAGGGCATGTATGTGCCCCACATGTGCACACATTCACGATTCAGGGGTGCAACAGGGTATCAATGTGACACCCTGCCACCCTTGAATATGCTCCCCCTATTACCGATTCGGTATTTACCGAATCGGTAATAGTGAATGGCTTCCCATTCATTCCTATGGGCCTCCAGGCCCATAGGAATGAATGGGAAGGTATGACTTATTACCGATTCGGTAAATACCGAATCGGTAATAACGAATATTACCGAATCGGTAAAATTTACCGATTTTTTACCTACATTCTAATTACCGATTCTTAAATACCGAATCGGTAAAATTCGGTATTTAGGAATCGGTAAATAGAAATTACCTACATATGGCCCTAGGTGTTTAACGGTGAGGGGGGTTGGAGTGATACGGCTAAAAATGTGCATTATTTCAGTGTCAAGAGTTAATTCCGTTTAAGGTGCGTACTACTTGTACACAATCAATATTATTAATTTGCCGTTTATATAACACAATACATCAAATTGGCGGGCGTAGCTACCCTGCGTTGGAACCAGTGTTGGCATCGTCTAGTACAGCTGGCAGGGTGCGATGGGAAAGCACATTGAGAGGCACCAATTTTTAAATTTTGGCAAATTGAATGAACCTTTGTCCTGAATGTGGTTTTCACGACGACTTGTAGTTGGAAAACTATTGTAGTGCTCAACTCTCCCTTACATAATAGAAGCAAAGAGAAAAGCGCACCCTACACCCAACAGGCGCTTTCAGGGTAACAGTGATATTGTACCGGGCCTCACGCAGCAGCAGTCTCTTTCTTCCTACGATACATTGTACTGGAGTTAAAGGGCAACTAGAAATTACTTTAAAAGGACAAAACGAAAGGTCAAAAGGTCAAACATGTATGCCGTTAAACCCAAAAGAGAATGATGGTTAACACCACATATCAGAGAGGCCCGGGCAGTGGATCTGAGGGGCACTACTGTGGAGCTGGGGGCAGGGGAGAGCTGCGTGCTGCAGACTGTCGGGTAACAAGCATTTACAATGCTATAGGTGTCGCAATTGCGAATTTGCAACCTATGGCATTGTAAACAAGAGTAAACAAATAGATAAATGGCGGGACACTTTTTTTCCCCATTTGTTTACTTTTGCTTTAATCATGGCACCCGCGCTTTACTTTAACCATGTTAAAGGTAAAGCGAGGGTGCCACAATTGTTGCAAAAGTAAAGAAATAGAAAAAAATCTATTTCTTTACTTTTTCAACAATCGCGGCACCCGCGCTTAAAACCATGTTAAAGTAAAGCGCGTGTGCCACAACTGCAGCAAAAGTAAAGAAATTAATTTTTTTCTATTTGTTTACTTTTTCAACAATCGCGGCACCCGCACTTTAACTTTAACCATATTAAAGTAAAGCGCGGGTGCCGCGATTGTAGCAAAAGGAAACAAATAGAAAGACATCTATTTCTTTACTTTTTTAATAATCACGGCACCTGCGCTTTACCTTAACATGGCTGAAGGTAAAGCACGTGCGCCCCCAAAGTGAAAAGAAAGTAAATAAATAAATAATTAAAAGCATCACAGAGTAAAACAAGCGTTCGCCATTCCCGCTGTTTATTTTTTGCATCACGCTTTCACTTTAAAGTGAAAGCGCTGTGCAAAAATAAACACGCAGCGCCCTGTCTCCTTTTGAGACGGCCCATCCGGACTGGATCTCAGGGTTTGTTTATCTAACACGCCTCTTGTGATAAGAAACTGCTTCACGGCAGCCGTGAAGCAGGCGATCCAGTCCGGATGGGCCAGACCAAAAGGCCAAAGGGAGGCAACCCAGAAAGCTCATTTCCAATGGCAGGCCACCGCTTAGCATAAACAGTGACGCCAGCCAATGGAAATGAGGGGCGGGGCTTAAAACTCTTTTCTGAAATCCTCATTAGCAATAAATCTCGCCGAGCGAGCTGCGCATGTGCACAGCAACGCTAGGCAAGACCTAAAAACAAAAACAAGAGAAGGAGGAATGAAATGACAACAAACCTATAAAAGGAAAAAAATTAATAAATAAAACGAAAGCACTCGCTACCAGCCCAGACACTGAATAACACACATTCTCAGGTGTATGTTCACATGTGATGAGGCGAAATGCCATTACTCTCAAGAGAAATAGAGCCAATGGCAGAAATGGGCTACCTAATTGCCCCATACACAATGCTGTCACAGGAAAAAGCAGAATGTGAATGACACATAGTACAGTTCTTACCAAAAGGCGCTCTATATATGTATATATACAGCATATTTTTATTATTAAAACGGCCTAACAAACAACTACACCTGCCAGGCCCTCTTAAGAGGATCTAGCAAGGATTATCATAGTGCAAATCTTCGATACACAATGTTTGTCAAAGGAAGTAACCAACACCAAAACCTCAGAAATCTGTTCCACTCCATTTAACAAAATGTAAACATTGTAATATCAGTCCACCCTGAAAGGCCTATTGTTATTTGCTGTGTGTGCTAGGGTTTCCTGGTAATACATACATGATTAATGCAAACCAAGCCTGGTTGCATGTAACATCGGCACAAACTCTGTAGAGAGTGTATGTCTAAGGCATAGGATCTAATATTTTAAGAGGTGCCATGTTGTAATCTTCCGTAATGAATATATCGGACCTATAGCACCTGGCATAACTTTTCCTAATGAACCCATCAGGCATATACCCTCTATCATTGGCTCAAATCCAACTCATGCCTACTATACTGAGCACAAGCTTTCCCATAAGGTAAATGTTATAAAGTATAATGATCACAGCTTCCAAGACAGGTGAGTCCAAGTATCTTTATTCCTGATCATCCACTCTCCATCTCACAGGATGGTACACCAACATTCTAACTTGAGCTCCCTGGGAGGGACCAACAACTGGGGACAGGCAGGGGGAGCGGAGCGAACCATTGCATAGGTAATACATATGACATTCTAAAAACATGCCTGTGAACTTACAATATTTAATAAATTACAACAGTAAACATCAAGTATACATACATTCATAAAATTAAAAAGATGTACAAAATATGTATGCAAATCTAGAAGATGCTTTCTTGCTGCCGTTTGTACACTACAGCAAATACTACCTAATTATAGTCAAGAATGTGAAAGATTGTAACAGCGTTAATTGTTTTAGTAAACTCAAAAACTGTTTTAGAACAAAGAAAAGGGGTCGAATGAAGTACAGTTTAGCTATCTAAAGAGAAACATTAGTTTGCCAGACTTTATAGAAACAATAATGTCTTTGGCAGTAAGATGGATGATGGCGAAGCCGTGACATCATTCATTTGTGAGACCTTTGCCTCTTTGCTCTACTTTTGAAAAGAAGGATATTTGCTAAACGTTTCTGCTTCAACCCGCAGAATAAGAGTATATTCAGAGACATATAATCATTAGGATTACTGGTGGCGTGGACAGAAAAGCTAATCTTCTGAAAACACAGTCGTGTGTCACAACTCCAGGGGAGGTAAACAAGGTGCATGTGTCAGCAGGTATCTCCTTCTAATCTTGGCATGTTTGAGAACGGATCACGAAAGCTAACAATGCCAATCTCTGTGCGCTGATTATTCAAGGTGCCACCTTGAACCCGGGCCAGCTAATTTAATGAATGATACACCAGCTGAAAGGGAAAAATTTGCTTGGGCCTTTTGAGCAACCTACGACAAATGCAAAACGTGCATGGGAGCTGGACGACAGCCCGGGCAGCTCCCTCACAGTGGTGGTATTGAGTCACCATAATTTGGCTAGGTTACACGCGGAACAGTTCCCACACCGCGGTGAGGGGTTGGCAAACAGCGGCCTTTCTGCAGACTGACAAGGAGGGCCGCTTTGACACCGCAGGCATCTGAAACCCTCAGTCTGAAGCACTTGTTCCTTCTGGTGATCTCAACAAGGGTTCAGAAATTGTTGCTGCTTGATCTTCCCCTCTGACAGGACCATTTTCATTCAGAAGCATCCATCGTTTCAGAAGGCCTGGGACAGGCGGGTTGAAACGGAAGCATTCAAGACGACACGCCAGCCCTAGCAAATGGTTTTAATTGACCCAAATTTTTTAATGCACTACAGCCTTCAGCCTGAGGCAAGCAAGTGGAAATATGCTCTCCCTGGGGGCTAAAACCTTTCAAAGCTTTCAAATGGCACTCTATTGCGAGGTCAATTATAAGTGCATTTGACGAGGGGGAGAGCCGTGGTTTATGGAAAAAGAATATCAGGAGATTTGTGACTGACGTCATAGCAAGAAAGCAGTGTGTGTAAGTGGGAATGACCATATGTAAAGCTGCAAAGTGGACTACACCCTCCTGCCTTTTCCAAAAGTCCAATTTAGCACAACTTAATTGAACACATGCTTTCGTGTTAAATCATTCCCTGTAACGAAAGTACAAATACGTTCACATAAACAGTTTAGATCTGCCTTCAGTTCCCAAGCTCAGAATGGAACGTCTTAGTTTGTGTAACATACACTGTAACCCTCTGTACCACGCTTTTTATTTGCCATTAATCTGATACCTTTGTAGATTCCTACACCCCCCACCCCCCGCCCTAACCTTCCACACGAGATACAGGAAGACTCGATGGTAAAATTGGGAAAGTGAGCTGGAGGCGGAAGGACATGAAGGTCGGACAGTTTCTCCCTCAAAAAACAGGATGGAGTTGAGAAGAGATTTGTATGAAGAGAGAATCCTTCAAACTTATCAAGTACCGATGAATAGCAAGGGGATCCCAGTAGGCACATGGGTCCGTTAAAGAAGATATTAGATAGACATGGACTCTGGACCACCAGTGCACAGAGGACCAAATGAGATACGCATGACAGGGAGAGGAACCCAAGCAGTGTCACTTGTACACGAAATACTCTTGGCACAAGCCGGAGGCGCACTGAACAGACAGGCTACTTATGGATGATAAACCTGGCTAGACCCAGAGAGGAAGGGGGATGGGCGTAAAGCACTAATAAATACCCTGAAGTTTCCAGAAACAGAATTATTAGACTTCAATATCCTGCATAAGATATACAACACCCTCCGAAAATTGCTTAACAAGCCATGACATGTTCTTTAAGAAACATGAACTTCCACCCATTGGGGAATACCTGGGTACATCAACCACTCAAAATGCACAGCAGAACTAGCAACAACAAGAAACAGCGGTGGATTACAGAAATTATGTAGGGCAAAAAAATACAGTGCAACAAAGGCATGGGACTACACCCAGGACAAAAGAATAATACACATCTACGCTCAACAAAAAAAGATTGATGGATTACTACATCTCTTAAACTGCATCAAGGAAATAATTACCAAACCCTGCCATTCAAAATTAAATCTCTTGATCTGTGGTCATTCCGATTGCAAGATGGGAGAGCGGGGAATCAACGATGAATCAACAGCCGAGTTTAAATTTGCATGTTGGATTCCAACAATGAGACATGCATTCAGAAAAAAAAATGCAAAGGGCAAATGTTTGACCCAGTTCTGCATAAATGAGGGCATCATTTCTGTACGCAATCCATAACACAAGGCTGATTCTACTTTTCCATCCTATAATGCGTGTGTAGCCCAATCCATAATGGATTACACCTTGATAAAAGGAATTGATTGGCACAGATTTAAAAATGTCAGGATACAGTTGAAGCTAGAGAGTGGCAATAACTTTCGACACAAAGAACAACACACCTACGGAGCCTAAAGAAGTCCAAAACCTTAACAACACCTGGAACCTCAAAGACCAACTGAGAGTGAGGTGGAACCCCAATCTAGAGTCAAATGTGGAGAAATGGCAAATGGAACTGGTCACCGTTAATCTCTGAGGCTTTTACAGAATGGAGACAATGAAAATAACAATCTGCTCCTGTACGACACATTATTACAATCACTATCTCCAATAGTACCAAGACAGTGCACCTTCAACTCATTAAATTCCCAAAACACCCCAAAAGACAGGTGCCTTGATCAAGAAAGCAAAATCATTAAGACTGGGACTACAGTCAATAGTTTGTAGTGACTTCCAACAAAATTAAATACAAAGTGGCAAGAATTCCAAAAAGCTGCAACTGGGTTTTTTGGTAAAAAGTTGGGAGTCGGGATGAGTGTGAGAAGAAAGAAAATCAAACATTACTGAACAAGTGTGAATAACCTATTTTTAAGCAATCTTCAATGCCCCAGCGGATCTTGCTCATCATCCCAAGTCCATTCAGGCTGAAGGCCAGGTGAAAAAAACAAGACACAGTCCCAAATTGTGAACCTGATTTTTACCAAGGATGAGGTAAAGGAAGCTATAAAGGGCCTATGAAAGGGAAAGGCCCAGGCCCTACCATGATTCCACCAGCGGTGTTTCTCTCTGACGCCGACTGGTGGTCCGAGATACTGGTCTTAATTTTCTCAGAGATCACAACTAAAAAACATTGTACAACTGTTCGGCGAAAAAGCCTTACTGTGCCACTTTACAAGAAATGTGATACGCAAACAAATGATGGACGGAATGCTGAATAAATCATTCATTCACCCCCAGTCAAGAGATCTGGGTTAAATCCATTGTTCTTTTGCTTACCTTGCCACCCCAGTTTAGACCCAGCCATATGCAAATCAGTCTTGACCCTGTTTCTTATGGGAACAGTCCAGCTCGAGCTGCTAAGCCAGGTCCTCCCTAGACCGGAAACAATCATTCTGGGACCAGTTTCGGGGTATTACCCCTCATCAGCCAGGCTAGCTTGAATCCAGTGGCACAGTGAGCAAGGGACCCACGTCTGGGCATACCCATCCCACTTAGAGAGAAAAGTGATACGCAAACAAATGATGGACGGAATTCTGAATAAATCATACAATCACCGCCAGTGAAGAGATCTGGGTTAAATCCATTGAGAACCTGGCCTAGCAGTTCGGGCTGGACTGTTCCCATTGGGCGCAGGGTCAAGACTGATTTGCATATGGCTGGTTTCAAACTGGAATGGCATGGGAAGCAAAAAAACTATGGATTTAGGCCCAGATCTCTGTACTGGGGTGAATGTATGACATTGTTCTGCACCCTGTCCATCAATTGTTCTTTTTGCACTTTACAAGAGATGGCATTAATGGAAACATTCTTTCCCTAAAAGACAAAAAGAGGGCTGAGAAAGCTAGACTTAGTAAGCACATAGAACAGAATCCTCCAGTCCCTTATAGGTGAAGAAGATAACAGTGCACAATCTTGATGTAGCAGGGGGGAAATGACTACCTGACAGATAATTATACCTCAGAAATGACTGGGTTGATGATAACAAAACAAACAGGGAGGCAACAGGGTAATAAGCGATTCACACTGCAATGATGCAACCTGTGCAAGTGATCGAGATACCGCCCATATACTGCTACAATGCTATTGTCCATCTACAGGAACACCAAAACCCAATTAAATAATGTTTATTCCACAGGAGGCTGCACGATACTAATGTAAGAGGAAGAAGCTAAACTAGATACAGACAATAATGGTTATTCAAGAGTACGATTTATTCTCCAGGATCGTTAAATGTTCTCAAAACGAAGAGTGCACCTCATGATTATTGTAAAAACAATTAAAATGGCTTAAAAAAATAATAAAGGTTTCTGCCTAGCAATTCAGCATCAGATCTTATAGCAGGAACATGTGCTCTGTCCCCCTACCAGCAACATATATACAGGAGCCCACATTCAGGCCAGAATTCCCTACGAGGTCCCACCATCTCAGAAACCAACAAACAGTCAGGAAACGCCCTCTCAGCCTAGGTCCTCACCACTGTTTTCACCATTCACATTACATGCCCTATCTCGGCCACTGTGCCGCCCTGATTAACAACTCCATGTATACAAGCAGCTCGGCACACCCTGGCCCATTGGCAGTGTCCCTGTCTGCGTTCTCTTTTTGTTATTACCCATAGAAAGGAAACTTATCTCACATTTTGGTGGATTGCACATCCCTGTCAGCAATCTGAGTCTCAGAGGTAACTTCTGTGTTATGATTTTTCCACAGTCTTTGTAGATGACGACATCCATCAAGTCTGCAGCCCACCACGCCCATAATGTCCTCAAATACATTGACAGTGACATAGGACCTCTGCAGAATTGCCCTCTGTTCCCAATTCAGGTCTTAACCATAATCACTCAAGTGCAGCAGAAGGGTTCGGTGACAAAGTGAAGCGATCACGTCTCACTACAGTTCCTGGACCACAATTGCACCAAATAATGCCCACCAAAATGAAATCTTCACAATCTTGAGCCCAAGTAAATCCATCTTCCAATATCCTTTATTCTATCCGCTTCCTTTTGCGGGTTCTCGGTTCAAGCCAATCGCCGTAACAACCTGGACATCAGGTGCACCTAGATGGGCTGCCCTGGCCTCCATGTCTCACCTCCCTCCATGCTGCCTCTGGCCACAACCTTGCCTCTCTGAGGAACAACAGTGATGGTCCCGGATATACAACTATTGGGTTAGGACTCTGCCCAGCTCTCCCCTCCACTCCACCGCTGCTCTCTCTGACCTAGCTAACCCATTCATTGGGGCCAAATCCGGCTATAGTATGGTTGGTGCTTTCTTGAGTATTGCTGTGGCACCAGGCTTGAAGAAAAGGCAGTGCCCTCAAACAATTCACTGGCTCTCCCAAAGGACAGTGCCTAATACACTGTTTATTTTTGTCGCATATATTGTCTTTCTGAGATACTTCCAATCCCCGGGAAGATGTTAGACTGGCTCCAGAAGTGTAGCCATCTCATAGGTCGGACAAAAGGTAACCACCTTTCAGCCTGATGATACTGCCACGTAAAAATATTTTTAAAAGGTTATCCTCCCCCGCCAAGTAGAAAATATGAAACACCAAGCCATCATCAATTGACATTTTTTTGGCTGGACACACTACATAGGGAGGTTCTGGTGGAGGCACTTATTGTGAAAGAATGCAGATGAGTGAATGCCATTCAATCTGTGGCCAGTGTAGTCCTTCTAGTATGGGATGCAGTAATCAGATTTCTTAGCTTTGGTGACTAGGCTTCCAGCAGTGATAAATGGCCGTTTCAGCAGAGGACGAAAGGGCTTGGGAAGACTAATAAAGCGGTGAGGAATAACATAGCTGAATCCCTGTACCTCCAGGGAAAACAATGCAGATAGAGAGTACCTGCTTTATTTTTAGTGGCGAACCAATAGGGCCCAGAGATTTTTTTTTTTTTTTGGGAAACCTTTATTACAGAGTTCAAGAGATATACAAGTATGGGCCTACAACCTTCAGGCCGGCCGCTAGTAGACAGTGAGACCATGAAACACATTCATAAACACGAGCAGCAAGCAGTAAAATGTCCCACAGATCAAAAAATATCATTTGCGGCCACATTGCCCAAACATCCCAAATGGCGGTTTCATTTTAAATGACAAACGAAAAACAAACCCACAAGGCGGCAAAAGTCTAGGCAACAGTATGTGCTCCCCTCGGGAGGGCTCTACCAATCTACAAGAATAGGAGGGGGGGGAAGGGCAGGGGCAGAAACAAAGTGGTCACGATAACACAGAATCAAGAGAATGTGCAGACTAGGGAGACAGGGCCGCCGCCAAGTCGGGCGTCAGTGGCGGGGTACAGATCCCGCCGCGATAGGAGTTCCAGGGGCCCCACACCTTCACCCATTTCCCAGGCTTACCTCTCGCCACATACACAACCTTTTCTCGGAACATACACCAATCCATATTTTCCTTCCATACCGAAATCGAGGGTGACCTCTGGGAACCCCATAATTGTGCTATGTCACGCTTGGCCACCATATATCCCAATGTCACCCACCACGTTTGCGTCACAGTGTAATCAGTCGGCTCCCACACATTCAACAGACACCTCCTAGCCTCGGGGAACAGCGCAACATGCGTGACCGCTTGCAACACCGCATGCACACCACGCCAGAATCGAGTCACCTCCGGACATTCCCACAAAATGTGGAGGAAGGTCCCTAACATGCCACACCCAAGCTTACACATCCCATCCACCGCATATCCCATATGCACCAGGCCCGGTCCCGTAACGTAAACCCTGTGGAGTATTTTGAGCTGGACGAAACGAAGGCGGGCCGGTATGGCCACCTCTTTCGGGGAGGCCACCGCAGATACCCAATCCTCGTCGTCCAGCTCCAATCCATCAGAGACCCATGCCTCACGGAGGGCGGCCAGCAGTCCCGAGCGATCGTTGATGAGCTTTTTATAGATCAATGAGATGGTGCCATCCGGTACATGCCCGTCTAGCACTCTATCTTCCAAAGGGGAGCACTCCGGGATGGACGCGACCTCCGGGAACACGGAAGACAACGCGTGGCGAACCTGTACATACCGGAAGTATTCCCTGTCATGCAACTGGTATTCCGCTTTCAGCACATCAAACGTTTTAAATCCCCCCTTCGTCCATAGATCGCCCACCCTGCTAATGCCAATCGTGTACCACTTCTCGAAGCCTTTCGTCGTCCACAAACAACCCAGTCGCTCAAAGGCATACAGTGGCGTCGCCCGGGTCAGCCGATCTTTCCACCCCATCGCCGAGTTTGCCGCATGCCACACCCGTACCGCGACCCGTGTCGGACCCGTCAAACGTGCGTCGAGTGATCTAGAGTAGAGCTCACGATTGTAGTCGCCACCCGGCAACAACAATTTGTCCATTTCAAAACCCAAACTTCTCCAGCGTCGCCCAGATATATGGCCACTCAAGCGTGTCGAATGCCATAGTGGCGTCTAGGGACGCCAAAATGGCTGGCTCACGTATGAACGGAACCCTCGAGAGCACCCCATGCAGACGCCGCAGGTTAAGCGCGGTGTTGCGATGAGGGATAAAACCGGACTGGTCCTGATGGATCAGATCGCACACCACGCTGACCAGCCGATTAGCCAGCACCTTGGCCAGAATTTTCGGTTCCGCGTTCAAAAGCGAAATGGGCCTGTAAGAAGTGACCTCCCCTCCTTGTGAATAACCACAATAGTGGCTAGACGCTGGAGGGAACCCGCCGCCCGGGCCACGAGGAACATATCACGAAGATGCGGCGCCAATGTATCCGGTCGCAATTTGTACAATTCAATGGGAAGGCCATTAGGACCCATGGCCTTGCCAGAGGCGACTGAACGTATAGCCAGGGCGATCTCCTCAGACGTCGGAGTCGCGTCCATCAACGATTTATCCTCCTCCGAAGGGGAAGGCAACGCAATATCTTTAAGCAGGTCGCGGGAATCCTCTTCCGAGCGAGAAGATACCGGGGAATACACCCCGCGAAAATACTCTGCGAAGCAATCAACAATTTCACCCGGATCAGTGGGCCCAGAGATTTTTGCCCTTTAGTGGAGTTCTGGATGCTGGCTCTGAACACTCACTAAGAGGATTCATTGCTCGAGAGATAGGTTCGGTTGGCTGAACGCCTGGCAACACTAGTGATACAGCCGTGTAGTGTATGGAGTGGTGGACTACGATGATTAGAGCAGTGCTGGGCCATTGCTCCAAGCCATAAAACTACTCCCATCTCTGTGAGATGGTGTATGCAGAGAATTAAGAAAAGATGCAAGTGATCTACTTCCGAGAAAATGACTATTGGTACGTCACAACGGGGCTAGCATTTTCTGATGTTGGATACAAAAAGTGGAGGCCTTGAAACTGATGGGAATCACTAGATATACTCACTATAGGCATTGAAAAAGCACTAGTACGGTGCAGGAACTTAGGAACATGAGGGGAGAACTCCTGGGCAGGGACAAGTCAAAGAGACCTGTACGTAACTACTACATTAGTGGTATAAAAAAGAGAAACTATTCTCCAAGCACGTGCAGTGGTAATAATTCTACAGGAGGGGAATGATCAGACTATCTCATTATGATTGCTAATATGAAAGAGAAAAGAAAGAGAGGTGAAAGGAATCTTTTCAAACTGAGAGCACTCTCAGTGAGATAGGTGGATGAGAGATGCTAAAGATGAACAGGAGTACACGAAGGACAGAGAACGTGCTGACCAGCTTTAAGACCATACATCAAGATATGAACAACAAGACCGTAAACGGAGCTAATCGCGGGGGCAGTAGTAACTGGTAGAGGGATGGAGCTAGAGTAAGCCTAAGAAAAGCTGTAGTACAAATTGGGCTTGCTGGAAGAGCAAAATGCAGCTGTGGGGTCCTCCTTACAGAGATTCACAGACTTAATCCATAAGTGTGAGCACTGGGTAACCCTCATTCAGTACCTGATGGAAGTGATAGGAAAGATCATCTACAGACTGGAAAGTGAAGTGGATCAATCTTAGGAAGCAGCTGCGTTGGAGCCCTATCCACTATCAAAAGTCCCAACATGGGCAAGACAGGAGTAGGCACGGCCATCTGTAAAGCTGGGATCCAGGGTTAATCAAGATGGCATCCTCCATGCAGCAGTGCAGCTGTAGAAAGTGAAACTGGAGAGACAGTGAATCCTATTCTCTGACCTGAGCTCTGATAAACTGTAAGAAGGCCCTATTGAAGATCAAGAAGGAACTGACTGAAGTAGAAATACAGGGTCTTCCCCAATATCCGACTAGACCGAGGGTCCAATACCATATTTACGCACGATACGGCTGCTAGATCGTTCCTGTAAGTAGAGAAACCAAATAAGAGTGTGACATAGAAGTCCTTTAGGTGTGGGTGACATCTCAATTAACACTCCAAAAGGTTGAAAATCAGCAGACTAGCCCGAGGATGGTTGTGAATGAGATGTGACTTGCTTTAGATGCTATCTGCTGTTGGCTATCTCCTTTAACCTCCTTGCCTGCTCCCACCTTACTGTCTCTACCGCCATCGATCATCAACCTTTGCAGACAGCGAGGCTCCTCAAGTCACTGAGGTTTAAGTGGGATGAAAAAAGGAGGGAATCTTTGAATGGGGCGTGGCCAAAGAAGTGTAACTAGGAATCCTTCTCAAAGCATGTGGCCAATGTAATTAAGAGTGTGGTTTAAATCATGTGAAGTTACATTCTGTGCTAGGACAAGTGTGACACCTGAATACTATTTGGGTGTGACTGAGTTTTCTGTAATTGCATCCAGACATATATCACACAACAACAAACATGCACCTAAGACAAGCCAGACCTATTGGATTTATCAAGGTTTCTTAGCTGTATTAGATAAATGAGTGACAACAAATATTTTGTAGTGAATAACTAGAACTGAAAAAGTTTTAATTCTGAAATTATGAGACTGCGAGTCAAAATTACTGCGGCCTGCATAAAGTGGAGTGATCTTCGGAGTGTCTCTTTCATTCCAATTCTTCCTTTCATACTACGTCCTCTGTAGTTTCTCATTCTTAGACACTTAGGGGCATATGTATCAAACGATTTTTTAATCGCAAACGCTGCGATTCGCAAAATAACAGCGTTTGCGATTGAAAAATCGCTAATCGGGATGTATGAGCCAATTTCCCATCGCAAAATTAAGGAATTGCTAATTTAGCGATTTCTTAATTTTGCGTAAGCATTTAAGAAATCGCAAATTGCGATTTCTTAAATGATATGTAACACGCACCCAAGTTGTGCGAATTATCCTTAAGAAATCGCAAATTACCACCAACTTCTAGTTGGTGGTAATTTGCGATTTCCTTTCAAAATGCACTTGTTTGATTTTTACAAAGTGCCACGTGGCGCACATACATGCCCTTAGAGCATGTATGTGCGCCATATGCGCACACATGCTCATTTCAGGGGTGCATCAGGGTGTCATCATGACACCCTTGCACCTTTGAAATTATTCTCAAATTGCGATTAGCAAATTGCGAATCGCGATTTGAGAATTACTTTCCATTCATTCCTATGGGTCTCCTGGCCCATAGAAATGAATGGGAAGGTATTCCTTAATTGCGATTTCGCAATTTGCTAATCGCAATTAAGGAATTTTAAGAAATCGCAAAAGTTTTGCGATTTTTTTAAATACATCCCGTTTTGCAATTCTCAAATAGCGATTCTTTAAAAATCGCTATTTGAGAATCGCAAATGGAGATGTTGATACATATGCCCCTTACTCCCTTCTTCTCCCAACATCTGTCTGAAACCCTCCATCTGTAAATCTCACACTCATCTCCTTCCTCTTCATTACTGTCCTTTCTCTTTGCCCTCCAGCATATACTTCTTTGCATCGCTTTCCCTCCTCTGTGCCCGCTCTTCAGTGGCGTAGCACAGAATGATGGGGCACCCCCGCAGAATGTGTTAAATAACAGTCATGGAATTTTCTCATAATTCAAAACCTATCACAAATTTGCTCCAAATTTTGAGAAAGTTCGTGACTTTTCTTTCTACATTTTTTTTAATTCGGCCCAAGATTCCACTCCCTTCTGTCTCCCACATCTTCCTGCTGCTGTGGGGCTGGTGCCTCCTCATAGGGCGCAGTGGATTGTGCAAGCCATCCAGCATCCTCGTATCTCCAAGGATCTCACATGTCCATTTGTCCACCTTTTCACCTAACAAAGTGAGTGTGCTCATTTATGCATAAAATAGCAAACAAAGAACAGACGATAAACAAAAGACACCGCTTTTGCTTTGCAATGCAACCTGCATGCGAAAAAGCATTAGTAGCAACCTACCTAACTACTGTGCAAGCAAAACATCCTGCTCTAGCAAAATCATTTCTGAATCCACACTGAGCATGTGTAAGGCACACTTACGTAGCCTGGGCATGTGCACGGCACACTTACGTAGCCTGTTCAATCTGAAATGTTTAAATAGTTTCTGAAAAAACAGAACTGGTGTTGGGATTTCTGAATCATTTTCCAATATTCTGAGCTCTAGTTCCAACATGTTCAAATAGTCCGTGGCAAAGCCATATACTAAATCAATAGGTAGTGGAGACAAGCTGCATGGTGATTTACTTTTTCTGCTCACATTTTCCACATAGAAAATGGAAAACGAAAAATGTGTGTGAAAGGTTAGGGAAAGAACATATTTGGGATTTAGACTTCTTTTGCTCCTAATAGAGAGTTAGAAGGGAACAGGTGCAACCAGCGTGTTTCTGGGCCAGAATAAGACAGATGTTTCTACGGTTTACCGATAGAGACAATAAAAAGCTTTATTTATCTCTCTTGCATCGAAAGGCTGGAATATCTCTACAGCAGAGTGAGACCCGTGTTTGTGGTGCACTCGTGGGGGAGGGAAACAATATGTGTTAAATGGCAACGAGTCACACATTGTCTCAGTGTAGACCTAACAGAACAAAAAAAGATAAAATTGGCTCAGCTGGTACTTTACATTATAAAGGAATTAAACAAAAAACATTTGTAATGGCCGGGGCAGCAGCACACTATTCCGAGGCCCCGCTGTGAGTTTTCACCTGAGGTGGCCATGAAGGAACCAACAGGATCTCACCCAAGTGAGCTCAATACAGCGCTCCCAGACTATCTCAATACCTTCAAAGGACCATCTAAGCAGCTCCCAGTTACCTCAGGATTGCTTAATGGCAGCCACTTTGAACGCATGTCTAGGTAATTATTTATTTATGAGTTTTGTATAACACTAGCAAGACCCAAGGGTATCAGAGCGCTTTACAGCTCACACACTCAGTTTACACAAAATAAAAGTAAAATCAGGACAGCTGATTTGAGTTCAGTCACGTCATTGGTTGAGCACAGACGCAGAGAAGTAACTCGGGTGAGGTATAAACAGAGCATGGGATGAAGAGCCTGTCCACGTTGGGCGATTGATGACCCCCTTAGTTGAGTTGTCTGCTGAGGAGGAAATCCTTTAGCGGTCTCTTAACCCCTTCTGTGCCACGCCCTTTCCCCCTCCTGTGCCGGGCGTTTCATTAGTGGGTGGGGTTCATGACGAGATAGTCTCGTCATGGGCACAGCGCGACCGTGCTCCATGACGAGACTATCTCGTCATGGGCACAGAAGAGGTTAAAGCTCAAGAAGGAGGGGTTTGTCCTGCTGTGTGCTGCTATGGAGTTCCAGATTTTAGGGGCATTGCTTGAGAAAGAGCGTGACAGAGTTTTTGTTTAAGGACTTTGAGTGAAATGAAGAGTAGGGTGTTTGAGTTTCTTAGGTTTCTCGCCTGACCTGCTTTTTTGAGTTTGAAGGCAAAGTAGGCATTAGGATTCTAATTTAACAAAATGTTTGAAAAGAGGATACATTTTAAAGTGTACACTTGAAAGTTAAACAAGCACTGGAGAAACCAGAAGGTCCGTCTTTTTTGTTGGAGAAAGGGATGTTTAGAGCAGGATATCTGTGTGTGTTGCCCCTGATAAAATCACAAAATGAAGTAATATGTTGGGCCAAAACAATGCGGAAGTTGGGAATACTGCCCCTGTGCTAAACAGGCTGAATTGGCAGACTTAAACTGTACCCACTTGGGAAAGTATTATAACAAGTATTGGCAAAGCCAATTTGGACCTATTGGCTTTGACAATGGCGGTGACATCACTGATACTGTACAGCATGGCTAATAAAAAAGTTATTAATACAGTAAAGTAAAACTAATTAACTCCTAAATACATCAAAAACCACACAATAGCTCAGACTTAGAAGCTACAATTGCATCAGCAGTTTAACAAAAGGCTACTTGGTTTCCAGCACCAAAGGCCTAATGGGAACATAAATGAGACGATATAGCCATCCTTGAAATGCCATGGGCTTTCCATCCAAGCAAAGACGCAGTGGCAAAGCATGAAAATTAGATGAAAGCCAAGGGCTGAAACCTACCCTCTCTACTTCCTATTTTACTTTTTTAAAGAATTAATTACATGAGGTATAACATATGCTAATGCTGTCTAAAGGCAGACCTAAATGTGGGCTATCTCAAGACGGAGTAAGTTATATTAAATCCCTGTATCTGGAATGATCAGTCTTCCACTACAACGTTAGCTCTTGTATGCCCACAGATTTGGGGTGGTGGTGATCATCCTGGAGATGCTTATTCTGATATTAGGGCTTGTGTCAGCATTTTCATGTCTGGAGGGACGTACCTGGACCTTTTCTTAACCTTTATGACTCTTACTGAAAGGCAGAGCCACTATATCTACTACACAAAACACTCCTACATTAACAGTTTGAGTTCCCACACAGGCACGTAGCACAGTTCCCACTGATAGATGTAACAATGTATTACCAGATGGGGTCCCTTCTTACTACTTACTGAAGGTCTCAGGCCTTATTGCTTTGTTCACATTTTTGTTCCAAGGTAAAGGAGGGGAAAGGAGGCGGACATGGTTAACTTTCCCTCCATAATGCCACTCAATGCCGGTATCAGATCCCCTTGCAGAGTGCCACAAAGAAAGCAGGAGCTTCTGGGCCCAACAGAGGGGGTTAAGTCCTTTACTTCTGAAAACCCGGGGCCCGACCTACTATGGGTCCCAACTAACTGGGCCAAGTACTACCACATCCAGCACTTGACTCTCTGTGGTAGCCCGGGTCCAGCAAAGGCTATTCAGGGGGGATGAAAGCGCTATGCAACAAGCTCATAACTCAACAAACAGTAGCAGCAATAACACTGCCCTTTGTCAAAAGGATAGTCTTATGCAGTGGGAGCGGCTCCAATTCTGAGTGACCCACAACATAGACCAAGGGAGTAACCGGGGCTCACACCTGGATGTCAGCCTCTTCTGAAATATACCCTATAAAGTCTCAATGGACTAAGCCCTCCTCTCTATCAGATTCCCTGGTACTGCCACCCTTATCAGTCCCACCATCTTCCTGACAATGAGCCCAGGCCCCAATGACCAGTAACATTTCCTGGAATCAAGGAGGCCTTTGATGTGCACAGAGGATGGTCTGCTCCCCTCCCTTCAGTGTGTGTGTGTGTCCCACCCCAGCCCTGAGGAATTTCAATAATACACACACTCAGCTCTCCAGCCTCTGCAGGCCCTTTGCTTCCAAAATGGAACCCACAAGCCTTCATGTTATGTGCCATACACAGGCAAACACATGCAACCAGCATGCACACACAAGTATCACGCGCTGTCCTAGCACGCACACACATGTATCATGCGGCTTCTGGCATTGCACACAATCCATGCAGGAACTTTACACAAGTGGGCCAGTAGGCCCCACTCCTGTGACACAGTTAAAAAGTTCTGTTCACATTACTGAGCCTACTGAGAAAACACACTGCATGCTGTCACCACCGAGCTCATGTCACTCAACTCCATGTAAGGGCATGAGGGTAGTTCTTGGTGCACCCCTCCCAGTCTAAACAAACTGCATTACCGTGAGACAGACCTTGGTCTTGGCTCACAAGCATGATCCATGTTCGTCTACGACCAAATATCATTACCCAGGATCCAGATATTGTTGAAGTTGGAGCACTCAGGGCAGGGGTGCAAGTTTGTCCCCATGCAGGGGACTTTTCCATCCTAGCAGCCAGGATGTCCTTTTTATGTCCAGAGACAATGGCAGGTTGTTGGGACTATCATGGTGGGTTGAGCCATTTATTCAAACTGGCTCAAATCTATCCAGCTTGGCTCTGCAAGCACCATCCTACTTCTTGCAGGCGTTTCTTGGCTTGTATGCACGGCTACTTCAGTACAGCAATTTCAAGCCAGCAGATCCAGACTGTATTCTGCTAAACTAGAAGAGTGGATATAAAAAAGAAAATACCATAAAGAGATTTGGGTCTGTTAAATAGATTAGCAGTTCGAAAGATTTTTATGCTTTTGGGCTTTTTCCTCTGAAGCTTTATTCTCTACTTGCCAGGAGACATTGCTCTGTAACCCATGTTACTGCCAGGACAAACAACTTGCCTTTTGGAAGAGAGCACCCATTCGTCACAAATATAAAGGATTGACCCCTAAATTCCAGTTGCTGATACCCACGTGTGAGGTTGTGTAATCTTGTGCCTCTGTTAGCATCTACTTTTGCCCCCCAGGTGTCATCCACATGCACTAGTTCATTTCCTTTTAATCACTCTAAGAGTGTTAGCTATACACATTCTAATGGTTAATGTATCAAGAAAAGCACTCAGTGGACAGGCACTCAGTTAGGAGTTCTGGAAGGCAAGGTGCTCCTGTATATACCTGCCAACAGTAAGCATGTGGTACCCCGCCACACCCAGTGGACGAACAAATTAGCCCAACAGACACCACTCTGGCGGGGTACCTGTCTTAGAGAGGTGAGTGAGCTGGAGGGGTTCCGGGCATGGGACCTGATTGGTATTTCAGAACTAGGAGACATATGGGTTGGTGACCACATATGCTCATTCCAAGAGCTGCAGACTCGCTTTTCCTTCCACACATCGCAATTCTATAGATATCTTCAACTACGCCATGCCCTTAACACATACCAAATGGCATGACACTCCCAGAACACAGCCCCCGGAAGCACAGACCATAATGGGAAATCTGGGGAAGGGAGGGGTATTATGTGTCTATCGATCCCTAATCAATAACTGCCCAAACCCCCTAGACCGGCTCAGGAGTCAATGGGAGACCTGGATGGGCCCACTTGAGGAGGAAGACTGGAGGGATGCCTCAATGGCGCCCAAAACCATAACCACTTCAGCCAGGCTTCGCCTAGTCCAACTGTTCTATCTCCACGCGGCCTACCTCATCCCAAATCGCCTCTGCAGGGCAGGCCTACGACCGACTCTGTCATGTACACGCTGTGGCCATGACCTGGCCGATTTCTACCACATGGTGTGGACTTGCCCCCATCTTGCTCCATACTGGGGAACATTAGAAACAGAACTGAGGTCTTGGGATGGAAGGTTCCACCTATCCCTCTAAACACATTCCTGGGTTGGATGGGTCCAGAGTTGACAAACTGTTCCTGGGCACGGCCATGATGGTGGCCAAGAGAGATATTGCTGCCGCTTGGAAAAACCCAACCCCGCCTAGCGTAACTAAGTGGCGCAGAGGGGTGGACTGGTGCGCAGCGCATGAGAAACCTCTATACGAAGCCAGAGGTTGCCCATCCAAGGATCGCAAGATTTGGGGCAAATGGCTGGGCCAGATAGAATAAGGGAATTTCTTGCCTCATCTTTTCTGATTCACCTGTATGTGCTTTTGGGGACTATGGATTGATATCTATGCTGAAAACCTCATGGAAGTTACAATCACTATTGTTTAGTGGTGTTGCAAATGTGTTGTATTGTTCCTTTCATTTACTTAAAATCAATAAAATTGAAAATAAAAAAAGCATGTGGTACCCGTAGGGAAGCACTCGCATTCTTTCCAGTTGCATAAAGTAACGTCATGCAAATCATACTCCTACAAGGAAAAACACAAAGTCAAAAACTATCAGCTTTGTTGTTGCTTGTTGTAATAATTGTCTGTTTGTCTCTTTTTGACAAGACACTTGGACTCTGAGTGGAGCTATTTTCCAACACAGTGTATATCTACTGTAAACACCCGTCTTGTGCTGCACGATAAGAAGGTCTGTGATAACGAGCATGGGCGAGAGAGTGTTCCAGTCCATGGTTATCTGTCGCGTCACTCGTCTGGGGACTTTAAAAGCAGGGGAAGCTGTACCTCCTGCAGAGTCACCCACCTAAGACCGCTGTGAACTAATCGAAGGTCATGATTACTGCACATCGGTAGCAGAAATGTGCGTAGTAGAACTTTCTGAAGCAAAAGACATAGTTTGGTCTTCTCATTTACTCCATTTCGTATTCTGTACACATCCGATTATTCTGTTGCAACAGCACTGCCAATGCCTTGCGTAGTCAACAGCACAGAGTAGGCAGGAGAGTGCTGCACGGGCCATAACCAATCCATGTGCTAAATTCAAGGATATATGAAACAGAATGCTGTACAAAATGACTAAAGTAATGCTCTAACCACCCTAGCTAGATCTGGCAGCCCAGCCCATCCCATGCCACTGTTAAATGGCCACCTGCAAAGTCAGAGTCTCGGTGCAGATTGAATCCGCAGTTTGCCAAAGTACCATTTATTGTACACGCACAACCCAGGCTTTTAGGGGCTGAAGTGGCCATGTGCTTGGACTCGGGATTGGTACCGAACCTGTATCCTAATCAGTAAGCACCTGATGATGACACATATGAAGAAGTGCATATGAATATACCAAGACAAAGCATCCCGGATTTGCCAGTACATTGCCAGTTTTTCACCATCTGTCCCTACAGACTTCAGCAAATTTAGTGTTTTCTGAGAGGGTCAACTGAATCCAGAGCAGGATAAGTAATAAACATTTATTAGAAAGCAATTTAGTTAGGCAATGCTGTGTGTAAAATGTGCATTTAATATAGAATTATACCCTACTGTTAAAGGTTATAAAGGTTGCTACAAGCCCAGACTCATAAGGCATATAATGCTTCATTAGGCCTTTAACAACAGGTATAGCCTGAGACGGGGGCTACACTTGTTGTTAAAGACACAGAGTTATATGCCGAGCTGCAGGCAAGGGCCTATAACAAGGGAGAGGGCATTCAACAACAGGTATAGCCAGGGCCACTGCAATTATGCGATTGTGCGGCTGCAGCAATTTTAGCTTAATTGCAGATTTGCCGCATTTGCCACATAATCCATCACCTGTAACATAATCTGCAGATTTTAACATTAAACATTATTTGTTTCTAGCAGCGCATGGTTCAAAAGTTACTAAAAATGCAGTGACACAGGTTGCCGTGCAATGGAAGAACCTTTGCAAAGGTTGACTGGTCACCTTTAAGTTGCTCATTGCTAAATTTGTGTATTAAACTGGTACTAATGATGTGCAAGCAATGCCCAGACAGTGTTAGCAAGTTTTAAAATGCCAAAATAATAAAGTAATACTATCGCAAAATGTGCCACATTATGCAATATTTTGTCTTTTCTTGCCGCATAATTTACTCAACCATGCCGCATAATTTTGCTGTCTCCTGCCTATAGTTCCAGTGGCCTAGGGAATTGTCCAAGACAGAAGAGCTATAAAACTGTCAGAACATTTCTCTCACATAGATTAGGCTGTTCTAAGGCCTTTTACTCCTTATGGTCCATGGCAGGCAGAGTTGATGGTCATAAACCAAAGTGAGACTAAACTGGGAAAAAAAGTCACATGCAAAATCCCCCTACGTATCTGGCTCACTAGCTTTTATTCACTGTTCATCTCGCAAACAAAAATACACTTAATGACTCGTGTCATGGAGGTGCCTGAACCCTACAGTATTGTGGCAATCGCCATGTTGCGCAATGGGAAGACGAGGGTGTGGGCATTGGTTGGGAAGGGAGGGGGGGGGGGGGGTTTGGGGTCTGATGTTTGCAGACCAGGGAAGTGGGAGGAAATTGCAGTGAAGGGGCTTATGTGTTTCATATTAGTACGAAGTCGCCTTTCTTGATTGACCCTTGTACTGTACAAAACAATAAAGTTTGTTGTTAAAAAAAAAATACACTTAATGACTCACTTAGGTCAATGATAAACATCAAATCTACTATCATACTATGTACCACTGCACCACGTGTGTACAACATTTATGTTCGAAATTGCAACGTCGCTTAAAAACGTATTGTTTAAGCTGCAAACAAAGCGTACTAACTCCGTGCACAACCATCAGGCGGCACCATTTGATGTTAATGAACGGAAGAACTGAAACGACATATTTCAGCACATCGATCACAAAAGAGAACGGGCGATTAAAAAGAAAAAAAAACACGAAAGAACGTGTTTAATAGCCAGTTAATGAACTGCACATGTCAAACTGATGAGTTTTGACAGGATCTGTCCTCGTTGACATCAGAAGAGAAACAGCTGCAAAAAAATGCCCTGGGCCCTCGCCATCACGTCACCACTTTAACAGAACGAGCACAGGACAGCGATAATGCGTCAGGGCGCGCCGTCTCGAGCGCCTACATCCTGGCACGAGATCTCGCCGGACCGTCGTAACACGTCAGGCTGGGCCCGCGCTACTGGTTTGTAGTTTGGAGAACTTGATTGAATGTGGGCGCCTTCGTTTTAGAACCCGAGGATTTCGGCGGGCAGAGTGTGCTTATCCCCAAAGATGGGGGTCTGTTTTGAATCAGCCCTGGCGTCAGCCGTGTCCGGTAACGAATATTCGCCTGGAATCTATTAAGTTTAAGTGGGAGCGCCAGTGCCAATAAAATTATTTGCGTCAGAGAAGGAACAAAACGAACTAAAAACCGGATGGGAATTTCCTGGCATTTATTACGATGGGAATTTGGGACACCTGCATTATTTGGACCCTCACCAAAACTCGCCCTTGAAATGTGAAAAATATACGTAGTTGGTTTAAAAAAGGAATGTTTTCGCAAGGGCAGTTTGGTCACATTCGAAGTCAAAGGACTGTAATGATGACCCCACGATGATATCAATTAAAGTAGAGAAGTTTATTGGAGTAAGCAGATACATCTGACAGCCTTGAAGACAACTGTAATCTGATCCACTCTCACAACACTCTAGAACTACAGGTAAGCATCTAGTAACAGTTACCACGGTGAAGGTCATAGTAATAACTGAGATACCACATCTCTCTCCTTTACTTAAACAAATAAACTGCAAACCAAATTAAGATAAAGAACATAATAACAAGAAATATAAAACCATATACAATAGTCAAAAACAATGTATTGAATAAAGTATAATATATACTGAAAAGGATACACGCATGAATGTTATACTACTATAAAGGAACCATTTCCCTTCTTTCATTTATCCATGACATAGTTTTTATATTTTGCTGGCATAGTTATTGTTCTACCAGCACGTGTTTTTCTTCCATAACTACAAGTGGCATGGATTCCATCATTTGTACCTGAAGTTTGAACTTGGCTATTCTCAGTATTGATAACACTGAGATTAGTAATGTCATCCCACATCCAATTAATTGGGGAAACAGATTTTTCCAATTTATTTTTGTAAATAGAATTTACACACTTTGAAAGTCTATTGTAATTCCAGATTTTTCCATCACTCAATTTAGCTGATTTAGAGTAAATGGTAATTACTTGTAAAGGTGCTGAGAACTTGCTTAGACCTTTCCTTACTTTAGTAGGTAGTTTAACTTTGACCCAATCACCAACTTCTAATTTACAATCAGATGTACTGTGAGTTTTGTCAAAATTGATTTTGCAAGTATCATGCATTTTCCTAAGATTTGCTCTTACTAAAGCAGGTGACCATTTCCCATATGTTTTTAAATTACACCACGCAACATTGTCTTTGGTAAAGGGTTCTCTACCACGTAATATTCTGAATGGACTATAACCCGTCCCTGTGGGGGTGATTCTATAAGCCCAGAGTGTGCTAAAAAGTTCTTTTTCCCAGCATTTACCACTCTTCAAAGAAGCTTGTATGCTGCCCATAATGACCCTATTAAATCTTTCTACCATGCCATTACCTGCTGGATTATATACAGGAGTTTTCTTCTCACTAATACTATTCCTTTCTAAAAACTGTTTAAATTATCAGATGAAAATTGTGGTCCGTTATCACTGCGAATGACCTTGGGAATACCTTCACGTAAAAATATGTGTTCTAAAAATTTGACTACTTGTTTAGTATCAAAATTTTCAGTGATTTCAATTTCTGGCCACTTTGAGTAGTCATCTATGACAACTAAGATATGCTTATGATTTCCATCTTCATCTTCTATAGGACCCAACCAATCAATGCTGAGATTTTCCCATGGTCTATTAGGAAGGGTTTTAGTGCCAAGAGTAGGTCTTAATACATGCAGTGTCTTATCCGAATCCTGACAAATAGAACATTTCTTTATGAATGACTCTGTATCTCCATTGATCCCTGGCCACCAATATGATAATTTTAATCTAGCTTTCAATTTAGTGATGCCAAGATGACCTTCATGATTCAACTCTAAAATTCTAGATCTTAAAGATGTAGGTACAATGATTCTTTCACCTCTGCAAATGTAGCCAGAATTGTCCAAAGAAAGTTCATTTTGAATTTCCCAAAAGGCTCTTAACTCACCCTGAGTATCATTTTACTAGGCCAACATTTGGTCACCAAATTGTGTAATTTTCTTTAGTGTTTCATCTTGAGAGTATTCAGTGTCCCATTTTTCCTTTGAAAAAGCAATTGTATTATCATACACGGCAGCAACATTGAAATCATCCCAATCAGCTTGACCAAAACAATCGTAAGGTAATGGTGATCTACTTAAGTAATCCGCTACCTGGTTCCTCCTACCAGGTAGATACTCCACATGATAAGTGAAATCAAGAAGTTTCAGACTCATTTTGGCAATTCTTGGTGCAGCTTTAAATATACCCTCAGATGTTAGTATTTTAAGCAGGGGTTTATGATCTGTGCGAAGGATAAAACTGGTGCCCCACACGAACTGCCTAAACTTTTGCATTGCCCATATGGTAGCTAACATTTCTTTCTCTATGACTGAATATTTTTCTTCAGCTGGAGAAAGAGAACGAGAAGCAAAGGAAATGGTCACTTCTTCACCATTGTCATTGATCTGGGAAAGTACAGCTCCCAAGCCTTTGCCACTAGCATCGGTTGTAATTATGCTAGGTGCTGAATTGTCAAAAGCTTGAAGGGGTAGAGCTGAGAATAGGTCGCTCTTTATTTTTTTGAAATCATTCTCTAGATCATCGTTCCACACAAACTCTTGTTTGACTTTTAACAATTGTCTCATGTTGTAGGTTTTGATGGCAAAATTCAGAACGAATTTTGAGTAAAATTCTGCCATACCAAGGAATGATCTTAAGTCCTCTTTAGACTTGGGAGATGTTGCTTCCTTGATAGCTTCCATTAAGCTCTTTTTCGGTGAAATGCCAGCCCCTCCTACTTCGTGACCTAAGTATGTGACTGACTTTAATCTAAATATTTTTTTTTTAATTTCTGCAGTCAAACCTTTTCCTGCTAATTTGGAAAGAACAGTCTTAAGTCTTTCATCATGTTCATTCCTATCACGACCCATTATCAAAATGTCATCTTGAAAATAGACGATACCTTTCAAACCTTTGAATAATTTGTACATTAACCTCTGAAACACGGCAGCAGCAGAAGCCAGGCCAAAAGGCATGCGCACAAAACAATAACACCCAAAAGGGGTTATAAATGCAGTAAGGTTCCTGCTGCTGTCGTGTAACTGGATCTGATGATAGGCTGATGTTAGGTCAATTGTAGAGAACCATTTTATATCTTTAGATTGTGCCAATAACTCATCAATTCTGGGTAAAGGAAATTTGTCTACTATGATGTTCTTATTAAGATCTCTCAAATCGATGAATAAACGCAAACGGCCGTCAGGTTTGCGCACGACAACCAAGGGAGCAATCCATTCTGCGCAATCCACAGGTTCAATAATCCCCTTTTTTTCTAAGTTGTCTAATTCTTTCATAACACCTTCTCTTATGGGGATGTTTCTGGGTTTATGAGCTACTGGTAGAGCATTGTTCTTGAGAATTATTTTGTGTACAAAACCATCTAACTTTCCTACTTCTCCAGAAAATACACTGGGAAATTGTTTGATCAAATCATCCACAAATTTTTTATCTGGTTTATCCAATACAATACTTGATCATGAGTATTAGGATTGAGTATGATCCCCAGTTCACCTTGATCAATCCAGCCTAGGACAGAAGGTCCTTTTTCTGCAACATACAGTTTGCATGTAGTGCTTCTGTCTTTAAATTTGAAGACAACTTCAACAAATCCGACCATTGGAATTTTTTCTCCTGTGTACGTTACAGGTTGTATGTCAGGTGGTTTTAAGCTCTGTCTAATAACCTTTTCAAATTTACTCTCCCATACTGTACGTTGAATGATAGTGTAGGGTGATCCCGAATCCGGTACAATTTGTAAATCTACTCCCCCAATGTTTATTTCACACACAGGTTTCTTTTTTCTTGAAGAGCCAACATTCAGAACTACTTTATCTGTTTCTATGAAATCATCAATGCAAAGAATTTCAGCATCACTAGAAAGATCATTCTCATCAACAACTTCTTCCTTACTCTCTTCAACACAACCTACATTTTTTTTGCTGTTCTTAATGGTCTTCCTCCTGCATGCTTTGGTGAAATGACCAATAAGACCACAATAACTGCATTTTGTTTTTAAAGCAGGACACCACTTATCCCGCCCACCCTCGTCGCCAAATTGTAATGATGACCCCACGATGATATCAATTAAAGTAGAGAAGTTTATTGGAGTAAGCAGATACATCTGACAGCCTGGAAGACAGCTGTAATCTGATCCACTCTCACAACACTCTCTAGAACTACACGTAAGCATCTAGTAACAGTTACCATGGCGAAGGTCATAGTAATAACTGAGATATCACAAGGACACACATTGGCATTTTCCATATGCTTACTCCACTTATTTCAGTTTTCGCTCATAGCATCTGAAACAATCTGAGTATTGTTTTTCTTTGGGGTAGGCCTTCTGCTGTATTGGACTTTGTGTATGTATTTGAAATATGTTGTAAAAGGATGCGCTTCATGCATATGTAAACAAACATTTCATGGACAACTCAGTTAACTTGGATCCAAGCCAGCAGTCTACCCATAGAATGCCGGAAGGCAGGCTTTCCTACTTCAGGAGGACACAAAATATGCAATTTAGTAAGAATTAAACCGTTGTGTGTCTGCGTATCATCCTAGGTTGCCTCAGCCTATCAGTGTTTAACGTACTGGCACGAACTACAGTGTTCATCTACATTTCTCGTAGCTCCTAAACTTTCCAACTGCTTAAGTGAACAGCAGATTCCCGTCGTAGTGAATTTGTAACAAAGTGAACAGGAGGACTACATGTAGTAGAAAGCAAAAGTTAAACTTGGGCTAGATGAGCTACTCGTAAAGAGAGCTGAAAAACTCGAGTGGTCTGCATCTATCTGCTGTTGCAGTTGTCTTAATTACCTGTCAGTGTTAGGTAAAATTTGGGATACAGGTGTTCATATCCTTATTGCCAACCTCTTTTTTAGTGTTAAAAGTGGTTTATTGACCTTTCCAATGCTGTGTAGTTTTGCCTGTGGCTGGGAAGATATATACTCAAGGTGGAAAACTAGAAGCTTTTATTATCCTCTGCAGAAGGCCTTGTGAATCATGACCTGAGCAGTGGGGAATGACGCTTTATGAGTGAATCACTCAGTTGCTATTACGTTTGTTGGTGTGCTACATAATTTATTGAAGTGCTATTTATACAATTCCACTTTTAATTATTATTACTGGATGGCTGCATTTGAGAAAGAGCTAGCAGCTCATTTTGCAGAAATTAAATTAGATGATTTTATCAGTTCATCTGCATCTAGTATTTGCTCTTGTTTGCTGCACATTCATTGACCAGCTAAAGCATGCTTTCAATTACTTCATTAATTGTTCAATTACATCTATAGATGTTTTGATGGTGTTAAAATTAGCAGTTGTGATACCCCTCTTAAAAAGCTACTAGGTGACTCCACTGATTTTCTCACTATCTCAGCAAAGGTCTTGGAGTAGGCTACAACAGAGTGCCTGTAGGAATGTTCTCCTTTTTGACACAGTCACCCCCACTTTTTGCCTGGTACATGATGTGATTTCGACTGCAAGTGTACTGGGTTCCTGATAACCAGGTCCCCAAAACTGTACGATTGTTCCCCCCAATTGACAATGCCTTTAGCACCCTCTATGTGTCCATAGTAAATGGTACCCCTGGTACCTAGGGCCTGAGGTATGAAAGAGGGTTGCCCACAGGCTGCAGCACTCATGCAGGGCTGTTATCGCAGACTGTCTGTTTTGGTACAACTAAGATGAAAACATGACCTGACACACATCCCTGTATGCCAGGTCCCCCAACACTGCATGTAGTATTGTAAGTCAATCCTACAGCAGGCCTTACAGCCCTACGGCAGAGTGCTTAGTATTACACGTGAGGGCATACCTGCAGGAGCAGGTATGCCCCTGTGCTGGTCAACTCCATTACTGCCAGTGCAAGTGAAGAGGGAAGCCATTTTAGAACATGTGCTGGACACTGGTGAAAACGAGTTTCCCAGGGAAATGATGGCTTCACTGAAAATAGAGATGTTTGGTTTCAAAAATATATTTACAAACCCACCCTGATTGCAGTAGTGGATTTGTAACTACATGCACACAGAGGGCACCTTAGAGGTGCCCCCTGAAAACCTACCAGCCTCTGGTGTGTTGGCTGACTGGTCTCTGCCAGCCTGCCACCCGAGACAGATTTCTGACCTCCCAGGGTGAGTGCCTTTACTCTCAGAAGGTCAGAAACGAAGCCTGCACGGGAAAAGGGTGTGCACACTCCCTGCACACTCCCTCCCTCAGGATGACCTACTGATTAGCACTCCTAGGCCAGAGAGCTTCAAAGAAGCTCCCGCCTTTGAAATGCTAATCTGGCTCCCTTCACAGGAGAGGAGGCCATTGTCCAGAGCCGTATGGCACCTGGACAGGTGGGAAATTAGCTAGTTAGGTAAGCGTGGCCACCCCACAGGCTAGTATCATCCCTAAGGTGGCCTAACCTTTTCAGAAGTTGCCATCTTTGTGTTGGCACACTTAGGAACTCTGGGACAGGGTTATGCCCACTTCCCAGAGGAAGTGGTCATATAAGAGGCATAGTGACCCCAAGGGTAAGTAGCCCATTGGTTACTACCCTACACTGCGTAAAACCCCTAAATTCAGTATTTAGGGGAGCCCCTGGCACTAGTAAATCAGATCCTGCTGACCTGAAGTAAGAAGACTGATGTGAAGAGTCACACGGCAAGAACAGAAGACCCAGCAACAGACTTATGCTAACCCTGCCGGGCAGGCAGCTAACTTTGGCAATTGTGCAAAAAGTCTATTTGTCCTGCAGCTGCTGAGTCCCCAAAGTCCAGGAGACCTGCCAGCTCTTTGCCCAGGAACCAAGGCCTCCAGAAGGACAGCAGAACTGTCCCCTGCATACTGCACACAGCAAAAGAAGAACCACGAAGGCTCCGGAACTGTCTAAACCCGATGACGCCAAGCACCACTGCACCCAAGCCCCCAGCCTGTGTCGAAGTGAGCCAAGTGTCAGCGTGGTTCCCAAGCCCTCTAGGTACCGAGTCCTCTGTGGAGTGCCTCCTCGGAATGCAGCGCCCCTCAACTGTGAGTGTTACCAGACGAAGAAACCAGACACCACACAGACCCTCTACACCCAGACGCCCAGGAGAAGACCAACGTCTCCCAACATTGCAAGAACTGAAGCCCCTCATGGGTTTCACCGGTCTGCACAATATAAAGAAGCTCCCTCGTGACCTATCTTGCTATATCAAATCTATTGGTTACTCTTAGCATGGGCTAACACAGGTGTGTCTGAACAACAACTAGAGTGTCAAGGAAAAACATGATGAATCTGTTGAGATATATTTAACGTTTTTAGTTAATTTCAATATAAAAAACTTCTTTACTTTTTTCTTTTTAATAATTTTTATTAATAAGATGTTGGATTCAATACAGCAACAATGTTAAATTAAGGGGCACCTTTTGAAATGAAACAGAAGGAAGTAAAGATATAGTAAAAAGACTGGGGTATCCATTTAGGTACATACCTAACTATTGAATGTGTGTAGTATTTTGTCTATGTTTATTCACGATGTGTGGTCACATGGGTGCAGCATCACAATTTAAAAATGGCAATTTTACCTCTCCTCGTTGATGTGAACAAGGGCGAGTGACGCCCGAAACGCGTCTTCAAAGGATTCAACAGCTGGAATAAACATTTTGCTGCTTTAAATCTGTGGTTCGTGGTTCCTTGGTGGCTGGGTCGGCAAAAAGGAAGCTGCGAGCAGACTAAGGATCAGGTGTGTTTCTATATATATATATATATATATATATATATATATATATATATATATATATATATATATATATATATATATGGAATATGAAACACTACAGGGAGGCTATTGTATGGTTGTTATTGGGGTTGCTGCACAGACAAACAGAAGCTTTAGATTAAAACACAGGTTCAGGCTCACTAAGGTGAAACGGAGCATCTTTCCAGAGTTCTGTGACTCATAGTTTAGTCTGTATGCTTTGATTAGGCAGTTCTCTTCAGAGGGCTGCAATAATCTCAGCAATAAACCTTGCATGACATCAGCTCTCCACATACTTCCAGTTCTAGGTCACTGAAGAAGCTAGCAACTTGAACAATGTAGGAGAGTTTGGTCTCCCTTTTATACATGATTCCTAGACAAGGGCTGTAGATCCACTGTTCGAAGTCTAGGAACCGGTTCGGTGTGGTTCCTTTTCCGTTTCATGCTCGGGTTGCAGTGCAGACACAATCGTTATGTAAGGTAATGCCTGTCCCAGAAGACGGTGAAGAGGCTGGCTCTGATTTGTAATACCCAAAACATGAGCACAATAAGTGTAAAGCTCCGCATTTGGCAGTCATTTTTAGGTCTCGCCTGAGCCAGCGCATACGCTGGACTGGCGAGACATTTAGTGAGTGGGCTTTAGAAATCCAACCATACTGACCGTGATGTACATAATATAAAGGCACTTCAAGGTAACTGCCATTTTGACAATACCTTTAATATTGGTCGTATATAAGTTATGCTGCTAGCACTTTGCACATATGAACTATTTTGCACTTTATATAATATTTGCACATAATATTTATACGGGTCTCATACTTTAGGAAAATGAGGGGTATTCTTTACTTAGCACTTAGTCACTTATTCACACAGCAGCAGGATTTTGCGTATAAACCAGGACAATAGGAATAAGTACATGACATAGGGGTCTATAATAGCATTTTAATTGCAACAGATCCCCGTACCTATTATTTCTTAAAATATTATTTTCAGGATTACTACTGAGTAGGTAATTATCATGCTCTTTTACTATATTTTACAGCAATTTGTTTCCTGGTTTATTGTACATTGCAATGTCATACGCACATTTTTTAACATGATTTTAGTATTTATGCTGTAATTTATGTGAAAATCTTAAATGTGTAGTATGTTTACCATATCTATTGTTGCTGCATTTAGCACTTTAAAAGGAGGAAATGCCACCCATGCGCGGTCATGTGATCAAGGCCGTCTTTTCCGGCCGAAACACATCATGGCGACATGGTGATTGCTTAAATAAAATCACTTTGAAGAATTTGGGTCCACTCTTGCCTTTTTCAAGCAGTTCCTTTTCCGTTTCATGCTCGGGTTGCAGTGCAGACACAATCGTTATGTAAGGTAATGCCTGTCCCAGAAGACGGTGAAGAGACTGGCTCTGATTAGTAATACCCAAAACATGAGCACAATAAGTGTAAAGCTCCGCATTTGGCAGTCATTTTTAGGTCTCAGCTGAGCCAGTGCATGCGCTGGTCTGGCGAGACATTTAGTGAGTGGGCTTTAGAAATCCAACCACAAGCTTTTACTTGTGGCCTAAAGCATTGGGGTTACACGCGCAGGCACGCACACAGCCGCCATCTGGCTTTCCTATCTCTTCCTCATTTAGCGAATTGCTCAAGCACATCGCTCGCGGACTTCAAGGCTCAAGCCCGCTGCAAGAGTTGTCTTCTGTGTGTGCGCGCACGTGCACTCCCCCCACCCCTCCCACTTGTTTTACAACCTCCGTCTGCTTTGTTCAGCCTATTCCTCTGTGTGGCGAGCAGGGCCGGCTGAATGCATTTTTGTGATAAATTGCGCGCATACAACTCCCGGGCTCGTTTTCACAAGCATCTGTTGTGAATTCTTTGCAGACCGCTTCCCTCCGTCTGCTTTGTTCAGCCTATTCCTCTGTGTGGCGAGCAGGGCCGGCTGAATACGTGTGTTTTAGCGCTTGTTTTTGTGGCTATTGAGTACTCCGTACTAGTGTATCTGCTGGCAGTCTTCTCTCCTCCCCGGCATGTTAACATCCACCCGCTGCCATTGTTTTTAACAAACCCCCGCCCCTGCTTTTAAGAAACCCCCTGCCGCTGCTTTTAACCTACCATGTCTTCCTCCTTGCTCTCTAATGTTTTACCCACCCCCCTGCTTCAGCATCTCCCATGCCCTCACTCCAGTCCCTGAAGGCGCCCCTCCCCCTCCCCCACCACAGAGCGCATCTCGTATGTTGTCCCTTCGACTCCACTCTGCTGGCCGTCATATTCGTCCTTCCTCCCTTTCACACTAGGTGCCTGCACTTTGCCCCTCCCCCACCACAGAGCGCGTCTCGTATGTTGGTCCCTTCGACTCCACTCTGCTGGCCGCCATGTCCGTCCTTCCTCCCTTTCACACTAGGTGCCTGCACTTTACCCCTCCCCCACCACAGAGCGCGTCTCGTATGTTGGTCCCTTCGACTCCACTCTGCTGGCCGCCATGTCCGTCCTTCCTCCCTCTCACACTCGGCGCCAGCACTTTTCTTTTACAAGTCATCACTGTCGCTGTGTTAGTTCAGTGAAAAATGCATATTTATGGCAAATGACAGTCAGATCTGAACCCACCCACTGCCTTTCCTGGACCGTCTTGCTTTTGACCTTCACATACATTTTGATCTGACCATATTTCATGTTTTCAGAGTCGCATATCGCTGCAAAGGACCTAAGTACTGCAGTGTACTTGGGAAAACAATGTGGCTTATAGGCATGAAGTGCCAACTTTTAAAGTGGGGAACCAGGTTCACGTCTGGCGTCAGCTCACCATCTTGTGATTCTGGGCAAATCACTTAATCTTCCCATTACAAAAAAAAAAGCTGACCCTGTGTAATGTAATCTGGAGCTCATGTAAAGTGCTCCAATGCCCTTAGGCAAAAATTGCACTATATAAAACTGCAAAAAATACATTCTCTTCTATTGATTTCCCATCTTCTGGCTTCCTTGAGTAGAATTTGTATCTTTCCATTACAGTGTTGACTTTCCTTTCATATGGCATTTTTTTGACTGCATAATCAAATATATATAATTCTCCCAGCGGATACAAAGGTACCTGAATCTTTTTAAGTCATTCACAGCCATGGCTTTCCTAGAGACAACATTCTCTGATGAAAATACCTTTCACCCTCTCATACTTCTACATGAGCTAGGAAAACCTCAAACAGCATACTCCTCTCCATGAGATGTTCACCGATAGATGGTAGACATATAGGAAGAATGTTGGACACATTTAAGGGTGTCAGCATAGAATCCTCTTAAGAGCAGGTATCAAAGTGGTAGAACTAAATGTAATCAGTCCTGTTGTTTGATGGTCGTGACGTGTGCACAATCATAGTTCACTCACCAGCTCTGTTCTTTTGTTGTAATTCGGGTCTGCCACTAGGTGGCGCCGTAAGGTTGCGCCTTATTTCGTATTATGGAAGTGCCAGTGTTTTATTTGAAACGCTCCCTGGGAATAGCTGCACCTGGCTCTTAAGGAACTTTAACCCTTCACCTTTCACCATCCCTCTGGCTTCTGCTCTGTCTGGCCACACTACACAGCGTGCGTGGCCCGAGCACAAGCTGTTTTCTTCCACAGCAGCACCTGCACATTCCAGGAGGGGTGTTCCCTCATCTGCAATGGATTGGTCCTCTCTGTGCTGGCACAGAGCGTGCACAAGTCAGTGCCAGGGCACTACAATAACAAGCATTGGCATTGCCAATAGGTCTCGCTTTTGGGACCTTATAAGTATTTAGTTATGCAGCACAATATCCTTGGTGCAACAACATCAACTGTTGCATGGCTAAACACTTATAAGGTACAAGGTTTAGCCATGCAAACAGCTGATGTTGTTGCACCAAGGATATTGTGCTGCAAAACTAAATACTTATAAGGTCCCTAAAGCAAGACCTATTGGCTATACCAATGCTTGTTTCTATTTCTGGATGGGCCACTCAAGTGGAAGGCATAAAAAAAGCCCTACCGAGAAACTTGTCTCCCTCTAACAACTGAATTTTGCTTACTCACCCTAATTCCCCTACCCTCAACCAAATGGCAGAGCTCAGAAAGTAATAATCAGCAGTCCCCTTTGAAAAAGATTACCATAGAATCTCGAAAGGTAGCCCTGTACCCATTTCTGCACACCTCTGTATTTACGTTAACCCCCCAGATCAGGAATTCAGTCAATACCCTTCCACTGGGGAGACTGTACCCTAACCTTCATCTTATGCCATGCCAAATATGGGGCATACCAAATGGATACCACTAGCTACAACATTCACACACTCACAAAGAACCATGTACCATACATACATGCACTCGATATATATAAAGAGATGTCAGCACAGAGTCTGGGCCTGACATGTGAGCAAAGGTTTGTACAAGCTGGCCTTTAGTTATTGTGCGGTTACTTTCAACAGGTAAAAAGTCATGTCCACTACTATGCATTAACAAACAGTACACTGCCACCACTATTCAACTCACACATCCAAAATGACAGACAGTAGTCTTGCTTCCATTAGACAGTACACATGTGGTGCCTCTCCTGCCCTTAAGAGCCAGTCCCCGGGTCTTGTGGTACATTTCGGGCAGGATTCCGTGTGTGTTGGGACAAAGAAAAATCCTCATGCCTCTTACTTCCGGTTGGGTTATTCTGGGCAAGGGTGCACATCAGTATACGAGGTAAGGGACATTCTCATCCCATCACATGTAAAATGCTTGAACTGTACCATAAAACACGAATCATTCACATGTATACATTACAAAGGTGTTTACGGGCCAAAGGACTAACAGTAAAAAGAATATGGTGTAGTAGTAAGTAGTACTTTCTGTTGCCAAACTCCCAAGCCAAATTTCACCACACCTTTCTCATACTGTTTTACGATGTGTAGTGAAGAGAATGTTGTGCATTAGGTAGTTGGGTGGATGTTCACTGCACACGCAGGGAATCACTGAAATGTTATTGAGGTGTGTAAGATTGTATGGATTACTACTCAAGTAAGAGACTATTTTGATGAAGCAAACCTGAAGGAGATTATCATCAAAATAGCCCTATAAACAGCTAAAGGTCTCTGAAAGAGAACATTTGAGGACCATCTTTTGCGTTTCCATACTATCTATACTAGATAACTCATACTAGCTCTAGTGGATAATCCCATTACAAAGCATACTGCGCTAGGACTTCGTACAAACCAGGGAAACCGTCATTTCTTGCCTTGGATCTGCTTTTCAGTCTCTTACCCCTTCGAGCAAGTTAGGGTTCAGACCTTGATTCAACCCTTGCCAGTAAAAGAGTGGTACTTGGAGATGTGTTCTTAGTCATAAATTATAAAACATCAGGTGTTTAAATCAATCTTCCCATCTAAGTACGCTCCAAAATGTGTTCTATGTCAAATCTAACTATTCTATTACAGTATGAAGTGGAAGGGGGGAATAGAAAAAAAATCAGAAAACATGCCGCCCTGTACCTTCAGGCCCTGCATTCTCGCTTCAGTTCTGAAGCAGCTCCTTCCGATTGTGTCCCAAAAGCTTAGTGAAATAATATTTCAAAATACAAACCTTCCACAGCCCCATACTTTGGTGCATCCAAATTCTCCCAGGTCTTTTTGGTCTTTTAAATGTTCCATCTCCGAGTCTTTTTCTTTGTATAATGTGACTGTCCCCTTCTTAGGGTTGCAAAGTTCCTTACACATGCATGTACATTTATTCTCTCCTTCTATTAAGATCTGTAACTGAGAACAATCAACATTATAGTCTGTCTACTAGTGTGTGCACTACATGATTTATATGCATTTCCATTGGATCCCAGACCCTTCATGGGTCCTATGGCATCTTTTATTTAATGTAGTATCCATGTTAGGCTCAGGGTGAATCACCTTTGTTACTACTCCTACTCCGATTAGTTCAGGACTTCTCTGTAGGATTGAGGTCACTGCATGGCATCTTCACAGGTCTGTCAATCTGGCTGTTTTTATGTTGCAGGTTCCCAGTCACTCCAGATATCCAGACGCAAGCCTAAATGGATATTGGTGCTTCAAAATAGCTCCTGTCAACATACAATCATACCACAGTGCTGCAAAAAATATGCTTTGTCTCCAGTACTGATTCGCTGTTTTGCCTCCATGTGGCCAGGTCAACCCGTTTGGCCCAGTACAGCTCACCAGCCTTTTGAAAGGCACCTGTCATCCTTTGAGATTCTAAGGACCCACAGTGCTTGCTGAATTGTGGCTGAGTGGATCTCCCCAACAAAACGTACATGCTGTTGGTCTGTGCCACTTGCCCAAAAGGTGCCTGAATTGGACCCCTGCTGTTGCAGCCTTTGGCACTTTCCCAAGCAGCCTGCACGGCTTAAAAATTAACTGATGGCTGGCCATGGCCCTTTGTCAGTGAGCCCAAATGAATTCGAGAGGTTAGACTTTATCACTTGCGCAACATGTGCATAAACCAGCGCAGCTGAAAAATCAATTGCTGGCAGGCCCATGACACTTTCCCAGTGAGCCCATATAAATTTGAGTGGTTAGCCCTTAGCACTTGCCCAATATGTGGCTGAGCGAGTTACACCACTGTAACTTAATCTGCTGCATTTAGATGCTTGTCTGCTGTATGCCCAAGTGCCTGTGTGGCTGCCAGAGATGTTGACCTAAAGTGTGCCTGATCAGCCTACATCGCTGCAGCTGAATTGTGGAGCACCTGAAAGCAGCCCAATATTTGTCACCAAAGACCGGAAGTGGTGTGCATTGCCATCTCAACCATCAGGAGGGCTGCCCAACTGAGCCTTCAACTCACCAACGATCCCAAGTGGATGAGGATCTTGTCACGATCCACTGGACCCAAAATCTAGCCGACTCATCATGTGCCATCGCTCTCCTGACTACCCCTATCCTTGGACTTCCCTGGTGGCCTGCATCTGCTCAAGGGATCAGAGCATGGAACCAGCGCACCCGTGCCTGCGGAGGGAGGAGGCGTAGACTGAAGTACACATAGGCCCGGCCAAGGACTAATGTGAAGACTCACATTGGATGACAGACATAAGAATGAGCACTCGTCCAAGATTAGGGGGGCACTGTACCTCTTTCTGAGACACACACCCTAAGGATAAAATAGAGTGAGGGCTGGGGTAAATGTTGGGAGTATTATAGGTTGTCCTCAATGCTGGAGTCTTTTTTTTGTAATGAAGTTTGATTTACGATGGGTGGGATAGGATGGGGACTGAGACTGAAAATGAGGTGCCTTTCTTTTTTGTTTACGATATCCTGATTTAATAGTATTTAATTTGTCACAACCCAATAAAATGTGTTTATCAAATAGAGAGAGTGAGGGAAGGTGGAGCAGAGGAGGTATCCTTGCCCACGGGACAGTGCCCATGCACCAGAGACTGAGTATCTGAGTTTCTGCAGCATGCAGTATAACACTTCAACATTTGTTGAAGTACTTCTGATTTTATAAAGCTAAGCACTGAGCTGGACAATTAAGGGATTATGCTTTTGGGTGTTTTTTTAGTGGTGAGCCGGTTGTACCCCATTAACTCCCCAGAGAAGCCTGTGGCTGCAAGCCATCACTACCACTGAGAATCAAGTGCGAAAAAGGGCAATATTTGCCTCAGTTGCACGTCCATATAGTATGACAGGCCCTGGGTCATCCGAGGCAAATGGTCCCCACGGCTGAAGTCAAGTAGCCGCTGCTTGCCCAGTATACAAAACAGGGTCTGCCAACCATATTCCACACCCTACAGGGAACACAGCTCTCAAATTCAGTACCTGCACAGAGCCAAAACAAAGCCCCAAGAAATGTACCAACTAGTTCTTCTTCTAACTCACAGGTCATTGAGTCACTTAGACCCGAAGATCAAAATCGAGTGTGATATGATATATCTTCATGGCAGACAAAGTTATCTTGCCCCTGTCGGCAGACGTTCAATTAAGTTTCATATAAGCCATGTGCTCTAAAGGCACAAAAGGCAGGCGAGGTCCAATTGAGCAGAATTTGAATTTTTTAAAGTTCTTTTGTCCATAGTATATATCATAGCTGCCTTTCACACAAGCATTATAAGAAAATATATATATATGTAACTATTGCAAAACACTAAAATCACAAACATCACACACTATAAATGATATGATAGAGTTAAAAGAAAGTCTTATTAAAAACCCTAAAACCTCATAAAGGGTCTTCCTCCAAGGCATGGCAATGCTACTATCTCCTGCTGGGTTTGTTACCTGCCATGGAATTTTGCCCGAACGTCCCAGCTTTTCCTTAACTATAGGCCAATTGCTTTGGGTGCCCCAGTGTAGCTTGCACTTTATGTAACACCAGCATTTGTTGCTTTCTTATAAAAAATGTTCTTAAATGCCCAGTAAATGTATATATTATTTGTAAAATAACAATCAGTAGTTTGTCATTTGACATTCTATTTTCAGTCTTTTTGTTTACAGATATATTTTTTGGATTGATTCTCTGATCCTTAGGCAGAAACCTGGTTTTATCTCGACTGGAGTGAAGGCCATTAGACACGTGATAGCCCCTCCTCCTTTTATCTCCAAAAAGGAGGCCTGGCCCTGTAGAGTGTGATAATCTCTATGGACGCATTCGTGGGCTTGCATACATGATGTGCTGCCGGCCCAAGCGAACCATTTGCTGCCCCATCGGAAGAGAGGACGCACACTTGTTTCTGAGAGAAGACCATGTAAATTCGGCTCTGAAATATTCATGAGCTGCTTCGTAAAAGGTAATGCGGCTTTTACTCAACCGCACCATTTCCGACTCCCTCCCACCCCCCTCATGAAAAATTCAGGTCCATATGCTGATGGCTTTCTGCCAGGCTGGCATCTTGGAAAAGCATGCCTGTGCTTATACCAAGACACTGCATAGGGTGATCCTACCGGCCTGGCCTCCAGCAGCTGCATGTGTTTTAAGCACACTCTTGCTTGCGGGCGGAGGGGGAGTGAAAAGTCACCATATAAGCACTGCGCAGTTTCCAGCCAGGTAGCAGTAAAACCATATATATTCTGCAGTATTGTTTTCTACACCCGCATCTCTTTTGCCTGGTAAAGACGAAAAACACCTAGAATCAGTGGAGAACAGTATACATGTGTGAGTGGGAATAGTGAGGCAGCATCCAGCACTGATGGATTTGGCAATTCGTCTTTGTAAGCTGGGCTTTCCTGCTGAAGCGCTGTATGAAAGTACTGTGGGGGAATAAATCATTAGTTGTACCAGTAATAAGGAAATGTATTTAGAAGTAGGAATGGGGCTGGAACTGATTTTATATTCGCTTTTTAGCTAATGTTTGCCTTTTAAGGTTTGGAACCAGGCTCTGTTATATTGTAGTAATGCACAGCGATCAAATTATAGCGGCCTTTTCCACACCAGCTGGCATCTGTCATTGATTGAACTCTTTTTTGCACTAGTATGCTTTTAGTGAGGGACTATGGTCCATACGCATCAACGCACTTGCCCATAAACAAATGGATAAAACAACCCAAAAAATATTCATTGTGGTGTGACTATTAGCAACATCTTAAATATAAATGGCTGCTGCAGTGATGGCATGGGCTAGGAATGTTATGCTAATGTAGTAACCCCAGTGGACTCATGAAACTAAATTTAAAAAAAAAAAGTTTATTGTTATTTTGGGAAAAATACCGGTGCAAAAAATAAGTCTGCCGTGGAATCAGGACAAAGCAGTAGTTTGAATGTGGGCCTTTCATTAGTTTTGCCATTATTTTTAACAATAACCGTGCACGCCACTTTGGGGAAAATTGTTAAGTCCAAAAAGTTAAAACACAGCTCTGCACTAAACGAATGCGGTAATCGAAGCAAAATAGCAGTGCGGAGTAGCTATGCCGAATCCGGTTTATCGCTGAACTTGCCCTAAGAAAGTAAGCATTTACACTCATACATAGTTATAGCCCTAAAAAACTCTATTAATTTGTATAAGAAATAAAAAGAAAGCCTTACTGAAGGTTACAAGAAGCAAGAACATGTAAAAAAGGGCCCTCGCAGAACAAAAATACAATTTGTTATTCATCACTACCAGTCAACACAAAAAGAGTTATGTGCAAATAACATGAATCACTATAAAATGTGTGTCGATTTCGCAGTATATTACCTAGGGCATAAAAGGAGAAGCAGTCAGTTTACACAATCCCCGAGTACACAGTATTTCGTAATCCTTCTGTTGACCATATTTCAAAGAGACTGCAACTCACGTAAAAATGAGGCTATTAGTGAACCCACACAATGCCTGTCTTATAACTAACAGAGACTAAAAGTAACCCTGCTTGTTTCTACCGGCTGCTCTCCAGACACCGAAATGATAAACTCTGTTGGTGTAACCTCACTTCTTCACTTTACTTGGAGCAAATCATAGAATTTTGGAAACTCTAGAGCTGTAGTAAGGTTTGCTGTCCACTCTCATCATGCACCAGCAATGCGCCAGTTTGACAGGCATCACATTGACTTTAGAAGCGGCTGGCACACTAAGCACTTTTACCACAAGAGCTGTCCGGATAAACTACATTTTCAAACTGACTCACCATCTAACCCCCAAAGACTGCATCGTGGTTTCACGTAAGAAACCAGACCAGTTTTCGCTGGCAGTTTGATGCACATTACAGAAATTGTTATAACATTTATTTGTAAAGCGCACGTTCACCCAGAAGGGTATCTTGCCTCTAAATAACAGATTTTTCTTGTTTCCCATCTTAATGGTACTCATTTTATCGACCTCAGAAGGATGAAAGGTTGAGTAGAACCGACTTCAGAAGGATAAAAGGCTGAGTGCACGTGCTGGGATTTGAACCTGTCACCATGAGGTCAAACACAGGCCCCTACAGTGGATGCATTAGTCCACTAAGCCACCAGACCTGGAGATTTTGAAAGTAACAGACATGGTATTTTATAGGCAATGAGAAAGAGTTTTCAGCCAGCCTAATTCGGATTTGCAAAAAATAAGGCAACGAGAGCCACTAACGAGGATGGAGATTGTGGTCCCAAGGGGCTAAACTATTTCTCATGTTCTCTTCATCAACTATCTTTACCTGGACTGATTCAATCCTTTTGTTTTGTACAGATATCCACATTATCACCCTTATTTATGTACAAAAAGATCAACAGCAATGTGACATCCACATTTGCATCATACTTGCTTGCGGACCAGTGGATGACTGCAAAATATCACAACCTCAACCCAGATAAAACCAAAATCAGCAAAAGATTGCAGCCTACCTAGCAGACCTAGAAGAAGCACCCTATATAACAAACCGAACAAAAGCTGTAGGAATCATTTTAAAGGTAGATCTTACTTTGGAACTAAAAGTAGATAGATACTGTAATGAAATAATCAACAAACAGCCCCAAAATTGTAAGTTGCGTGTTATTCTTCTTGGGGATCCCCTACAGTTCAAACCAGAGCTGTGCTTGTGCTCGCTTTCCTGCACTACTCAAATTGACTGTAAGTAGGAGCCCATAACTCCCTAATCTCACAAAACTCTGTGATGAGGCTACTTCAAAACGTGAAATCCTGGGACCACATAATGCCAACCTTTTATGTCCTTACATGGCTTACAGTGTCTTGCTGCATCGTGTTGAAAGCATTGTGCATAATGCACTGGGCAGAGCATGGAATAAAACCAACATTCCTACAACACATATTTTAGACCCACTGTCCTAGGTGCAGCCTCCAATCCAACAGATTCCTATAACATAAAGTGCCACATTTCAACAGAACAAACCTTAGAAGACAACACCAACAAAGTACAAAACCACCACACCTTCGCGAAGGCCATTGAAAGCTTGGCTCATTCAATTTTCATAATCCCTCTTTGGACCAAGATAGGAAATACCTTCCTTCAAGGCACTATTCCAGACTCCCTAAAGTCTGAGCAGGTAACCCCTATTCTTGAAAAACCCACGGCTGTTCACGCGAACTGAAACAACGTCTACCCAATGTCCAACATTCTGACTCTAGCGAAGCTCTTTGAGAAATGTGTCTATGTCCAACTATGCAACCACACAGAACAATTCAGTCTATTAGACTAATTCCAATTCAGCTTCTGTCGGGGCCACAGCACTGAATCTGCCCTAACACACATAGTTGACGATGTTCTACAAATGCTGGATCATAACTATTCTGGCCTTCTAATCCTCCTCGACCTCTCGTCAGCTTTTGATACAGTCAAACTTGACAGCCTACTAGACTTACTGGAATGCAGGATGGAGCTATCAGGGTTGGTCCTAAACTGGTTTGCCTTGTTTCTCCACAACAGAACTCAAAGAATCAAGTTTAATCAGTCCCTGTCCAATTCCACACCGGTCACTTTAGAGATCCCATAGGGGTCCTCTCTCTCACCAACTCTCTTTAACCTGTTCATGGAGCCCTTAACTGAAATTCTGAAACTATCCAACATCCACTCTCACATGAAAATCTCTTACCCTGAAGATATGAGGTCCATCAACATAACTCTAAAAAAGAAACAAAATTGACTGACCTGCAACCATCTCAAACTAAACAGTATTGTAATGGAATTCCTCTTAATTGCCCCACCCAAATAGTCACCAGACATCGAAGAATGGATGAAGCAACTGGCAGCTCTTAACTGCTTACCTTTTTTGTTTGAAACTGTTTATTGTTTTTTTTGTGTGCCAAATTAGAACAATTCGTACAAACAACGATATATACTGCAGTGATACAAAGTGAGGCACGTAAGAGGTTGAGCATGTTATGCTTTACAGCTCTAAACTGCTCACCTTACGTTATAGATTTCACAAGATCACTGGGAATAATGATTGACAAGAACCTGAACATGCAGAAACACATCAGTAAAGCCACCAAAGGACCGAACTTCCAAATGAACATTTGAAGAAAAATAAAACCCTTCCTCCCTCTTGATGACTTCGAGTCAGATGTTCATGCCCTAGAGATTTCCAGGTTGGACCATGGAAGTGAAAAAGTCTGCAGCCTACCTAGATATAAGTTGACTCCACAAGGGGCCTCACCTAACTCTGCTGCAAGGCTCATCACAGAATCTAAAAGAAACAACCACATCACTCCTGATTTGAAATCTTTAAACTGGCTCCCATATGAGGCAAGGATACGGTTAAAAATTACCTATATGACCCATAAGGCCATACACTTCAACCCACTGAGGTACCTTGCACAACAACTGGAGTTATCTGGCGGCTGCAGATCCTCTAAAGCACCAGCACCTTATTGCTAAAACCACAGAATTTTTCTAAAAAGATCATCTATAACCGAGCCTTCTAGGTTTGCCTTTAGAATTTGGAACTCCTTACCCCCTTTAACAAAACTGAACCCCTCAACTGCATCATTAAAGAAGAGGTCAAGATGCTACTGATGAACACATTTCTGACCTAGAACGCACAAACTCTACTCAGAGGGCAACAAAATGGTACAGTGGCTTCCCCTAAGCTTATTAATCCCTTGTTATGTTCTTGTGTGTCGATCTGTCGTCCTGGCCCTGTGGTGGTCTCCTCCCTGGCCTGGAGAATTAATACATCCTGTATCGCTCTTGAGTATGTTGATATTTGCTCTACCGGTTTCTCCTTTCCTGACCACTTGTAAAGCACTCTTATACCCTCAAGGGTCATGTTTGCGCTATATAAAACTTCATTAATAAATGATGTGCGTGTATGATAAAGCTGGATGAAGCACTACCACATACACTTAAACATGACCATGGTAGTGCAGGCCCTAATTATGTCTAGATTAGACTATGGGAATGCGCTGTACTTAGGCCTCCCTGACTATCTCATTAACAGACTACAGGTGGTTCACAATTCAGCTGCAAGACTGCTGCTCAGACTTCCTCCCAGGTACCACATGACCCCACACCTAAGGGCCCTGCATTGGCTCCAGGTGAAAAAGAGGGTGGCGTTTAAAGTCATGGTCCTCATTTACAAGGCCTTGCATGGGACAGGGGCATGATATCTCAACGAGAGAATCAATACTTACACCCCTGCTTGCACCCTTCGCTCTTCTTCGGCGTGCCTGGCAAAGGTGCCTCACATTGATTGCGTCAGAATGGGTGGGAGCTCCTTTTCCTATCTAGGTCCTCTCTTCTGGAACAGACTCCCACGAGATCTTTGGCTTGTAGACAGCCTTGATGTGTTTAAGAACAAGCTAAAAACCTGTCTTTTTAACAGCTAACCCCTCAGTCTGCCCGATTCCCCATATGCCAGTGCCGGGACACTCGTCGAGTAGCTGTGTGCTTTATAAATTAATATAACATGACATGCATACAGCAGCATCAGATTTTTTGGAGCACAACCACACGACGTCAGAGTCTCAAGTGCCTCTGCCCACTCTTCCCACATGGGTCATACTACAACCAAACCTACATGTCCACCTGTAATCGTTCAGGACAGTTAGCGTGCCATAAAACCTGATGAAACAATAATCCAGGACAGTTAGAGTGCCTTAAGACCGATAAAACAATAGTCCAAATAAGATCATTTTTGCAGACAAGGGTCCAAGGAGCAGTTAAATTTAAAAAAAAAAAAAGCGATGAACAAATGTCAACTTGGTTTGCAGTCTGGAAAACCTCATCATCAAATCCTGAAACCATAACAGAGGAAAAATACATGATCTTGCAGTAACATATAATTTGTAAGTAAGAAAATGAAAAACTGAACTTTGCCTGGAATTGGGTTCCAGGCAAAGAACCAAAGAGATTAAAAAGAACGTGAGAAATAAGTATTTTCATGACCTAGCTCCATGATGGGAATCCTAGTAGACATGTTCCAAATATTTCCTACGGGGTTCAGTTTCAGCGTAGTACCTCTTGGACTTTATATTATGCATGTCCAGATTAGCCAGGGTAGATCCCAGTGATTAAATAATACGATCTGAAACACAGACTATAAGAGGCACACACTAATTCCAACAGAGAACAGGACTTGTTGCCACAGCGGTTCAGTAAGTCGCCCAAAAAAACATATGCCAGCGACTGGATCCTGTTGAAATCATTTGTAGTTGATCAAGCAGAATTTCCGCCATAGTTACCTCTCACTCTAGCGCTGAAAATCTATACCTACATCAGTCGCGCCTTTTAAAGTAAACCGGACAGTGTGAACCTTCAGCTGGAGGTAACTTGTGCTACAAAGAGATTAAATACCAAGAAGAAAAATAACATATAAAGGGACTCAGACACTCACTAGATATATCTGGTTCTCAAAAGAAAAAAGTGGATGACAGGGAATAAAACATGACAGCATGAGCGCCTCAAAACAGACAGGAGAAAGGCAACATTCTCCATGGTCAACTCCACATCATACAGTCAGTCCCCCAGAAGCTGTGCACAAACAAATGCTCAGCGAGGAACACTTTTTAACCCCTTCCATGCTGCGCAAATTCCGCCGCTGTGCTGACGGTTTCTTGCGCGGGCGTGGTCATGACGGAACGGTTCCGTCATGAGCACAGCTCAACCGTGGCTCATGACGGAACCGTTCCGTCATGAGCACCGAAGGGGTTAACCTCAGATGAATGACTCCTGGTCATGTACCTAACTCTACCATACATCCAGCAGATCTTACTGGGCAGAACATATAGATATCCGGTTTCTGCATCTGACAGGAAACCACAGAACACCTCTCAGGCCTTCAGTATAGTACAGGTACACCATATAATCGGTTATTACAATGCTAAAGCCCCGAAGACCCGTGGTCCATATAGGTGAATGTCAGTAAGCGCACAACTGCATGCATCATAATAAACTCCACAAACAACAGAGCACAGTGGACGGGAATGCACACAAGTGTGCCACAAGGCTGATGTGACCAAAATTAGTATGTTGCTGGGCACACAACAGAAAACATTAGACAGAATCCTAACCACACACCCTACGCAGCACAGATGATCCATGTTGATAGCCATCACCTAGCTCACAACTAACCATAATAAACAACAATCACAACCCCCAACAAAACACATTCGACTGAACATGAATCCGAGAAAGTAGGGTCTTGCTGAGCTCAAATAGCACCCCTCTCTACACACGCAATAAACTAGTACTTAGGAACACATAACACACTAATACAAATCCAATACCTACCGGAGACCCCACTCTTATAAGGTACACTGTGGGCCCGGCAAGAAACCATACTCTCAATTGCCTCAGACGCATACCTCAAGCCAGGCGGTGCATAGACTGATTTTTCCCAGATGTTGCATACCCGAATTGGTAAAGACCTCTGGCTACGCACACCAAACACTGTAACATGCATACTAACAAGCAGACTCAAGAACCAGCACATTATGCACACCCACACTGCTTGTTATACCTCACAGACAACCTTAGCGAAACCTATGTGACAGGGCACAAAGAAGGCTGAGATGCGACAGCACCGCAAAGTCAGACTAGCAGCCGAATGTATGTATGCTAGACAAATCTCTTTCACAAAATAGAAGAACCCTGAGACTGTTTTATTTTAGCCTCTCGTGTTATTGGTGTTGCAAGGTTTAGAGAGTTTTTCAGTCACATGCAGTAAATATCACCCCTTCCGGAGTGAGACTATTTGCCCTGGACACCACTAAATCATCCCAAAAACCGTGTAGTTGTCCTTTTTGCACTCTTGGTGAGTTGAATGAGTTATCCATTAAAGAACACTTGAGGTGTGCCAGAGCCAGCATTCCTACCGTGAGTGCCTTGTTAAATAACTCAGCCTTCACAAAGGTGACCCCAGGAGGCGGCGAGGGTCTCACAGACCCATTCTGCATTATAGTAGTCTAATGGTCAAGCAGAAGCGCAGGATCCAGCTGCCCCGCAGTGCTGCAGAGTATGACAGATCGGTTGATGTCGGAAGACTGGGTGGGACCATGGGACCCCCATCACCTTTGTGACTTCACTTCACTGGCTAGCGGCTAGTGGCAGAACTATTCCGATGAAAAAGAAATTATTTGCAAAAGGTCATCATAGAAAAAAAAATCTGATGGAAAGAGAGTCAAGATGTGAGGGTAACTGTGGGTCAATGGCTTGGCTCGTTTTATCAATCGAAACACCTTTTCTGGGTCTGCAGAACCCAGTTTCATACTTGGGGAGACAAACTTTAAACAGTGATGGGAAACTGAACTCACAATGTAGGCATGTGGCATTGGTGTAGCATGAACCTAGCCAAGACAGTGGAGCGCTGCCTCAGGACCTGCGGGTCAAGACTAGCATCTTCCCCTTTAGGAAAAAGACCTGAGAAAGGGGGCCAGAAGCATTAACAGTTTTTCGCCCTGGCGAATGTTGCTCTGTACAAAATGACAGACATCACAAGTGTGACATGCAACAAAATTGTGGTGCTTCAAAGTGACAAATGTCTTTTCAACTTACAATATCAACATTGCGGTTTCCTGTCAATCACAAGGAAAAGGGACAATAAAAAGCTGCCATCCCCCTTCAGGCCGGTGAAAGGATCTCACCTCTATAAACTGATAGTTTGCAGTTACAAAGCGCTGAAAGGTTACCGATTATTCTTGCCATTCAGTAAGCAATAGCAAGTGCGCATCTTTTCACAAGAGACTGCTTCCACAGTGAAAATGACAACTATACCATCCGGGAAAGCAGGCATAAGGTCAATACTGCCTGTGATGTACCTTCCCCAAAGTGGCACTTTTTTGCCATTACAGCCCTACTCCATTTAGGGGACCTGGCTTATGACACCAACACTTTACCAATGCAAATGCAGAGGCCTCCATCTCTGCATTTTCAACTGAACTTAATGATTCACAGAATGAATCCTGCTCCATGAATACAGATGAGTCAGGAATTCTTGGAATCCTTGCGACCGGCCTCTGTGCGCTGTGCCGAATTACTCCATCCAGCACAGTGCAAAGAATAGACCAGGTTGCATCACAGAGGATGTGCAAACACAGCACTGCGGGCAACCTGACTCACTGTTTGATCAGATCCGCCATTTTTTCTGCTGTGTCTATAAGCATAAGCAATAGCACTTTGACACAGTTTGACAGCCAAAAAACAGGCAGCTTACAAAACCTTAAAAATAGGTTCATTTGTACCGTGGTAGCGACACAAGCTTCTTAAGCATAAATTCCATCTTGAAAGTGTTTGATGACATAGGGCCTGGTTTAGAGTGTGGCATAAGTTTACTCCATCACAAAGTGAAGGATATCCCGTCACGTTGATGCTTATTTACTTCTTATATCTTAATACACTTGTAATAAGATGGACAAGATATCTGCCACGTGCAATGGAGTAACCCGTCCGCCAAACTCTAAATCAGGCCCTATATATGATTCCAGCAGACAGGACCTTTCTTGAGTCCATGTCTGACATTACTAAGAAGCGCTGTTTTTTGTTTTTTGCCCAACTTGATCGATGCAAGTCAAGGTTTCCTATATAACTGCCGTTTTTCTATGTCCCTGTATTTCCACACCACTACTGGAGCCACCCGACCACCTCGCCGCCACTGCTCTTTCAGGCACCGACACTGAACAGCTCAGTGGTATCCCTGGACCAAAACAACATCAGAAGTTGAAAATCAAAGCTACACCCAACCTACAAAAGGTTGTGGGAGGGATAGAGTTAAGAAACGGAATACATGTTAGGATACAGCCGCTGGCCTGGTCAGTGAAGTTTGGTTGACGGACTAGGGGTGAAGATTGCTACTGTGCAAATCCTTGGACTACTGTCCTTGTTTCTCCCTCTGCACAGTCTCTTTCTTGACGAGTGTGATGAAATGTGGCAGTATATAAAGGCAGACCACACACAGACACACGGTCCAGCACGAGCTGCAGGTCTGCAATCATGCTGGCATCACCTTCATCCCTGCAGGCAGGTCCACGCTTAACCTAGAAGAGAACCGTGCCATCCTGGGCTTCTGCACGCCTCCTTCTCCAGGGCTCTTGAACTTACTCTATGAGGTGCAGACAGTCCTTGCAATTTGAAAGTGTCAAAAATTCAGACAGTAGAAGCAACGCTTCGGGTGTCGGGCCAATGCCACGCGCTGAGCTCTCACCCCAAAGGATATTTTAAGTGTGAAGCACATTGATGTTACCAAGCACGAGAGGCAGTCTCACGTCACCTGCTCAGCGAGGGGCGCCCTGTCTTCAAGAGTTGCCCACGTGAGCACTTTGATTTTCCTCCGGTGATACGTGTGCATGGCTCGAGGTGTTATACACTGAGTACCGCCAGCATGCATACAAGCTGGCTCAGCGAACATAACCCGCAGGCCCGTATCATAAATGAAATAAGCATCTTGTATGACAGAGGACAGCAAAAAAGAAGCTGGTTTCTAACCTCCATCTAAAAAATTAGTGTAAAAACATTCTGCTTAAATCCCGTGATAACTTAGTACGCTATAATGGCACTATATATACACGCATTAATGTTCTATGAATTCAACGCCAGTGCCAGACCAAAAAAAATCAGGTGTTCAAAATTGGTACGGTGGACTCTTCCAAAAGCATACTTTTCACTGAATTTCACTTTTAATCATTACATTAGTGTCCATAACCTCTCCCGGCTCCAATGCAGAAGCCTTTTTACGTTATTTCAGGCAGCTACTTTTTTTTGTGGCAACCTGGCGCAGAAATAAGCAGCTGCGAGATTTATACAACTAGACTGGATCGGAAAAAAACAAGCAAGCGAAGTCAACAAGTAAAGGCGAGAGAAGGGGTGGATAGAGCCGAGAAAGGTGTGCCCAAGGTCCTGGGAAAACTGATGCCAGTGCGGAACCATTCCGGAGTAAGTACAATCTTAGCAGCCCTTCAAGAAACCCAGCTGAGAATTCAAACACTGGCAGCGGAGTCTCCTCGGACTGTGTGTCACTGTGTACATTATGTATGCGCATCACACACGGACACACCACCGGGTCCGTGCTCGGAAATGCACCGCTGCAGCCTGCAGACCTTCCCGAGCGAGGGCTACGAACTCCCCACGATAAGTGGGGTCCCAGCTGCCGGGCTGGTACCGTGCGCCCCACTACAGTACTCCAGTGACACTAGTTTGCAGATTGCAGCCGGGAGACTGGACTCTGGCTGCTGGAGGAAAGAAGGACCCCCCTTGTCCCTCCCAAGCACCCCGCTTCCGCCCTCGGAGCGCGGATCTGGAGAGCCCTCAGCGGACCTAAGCTAGAGCCGCCTCCTGCCTCGCTCACCTTCTCGGGCTTTCAGCAGCACCGTGTTGGCCACAATGTTTTCAATCTCCATGATCAAGGGTGGTTGGGCTGGCACCGCATCGCTCAGGCTGTGGCAGGGCTGGCGGGAGCCCGGCGCGCGCCGTGCCGTCTCCTGGCGGACTGACCCTTCATGCCCCGGCGCGCGGGGGTGCCTCTGAGGGTTGCGGAGGGTGCCAGCGCTGACTCTTGCAGCGGAGCGGCACTCGCTCCCGGCCCCCACCCGCTTCGGATCGCTGTGGGCCCGCCCTACTCTGGGCTTCCTCTCTGCCCTCTAGTGGGCGGCCCGGGCCGAGGACAGAGTGCCGAGCCGCCACTAACATAGTCTCCGAGTCTCGACAGAGACCGGTCACTTCAGAAAGCATCCCGTAGTGGTGTCCCTCACTGCCCCTCTCAAAGAAAAGCCAGGTAAACGTACTGCAGTGCTTTTTGAAAGCACCGTAAAAGAAAATTAAAATACAGACCGATTTACCTTTTGTAATGACAGAAACTTAACCCTCAGATTGTCCAATATTGGACTGTCTTGAATTTTACCGCCTTAATAAACATTTTTGAGAGTGTTGCAGGAAACTTGTCATTTGTATTAAATCAATGATATTTGTGAGAAAGTGCCATCTTTCTTGCATGGTATGCCCCTACTTTTTGCTGAATTGCTGAATGTACTTTGACTGAGTGTGCCCTGGACTCCTGCCAATCAGGTGCCCAGGGCCTATGTTCCTCCCCTAAAAACCTAAAACCCAAATTGGCAAACCCTGGCCACATGTCAGCCCCTGGTAAATGGTACCCTAGGTACCCAGGGCCTTGTGACCAGGGAAGGCCTCTAAGGGCTGCAGCACTCATTGTGCCACCCTTAGAGGCCCTGTACCCTTACACACACACACTGCCCTTGCAGGCTGAGTGTCTGGGTACAAGACAAAACAAAGTCGACATGACACACATCCCTGTGCCATGCCCACCACCTACACTGACCTGGCCTACATCAGCCACCCCTCTAGCTGGGTGCCCTATGCCAGTGGCGTGGCCACAGGAGCAGGAGCCCTATGCCCCTACAGTACCCAGGTCCATTCCTGGGCACTGTAAGTGCAGTGCTGCCAGTTAAGAGTACATGGTGCTGAGAGCTTGTCAAACACAAACTCCACACCACCATAATGGCAACACTGAAGACTGAGAAGTTTGGTATCAAACTTCTCAGCACATTAAACCCACACTGATGCCAGTGTGGGATTTAATGTACCAAGCACCCCAGAGGGCATCTTAGAGATGCCCCCTGAAACCTAACATACAATCCACATCTGGTCTGAGAGCCTGCCTAGGCTGCCACACAGCAGACATGATGCTGGACCCCTGGGTAGGAGAGCCCCTGCTCTCCTGGATCTGCAACAATGCACATCCTGGGCGAGGTGCTAGATCTCCTCCCCCAGGATGGGCAGGGGGAAGCTTCAAAGGCATGCCGCCTCTGTGAGTTTCCCAGACCACTGCAACCCCCCACTCTGGCGGGAAGCTTGGCCGGAAACCCCAAATAAGGACAGGGGATGTGCCAGCCTGCCAACCCCACCCCTCAGGTGGGGGAGGCGAGGTGAAGCACATCTCCGGGCTCTCGCCATCTTGAAGATGGGAAGCCCTGCCCAATCAGGACTAGGCTACTGCCCCCCTCCCACAGGAGAGAGGCAGGATAGGGGGTGTACCCACCCCAGGACAGGGACCCATTAGTCCCTGCCCTTCACCTACCTGTAATGCCACTAAATCTAGTATTTACGGGCACCCTGAACCTTCCTTTTCCCAGATTCCAGATTCCGAAATACAAAGAAGAGCAAGAAGAAAGAAGACCTGCCCTGCAGCTGCTAAGAAGAGGAAGACACCAACTGCTTTGGCCCCAGCCCTACCGGCCTGTCGACCCTCGAACCTGCTCCTGCTCCAACCCGGCATCTCTTGTGGCCAGCAACCTCACAAACCCCGGCGGACCTGTCTACCTTTTGGCTCTAAGCACCTGGGACTCCCATGAGTAGAGGCTCTACTCAAAATCTGCTTCTAATCCCTGGCATCAGTCCGGGACCGCAAACCCTTCACACTCTGCACCCGCCAAGCCTGGCCTGTGCCGGAGTGAACAAAGACCACGAGGACGACCCCACGGCGACTGTGACCCCGAGTCCGGCACCCAAGGACTTCCCTCGACGCTCCTGACGACTCCTGCAGCCTCAGAACCAGGTGCCCCCCCAACAGCGATCAACAGAGAGTAAGATTTCCCGACACCAAAAGGCACCCCTGCACCCCACGGCCCCCTGTGCCCAACTCCGGGGTACCTACCTATCCTCCAACTACCCAACTTACCACTCGAAGTGGTGGTGGCACCTGAAGAATCTTCGTCCCCGAGCTTACAGTCTTTTTCTAAACCGGAGCTTTCCCATTGAAGCCAATTGAGCGCCCAAAGGCTCAAAAGCACCCTGCACTCAGCCGCCCGAGTGGCCCTGGCAGTGCAACCTCTACACCTATCTACTTCCCCATTTGCCCTGAGCAAGTGACCACGAGCCCAGCTCCCACAGCCGCGTGGCCTGCTAGTCAGCAGCCACCAACCAAGACCCCCCTGCCTCCCATAGGATAACCTTGGGCCTAACTCTCTCTGCACCTGGCTGCCCCTGTGCCGCTGATGGTGTAATAACTGTACCTACCTGACCCTGGGAGACCCCTGAGTCTATGCCCAGAACCTTAACTCTGCCAGTCGAGTACTTACCTTAAAGCCGATAACTCAATTTTCTCCATAGGGTAACATTGACTGTTTTTTCCTGAAATTTCTTCGAAGTGTGGACTTTTCAAAACTTAAAATATTCAACAAAAATCAGCCGAGTAACGAAAACGAAAATACTCACCTGCTATTAGGTGAGCTCCCAGTGCTGGATCTTGGTACCCAGCACTGACTCTGAAAAATATTCACAGCCGTACTTACCAGTAACCCAATTTTCTTCCGTAGGAAACCATTGACTGTTTTTCTGTGAAATTTCTTCTGTCGATTTCTGCAAACTTTAAATATTCTTTAAAAATCGTATAAATTGTGAAAACGTAATTACTTACCTGTTTTGGATAAAGGTCCCAGTACTGAGTCTAAGCACCCAGTACTGGATTACAAAAGTAACGAGAACATACTATACCTGCAACTTGAGTTTTCTTCCATAGGGAATCATTGACTGTTTTCTATGAAATATTTTTTAAGTGTCAACTTTTAAAATAGCAAAATATTGTCTAAAAATCATAACAATAACTAAGTTGACTTTTATCACTTGATTCTAAGTACTGACCCAGGACTGAATCTAGGATCCACTCCTGGAATCCCAAAAGTAATCCTAAAAGGAAACAGTTGCAATTAACTTGAAACTTCCATTGAAATCAATGCATGATTGTGTTTAAAATTGTGTTGCCTTGGTATCCTCCCTATCTCCCCATTTGGTCTCAGTTTTCCCCCGGTTAGTTGACTGTATTGTGGGCACTCCTGGTCTCAGGGATGGCCCCGGGGGCTTCGCGCACCACTCTATTGCTGTCAAATCTGAAAGGCCTTATGGCCGGCTTCTTACAGGCGTGACTCGTCTAATGGCGGTTAAGCCACCCCTTATCGGATAGGCCCCTGTTGAGAGTCACTGCGCTCCCATCGCCCTAGGCCCCCCGCCACTGCATGCTGGAGGTGTGACCATGAGCGGCTGGAAGAGAAGTGGGAAGGGTGGGACTCCCGCCCGGAGATGGCGTGTTTGGATGTTGCTTCTCTTCAGGGGGCGGGGGTGGCGGCGCAACTACAGTAACTATATGTCAGGCATAGGAGGCACAAAGGGGTTTCCACTCCCGATATCCTGCACCAAGCTGGTCCTACAGCGGGGGATGTAGCCATTCTTTGAGCCTGCTGCTGGCCTACGGCAACCCTGCGATTGTTCTTCTCCACTGGTATACCCTGGAGATGTCACTAGGTGGGGAGATTTGGGGCCGAGGGACCTTGAGCATGATAGAACTGTACTTACAGCTATACCTGGGTCGTGGCATATCTTCTTGATCGGCTGGGCCTTCGCCCTTTGTTAATTGAATGTGGTAGCTGCCGGCCCCTGTGGTTGTAGGCGAACCAGCTGTGTACTGCTACAGGAGTGCTCCTTTAAACTCAATAAAACGTTGTATATAATAATAAAAAAAAAAATTGTGTTGCCTATTGCAACCACTTGTAACTTTCTACAAAAGTCAATTGCATATTGCTAAAGTATTTATATAAAGCATCTCATTCTGAGAAAGTATATTTTAATACCTATTGTTGGTTCTAAAATAAAACAAGCATATCGTTTTTTATATATAAACCATTGGCCTAGAGTTCAGTTATTGAGTGTGTGAGACCATTTGCTGACTGAGTGTGTGCAACAAATGCTTTACACTGTCCTCTGATACTGCCTTACTGCTCGACCAAGCTACCACTTTAGAGAGTAAGGTTATATCTAACTTTAGCCTCTGCCAAACCTCTGGGGACTGTGGACTCTGTACACCCTGTACCTATTTGGGAACAGTATATACAGAGCCACTTTCTCACATTGGTGGATCAGCGGTGGGATACAAACTTGCATTTGTTGGACTACTTGGTTACCATCTGATCACACGACAGAACTCTTAAAATTGCCTTTAGAATTCTGATTGGTCTTTTACAAAATACTAAAAGTCTTGCTAGGGCCTTGCTTAAGTCCCATTAGAATTTTAGAAAAATAAAAGTCACTATAGTCAGGTTAGAGGATTAGAACTGTCAGGTTAGAATGACTCAAACAAACCCACTTATTAGTGAAAATAATAACATGGACCTGGTGAAGGAGCTCGACCTCACACCTTACTTACACTTGTCTTTCAAGGAATTGAGGTCCCTATGCAAACTTAAAAATATACCAATGGGCCTGCATCCAACCAAACTAGGGCTCCAGGAGCTCTTGGCTGAGTAAGCTAAGGACCACCCATCTGAACATGGTGATGGCCAGTCAGATGATGAAAGTAAAGAAGAGGTGGTGAATAATAACCCCCCCCCCCCCCCACACACACTATTCCCTAGGGAGGAGAGGGCCCCCATACCCTTCAATCCAAGAATTAGCATCTGGGGACCTAGAGATCACACAGGTGGCTCTGGTACCAGAGAGATCACTGGGGGACCCACCAGTAAAGAGGACAGCCTTGTAAGGCTGGCCAAAAGATTAGAGCTAGAGTCCAGGCTCCTGGCTCTAGAAAAAGAAAGGAGAGAGATGGGTTTAGCACCCATCAATGGTGGCAGCAATAATAAAAACAAGAATAGGGAGGAAACTTCTGATCCTAAAATCCCCAAAGGGATTGTCCCTAAATTTGAGGAAGGTGATGACATCACCAAATGGTTCACAGCATTTGAGAGGGCTGGTGAAATAAGAAGAGTAAAGAAACCTCTCTGGGTGGCACTCCTGTGGGAACTGTTCTCTGGTAACTGCAGAGACAGGCTTCTGACCCTCTCTGGGCCAGAAGCAGGATCCTATGACCTCATGAGGAAGACTCTGATTGAGGGATTTGGATTCACTACTGAGGAATATAGAATTAGATTCAGGGTGGCTCACAAAACCCAGACCCAGTCTTGGATTGATTTTGTAGACTTCTCAGTTAAGACACTGGATGGTTGGTTAGCTGGACATGGTGTGCAGGATTTTACTGGATTGTACAATTTATTCATGAAGGAACATTTATTAAGTAACTGCACTAATGAAAAGTTGCATCAGCATTTGGTAGACCTAGGTCTAATTTCTCCCCAAGAATTGTGAAAGAAGGCAGACCACTGGGTCAAGACTAGGGTGACAAGGACAGCCACTGGGGATGACCAGAAGAAAGTTGTCACAAAGACTCCCCAGGGGAAAGGTGCTGAGAATCCCCAAGATAAAAAGTCTGAGTCTTCCAAAGGGCCCCAAAAACCTGTTCAGGTGGGTGTGGGACCCAAACTACTCCCTATGTGCCTCAACCCTATAGGGGGAAGAACTTTGATCTCTTAAAGGCCTGGTGTAATAACTGTAAGAGGTCAGGACACCTAACTGTAGATAAGTCTTGCCCCACAACAAAGCCCTTAAGGCACCCACTACAGCTACTCCTGGGGCAGCAAGCATACAGATGGGATCAGAAGTGTACCCTGAGCAAATCTGGGAACACACTGAAGCAAGTCTAGTCTCACTGTGAGAAGTGGAGTTTGCCATTGTAGCTGGGTGGCCACCCAACTTAAAGAAATATTTGCAATACCCCTGGGTGAATGGAACTAGGGTAGAAGCTCTGTGGGATACAAGTGCTAGTGTCACTATGGTGAGAGACACACTGGTTTCCCCTGAGCAATATTTGATTGGGAAGTCTTACCCAGTCACCAATGCTGACAGTGTCACCACTAGTCATCCCATGGCCATGGTGATATTAGGCGGGGGGGGGGGTTACTGTCCTGAAACAGGTAGTGGTCTCCAAAGTTGCCAGCTGCCTTTCTGCTTGGAAATGATCTGGAAACCTCAGCCTGGGCTGAGGTTGAGCTAAAGGCCCATGCAGCCATGCTGGGCATCCCTGAATTGGTGTGTGTGCAAACCAGAGCACAGAGCAAGAGGAAGGGTGAAAAAGTAGGTCTGTAGCCTGAAATAATGGCCCAGCCACCCAAGAGAAAAGGTAAGCAGACTGGGGAACCAGCTTCTGTACAGCAAAACATTCAGGACCCCTCTCCACAGGGAGAGGATTTGGATACCCCTAAGGGAACTGAGCCCAAGCAAAGGGAGATGTCAGTGGTACCCACAGAGCTTATTGGGAAGAGGGATTACTGTATGCTGAGGCAAGAAACCCCACTCCTGGAGCCATCAGGAGGGTGGTAGTGCCACAGAAGTACACAGAGTTCCTCCTAACTTTGGCTCATGACATCCCCCTAGCTGGACATCTGGGGCAATCCAAAACTTAGGAAAGGCTAGTGAGTCACATTTACTGGCCCAGATGCACCAAAAGGTGAAGGAGTTTGTCAGCTCCTGTGTTACCTGTCAAGCCAGTGGCAAGACAGGTGGCCACCCAAAGGCCCCCCTCATCCCACAACCAGTGGTGGGGGGTACCCTTTGAAAGGGTAGGAATGGACATTGTGGGTCCACTTGAACCACCCACAGCCTCAGGGAACCAATTTATTCTAGTAGCAGTGGATCATGCTACTAGGTACACTGAAGCAATTCCACTTAGGACTACTACAGCTCCTGCAGTAGCCAAGGCCCTCCTGGGTGTCTTCACCGGGGTAGGGTTTCCTAAGGAGGTGGTTTCAGACAGAGGTTTCAACTTCATGTCTGCTTACCTGACACACATGTGGAAGGAGTGTGGAGTGCAGTACAAGTTTACTGCACCCTACCATCCACAAACCAATGGCCTTGTTGAGAGATTCAACAAGACATTGAAAGGTATGATCATGGGTCTCCCTGAAAAACTCAAACGGAGATGGGATGTCCTGTCACCATGCCTGCTTTTCGCTTACAGGGAAGTACCACAGAAGGGAGTAGGTTTCTCACCCTTTGAACTTCTGTTCGGTCATCCTGTGAAGGGACCACTTTGTCTTGTGAAAGAGGGATGGGAGAGGCCTCTTCAAGAGCCCAAACAAGACATAGTGGACTATGTGCTTGGCCTAAGGTCCAGAATGGCTGAGTACATGGAAAAAGCATCCAAGAACCTTGAGGCCAGCCAGGAGCTCCTGAAGCACTGGTATGACCAAAAAGCTGCACTGGTTGAATTTCAACCTGGGCAACAGGTGTGGGTTTTGGAGCCAGTGGCACCAAGGGCCCTCCAAGATAAATGGAGTAGCCCTTACCCTATCCTAGAAAGAAAGAGTGAGGTCACCTATTTAGTTGACCTGGGCACTAGCAGGACACCCAAAAGGGTTATCCATGTGAACCGCCTTAAGCTCTACAATGACAGGGCTGACATGCTGATGGTGACTGATGAGGAACAGGAAGCAGAGAGTGAACCTCTCCCTGACCTCATCAACAAGGTGAAAAGAGAGAGTTGAGGTTCTGTGTAGACTATAGAGGGCTCAACTCTGTCACCAAGACAGATGCTCACCCTATTCCAAGAGCAGATGAGCTGGTAGATAAATTAGGGGCAGCCCAATTCCTCAGTACCTTTGACTAAACTGCAGGGTACTGGTAGATTGGCATAGCCCCAGGAGCAAAAGAAAAGACAGCATTCTCCACCCCTGATGGGCATTATCAGTTTACTGTGATGCCCCTTGGGTTAAAGAATGCCCCTGCCACCTTCCAGAGGTTGGCGAACCATGTCCTGGCTGGGCTGGAGTCCTTTAGTGCAGCTTATCTTGATGATATTGCTGTCTTTAGCTCCACCTGGCAGGATCACCTGATCCACCCTGGGAAGGTTTTAGAGGCTCTGCAAAATGCAGGTCTCACTATCAAGACATCCAAATGCCAGATAGGGCAGGGCACTGTGGTGTACTTGGGCCACCATGTATGTGGAGGCCATGTACAACCCTTACAACCCAAGATCCAGGCCATCCTGGACTGAGTAGCTCCAACAACCCAGACCCAAGTCAGGGCATTCCTTGGCTTGACTGGGTACTACAGTAGATTTGTGAAGGGATATGGGTCCATTGTGATCCCCCTCACAGAACTCACCTCCAAGAAGATGCCCAAGAAGGTTAACTGGACAGTTAGTTGCCAAAAGGCTTTTGACACCCTGAAAGAAGCAATGTGCTCAGCACCAATTCTAAAAGCTCCAGATTATGCCAAGCAGTTCATTGTGCAGACTGATGCCTCTGAGCTAGGGATAGGAGCGGTCCTATCCCAGACCAATGATGAAGGCCAAGACCAAACTGTTGCTTTTATAAGCAGGAGGCTACACCCCAGAGAGCAGCGTTGGAGTGCCATTGAGAGGGAGGCCTTTGCTGTGGTTTGGTCCCTGAAGAAGTTGACGCCATACTTGTTTGGTACTCACTTCCTGGTTCAAACTGACCACAGACCTCTTAGATGGCTAATGCAGACGAAAGGGGAAAATCCAAAACTACTAAGGCGGTCCATCTCCCTACAGGGAATGGACCTTGAAGTGGAACACAGACCAGGAACTGCCCATGCCAATGCAGATGGACTTTCCAGGTTCTTCCACTTAGACAATGAAAACTCCATAGGGCAAGGTTAGTCTCATCACCTTTCGTTTGGGGGGGGGGGGGGTTCTGTGAGAAAGTGCCATCTTTGTTGCATGGTATGCCCCCACTTTTTGCTGAATTGCTGAATGTAGTTTGACTGAGTGTGCCCTGGACTCCTGCCAATCAGGTGCCCAGGGCCTATGTTCCTTCCCTAAAAACCTAAAACCCAAATTGGCAAACCCTGGCCACATGTCAGCCCCTGGTAAATGGTACCCTAACCCACACACACTGCCGATCGGGACGCAGTGCTCCGGGCGGCGAGGGCAGCAGCACCACTACGGGTGGACAACAACCAAATTATGATCTTCCCAGATTATGCCCGAGCAGTACAACAGCAAAGATCCTCCTTCCTGGATGTAAAGCGGAGACTGCGAGACAATCAGATTCAATATGCTCTGCTATTCCCAGCCCGCCTAAAGATCCTCCACAACGGGGCGTCCCTCTTCTTCACGTCTGCGGAAGCCGCGCACGACTGGGCGGACCAGCACTGTCCGCGAACCTACAACCCTCACTCTCAAAGGGGCGCACCGTTCAAAACTGTTCGTACTCGGAAACGCCCCAAGAAGACCCGTAATCTCGAACCCAGATTGACAGGGGGTTCTCATGATTCGCCCAACCTTGAACAAATAATGCGGGAACGACGTGAGGCTCTGCAGGCAGCCATCGACCTATGTTCTCCGCGACCTTCGGAGTCTGTGGACCGACCCCCACACCTGTTCTCATCAGACGGCGATAACGACAGCGATGACACCATCTCGGGACCTGACCTGGCGGCACTTCCCCATGCCACCCCGCAAACCGCGGATGGGCTGCTGGATGGTCTGATCTCTCGTGCCTCACCCTGAAGTGACTTGGACTTACAAACTGTCGCACTATATCCTTTCATGTGAAGTTCACCTTATACACATTATCTCATACGCAGGAGCCGACACCTTGCATGCGACGCGCATTACCTTTTTCTACATGCCCACTCACCGTGTGACCTCGCACTTGCACACCGTCACCCCCTATCACATAGAGCAGTTCTCCCCCCTGGTGTTACGGGAGGAAGTTTGGACACACCGTTTCCTAAACGATGAGTCCTATGTATTGGGACAGTTTCCCGCATCCCCGTGCGTTGTTACCACCCCGGTTCGAACATGTCCCACCCAGCCATGGGGCCTTATGTCACCGACTGACCGCTTGGACAGTCCCCCAGTCTAATCACTCCTCTCGGGCGCGGCGCATCCCTAGGTGTTCACTTGAAACCCTGCTCATCGAACACCTGACCCGACCCTTCCACAGACCAGACTCCTCATGACACAGGTGACGAATAACACAAACATCCACATACTCACGCTCAATACCCGTGGCCTACACACCCCGCGTAAGCGCTATGCGGTATATGCTTATGCGAAGCGACAGAAAGCGTCCATTCTTTGCCTGCAGGAAACCCACCTTAACTCAGCTGAAGCAGGCAAGCTGCGAGCAAAGTGGCGCGGACTCCTCTGCGCCACGACATACTCCTCGTTTGCCCGAGGGGCACTGATATGGATCCGCCCGGGTACCCCTTTCCGGGAGCTTAGTCGGGTGGTGGACGAAGACGGCAGATTCGTTCTACTGGAGGGGCTCTTGGACGGGAGGGCGGTCCTCTTGGGGAGTATTTAGCCCCGAACGTCGATCAGGATAAATTCTGGGACCGACTTACGAACGCTCTAGCCCAATTCACGCATGTGCCCTGGATATTGGGCGGAGATTATAATTGTATCCTAGATCCACTACTAGATCGGTCGCATCCCCCGCCTCCGCACTCCTCCGCCTTCAGACACATCGAGCGCTTTAAAGCCTGGGTCGCACATTGGTCGCTCACAGACGCATGGAGATTACACCATCCTCAGGCCCGTATTTATTCTTTTCATTCCATCCCGCATGACCTGCGAGTTCAACTCGACCGTTTCCTTTGTACAGCAACGCTACTCCCGCAAATATGCCACTCGGACTACTTGGGTAGAGTCGTCTCGGATCACGATGCGCATCTGCTTAGTCTTCAATGGAGAACTCCGCGACCCCCGGTCCCCACATGGCGATTGGCACGGGAATACCTCACAGACCAGGTTTTCAAGCACGCACACCAAAGTAGCATTACAGAATACTTTACGCATAACACAGGGACTGCGTCATCGCCCCTGGTCGAGTGGGATGGCTTCAAGGTGGTAGCTCGCGGGGAGTGTATCCGGCAGAGAGTGGGGATAAGACGTACCTTGGAGCAAGCCTTAGAGAAGGCGGAACAACAATTGGCCACGGCCACGAAAGCGGCTGATCAGTCGGTGGTAACAGCGGCCCAAGTCGCCCAAGCCAAATCGGCATATCAGGTGGCGTGTGTGGATTTTTGACGCCACAACTTTCGGTCTTATGCGTCCCGTATGCACAGAGACCGTGATAAAGCGGGCACGCTATTTGCATGGCTCGCCAGGCAGGATGCTGAGGTCCGGCCCATCACTGCGATCATAAACTCTCGGGGCACCTTGGTACAATCCCAGGATGAGATCCTCCAGGCCTTTTATCACCATTATTCGGCGGTCTACACTGCCCCCTCATCTCTCGCTCCAGGGGCCATCGATCACTTCCTCGACCCCCTATCCCTCCCCCAGATTTCGGCTACAGACCGGAAGGGGCTGGATGCCACGATCCAAGCCACTGAGATTACAAGTGCGATTCGTGCTCTGGCCCGTGGTAAGGCCCCCGGTCTAGACGGGTTCCCACTGGAATACTACTCCACCTTTGCCCCTTCGCTGACTCCCCGCTTATCAGCAGTACTGGACTCGGCACTCAAGCTTGGTCAACTGCCCCGTTCCATGAGAGCGTCGGTGATCGTGAAATTCCCGAAACCCGACCGAGACCCCCAACTCCTAGCCTCCTATCGCCCCATAACGCTACTTACGGCGGACTGCAAAATTTGGGGGAAAATTTTAGCAGACAGGTACTCGCAAGTCATTCGTCCGCTGGTCCACCCTGATCAATGTGGTTTTGTCCCGGGAAGGAACACCTCTCACAGTATTCGGCGCCTTTTTCACATCCAGGACCAACTGGGCGATCACTACCCGCGGACGGCGTGCCTAATTCTGGATCTTGAAAAGGCGTTTGACACCCTCACATGGCAGTTCCTATTCGCCACCCTCGGACGGGCGGGACTAGGTCCCACGCTCTTAGCCTACACTCGTCTCCTCTACACCGATCTCACCTCTCGGGTCCGTCTCGGTCGCTACATCTCCCCGGAATTCACTATACACAGAGGGACACGACAAGGGTGTCCCCTCTCACCCTTATTATTCGCGCTCGCGGTGGAACCCTTGGCTATCCGGCTACGCCGGGACGGGCAAGCTTGGGGTATTCCACTGGCGGACGTTATCCACTGCCTATCCCTGTACGCGGACGACCTCCTCATATATCTGCGAGATGTGACGGCGGATCTCACTACACTCGAGACCGCTCTGACAGAGTTCTCGGAGGCCTCAGGCCTGCAAGTGAACTGGGACAAGTCGATGGTATACCCTCTCCACCCGGATGCCCCCTCTCAGGACATCTGGATCGGGAACCGGAAACTATTGTGGGCAGCAGAGGGCCCCCGATACCTCGGGATTCGTTTATACCACTCCCCAGTCGACCTCTACGAAGGTAACCACTGCAGGGCGCTTGCGGGGATACGGTCCTCCATTGGATTCTGGCGGAACCTCCCGCTGGCCCCAATAGGCCGAGTAGCTTTGGCTAAGATGATTCTAGTTCCGCGGCTTTTATATTATTTTGCTAACCTCCCGGTCATCCCACCCCGCTCCTTCTTTAGAGACTTGGATACACTCCTCAGCTCTTTAATATGGGGTAAAGGGCGGCATAGGATCGCACTAGCAAAGCTGAAGTTGCCCACGACGCAGGGGGGGCTTGGCGCGCCATCGTTTGAGGCCTACTTTCTAGCATCACAGCTTCAGTGGCTTTCGTATTGGACGGCAGACAGATATACACTCGAAACACATACAATCACGGGTCGTATACCCCTGCCGGAGCTGCATCGTCTGCTTCTACCTGGATTCCGTCCTGCGCGTACCTACCCCCTACAGGTTGATATAGCCCGGAAGTGCATTCAGCGCATACACCGCATGGCGACGGATCACCCCCCATACACACCATTACTGCCACTAGTCGGCTGGCCCAGACATAAGGGGTTCTTTACTCCTGCTATGCTTCGGGAATGGACGTCTAGAGACATTACCGGGGCGGAGGCACTGTTTGAAGGGGGACAGCTCCGGCCATACCGACAGGTTATGGGCGAATATGACTTACCCCCTGGGCAGTTCCTGATACACCGACAACTCCTTGGCTGCTACCGACCATACTCCGATCTCGCACTGGGGGAACCTCCCACTCACCCTGTTCTACATTCAATCTTGCGAATGGGATCAGGTCGTCATCTCATCACATGGCTTTACAAATCTATCCGGGAACTGGCACCCCCACTGCTGGGATCTCTTCGGGTTCTGTGGGAGGAGGAAGCGGGACGATCGTTTCATGATGACGAGTGGAACAGAGCCATAGAGTTCCACAAAAAAGTCTCCAGGAACGCTCGGTTCAAGAATATACAATTTCATATCCTACATAGGGCATACCTAACGCCTGCGCGCCTTCAACGTTTTTTCCCCGACACGACCTTCTTTTGCCCTCGCTGTCAGGCGGGAGATGCCGCCTTCTCACACATGTTCTGGACCTGCCCGGGCATTCAGACCTACTGGTCATTTATCCACACGACGCTCAGGGATCTCACCGGACTGCCCCACCTAGCTACCTGGGAGGGCTGTGCACTCGGTATTCTGGGAGAGAGGAAACGACACAAAATACCTATGCACTTTGTCTTCCTAGCACACCTACTGGCCAAACGCTGTATAGCCATGCAATTGCGGGCCCCCTCAGGTCCCCCGATTGCGGCATGGGTGGGGGCGGTTCTCAAGTGGGCGGCGGCCGAGGAAGACGCAATCCGGGAGGAAGAAGCCAAAGGTATACGTAAGGTCCCAATTTCCCTAGAATGGGCGCTCCTGCTGCACCAATTTAGGCAGTCCCAGACTCCAGAGACCCCGGTCATTGACTTACAAGACCCCAACACTATACCACTTTGCACCATACAGTCCCCCGAGGTCGGAGACCCCCCCCTCCACCACCCTCCGCGCTCCCCTCAGATACATCGGGTCTGGCTCTCCCTAGTGGGAATGCTCCACAGTAATCCATATTAGCCCGCATTCACACTCCCCCCTAGGTGAATAGTGGCTGCCTGACAGAGTGGGCAATAACGGACTCATGGTATACGCCTCGCCCCGACGCTAAGCACCCCATGGCACTCCCCAGTTCAGTTCTCTCCCCTAGTTTTTCTTTCACTGGCACAGACCTGCTATACCGCAGACCACGCTCACACCAACCACGGTGTGAATGTAATCTTACACTCAATGATGGTCTATCCTGCTATGTATATGCTGCAGTCATTTATGTGAAACGTGATAATTGTCAACTTTTAAAACTAAATGCCAATAAAAAGAATTTTCAAAAAAAAAAAAAACACACACACACTGCCCTTGCAGGCTGAGTGTCTGGGTACAAGACAAAACAAAGAGTCGACATGGCACACATCCCTGTGTGCCATGCCCACCACCTACACTGCCCTGGCCTACATCAGCCACCCCTCTAGCTGGGTGCCCTATGCCAGTGGTGTGAGCACAGGAGCAGGAGCCCTGTGCCCCTACAGTACCCAGGTCCATTCCTGGGAACTGTAAGTGCAGTGCTGCCATTTAAGAGTACATGGTGCTGAGAGCCTGTCAAACATGAACTCCACAGCACCATAATGGCAACACTGAAACTGAGAAGTTTGGTATGCCAGTGTGGGATTTAATGTACCAAGCACCCCAGAGGGCATCTTATAGATGCCCCCTGAAACCTAACCTACAATCCACGTCTGGTCTGAGAGGCTGCCTAGGCTGCCACACAGCAGACATGTTGCTGGACCCCTGGGTAGGAGAGCCCCTGCTCTCCTGGGCCTGCAACAATGCACATCCTGGGCGAGGTGCTAGATCTCCTCCCCCAGGATGGGCAGGGGGAAGCTTCAAAGGTATGCTGCCTCTGTGAGCTTCCCCAGGCCACTGCAACCCCCCACTCTGGCGGGAAGCTTGTCCGGAAACCCCAAATAAGGACAGGGGATGTGCCAGCCTGCCAACCCCACCCCTCAGGTGGGGGAGGCGAGGTGAAGCACATCTCCGGGCTCTCGCCATCTTGAAGATGGGAAGCCCTGCCCAATCAGGACTAGGCTACTGCCCCCCTCCCACAGGAGAGAGGCAGGATAGGGGGTGTACCCACCCCATGACAGGGACCCATTGGTCCCTGCCCTTCACCTACCTGTAACGCCCCTAAATCTAGTATTTAGGGGCACCCTGAACCTTCCTTCCCCAGATTCTGAAATACAAAGAAGAGCAAGAAGAAAGAAGACCTGCCCTGCAGCTGCTAAGAAGAGGAAGACAACAACTGCTTTGGCCCCAGCCCTACCGGCCTGTCGACCCTAGAACCTGCTCCTGCTCTAACCCGGCATCTCTTGTGGCCAGCAACCTCACAAACCCCGGCGGACCTGTCTACCTTTTGGCTCTAAGCACCTGGGACTCCCATGAGTAGAGGCTCTACTCAAAATCTGCTTCTAATCCCTGGCATCAGTCCGGGACCGCAAACCCTTCACACTCTGCACCCGCCAAGCCTGGCCTGTGCCGGAGTGAACAAAGACCACGAGGACGACCCCACGGCGACTGTGACCCCGAGTCCGGCACCCAAGGACTTCCCTCGACGCTCCTGACGACTCCTGCAGCCTCAGAACCAGGTGCCCCCCCAACAGCGATCAACAGAGAGTAAGATTTCCCGACACCAAAAGGCACCCCTGCACCCCACGGCCCCCTGTGCCCAACTCCGGGGTACCTACCTATCCTCCAACTACCCAACTTACCACTCGAAGTGGTGGTGGCACCTGAAGAATCTTCGTCCCCGAGCTTACAGTCTTTTTCTAAACCGGAGCTTTCCCATTGAAGCCAATTGAGCGCCCAAAGGCTCAAAAGCACCCTGCACTCAGCCGCCCGAGTGGCCCTGGCAGTGCAACCTCTACACCTATCTACTTCCCCATTTGCCCTGAGCAAGTGACCACGAGCCCAGCTCCCACAGCCGCGTGGCCTGCTAGTCAGCAGCCACCAACCAAGACCCCCCTGCCTCCCATAGGATAACCTTGGGCCTAACTCTCTCTGCACCTGGCTGCCCCTGTGCCGCTGATGGTGTAATAACTGTACCTACCTGACCCTGGGAGACCCCTGAGTCTATGCCCAGAACCTTAACTCTGCCAGTCGAGTACTTACCTTAAAGCCGATAACTCAATTTTCTCCATAGGGTAACACTGACTGTTTTTTCCTGAAATTGTGGACTTTTCAAAACTTAAAATATTCAACAAAAATCAGCCGAGTAACGAAAACAAAAATACTCACCTGCTATTAGGTGAGCTCCCAGTGCTGGATCTTGGTACCCAGCACTGACTCTGAAAAATATTCACAGCCTTACTTACCAGTACCCCAATTTCTTCCGTAGGAAACCATTGACTGTTTTTCTGTGAAATTTCTTCTAAGTGTCGATTTCTGCAAACTTTAAATATTCTTTAAAAATCGTATAAATTGTGAAAACGTAATTACTTACCTGTTTTGGATAAAGGTCCCAGTACTGAGTCTAAGCACCCAGTACTGGATTACAAAAGTAACGAGAACATACTATACCTGCAACTTGAATTTTCTTCCATAGGAATCATTGACTGTTTTCTATGAAATATTTTTTAAGTGTCAACTTTTAAAATAGCAAAATATTGTCTAAAAATCATAACAATAACTAAGTCGACTTTTATCACTTGATTCTAAGTACTGACCCAGGACTGAATCTAGGATCCAGTCATGGAATCCCAAAAGTGATCCTAAAAGGAATCTGTTGCAAATAACTTGAAACTTCCATTGAAATCAATGCATGATTGTGTTTAAAATTGTGTTGCCTATTGCAACCACTTGTAACTTTCTACAAAAGTCAATTGCATATTGCTAAAGTATTTATATAAAGCATCTCATTCTGAGAAAGTATATTTTAATACCTATTGTTGGTTCTAAAATAAAACAAGCATATATTTTTTTTATATATAAACCATTGGCCTAGAGTTCAGTTATTGAGTGTGTGAGACCATTTGCTGACTGAGTGTGTGCAACAAATGCTTTACACTGTCCTCTGATACTGCCTTACTGCTCGACCAAGCTACCACTTTAGAGAGTAAGGTTATTTCTAACTTTAGCCTCTGCCAAACCTCTGGGGACTGTGGACTCTGTACACCCTGTACCTATTTGGGAACAGTATATACAGAGCCACTTTCTCACATTGGTGGATCAGCGGTGGGATACAAACTTGCATTTGTTGGACTACTTGGTTACCATCTGATCACACAACAGAACTCTTAAAATTGCCTTTAGAATTCTGATTGGTCTTTTACAAAATACTAAAAGTCTTGCTAGGGCCTTGCGTAAGTCCCATTAGAAGTTTAGAAAAATAAAAGTCACTATAGTCAGGTTAGAGGATTAGAACTGTCAGGTTAGAATGACTCAAACAAACCCAGCTATTAGTGAAAATAATAACATGGACCTGGTGAAGGAGCTCGACCTCACACCTTACTTACACTTGTCTTTCAAGGAATTGAGGTCCCTATGCAAACTTAAAAATATACCAATGGGCCTGCATCCAACCAAACTAGGGCTCCAGGAGCTCTTGGCTGAGTAAGCTAAGGACCACCCATCTGAACATGGTGATGGCCAGTCAGATGATGAAAGTAAAGAAGAGGAGGTGGATAATAACCCCCCCCCCACACACACACTATTCCCTAGGGAGGAGAGGGCCCCCATACCCTTCAATCCAAGAATTAGCATCTGGGGACCTAGAGATCACACAGGTGGCTCTGGTACCAGAGAGATCACCGGGGGACCCACCAGTAAAGAGGACAGCCTTGTAAGGCTGGCCAAAAGATTAGAGCTAGAGTCCAGGCTCCTGGCTCTAGAAAAAGAAAGGAGAGAGATGGGTTTAGCACCCATCAATGGTGGCAGCAATAATAAAAACAAGAATAGGGAGGAAACTTCTGATCTTAAAATCCCCAAAGGGATTGTCCCTAAATTTGAGGAAGGTGATGACATCACCAAATGGTTCACAGCATTTGAGAGGGCTGGTGAAATAAGAAGAGTAAAGAAACCTCTCTGGGTGGCACTCCTGTGGGAACTGTTCTCTGGTAACTGCAGAGACAGGCTTCTGACCCTCTCTGGGCCAGAAGCAGGATCCTATGACCTCATGAGGAAGACTCTGATTGAGGGATTTGGATTCACTACTGAGGAATATAGAATTAGATTCAGGGTGGCTTACAAAACCCAGACCCAGTCTTGGATTGATTTTGTAGACTTCTCAGTAAAGACACTGGATGGTTGGTTAGCTGGACATGGTGTGCAGGATTTTACTGGATTGTACAATTTATTCATGAAGGAACATTTATTAAGTAACTGCACTAATGAAAAGTTGCATCAGCATTTGGTAGACCTAGGTCTAATTTCTCCCCAAGAATTGTGAAAGAAGGCAGACCACTGGGTCAAGACTAGGGTGACAAGGACAGCCACTGGGGGTGACCAGAAGAAAGTTGTCACAAAGACTCCCTAGGGGAAAGGTGGTGAGAATCCTCAAGATAAAAAGTCTGAGTCTTCCAAAGGGCCCCAAAAACCTGTTCAGGTGGGTGTGGGACCCAAACTACTCCCTATGTGCCTCAACCCTATAGGGGGAAGAACTTTGATCTCTTAAAGGCCTGGTGTAATAACTGTAAGAGGTCAGGACACCTAACAGTAGATAAGTCTTGCCCCACAACAAAGCCCTTAAGGCACCCACTGCAGCTACTCCTCGGGCAGCAAGCATACAGATGGGATCAGAAGTGTACCCTGAGCAAATCTGGGAACACACTGAAGCAAGTCTAGTCTCACTGTGAGAAGTGGAGTTTGCCATTGTAGCTGTGTGGCCACCCAACTTAAAGAAATATTTGCAATACCCCTGGGTGAATGGAACTAGGGTAGAAGCACTGTGGGATACAAGTGCTAGTGTCACTATGGTGAGAGACACACTGGTTTCCCCTGAGCAATATTTGATTGGGAAGTCTTACCCAGTCACCAATGCTGACAGTGTCACCACTAGTCATCCCATGGCCATGGTGATATTAGGCTGGGGGGGGGGGGGGGTTACTGTCCTGAAACAGGTAGTGGTCTCCAAAGTTGCCAGCTGCCTTTCTGCTTGGAAATGATCTGGAAAGCTAAAGGCCCATGCAGCCATGCTGGGCATCCCTGAATTGGTGTGTGTGCAAACCAGAGCACAGAGCAAGAGGAAGGGTGAAAAAGTAGGTCTGGAGCCTGAAATAATGGCCCAGCCACCCAAGAGAAAAGGTAAGCAGACTGGGGAACCAGCTTCTGTACAGCAAAACATTCAGGGCCCCTCTCCACAGGGAGAGGATTTGGATACCCCTAAGGGAACTGAGCCCAAGCAAAGGGAGATGTCAGTGGTACCCACAGAGCTTATTGGGAAGAGGGATTACTGTATGCTGAGGCAAGAAACCCCACTCCTGGAGCCATCAGGAGGGTGGTAGTGCCACAGAAGTACACAGAGTTCCTCCTAACTTTGGCTCTTGACATCCCCCTAGCTGGACATCTGGGGCAATCCAAAACTTAGGAAAGGCTAGTGAGTCACTTTTACTGGCCCAGATGCACCAAAAGGTGAAGGAGTTTGTCAGCTCCTGTGTTACCTGTCAAGCCAGTGGCAAGACAGGTGGCCACCCAAAGGCCCCCCTCATCCCACAACCAGTGGTGGGGGGTACCCTTTGAAAGGGTAGGAGTGGACATTGTGGGTCCACTTGAACCTCCCACAGCCTCAGGGAACACATTTATTCTAGTAGCAGTGGATCATGCTACTAGGTACACTGAAGCAATTCCACTTAGGACTACTACAGCTCCTGCAGTAGCCAAGGCCCTCCTGGGTGTCTTCACCGAGGTAGGGTTTCCTAAGGAGGTGGTTTCAGACAGAGGTTTCAACTTCATGTCTGCTTACTTGACACACATGTGGAAGGAGTGTGGAGTGCAGTACAAGTTTACTGCACCCTACCATCCACAAACCAATGGCCTTGTTGAGAGATTCAACAAGACATTGAAAGGTATGATCATGGGTCTCCCTGAAAAACTCAAACGGAGATGGGATGTCCTGTCACCATGCCTGCTTTTCGCTTACAGGGAAGTACCACAGAAGGGAGTAGGTTTCTCACCCTTTGAACTTCTGTTTGGTCATCCTGTGAGGGGACCACTTTGTCTTGTGAAAGAGGGATGGGAGAGGCCTCTTCAAGAGCCCAAACAAGACATAGTGGACTATGTGCTTGGCCTAAGGTCCAGAATGGCTGAGTACATGGAAAAAGCATCCAAGAACCTTGGGGCCAGCCAGGAGCTCCAGAAGCACTGGTATGACCTAAAAGCTGCACTGGTTGAATTTCAACCTGGGCAACAGGTGTGGGTTTTGGAGCCAGTGGCACCAAGGGCCCTCCAAGATAAATGGAGTGGCCCTTACCCTATCCTAGAAAGAAAGAGTGAGGTCACCTATTTAGTTGACCTGGGCACTAGCAGGACACCCAAAAGGGTTATCCATGTGAACCGCCTTAAGCTCTACAATGACAGGGCTGACATCACCATGCTGATGGTGACTGATGAGGAACAGGAAGCACAGAGTGAACCTCTCCCTGACCTCCTCTCCTACAGCCCACAAGATGGGTTTATAGATGGTGTGGTCTTTTCAGACACCCTCTCTACCCAACAGCAGACTGACTGCAAGCAAGTCTTGCAACAGTATGCTAGCCTCTTTTCCCTGACCCCTGGTCTGACAAACTGGTGTACCCATGATGTGGACACTGGTGACAGTGCACCTGTCAAGAACAAAATCTATTGCCAGTCAGACCAAGTCAAGGAAAGCATCAAAGCTTAGGTCAGCAAGATGCTGGAGTTAGGGGTCATTGAACCCTCTGAGAGCCCCTGGGCTAGCACAGTGGTTCTGGTCCCCAAACCTCATCAACAAGGTGAAAAGAGAGATATGAGGTTCTGTGTGGACTATAGAGGGCTCAACTCTGTCACCAAGAAAGATGCTCACCCTATTCCAAGAGCAGATGAGCTGATAGATAAATTAGGGGCAGCCCAATTCCTCAGTACCTTTGACTTAACTGCAGGGTACTGGTAGATTGGCATGGCCCCAGGAGCAAAAGAAAAGACAGCATTCTCCACCCCTGATGGGCATTATCAGTTTACTGTGATGCCCTTTGGGTTAAAGAATGCCCCTGCCACCTTCCAGAGGTTGTGAACCATGTCCTGGCTGGGCTGGAGTCCTTTAGTGCAGCTTATCTTGATGATATTGCTGTCTTTAGCTCCACCTGGCAGGATCACCTGATCCACCCTGGGAAGGTTTTAGAGGCTCTGCAAAATGCAGGTCTCACTATCAAGGCATCCAAATGCCAGATAGGGCAGGGCACTGTGGTGTACTTGGGCCACCTTGTATGTGGAGGCCATGTACAACCCTTACAACCCAATATCCAGGCCATCCTGGACTGGGTAGCTCCAACAACCCAGACCCAAGTCAGGGCATTCCTTGGCTTGACTGGGTACTACAGGAGGTTTGTGAAGGGATATGGGTCCATTGTGATCCCCCTCACAGAACTCACCTCCAAGAAGATGCCCAAGAAGGTTAACTGGACAGTTAGTTGCCAAAAGGCTTTTGACACCCTGAAAGAAGCAATGTGCTCAGCACCAATTCTAAAAGCTCCAGATTATGCCAAGCAGTTCATTGTGCAGACTGATGCCTCTGAGCTAGGGATAGGAGCGGTCCTATCCCAGATCAATGATGAAGGCCAAGACCAAACTGTTGCTTTTATAATCAGGAGGCTACACCCCAGAGAGCAGCGTTGGAGTGCCTTTGAGAGGGAGGCCTTTGCTGTGGTTTGGTCCCTAAAGAAGATGACGCCATACTTGTTTGGTACTCACTTCCTGGTTCAAACTGACCACAGACCTCTTAGATGGCTAATGCAGACGAAAGGGGAAAATCCAAAACTACTAAGGTTGTCCATCTCCCTACAGGGAATGGACTTTGAAGTGGAACACAGACCAGGAACTGCCCATGCCAATGCAGATGGACTTTCCAGGTTCTTCCACTTAGACAATGAAAACTCCATAGGGCAAGGCTAGTCTCATCACCTTTCGTTTGGGGGGGGGGGGAGTTGTGTGAGAAAGTGCCATCTTTGTTGCATGGTATGCCCCCACGTTTTGCTGAATTGCTGAATGTAGTTTGACTGAGTGTGCCCTGGACTCCTGCCAATCAGGTGCCCAGGGCCTATGTTCCTTCCCTAAAAACCTAAAACCCAAATTAGCAAACCCTGGCCACATGTCAGCCCCTGGTAAATGGTACCCTAACACACACACACTGCCCTTGCAGGCTGAGTGTCTGGGTACAAGACAAAACAAAGAGTCGACATGGCACACATCCCTATGTGCCATGCCCACCACCTACACTGCCCTGGCCTACATCAGCCACCCCTCTAGCTGGGTGGCCTATGCCAGTGGTGTGAGCACAGGAGCAGGAGCCCTGTGCCCCTACAGTACCCAGGTCCATTCTTGGGCACTGTAAGTGCAGTGCTGCCATTTAAGAGTACATGGTGCTGAGAGCCTGTCAAACACGAACTCCACAGCACCATAATGGCAACACTGAAACTGAGAATTTTGGTATCAAGCTTCTCAGCACATTAAACCCACACTGATGCCAGTGTGGGATTTAATGTACCAAGCACCCCAGAGGGCATCTTATAGATGCCCCCTGAAACCTAATCTACAATCCACGTCTGGTCCGAGAGGCTGCCTAGGCTGCCACACAGCAGACATGTTGCTGGACCCCTGGGTAGGAGAGCCCCTGCTCTCCTGGGCCTGCAACAATGCACATCCTGGGCGAAGTGCTAGATCTCCTCCCCCAGGATGGGCAGGGGGAAGCTTCAAAGGTATGCCGCCTCTGTGAGCTTCCCCAGGCCACTGCAACCCCCCACTCTGGCGGGAAGCTTGGCCGGAAACCCCAAATAAGGACAGGGGATGTGCCAGGCGCTAGAAGGTGCGTGGCCAAGATGGCTGCATTCATGTGAGGCTCCCGTGATACAGAGCCGTTCTCCGTTGTTTCTCGTGGCCGGGATATGCCCCGGGACTGCCGATGCTGCCTGCTTCCACCTGTGAGGTCCCGGCGGCCCCGTGGGGCCCAATCTGAGAGCGGAGACGACCTCCGGCTGAGCACCGCCGCCCTGACGACTTGCCCGGCGGGAGGTGCGGGACGCGCTGGAGGCGGCGCCCGGCTGCAGCAACCACCCTGCACCATGGCCTGCCATGAGGGGGCTGGGCCGCGCAATGAGCTGGTGATCGGCGGCTGGCTGGCTGACGGCTCGAGGGGGAGCTCCCACTCTCCCACGCGACGGCGGGGCCCGGAGGGGCTGATGACCGACTGCATAGTGGCCCTGCCTGTCTGGGAGCGCTGAGGCTGGAGGCGCTTGCTGCGGTGGATGATGGCGGCGGCCATTACAGGTGGGGACGATGGGGACAGGCGTGAGACCCTGCAGCGCCCAATGGCCCGGTGAGTGAGCTGGCGAGAGGCCCCATTCTGGCTGTGCTTTGGTGCGCGAGGACCCGGTGAGCACCTGGCTGCTGCCCTCAGAAGTGAGGGGGACCGCTGAGACGGTGGGGGTGACCCCGGGGAGCGTGATGTGGCCCTGAGTGTGACGCCATAGGAATAACCGGATGGACCGTCCCAACATGAGAAGCTGAGGTGGCTGGTCGCTTGCCCACTATTGGGCATGTTGTGGTGGCCCGGCCATCGTGAACTCGACGGTGTGAGGATTGGAGTTTGGACATGATCCCAGAACCGGCTGCCAGTTGAACCACGGACTGCGACGAACTCCCCCCGCCGGCGAGGCTGCCTTGCGCCCCACTCCTCGGCGTTTGTCCGACTGCAGGGGGGGAGGGCCCACTCGTGGTGATGGGACTTGGCTCCTTGCTGCCATCGTCTAGTGGTGTCTGGGGTCCCATCTGATCACGACACGCCATTGGACCTTCCGAATGCAGTCAGTGCAGCAACTGGCCATGGGGCGGCTTCGGAATAAGCAAAATGAGGGCCGACTGAGGGCGGAGGGCCCTGACTCGGCGCCGGGACGCTCTGCTGGGCCTGCGGTGCCGCCTGTGTCGACTTTGGAAGCCAAGATGGATGCCATGCTGGCGGCAGTAGACCGACTGGGCAACACCCTAGAACAAACCAGAGCCTCATTGGAATCCCGGATCGACAAAGTCACGGTTGATTTCACTTTACTCCACACTGACCACCTTAAACTGGCAGACACTGTTGCCAGTCAAGGTCAGGCGCTGCAGGATGTCCAGCCGATAGTGCGCAGCCACTCCGCAACTTTACAGGATCTACTGGACCGCGTTAATACCCTAGAAGACCGTGCAGAGGATGCAGAGGGCCGCTCTCGGCGCCAGAAGATACGCGTAGTGGGTCTATTGGAAGGCGAGGAGGGACGGCAACCAGAGCAGTTCGTTGAAGGATGGTTACGGGACATACTCCCCCCGGGGGTGCTCTCTCCACAGTTTGTGGTGGAGCGGGCGCATAGAGTGCCGATGCGGAGACCTGTCCCTGGGGCACGGCCGCGTCCCTTCCTGTTTCGACTCCTCAACTACCGTGACAGGGACGTGATCCTCCGGGAAACGAGGAAAATGGGTGCCCTGACGGTAGGGGGTGGCGCAGTGATGCTGTTTCCGAACTATACTGCGACAGTTCAGAGGCAGAGGAGTAACTATCTGGAGGTGAAGCGCCGGCTCCGTGAATTGCAGATCCCATATTCGCTGCTGTTCCCTTCGCGCCTCAGAGTGGTCACGAAGGACGGGACACGTTTTTTCGACGCCCCGTCTGATGTCTGGGACTGGCTGGAGGAAACGGGTCAGCATGGTGGCCCCAGGCCCTCGGACCCGGGCCTCGTGGGGCGACGGGAGAAACGGCTGAGACGACAGAGGCATAGGGACCGACGCGGTGGAGCGGGGCCGAGTCCTCCCGCGGCCCGAGCTAGGAGAGGATACGAATGGAACGGCTGGAGGCGGTGGCCACCCTGGGATCTGTGAGCAGTCAAGGGGACGTGGTGATCCGCGCGCATAGTGACACTGAGACTGACTGATCATCCTCTCCGTCCATCATGCTTTCGGAGGACCAAGCGTTACAAGTGGTGACTCCTCAGACGGCCGACCTTATGGGGTGAACTCTTGTCTGATTGCACAGTGCTCAGTGCAGGTGCCATGCGGTGGTGGATTGAGTGCTGCGGACTGCTCTTGGGGGGGGGTCACTGACCTTGCTGCCTCCTTGTTTGCGGCACTGTGGCTCTTTCTGCTAGCACGAACGGGCTGGTTGGGGTGCCACTGTTGACACGTGGGCTGGAGGGACAGTGTGGGATCCCTTACACGCGGGGTGGGGCGGGAGGTCCACATATGCTTCAGTCGCGGGGGTGCGGGGTGGTGGCGATGCCCACACACGCTACTCTGGGGAGTGATTGACACGGCTGGTAACTCTGTGGGCACACGAGGCTTAGACGGGGGTAACAGTGGGCTCTTGAAAACCGGGACCAACAGTATTGCCCTTTGGCACCCACTAGCACATATCTGGCCTGGTAGTTCACAGGCGATTGAGTTTACACGTTTGGACGAATGCCCGTACTGGGGTTTGCCATTGCAGTTATGGAATTCCTTTTGTTAATTTTACTCTCAACTTTGCTTATCTGCACTCAGCAGTGTTCTGTAGTTCTTTTGTGCACCATGTTATTGCAGCAGGCGGTCTGGGCAATTGTGATTTTGGTCTCCTTCCTCCCCCTGGCTGCCCCGCTCCTGGCCGTGGGCCCCGAGTTGTCCTCACTCAGCACTGATGGCTGACACTGCGGTAGTCACATGGAACATTAGAGGCATGCACACGCCGGCCCGCCGATACTCTGTTTTTGCCTACTTGCAACGACATGGGGTGGCAGTAGCCCTTCTCCAGGAGACACATATGACACGGCCAGAATTGGATAAATTGCGTGCTCGGTGGAGGGGGCAACTTTTTGGGACCACATATTCTGCACATGCCCGGGGTACGTTGATTTGGGTGCGGGCGGGTACACCCTTTACATGCTCCGAAGTAGTGATCGATCCTGCTGGGCGCTACACACTGGTTCGGGGGAGGCTCAACGGGCACTCTATGCTTCTGGCATCATCTATGCCCCGAACGTCGACCAGCCGTCGTTTCTAGATCAACTTTCGGTGGCCTTAACCCCGTATGTGGGTCTTCCCTGCTTACTGGGTGGGGACTTTAACGCAGTACTAGACACGCGCCTTGACAGGTCCTACCCGCCGCTCTGTAGCACACAGGCAGTCTCGAACGCGAGGAGCTTTACCGACTGGTTGTCGCGATGGGCCTTGCATGATGTATGGCGTACTTTACACCCCACTGATCGACTTTATTCATATTACTCGGCGGTACATGACCTTCACGTCCGCCTTGACAGGGTGGTGGGCTCTTCTTCGCTGGACCCGCTGATAGCTCAGGGGGAATACCTGGGCCGGACCCACTCGGACTACAACCCTCTTCGGCTGCGCCTCTGTTGGGATTTGGGGAGGCCCCCCATTCCCACGTGGCGACTGCAGCCGGCCGCTCTTGAGGATGCGGAGTTTCGTGCCTCGCTCAGCACAGCGGTCGAGCAGTTCTTTGATCTAAACGAGGGTACGGCCGGGAGTGTGCTGACGGAATGGGCCGCACACAAATCCTCAATGTGGGGACATTGCCTAGGGGCGACAGGGAATATTCGTAAGCAACTCACGTTGCTGCTTACCGCTTTGGAATCGCGGCTATTGTCGTGTGAACGCCATGGTGAGGGAGGGGGTCGGGACTCAGCCCGGTCGGCGCGGCTCCAGGCGCGACACGCTGAGCTGCTGGAGAGATTGCGGTGCCACAACTACGCCGCACATTCGGCTCGGGCCCATGCTACGTCTGACAGAGCGGGGCGGTTGCTGGCCTGGTTGATTAGGCAAGAGTCGGGCTACGCACCAATAGCCTCTATCCGTGGATCGGATGGGACGCTGGTGCATATGCAACAGGAGATCCATCAGATACTGACAGCGCATTACACAGCCCTATACACTTCAACGGGGCGCAGACAGGCACAGGATATGGATCAGTTTCTAGAGGCCGCCTGCCTGCCCACGATTCCGAGTGCCCACCAGGAAACATTAGAAGGTCCCCTCACGATGGAGGAGATAGGGGAAGCGGTGGCCTCACTGGCTTCTGGCAAGGCGCCTGGACCGGATGGTCTCCCGGCGGAGTATTATAAGGCATATCGGGAGTCCCTGGTGCCTAGACTACACGCGTTATATCTCAAAGCCCTTGAGGAGGCTACCCTGTCTGCCTCAATGAGGGAGGCCTTCCTGTTCTCTTTACCCAAGCCAGGACGTGACCCTATCAACCTGGGGTCCTACCGCCCCCTCGCCCTCCTCAACACCGATTATAAAATTCTGTCCAAAGTCCTGGCGGAGCGGCTGGCCCCCACTGTACCTGTGCTGGTGCACAAGGACCAAAATGGGTTTGTGCCGAAGCGCAGCACCTCGCTTAACCTCCGTCGGTTCTTCCGTGTTGCCGCACACGGCGCACAGCATTGGCCACGGGCAGGCTGTTTAGTATTGGACCTCGAAAAGGCCTTCGACTGCCTTGAATGGGGGTATCTGGTGGCAGTGTTGTCGCACTATGGCCTAGGCCTCGGGTTCCTCCAAATGGCGGCGCTTCTTTACAAGAACCCTGTGGTTCGGGTGCGAACCGGCCCATACATTTCGGATGCCATTCCAGTTGGCCGTGGTACCAGGCAAGGGTGCCCTCTCTCGCCTCTCCTTTTTGCGCTTGCCATACAGCCTTTAGCGGCCCCTCTGCGGAAGGTTTTGACGGACGGCATCCCCATGGGCGACGCAACGCACCAGGTCTCCTTATATGCGGATGACCTCCTGGTCTTCATTAAAGATGTGGCGCACATCTCCGGGGACCTGGAGCGAGTCCTAACGGACTTTGCTGCGCTCTCCGGTTTGCGGGTGAACGCGGCCAAATCGTGCCTTTACCCGTTCCGCGCCGATGCTCTGGATCCCCAGTATCATCTGTGGGGTGTGCCTGTCGAGTGGCAGCCGGACACCTTCCGCTACCTGGGCATCCAAGTGTACAGGCAACCGGCTGACCTGGTGGAGGGCAATCTGGGCAGGGCGGTAACGGCGGTCAGGGCCCAGATGCGTCTCTGGGGTACCCTCCCTCTCGCGGTCACAGGGCGTATTGCCTTAGTCAAAATGGTGGCTCTACTCAGGCTCCTCTACTATTTTGCTAACCTGCCGATCTACATCCCGGCATCCTTTTTTGCCACCCTGGAGCGCTCACTCCTGGACTTTGTGTGGGGTACCGCGCGCCACAGAGTGGCGCTATCTAAGTTATACCTTCCTACGGGTCAAGGGGGACTCGCGATGCCGTGCTTTGAGCACTATTACCTAGCAGCGCAGCTGCATTGGGTGGCCAGGTGGTTGGCCGATAGGGAGAGGGAAAATACGGCGTCCGCGGAGCCACCTCTCCCACTGGCGGATATCATTGCATCGTTCCACCCGACGGCCAGAGTGGTCAAGCCGGGTCCATTCCTTGTGGCAGTGGCCTACAAATGCTATCGGCGTGCCCTTTACTTGACCCGGTCGAGTGTCCCTTACGCCCCCGCCATGCCGATTGAGGGTTCCCCTAGCGGGCGGAGGATACTACGCTCGGCGGACCTTACGGAATGGCATGAGGTGGATATTTGCACATTGGGGGACCTCTACCGCGATGGTGCGCTTATCCCATTCGCCCAATTGGCGGAGGAGACGGGGTTACCAGTCGGCCAATTTCTCCGTCACCGCTCGCTGATAACGACATTGACAAGCCGGTGGGGAGCTCTTCAGGAGGAACCGGCACAGCACCTCATGATGCAATACCTACATGTCATGGGACGGGGGAGCCACATGATCCGTTGGTTCACGGCCTCCCTGCGTACACAGGTGGCGGCTGACCTGTCTCCATTGCGCCGTAAATGGGAAGCGGACTTGGATTGCCCCATGGCTGACAAGGAATGGAGTAATGCGCTACGGGGGCCGACACGGGTTCCCAGAAACATGCGGTTTCGCCAAATTCAATATTTTATACTACGCAGAGCATATCTCACCCCTGACTCTATAAATCGATATTTCCATCGCGCGGATGCAGGCTGCCCGCACTGCAAGGCTCTGGATGCTGGGCTGGTACACATGTTGTGGAGGTGTCCGGCGCTAGAATCATATTGGCGGACGGTGCATGGAGCGCTAAGTAAATGCGCCGGCCCACTGGCACCGCGGGAGTGGCCAGCTTGCTTGCTGCACCTGTTTCGTAGAACCCCCCCCACGAAGGTTGCCTGTTGCTTCTTCGACCTGGGTTTGGTGGTGGCGAAGCGGTTGTTCACCAAGCGCTGGAAGGCAGCTGAACCCCCCCAAGCGCAAGCATGGCGGAGTTCCCTGCTGGTGTGGGCGGGGGCGGAGGGTACGGCCCTTTTGCGGGAGGAAACGCTGGGCGTCAGGCGTACACCTATAGCGAACCAGTGGGGCACACATTTGCAGATCCTGATGCAGCTGGATGGGGACGCTCTGGGGCTCTGTGGGACACGCGCTGTGGAGGCACTCCCTGAGGAGGGGGGGAGCGGAGGTGAGTCCCGGGGGTTCAACATGGAGATTGTCGCGGAGGTCCTTGCTGAATCGGGGGCGTGTAGACACTGAAAATTGCCATTAATGGAACTGTTTGTACCGGGGGGGGTGGGGAGTTGGTGGGGGGGGGTCGGGTCGGGGGAGGAACCTTGGGGATCACATGGTAAACGACCGAACCTGCTACTGCTGTTGTGCTGGGGCCTTTGTTGTTTTGCCCTTTTTCTTTTTATTGTTTCATGGAACTGTTTAGATAAGGGTGTTGGTCCGGAGACCCACGGGATTCATCTTGCTGGGCACACGGGTGCGGCGCTTGATCCTGTTGTTTACCGTGCTCATGACTGGTGGCGTATCATCAGAGTAGCTGCCTCATTGCCTGTAAGGTAATTCATGTGTACTATGTGCTATGTCTATATTAACAAAATGCCAATAAACAGATTTCATAATAAGAAGGACAGGGGATGTGCCAGCCTGCCAACCCCACCCCTCAGGTGGGGGAGGCGAGGTGAAGCACATTTCCGGGCTCTCGCCATCTTGAAGATGGGAAGCCCTGCCCAATCAGGACTAGGCTACTGCCCCCCTCCCACAGGAGAGAGGCAGGATAGGGGGTGTACCCACCCCAGGACAGGGACCCATTGGTCCCTGCCCTTCACCTACCTGTAACGCCCCTAAATCTAGTATTTAGGGGCACCCTGAACCTTCCTTCCCCAGATTCCGAAATACAAAGAAGAGCAAGAAGAAAGAAGACCTGCCCTGCAGCTGCTAAGAAGAGGAAGACAACAACTGCTTTGGCCCCAGCCCTACCGGCCTGTCGACCCTAGAACCTGCTCCTGCTCCAACCCGGCATCTCTTGTGGCCAGCAACCTCACAAACCCCGGCAGACCTGTCTACCTTTTGGCTCTAAGCACCTGGGACTCCCATGAGTAGAGGCTCTACTCAAAATCTGCTTCTAATCCCTGGCATCAGTCCGGGACCGCAAACCCTTCACACTCTGCATCCGCCAAGCCTGGCCTGTGCCGGAGTGAACAAAGACCACGAGGACGACCCCACGGCGACTGTGACCCCGAGTCCGGCACCCAAGGACTTCCCTCGACGCTCCTGACGACGCCTGCAGCCTCAGAACCAGGTGCCCCCCCAACCGCGATCAACAGAGGGCAAGATTTCCCGACACCAAAAGGCACCCCTGCACCTGGCGCCCCGCGGCCCCCTGTGCCCAACTCCGGGGTACCTACCTATCCTCCAACTACCCAACTTACCACTCGAAGTGGTGGTGGCACCTGAAGAATCTTCGTCCCCGAGCTTACAGTCTTTTTCTAAACCGGAGCTTTCCCATTGAAACCAATTGAGCGCCCAAAGGCTCAAAAGCACCCTGCACTCAGCCGCCCGAGTGGCCCTGGCAGTGCAACCTCTACACCCATCTACTTCCCCATTTGCCCTGAGCAAGTGACCAGGAGCCCAGCTCCCACAGCCGCGTGGCCTGCTAGTCAGCAGCCACCAACCAAGGCCCCCCTGCCTCCCATAGGATAACCTTGGGCCTAACTCTCTTGTGCCTCTGAGGCTGTAATAACTGTACCTACCTGACCCTGGGAGACCCCTGAGGGTGTAATAACTGTTTTTTCCTGAAATTTCTTCGAAGTGTGGACTTTTCAAAACTTAAAATATTCACCAAAAATCAGCCGAGTAACGAAAACGAAAATACTCACCTGCTATTAGGTGAGCTCCCAGTGCTGGATCTTGGTACCCAGCACTGACTCTGAAAAATATTCACAGCCGTACTTACCAGTAACCCAATTTTCTTCCGTAGGAAACCATTGACTGTTTTTCTGTGAAATTTCTTCTAAGTGTCGATTTCTGCAAACTTTAAATATTCTTTAAAAATCGTATAAATTGTGAAAACGTAATTACTTACCTGTTTTGGATAAAGGTCCCAGTACTGAGTCTAAGCACCCAGTACTGGATTACAAAAGTAACGAGAACATACTATACCTGCAACTTGAATTTTCTTCCATAGGGAATCATTGACTGTTTTCTATGAAATATTTTTTAAGTGTCAACTTTTAAAATAGCAAAATATTGTCTAAAAATCACAACAATAACTAAGTCGACTTTTATCACTTGATTCTAAGTACTGACCCAGGACTGAATCTAGGATCCAGTCCTGGAATCCCAAAAGTAATCCTAAAAGGAATCTGTTGCAAATAACTTGAAACTTCCATTGAAATCAATGCATGATTGTGTTTAAAATTGTGTTGCCTATTGCAACCACTTGTAACTTTCTACAAAAGTCAATTGCATATTGCTAAAGTATTTATATAAAGCATCTCATTCTGAGAAAGTATATTTTAATACCTATTGTTGGTTCTAAAATAAAACAAGCATATATTTTTTATATATAAACCATTGGCCTAGAGTTCAGTTATTGAGTGTGTGAGACCATTTGCTGACTGAGTGTGTGCAACAAATGCTTTACACTGTCCTCTGATACTGCCTTACTGCTCGACCAAGCTACCACTTTAGAGAGTAAGGTTATATCTAACTTTAGCCTCTGCCAAACCTCTGGGGACTGTGGACTCTGTACACCCTGTACCTATTTGGGAACAGTATATACAGAGCCAATTTCTCACATTGGTGGATCAGCGGTGGGATACAAACTTGCATTTGTTGGACTACTTGGTTACCATCTGATCACACGACAGAAATCTTAAAATTGCCTTTAGAATTCTGATTGGTCTTTTCCAAAATACTAAAAGTCTTGCTAGGGCCTTGCTTAAGTCCCATTAGAATTTTAGAAAAATAAAAGTTACTATAGTCAGGGTAGAGGATTAGAACTGTCAGGTTAGAATGAATCAAACAAACCCAGCTATTAGTGAAAATAATAACATGGACCTGGTGGAGGAGCTCGACCTCACACCTTACTTACACTTGTCTTTCAAGGAATTGAGGTCCCTATGCAAACTTAAAAATATACCAGTGGGCCTGCATCCAACCAAACTAAGGCTCCAGGAGCTCTTGGCCGAGTAAGCTAAGGACCACCCATCTGAACATGGTGATGGCCAGTCAGATGAGGAAAGTAAAGAAGAGGAGGTGGATAGTAAACCCCCCCCCCCCCACACTATTCCCTAGGGAGGAGAGGGCCCCCATACCCTTCAATCCAAGAATTAGCATCTGGGGATCTAGAGATCACACAGGTGGCTCTGGTACCAGAGAGATCACTGGGGGACCCACCAGTAAAGAGGACAGCCTTGTAAGGCTGGCCAAAAGATTAGAGCTAGAGTCCAGGCTCCTGGCTCTAGAAAAAGAAAGGAGAGAGATGGGTTTAGCACCCATCAATGGTGGCAGCAATAATAAAAACAAGGATAGGGAGGAAACTTCTGATCCTAAAATCCCCAAAGGGATTGTCCCTAAATTTGAGGAAGGTGATGACATCACCAAATGGTTCACAGCCTTTGAGAGGGCTGGTGAAATAAGAAGAGTAAAGAAACCTCTCTGGGGGGCACTCCTGTGGGAACTGTTCTCTGGTAACTGCAGAGACAGAATTCTGACCCTCTCTGGGCCAGAAGCTGGATCCTATGACCTCCTGAGGAAGACTCTGATTGAGGGATTTGGATTCACTACTGAGGAATATAGAATTAGATTCTGGGTGGCTCACAAAACCCAGACCCAGTCTTGGAGTGATTTTGTAGACTTCTCAGTAAAGACACTGGATGGTTGGTTAGCTGGACATGGTGTGCAGGATTTTACTGGATTGAACAATTTATTCATGAAGGAACATTTATTAAGTAACTGCACAAATGAAAAGTTGCATCAGCATTTGGTAGACCTAGGTCTAATTTCTCCCCAAGAATTGTGAAAGAAGGCAGACCACTGGGTCAAGACTAGGGTGACAAGGACAGCCACTGGGGGTGACCAGAAGAAAGTGGTCACAAAGACTCCCCAGGGGAAAGGTGGTGAGAATCCCCAAGATAAAAAGTCTGAGTCTTCCAAAGGGCCCCAAAAACCTGTTCAGGTGGGTGTGGGACCCAAACTAATCCCTATGTGCCTCAACCCTATAGGGGGAAGAACTTTGATCCCTTGAAGGCCTGGCGTAATAACTGTAAGAGGTCAGGACACCTAACTGTAGATAAGTCTTGCCCCACAACAAAGCCCTTAAGGCACCCAGTACAGCTACTCCTGGGGCAGCAAGCATACAGATGGGATCGGAAGTGTACCCTGAGCAAATCTGGGAACACACTGAAGCAAGTCTAGTCTCACTGGGAGAAGTGGAGTTTGCCATTGTAGTTGTGTGGCCACCCAACTTAAAGAAATATTTGCAATACCCCTGGGTGAATGGAACTAGGGTAGAAGCTCTGTTGGATACAAGTGCTAGTGTCACTATGGTGAGAGACACACTGGTTTCCCCTGAGCAATATTTGATTGGGAAGTCTTACCCAGTCACTAATGCTGACAGTGTCACCACTAGTCATCCCATGGCCATGGTGACATTAGGCTGGGGGGGGGGGTTACTGTCCTGAAACAGGTAGTGGTCTCCAAAGTTGCCAGCTGCCTGTCTGCTTGGAAATGATCTGGAAACCTCAACCTGGGCTGAGGTTGAGCTAAAGGCCCATGCAGCCATGCTGGGCATCCCTGAATTGGTGTGTGTGCAAACCAGAGCACAGAGCAAGAGGAAGGGTGAAAAAGTAGGTCTGGGGCCTGAAATAATGGCCCAGCCACCCAAGAGAAAAGGTAAGCAGACTGGGGAACCAGCTTCTGTACAGCAAAACATTCAGGACCCCTCTCCACAGGGAGAGGATTTGGATACCCCTAAGGGAACTGAGGCCAAGCAAAGGGAGATGTCAGTGGTACCCACAGAGCTTATTGGGAAGAGGGATTACGGTATGCTGAGGCAAGAAACCCCACTCCTGGAGCCACCAGGAGGGTGGTAGTGCCACAGAAGTACAGGGAGTTCCTCCTATGTTACCGTAACATTGACTGTTTTTTCCTGAAATTTCTTCGAAGTGTGGACTTTTCAAAACTTAAAAATATTCACCAAAAATCAGCCGAGTAACGAAAACGAAAATACTCACCTGCTATTAGGTGAGCTACCAGTGCTGGATCTAGGTAACCAGCACTGACTCTGAAAAATATTCACAGCCGTACTTACCAGTAACCCAATTTTCTTCCGTAGGAAACCATTGACTGTTTTTCTGTGAAATTTCTTTTAAGTGTCGATTTCAGCAAACTTTAAATATTCTTTAAAAATCGTATAAATTGTGAAAACGTAATTACTTACCTGTTTTGGATAAAGGTCCCAGTACTGAGTCTAGGCACCCAGTACTGGATTACAAAAGTAACGAGAACATACTATACCTGCAACTTGAATTTTCTTCCATAGGGAATCATTGACTGTTTTCTATGAAATATTTTTTGTGTCAACTTTTAAAATAGCAAAATATTGTCTAAAAATCATAACAATAACTAAGTCGACTTTTATCACTTGATTCTAAGTACTGACCCAGGACTGAATGTAGGATCCAGTCCTGGAATCCAAAAAGTAATCCTAAAAGGAATCTGTTGCAAATAACTTGAAACTTCCTTTGAAATCAATGCATGATTGTGTTTAAAATTGTGTTGCCTATTGCAACCACTTGTAACTTTCTACAAAAGTCATTTGCATATTGCTAAAGTATTTATATAAAGCATCTCATTCTGAGAAAGTATATTTTAATACCTATTGTTGGTTCTAAAATAAAACAAGCACATGTTTTTTATATATAAACCATTGGCCTAGAGTTCAGTTATTGAGTGTGTGAGACCATTTGCTGACTGAGTGTGTGCAACAAATGCTTTACACTGTCCTCTGATACTGCCTTACTGCTCGACCAAGCTACCACTTTAGAGAGTAAGGTTATATCTAACTTTAGCCTTTGCCAAACCTCTGGGGACTGTGGACTCTGTACACCCTGTACCTATTTGGGAACAGTATATACAGAGCCACTTTCTCACAATATTAGACTGACCTCTCAAATGATGATCACTTTATCTATCTTTATTGTTTTTCCAGAAAAAATCCTAGCACAAACCTAACCACTAGGGACTAGGCAAGAGAAGTACTGGTTTAAGTCTTGCTTTCGGTGTTTTTAGTTGTTCATCATGATTCTATGACAGGACAACTGGCTTCAGATAATGCATTCTCGTTCTTGCTTTACATTTAACTGGAGCCAACATTAATGACAATAATAATATGATTACACAAATAAGGAGCTACAATGTCCATAGTTCTTAAAAGAAAAAACACAAATCCCACAATAGGAGTATATCAACCTATAACCAGTGGCTAAAGCACATAAACATTAATGACCACTGTAGAAAGGCGTTTCTCATGCTGCTTGAAGGAGCCGTGATATTAGGACGAGCCTAGGCAGCACACGCACTCTCTTTGAGACATCCTGTATCTACAAAGCAGGAATAGGTAGTGATGGATACACGGGTCGCACCTATTTACGGGCTACAAAGTAAATTAGAGTAGTAACCTAGCATGAAAGAGTAGAATTGGTGCCACTCAGGGTAAGAAACACCCCACTACCTAAGGTGTCGGTAACACAAGTAACAGCAGTGACTTGTGAAAAAAGCTTACAAAAGAAGAAACACTGGCACTCACAATATTTTAGATTATATTAATGACTTAATTCTGTCATCCTAGCCCAAAGAAAAAAGAAGGAAAAGTCCTCTTGACACAGGAAACACGGAAAGTACATTTATCATGACATTCATTAGTTTATTTAATACATATCAAAATACCAAACTTAATAAACACAGTTGCAAGGACTCAGACACAGTTCAGTCTGGATAATACAATAAAAATCCCTACAATAATGGAGATAATGATCCAGTCCTTGTTGCAAAGAACTTGAAACAGCTAACGCGCGTTTCGTCACCAAGTGCATCCTTTAACCTGAGGATCTCAATACCGTAGGGACACAGAAGAAGGACTATAAGGTCAGCTCAATTTGAGAAGAGGGAACACTCTTTGGAACATGACGGATGACTAATGAGCCCTGATGATGTCCTTTAATAGGACGAAACGCGTTGGCTACTGTGAAGAGAAGAAAATAAAGATTCAAAGAATAAAGAATTGTGTAAACTACTTCGCTTGGTGGAACTGATTTCTTGTGTATAGTGTGTGAGGATCAAATTATCTTTGCAAATGTCTGTTGTGGAAAGCTTTTTTCACATCATAGGAAACTAAAAGGGTCCTGTTTCCTTTGATCAATGCACCATATGTTAACAAAAATCCCCATAATATCAATTAGTGTGGTACTATATCCTAGACCCTTTTTTGTAAATCATTCAACAAACAACACGTAATTAAATTGCTTTTTTTGTGGGCACAGAGAGAACCAACGCCGTGAGTCAAACCTAGTACCCCACTTCCAAAGTCGGCAGCTCCGTAGGTTAAACCCCGTCCTCTCTCCAAATAGTTCTGGCCATAGGCATCAGTGTGTTTGGATGGGAGTGGCAGATTTTGGTTATTTATTTGTGTTTTGCTTGAAGCGAACTGTCGGCTGAAGTGTCTGCTTGTTTTGGGGCTGTGTGCAGATCTGTTCCTCCCCCCCTCCTCCTTGTGTTTTGCTCCGTATGTTTGACCCATGCGCCTTAATTGGCTGTGTCTTTCTAATTTGTTAATCAAAATACAAGCTAAAACCAAAGCGTTTGTTAGCGTCAACTTAAAAGTTCTAAACCACAACCGTAATTTTCAGGTTAGCAGTTGATAACTTGTATTAAAAAAAACATATTCCCAACTGTTTCTAGTTTTCTGTTTTGCGGAGCACCAGACTTGCTATATAGCGTACATTTCAGCATACTATATTGCTGTGCCCCACGAGGCCTTCAAAGACGCGACTGTCCTGTTTTTTTCAAACATAAACTATCTCTAGCAGCCGGTCTAGGCCTGCACATGCGCCATACAGTCATTCTAGCTCTTCAGAGACCTTGAATGCTTAAAAGATTGCTTTATATAGTTTTAGTTTCCAAATGCCCTTTAGGTAGACCGTGTTACTGTGATCACAATAATGTTGACGGGCATACTGCTACTACTTACTATTTTTGGTATTTCTACAGCGTATATTGCCACCGCTTTGGTATTTAATGTGTTTGTTTCTTCTCGTTTGCTACATTTCTCTCTGACCTGCCCACTGCATTTCTACTGTACATTAAGCAGCCCTCCACCCCTCAATAGCCAGTGCTCCCTCCTCAGTTGTATTCTTGAAATGGTGCAATTTACTTGCTACAATGTACTGTCAGCGGTTGACAGTTAAGCTGTAAAATAATACTAAATATCACAGGATGTCCTCTGGTCTACTAGACACCACAACTGGAGAAACTGCCCTGATTCCCACTGTTTTTTGGTTAGTTTGTTTTACTGGGAAGTTTGTTTTTTAGTGAACTGCTGCACAGGTCCATGTTAGTTTTGGATTTACATTTTAATGTCACTACCATACTCGCTTGTTAGACGCCTTGACTGAAAAACTCATACCACAGTACTTGGAGCTAATTTTGTAGCTGAAATTAACGCCCTTCTCCAGACATCATATATTTTATCAATGTTGTCAAGGAATCACCTCTGTGTCGCAGAATTCTTATTTACCGAATGCATCTAAATTGGGCAATGGTATGTTCTGCGCCTATTGCGTCTTTATTTCTGACGTGTCAGAGGTGTACGTCTGTGTTTCCTTCACCCAAAGTTTTTTTCCCCAAGGTAAAAAAGGCACATTTGTATATTTGCAAGCAAAACACTAATAGAACAATCTCGAAACCATCACATCCAACACCAAATATATTTTGTAACCAGCATTAGTTTACTGCTTGTGTCACTGATGTAACATACACTTCATTGTACCTCTCCTGTCATGCTTCGTTTGTAACCGTGTGCGCAGCTTTAACTCTCACTTTTCCCAATGCACCCCGGTTTGCTGAAACATTCAACAGAAGATGGTCACCTACCAGGAAGTCTTGAGTAGTCTGTAGCTAAAACTATAAGCTCCCTGACACTTTTGAGTGAGTGTGCTAAGTCATTCAGCCAGTGAGGCTTACTGGTTTACCAAGTGCACATGGGTGGTATACATGCTTAATTTGAGCCAGTGGTTTTCAGATCTCGGCATCTGCACTTAATTTGTCAATATCAACACTATCAACAGTCCACCACATGGTGGCATTGTATGTCTGATTTTTTAGATGAGCGCAACAACAACGTTTATACTTAAATATACATTAAAGAGGAGTAATACCCGCTGCCCACACCATTTTTATCTTTGTTTGGCGTGGAATATTCACAGAATGGTCACAGTCGCGGAAGTGCAATGGTTAGTAGTTGGTACTGTCATCCGCAGCACATGCAAGGGCAGTGGGTGGCGCAAGCGGCAGTGGACTCTTGAGACTAAGCACTGGTGCGGTCTAAAGTATAGTAAAGGGATTGTATATTTCAGGTGCATGATCTATACTTGTTTAACAGCAGCCAACATGTCTGTTGCACTGCATGGTTGCCATGGTAGTAACACAGCCATGATTTTCATCAAATTACAATCTTTATAAAAGCACACTAAAGGGAACCCACTCTTTGGTTGGTGCTCCTTTTGACCTTTAAAGTTGAAAGGCTGAAGTTCTATAAATCATTTGACCGGACTTGTGTCTTCTGCTGCAATGTGAGTTGCGGTAGACTTTTAATTGATTTACCTTCACACCAACTTACCCAATGAAGAGTACGGAGAGCTTTTACTAAAAACTCTGCTGTGTCCCTTCATCACTCGCAGTGCCTTTTTAGGTCTGTCTTACAGAGTTTTTTTAGGTCGCAGCCTCCTAGTCTGGTTTGCTAAAGACACCTTGGGGAACATTTCGAAAGCTGACCTAGGAATGCATTCCGCCCGTTGCTTACCATTGGCTTTGTGGTTTGTAACTCACATTTTCAGACTTTCTATTTGCTGACTGTATTTGCTTTAGGCTGTCCAGCTTGAGTTCATCCCTCCTGTTGCCCAAACCTTGTTTATTGTATTCTTCCACAAACTCATTTTCTGTAAAAGGCCTTTAAATCTTGTTCTTATCTTGTCACATTTGCTGTGTATTCAAAGACAGAGGTCACATGTCAAGCTCTCCATGAACTTAGTGTTTACTTTTCTTTCTCTGACTTCAAAGTTAGAGAAATGTATGTGACAATCCTGCTTAGTATCCATGTAGAGGAGAGGGTGTGATATTTTTCTTTCTAGCACACAACAACAACATGAAATTAACTATACTGATGTTTCAGAATATATCCATTAGTAAAAATGAAGCACTTTTTTGTAATGCTGAAGTGTGGTGAAAACAAACATTGGAATACATTCAAAGCTCATCAATACACTAGGTGATGACATTTGTTCACTATTGTTTCTGTGCATTAAACCCGTATTTCAGTGCAAATGTAATGTTCATTTCAATTTAAAATGTGATGTCTTCAATGGCAGTGCGTTTGCACACCATGCATACTCCACACTATGCCACTCCATTCCAATCTATGCCACAGCACTCCATACTTCACCACTCTACTCTACGACATGCCACTCCCCTCTACGCCTATCACTGTAAGACAATCTACGGCACGCCACCCGACTCCACGCCACTCCAATCTATGCCACTCACTCCATGACACAACATGCCACTCCACTCTCCTTCATTCTATTCTACTCCACTCTACCCCACTCCACTCCAATGTATCCAAATTTACCCCACTCCACTACAATTTACCCCAACCTATTCCTCTCTATCCATTCTACTCCACTCCAGTCTACCCCCTCCTATCTACCCCCTCCAATCGACACCCCTCCAACCCAAGCTAGCTCACTACACCCCACTTCAAACCAATCCACCCCATTCCACTCTAACCCACTCCACCCTACCCCATTCCATTCTAACCCACCCCACTCCACTCTACTCTACCACACCCCACTCCACTTTTCCACACTCCACCCCACTCCAATCTACCACACTCCACTCAAATCTACCCCAATCTGCTCCTGTCTACCCCACTCCACTCTAATTCCAATCTACCTGGCTCCACTATACTCCACTCCAGTCTACCCTAGTCTAATTTACCCCACTCTGCTTCCATTTTACCCCACTCCACTCTAAACTCAACTACAATCTATCTAACTCGCCTCCACGCTAATCTAACCCATTCCACTCCAATCTACCCCATTCCAATCTACCACAATCTTTCCCACTTCAATCTACCCCATGCCAATATATCCCACTCTACCCAAATATAGCCCACTCCACTCTCCCCCACTAAAATCTCCCACACTCCACTCAGATCTACCCCACTCCCACTCCACTCCAATCTAACGCACTCGACCCCAATCCACCCTATTCAATCTACTTCACCCCACTCCATCCCAATCTACCTCTCCCCACTCTACTCCATGTCACTCTACTCCACGTCACTCTACCCCCACGTCACTTTACCCCACGCCACTCTACTCGATGCCACTCTTCTTTACTTCTGGCGAAGCTGAGACATGCCAGTGTGGCCCCCAGGATTCTGCAGTGGGGAGAGGCGCCTTTGGATTCTCTCTGGCCCGAGTAGGGCCCGGGCTTGGAGGAGCTGATTGGGTTGTGTGTGCCTTCTGGATTCAGAGCTGGCAGGCCTGACAGGTGGGGGCCTTCCATCTCTGTCTTTCCCCCTTCCTTCCTTTTGACGCTTAACTGAGTCGCGATTGGAGGGTATGGCGATACTTCCTCCTGTTTGCCAAGATCCCAACTGGAGTTTCTGAGGGGAGAGAAGAATAGCAGTGGTTGCCCCCAGGCTTAGACATCCGGGGCACACGAAAGGCTCACCGATATGTTTGGGGACATATTGAGGGATGCAAGCTCCACCTGGTGACTGGGCTGACGGGCCCGGACCACATGGGGGGCATTCTAATCTCCTTTGCTGGAATCTCTCCCCATCACCTTTCACCTGGGATGATGAAGTATAAGACTATGGCTCCATCCAAACAAGCTAAACTGGGCAAATTTACCAATGCCCTCCGGAGGGCCAGAGACTCGATACGGGGCAGGGAGGCCAGCATTACCCAGTGGAACAGCTAGGCGCAAGGAACTTTACTGATATCCTACAAGTAATAACTAACACCAGACAGGCCTTATAGCCCAAGATTGGCTCAGTAGGTAGCAATGTTAACTTACTACAACAGGATCTATGGTAAGTGGTAGACCGAGTCACTGAAGCAGAAGGGCGCATCTCTACTCTGGAGGGTAAACTGGCGGTCATGCACACTAATCTCCCAAAACTCAGAAAGACTAATTCAGAATTTTGTGTGTGAGTGGATGATGCGGAGGGGTGGTCCTGAGACAATAACTTGAGGTTTGTGGGGTTCCACAAGGGAACCGAGGTGGACGACCCAACTCAATTCCAGGTACAATGGCTGAAGCTCCATCTCCAAGACGTGTGGTTCTCTACTTGTTTTCTGAGAGGGGGCACAGTGCCCGAGGACTGCATCCACCGCCCGGGTCACCGCCACTCACAATGATTGCCTGTTTTCTCAAATATAGAGACCTTAACACTGTACTGCATACAGCACAATTGATGGGAGTGCCTAAACATGAATCTACAACAATTCTGATCTTCCTTAACTATACACAACTGATACAGCAACAAAGACAATCCTTTGATCAAGTTACATTGAAATTAAGAGCTATGGGTCTGCGCTACATGTTGTTATTTCCAGCTAAATTGAAGGTCTTGTTCAATGATAAGTCACACTGCTTTGAAACACTAGAACAGGCCTGGGTGTGGGTGGAGGAGCAGGATGGTTGCGTCGGAAGCCCTGGAGTGCGAGCTGGCTCAGCCCCAAAGGAGCAGCAACAGCTCATGCGGCACATATTGCGTCCCAGAAAGTATAGAAAGGCGGATCACCAACAGGAGGACGGGGGGGGGCTGGGGAACCAAGGCTTAGTTGGAGAATTGTAACTTGATCCCTGTAATGACACTTGGGACACTTCACGTACAGCTTGCAGGAGGCACACTGGCACCCCTTGAGGAGCAGGAGATAGGTGTGCATGAGCGTTGGTGGGGATCGGGACCGCTACAGTGGACATTGTTGGGAAGTGCTTTTGTATTAGACTGAGGTGCCTACCAATTTGCTTAGGTTGTTAGGGATCTTGCATTGTGCCCAGACTGGGCTTCACAGAGTGGTCCCCTCAGAGGCAATAGTTTTCTTCCTCATTTGTCCTTTGTTTCTCTTTTATTTCTCTAGTTAACAGGTTGGTTTACTTATATAGGGGTGACAGATGCTTCAAGAGTCAATGTATGGTATATGGGGACAGTGGGGTATGGGGTATAGGGGATATGGGTTGAGTTTGGTTTGAATGCTTTTAGTTGTTCCTTTGTTCACCTAACAGTGGATATTTTAGATTACTAAGTACATGCTGTCCGAGGTGACTGAGAGCCCACCAGAGGCACGTAAGGGGGAGTGCCTCATCACATAATGTCCTGGAATCTGAGTGTCTTAAACAATAAAACCAAACATGGGGCAGCTATGTTATATGTAAGGTGTCACGCCTGCTCTTGCAGGAGACTCACTTATGGGACACAAGTTGTGCGTTCTTGGTTCAAAAGATACACTCAGGTCTACCACTCAGGGGTACCACTATGGGGTTCAGAGGGTGTGGCAATTCTGTTGCATAGGACCTTTCCACTGTCAGTGCAGCAAGTTATTACGGATGATCAGGAGAAATATATTATGGTTACGGAACACCTGGTAGGAAACCTGTGGTCCCCCGTAAGTGTGTATTCACCCCCTACGTTGCATAAGCTTACACTGTCTGCCTGACTCAGCTCATGCTCAACACCACTAAGTAATGACAATAATAAGTAGGGATTTTAATGCTTCATGACACTACTGGGTAAATAACATCCTATTATACATTTACTCTGGCCTTCACATCTCCAGCCCATCAATGGGATCATCGACAATGACGCTGGCCCTTACACCGCAGCCTCATCGCATATCAGAACCAATGTATTACTTCGGCGGGATGGCGCATGTTTGACGTGGATCCAGGTAATGCTTCACAAACCAGGATTGAAGGTACTTTGTCAGCAGGCCTCACTGGGTCCTTGTAGCCGGCCCAGGCTCCATCAGGGTCGGCTTGAACATGGGACTTTGTCCCGGTCTGAAACTACCAGATATCCACAGTTGGCCTTTTGACACTATTTTCTCTAAAAACATGAAGATTCAATAACTCTGATTTTACGAATTGGATTTTTGTCGTTTTGGTCATGTTTTATTTATTAAATTAAGCTCTATTTTTCTCATCCTTTTTTGTGGTGTTTTTACTGCTTTACTGATCGAAGTGTTGCACAAATACTTTATACATTGCTGCTAAGTAAAGCCTGATTGCTCTGTACCAAGCTACCAGGAAGTTGAGCACGTTAATTTTGGGTTTGCTTCTGCCTTACCCTGAGAAGGATTGTTGTTGATGCTTGACCAGGGCTCACACCCAGTCAACCAACAACCCAATTTCTTACAATTGGAATTTGCTATAAAATAGGGTTTTAAATTGCAATTCCTCAGACCCCAAACATGACATTCCACCTGCTCTTACACAAAAGGTATCACTTATTAAACGTAATAAGGTTAACCCTATGGGAGAAACAAGCCTTGCAATAGGGAAAAACTAATTTGTGAGATTTTCACTAGCAAGACATGTAAAACTTTAAAGTGCATGTCCAATATTTTGAATACAATGCACCCTGTCCTTTGGGCTATTTAGGATCTACTCTAGGAGTGACTTAAAAGTATTAAACATAAAGGTTTAGGCCTGGCAAAAGGTTTATATCCCATTTATGGCCACGTCTGGATTTGTAAACAACTTGTTTAAGTGCTGCAGGTCATCTCAATATGAAGCAATCTATTCTGATCGATTCTCAGGTTGGTATGGCTCTGTGATTGTATTTCACAATAGAACATGTGTGTGAAACACAAAAACAGTCTTTAATTATTACTTTCATTATACACTAAACACACTGCACTCGTTTTCCTACTGACTCTATCCATATATGAAATATGTTGGTCCAAAAAGTGACTTGTTACTTATGATATGCATACACTGCACATGCTAGAATAATGAGGTCTTTTCTGTGGTACTAAAAAGTAGATTAGTAACTTCCCTGACTCCTTTTCAACAATACAGATTAAGAAAGTTGTTTCATTCTGTAAATTTTATTGGCTTAACATAAAACCATAAAAAGTTGGATTAACAAGCCTAACTCACAAAGTCCAATAACGTGTCACACCGCCCGCGAGCCCTTTTTTTTTTTTTAAATCAACAAAATTGAATTTAATTAAATATGGTCCTTAGGGCCTGAAGTTCTAAAGCACAGGTTGCAAACTGACCTCTAACGTTTTACAACCATTCTTAATTTTGCAACGCAACCTATGCAGTATTAGGTCACATCGTAAAATCACCGGATGCAGGGTGTCGCAAAATGACTGGACTAATGAACATTAATTAGGCAGGTAGCTATTTTTGATCCCTTGTGATTGGCTGTAAACACAGGGATTGTAGCTTGCAAGGTACAGCAGACTACCATTGCTGTGTATGCATTCCTAAAAAGGATTTTTTTAATAATCCAGTTTGTGTTCCTTAAAGGAACTGGTGCCGTTTAAAAAAAAAAAAAAAAATTAAAACCTATGACATGATTACACATGTAAGATAAATTTGATTTGGTGTGGGATGGTAAAGTCTAGAATACTTTTCTAACTTTCAGATAGGCCTCAGACATAACAAAAAGTCATATTGCAGTTGCAAATCCTGTAGTTTTGTGAATCCCAGGGATTGCAACCATAAAATGGCTTGGTACGTCAGGCCCATATAGATTTAACATTGCAAGTATGGGCCTTTGTCGTCCGTCTTGCAAAGGGATGTTTAAGCCAGGGGACCCAGGGATTCATTCATTGGTAACATCAGTGAATATTGTTGCCTCATACAGCTTTATTAATACAGCTGTGGAGGAGTCCCATTGACTAAACCAATTATGGAAGTCCCATGTCAGTGCATTATCCATCTCAACTTCCCAATAGCATAACTCTTTTGATTGCCTGTGTCTTCGATAGGCTACACATACACCAGCCCCATTTACATGCAACAAGTCCATAGGTCATTATGTTCATATTTGCCAAGTTTCTATGCAAATTAATATTTCGTGCCTAGCCTACTACTTTTTTCAATGTTCTTTGCAGGATAATAGGTGCCAGGTCACAGATTACATGACATATGTTTAGTAGAGGCTGCTGGATCTTATTTACCCAAGACACAGAGGAATTAGACTATTGCTTTTCAAAACTTCTTCAAGTGCCAACCAACATCCCCCTGTCTCTGACGCCCACATCCCAATCTCTAGGGGTAAAGAGCCGGAATCCAATCCTCAGACCACTGAAACAGCAAATCACTCCCAAACTATGGAAAACAACCCGGAGCTGCTGGCTCGCAGACTCCCGAATTAACTGGTGAACATTTTTTTTCCGTATCTGATGGCTCTGAATCCTCAACAGAGGATTGCTTGACTAGCGCAAGTGACAACGATGTCTCCGACAACAATGATAGCAATCCCTCTAGAGACACAGGGACTGTTCAGCGCCAGAAGAGGGCACACAATAAGATAAAAAGACGTAGCCAGCTGAAGTGGGATTATTCAGATTCCCAGCTTTATTTTTCTCATGGAGAGGAGGCTTTGAAACCCTTACACAGGGGGAACACAGGAACAGCACCCCAAACTACGAAAGAGCCCTCTTTACCTTCCATTTTGGTGTCTATAAAGCAGTTTCAGGAAGAGGTCCGCACTGACAGCCGCCTCGCCAAGGGGGCCGCTAAAAAACTGCAAGGGGGCTTGAGAAAGCTAAGCAAAATCTGTACCGATACCGGGGATAGGGTTACCATGGTGGAAGGTCGTACAGAAAGTTTAGAAACTGAAGTAACTGTTACGAAGCTGTCCCCAGGACAGATACTCCTCAGGATTCGGGCGATGCTATAGGGGGTCCACCTCTCGACATCCCCAACTTCCTGCACTAAAGGCACGGAAGACTGGAGCAATCAAGCGAGGGAAGGGAAGGATGGGAACAGCAGGGAGTAGATCCTGTAAAGAAACGTTAATACACAAAACACAACATAATACAATGCAAGTCAGAAATGCTACACTCATTAATTCTCGCTATGATCTCAATGGTGCTGAGGTTTGCGCCTCCCTATTCGTTTCATAAGCAAGCACACTAGCAACTCAGGACCGTAATCGTCCAACTCACAAGCATTCTGACTTTTCTAGATTGGATCCCCGGATGACTGTATATATAATGGAGTGATAAAGGAAACACTAGCGACCACCAATTTCTCTTTCTCACGTTTTCATTTCTGAGACCTGTTACTCTCTGGCTAATGGATGAGCCTTGAAGAGATGCATACTTCACCCCCCAGAGAACAGGGAACCATACGGAGCTGTTCCTTATAGTATAACATGAGCAGTTGGCTACTGTGAACCTTTTCCTTTTGTTACTACTTTAGGTTTATTGAAAGTCTTTACGGTTTCCTCACCGTAACTTGAACCAATGATCCAATTACCTACCCACAAGGCAGGCGCTGGTTTGTACGAGTCTCTAAAGATTAATCCTATGGCGTTGGCCGCGGTTGCTTCACCGCTCTCGGCCCAATGTTACGAAGCAGTGTGACATGCCCTCCATGTCCACCTCCCGCCGTATGAATATTAACGCAAAGTCAAGGCAACAAAGTGAACTGAGTCAAGGCTAACGCCCCATCGTGAGAACGCGTCCTGCGCTCGTACGGGCAAATCAGGAAATGTAAGTACTCAATCCAAACAACAGAAGAAGCGTTCTGAGTATACTTGCGGGTTCACTAGGAGACCGAACTCTGCTTCCGCGTCCGCGCTAATTCGAGCGCTCAGGTACGGAAGCTCCGTTGTTCCACATCGCCTCCGGAAAACAAAGGCGGAGTCCCCGGCATCATTTCCCTGGACAACGAGTGCCTTTTTCCAAAGCCGTTGAAACCGCTGAACTCGCGGTTCTCGTCAAAAATCCTGGAACCGAATATGGAACGCAGATTCGTCAATTACGAATTACGCACAACGTCTGTTGTGCGTCAGTGTTATTTATACACTCGGCTCCTCCTACTCTCTCGCCGTTGTTCCTGGGAGATGTAGGCGAGGCAGGCGCATGACGCCTGATTCCTGACAGTAACTGCCTTAAAAGAACAAGGGTCTTCCCAAGCTGCTTGTCTAACAGATTTAATGACAAAGGTGGAGGAGCAGGAAAACAGACAACGCCGGAATAATCTCCGCCTACTAGGGATTCCTGAAGGGGCGGAGGGGGACGATCCACGGCGCTTCATTGTTAAACTCCTGCAAGACCCCTTCCCTGAACACTCTAACTGGAACTGGGATCATGAGATCCAACGGGCACACCGCTTCCCTTTCAATTTAAGGAAGCAACATGATGGCAGCAGCTACAGCGGAGATAAGCCCAGGTCCTTTCTGGTGTTTTTGGGGAACTTTTTGCTTAGGCAGTTGGTCTATGATCAGGCCCATCCCAATTCCCAGAAGGGCTCTAGTGGGGTGTTGTTCTTCGCTAAACCTAATCTTTGTTATGCCACAGTGGAGCGGAGGTGGCGCCTACATCAGCTAATCGCCCCTTTCCAACAGCAGGGTGCCAGAGGTTTTTTTAATAAACCCGGCTAGACTAAAAGTTATCTTGAATGGGTCTTCTTGCATCTTTCTATCAGAGATTAAGGCAGAGGAGTTTCTTGGGGAAGTCAAGGCCAGAACGGGGAATAGTTAGTCAGCACCCTAGTCGATAAAGGTTAACATTTTCAGTATATGCTGGTCCCCTCCTCTTTTTTATTCTCTCTCTCTGCTTTTATCTCACCTTCTGCTACTGGGGTGAACAAGCTGGGGGGCTCGCTAGGCTTTCTAATGGGAATCTCTCATAACTGCCGGCTATACTTTAAAAATTATTAGAAAACAAACTCGGCTTGGATGGGTGGCAGGAAGTCACATCTGATGACCATCATTCAGGGAATTCCTGATTGCTGTATTTTGGGAGTGGGGAGGGATGCGTCTCAAGTAGAACAGTGGTGGAAGAACAATTATGTTAACCATTTTGATTGCTTTAGTTACTCCGAAAGTAAGCCGAGTGGTGAAAAATGCAACAGGGGAAGAAGAAAAAAAGAAAGAAAAAGAAATATATATATATGTGTTGGAGAAGGAAAAATAATTTTCTATGCATTGTAAACAAGATAATGATGTATGTTATGCCCAGAAGGGTGGGGTTGCTTTCGACAGATCTCAGACTTATTTTAACTGTATTGCATGTGGAAACTGGATGTTGTCTAATCTCTGGAAACATGGTCATACACTAATATGAATAGGATAACTAACCTGAGAATAGTATCAGTGAGCATCTGCGGTTTTAATGATGCTCAGAAGAGGCAGAAGGTGGCACAGGGCTACGTTTGTTGGGGGCTGACATGTTTAGCCTCCATGAAACCCACATCGAGGGATCACAGAGACATCTTCTGAATTCATTGGGGTATAGAGTACTTGGGGGGACATCTCAAGGAGCACGGGTGAAAGGTGTAGGGATTTTGGTTCAAAAGAATTATCCACTTAAAGCTACACGGGTGAAATCGGACTCCCTTGGAAGATGGGTCATAGCAGAATGCAGTTTATCACCTGACATTTCTTTTACTCTATGTTCCATTTATGGAAGCAATGCTGATGATTCTGGGGTAATATATTGGATCTCAGGAGAATTAGCCCACTGGCCTCTCCCAATTATTATCTGTGGGGATTTTAATACTAGTTTACCTCGCAATTGGAGAGCAAGCAGTCAGTGGAAATATACTGGTAGGAAGCCAAAAGTGTATCAGGCCTTAACAAACTTAATGCACACTTATGGGCTTAGTGATGTGTGGGCCAATTTAGCCCCGCACCTCTCTCTCGCAAGGTTGGAATATTTTCTAGCTTCTTCATCTCTGATTCGGGACTGTACTATTGATACAGCCCCGCGATTCATGTCGGACCACAATCCACTCATTTTAAACATAAAGGGGCTGGGTTCCAGTGGAGAAATCTCGTCCTGGAGTTTCGAAAGAGCGCTCTTGTATGATATCGGATACCAGATGCATATGAAAGACTGGATCCAGGAGTTCCTCGAGAGAAACATAGGGTCTGCACCTGTCATGGTTGTATGGGATACACTGGAAGCATGTATCCGCTGTGAGACCCTACGGTTCTCCATAAAAATAAAAAAATAAGAAAAAGCGCAGATCTTGAAGCTACAGGACAAAATGGCTAAAGCAGAAGAAAAATTAACTAAGGCTGTTCAGTTGAGGGTGGAAATTGAAGCAGCACAGATTGAAGTGGTAGCCATTAAAGCCGAAATTGGGTTTATACTTGCAGAGAAGGTCGCTGCAAAATGGGCTTCTGCTCTGAAAAAACCTACAAGTGTAGTGAACTTATCGGTCATCAACTGGCCATTCGAATCAGACAGCAGGTCTTCTCCAATGAAATAATCTCGATACAAGTCCCTACGGGGGAGACGACTAATGACCCTATTAAAATTCAAAGGGCGTTTCGAGAGTTCTATAAGATTTTATATACAGAGGAGAATATTGGCTCACCAGATTTCAGAGAGGCAGAAATTTTCAACTACCTGAACACAATCTCGCTTACTCAACTTAGCGGGGAAGAACATGATCAATTAGAAGATCAACCTTCATGGGAAGTAATTGCCCTAGCCCTTGCAAACCTGCCAGATGGTAAAGCCGCTGGTTTAGATTGTATCCCTGTGGAATCTCTACAAAATCTTTTCCCTTCAAATAAAAGATCTGTTTACCACACTGGTAGTTTCCCTCTTCAATGGGGCCCCTCCACCAGATTCATGGTCATTTGCTAAGATCGTAATCTTTCCAAAGAAAGATAAGTCACTGCTAATTATGGGCTCGTATCTGCAGATCACGCCCATTAGCTGTGATTCTAAAGTCTACTCAAAAATCCTTGCATCTAGAATATCTTCCAGAATTTAACACCTTGTGTACAAGTGGCAACATGGGTTCATTCCTAAAAAAGGGACTACCGAACACGTTCGGTGAACCATCACCTGGTTTGATGCCGCTCTCAAGTGTCAGGAGACCAGATCGCGCTAATTTTACTGGATGCTAAAAAAGCATTAGATCGGGTCTCATGGCAATTTCTCTGGGACGTCATGAGGAGGATGCATTTTGGCTCGAAGGCGATTCAAGCTGTGCAGGCCCTGTATCTAAATCCCACAGCCAGAATCTCAATACATGGGAAATTAACTGAGCCGACTGAGATATCACGAGGTACTCGGCAGGGCTGCCCTTGCTCTTCATTGCTATTTGCAATGTACATAGACCCCTTCATCAAGAAAATAGAAAACAATCAAGAAATTCTGGCTGTGAGCAGATAATGTCTGAACACTAAAATCATGGCCTACGCCGATGATCTTGCATTGGTTACTCCGAACCCTGAGACAGCCATCTTAGCTATAGAACAGGAGGCTCAAGAATTTGGCAAGATCTCCTGATATGCACTCAACAAAGAAAAGACGCAGATCATCTTAAATAAAGAAATTTCATGGTCAGATAGCAGGGTTGTTCAAAAGGCTAAAAATTTAGGGGTAAACATCGTGGCTGATATTGAGCTAATCGTTAGTGAGAATTGGATCCCGCTGGCAGCTGAAACCAAGAAAGCACTTAACCGGATCAATAAATTGCACCTGACCATAGTGGGGCGGTGTAACGTCCTTAAGATGATTTTTTTTCCTAAGTTGCTTTATTTCTTTAGGGCCATCCCCCTGGAATTCAGTAAGATAATGCTTCAGAGATTTGAACAACTTTTCTCTCAATTTGTTTGGGCATACACTCAGCCGAGGAGGTCTTTTAAGTTTTTATCCCTTCCTCGGGAGCGAGGGGGTGGGCGCTCCCCAACCTGAAGCTGCATTACTGGGCTACGGTCCTGCAGAACTGCATTATTTTACTGAATGAACAACCACCTTCTACAACAACAGGGCTTCCATCTCCCTTCGAATGATTACTTGGGGCTGAAGCTCGGAGCTACCTATGGCGAGAGTTAGAATACGGATATAGAAGCGGGTCAGATTCAAGACCTTGCTGGGTGCTTACAGGTTCTTCTCTAACCTCCGCAAACATTTAGGTCTGGGGAGACTGAACTGCTATACCCCTATAAATAATAATGTTAATCTGCCTGAAATTTTCGGGAGATCATACGGTCCAAACTGGCATAAAGTGGGCATATTAAAACTAGGAGATTTGATATCTGTCGAAGGAATCCGGCCATTCAACGATCTCAGGATTCAATTCAAGCTGAACCATAGTAAGGCCTTCATATACCTTGCCATAAGGGATTTTTTGGTACGCAAGGCTGGTGGGCCCGCAGGCTTTGCCCCTAGTGCCCTTATTGACAAGTTAAATGATCCTAATTTGCCCTGCATCGAGTGTATATACACTGCACTGAATAGCCGAATGCCTGATGATATGGCCAAGATTGCTAGTAAATGGCAACAAAAATTGGATACTTCCAATAATACTTTCTATCTTGCCATGCGAGTGGCCCAGAGAGACCTGCTATACGCCAATTTACGCCAAACTGCAGGCACAGTTTTACAAAACTAGCTTATTTTTATATATCACACCTAGCAGAATCGCAAAATGGGGGACAGGCAAAGGAACTCTTTGCCCTAGATGTGCGAAATTTAGTGCTGACTCTGTCCATATGTTCTCCACCTGTATAAAATTCGAGCCATTACTTAATGAAATACAGAATTTCCTAAGGGTAGTCTTATCACGTGATGTCTTGTTAACCCCCACTGTTCTCTTACTGGGTATACAGGATAGGATTGACAGGAAGAGTGGTGGGGCATTAATGTTTGTGGCTATGACCATTCTTAGGATCTGTAAACCTTCTGTCTGGATAGACCCAAATCCTCTTTTATTCTCCCAATGGTTGGCCCGATTGGTAGCTACATGCAATCTGAAGACGGCTATCTATGCTAGAAAAGGCATCCAGGCCAAAAAGAAGGGACTAGACATATGGAAACCTCTATCCAGGTGGCTCAATCTGACGAATTTCTAGGGCTTTTCCTCGTTATTAATTATGGCACGTTGCACCTTACTTTGTTCAAATAACTTATTTTTGTCTTCTCTTGAATGCTATACTATGTCTGCAATGTTTGCACAAGAAGCACAAGGCACTTTATTAGTAATAGTCTTTTAGCATTGGTACAATCATGCTCATAGTCTGAAAAACGTATGCACTAGCACGTTATACTGTCAGCACTTTCCGTTTTAACAGTTGGTATGATGTTTGCACAACAACTCGCTTTTCTTCTTTGTGCTTTCTTATGAGGATGTCAAACTGGGATCTTTGCTTTAAGATAATTTTGCTCTCCCTATTGCTGTAAAAACTCGCTGTTCTAGATCAGAGGGTGGGGGGTGGGAGGTGGGGGTAACGCTGTATTGAATTATTCTACGTTCTGTTTTTGTATTGCATACCTAAAAAAATAAAATGAAAAATAAATAAAAAGAATTAATATGGATTTGGACTTTATAGATGTGCATTCTCAAAAATCTTTTTAGATGTGTATTTTCTAGTTAGATGTGCAATTTAAAGATGTGTTTTTTATAAATGTGTGCTTATAACAATTTAGATACAAATGTGTGCATCATGATTATTAAAATGTCTTGAATGAAGAATAGGTCTTAAATAATTACATACACATAATCAATACATACTACACATTGATTATTGATGTTTTGCTAATCAAACTTTAATTTCTCAGAACTGTTCATAGACAATTTTATATTGTTAGAATTGTACTGGAGGGTGTTCTATTTCTGGCCTATATGTGATCACAGTTCCAGTGAGGATAGCTTTCAGTGTGGCTGTACTCCGGAACAAATGTTGTATTGTTGGAAGCAAAACTGATTTGACGCTGATGGGCAGCCATAATAACCCACAATGAGCCACCGCGTGGTGGTACAGAAATAGCCAAAAATAGCCAAATGCCTCGTCAGCTTATAAGTGATGTGCATGAATGATTGAATGAGATTCACACTGTCCCTACCTGCTATCTAGCGAAACCACAGCCAAGGCAACAGGCTTGGCGGAATCAGTGGGGAAAGAAGTCCCTGACTCTAATCTGGCACTGTGAAGAGACACGAGAGGTGTAGTATAAGAGGTGGGGGTGAGCCTGCTCCAGGGACAGTAGTAGTTGGGGAGTTTGACTGGGGTGGTACACCTGTCAAATGATAACGCAGGTGTCCTAAGGCGAGCTCAGGGAAGATAGAAACCTCCCGCGGAGCAGAAGAGCAAAAGCTCGCTTAATCTCGATCAGTATGAATACAGACCATGAAGGCGGCGCGTCACGATACAGCTGACTTTTTGTGTTTCAAGCAGGAGATGTCCAAAAAGTTACCACACGGATAATTGGCTTGTTGTGGCCAAGCGTTGATAGCGACGTCGCTTTTTGATTCATCGATGTCGGCTCTTCCTATCATTGTGAAGCAGAATTCACACAGCGTTAGATTGTTCACCCACTAAAAGGGAACGTGAGATGGGTTAAGACCATCACGAGACAGGATAGTTTTACCCTACTGATGATGTGTTGTTGCAGTAGTAATCCTGCTCAGTACTAGAGGAACCACAGGTTTAGACATTTGGTGTATGTGCTTGGCTGAGGAGCCAATGGGGCGCAGCTACCATCTGTGGGATTATGACTGAACGGCTCCAAGCTAGAATCCTTCCTTAACAGTAACAACACCACAGAGCCGTGGAGCCTCGGTTGGCCTGGGATAGCTGGCTTCTTTTGGGGGCTGGTGCATAGAACTGCTCGCTTGGGGACTGGAGTGCTAACAGAAGGGGGCCACCTCCATCGCCCTTAGTGCATTGCATGTTCGCAGGTGTCCGTTTATTTGTGCCGGCACGGAGATCCTACACGAAAATATGTGAAAAAAAGTTTTTTCCAGCTAAATTTGAGGTTTGCAGGGGATTCTGGGTAAGAAAACATTGGGGGGTCCACGCAAGCCATACCTCCCTGGACTCCCCCGGGTGTCTAGTTTTCAGAAATGTGTGGGTTTGGTAGGTTTCCCTAAATAGCCTCGAGCCCAGGGCCAACATTTTTTCCAAAGTTTGAGGTTTGCAAGGGATTCTGGGTAACATAACCTGGTGAGAGCCAGACAAGTCACCCCCTCCTGGATTCCCCTTGTTGTCGAGTTTTCAGAAATGTATAGTTTTGCTATGTTTCCCTAGGTGCCGGCAGAGCTAGGATTCAAAATTCACAGCCAGGTCCGTTTTTGCTGTAAAAATGTTGTGTGTCCATGTTGCGTTTTGGGCCATATCCTGTCGCGGGCAGTTGGCCTACCTACACAAGTGAGGTACCATGTTTATCGGAAGACTTTGGGTAATGCGGGGTGCATGGAATTTTGTGGACCCACCTAGATTCTAGAACTTTCTGTTATATCCTACTTAATTGAATAACATGTAGTCCAGTCCTGCTGCCACTAGCTGCTCAGCCAGAGCGTGAGATGGTCATAGAATGTTGGTGTGCCTGTGATGCATGGAATGCCTGGGTGTCTGAGTGGATGAGTGTTGGCAGTTGAAGATGGGCTGAGCAGCTAGGGAGGCTGCTCCTGGTGGGGCTGGTACCACACTAGGCTGGCTGGAGTAGAGACAGATGTAATCAGAACTGGAGACTGAATAAAGATGGCTTAAGAATACCTCCTGGCTCCAGGTGTCTTTCTACAGAGATCACAACATTTATTTTGGCGACGAGCGGACTTGAACCCTAGAGACTCTTGGTGAACCACTGAAACAAAGGAACTATAAAGGAAATAAAGGAGAAACTAAGAGATCCTACAAGCAACTACATCTACAAAGAAAGAATTCCCAGGAAAGCCAGCGCCAGCCCCACCAGTGTCCTTTCCATTGGACAGCCCAAAGAGAAGTGTCATCAAAAGGACACTACAGCCTGGGAATACTACAAACATCTAAAGAATTACAGTGAGTTGGAGGAGTAGCTAAGCTACAGCCACATCTGGTGTTCCAGCCACAACGTTTGCCACAAAAGGATTACAGTGAGTTGTAGAAGTAGTCAAACTACAGCCACTTATGGCGTTCCAGCCACAGAAAGAAGAAAAAGTCAATTTAAACGATGTATAAACGGAAGGTGTGCAGAGGTTGCACACATGGAGAATATCTTGTTCAAAAGGGTCGTTAATTGACAGTTGCAGTGATGTTAGGGGCCTCCAAGACCACAGTGATTTTTTTTTTTAAAAGGTACTACGTCACAACGATCTCCGTGCAGTGGCTGCACAGTTGGAGTATTTCAAAGTGTTTAAATGTCATCTGTGCCATGTTTTACACAGAATCAACGGGAGTATGTACTTTGGCCACACAGGATCTCCATGGCTTGGTACTAGTTTTTAGTCGACAACCTTTTGAATTGTGACTGTGCCCAGCAACTGTAGGGTTACATATTGAATGTGCTTAAACAGTAAGGGAATTATGGGCTGTGACTTTCTTCTGTGACAGTCTGGATTTAATTCTAACGTGTGTATGTCCTGGTTACCACACAAGAGCGGTGTGGTTGTGTTCAAAGAAGCATAAGACATTCTTTTTCAAGCTGAAGCATTCACACAGTGATCGTTTGACTCGATGGTCTGTATCATATTTTTTTTACTTTCTTGGTGTTTCATAAAAGAGCGGGCACAAGGGCTGCGGCGTAACCCAGGTGAGACAATTTTGGTACATTTTGTTTGATATTAATTTGAGGCCGGTTTGGTGTGGGCCGTTAAGAGCGCGTGCAGGGTATTCAAAGGGTGCTACAAGTCGTTATTATCTCGCGCAACCTCACCTGCACCTGTTAGCCGCGTGGTCCTCCACGATCAGCTTCTGTGACGTTACACTCCTCGAGGATCCTTATTCTCTTCTCCTGCATCAAGCCTGGTTCTGTGTCACTGTTTGGTGCACGTCAGCACCGCTAGCCATCCGGCGCAACGCACGCAGCGAGCCGCCATCTTGTGGTTGGTGGTTCCTCACAATACGGTTGGATCCAGCTTGTTTGCTGCCAGCCACGCTGTCTCAATAAAGTTTTATCTTGGACACTGAGTCCGGGAAAGGGAAGCATAATGCTTCGTATGTTGTCTGTTTGCTCTTCAGGAACCATCGTCGATGAGGCATTCTTTGGGAAAGTCTTTCCGTTTCATTTTTGTCGGAAAGTAGTTTCATCTGGAATAGCTTGATGGTGTTTGTAAAGGAAATATTAAAACAAGTGCAAACATTGTTCCTGGCAGACACTGTGTTTTGGGTGTGCAGCATGTTGGGATGTCCTGAAACTAAGGAATTTTTCTGGATGGAATGGTGGTAGGTTTTTTCAAAAAGTAAAGTTACTTTGGACTATGTGCATTGCTCACAAGAAGAAGTGTTTAATAACGTATGGGTTATGTTGTAGGTATTATGTAAAGTGTATGATGCCCAAGTTTTATTTACGTGCACTTCTACTAGGTATTAGTATGTTTTACTTTTACAGTGCTCCAGTTTGTTCACAGTGTTTTATTCGGGTGAGAAATCGCTCACCGGTGTGGTGCACAATTCGCTAATGTTTTACTTGTGTATGTTCTTTCCTACAGTTTAGTGTGTAGTGATGCCACAGGTTTAGAGTTTGAAAATGGGTCTTCTATTTAACAGGGATTTTCCTGTGGGTGGTCGTCACATTGTTCCCATACACGAGGGAAGGTTTTGGGTAACAGCCCTTTGACTAGTTATGTTTGTTACTCCCATATGGGGTACGTAACCTCCACAAGGGGGTCAAGAGCTCGTTTGTAACCTTTATAAGTGGTTTGTAGTACCTAGGTTAACCCTCACACAGGGTAGGGTTATGGCTTAGTCCATAGATAGTTGCGCGCAGTACTAATGTACATTTTTTATGGTTAACCCTCACACAGGGTTGAGTTATAGTTGCACACAGGGTTGAGTTATAGTTGCGCGCAGTACTTATGTATGTCCCTTCATGGGAGTTTCTTTGGGTGACGACCCATATACATGTTTGGTTCCCTTTCTTTTGGGATTGTAGTAGTAGGGTATGCTACCTTTAGAGCTACTCAAAGTTATGCTTTTGGGCATTGGTTTTGTGGGGTCTTTTACTCTTTCCGTTGTAGTGCATTATGTCACAGTGTTTAATGCAAAATGCTTCAAATGTATTTCGGGTAATGTTATTCTTGCTTCAAAATGTTTTTTAAGGGAGGGATGGGAGATATTGTTTATCAAATGTATTTATCTTATCCGTTCTTTGTATAATGGTTCTTTCTCCTGCGATGTTTTAATTTTATGTTTGCATCTGTGGGACTTGTACTTTTATTCATTTTTCTTGTGGATAGTTCTTCCTTGATGTTTTATCACTTGCATGTTTGTTTTCGTTGAAGAAAAAGGGATAATGTTATATCCTACTTAATTGAATAACATGTAGTCCAGTCCTGCTGCCACTAGCTGCTCAGCCAGAGCGTGAGATGGTCATAGAATGTTGGTGTGCCTGTGATGCATGGAATGCCTGGGTGTCTGAGTGGATGAGTGTTGGCAGTTGAAGATGGGCTGAGCAGCTAGGGAGGCTGCTCCTGGTGGGGCTGGTACCACACTAGGCTGGCTGGAGTAGAGACAGATGTAATCAGAACTGGAGACTGAATAAAGATGGCTTAAGAATACCTCCTGGCTCCAGGTGTCTTTCTACAGAGAGCACAACACTTTCCATCCCAGAAATGTGAGGAAAATGTGTTTTTTCCCACAAAGTTTGAGGTTTGCAAAGAATTCTGGGTAACAGAACCTGGTGAGAGCCACACAAGTCACCCCATCCTGGATTGCCCTGGGTGTCTAGGTTTCAGAGGTGTATAGGTTTGCTAGGTTTCCTTAGGTCCTGGCACAGCTAGGGTTAAACATTTAAACTTAGACACAAGGGTCCTTTTTCACTGTAAAAATGTGGTGTGTCCACGTTGTGTTTAGGGCGGTTTCCTGTCGTGGGCACTAGGCCTACCCACACAAGTGAGGTACCATTTTTATCAGAAGACTTTGGGGAATGCTGGGTGGGTGGTATTTTATGGATCCACGCAGATTCAGAGCTTTCCATCACAGAAATGTGAGGAAAATGTGTTTTTTGTTTTTACAAAGTTTGAGGTTTGAAAGATTCTGGGTAACACAACCTGGTGAGAGCCACTCAAGTCACCCCCTCCTGGATACCCCGGGGTGTCTAGTTTTCAAAAATGTTTAGGTTTTCTAGTTTTCCCTAGGTGCCGGCAGACCTAGGGTTCAAAATATACAACTCGGCACTTTGCAAAAAAATAGTCAGTTTTCACTGTAAAAAATGTGGCGTGTCCACGTTGCGTTTTGGGCCGCTTCCTGTTATGGGCAAAAGGCCTACCCACAGAAGTGAGGTACCATTTTTATCAGAAGACTTTGGGGAATGCGGGACGGGTGGAATTTTGTGGATCCACACAGAACCCAAAATCTTCCATCACAGAAATGTGAGGATTTTTTTTTTTTACAAAGTTTGAGGTTTGCAAGGGATTTTAGGTAACAGAACCTGGTGAGAGCCACACAAGTTACCCCCTCCTGGATTTCCCTGGGTGTATAGTTTTCAAAAATTTATAGGTATGCCAGGTTTCCCTAGGTGCCGGCAGAGATAGGATTCAAAATCTACAGCTAGGCACTTTGCAAAAAAATTGTCAGTTTTCACTGGGAAATGTGGTGTGTCCACGTTGCGTTTTGGGCAGTTTCCTGTCACGGGCACTAGGCCTACCAACACAAGTAAGGTTCCATTTTTATTGGAAGACTTTGGGGAATGCAGGGGGGTGGAATTTTGTGGACCCACGCAGATTCCAGAACTTTTCATCACAGAAATGTGAGGAAAATGTGTTTAATATTTTTACAAAGTTTGAGGTTTGCAAGGGATTCTGGGTAACAGAACCTGGCAAGAGCCACACAAGCTACCCCAACCTGGATTCCTCTGGGTATCTAGTTTTCAAAAATGTATAGGTTTGCTAGGTCCCTAGGTGCTGGCAGTGCTAGGGTTCAAAATCCGCAGCTTGACACTTTGAAAAAAAGGATCCGTTTTCACTGTAAAAATGTTGTGTGTCCACGTTGCGTTTTGGCCTGTTTCCTGTCGCGGGCACTAGGCCTACCCACACAATGTAGGTACCATTTTTATCGGAAGACTTCGGGGAATGTGGGTGTGTGGAATTTTGTGCATCCACATAGATTCCAGAACTTTCCATCACAGAAATGTGAGGAACATGTATTTTTTTGGGGTCAAAGTTTGAGGTTGCAAGGGATTCTGAGTAACAAAACCTGGTGAGTGCCACTCAAGTCAACCCATCCTGGATTCCTCTGGGTATCTAGTTTGCAAAAATGTATAGATTTGCTAGGTTTCCCTAGGTGCAGGCAGATCTTGGGTTCAAAATCCACAACTAGGCACTTTGCCAAAAAAGGTTTTGTTTCACTTTAAAAATGTGGAGTGTCTCAGTTATTAGCTCTGGGTTCCTCGGGTTCTTGGTGAACCTACAAGTCCTGTATTACTCCACAACCAGAAGGGTTCAGCGGATGTAATGGTATATTGCTTTAAAAAATCTGTCATACTTAGAAGAAGTTACAGGTGAAATGTCTGTTTTTTTCAACTCATTTTTTATTTTTCTTATTTTCAACTGTTAGTTTCTACTAAATGAACCTTGAAGGATCTACACAAATGACCCCTTGCTGAATTTGGAATTCTGTCAACTTGTCTGAAATGTATAGCTTTCCAGGATCCATAATTGCTCTCTTACCCATTTCTACTACTAACTGGAAGGAGGTTGAAAGCACAAAAATAGGCTATGTCCCAGTAAAATGGCAAAACTTTAAAAAAAAATTGGTTTTCTGACACAAGTCTGACAGTCCCTGAAAGCTGGGAAGATGGTGATTTCAGCACCACAAACCCTTTGTTGATACCATTTGCAGGGGAAAAAACAGACGCTTTCTTCTGCAGCACTTTTTTGCCATTTTCCCCCAAAAATAAAAATATTTAGCTGTGTATTGGCTTATTTCTGGGTCCTCCCACTGGAATAAACAAACCTTGGGTACCTTTAAAATCCACATGATGTTTGAAGAAAAGGATGCAAATTTGGCGTGGATACTTTATGTTGTCAAAACATTACAGGGGCTTAAGCACGAACTACCCTAAATAGCCAAAAGAAGGCTTAGCACGGGGGGGAGGGGGGAAGAAGGCCCGGCAGTGAAGGGGTTAATGAACCTCTCCTTTCCTGGCCTCAAAATGACTGCAGCAGCATGCGGTAATTAACCCCCTCACAAGCTGCTCATGGAAAGTAGAAGGAAAGAGGCAATTGCTCTGGCCCCTAAAAATTGAGCAATGACACACACCTGACCAGGAGTGGGGAAAGATGGCCTGAACTAGAAAACTACCTAGAATTTCCAAAGCCCCTCAGCTGTGCAACAACTGCATGCCATATTAAAGTGGAGGAGGGCAAGTTTTGACAGAGGGGAGCTGGTGGTGGGGGCGCTAGTAGAGGGGGAGATATTGACAGTTGGCACACTCTTCCTGTCCACGGAGGACGCTCCTCAGCAACGAGATGCCCTGCCGAAACGGAATCCACTACTAATGGAGTTGAATTAATGCACAACAGTTACCACTTATTGGACAGAAGCAGAGCTCCTCGCATATGGAGTGGAGTGGAGTGGGGACACCATCAACACCACCCTAATGAAGGAAACAGGAGTTTAAATCCAACTGGAAAGTAGGTCACATTAGGGAACCCACTCTAACGGTCCTGAGGACCACTCAGAAATACCTGAAATACATGAAGCACATAAAAGTACTTTATAAGATACATCTAGTGCCATTACTGGTGAAAATGCAGTATCAGTCCCTATTCAATGGGCCCAGTCTAGCTCTACATGCCTCCGAAGAAGTCCCAGACTAATAGGGTATCGAACTACTTCCAAACTGCAGAGGCAAGAGATCAGCAATCCTCCACTCCCCTGCCTGGGGCAATGACACTTACCAAGAAAGATTTACTATCCTCCCTCCAGAACTTTAAAAAAAGCTGCAAGCAGAGCTCAAGGCTGATCTTGACACCTCTTTAGTGACTCTTAAGTTTGACCTCACCTTGAAGCTCACCGCTCTTCAGCAAGATGGCGACTGTGTTGGAGCACGGACTCTTGAAGTGGATAATACTTGCCAAACCTTAAATCAAAGAGTAGGCCAACTAGAACGCACCTCTCTGCATCTTCAAACACATCTCAAGGCCACTTTATTAAAGTATGAAGATAAAGAAAATTGCTCTCGACTTGACAGCTTCAGAATACGGCATTTGAAAGAGAGAGCAGAGGAGCTAGATTTAGAGGCCTTCGCAGTGGACCTGTTCTCTGAACTTTTTTGGAACAATTACCCTAAAATCAATCTGGAGCGAGTTCATTGAGTGTACCCCCTGATTTGGGGCGAAGGCCGGCGACCACGCGTTATCCTGGCAAAACTTCACTCCTTCAAAACTGAAGATGCAATTCTTCAAGCAGCACGAAAGATGGAGGAAATTTCCTTTAAAGGAGTATCTTGTTCCATATTACAATATATATGCCCCAGCAAGTCTTGCTCGACGACTACAGTTTAAGCCTCTAACTGACAAACTGCATAAAGGACATATCCCCTCAGACTAGCCTTCACCTTCCGAGACAAACAGGTTCACTTCAAGATGAGGCGGCACTATTGGGTCTGACAATTCAGGAGCCAGAGCAACCAGAATTTCCCATAGAAGGCCACTCGACTAGTAAACTAGCAAACACTGGTGCACAGCAATGACTCTCACAGAGACGCACACGATGATGGGGGACATCAGTACGGTGTGGTGGATCCAGACGAGCAACTACTATCGTGTGACCACAGAAGTGATCTCTAAAGACTTTTCTGGAAGGTTTGATATGAATATGGTAAGCCTTAACTTCGGAACGTTTAGTAGCTCTTCCATTGCAGTACTATACACTTCTTAGAAAAGACTAAACTTGAGACTATAGATGGGGGAATGGAGAGACATATAATTACCGTCTATGCTGCAGAGGCAAATACTTTGAACAATTGTTACCATAACACAAGTGCATAAAGTGGTTTCTGACAAACATGCCTAAACGACTACACTTCATCCCATTGTTCCTGGATTGTTGGGAAATGTTTTACCCAAAAATTCTTGTTATGTTTTTGAAATTTCATACCATATGTGAGGTTGTATTTTACTGCATACTGGGTGGGCGGAGTGGACTCGGGAAGAGAGAGAAAGATGAGAACTTGAGGGAGAATGCAGAACATTACCACACCTAGGCCGAATCTAGAGGGGCGATCACATCTGTTTTTTTTTAATTATCACACACTGCAATAGTGCTAAGTACATTAAAATGAGACATTAAAGGGCTCAATTCCCTCTTCAAACGACACAAATTATGGAAATACCTGTTGGATAAAAGGTATGATGTGGTCGCTCTGCAAGAAACCCATCTCAAACGGCAGTGAGGATGATAGATAATGACACAGAACCTATCCCACAATGTACAGATCCTCAGCTTCTACCAAACATAACAGGGTGGCCCTCCTATTCCACACTTCTCCACACTTTCAACCAACAAGCAGCAAAACAGATAAAGAGGGGAGAGTGATGATGGTGAAAGGAACGATCTCAGGCAAGATGTGTACAATTGTCACGTGATAGGTCAGTTTTCTCCATTTTCTCTTCATGCTCGTGGGTGAATTTTCCAAGGGCAAAACTCCTTCGATGGGAGACTTCAACTTCACGTGGGACCCAGAAATAGATAGTACTCACCTACGTAGAGCAGGAACAGGCAGTTTTACCAAAGCTTTATAACCAGCGATACAATCTACAGGCCGGCTCGATGCTTGGAGAAAGACACATCCACTCACCTGGGATTACACGTTTTTCTCCCACTTCCACTACTCCTACTCGCGTATTGATTATATTTTTCTGCGCCAAGCTTTCGAACAGGCGATTATGGTTATCGACTTTTACCCTATTGCTCTGTCTGATCACTTATGCTTGATTGGGCTCCTCCTCCACCTAAGCTCTGTTGCTGGTTTTTCCTGAGCTTACTCTTACTCTGGACTTACTTTTGAGAAGGAGTTCCTGACACCTGAGAAAGAGCTTAAGGAAACTCCCACTCTTACACTACAAAGGAAAGTTACAGCACTTCGGGGAAAATGGAACACGATCTCAAAGAACAGAGCAGAATATCCCATGTTATGCCTTCAGCATAAAACATATTATACACGGATCAAAGTGGGCATCCATTTGGCACGACAGCTTAAAATACAATGTGAGAAAGACTATATTCCCCATATTACCACAGAAGCAGGAACCATAGCCCAGTCTAAAATAGACAAAGCTAAGGCATTCAGGGACTTTTATACCATTCTATATACGTCTGAATCTACAAGGTAGGAGACACGATTAAAATATTTACAAGAGGTGGAACAGCCTCGAGTAACTGCAGAACAGAATGAAACATTGAGTAGTCCTTTTGAAGAAAGGGAGGTACGTATAGCGATTAATCCACTCAAATAACACAAATCCCCAGGTCCCGATGGGTTTATGGCCAAATTTTACAAAACATTTGGCTCAGACCTAGCCTCCCTGTTGAAATCAAAAATAATTGCTGTTAGCATGAGCTGAAGCCATCTTGTTTGCAGCATCCATTTTGTTAGCCTTGTGATTCTGCCGTCTTCACTGTTGCCTGCTTTTCTATTCTGCTTGAGTCATCAACCTTAGTTAACTTCTTCTGTACTGAGCCAGAGCAATGTACGAGCTCAGAAAGGCTTGTAGATGCTAGAATGCACCTGTTTGAGAATGTAACTGTCTATCATATCCTACTGCAGTTCTGTTCCCCTCCCACTTTGCTGACTAAGTGATATTCTTCTGCCCATGTTTGTCAGTATCTAGTCCTGTGTAGGACTGTACCTTCTGTTTGAGTCTATATGCTTACTCTGCAACAAACTGTGTATAAAAGGCCCATGGTTTCTGTATTCCATGTACTACCTCCTATAGCGCCTGAGGGTGTTGTATTGATGAAGTCCCACTCATGAGTGATTAATAAACTTGTTCTTTGAATTTCAGCTTCAGTGCCAATCTCTTCTTTTTTGGTTTAAGGACCCGTGGACAAGATAAGGGTGACCCCTGCACCGGTGTGCTCCTAAAAAGGCACATTTCCACAGTTTGGCGCCCGACTTGTGGGGCTCATCGAAGACGCGGCCATCCGAAGGAGTGGTCTTGACGGAGGAATGGAATATTACTGAGGAGCCGTCCTACACGAGGAGACCGTTTGTCTTTGCAGACCGAAGTGCTTTTCCGGTTTTCCCGATTTGACCCTCCAGGTGGTGGCCGGTCCCGACTGAGATCTGCTTTGGCGCAAGTTTTGCAGTGACTATTAGGTCAACCAAGAGATTGGCAGTTGGAGGTTGGAGACTTTTGTTTGGTAAGGTCGCTGAAGCGACACTCTTGATTTTGGATTTGCTTGGCCAAGATTCTGGTTTTGTTTGTTTGTTTATTGCAATAAATAAAGGCAGGTAATGTGGAGATTTTTCTCTACTTTGATATATCTGGGATAAGTAATATTTTACTACAATTTGGTAGCATGCCTGCTCCTAGCACACTTCGTAGGCTGTATTGCTGTCTTGGTGGTACCAAAATGGATTTAGAAAGTAGTCAGCTGGCTCCCCTAGAGGAGACACCTAATAGGTACATGTATATTAACCACGGTATTTCTTTCATAATGTATAGTACACTGTGGAACAAATATACGAAAAAGGATCCTGATTTACGATGGCCTGTAAATGGGTCATTTGATTTTAAAAAGATTCAATATGTAGAGCAGTGTCTGTTTAAATGAAAGAGTCGACAAGATATGTTTGATTGTGTACGAATGTTGGAGAAAGAAGTGCATGAGAGAGTGAGGAAAGAAGAAGGTATAGCAGAAAAAGAAGAGCAAAAAACGATATATAAAAAAGCGTTGGAATTAAAAAATAAGGAGATGAAGGAAATAAAAGAAAAAGAAGATAGGGAGCGTCGTTTAGAGGTAACTGGCCAGTACCCTATTAGGCGCCCTATTGATCCCATACTTAATCGACCTCAGGATGATTCCATCTTGTTAGATAGACCTCCACCCCCGTATAAATTCCCTAGTGCCCCTGAGAATGAGGGTTCTGATGAGGAGCATTTGTCTTCAGAAGAAAAAGATGAAGATAAGCAAGATGAGCGGAAGACTCGCTCTACTTTGACTACTGAAGGCAAGGCCACTCTTAGATCCGCTGCTCGTAAAGCAGTTTGTGGGAATGCCTCTGCTCCAGAACTCGTAGCAATGGTTCAGCAGTGGAAAGATTTAGAGCAGTTATATTTTGTAGAGACGTTGACTTGGGAAGTAATACTCAGTTTTAGATAACATTCTGATGATCTAGAGCCCTCTGCTATAAACTCTAATTATAAACAATTAAGTTTTGGCACCTTTCTTCCTTCACAGGTGCCTGATCTAATTAGGCGAGTGGTTAAATTGCGCACTTACACGTTCCGTCTTCGAGAGGAGAAAAAAGCAGCTGGTAAAGCTACAACTGAACAAGCAGTTCAGACCCCGGAGCAACAAGAGAGAGCTATGGGGACAGATAAAGATACTAGTGATATTGAAGTTACTATGAAACCCATGCGTGAAGCAGCACCTCTGTATGTTCCCCCAAAGGGAGCGGGAACAAATGATGATAAAGATTCAGATGATGCAAAGGGATATTTTGTTTATAATTGGGTTTATACTCCTTGGAGTAGAGCAGATGTTATGGCTCTTAAAGCTGCTTTGCCCGACCCACGGAAAAATCCGTCCGCTTATTATGAAGAAGTGGAAGGAGCTATTAGCTCCTGTACTATGACTCTGCCAGATATTGACATGTTTTTTGGACTTATTTTGCCCCTGATATGTGGAGATCAATTCGGAAGGTAGATGATAATGTAGCCTATGGTGATACTTGGGTGCATTTAGAGCAAATAGATGCGGCTAGAGAGCCTGCACAGAAGCCACGATAGGAGATATTAGATCTTCCCAAAGCTATTGTGACTAAATTGAAAACTCTTATACCCCCTAAGAAAATAGATTGGACTACATTAGTGTCTTGTAAGCAGAAAGTGGATGAGTCAGTTTCCGATTTCTTTACATTTGAAGAGACATTCCATGATTTTAGTGGGCAGTCATTGACAGATGACACGGGTAAGCATCTGTTCGTCGACAAATTTGTCGCTAACATGTTGCCAGAAATAGCTAGTCGCCTAAAGGCCAGCGAGAGTTCATGGACTACGTCTTCCCCCGTCTCCCTTTTGACTATGGCACAGTATTATGAGCGACAGGAATTAGAAGCAAAAGGCAAGGAGGATAAAAAGGTTAAGGATTTAAAAATGAAAGTGATGTTGGCTCAAGTATATGGTCCACCATTTAGAGGTGGTGGAAGAGGTGGACATGCGATGTATCGCCCTGGTGTACCCCCTTTCCCTCGAGCAACTTTGTCTTCTGATCAGTGTGCTTATTGTAAAGAAACTGGACATTGGCGGTCTGAGTGCCCCCTTGTGCGAGGTCAGCAGTATCAGCGAGGTAGAGGAAGCATGAGAGGCAGCCCAGGGAACTCAGGATATTGGGGAGGCATGGATAATCGTACTAGATTTGAGGCAGTTCAACACAATCCAAATTCTTCTAATACCTTTGATAGACGAAACCAATACCAAATGTCTGATTATTCGGCTGATGGTCCTAAGGATTCTGATTATGCATAGGAATGCCTAGGATGGGGTAAGGAACTGGTTGAGGTCCCAGTAGATCAGAGGGGTCCCTATGTCGATGCAAATGTCTTGGGTTCTACTGATCAGTTTCTGGTTGATACAGGAGCTACTCGTAGTGCTCAGTCTAAACAATTGGTTCCTGGAGCTCCCCAGTCTGGCACAATGATAAAATCGATAGAGTTCGATGGAACACCTACACTTAGCCCACTGTCACAGCCACTTGCATTTAGTCTTGATAAATTCACTGCAGCATGTCCATTCCTGCTTTCCCCTAACACGCCGAATAACATTGTGGGTATCGATATGCTTAAACATTTTCGTGCTACAATACATTGTTTCCCCAGAGGGTGTGCGTATTATTTTAAACGATAACTATCCAATGGTTGAGAGGTCTTGTCTTATTAAAGAGGATATTGCTTTGGCATTGTTACCTAGTACTTTGAGGGCTACATCAGATACTGATGTGGGGCAAATGGTTATCCCACCAGTACATATTTAAGTGAAAGAAGGTGCTACTTTGCCTCGACTGCTCCAATATAAAATATCTTGGGAAGGCGAAGAAGCATTGATAAACATTGTTCAGGATTTGATTAAGGTGGGGGTTGTGGAAGAAGTCCCTTACAATACCTGTAATAGCCCTATTCTTCCTATTTTGAAAAAAGACACTGATTCTAAAATTTATAGATTCATCGTAGACTTGCGAGAGGTCAATAAGATCTTAGTACCCCAATATCCAGCAGTCTCTTACATCATGACACTTCATACTGTGGTTCCTCCTTGTAACGCCCTGAACGTCTCAGGATCGTTTAACAGACACGATAATGAGGACGCAACCACTTGTGAAGGGTAAGTTATTTTAATGAAGGCACAAATAACACAAAGAATAAACAAAAGTTATAGTCACTGGAATCCTCCAGGCTATGTACGTTACCAGCCCACCGCACGGATGGTCCTAACCGTCCTCTGCATATACGCCGGTCCCGGCGTATGCCAGCAGAGGGCAGAAATGAAATGGCCGACAATGCCAATCGGTAGGCTGTGAGGGGCACGAAGAGTGTTGGGGAGAATCGAGGAGTCAGGGAAACACCCAGCCGGGGTCTCTACCTGAAGGGAGCAGCCGCTCAACCTCTTCCTCAGACTGCACCGGGACGCGGAGTCACCTCCTGGTGATGCGTCACCAATACCCCAATCAAAAGTAAGAAGACTGAACCGAGAGCAGCCGCTCGATCGATCCTGTGGACTTCCGAGTCTGTAACGCGGCAAACACCTCCTGGTGTGCGTGACAGCTGGCAGTCCCTGTATCTCTGGTCGGGCTGGGAGTTACGACTCCAACCAGCAAAAGCGCCACTGCGCTTTGACTCAGCCGAGTCAAAAAGCGAAGCTCAATGGTTGACCGGTAGAGCTTCCGGGTCCTTCACAGGTGACGATGGGGCAAGACACGGCCCAGGGAGTAACGACTCGACCTACCTCCGTTCTTGCCTTACTGGAGCACCACTCCGGAACACTGCTCTTCACGAAGCAGGTACGTCGGTGTAAACACAATATCCGACAGCGTTGTACCTCCCGGTTCCTCCCTTTATAGGGCGTGTTTTCCTTGAGTTATGTAACAGCTCTCCTGTTTACATAAGGGCGTGTTTCCTTGAGTTATGTAACAGCTCTCCTGTTTACATAAGGGCGTGTTTCCTTGAGTTATGTAACAGCTCTCCTGTTTACATAAGGGCGTGTTTTCCTTGAGTTATGTAACAGCTCTCCTGTTTACATAAGGGCGTGTTTCCTTGAGTTATGTAACAGCTCTCCTGTTTACATAAGGGCGTGTTTTCCTTGAGTTATGTAACAGCTCTCCTGTTTACATAAGGGCGTGTTTTCCTTGAGTTCTGTAACAGCTCTCCTGTTTTCATAACCTCTCAACCGCTAAGCATCCTGGGAGATGTAGTCCGTTGTCGCTGGTTACCGTTTTCCTCCCCACGCATGACAGGAATTCTTGACAGTACATCCTCCCTCTCAGCGGCTCCCCACGGGTCCAGCGCTGGCAGGAAAACGCCGATGGAACAAGGAGACCAGGCGCGGAGCATGAACCCCTTCAGCCGGTTCCCATGATTGCTCCTCCGGGCCATATCCTTTCCACGCAACCAGGTACCACAGCTTCCCCCTGCGCCATTTGGACGCCCGTATGCCCGACACTTCATACTCCACCTCCGACTCCACGCATATCGTCCTAGGTGTCCCAGACGGCTTGGAGGGTGCTGGTTTGAGCAATGATACATGAAAGACAGGGTGTATCCGTAATGACTGGGGCAAGCACACCTTCACGTTCACGGGACCCATGCACTTGGTAATTCGATAGGGGCCCATGTACTTGGGATGGAACACACTGTTCTTTCGAAACCTCATGTTTCTTGTGGATATCCAGACGTAGTCTCCAGTGCGGTACAGCGGCCCGGGCCTTCTCTTCCTGTCTGCCGCAGCCTTGTATCTTCTCTTGGCCTCTATTAGGACAGCCCTTGAGCGCATCAACGTGTCTTTGATGTGTGCCACCCTGTCCGCTGTGGCGGGAATCCTGTCCTCTCTGAACGGATGTAGAAATGGCAAGAACCTGGGATGATGGCCATAGTTGCTATAGAACGGAGATGACTGTGTGGAGCTGTGAGTGGCGTTGTTATAGGCTATCTCTGCAACCCATAGCAAGTCGACCCATTCGTCCCTGCCCTGGTCCACAAAACATCGCAGATACTGTTTGAGCGTTTGGTTCAGGCGCTCGGTTTGGCCGTCCGTTTGAGGGTGGTAGCTGGTGGACAGGGCGGTCTTAACATGCAGCGCTGTGCACCACGTCTTCCAGAATTGCGCAGTAAACTGCGATCCCCGGTCCGACACGATCACCCCAGGTAATCCATGCAGTCGTACCACATTCTTTAGGAGTAGTGACGCCAATTCCCCGGCCGTAGGGACTCTCTTGCAGGGGATGAAGTGCCCCATTTTCGTCAAGTAATCCACCACCACCAGTATTGCCGTCATCCCCTGGTCTACCGGGAGGCCCACTACGAAGTCCAGTGATATGTTATCCCATGGTCTATCCGGGGTCGGAAGTGGATGTAAGAGCCCTTGGGTTCGGCCATGGTCGGCCTTCATGGTGGCACACGTAGGACACTCCTGTCCCCACCTCCTGACATCCACTCTCATGGTTGGCCACCAGAAATGCCGTCCCATGCTAGCCACCGTTTTTTCAAAGCCCAAATGACCTGCGCATGGAGAGTCATGGCACCAGATGAATGCTTGTTTCCTTAGCCTAGGCGTGGGTATCAATAGGCACCTGCCCTTCAGGGGTATCCCGTCCTTCAGCTGCCATTCTCTGTGACTGAGGAGCCACCTCCGCCATGCGAATGACCTGATCCCTCTCTTTATTCCCCTCAGGAACGTATCCGGTTGGATAACTCCCAATACCATCCTCGGGGAAATGATGGAATGCTCGGTCGCAGGCAATGGTTCCTTAACCGTAGATTGACGGGACAGGACGTCCGCCTTCCGGTTTTCCGTCCCCGGCCGATAAGTGATGCGGAAGTTGAACCCCGCAAAGAAGATCATCCACCGCAGCTGCCTGGGAGAAAGGTGTCGTGTGGCCGTCATGAACTGAAGATTCCGATGATCCGTGTACACCGATACCACATGTCTTGCCCCCATCAACCAATGCCTCCATTCGGTGAAGGCGTCCTTGATTGCGAGAAGCTCCTTCTCCGCAATATGGTAGTTGCGTTCGGCGTCGTTGAGTTTACGGGACATGTACGCAACGGGATGAAGCACCCCTGTGTCGTGGTTGCGTTGGGACAAGATAGCCCCCAGCGCCACATCCGATGCGTCCGCTTCCACCACGTAGGGGAGATCCGGATCGGGGTGAGCCAACACCGGCGCCTTACCAAAGGCGCTTTTCAGGGCCTCAAAGGCTGCGTTCGCTTCAGGGGACCAGACAAACTCCTTGGACTTCCTCAGTAGCTGTGTGATTGGGGCCACCAATCCTGAAAATCCATCTATAAACCGCCTGTAAAAGTTGGCGAAGCCAATGAAACTTTGGACGTCCTTCACGCTTTGGGGCACCGGCCAGTCTTTCACCGCCTTGATCTTTCGTTCTGCCATCTCCTGTCCCTCTGGACTCAGTATTACTCCGAGGAATTCCCCGGATGTGACGTGGAAGTCACACTTGCTGAGTTTACAAAACAGCTTGTTTTCCCTCAGCTTTTGGAGCACAGCTTTGACGTGGTGTACGTGCTCCTCCACACTGGACGAATAGATGAGGATGTCGTCGATATATACGACCACGTAGATATCCAACTCCTCTCTGAATACCTCATTCAAAAAGTACTGAAAGGCTGCCGGGGCGTTGCACAGCCCGAACGGCATGACGAGGTACTCAAAAAGGCCGAACCTGGTCTTAAAGGCGGTCTTCCACTCGTCTCCGTCCCTCATGCGCACCAGATGGTATGCCCCTTTCAAATCCAACTTGGTGTAGATACGAGCTTTCTTGACCTGTTCCAGAAGTACACTGATGAGAGGCAAGGGGTACCGATTCTTTATGGTGATCGCATTCAATGCCCTAAAGTCCACACAGGCTCTCAGCTCCCCATTAGCTTTCGGGATGAAGAAGAGTGGCGAGGCGGCCGGAGACTTGGACGGGCGGATGAATCCTAGTTTGAGGAGTTTATCCAGGTACCCCCGGAGATGCACGTTTTCAGGCTCCGTCAGGGCATACAGCCTGCCGCTGGGAACGCTGGCCCCTGGCACCAGGTCGATCTGGCAGTCAAACTGTCTATGTGGTGGTAGCACTTCCGCCTTCACCTCATCAAATACATCCTCAAAACTGTGATAAGCCTGGGGGAGAGCCACATCTTTTTCTGCCGCTGTAGCCACCGTCTGACTCCCGCTCTCATCTGCGTCAAGGGATTCCGTTCTTTTTCCACAATGCAGGATGCAATACGGTGACGTCATTTCGACGCGATGTGTTGGCCAATCCACAGAGGGGTTGTGTTTCTGTAGCCACGGCAATCCCAATATGACGCCATATTGGGGCGCTCGGATGATGTTAAAATCGATTTGTTCCAAATGGTTCCTCCCATATCTCATCGGAAGGACCCCCGTGTGCTGCCCGATGGGCCCCGTCACCAATCGCCTTCCGTCTACAGCATAGACGTCTTCGGGTACAGCTTTGGGAAGAAGCACTAGCACTAGCCTGCATGCTTCGTTGTGGTCCATAAATATGCCAGTGGCCCCTGAATCCACCATGGCCACAACGGGTATCCACTGGTCATGCACTCCCACGTGCACCGTGAGAAACAGGTGTCGGTGTCCCTTAGTGACCGAGTTGGAAAGGGAAGGGATGGATGAGTGACTCCGAGATGCCCCTTCTTCGGTCTGGGAGTCCTCTAGTTTTCCGCCGGTATGTCCACCACAGCTGTTACCGACCGGGTGGCCCGATAACGTGACGTCTTCGGTTTGGCAGGGCATTCACGTACGTAGTGGCCTTTTTTGCCACAATATAGGCACAATCCTTGTTTACGGCGTGACTCTTTCTCCGTGGCTGTGAGGCTCGCTCGTATTGCGCCGATGTCCATGGGTTCTCCCTTGGATGCGGTGGAAGTTTCAGGACTTCCCACCGTCACATAGGATGGAAGGGATTTTCCTTTTCTCCCATGATCCCCCTTTCTTTCACTTAGCCTATGTTCCAGCCGTAATACCAGGTTGATAAGGCCCTCACATGTCTTAGGTTGCGGGTCTATATGAGCCACGGCGTCCTTGAGCTCATCGCACAGTCCGTGATGGAAGAGCGCCGTCTGTTTAGCAACAGGCCACTTGGTTTCCACAACCAGCCTTCGGAACGCGTTGAGATACTGCACCAGTTCGTTGGATCCCTGTCTCAACTCAAGCATTTCACGGTCCGCCGTGTACGAGTCAGCCCTTCTATCGAATACCTTCAGGAATTCCTCGCGAAAAGCACCCCAATCACATAAGATGGGGTCGTCCCTGCTCACCAGAGGTACGGCCCATTGTGCCGCGTTCCCAGCCAAATAGGAAATAAGGAAAGCCACACGAGCCTGACTCGTGGGGAACGCCCTTGGCTTGCACGAGAAATGTAGCGCCACTTGTGTGAGGAATACCTGCACTGTGTTAGGATCCCCACCGTACCTGTCTGGTGTTGCCAAGGGGATGGCTACCGGTATTTCCACTACTACCGCAGGAGTCTGGTTCGTGAGGGAGGTGCTGGGCGTGAGCGGGTCCAATTGGATAGCGTCCAGTCTGGCTTTTACATCGGCTGTCTCTTGCCTAGAGGCAGCCAATTCAACTTGCACGGTCGCTAAAGCAGCCAGCACAGCATCAAGTGTTGCCATGTCTGTTATCGACCGGGAGACAGTTAGTGTTGTTAGGGTCGGATATTTTGTAACGCCCTGAACGTCTCAGGATCGTTTAACAGACACGATAATGAGGACGCAACCACTTGTGAAGGGTAAGTTATTTTAACGAAGGCACAAATAACACAAAGAATAAACAAAAGTTATAGTCACTGGAATCCTCCAGGCTATGTACGTTACCAGCCCACCGCACGGATGGTCCTAACCGTCCTCTGCATATACGCCGGTCCCGGCGTATGCCAACAGAGGGCAGAAATGAAATGGCCGACAATGCCAATCGGTAGGCTGTGAGGGGCACGAAGAGTGTTGGGGAGAATCGAGGAGTCAGGGAAACACCCAGCCGGGGTCTCTACCTGAAGGGAGCAGCCGCTCAACCTCTTCCTCAGACTGCACCGGGACGCGGAGTCACCTCCTGGTGATGCGTCACCAATACCCCAATCAAAAGTAAGAAGACTGAACCGAGAGCAGCCGCTCGATCGATCCTGTGGACTTCCGAGTCTGTAACGCGGCAAACACCTCCTGGTGTGCGTGACAGCTGGCAGTCCCTGTATCTCTGGTCGGGCTGGGAGTTACGACTCCAACCAGCAAAAGCGCCACTGCGCTTTGACTCAGCCGAGTCAAAAAGCGAAGCTCAATGGTTGACCGGTAGAGCTTCCGGGTCCTTCACAGGTGACAATGGGGCAAGACACGGCCCAGGGAGTAACGACTCGACCTACCTCCGTTCTTGCCTTACTGGAGCACCACTCCGGAACACTGCTCTTCACGAAGCAGGTACGTCGGTGTAAACACAATATCCGACAGCGTTGTACCTCCCGGTTCCTCCCTTTATAGGGCGTGTTTTCCTTGAGTTATGTAACAGCTCTCCTGTTTACATAAGGGCGTGTTTCCTTGAGTTATGTAACAGCCCTCCTGTTTACATAAGGGCGTGTTTCCTTGAGTTATGTAACAGCTCTCCTGTTTACATAAGGGCGTGTTTTCCTTGAGTTATGTAACAGCTCTCCTGTTTACATAAGGGCGTGTTTCCTTGAGTTATGTAACAGCTCTCCTGTTTACATAAGGGCGTGTTTTCCTTGAGTTATGTAACAGCTCTCCTGTTTACATAAGGGCGTGTTTTCCTTGAGTTCTGTAACAGCTCTCCTGTTTTCATAACCTCTCAACCGCTAAGCATCCTGGGAGATGTAGTCCGTTGTCGCTGGTTACCGTTTTCCTCCCCACGCATGACAGGAATTCTTGACACTCCTACTGCAACTACATTCAGTGTGATCGATTTGAAGAATGCATTCTTCTCGATACCTACTCATCCTGACAGCCGTTATTTGTTCGGCATCACTTTGAATAATCATTCATTCAGATTTTGTAGAGATCCACAAGGGTATACAGAGAGTCCTAGCGTTTATAGCCAGGCATTGAAAAGACAGCTTGATTCTTTCCCTGTAACGAAAGGGGTGGCTCTTATTCAATATGTCAATGACATCTTGTTGGCTACCGATACCCCTGAACAGTGTGAAGAAGGTACACTGTTATTGCTATCAATCCTTGCCTCTCATCATCACAATGTCTCTTGGAAGAAATTGCAATATTGTAGACAGCAGGTTACCTATTTAGGTCACCTCCTGTCTAAGGAGGGACGTGCACTCACACTAGAACGCATTCAAGCTATTTTAAACACGCCTGTGCACCGTACTCAGAAGGATGTTTGTGCACTTATTGGCCTTACTTCTTTCTGTAGGCAGTGGATCCCTAGCTTTTCTCACATTGTTAAACCCTTGTTGGCCCTTTTGACTAAAGACACTCCGATGCCTCTCCCATGGACTACTGAATGCCAGCATGCTTTCCAACAGTTGCGTCAAGCTCTTTGTTCTGCACCAGTATTAGGAACTCCAGACTACACTAACGTCTTCACACTCTATGTACGGGAGAGGGACGGTTGTGCTCTCTCAGTTTTAACACAGACACACGATGATAAGCAGCGTCCTTGTGCATATTTCTCAGCTGTCCTTGATCCAGTCGCCCGTGCGCTGCCAGGGTGTTTTCGAGCAGTAGCGGCAACGGCTGTGTCCATACGTCAGAGTGAGGAAATAGTCTTGTCACGTAGATTGCGTTAGTACCCCATTCAGTTGATGCTCTTTTAAATCAAACAAAAACACAACATTTGACTAGTGCCCGCATGACAGGATATGAATTGACACTTTTGGCCCCTCATATCACACTGAAAAGATGTTTGACTCTGAATCCTGCTACATTATTGCCATTTCCAGCCTCTCAGTCTCAGTCACAAGAGTTACATGACAGTATATCCCTTACTGAAGAACAAACAAAGGGTTGTGTTGACCTACAAGATACGCCCCTTTCTAGTGTTGATGGGGAACTGTGGGTTGATGGGTCCTGCTTGAAGTTGCCTGATGGCATGACATCTGCTGCGTATGCAATTACAACACTTCAGACAGTAGTTGAGACAGCTCGCATTCCACAGAAGTCAGCTCAAGCAGCCGAGTTGATAGCACCAACAAGAGCATGTGAGCTTAGTACAGATCTGCTTGTTAACTTATACACCAATAGCTGATATGCCTTTGGAGTGGCTCATGATTTTGGGCAACTCTGGAAAGAAAGAGGCTTTCTTACTTCACACGGGACACAAATAGTGCATGGGGAATTAGTACACAGTCTCCTTACTGCCTTGACATATCCTAAGAAAGTGGCAATTGTTAAGTGTGGCGCACACAAGAAAGTGACTGATAAAATAGGAAAAGGCAATGCCTTTGCGGATCACACAGCTCGTGAGACTGCAATGCAGCAAAGTACTACACCCATGTATGTAGTTAAGTAACAGGCTGAACGTTGGCATGATGCCAGGCAAGAGCTACTGGATATGCAACAATCTGCTTCTGTTGAGGAATTAGACCAATGGTCTAAGGAGGGAACACTGGATGATGAGGTCTGTTGGAGGAATAAAAGAAATGACAAAATGGAAGTTACCCACAGCCTATTTACATCCTGTGATTCACATTGCACATGGGCCGGCACATGTTGAAGCGTCCTCAATGGCAAAGCAACTTATGCAAGTTTGGGATCATCCAGATATTGCCGGCACAGCTAAAAAGATAGTCCATTCCTGTCTGATCTGTCTCCAGTACAATCCTGGAAAGGGAACAAGAACTCCAACAGGAGGGTCTGCATTACCTACTGCACCTTTTGAGGTCCTGCAAATGGATTACATACAGTTTGAGCATTGTAACAACCTAAAGTATGTCTTGGTAGTGGTTTGCGCCTTCAGTAAATGGATAGAGGCATACGCTACAAAAGATAATACAGCTCTTACTGCAGCAAAGGTGCTCCTAAAGTTGTTTTTCCCCAGATTCGGCATGTGTCGAGTTTTGTGGAGTGACAACGGACCCCATACATTGGGCAAGTTGTTAATTACCTCATGAAAGGATTGGGAATTAAGCAGATGTTCCATGCTGCTTTTCATCCACAATCAGCAGGGCTAGTAGATCGCTACAACTCTACCCTCAAACTAAAATTGGCCAAAATACAGGCTTCCACATCTTTGAAATGGCCTGATGCACCGCCCTTGGCATTGCTATCCATTAGATTGGTACCACATACACGATCTGGCCTCACACCATATGAGGTGGTTTTTGGCAGGCCAATGAATATTTGGGGGATTCCTAAGCCTCGCCCTATACATGATGTACCCTAAGTATTGATGAACCAATCAGACAGCCACGGCACTTGGAAATATCATGGAAGAACTACAAATTGCGAGAATTGTGGTGCTCAAAAACAGGATGGTTTTGGATGTGATCCTGGCAGACCGTGGTGGAGCATGCCGCATTATTGGGAGCAGCTGCTGTGTGTATATCCCTGACCACGCCCCGTCAGTTTTTGAAGCAATTTCTAAATTGCACAAGATAGCCACTGAATTCCATCAGGATTCAGGGACATGGACTTTGACTGGATGGTTATGGACTATGTTTACTGAATGGGGCTGGAAAATATTGTCAGCCCTATGTATATCTTTTGCAATCCTTTTTATCTGTTGCCTATGTATCCAATGTGGCCCAATGCTCTGTTCCCTTTGTGCTTCTACCTGTACCTCATGTATACCAGGTAAATAAAATGTCAAGAATGTAAATGCTCGACTAGTAACAGACCAATAAATTAGTGAGTTAATGATGATTGATGTCCATGATAACGTCCATGCTCCTTCCAAATCATAGAGATGTCTTCAGCTAATGCTAAAAGGGCCATCTGTGGAAATCAAAAATAATTGCTGTTAGCATGAGCTGAAGCCATCTTGTTTGCAGCATCCATTTTGTTAGCCTTGTGATTCTGCCGTCTTCACTGTTGCCTGCTTTTCTATTCTGTTTGAGTCATCAACCTTAATTAACTCTTTCTGTACTGAGCTAGAGCAATGTATGAGCTCAGAAAGGCCTGTAGCTGCAAGAATGCACCTGTTTGAGAATGTAACTGTCTATCATATCCTACTGATGTAAGCAGTTCTGTTTCCCCTCCCACTTTGCTGACTAAGTGATATTCATCTGCCCATGTTTGTCAGTATCTATTCCTGTTTAGGACTATACCTTTTATTTGAGTCTACATGCTTACTCTGCAACAAACTGTGTATAAAAGGCCCATGGTTTCTGTATTCCATGTACTACCTCCTACAGTGCCTGAGGGTGTTGTATTGATGTAGTCCCACTCATGAGTGATTAATAAACTTGTTCTTTGAATTCCAGCTTCAGTACCAATCTCTTCTTTGTTGGTTTAAGGACCCGTGGACAAGATACGGGTGACCCCTGCACCGTTGTGCCCCTAAAAAGGCACATTTCCACATCCCATATCATACAACTATTTAACTACATGGCCTCATCTTGCATGGTGACATCAATAATGAGCGAGGCTTTAATTTCAGTCGTCCCCAAACCAAGAAATGACTCTTATTATCTGCTTTTGCAGGTTTAGGTAGGGTTGTCAGGTAAACAACTCTTCTTCCCCTGAGAGCACCGATATAGATTTATTATCAGTTTGATACTGTGACCTAGATTTACAATAGAGCGCCCTTTTATTACCTAACAACTATAGTGGACTCTTATTAAGGTGCACCATATAGGCCCATAGCACTACTTAATCTTGACCTTAACATTTACACAAACATTCTGGCTACTAGATAAAAAAAATAATGCCAGAGCTGATCTATCCGGATCAATCAGAGGAGGCAAACGCACAATAAACTAAGGAGGGTGATCTACCTGGTCGAGAAGGTCACTAAGAAACAAATTCCAGCCGTTCTGGTGGCACTTGATGCTGAGAAAGCCTTCGCTTCGACCTGGTGAAATGGTCCTTCCTCTTCCATACACGTTTGGCTTCAGTGACTGCTTCATTGACATGATACGGGTGAACCATGTGCATCAACTATGACAAGTGGTAGTTAATGGGGTGGGGTCTAGATTTTTTAAATTGGAATGAGGAACGTGCCAGGGATGCCCATTATCCCGACTTTTATTTGCTTTCAGCATCAAACTACTGTTGGCTAAAATCAGGGCCATCGCCACCATTAGCTGCATTTTCTTTAGTTTGGTAAACCACAAAATTTCTCTCTTTGCGGGTGATGTGCTTCTCTTTCTCCCCTCTTCCGCCACCTCCATAGCTGCACTACAACAAGAGCTACATAACTATGAAGCAGTTGCCGGCTATCGCATAAACATTCGTAAATCCTTTATTTTAACTCTAAATTTACCCATACGGGAGAGGGAGGCACTAGTAAATTAGACACCCTTTAAATGGGCTAAAAAATACATTACATATTTAGTGATCAAAATCACACCTCGAATTGCCGACCTCTATCATGCCAATTACCAATCCATTGATCAGATAACTTAAAACTGACCTTAAGAGATGGGCCCCTATGTATATTTCCATACTAGGGCGAATTAATGCAATTAAAATTAAAGTCCTTCCCCAGACCCTATAACTCTTTTAAGGTCTCCCAATAGAGCTTCCTCAAGAATTTTTTTCAGAAATTAAATCATTGTCACTTCAATTTATATGACAAGGTTGTAAGGTGTGCCTTCCCTTTGAACATTTATGACTCCCAAAGGAAGCAGGAGGCCTGGCACTGCCTGATGTTACCTATATTATAAAGCAGCATGATTACTGATGATGTCTGAATGGGCTCTGAAGGAATCAGACAAACACTGACTCCATATGAATAGAGCAGTGGTAGGGCGCTATATATGAGACTTGTTGTGGAAAACCAAAGCAGATACACCCCAATACACTTTAATCAGAGTGCTTCACCCTGGCCCTTTTTATTCATGGAGGGAAGGCGGATGTTTAATGATTTCAGATTAGTTTCATTGGTGGGAAATTTTTACATTTGAGAGTTGCCAGAGAGCCTTCAAGTTGGCAGCTTCAGAGAGATACCATTATACTCAACTAAAGCATTGGGTCCTACACCCGGATATACATCTAGCAGCAACCAGAATGCTTAACCATATTGAAAAGTATGTGCGCTGTGCTGAGGAGATGAAAGGTGCCATTTCCTTCCTTCATGCCCACATGCTAAGCAACCTTCCCAAGAACAAGACTCCGTTATATGCATTTTTCTGCAAAAATATTAGATGATCCATTTCCGATACACAATGGCAAAAATTGTGGAATGACATCCCCAAATTCCACCACTCCACAAAGTTGAGGGAAGCGCTTTACAAGGGTGTTCGATTGGTACCTCTATCCCACCAAACTTAAAAAGTATTATCCTAATACAACAGATCTCTGTTGGAGGGGATGCGGACTATTGGGTGTCTTCAGACACACTTAGTGGGATTGTCCGATCATTACACCATTTTGGGCTGAAACTTTAGCACACATCAAATCCATATTGGACTACCCTCTCCTAGCTACTCCAGGATTTGCATTGTTGGGGTTACGAGATGAGACACTGAAATGTCAGACTCCCGGAGATCGCGCCATTTTGTGGCTTTGTATTGGAGCAGCCAAGATGGCTATAGCAGAGCATGGAAGAAAACCACTGCAACTGCACTCACGCAGTGCCATGCGAGACTCTGGCAAGCCCTAATGATGGAACGAATGGCAGATATTCTAACCAATAATTTTAAGAATATCAATGGGGCCCTCTATGCTTCTTCCTTTCGGAAGGCCTCCCACTTACAGCCTGTCCTACTCGCACGAAGGCATTATACCTCTTTCAATATTAATCTCCCGAAGAATCCAGAGCATCTATTCCTGAAGACTGAATGTTTTAAATGTGAGTCTCCTAACATACTTGCTCCCATACACAACTCACACGAGATAAACATTCACTATACCCACTCATCTTTTACAGTTGTTTTTTCTTTCAGGGGGGGTGGTTCATTCGAGTCTTTCTGGTTCTTGGCAATAACAATTAATTTAGAACTGTGAATGTAGAGACATTTGACTTGGATATAAATACTGGAAATGTTGTATCCTCTCTTGAGCAACTGACACGTTCACTAGCACTGTTCCGGTATAATTATGAGATTTCTTTGTATTGCTCTATGATTAAGTGTAAATGCACTCTATAAAACTTAATAAAGAAAGTTTAACTAAAACTTCTTCAAGAACAGTTAAGTACAAGTTGAACATGAAGGAGTCTAGTGCACACCTAATTGACTTCTCGAATACTTGGTATAATTTTTCTTAAAAATACCCCGACATTCAACAAGTAAATTCAAAACATATTTTGCCCCTATGCTAGTTGAATAGTTATCCCACAAAAGCAATTAACAAGTAGTGAAAATACTGCACAATACAGTGGAAAATATGTCCTCTGCTTGTGTCATACACTTGTGTCATATGTGTCCAGTTCCTAATTTCTGTTATAATTTCAAGTTATAGCTCCTAGCTTTTTTCTCAAAATGTTATTTTCAATTTGTTTTCTGATTCAGCAACCAAACCCTATCGTACTCCTTTTCCCTATATTATCAATCTTACTATCAATCGTAAGATTCCCTTTTGGTCACAGTAACACCCTGCATCAAACCAGGCATACTACAATCTACTCTATTAATCAGGCTTCCCTATTTTATTTTTGGGATAATGTATTCCATATTAATTCGAGGACATTTGTTGTTTGAGGAACATCCCTGGTCGAATGTCCTAGGTAAGATACCTTGTAGTTGCCCAGAATAATTTCTTATTTGACGATCCAAGAAGTCCATCCAGTCCAATGCATTTATGGTGAAAGCTCCATCTTGGAAAAATGAAGAAATCCTGACTACCTACAAATGGGCCATCCCACCATCCCAACTGCAATTTATTGCAACCAACACAGCTATTTTGCGCAATAAACTCTTTGTACCCTCCACCACACCACCATAACCTAATTAAGCTTCTCCAGCAGTGGCTTTGCCTCATATGTGTCTAAAAATCAATGTGAGCAGGAGCACTCTCAAAATATTCCTCAACTGCCCTACATTCCTGTTATCGTTTCCTTTTGTCCCCCAGCGTAGTGTAAAGGGTTCAGATTGTCAGGGACTGTCCAGTACTATGTCAGGAACACAGTCAGGGACTTGGGCAAGGACTAGGAACTGAATAGAAAACGTACCGTGCACAGAAAGAATAGTACAGCGCTGCCCAGGATCACACAGGGAGTCAGAGGAGAAAAAGGGATCCAAAGGGGAAGCCTTTACAAGTGAACAAGATGGGTAAGACTCAGAAAGGAAGGGCACTCACAAGGCAATTTAGCATTCAGAATAACTTCACCCAGGACAAATGTGCAAGACATATATATGAAACAACATTAACAATAAAGGGAGTGTGGGGTAAAGCACTCAGGAGCTCCACGCGGTAAGACTGAAGCTCATTAAGTTTCTCACCCACAATTGCTGTTACAGATACTGACTGCAAATACCCACATATAGGATATGCATGCAAAGGCAGGGTCTGTGGAGCTTATACCTATTGTGATGTTATAAATGAAACTCAAAGACAATACTCACAGTGAACAAGAAACACCACCTAGGAAGTCAGCTGTGCCCACGGATCCTGGCGATCAAACAGGAACGTGCAAGGCAGTAACAGCAAGGGGGTAGAACTAAACACAAGAACAATAGGCAAGGAGCTAGCAAGGAGGAGTGTTTAACAGGAAAGGAAGGAAATCACAGGGCACACTCGGCAGAAAACAAGTGACAAACATACAAGGCAACAGAAGCAAGGCAGCAGAATTGAAAGACAGCAAACTAGGAACTGGAACCAAGGAAATGGGAAGAAAGGCAGGGACTGGAAAAGGATATACAGAAGGGGCGGCTACAAAGGTGTACTAGAATAGTGAAGGTTCAGGAATCAAGAAAACAAAGTAACATAGAAGGCAGTGCTTAAGCAAGACAAGAATTTAGCAAAAGCTCATAAGCCAAGATAGCACTGCAGGCAGTGCTAGTTCAGGAACAAGGGGACCAGCTGTAGCTCAGGAACAAGGAATGCTAAGGCTCAGGAGCAGGAACTAGAATTGAGATAGATAAGGCTCAGGAGTCAATGTAGCACTGCAGGCAGTGCTAATTCAGGGACAAGGGAAATTTGCTGCAGCTCAGGAACAAGAAATGCTAAGACTCAGGAGCAGGAACTAGAATTGAGCTAAAGCTCAAGAGTCAAGGTAGCACTGCAGGCAGTGCTATTTCAGGGACAAAGGAAATTGCTGCAGCTCAGGAACACTGGAAACAACTATAGCAAAAGCCCAGGGAGCACTGGAAACAAGGATCGGTCTTACCGGTAAACAGCCACAATGACCAACACCGGACTGAAGGGATCTGGGGCTTAAATGAGCTCACAGTAATTACATGCATCAGGTGTTAGCAGGCTTGCAGCAGCCAGCCACTGGTGAGCTGAATTCCTACACCCATCCTTGGCCTGCAGGGGTGGAGACGAAGCAGTGAGCTGGGAATTCTGGGTAATGGAGTGGCAAACATGAGCAGGCTGGCTTCAAGCATGAGCAGGCTGGCTTTCACAAAACCTGGCATGGATTGTGAATGGTTCTCAATGCCCCATTAGTGTCCAAATAGCTGGAAGTTAGAATATGCATGAAGGGGAGGGTCCAGTAGCTTATTATGACACTGGAAAGTCCCACGATTCAGCCCCCTGTTGGTGGACACGAGAACGCAGGGAGCAGTTTGCACAAGACTCTTGATTTTACCTGAGTGTTTACCTTGATTTTAGCTTAGTTGATTTGTGTATGCAATTGTGAAAACATGATGCATTAGCTCAGAGCATCTTAAACATGTAGCCTTTACTACAATATATACGCTGCAAAGGATTTCGTAAGTAAACTAGATCTATTTCTGGAGATTCCCTTTCTCTATTTAGTCATTCAAGATTAGGAACATTTCCTGGGGCAACAGGGCACCCTGGCATGTTATAAGCAAGAGGGAACAAAGAAAACGGGGGAGAGAGAGGTCAGGTTCACTGTGGACTCAGCCTCCTGTCTTACGTAAATAACCGAAAGAAGTCCACTTGTAATTGGATTAACTGTCTTATCGATGGCCTTGATAATGATTTAAGGAAAACAATGAGTATTCTTAAAATAACCCTCACCCACCAAAGTGACCCATGGTGGCATGCTTCATCATTGAGTTCTTCCTGCCCCGCTGCAGGACGGGGCATCCTATGACAGACAGAGACTTGGAAGCACTTTTTAGGGTGTTGATTATGAGGTTATGGGAGTGGGAGGGTCAAACAAGTGCCTATTATTAAAAGATACCTGGCTAGGTGGAGTCTAAATTTTATTAAATCCTTGTAGCTGGTACCATTAAAAAGGGGGAAATGGAGACTTACACTATGATGGGGGTTTATTTCCTGGTCTACATGTTTCGAGCTTATCCCCTAAGACTTTTCGTTAGGACCAAAGTAAATGATCCCATGTACCACTCCTAAAATAACCTAGTTGGTCTTCTTATTAATTATTAAGGTGAAAAATACTTTTGATGAAAAACGCTATCTTCATGTGAATATAATACCTACTAGGTATCTTCTTTGGATTAAGATATTATTATTCACTATTTAGAGCCCCATGAGCTCTGCACAGGAAGGAAGGGGCGCTTGTAGTCACACAGTCTTTAAAGTTACATCCTTGCTCGGCTTAGTCTGCCTTGCCCGAGGCCTTTTAAAACATTAGGGTGCGACGACACACACTACAGGATCTTCTGAAGAAGGAAATGCAGGAGCCCCCAGATACACCAGCATTATGTGCCTTGATACAGGCAAGCTACCCTTATAGATTGGTTGCACAGTTTTATGCACTAGAACAGGAGGCACGTAGACCTAGTATAACAAAGGCTCACTTAGAGTGACAGAGGTATGTAAATAGGACCTTGGATGACAAGAGCTGGAGACACTGCTACTCAGTGACCAAGACTGTGCCGCTAAATGGGCTACACAGACATATACATTTTAAATATATTAACAGAGTATACTACACCCCAGAACAATTCTTTAGATATGGATTGTGAGAAACAGCGGAATGCCCCAGCTATAGACAATACATAGCAGACTTTATACATGTAGCATGGCATTGCCCCGAAATAGCTGCATTCTGGGAAGCATTATTCAGAGAACTAGAGATAGTCATCGGCTCCACCCTGGCAATAGACCCAATGCACGGTCTCTTAGGATATGACAGGGGAGTGGATGCAGCAAATAGCAAGCTAGTGTCCATCGGGCTATTGCTTGCCAAGTACTGGATAGCAATGCGCTGGTCAAGGGGTTCAACTCCTACCACAGCGAAGTGGCCCACAGATATGGTATTCTGCAAAACACAATCTAATGTATATAGTGAGTTATTATCACCTCAAAGTCTCCCTAAAAACTTTTGGGGACCATATCAGATGTACCTCGAGGGAAAAGAGACAGGGGAGGTGGAGGGAGAATGGGAGGATGTCACACGCTGATACCTACTGATGATACACGAGAGGGAAGGGAGGGCAGGCACGGCAGCAACTGACTGGAGATAAGAACACCACTGGGAGTGTAATCGGGCATGAGACATAATGCTAATATAAGATGCATAACGGATCGATAACAACGGGAAAGATGTAGACTGTACAACGTGGTCTTCAATTGTAAAGAATAACTTTCCCCATTATTGTATGTAATTGTACTAGATGTATGCATCAGGATACCTGGAAGCAACGTATAACAACAGAGCTAAAGTTGTGTTTCGTCAAAAATAAATACAGTTAAAAAAAAAGATTACTACTGTTTGAGATGCAGTTAAAGTTGTTTTTCTGGGGTTGATTGCTCTCTATTGCATTGGCTACATGAAGGTAAAAGGCTTGGGTAGGTGGCAGGCTAGGAAGGGAATTGTATGACAATGAGAAGGCATATAAGCAAATGGTCTCTAGAACGTTTGTCATGGCCATTACTAGAACCAAGGCCCAACCTACTATGCTTCTTCTCAATAGATCTGAGAATTCATTGTTAGTCCTCAAGCAGAACCTATAAAAAGGGAAACAAAGCAGACAGACTGGTGGATGGGAAACTGACAAAGTAGCTGGTACTCTCATAACTTAACACACCCCAAATCCCTACTCACATGAAATAAAATAAGGGAGCTGGTGTGGTTACATGGGGCCAGCTACTACAGACCCCACAGTCAGACATATTATGTCAGAATACATACACATATAATAAAAATGTGTGTGAACTTAGCAAAGAAGTCATACAGTCTGTTCCATTGGTAAATGTTTATTAATCTTATTCAGCTGAAGAGACAGGATAAACACATTTATTACAGTCAATTTTACCAGATGGGAGTAGACTGTAAGACCTCTTTGAGATATTTGTGTGATGGACTTATGCCAGTCTGAAAAAAATATTTGTATTATTTAAACATGCTGAGTGCATATAAATTTGTAATATATTTGATTAAAACATAATTTCTCTGGGAATCATGAAGCTATAAACAAAGAATATATACCTTTAATTTGCCGAAACTCAGTCCCCAAAATACTTTTTTCATTTATAGTTTCTTTCCCAGATGCATAACCTTGGATTGAAGCGAATCAATAAATTGTGCAGAATAAATGAACATGTGATTTGCAGTCAAGATCTTTTTAAGTCTTGGCAATAATAAAAAGCAGATGCATCAGACCTTTTATCACCATTAAAATAAGGGAACTTTTCTGGAAAATTCTGGGACTATTTATAGGTGATGCCTGACAATGCTACCACGATGTATAATTATACATTTCATAGGGACTGGTTGACTTATTAATGTAATGGTGGCCGTATTGATGAAAACAAAACATCTCTTGGTGATTTTATGTTTTTAAACAAGGATCTTCATTATCTAAAGTGGTATGCGAGTTCAAGTTAAAAATTAGTTGTTTAAAAGCACTTATGTCACATGAATTTGTAAAGGGGCCAGCAATTGTAATGTAATCTAAGGATATTTTTAAAACATAAGGGTTTTGAATACTTTCTATTGGACCCATAATCTTATAAGGAACCTTTTCCCAAACATCACTGTCTAGTACAGGCTACACAGTGATATTCACAGCATGATAATCTCAATGTGCTCTGGGAGAAGAAAAATGCAATTGCAATTCCTGAACTACAGGAGGAAAAGGCACTGTTTTATCAGGAATATTGTTCCCCTGCAAAGAAGCAAAATTATAATCAGCATTATGATCTACATTATAATGGGCAGAAATCTTATAACAATCCAGATGTATGACCATGGTGGAGCAAGGTATCTGTCACAAAACCAACAGGAACTAAGAAGCCATCTGTAAAGTTGATTGACTGGAGAAGGAATATTATTTTTCTTCTTTCAAAATCTGCATCAGAGTCCTTTTCACATAGCACAATTTCTTGTAATGCTATTATTTCAATCAGTGTTTTGTTTCTGTTGGAGGGTCATAATAAGTCACAGTAGAGGTTTCAATAATTGAAATTGTAGCATCAGGTTCGCACTTTGAAATTGCAACATGATCTAAAGCTGGAGACATAGAAGACTATTCAGTGCTAGGAATGAGGCTCATATAAGCCAGAGGCACCTTGTTGTCGATGGATGTCTTCTGAACAGAATGAGTCACAAAATGCTTTTTGATATCACAATCAACACCTTTTTGCTTTTGTTTTCACCAAGCAATGGTGGCGAAATTACTGTTTGAGTGCCTTCTACACCAAGAACTGAACAGGAGGTCTGTAGGACGGTCCGAAGACTTGTTTGTCAGGAATTTTCTCCTGAACTAGCTCTCGCTCTTTGGAGAGCCACCCATCAGCAGCTTTAGGAATCTTATCTTCGTTTGTGGCAAGTTAGACAATTTAGTTCTAGTTTCTTAAATAGTCTTCAACAGCGAATTGGCATAAAGGATCATGCGTTTTCGGCTGTGCCTCCTTTCCAGCTATATCAAGGTCAGGCACATACATGGGTCCTCCAAAGAGTAATTTGTATGGTGTATTTTCACCTAATACTCCTTTAGGCAAGTTTTGTAATACTCTCTGAACCCTGTACAAGTTATGCAGCCTGGTCAATCCAGTAAGCAATACCCTAGCAGTCAAGGCTTGTTTTAGAGTATAGTTGGCTCATTCAACAATGGCGTTCAATCCTCAGTAGAACAGGTCAGAATATAAAATTCATACTCCCAGGACAGACCTGGCATCCATGAACACCTTATAGGCGAACGCAGGACAATTGAAAGGTGTGAACTGCTCCCAATGATACTAAGCACTGCAAATCTTTTATGACTTCTCAAGCAGTGGCAGTCTTTTGTGGTCAAACTTAAAGGAATCTGGAGCATGAGTCAGCCTCAAACAATACATTATTATATCAATCAACATGCAGGATTAGCTTGACGTGGTCGAGAAAAATTACCCCTAAGGGTTTATCAGCTATAGTAAAGTGAGTCTGTGCTGGTCTTGTATGTTTTATCTGTTGACAAATATTACCTTGCTGCACATATTTTTTGTAAGCTTTAGTAAATATGGCCCCCAATATTGTTGCTATAGCACTGATGCCAGCATGAGCCGAAGCTATTCCCTCATGAGCTTCCTTGTTCAAATCTAATCTAACACATTCATTTGGAATATGGCTATCTCCCACTCTGGATATGAAAACCTAGGAACATTATCTTTAGTGAGTGTATGGGAATATTTAGAGAGAAAACATGTCTTCATCGATCTTAGTTTGGGATTGAGTTACAGCAGCCACCTGAAAGGTTTGCATTGCTGTTTTTGAAGACAGATCTGCTGCACTGATCTGTTAGCGTGAATTCCTCCACTTTTATGGGCCATGGTGTGCTGTACATGGACAAAAGTAAGCTTAACCTGTACGTTGACGGTCTTTCCCCAAAGCGGTCTACTTTTTATTGACTTCCCTTTTGAGTTTCTAAATCTGTTTAAGCACCAGTGTAGTACATCTATTTTGTTTCTTCGTACACAGAATGCTGAATCCAAAACAGTTGGTGTAAGAACTGATGGATCAGCTTTTTGTAGGTCAAGCAGCTCAGCAGGTATTGCTGTGTAGTGGAATCACACAAACGTTTAGTGTGTGTGCATAGCACCTTGAAGTTGCCATCCTCAAAAAATCCCTGCACTGCATCACAGACCGTGGATCATTTCTTTATAGTGCCAACCAAAGTCTGTGCAGAGCCGTCATCCTAGAACACACTCATATGAGTAAACCATTTGCAGTTCATTGAATATTTTGTATGTATTGCAAAAATAACTGCATGTGATTAGTAGGGTTGTATTTAATTTGACAACAGTAGCATTTAAAGAAGAGGCCCCTTGCACCCAGTGCAGGTACAGAGTCTGTGCGTAAGGAATACTAGCATTTGTTGATGCATCTAGTAAAGGTATGGGAAAAACTATAAGGATTTGTTTCTCTGATGCCAAAAGGCGTTCCTTCAGTATAGCTTTCTGTACTATGAGGAGAATTTTCCCAATAACAGTAAAGCGTTCCTCTTCAGAGGAATAAAGATGATATCTGTGTGCTATAGGAGTTGTCTGTCCTTCATTGTACACTACATATGTTTAGCCTGAAGTGCTGGAAACAACCCTAATCACCAGGTGTGTTCTGTTGTCCTGCTTCTGTATATATTTAGGGTCTGATTTAGAGTTTGGCAGATGGGTTACTCCATCATAAATGTGACATAATATGGCAGACGGGATATAGGATATAATGCTATAGGATATAATGGACTTATAATATATCAGATGGGATATTCATCATATTTGAAATGTAGTAACCCGGTCCACCAATCTCCTAAATCCAGGCCCTTAGCCTCCAACATGTCAGCTTGCAGCCCACGCAAGATAGCTGTGTGTGCTTTCATCAATGTTTTTTAGCAAAAGTCAGAGTGATTAATGAATAATTTATTATTATTCATTAAATCATACAAGGACTTCATTCGCTCAGCATAATGTGGCAAGTAATCTCTCCCGAAGTCAAGAAACCTCATCAGGGGGACATGACCAGCAAAAAGATCAGCCAGATGTATCTCCCCTCTTTCAAGCTGTGAATCCCAGCGAGAGTGGGCTTAAATATGCCCCTCATGTCCAGCAAGGGTGGGAGTGTACCGTGGAGGCCCATAGCAGATGCTGAGCCCGGACAGCAAGGAAACCATAACGAGTAGTAGCTGCCGGAAGAGCGACAGCCATCTTCCTGGCATGCCCTGGGCCTTGGACATGCTGTCCCTGGGTCAAGGTAATTGTGCGAAGACAACATCGGTGAGGCAGTATGGGGGCCCTGTGTCAGCGGGACCCCTGGGGAGACCAGGAGTGGGGTCCAGGGCTTGTTCCTGGCCCAGGGGACTGCTGCAGTGCGTAGCCGCACTGAAGGCAGCCTGTACAAGGATCCAAGAGTTGTGGTGCTTCAGGTGGGCCCCAACTTCGTAGCAGGCATACCCTTGATGTCAGTATAGGATGGAAGAGACACCCAGAGCCGTGGCGGTGCACCCGGGCCCTGTTATGGTAGTAGGCCCACTTTAAGAAGTGACAGCGAATGGAGGTTGACCACCAGAGTGGGGAAAGAGCAGGTGGGCACCGTCCTGCTAGTGGGTCCACCCAAGAAGTTGGAGGGAGCTGCACGAGGGTACTGGGGCTCGAGGATACAGATGGGTCCCAGTCTGACGGCAGGCCTTCCTTAAGGCCCCAGAACAATCCCTGGCCAGGAGGCTCTCAGTGGACGGCGTGCACCATGACGAAGAGGCCCTGTGGAGACACCAGCAGTATGGCATTGGGCTGGAGCACTGAAGAGACTCTCCCTACCTCAAGAGGTGCACCGCGACGGAGGTTGCCACAGTTTGATCCATCCTAGGACACTGGATGACTTGATGAGTGAAACCAGGGCTTAGCAGTCATGTGAGTGGCCAGGCCTCCAATGGACTAGAATCAGAAGGTGAGCATGAGGCCATCTGGGGAGCGCATCAAGGCATTTGCACCTGGACGACTTATCTGAGAGTGGACACCGTGGGCACTGTTCCCAATAAGGTGCGCGCGTCTCTCTCTTCCTGTGAGCGTGTGTGGAGCGAGCACACACAGGACATCCCGCATGAGAGTTCGCGCCACCGCTTTGAAAAGCGAGCGGCGCGAAAAGCACTTCCTTGACGAGGTTTTGCCAGCGTGAGTCAGGACTCAGGAATGCAGGTAAGGCTGGCTTGGGGCACTTGCTGTATGTTTTTGGCGTGGTGTGGGGCAGACTGTGGGCTTATGTTTAAGTATTCATGTTAACCACAGCCCCTTCAAGAGCTGCGATTAACATGCATACTTAAACAATAGCAGACAGTCTTCCCCGCACCACGCTTTACTAACAAAAGAGTAGAGCAAGTCGTGTGCATGACTGAATTAGAAGTCACGTGAGCTACTGTGAGATAAAGAGGCACTATTTCTGAGCCCTTATTACCAAGTCAATGTTTCATATAGAACAATATGCACATTTATACAGTTAATGAAATAAGGTCTAGCTGCTATAAAATAATATACACAATCACTACCATTTTAAACACATCAAATTCCGTGTCTGGGTTCCGTGTCTGTAAATCTGCCCAGCGGCCTGTACTACCTATGTAATGTACTGAGGGACTGCATCTCCTGCAGGCATTAGACAGAGGATTTAAGGGGTCGTATTTACGGAAGAATGCGCGTATGGTGTAAATGTGCGTGTTTTCTAGAGTGCGTTGGATGTTTCTGTTAGTGGAGGAGTCCGTGCTTCTATAGGTCTATTGTTGAGCCCAGCCTACATTTAAAGGTTAAGCTTTTAAATCTGCTTGTTCTACATCTGCAGAAGCGTCCAACCTGTGACCCCCCTCCCTCTTCATTGCCAGACGTTCTCATCTACGTGCAGAATTATTATAACACACAGCTGTACTTTCTGTGCAACTTGTGCAGGCGAAGAAAATGTATCTGGAAAGATTTGTGCACATAAGTCAATAGACCCGGCCCTGAGAAATAAGTGCCGGTGCTAAGCACCGGAAACCACCGGCACAAATTAAGCACTGCGCTTTACTAACAAAAGGTTAGAAAAGCAACCAATCGTTTTTGTAATGAACAAGAATGTATTTTGCTCAGTACAGAAAGATTTGGAACACTGTTTGTAATTGTGAAAACACATTTTAAACGCATCACTTTATATTAAAGTTGGCGTTTATGAATGAAAAACACCAAACGTACTGTTTTTGAATGATAGTTTTATTTTGTCAAATGTTAAAATTTTTGGTTCGTTTTTGTAGTATTATTGGCACTCATCTGGGTAATGTTGGCCCAAACAATTGATTTTCTTTGTCCAAACTAATGCTAACTAAAACCAGTTTAATCTTGTTGTACCAACTGTCCAGGAGCGAGAAAGGAAACAACAGTGAAGAAAGAGAGAGAGGTAGGAGAAAAAAAAGGAAAGGAGTGATGGGGAATGACAGGGCCTCTAGGAGAGGTGAAAGGGATGTAAAGGCTAATGGACAGGAGAGTTAGAAGGGCAAAATAGAGGGAGACATAAATGGAATAAGGGGAGAGGGATGGGACAAGGCGATGATCGAAACAAAGATCACATGTGTAATTGAAGGATCAGGGAAAACTAGAGAAAAGGAAGGAAAAGTAGGAAAAAAGAAAAAACAAGTAAGGAGACGAGAGGTGAGGACAGAAGAAGAGAAAAGCAAAAAGAAGAGGACCAGGGGAGCAATGGGAGGAGACAGAGACAAAAGGAGAAGCAAGACACATGAAAGAGAAAAGGAGAGAAAAAAGGGTTGGATTAGAAGGAGGCATAGAGTCTTTTGGGGGTCCACTGCCATATATGCATCCCCCTCAAAGAATTGTGTCTGTAATTGCACTTCCCTCCAATTATGAAGTGCATTTGAGGTGGCTTGCAAGAAGATCTTAGCAATTAGAGTTGCATATAAGCCAGAATCTGTCCCACCATATTCCTTCCAGGTGAGTAGCTGTTGAAGAATTGAGGACTGTGGTATGTAGATAGGCCTATGTAATCCTTTTACCTTTGCTCACCCTTCTTAACCGCGCTCACTTCCACAGGCATCTCAGGCACAGCAGTGGATTGGTTGCATTTTATGTCACTTTCTGTATCTTCTCTGTAGGTCTCATACATTACCAGTGGCTACCCCTATGTTTCAATCCTATGGAAACTTCTCATTTCACTCTACACTACATCTGTCAATGACATTGTCTTGCCCTTCAGCTTTTACTACCACCTTTATGGTTATAACATTTTCTCCCTTTATATTCTTTCTGTGTGAGCTCCAAATGAGAAGCTCCGAGTACCCTGCCCAAATCATAAGCCAGGCCAGTCCCCTTAAGCATGCCAAATGTGCTTAAACCAAAATTATTTTCTTCCAACCACCCTGCTCTCCCCATATGACACTAGCATAGTGATGTTATTCCATTCTGCCAAGGACCTTGGTGTGCTATTCAAATTTAAGCATGTGTCCTGAGTTAGTCATGTCAGAATCAGAGCCCTGATACTTACGCATACCTCTTGCCACCCTAAGCTTGAAGCGTTAGCCACAGAGAAGATGAAATGGACAACCACAACTAGACTTCGGAAGAGGTTGCATGAAAGGGACGCCAGAGAGTAGATTCTGTTGAGGGGTAGACTTTGTTACTTCTGTGCACCACATGGATCAATTCCTTCACAGAAATCTTTTGAATAATTTACTTCGCCTCTCCTACGGAACCCCCCAGAATATAGTGGCATTGATTTTTAAAAAATTGCTCCATAAAAATGGAAAGTTATGCGACACACAATTGCATTTGTTGCAACATTTTTGCAGCAACTACAGTGATTAAAATGGAACTGTTTTTCATCTTTTTATTCTTTTTTGGAGTTTAAAGAGAGCTCAGTGGGATAATTCTTCCCAAAAGACCCGGGCCCCAAAACAAACTGGAACTCCAGATGCGAAGTAAGCAGAGCGAAGCCTCTAAGCTGTCCTGCCCCACGAGTTCTGACCGGGGGCCTGCTGAAGTGGCGCCTGGGGGAAACTTGAATACCACCTGCCATTCAGAGAGAGCTTGACTCCATCAGCAATTCCCACACTATAACTTTGGGGTGACATTCCTCATCGTTTCTTTCCACGTTGGAAGAGCTGCTAATTTGGGCGCAAGGGGTGAGTTTAACTTGGCACTACAAAACAAACCAGCATGCCTGCTGACAGGGGCGAGTCACCCCGACAAAAAAGGAAAAATAAAATGATAATAATAAGATGTTATTATCATTTTATTTTTCTATGCTGGGCAGCTTTGTGGAGAGGGACTAGGCTGCGCAGGGGGGAGGAGTGGTGATACCTTCCTAAGTGCGCATGAATGTTTGGCTGGCCCCATGTGCACTTTGCATGTTCTCCACCCAGGCTGGGAATATGTATATAAATGCCACAAAATATACAAATGCATTGAATAACATCTATAAGACACAACAATATCGTGTATTTTTCTTACTATATTATAAAGATAGTAGAGGCGTTTTCATGTATTGTCGAGTAGCCCAGTAGGAGGTGTATAAAAAATTATTTTATCGTTTTTAGATTTTATCTTCGCACCATAATCAGTATATAATCTGATTCGGATTACTAAAGTCAACAGATAACGTGGCAAAGATCATAATGCCTGTTTTGACAGTTATTTCATACAAATAGGTAAGCCTGCTTCTAGTATATATTACATAATTAAAATTTATTTTGCTTGCCAAAATTGTAATTGATCCAAAAAATGTCATTTCTTCTATAGAATTTCTCATATAAAGGAATCTACATCAATAAAAACCCCCACCTTAAAATATAATACGGTGGCTCTAACGGATATAAGAAAAGGATCCACATAATTAGAGGTATATGAATCTTCCCAAATTTAGGTGGTGGGTATATAATTAATATATGGATCACTTGTACCTATGAGAATAAAGAAAAGATATTGAATGTTCTTTTTTTATTTAGAGGCTCCTTCAGTGAGGCCCTAACGGTGGTGAGATATTTTACCTCCACAGATTATGTAATTGAATAGACATAATCCATCTCATAATAAAGGTACAAAAAATATTGGGAACAGAAACTTTAGAAATGTAGTAAAAATGAATATGATAATAGGAAATATGCTTTTTTCTCTTTTCACTTTGGGGAAGCAATTGTATGCAATGAGTAATATATGTAGGCTATGCGTTTGTCCAAAGGTTTACAAAACGTTGTTTTTCAATTATCAAAATTTTAAACATAAGGAAACTGCAAGTGTCACATAATGACAGAAACACTACAGTAACAGTGAGGGCCAAGAGTTAATTTATGTTAGTCGATGTATCAAAAATGAGTACCAGAAAGTAAGAATTGTGAGTGCAAAATTAAAACCACAGTGGATAATGTCTTTTAGGATATACAGTACATGCTAGGCTTCTAAACTAATATTTTTCATGTTTAGATTTTATGAAAACTTTCTGTCCTGAAGAAGGTGAAAATATCGAACTAACACCGAAACTCTGCGTTGACTTTTTTAATGCTTTTTAGGTTTTTTTTATACGATTAGATTGTAACCTATAGTGTGAGGAAGGCCACAAATGATATATGACTAAATATGTAATATGATATTGCTCTTTTGTAAAAAACTCCTTTTTTAATACAATTTGTGATTGAACTGAACAGTATCTCTGTGAAACTGTATGCTGTACTGTGTCATTGAGGACAATAGTTAGATAAAGATTTTTTAGATAAAGGCACTTACTGTGGAGAAAAATACCTTCAGAATTATTTATCATCCCTACAAGATACTTGGGCCAGAGAGAGGTATTCTTCCTCGTATACATTATGGTATAGGGACTTTCTGTGTTTTGTAGCACGTGTATGGAAGACAATCCAGTGGTCTAATGTCACTCAGTAGCTTCAAAGTAATACAAAGTATCGTTTTGCACTACCTAGTGGTACTTTGCGTCAACGGGGCATAAAATGGGTGTCCATGGGTATTCCCATGAGACCACTCATGGGGTTTTGTGAAAATACCTATCTACTAACATTGGTAGTCAGAGATTTGTACCAATAATATACACCTCCTTGACAGAAGGCATAACTTTATAGAAAAGTTTTCCTTTTTCAATCTTTTTCTCAATTTGCTTGTATGCTGTTCTGTACAACACACATACAAAATCAGAGAAGTGTTGTAATCAGAGGGAAAACAGTGCTACATCTTATAAGATATGGTGCTGTTCTCCTCTCTCCCTTTCACTCAATGCAGCTCAGCAATAGTTATTGCTGAGTTGCAGGAATACATTATAAATTTGGCCTAGACAGTATAGAAATTACACAGCAAGTATGAGAAAGTTATTATTAAGAGAAATAAGTTTATGATAAACAGTAATAATAACATTCTGAACAATTTACATTGTATGACATAGTTGATTTGAAATGTATAATAAGGTGCTGTAATAAAACAAATTGTCATGGAAGTTGAGTTGAAAAAAAAACCAGTTACTTTTTAATGCTTGTTTTCTGTTTAATTTCTTTATTCCAGTTTACATAGAACAACCAGGTCAATAGACAATCAGTTCACAAACAACAACCACATTTAGATACATCAATAGTCTATTGACATATTGATGTTTAACGTATATACTATACTCCTTTTTTAAGTTTGCTATATAGATGGTAGAGCATACACATTAAAATGCTAACATACTGGAAGCTATAAGTAATTGCAAAAATACCAATCATTGCATTTGTCAACCTATTCATTTATGTATTCATTTATTTTATCAACAAGTATGAGATTAGAATATCATGGAAAATGTGCTGACAGTTTAGTAGTACACATCCTTGAACTCTGCTACTGTGTCAACAGACTGCAAGGTGTCATTACTTTTGTTGTGGCAAATGTCTTGAAAATTAGCTAATTTTGTATTTATTTTGCAAAACGCAAAATCGTGAAAAGCTGGAGGGTCTGTCTTCTTCCTGATTTTGATGGGTTCAAAATGAAAGCAGAGTGTTCTTCTTTACGAGAAACTGTCTATAAAGAGGGTTGAGTAATCCAATCTGCACAGAATGTTGCAGGTCCGTTGAAGACTCCTGCTGAGAAATCAACAATAATATATCAATGTCTTTAGCAGAGCTCTGTAGAGTTCTGAAAACAAACTGTTCCTTCCAGAGATGTCCTGCCAAAGATTGACTCAAAACAACTTCCTTGGTTTGTTTTTTTAAAACGAATTCCTCCAAAGAATTCAAAGCAGATACATAAATAAAAGAACTCTACTTAAAAGTGTAGTGAGAACTCGCTGCAAGAAAGATTTTCTTCACAATCCCTCAGGTACAGTCAGAAGAAAGAAGTGTGAGCCCCTCTTTCCTCCTGCCACGGCAGGTATGGATTCTCACTGACTGGCAGATAAACAGGGGTGGAGCTGCTGGCTCAACCCAACATAGCCACCAAGGGCCTGTAATCTCGTGGGAGTTTGGCTGCAACTTGAGCCACCTCATCTTTCCTGCAAAGAAGGTTACTCGGCTTACTTTAGTGTCGCTTACTTATAGCCAAAAATGTTTTAGGCCTGCTCCAGTGTAGGGTACAAGCTGGTCCTTGACCTAGCTGCATTTGTCTTGGTGGCCACTGAGTTTGTGAAATTGATGGGGGGGGGTTATGACAGGAAGGTAACAGTCACAATATCGAGTTTTTAATGTCGACTTGCACTAATATCAAGTGCAAAATATCGTGATACAAAAATATCGACTGTCAGAATATAGCGGTCAAGAATATCGAGTCTAAGGTAAGTAACATCGTTTTTAACAATATCGAAGTCATTAATATCGTTTAATAAAATATCGGTCATTAATATCGTTAGCAAAAATATAGTTGTTAAAAATATCGTTTTTTAGTTAGTGTTATGTATTTTAGTATGTATTTTAAAAGTATGCTTTCTATTTTTTTGTCTAAGTATTGCATTTGTTTTTTAATATATGTTTTACATTTTTAGACGTTATTAATTTTATTTTAAGTAATTTTTGCGTTTTAGTTCCGTAGCGCATTGTGGGTTTCTAGGGGAATGGGGTGGGAAGTAATTTTATTATAATAAATGTATTATTCATTTTCAGAAGTTATTAATTTTATTTTAATTACATTTTGGGGCCGATTCCGATTCCGGTCGGAAGGGCTCCGACGGACGGTCGGAGCCCTTCCGACCGATTCGGATCATGTCGGTCGGAAAGGAATCCGACACGGATTACCGGATTGCGAACGACAGGTTCGGAGAGCCCGTCCGCCGTCCGGAAATCTCCCAGTACTCCCCCAGCCGCCTTTTTGCGACCGAAGGATTACGATGGCAGTTTTTCATTGCCTTTTCGTGCCGGTTTTTCCGGCACGAAAAGGCAGTCGGAACTGTCTTTGGGGGCCCCCATGGGTGCGAGACTGACGAATGGCAGCCTGGGGGCACCTATGGTGCCCCTCTGTGGATCCCTGCACACGATGGCAGGCACCTGGGGGTGCCGCCCACAGGGTGCAGGGATGAACTGTACCCCTGCTTTCAAGGATGCAGGCATGCATTAAGCTCGGAATGCATGCCTGCATTGACTTGTATACGAGAGCGACCAAACCCTGTTTGGTCGCATCGTACTAGCAGGGCCGTAACCGATGACAGCAGGTCGGTCAGTTACGGCTCCTGACCGATGACGGACGGACCTGAGTCCGTCCGACATCGGAATAGGCCCCTAAGTGTTTTAGTTCCGTAGCGGGTTGTGGATTTATAGGGGAATAGGGTGGGAAGTAATTTAATTAGAATTAATTAATAAATATTTTTCATTAATTAATATTTATGTATTTAATATTGTATATTGTTAATTGTGGTAATTAATTTATTATTAATTATTTATTAATTGGTGGTAAATTATTATTAATCAATTGGTAATTATGTTAATAGTGTCATTTCTTTAGGAGCGGGTTGTGGGTTGATAGGGAAGTAGGGTGGGAAGTAATTTAAATATACTTAATTAATTAATATGTTTTATTAATTAATATTTATGTGTTTCATATTTTTTATTGTTGATTGTGGTAAATAATTTATGATTAATTATTTATTAATTGGTTGTTAATTATTATTAATTAATTGGTCATTATGTTAATTGTGTTATTTTTTTAAGAGCGTGTTGTGGGTTGATATGAGAGTAGGGTGGGAAGTAATTGAATTTTTATAATTTTTTTAATATTTTTAATATAATAGTTATTTAATGTTATTTTATAGTGTTGTGTGAATTCATTTATTATTAATTGTTTTTATTTTGCTTATTAATTGTTATTAATTAATTAAATCATTGTTAATTAATTATGTTAATTGTGTCATGTTTTACAACATTGGTGGTGTCATTTATAGGGGAATATGGTGGGAGGTAAATTATTTATAATTAATTAATTATTTATTAATTTATGCTAATTAAAATAATTAAATATTAAGGGCCTTATGTAGGTGGCCTGGCATTTACCACTTCATAAATACCGAATCATACCGATTCGGTATTTATGAAGTGGTAAATGCTATGTAGGTAATTAGTCGGTAAATATTACCGAATCGGAAAAATTCGGTAATTACCGAATCGGTATTTACCGATTCGGTAATGAGGCATACCTTCCCATTGATGGGAAGGTATGCCTCATTACCGAATCGGTAAATACCGATTCGGTAATGGGGGAGCACATGCAAGGGTGGCAGGGTGTCACATTGACACCCTGTTGCACCCCTGATTCGGCCATGTGTGCACATGTGGCACACATACATGCCCTAAGGGCATGTATGTCTGCCACATTGCACACTTTAACGTGCACAAAAATGCTTTTATTCACCTATTCGTCATTTACCACCAACCTTTAGTTGGTGGTAAATAACGAATCCCCACGACACCCACACACTCCCCCTACATCTCATTTCTGTATTCGGAATTTACCGAATCGGTAAAATTACCGAATCGGTAAAATTACCGATTGGGTAATTTTACCGATTCGGTAAATTCCGAATACAGAAATGATCCCCCTACATCTCAGAAGCCTAAATACCGGTCGGTAACGGTATATTTACCGAAAATCGGCCGTTACCGACCGGTATTGGGCTACCTACATGAGGCCCTAAATATGCTTATTGTGGAATAATTTTGATGTGTGAGTTGAGGGGTTTATAGTTGTAAATGTTGAGCAGAAAACTTTTTTTTAAATATTTAATGATTTGTTGTCAATTGTTATTAATTTACTAATGTAAAATTAGTTATGGAAATTGGGTAAATTTTTTAGGTGTGTCTTGGTGTTTATTGGGGTAGAGGGTGGAAAGTAATTTAGTTTAAATTAATTCATCTTTAGTTGATCATTAATATTCATTTATTAATTGAAAAATATTTTTGGTAATTGTTTTTTTTTATTTTGTTTGGGGATTTAGGTTCAATAGCTGTAATCTTTGGTTTTATCCCCTCCGCTATACAACACTTTCCCTACTTTTGCACTAATTGGAGTGGAAATAGTAATTTATTCCCCTCCGCTATCCAACACTTTCCCTACTGTTCCACTCGCTGGAGTGGGAATAGTAATTTTTATCTCTCCGCTATCCAACACTTTCCCTACTGTTGCACTTATTGGAGTGGGAATAGTAAATTATTCCCCTCCGCTATCCAACATTTTCTCTACTGTTGCACTTGCTGGAGTGGGGATAGTAAATGATTCCCCTCCGCTTCCCAACACTTTCCCTACTGTTGCACTCCCTGGAGTGGGAATAGCAATTTTTACCCCTACACTATCCAACACTTTCCCTACTGTTGCACTCGCTGGAGTGGGAATAGTAATTTTTGATGTCTTCGCTATCCAACCCTTTCCCTACTGTTGCACTTGCTGGAGTGGGAATAGTAATTTTTTCCCCTTCGCTATCCAACTTTTTCCCTACTGTTGCACTCCTTGGAGTGGGAATAGTAAATTATTTCCCTCCGCTATCCAACACTTTCCCTACTGTTGCATTCATTGGAGTGGGAAAAGTAAATTATTCCCCTCCGCTATCCAACACTTTCCCTACTGTTGCACTCGCTGGAGTGGGAAAAGTAATTTATTCACCTCCGCTATCCAACACTTTCACTACTGTTGCACTTAATGTAGTGTAAAATGTAGTTTAAAAAATTAATAAATATTTTAATATTTTAATTTATGATATAAATATATTTTTTTATTTTCATGTTACAGGTGTATATATATATATATATATGTATTTATAATTTGAAATATATTTCTAACATTTTATAATTTATTAAAATAATTATTTATTAATTATTATTAAGTAAATATATATGACATGTTATATATGTATGTTTAATTTATTTTTACTTTACATGTATTACTTTTAATTGTTAACATTTTCTAATAATTCTAAATATTTTCTTTGTTATATGTATTATTTAATTGATTTTACATTATTTTTTATACATTTAAAAAAACAACATTTTGTACTTCGATATTTTTAACAACAATAATTTTTTCTCGATATTTTAGTACTTACCATTATGAAGATAGCATGTCGAGCATTTTGACATCGATATTTTATGAACGCGATATTTTGTCACTCGATATTTTGTCAGTGATTCGACAGGAGTCATGAAAAGTCATCTTTTTCACCACAAGAGAGCCAGGTTCCAGATACAGAGAACGAGGACAAATCTGCACTCTTCTCTGTCTCCTGACTGTCAAATCCCTGATTGACATCTTGGTATATGATATCTTATGTGTATTTGAAAGGTGCGTGTATCACCAGGGAAGGTACACTGGTGCAATAGGAAGGGAGAAGCTGCACTGACCTGGGCCTTTTGGAAGAGCCAAGTTTTCAAAATCGAGCTGGCCTTTCTGATGTGCCGAGCAAGGCCGGACTGGCCATAGGGGGCACCTGGAGACCTTTTTTGTTACCGGGGACCGGCAATATTGGCCCCCTCTAACAAAATGGGTCGAAACCCGCCCTAGCAAACTGCTAGGCCGCACCCCTTTACCCCCCAGGGGGACTGGTCGAGCAGTTTGCCAGTTGGGTTGGGTTTTAGAAGCCAAGCAAAAAATAAGGTGCACCCGCCAGCTCTGGCTCTATGAATGTAGGGAACATGGGCAAGCAGGAGGTCTTGAGGGTGTGTCGAAGCTCATGCAGTTGTTCAGCGACTATACAGGGCATTGTTTGTGTAGAGTTTTATAGGTGTGTCTGAGGTGTTTGAAAATGGGAATGTTTTTGTGTCGGGAGCCAGTAGAGGTCTTTGAGGTGTTTCGATATGTGAGAGTTTGAGAGTGAATCTGGCTGCTGTGTTCTGAATGATCTGGAGACTCTCGGTGAGGTGCGAGGTGATGCTGAGGTAGATGGCGTTTCGGTAGTCCAGTATGCAGACGTTAAGGGCTTCAGTGACAGTTCTTCGGGTGTTGAGCAGGAGCCATCTGAATACTTTTCTGAGAAATTTGAGGGCGTTGAAGCAGGACGGGGTACCTAGTTGGACATCGAAATTTGCTTGATGATCACAATCCCTATGATCCTGGCTGAGTTTGGTGGGCTGGATGTCAGTTCCAGTTCTAACAGCCACCAGGCCAATGATCAGAGAGGTGTCTTTTCTGAAGAGTCCCACTTCTTGATTGTTAGAGTTGATCTTCAAGTAATTGGTCCTCATCCATTTGTCAACTTCGGACTTGTAATTAATGAAGATTGTCTAGGCGTTGGAAGTATCATCGGAGAGAGAGAGGAGCTAGGTGTCATCTGCATAGGAGATGATGCTGAGTCCATGGTTTTGGACGATGTTGGTGAGTGGGGCCATGCAGTTGTCGAAGAGCATGGAGAGGAGATTCAACAGGGCACACAGATCTATGCGCTGTGTAATAGAGCGTACGTTTGGGATCCTGAAGAGCCGTTTCCGGTGCCTGCATAAAAGCAGAGGAGCACTCCAATACAGCCCTGAGACCTGCTGCAAAATCGTGGCTAGCTGTGCAATGCTTCACAACATAGCAATGAAAAAAGGCATCCCAATTGAAGTTACTGATACAGATACGTCAGACAATGATGGCCCAGGCCCCCCTGGCAGACCAGCATCTGGAGTTGGGGCAGCTGCCGGACGTCAGAGATCACACTGAACTACTTCTAGGTGAGTAAGGATGACATGAGGCAACATAATTATTTTAATTAGTTCTGTGTTTATTCATACCTTAAACAGCAGGATGAAAGTGTGTCACACAGTCTGACAAACACAATGACTGTTGCTGTCCACAGCACATGTTATGTCCACAGTGCAGGTAGTCCTAAAATTCAGTGGACTTTGTATGAATGGGTTGCATCACCCATTGGCGCGACTCTTTTAGTGTACAGTTCACCTCCTTCAGTGACGGACTGCTGCTGGCCGTTCTTCTGGCTGAGTGCCCTCCGTTGGGTACCTAGGTGCTGCACCCTGTCTGCCACTGCACCTTCTTGTATCTGGCAATGTTGGTGTGTAGCTACTCCTACTCGATGTCTCCTCACTCTCCCCTGAGACCATGAGTGCTGTGCCACCTGTGTTTGCCGTCTGCATCTGTTCTACAGCACTGGTGACCTGCGCCAGACCTCTTGCGAAGTCGTGGCAGCAGTGTGACATTTCTACTTGCATGCTTATGCTGCGACGGGTCAAGTTGCTTGTGGTGGTGCACAGGCGGTTCACCACCTTGGTGTAGCTGTGCAGACGGGCATTAGAACGTTAGGTAGCCCTGTCCCTGGCTTCTTGGTCCCGGTTCAATGTCACACACAGGTCACGTATGGCACCTGCCATGGCCATGATGCCCTCCCCCATGTAGCGCTGATTTTTGTTTAATTTGCAGAGCTACCTATTTATTGACCGTAAAGATTTTTGTTGCAGGCGCTGTACCTGCAGCATGCTGTTCTCCAGACCTGCGAAGACTGTGGGATCTTCTACTGTGGCAGTGCTGGTCCTGGCCCTTGACCTGCGTGTTTCAGTTCCTGGCTCCCTCAGTTAGGGTGTGTGCTGTCCACGCATGTGTGAGACACCCTGCCTTGGCTCTGCTTGTTCATTCTCCTCCCCTGTGGCCTCTGTGTCAGCCTCCAATGGGGGCTTTGGGGGCACAATTGTGCGCTTGCTGCGTGTGATTGGTGTGGGCTCTGTGTCGTCGCATGAGTCCCCATCATCAGCCTGGACCTCAGGATTTACAAAATTCTCGCCCTCTCCACTGTCTTCCAGTGTCCTGGATTGTGCTGCGGATGTAAAGGAGAATTCATGAGTTTGGGACAATGTCTGCATTTTGCACTCAATAAAGTTTTTACAATTTGTATTGGCTAACTTCTGACACTCTCTTTTCCCCTTTTCACTGATTCACATGTTGCGTTTAATTTGCTATGTCTCATGGACACACTATCATGCATCTGACTACGTCTCCCATGATGCATTGCTGGGTGTGCTGTAAGAAGTGGACCGGAGTGACATGTGTAGTTTGGGTTTGGTGCATTCCTGACTGTGCATGGGATGGGGATGTGTGCGGCTATATTTTGCATGCATCTTACCTTGGCTGCTGGTTGCCTGGTCAGAGCTGTCTATGTCAGCCATACCACTGACGCTCTCAGGCAGGAGGGTTGACTCCACCAGCTCCTCATGGGGTGTTGGGTCTGTTGCTGTGGATGCTCCTCCCCCGGTCTTGTTGGCCTCCTTCAGCCTGGCTGCCACCCTCTCCTTCGAACTTTGGCGCATGTCGTACCATCTTTTTCTTAATTCTTTCACCGTGCGATGGGTCACACCGACAGCATTTACTTTTTGCTGGATGTCCGCCAGATCTCCCTTTTCCTGGACACAGGGACCCGGAGTGCCTTCTTTCCAAAGAGGAGCTCATGGCTGCACACCATCTCCTCAATGAGCACCTCTTGCTCCTTGTCACTAAATTTGTGCTTTCTCTTCTTTTTTTCTCCCTCCTTGCCCTCATGTTGTTTCTGGGACTCCATTGTGGATGTTCCTCTGCTGTGCTCACTCCTCTTACTCTCCAAACAGCCTCTGACTGTGGCTCAGGCAATTAGGTGCAGCATATCACTCCCACTTCCTGGGTGTGATGTCATCAGGCTGCACCTGTATTGCAGATTCCCGATTTTTGCGATTTCTTAATTTGCGAATTTCTCAATTAAGGAATCGCAAAACGAGTTTCTGAGAATTTTTAGCGATTTTTAAGAAATCGCAATTCGTTAGCAAATTTTTATTTACATCGCCATTTGCGAATCTCAAAATGAGAATCGCAAAAATTCGCATTTTGAGATTCGCAACTTGGGATTTTGATACATATGTCCCATAATTTCTTCCGGGAATAAATCCCGTCTGGTCAGAGTGCACTAGCTTGCTGACCACTCTCAGAGCCACAGAGAGATCTTGGGCTTATGCCATCTAGGTGCCATTGTCACTAAAAGCGGGAAGTGATCAGAGAGATACCAATTTAGGTAGGCCAAGACTTAATATACATCAACATCCTCCGTGCAGCCAAGTATGTAATCTATTCGGCTGTACTCCCCATGAACATGAGAATAGTGAGAGTATGCAATCTTCACAGCGTGCTGATGGCCCTAAATGTCCATCAGGTTGAGGTCCTCCATTATTGCCCGCAGCATCCTTTCCTTATGAGCTTTATGTCTTACCTGCATTCCCGGAGACAATTAAAATCCCCTGCCCAAATCATGCGTATCTCTATGTAGGGGGTGATAGCCTGCATTAAATACGAAATAAAAGCTGTTTCGTCCACATTTGGGACATGCTTTTTTGTATACAGGTGTCAAATTCATCTAGGATTCCCACTACTATGACATATCTACCCAGGGGATCTGCTAGGACAGCCTGCTCCTTAAAGGGGACCCAAGCAGCATCACCACCCTCCCCGGGCTTGGTTGGAGTATATAGCTGCATACATGTGGCCCCCACTCCATCATTTCACCAGTTTTGTCACCTCTGTTCGGAGCAGCTAGGTCTCCTGCAGCATTGCTATTTGTATGTTGTACCTACGGAGATAGGAGTATGCTCTATATCGCTTAGGGTAGTCATTAAGGCCCAGGACAATCCTGGTTATTAGTGTTTTGGTCATGGATAAGGCATACACACTGAAATCTCCTTCACTGAGAGGCTCTCTGTGAAGGCCTAGAAGCCCCTGTCCATTCTAATGTCAATGTCTGATGATAGGTGCCCGAAATTGCTCGCCTGCACTCCTGCCCACAACTTCCTTGTTAAGTGAACCTCAACCAAACAAAATACCCAACCCCACCTCCCCATGGGTGGAAACCAGTACCCCTCGACTTTTGGATCGCCTCGTGTAACACCAACTTTTCCATTGTGATGAGTAATAGTGCACTTTGCTGCCTATCGCCTACCCCAGTTGCAAAAGAAATACAATTCCCAAAAAACAATGTTCCAGGTCAAACTGTGTGAAAATCCCAGATTGTATTCAACCAAAATGGGCCCACCCCAAACACGGTGAGCCCGATTCACAGAACTAACTTAAGACAAAATCCTAAACTTACTACCATTTTGGTATTCAGAGAAGGCACTTACTCATTTTGGTATTCACAGAAGGCAGTTAATTATTGAGGAGTAAGTGCCTTCTGTGAATACCAAAACGAGTAACTTACTTATTTTGAGTAACTTACTCATTTTGGTATTCACAGAAGCCACTTACTCATTGATGAGTGCCTTCTGTGAATACCAAAATGAATAAGTGCCTTCTGTGAATATCTAAATGAGTAGGTGCCTTCTGTGAATACCAAAATGGTAGTAAGTTTAGGATTTTGTCTTAAGTTAGTTCTGTGAATCGGGCCCGGCAGCCCGGGTCAACACAACTCTGCCAGCTCTGTCTGTGAATGGGGGGTGGGGGGTGATAGGGCAGTCACAGCAGCACACCACTGTCTGAGGTGCTGGGAACGCCCAAGATGGTAGCACTCTCTGCAATCCCCATCAATTGTTAGACTTTCACCTGTTCCACAGGGCTTCACGCCCCTTTATATTCCTGTGGCTTCCCACCCAGGTAACCAGGACCCATCAGCAGCCGCTTGAACTTTAGGAATCCCTATCAGGCGAGTCAGGTGGGGCCTGCATCCAGTGTGGCTGCACTACTGGCGAGTCACGCAGGCAGGGCCACCCCTCTCCAAAGCTGTGCTGGCTGGCCTATACGCCATAGGATCCTCCTCCTTCACAATGTGCATAGCTGCCAACTGTCCCATTTTTGCCTGAACAATCCCGGCAAATTGGAGACTGTCCTGGGTGATTCACTATCCCGGGACAGTCCCAGCAATTGCACTTTCAGCCCTGCCAACTGTGACACATCTCTCGTTAGTAACGCATTTTAAGTCACTGTACCGCATTACCGCAAGTAAAAGGATTGTCTCCCAAATCAGCTTATTAAAAAAGCTGAGTGGACTACCTCTTTTAATTCTAGAATCTGCTGTTTTTTGTGAAGCTACAGTGACACAAGGCAGGCGATGCACAGCAGTTTTCGAACATTGCGATCACCTTTAAATCCCTAATTGACTACACCTAACATGGCTGCTCTCCATATTATGCAGCCTAGTGTTTACACAGGATGACAGAATCGTTGCACATGCATGATATGGGCGGGTTGCTCAGTTGTGGTTTGAATGTTCCAGTAGTAACTGCCATGTAGTGCGAGAAGCGGTGCTCGGGAATCTCCGGATGGGCTCAGCCGGCTTGGAGCGGTGCTGGGCGGCTAGGGAGCTGGCCCGGGTAAGGGAGTGCTGCTGTCAGTGAGCCGGGGACTACCTCTCAGGAAGGCGCGCACGGATGGCAGGTGTTCTTACCGGTACTGTGATGGAGGTGGAGTTTGACATGAGGGAGGACGAACCCTGGTACAACCAGCGGGACCTGCATCAGGGTGAGTGCGGTAGGAAGAGGAGAGTTTAAACTACAGACTGCCATTTGTGCGGACGCATGGGGAGAGTGCAGCAAATCGGATCCCAGTCATTTCCATCAAAGATGGAGGAAGAATCAGGACGCACCGCTAGGGAGGGGTCGGAGGTTCCAGTCCTTCTACGCCGGTGGGATGGTTAAGAAGAATTCTTCAATGCAGCTGAAAGGAAGGATTTTTCCAACTTCGCTACTTTGTCCTTAAGTTTGAAATTCCTGTCTCAATTCCCTGCAAGTCTCTCTTTATCGAGTACACCCTGTAATCTGCAATATGATAAGTAGGCGGAGTTAAATTATGCTAAATATGTGGGTTGGGTGGAGTGGGCAGAGCTTTGAGGAAGTGGGTGTGGTACATTTTCAAGTAAGTAATTGATAGCTTTACTGCAAAGTGTCCCTAGACATTTTATTAAAATGTTGGCAAGTATGAGAGTGCACCTGAAGTCTCACCACCAGGCCCCTACCTTCGGCTGGCAGGTCAACTCAAGGAGTCCAACGGGGCCGCACAACAGCTCAGGGGAGCCCTGTTACCGGCTGCCGTACTCCGTAGCATTGGCAGAACTTCTCTGCATCTCCGTCCCACTGCAGGACGCACCACACTGCTTGGCCCTAACTTGACTGCTGGCACCTCCCTCGCTCAATAAAATATCAATGTTCAAGCAGGGAAAGGGGTTCAGGATGCAAGACAGTCCAGTTTAACACTGGTTTGTGTCCAGGATGAACCAAGATTACATTGGGGCTGACGGTACTCCCATGATTCACCTCCTGCCAGTCATCTTGTTAGCCCACCAACATGCAAACATTGCTAATGATTATTTTCATACTTTTACAAAAACAAGGGAACCCAGAAGGTAGATAAGGACCTTGGGTAACGGTTTAGTATTAGAACAGTGGTCCTTAAACGCAACAGTTGAGTAAATAGGATAATTATAGACTTGAATCAGTACTATAATGTGAGTGTCCAGCTGGACAATCAATTTAATATATCATAAATGTCAAAGAACAAAAATACAAACGTAGCAATTATGTGGGACACAATCCTGCATCCTACATGAACACATAACAAATACATTTAGAACAAAAACATATCAGGCAAGACGGGGTAGCTTGTGGAATATTGAGCACAATTTCTAACAAGCTTAGAGAAACAGTAACTGCACTTTTTTTATCCTGTGCGATTAACGTGCAAACTGTTTACATTAGTCGACGACGTTTCGACCCTTTAAAAACAATAATAGGATCATCATCAGGACAGTTAAGGTGCAAGCCTGAATCAATGAAAACAGCCTGTGGAAAATGAGGAAAAGGGAAGGAGATTAGGGAACGTCTAATACAGAGCCGTAAAACATTGTGCCAGCCGTGGGGCAGTCAAGGTGCTAAGCAGACGCAACATGCACGTGATTGAGTGCACTCCGACCATGAAATGGCGAAAGGTTAGACTTAGGAAGGTGATGCACAGTGACAATTAATGAAGTGCCTATATAAAGGATAAAATTACCGGAATGCTTGCAGCAAAAGATATACAACAAGCACGTGTTACGTCTGCCAAGAAGGTACGAGTAGCTGATGGACAGAGGGCTTGGTTGTGAGCGAGTGAACAACGCCTAGCGGGAAACAGAGAACTACAGGCAGTGTGGGCTGCGCAAGGGTACGACGGGTGATATTGTGCTTGTGGTACTTCTGCCCAGAAGGTACGAGTGGCTGATGGCCTGAGGGCTTAGTTGTGAGCGTGAGAGTTGCGCCAAGTGGGGCAAGGAGAACTTCAGGCAGTGTTGGATGCGCTAGGGTACAAGAGAACGATTAATGGTGTGATCGGCAGCTCTACCTAACCCCCAGCCAGCCACCACCATTGATGCACACTGGGGTCTTGAACCACTAATTGAACACGCTAAATGTGGCAATTGTAATGTCTGTGATTTTACCATGGAAGGCAAAGACGTGATAATCAAATCAAGATCATTCTCAAACTGTAATACTTGCAATGTTATTTATTATACCCTGTCTTGGTCTGTGTTTTGAAGGCATAGGTTGTGTGGTAGTGGGTGGGGGCTCATTAACTTCCTCCAATTCAGTGTTCTGAGGTGTCTTTGCTTTAGCCTCTTGCCCGCTCTGGGGTGTAAGAACAGGCTTTGTATTACAGTGATGATATATAATAAAACAGTAACTTTCCCTTTTTCTTCAAAGATTTATTAGATATTCATTTTGATTTTATTGTGGAAAGCAGATTTATTACATTTTAGTGTTACATGAGTAGTGGTTAAATATTTCAGAATGTATGTCTACAGATAACATTAATTGATAGCACTACATTTTCCACAATGCTCCACAAAGCTCGTCTGCATTACACACCCCTGGGTGGGCAATGGGAGCTCTGAACAGGGGAAAAAGATTCCGCAATGTTGGATTTAGGTAGAGAAAGGCACTGTGGGAGAGTTTACAGTAAAAGATACAGGAAGTGCCGCAAAAGTGGGTTGGATTACCCCAGGGAACTTTTGTCTCAACAGTTAAACAGTGGTCAGGGGTTTCCCCCAACCAAAGGCTGATTCTTGGCATAAATTTGACATCCCTAGTGCCCTACTCAGATCACTTCTAGACCTGCGGAAGAACAGAAGAGAACTGGACCTGCTATCTCTAACCTGAGAAGAGTCTTGAAAACTGGACCAGTTCTTCCTCTTGTACTCAGAGCAAAGAAGTGGACTCCAAGAGTCATAAAGCTGACCTCTTGTTTGAGGCTTCAGGGATACAAGAAGCTCCAAGAGGCTTTTTACTGCATTCTCAGCTACCCAGTCCTGCTGCTGGCCTCTCATGGAGTGAGTCTTGCCATCCCCAACATCCTGAACCACTGTCTAGGTGTACTCCTCCTAAAGTTTCCTGAAACCTGGGATCCAGAAACTTTTTGCCAACTTTGTGCACTGAGAACCGAACGGGGACCAGGGCCAACCGCCAAACTGATATGACTTAAGTGTATCGCCTCTGGGCCAAAGATCCAGATTGATCCCACTACATTCTTCTTTGCAGAAGCAATCCGATCCAGTAGGCCTCTTGTAGAAGTAGCCGGCCTTGTGGAGCCTTCTGCGGCTACAGCCTGCAGACTTGCCCCGCTGGAAGAATCTGAGCTCTAAAAAAGTTACTAATTAGGTACCACTCTTCACTAGGTAAAGGCGAGAAAAGTATCCAGCTGGTGAGGGATCCTACTGGGGCATGAACTTCTAAATTTTCCGACTCTGAGCTTCACCGCCAAAAGTCAATGGCTTCGCTGAGACCTCGTCCTACGGCTATCTGATGACGTGGAGCCCTCTTAGGCCACAGCCTGCTGCCTTGCCCTGCTGAGGATTTTTTTTTTTTTTTTGAAACCGTTTATTGCAATCTCAAATATATACAGGTATGGGCCTACAACCTTCCGGCCGGCCGCTAAAGTGACGATAGCAAATGACATACATACAACGAGGCACTTGGCTTTGCATAGACATTAAGGCAGGAGGTATCTAACAATGCGGGCCATATGGCTCTGAGCCCACAATACGGTTTCGTTTTATACAACACAACAACATAAAAAACACACACCCGCAAGGCAACCCACGATCGAAAGTGGCAGCACGTGCTCCTCAAATGGGGGACCCCAATCCATCCACAAAAAACCCCCGAGAGGGGAAGGGAAACAGGTCCGGGACTGGGAGAACACTGTGCTCGGGACTGAGGGAGGGAGTAAACTAGGGGGATGGAGCTGGTGAAGCGGGTGGCAACAACGGCGGTTCGCAGATACCCCCGCGGTAGGCGTTCCAGGGGCCCCATATCTTCACCCATGCCCCAGGCTTGCCCCGCGCCACATACACCACCTTTTCTCGGAACATGCACCAATCCATGTGTTCTTTCCAGGCCGACACCGCCGGGGGCCTCTGGGATCCCCACAGCTGCGCAACGTCCCGTTTAGCCACCATATAGCCCAGAGTCACCCATCGCGTCTGCGGAACCGAGTAATCGGTCGGTTCCCACACATTCAGCAAACATCTCCTCGCTTCAGGCAACAGCGCAACATGCGTAACCGCTCGCAGGACCTCATGCACACCACGCCAGAATCGCTCCACCCTCGGACATTCCCACAGAATGTGTAAAAATGTCGCTGAAGCACCACACCCACGCCTACACAATCCGTCCTCGGCATAGCCCATACGCAGAAGCCTTGGCCCCGTCATGTACACCCGGTGGAGTATCTTAAGCTGGACGAAGCGAAGGCGAGCCGGGATGGCCACCTCCTTCGGAGAGGCCACCGCGGAAATCCAGTCCTCGTCGTCCAACTCCAGCCCATCGGCAACCCAGGCCTCGCGGAGGCCAGTCAGTAAGCCAGTGCGATCATTTATCAATTTCTTGTAAATGAGGGAGATCGTGCTGTCCGGAACATGGCCATCTAGCACTCGATCCTCCAGGGGGGAGGACTCCGGGATGGAGGCCGCGTCCGGGAAGACGGAGCCCAGTGCGTGACGGACCTGCAGGTACCGAAAGTATTCACTGCCCCGCAGCTGAAACTCCGCCTGCAGCGTCTCAAATGTTTTGAATCCTCCCCTCGTCCAGAGATCCCCCACTGTACTGATGCCTATCGTGTCCCACTGCTCGAAGCCCTTCGAGGTCCACAAAGAGCCCAACCTCTCAGACGCATACAGCGGTGACGCCCGGGTCAAACGGTCCTTCCAGCCCATAGCTGCATTAGCCGCGTGCCATACTCGCACCATGACACGCGTGGGTCCCGTCAAGCGGGAATCGGGCACGCTAGCGTAGAGCGCTCGATTGTAGTCGCCACCGGGCAGGAGCATCTTGTCCATTTCAAATGCCGGGTTTAGGGCGGGCCCATAGAGGCCATGATTAATTGCAGCTAACTGGGAGGCCCAGTAATACCGTTTAATGTCCGGGAGGGCAATCCCTCCGTCGTACCATGGGAGCGTCAACTTTGCCAAGGCTATACGCGGCCTCCCGTCCCAGAACAGGCGGCGCTGTAAACCTTCCACTTCACGGAAGTAGCTCGCTGGGACCAAGTCCATAGTGTTCTGGAGGGCGTACAGGAAGCGCGGCAGTGACATCATCTTGAACAACGCCGCCCGGCCGAGCGGCGAAAGCGGCAGGCGCCGCCAGCGCGCGACATCCTCCTTCAAGCGCTGGAGGGGGGGAAGCAAGTTTCGCTCGTAGCGGGCCACCGGGTCCAGCGTAATGTAGACACCCAAGTATCGAAATCCCTGCGAGGCAATCTGGATCGGACAGCCCCGAGGGAGGACAGGAGCCTCCCCGGAAAGCACATAGACACAGGATTTGGCCCAGTTGATGACAAGGCCTGAATTGCGGCCAAAAGAGCGCAACACATCGACCAGGACAATCAGTGATTTGCGCGGGGAGGCTAAGTACAAAAGGATGTCGTCTGCATAGAGGGACACGCGGTCCTCATACTCGGGGGTCCAACGGAGACCTCGGATAGAAGGATGCCACCGCAGCCACTCTGCCAGGGGTTCCAAGGCCAGTGCGAACAGGAGCGGCGACAGGGGGCAACCCTGTCGCGTGCCCCGTCCCAGCCCGAATGGGGCCGAGACTCGACCGTTCACCACCACCTGCGCAAGTGGGTCCGAGTACAACAGTTTGACCCAGCTGATGAATCCCGGCCCAAAGCCAAATTTCGCCAGCATCGCCCAGATGTACGGCCACTCGAGTGTGTCGAACGCCATAGTGGCGTCCAAAGACGCCAAGATGGCCGGCTCCCGCACGAACGGAACACGCGCTAGCACGCCGTGCAGGCGTCGCAGATTAAGAGCCGTATTACGATGGGGAATAAAGCCGGACTGGTCTTGGTGGACCAGGTCGCCCACCACGCCGACCAGCCGGTTGGCGAGCACCTTGGCGAGAATTTTAGGCTCCGCATTCAAGAGCGAGATAGGCCGATAGGATGTGACCCGGTCTCGCGGTCTCCCCTCCTTGTGGATGACCACGATGGTAGCCAGACGCTGGTCCGGCGGGAGGGAGCCCCGCGAGTGGGCCGCAAGGAACATTGCGCTGAGGTGGGGTGCCAGTACATCCGGTCGCAGCTTGTATAACTCGATAGGAATGCCGTTCGGGCCCATGGCCTTGCCAGAAGCGACCGAGCGGATGGCGAGGGCGATTTCGTCCGAAGTGGGGGCGGCATCCAGCGACTCCCTGTCCTCTACAGAAAGGGAGGGGAGCGCGATGTCACGCAGCAGGGCATGGGAATCCTCCTCCAAGCAGGGCGAAACCGGGGAATATACCTCGCGGAAATAATCCGCGAAGCAAGTAACTATGCCTTCCGGCTCAGTAACACGCACGCCATCCGTCCTCTCAATCAACGGGACCACACGACTAGCTCTCTCCTTCTTATCCAACCACGCAATCAACTTGCCCGCCTTATCACCCACATCATACAATCGCCCCTGTTGCTCTCTGCTGAGGCCCCTGGCCGCCTCCGTGACGAGGGCCCTATAGTCCGCCTGCTTAAGGCGCAGAACGTGAAGCGCAGCGTCAGTAACCTCACTCCCCAAATCACCCTCCAATTCAGTAATTTCGGCCTCCACCCGGGTCACCTCCTCCTGTGCGCGCCTCCGGGCATGGGAAATAAAGGAAAGGGCCTCCCCTCTAAGCACTGTCTTGAAAGCCTCCCACAGGGAGATAGCCGACAGGACTGACCCCACATTCTCCTCAAAATACCGTTGTAAGGATTTAGTCAAGTCAGCGCGAATAGTGGGGTCGCGCAGGTACCAAGCATTGATTGGAGCTACCCTGCCCTCCCCCCTCGGGAAGACATCACAGTGCAACAGGAGTGGGGAGTGATCTGAAATGCCCCTCGCCAGATGGCGCACCTCCCCCACTCTCCCGGTATAGGCCGCAGGGACAAGGATATGGTCAAGCCGCGAGAGGCTACCATGGGCACCCGAATGGAAGGTGTACTGCAGCTGAGTGGGATGCTTTAAACGCCAACAGTCCACCAATCCCAGTGTGTCCAAAAGGCCCGACAGCCACGCCTGTGCCCGGGGGAGGTCCCTAGGGGGATAACGATCCATAGTCCCAGAAACCACCGCGTTGAAGTCCCCCCCAACCAGCAGAAGCCCCCCCGGAAGGTCGAGAAGGAGGCGTCCCAGGTCCGCAAAGGTGGTGGACTGTAACCCCGGTGGGACGTACACTGAGACAAAGACGACTACTTTGCCCTCCATTCTCCCCACCAAAACAGTGTAGCGTCCCCTCTCATCATGGCGCACCTCGTCTATTTCTAGCGGGAGCGAGGTCCTGACCATAATGCCCACCCCTCGTGAGCCTGATGTAAAGCCCGAATGGGCCACCAAACGATAACCACGTCGATTCATGGCACAAAAGGAGTTACCGATAAGGTGTGTCTCCTGCAGAAAGACCACATCAGGCGAAATCCGTTTCAGATACTGCAGGACCACACCCCGCTTAATCCTATCCCCCAGTCCATTAACATTCCAGGACAACAAAGTCAGGTCCCTACCCCCCATCACATACAGAAGCCATCATTTGTCCCCCCGAGAGCATCTCAAAAACACCAATACAATAAAGGGTTTGCCTTGCGGTAGAAACGAACCACACCCCACCCCAACCCACCCATCCCAACAGAACTCCCCCCACCCTGCACCCCTGCATGAGCCCGAACAGCCCCCCCAAAGTGCAGTGTGCCTGTCGCCCCATAGAAGAAAACTAACTAGTCCCCCAGAGGAGGAGGGAGATCCCCCAAGAGACCCCACACGACCTCCACAGGAGGGGAACTAACCCTAACAATCAATGGTGACAATAACACAGTCCGGAGCAAGGCCTACCATTAGTCCCTTAGTCCTGATCCGGCGGGCCCTCCCCACCAACCGCTCCCCCCCCCGCCCCCCCGGCCCCGATCTTCGGGCAAAGTGTCCAGCCAGTCCCCGGCCGCCTCGGGACGATCAAAAAAGTGCGTGCGGCCATCTACCTCCACCCTCAGCTTAGCTGGAAAAAGCATCGAATATTTGAGATTCAGGTCCCGTAGGCGACGCTTGACACCCAGGAAGCTCAGTCTCTGCTTTTGGACCGCCGGAGTAAAGTCAGGATAGAAATTAATATCCATGTTGTCAAGTCTGACTGGCCCTTGGAGCCTAGAAGTCTGCAGGATAGCGTCTCTGTCCCTAAAATTGAAGATCCGGGCGATGAGAGGCCTCGGAGGGGCGCCGATCTTAGGCCTACCCCCGGGGACCCTATGGGCCCGTTCCACTGCAAAGAATTTGCTCAGCCCCCGGGGCTGTAGATGGGTGAGGACCAGGTCCTCCACAAACAGATCCGCTGCCTCTGCCTCTCGTCCCTCCGGCACCCCGATGATGCGGACGTTATTTCTCCGGGCCCGACCCTCGGAATCCTCCAGTCGACGATTCATCAGGGCGCTCGCCTGGCCAAGCCTGCGCACCTCCTGTTGGAGGGCCGCCACGTCAGTTGTGAGGCCCGAGGTAGAGTGGGCCAAAGAATCGACCCGGTCATTTGTTTTAGACAGATCGGCTCTCACGAGGCCCACGTCCACGAGGACCGAGTCGATCTTCTGCACCAGAGTGTCAAAGCGCTGGTCCACCGAGGCCTTCATCTCGGCGATGGCGCCCATGATGTCCCGGAGGGTCAGGTCCGTGGGCAGAGCAGGAGCATCAGTCGGGCCCGTGGGGGACCTACGCGGCGCCTCTGGAGATCCCTTCTGGAGGGTGTAGCGGTCCATGTTATTAGATTGATGGGCCGTGCCACGACGGGTCGACTTCACCTTGGCCCGGTCGCCATCTTGTTTTGTGGCCATGGTCGCAATCCCCAAATCGAGCCAATCTCCTCAGAAAGGGGGTAGACAATCCCGTTCACGGGCTCCGGGGGGGGCGACCACCGCTCCTCAGGACGGATCGCGGCCGGCGGGCCGGCAGGGCACCCCAACGAGGCCACAGCACCGCACACCGCTCCGCAACCCTACCTCGCCTGGCAGCAAGGAGGGCGCAAAAGCGAAAGCGAAAGTGCAGGGCACGCGAGTCGCCCAGCCCTGCCCGCCGCTGTTGTTCGCTTTGTCGCCGGGTCGCTCCACTACTCCAGTACGGGGGGCCGGTGTGGAGAAGGCCGCAAACCTCAATCGGTGCTCCCGCCGGTGTCCGAAGTCCGATTGAAAAACGGAAAACGGGTGTCACCTCAGCTCGGGTTCACAAACTCAGTCCCCTCATTCAGGACAGGATTCGGTCAGGATTTATGTAGGAGGTCGCGGAGGTCCTCGGGAGCCTCGCACCTACGCGGCCATCTTGGTTGCGCGCTAGGCTCCTCCTCCCCTGCTGAGGATTTTTGACTTCCATTTCAGAGACTGAGTCTGAAGGTAAAAGTTTGCATCAGGACGAATATGGTCCCTTTATCCAACACATGTTCCATCGCGGTTAGCCTTAACTTGTTACTTTGTCCTGGCCAAGCGTAACCAGATGACTGCTATTGGTGCTTACAACTTTCTGGTGCTAATTTGAACCATAAACTTCAAAAATTCATAACTCCGGTTCAACTTATTAGATTTTTGTCATTTTGCTGTAAATTTATATATAAAAAAGTAATTTATTTTTCAAGATTGGTTTGTGATTTCTCCTCTGTTGTGATTTCAGTTTGTTGCTGTTTGAGTACTGCATACATACTTTACACATTGCATCTAAGTTAAGGTGGATTGCTTTGTGCCAAGCTACTAGAGGGTAAAGCACCAGTTTATTTAGTGACTTTGTGTGGTATTTATTTATTTATTTATTTTTAGCATTTATAAAGCGCACTATCACCTATCAGGCATCCTGGCGCTGGCATATTAGTGCACAGAGAGACTATTGTTTCGGGGAGATGCCAGAATAACCATATCATGCACTAGGAAAGAGCCAGGTTTTTAATCTCTTCCTAAAAAGCAGGAGATCAACCAGATGTCTGATTTCCAGTGGGAGCTTATTCCATAATCGGGCGGCAGAGATACTAAAAGCTCTGCCTCCAGATTTTATTTTTTTAAATCTTGGCACCTTCACTAGTCTAGCTGACGAAGAGCGAAGGCTTCTCTCAGGTGCATACCAAGCAAACTTCCTCTGCATAAGTTCTGGTCCAAATCCATGCAAGGCCTTAAAAGCTATGCAGAGGGACTTAAACTGGATTCTCGGCAATATCGGAAGCCAGTGCAGTTCTGCCAAGGCCAAGGAGGTCAAGAACCGTCTTGACTTCCCCAATGCCAATTTAGCTGCAATTGCTTGGATCCTCTGGAGCCTATCTATTAGGTATCTCCGGGAGTCCAGCAGCAAAGCATTACAATAATCTAGTCGGCTTAAGATGGTGCTTTGGGCTACCAATACTCGCGCATGAATTGTCAAGAGCAGGAAAATTTTACGAAGGACTCTAATAATAGCAAAACAGCTCCTCACGGTTTTGTTAACCTGAGAATCGAGCGTTAACTTGTTATTAAACATGATACCCAAATTCCGAACCTTGTCAACAGGCAACGGTGGACCCGCCGAATTTGATGGCCAAAAGTTCGGGGGCAGCATGAGGGGTGCCTTCCCTGCCAGGCAATAGAGAACTTCGGTTTTCTCAGCATTGAATTGCAATGAGTTTTCCTTTAGCCAGTAAGCTATATCTCGCATGCACTTATGAAACACTTCAAGAGATGTGGACTGTTCTCCCTCCAAGGAGAGGATCAGTTGAGTGTCGTCCGCATAATTAACAATGTTAATATTATGTGCCCTTATGACGGGGATCAAAGGTTTTCATGTATATATTAAATAAAATCAGACTGATCGCGGAGCCCTGAGGAACGCCATGCAAAGTGTTAATAAAATCAGATTGATAGGGAGGAACCGCCACTGCCCTGACAAGGATAGTGATTACAATTTTAATTGGGTTTTCACACCCCTCAACTAATACCCCAGTCTTTCACATTCTTCTTTTCCTTTGGGTCACTAATTTAAGTTTTTTTTTTGAAGGTTGACAATTGTTTATAGTCAAGACCGGCAGTTGAAAATGATCCTCATAAGTGTTTAGTTTAAAATTCTTGCCTGGTACTCCTTATAGTCATCTTTGATTTTCTGCCAAATAAGACACCACTGGTTCTGCCATTTTTATAGTAAGCTAATAAATCAGTGACTTTGTGCACAAAAACATATACATTTCATAGATTTATCAAATTTTTACCCTGGGGAAAAGAGGAGTGTGAGAAACAGCAGCTGACGAAGGATTTATTGATTTATTTATAAAGTTTTAAATAGCGCAAACTTGATCCCGAGGGATATCTTAGCGCTTTACAATTTGGGGAAAGGAAGGTAACAGTTCAGTACATGAGTCAAATGGGAATATAAAACAGACAGTGAATCAACTAGTGCTCACATAACAAGGCCAGTTACACAAAGAATGGGCTAGTAACTGATACATAGCGACATAGGAGGGGAGAAAATGATTCAACGAGAGAGGAAGAAGAGAAAAGACAACAATAAAAAATACAAGATTAGCATCCAGCTCTGGGCTTAAGGGAGTATATTGGTATGAAAAGTTCTCATTTGCCCCAAGGGACCAGAGATGCAGGTAGTATACCACAATATAGAATCCCACCATGAGGAAGGATACAAAAACCGATAACATAAGCAATATGTATGTGTAATAATGCAAGGGGAAGAAAACAGAAGTGACAGAGACCTTTTTGGTACTGGTGGACCTGTATGTTGTGACTAGTTGCAGGGCATGCCGCAAGACCTGCCCTAGAATGGAAATAGTTTTAAAAGGTGTATGGATCTGTTTTGCAATTCCTAAAGATAGATAAAAGGAGGCAAAAGAATGACCAGAGGGAGAAAAGCATAAAAGGAACCTGCCCAAGGAGAAACTGAAGCAGAGCAAAACAACAACCGTGCAGTACAAGGATGCCATTAACAGATGCAAACTAGAGCAAGAGAAAAAACCCTTAAAAACCAGGCATTTCCCTAGAAGTGCTAGGATTAGTCGAAAGTGGCTGGTGCTACAGGGAAAAGTTTAGTGACACCTTTTGTCTGCCCTGCTTCTTCTACACATTGGTTCTTCTAATCTACACTGTCCAATGTGCCATAATTCCCAACCCTTCTGCTGGTGAATCCTAGGACTCTTCATTAGCCGTGAGCTATTTTTTATATATTAGATAAGTCAAAACACTCTTGTTCCACCTTAAAATACCCATACCATGTGATGCCGATCCCAAAGCCTTGCCCAATCACATTGGCTTTAACCTCTACAAGGCACCTCGTTGCTGTTGCGGCTACTCAGCTAAGGTGGAGGAGCGTCCCTCCACTGCTTTGAGTAGTGTAAGTAAGGAAAAATAAAATGATAACTTGTTGTTATTACCATTTTGTTTGTTCCTGCTGCGGCGTCTTTGCGGTGCGGGGCAGGGCTGCTCTGCTCTCAGAGCAGGGGGAAGGAGTGGTGGGCATGCTGTAAGTGTGCAATGACTTTGGCAGGCCCTTTCGGGCGCACTTTACATGTTCTCCACCCAGGCTGCATTATAGCCTGGGTGGAGAACATGCCCAGGCACCCATTCCCTGGCTGAGCTCCGAACCACGGGCTCAGACCAATCACAACACTGCATTGAAGCATTGTGATTGGTCAGGGGAGCCTGAGTGCTTTCTGTTACGGCCAAGCAGAGGGACAATGTGGAGAGATGATAGAGGAGAGACAAGACGCAGAGAGCAGGTACTTTTTTTTTCTTTACCCTCTAAAGCCCCCTGCCCTCCGCTCCGCCACCTCCGATCCATGCCAGCCACCACTGCCTCCCTGGATACTTCAGCAGGGATTGACTCAAAGTCCCATCTACCTTTACAAACCCCAGTCCTCTGCATAAAGGCAAATTTACAAACCCCACTCCTCTGCATACAGGCAAAAACTAGTTTATGGTACAGTCTACTACAAATCCTAAAGAAACTTCTACTATATATTGACATCAAATGGCACATTCCAGTTGTCAATGCCATGGTGCAATCTAGGTTTGATTATGCCAACGCTATTTAGCTTAGTGGTCGTCAGAAACGCTTCTTTACATTTACAACTATTTAAAATGCTGCTATCTACATTTTTCATGTATCTCAAGATGAGACAGAATAACACCTGTTTTAAGATCTCTTCACTGACCCCCTATTTGATCTAGAGTAGCCTTTAAATCTTTCACAAGTGTACTTGCGTCTTATTCCAACACAGCCTTCCTTTATAACTTCTAAATCCTTAGCCCATCAACCAGACAAAATTCTCCATTCCTTTAACCAGTTCCTGCTGATAGGTTGTCCTAAAGCAGCCACTTATGGAGACAGATCATTTTCCATGGCAGCTACTATGGAACTCTCTTCTTGCCATAATTCACCTGGAACCGTAGCTAATCAAGTTCAGGACAGCCATTAAAACCTGATTTTTTAATCAGTAATCTTCTTGCCATATTTGTGAAGTTGTTCTGTTAATCCTTATTACCAAGAAGCCTATCACTAATGCACTTTATAAATAAATGTAATGTAACTATCCCAAGCAAGACAGAAACAAGTTGTATGCAAATCATACTCAACCCTGCTCCAATAGGAACATTTCAGTCTGAACTTCCAGTCCAGGGTCCCTCCAGATGGGAATATAAGCAACACCAGACCGGTTCCAACATTTTAGTCCTCGTCAGTGAAGTACAGGTTGAGTCCAGAACCCATGTCGGGGCATACCCGTGTTACTTATGGCATCTCACTTAGAAACACAAAAAGATGAAGGGAGGAATACCTACATTTAGTTAATCACTTTTTATTTTTACAAGTAGCCACCCCTTCAAAGCCATTCTTCCTCTCTCACATGGTTTACTTGTTTTATTGTTGTCAGATCTGTGTAAGGGTATTTATGGTACTTACTTAACGGAATTTAGCCTATTTTTAAACACTCCCTTAATTTACAGATTGTTGAATAAAGCAGAAAGAGACGATTAGGCCAGTGGTGCAGTATGTAGTTACTGGTCACTATTTCCAGTGAATACTGTTGTTTTACATTAGTATCCCATGGCCTAAGCTATTATTTAATTCCAATTGAATAACTAAGTTATTTCTTTTGAAAACGTCAGTTCCCAGTGGTACTGACAATAGCGAGCAGTCAAGGCTAAGTCCAATAGGATTGCAAGTTAAATACAGTATGAAACAGTAATCACACTTGATAAACACAATGTACACTCAGATCAGTATCTTTTGAAGAGACCAAGGGCCCAGTTTAGAGATGGTGTTATAGTATATAAACCTACAAATACCCTCAGCACACAAAATGTATTTTGATGTGGCCATATGGGCAAACTATCTCCGTATACACAAAGTGTTGATGCACACACTTTGGGGCCGATTCCGATCCGTTAAAAATTTCCCCCGTATGAATCGTATCCGTTTTTTTTACCGTACGAATCGTACAAGTCCCGTACAAACTAGCAAGTGCGATTCGTATGTGAAAAAATCCATATGAATCGTATTGGGAAAATACCCCGACACGTCCTCGGGTCGGAAAAAGTGTCCGACACGTCCCCGGACACTTTTACCTACGAATCGGGAAACTGAAGTCCGAGCGCGCAAGTACGATCCGTCCCGTCCGTCCGAATGCACAACCGTATGTAAAAAACACCGTACGGTGCGAACTCCTATAGCAACTATGGAGACGTCCAAATAGTTGCCCGCATACGTGCTGAACACCCCCCCAGCACACCCCCCCCACGTACACGCCGTACCCCAGCACCCCCCCATGTCCGCGCCGTACCCCCACCCCACCCCGTAGGTACGGAGTGTACCACCACCCCCGTAGGTACGGAGCGTACCACCACCCCGTAAGTATGGAGCGTACCCCCACCCCGTAGGTACGAGGCGTACCCCCACCCCCCTATGTACGGTGCGTTACGCGCTGTGGGGTCCACAGCGTACCTACGTGGGTGGTGGTACGCTCCGTACCTAGGGGGGGGAGGTGGGGGTACGCTCTGTCCATAGGGGAGGGCTGGGGGTACGGCGCGCACATACGGGTGGGCGGGTGTACGGCGCGTACATACGGGGGCTGGGGGTACTGCGCGTACATACGGGGGTGGGGGTATGTGCTGGGGGACGGTGCTTACATACGGAGGCTGGGGGTACACACCGTCCATACGGGGGTGGGGGCACACACCGTACCCCCACAACCCCGTATGTACGCGCCGTACCCCCAGCCCCCCCCATGTACGCGTCGTACCCTGGGTTCACGTATGTACGGCATATACCCCCAGGCCCCCACACACTGCCCGTGCCTGTACGCACCCTACCCGAGGCCCCTACACCAGCACCCTCACCCAGCCGTGCGCATGTACGAGTCGTACCAAGCCATAGCAAATGTGAGCACTGTACAACAACATGGCCGATGTACGCACCGCACAGATGCGAAAAACACACGTACTGAACCAGGAAACTGCAAAAAACCACAAGGAGAGTCAATTCGAATCGCACAACACCACAAAACACGTCCAACAAGCCCAAATACACCCAATACACTGACCTGCAACAGCCAAACAGGTAAACAGAGGCCCAAAACACAACCACCCCTTATAACACACCCACCCAAAGTTCAAACACAGCCACACCCACAAATGGACCAATAAAAAGGGCCCACACACACAAACCATGAGCCTTTGCAACAGACCCACTGCTGCCAGACCCCACAGACAACCCACAGCACCAGACTTGAACCTTTACTGCACCTTACACTTGCACACCTTCACACAACCACCTTCACAAACACCCCCTCATCACATTCACACACACACCTTCACAACCACACACACACACCCACAACCATCCACACCCATACCCCACACCATGCCCACAGACAGGAATCCAAAGTTCACAAAAGCGGAGCTGGAGATCCTTGTCGACGAAATCATCAGGGTCGAGCCACAGCTCTTTGGAACATTGGTCAGACAGACCAGCGTATCAGAAAAATCAGCCATCTGGCAGAGGATCATCGAGAGGGTGAATGCTGTTGTGCCCATCCAAAGGACCAGGCATGAATGCCAAGCCAGGTGGTACGATCTGCGGAGGACGGTCCGCCGCAAAATGACCGACGAACACAACCAGGAGAACATCACTGGAGGTGGGCCGGCACGCAGACCGGTACACTACCATGCCTGGGAGGAGAAGGTGATGCGCACGCTGCCGCCGGTGGGAGTACACGGACTAGAAGGACTCGCCGAGCCTGGTGAGTACACAAACAAATCACCCCACATGGGGGGAACCGCATCCACAACCCAACTTCTGAAAATGCACGCAACTACCCCAAAGCCATCACCGGACGCAACCACATTCCAACAACACGCACATGCCACTATCGGCTCCATGCCCCATGCACCAAGCAAGGCCATGCCAAGTCACAGGCCACACAAAACACCAACACAAGACAGGATGTCCGTGATGCCGGGAGGGGGGGCCTCCAAAATCACATTGTGCAACTCATAAGCAGACACCAATGCCCTCAGCCCATATGGCCTAGGGCAGAGCTATACAAACAGTGTGTCCTGACACTGTACTGTGTCGCCTGCAAATGGCGGCCGCGTCGCAGGATGACATGGGTATGAAGGCCCAATTCACACATAACAGCAGCTAATGAAGAGGCAACACTGTGAAAGAGTGTCAGCACACACCGCCGCTGCAGCGCAGACTCAGAGACACTCTGCCCAATGGGGTCCGGGAGATTCTATACAAAGCCACATGAACAAGCCAATGGCCTTTGAAAGACTTGCAAAGTGTGTGTGCCCAGGAAGCTGGGCTGAGGTGACAGAGGGTGACAGACAGAGGGAGGGGGAGGGAGAGAGAGGGAGGGAGACAGAGGGCGACAGAGGGCGACAGAGAGAGGGAGGGGGAGGGAGAGAGAGGGAGGGAGACAGAGGGCGACAGAGGACGACAGAGGGTGACGGACAGACGGAGGGAGAGGGAGAGAGAGGGAGGGACAGGGAGAGAGAGGGAGGGAGACAAAGGGAGACAGAGGGAGACAGACAGAGGGAGGGAGACAGAGGGCGACAGAGGGCAACAGAGGGTGACAGACAGACGGAGGGAGAGGGAGAGAGAGGGAGGGATAGGGAGAGAGAGGGAGGGAGACAGAGGGAGACAGACAGAGGGAGGGAGAGGGAGAGAGAGGGAGGGAGACAGAGGGCGACAGAGGGTGACAGAGGGTGACAGACAGATGGAGGGAGAGGGAGAGAGAGGGAGGGAGAGGGAGAGAGAGGGAGGGAGACAGAGGGAGACAGACAGAGGGAGGGAGAGGGAGAGAGAGGGAGGGAGGGAGACAGAGGGCGACAGAGGGTGACAGACAGACGGAGGGAGAGGGAGAGAGAGGGAGGGAGAGGGAGAGAGAGAGAGGGAGGGAGACAGAGGGAGACAGAGAGAGGGAGGGGGAGGGAGAGAGACAGAGGGCGACAGAGGGCGACAAAGGGCGACAGAGGGTGACAGACAGATGGAGGGAGAGGGAGAGAGAGGGAGGGAGAGGGAGAGAGAGGGAGGGAGACAGAGGGAGACAGACAGAGGGAGGGAGAGGGAGAGAGAGGGAGGGAGACAGAGGGCGACAGAGGGCGACAGAGGGCAACAGAGGGCGACAGAGGGTGACAGACAGACCGAGGGAGAGAGAGGGAGAGAGAGGGAGGGAGAGGGAGAGAGAGGGAGGGAGACAGACAGAGGGAGGGGGAGGGGGAGAGAGGGAAGGGGACAGAGGGCGACAGAGGGCGACAGACAGAGGGACGGGGAGGGAGAGAGAGGGAGGGAGACAGAGGGTGACAGACAGAGGGAGGGGGAGGGAGAGAGAGGGAGGGAGACAGAGGGCGACAGAGGGAGACAGATAGAGGGAGGGGGAGGGAGACAGAGGGAGGGAGACAGAGGGCGACAGAGGGAGACAGACAGAGGGAGGGGGAGGGAGAGAGAGGGAGGGAGACAGAGGGTGACAGAGGGCGACAGACAGAGGGAGGAGGAGGGAGAGAGAGGGAGGGAGACAGAGGGCGACATAGGGCGACAGAGGGTGACAGACAGACGGAGGGTGAGGGAGAGAGAGAGAGAGAGGGAGGGAGAGGGAGAGAGAGGGAGGGAGACAGAGGGAGACAGACAGAGGGAGGGTGGAGGGTGACTGAGGGAGGGAGATAGAGAGACAGAGGGAGACAAAATCACCCTTGGGTGGTGTGGGCATGTCCGCTCATCAGCAGGTGGACTGTGTGCATGTTGACAAGGTCTGGCAGCGCGTGAAACATCCCTTATCTGTTTGGAAAGCACTGGCCCATGTGTCAAACTGTGCACGAGTCGATCCTCGCTGCAGGCACAAACCTAACCTCACACCCAGTATACCCACTCACTGTGTTTGTTAGAACCCAGTCACAAATGCATAAGTTTCCTACCTGCATTCTCCAATAGACATGACAAAGCAACATTTGGCCGCGTACAGTGCAACACGTAAGTCGGTTCTGCAGCGCTCACTACGCACACTTGCTACACTGCTCCCTGCGTTCAAAACTGATGCAACAACAAAGAGTGTGTCACACATAGGAAAAGTGTTGACAGCCGTGGCCAAGGGACATACCCATGCACCATGCACAATGCACAGGGACTTGCCAAGTACAGACAAGGTAGATGACACTTGGCCCTGCTGTAGACAGCACAAGGCAAACCTGTGACCACTGTACACTCAAACACCAACTCCACATGCCACCTACCTACCACAGGAACTCACATTCACTGTCATGCCAGCAGGCACCATGAGGGGATAGACACATCACCTGGTAGACCCAATGACAAATCACACCACACCCAACAGCATGCCCGGTCACACACCCCTTCCCCCTTACACAAGCACACACCCCCGGGGCAGCCAACGCAAATTGCCACTCCCACAATGGATATGTGACACAGCAAGACCAATCCATAGCCAAACAAGCATCCCAACACTCATTAGACAGGCCAAATAACCAGGAGTACATATCAATCTGACCCCCGCAACATACCCATCCACAAGTGCACTGTGAGAGGAATGCTAGACATATCCAACTACCCAGAGCAACTGTGCCAACTTGAATATGTATGAAACATGGATGACGCATGTAACACCATTAACATTGTCTCTCTCTCACACACAGGGCAACATCGTCGATCTCCTCCCAACACTGGGGGGGAAGACACACAGGACCAGGCTCGGCGTCACGATGATCCCACCGGCAGCGACAACTCTCACCACACCGTGGATGACCCCGACCAACCTAGCCCCTCTGGTGCCCAAGCACCTGCAGCACCTGCGTCAGGTACAACTGTGCCAACCACCACCCCCATTCCTGCCACATCCCAGGACACACACAGGAGCCCTGCTCGCACACAACGCAGCCAGTCTGACCAGGAGGGACGAGGGACCCCGGGCACCCAGGATGAGGCAGGCGACCCCGCAAATGCCATCCCTCAGGGGTCCCGGAGACCCGACGTGCCCACAAGGGCAGGCCAGGCTCAAGTGGGCAGGGGTGGTGGGAGTGGAGGACGGCGGAGGCGCGAGCCTGACCAGCCAGCTGAGGAACCGGTTATGTCACACGTACGCAACATCCTGAACACATACCGGCGTGACACCAGGGGCATCAGCCAGGCCGTGGAGGCCCTCAACCAGATAAAGAATGTGCAGGCCGAGCAATATGCCAGTCAACAGCAACACCAAGGACGGATGGAGGCAAGACTGGCTGAGCTTGTGGCGGTGCAAACGGACTTGACCCGTGTACTCCGTCGGATTGCCGAAAACATGGGCAAGCCTCCCTATGCCACCAGGCGTAGATCACCACCAGCCACAGGGAGGGATCAGGAGGAGGAGGAATCGTCCGACGGAGCATCCCAGACATCGTCACAGCCTGCTTCTGAGGGTCCCCGGAGGAAGGTGGGTCGTCCACGCAAAAGACCGTGAGAGTCAGCGGACCATCACCATCTCCCAGGTCACCTGGCCTGGCACCTGGCCCTCTGGCGCAACAGCAGCACTTCATCCAATGACATTTTCTGCCACATGGACTTGCTGGTCACTGTCTGACCAATGTTGACAAAGACTGTGGCATGGACTCTGATGACTTCCAATGGCAAGGATACCATCTCCCCCTGTGAACTTTGGATTCTATTCCCCTGGTACAGCACCTAATTGCATCCCCCCCAAACACGTACCCCACCACCAATAAAAATATTAGAAATCACGAGATGATGCCGTCATTTAGCATTATTCCATTACATGTGTGTGTTGGCAAGTCAAACCATGCCTGAGTTTTGAAGTAACTCCAACCATGCATACCCTGGGGTCTGAGTCTGGCACAGGACACACATGGGTCACAATGTATCATCCAATACAGACATGGAGCACCATACTCACCCGTGATGGGCCCAACCAGCTGAGGGGGTGCCTGCACAACTGTGCGGACAGACCTATTTCGAAGAGCAACAGTCATGCGCAGAGGTCAGGGATCATGTGGAGTGTCCTGGGGTGGGAATCCCAGGTATGTGTAGCCAGGTGGGAGAACTATGTCCTGCAAGCAGGAGTCAGGTGGATGTGGAGAATGGTGGCCAGGCCAAGGTTGGATGCATGGAGATGGCACAATGGGGTCTTGGATGACAGTGCCACATGGTTGCGTTGGGGGCGTGCTCGTGGGCTGCATCCTGAGTGTGGCCGTGGATTGTGAAGGTCATCCTGCAGATGACAGTGATCCATTGCCGCTATCCCTGTTGGACGGTGATGTGGCTGGGTTGCCGGATGTTGAAGCAGAGCTGTGCAGATGCACCCTGGATGTGGACAAGTGTCATGGGAGTTGTAAGGTACTTCTCCCAAGAGTGCAGGGTAGGATTGGACATGGATGTCGAAGTTGACCTGGGGGATGGTCTGTCTTGCCTTGAGGTGGATCGAACAGTGGACCGTGTGCATATGCAGAGTGTTCTGAGGCCTGAGGTACAGATGCTGGTGATCAGCATAGCACATGTGAGCAAGCATTCCATGATGCACACCAGCTCGTGTGCGTGGACACTGTGTGCCTGTGCAGGGCCCTTGCGGGTGGGACACAAGCAGTTGACCCAGCTGTAAGGGGACAATCCGCATGCACAGTGGCAAGAGACCTGCATTGACAGAGATGAGGCACCTTGGAGGCTGAGGGACACCTTTATTAGTCATGTTTGCCGGAAGGCAAATGCATCTATATTAACAGATGCACAGGTCATGTGGATGAACATGTGGAACCTACACTGGCACCCCCCTTTGCACCACAGATGCAGGAAACCCATAGAACTGGCACACAAGTGACAGGTTTCAGGTAAACACCCCGTGCTGCTCAAGGAGAGGCTGCAATTCACCATTGAACCACTAATGGGGATGTCCCACACTATGTCAACCCGGTGCATCCCGTATGTTTCCGAGGGCACTGTTACACACATTGATGCCTTCATCACAATCCACAATCACATTACAGATGACTGTCACCAAATGACACTATCAATTCAGGTGAATCCAGCTCAATGTCATGTGACCGATGGTGATTCTACATGTATGCTAAGTAACCAAACATGAACAGGAGCAGTGCACACACATTCCAAACACATAGCACACCCAAAAAGCCGTGGTGCATCCCTTACCCTAAGGTGATTTTTCGACATGTCCGTGCATGTTACGCTGATTCAGCACACGTTGCTGTATTCATGAGGAATAGCAGGAGCACAACAATGCCACCAGCAGACAGCATGCGCAAATACCTGGGGATGAGAGACACACAAGAAGTGAGCCAAAAGAAGCACATCCGCATGCATAGGCATGTACTCGACACGTATAAGGTTGTCAACATGCTAGGTGAAAATAGTGTCTCAGGTAAGACATACTGTTATTACACCATCACTCGAGTGACACATCCAAACACACCTCTGACTCACTTGCCAGACATGCAGATGGACCCACACATTGCAACACATGCCACACAAGGCTCAATGCGTGCACACTCAGACACTGCAACTCACGACTAAGCAAAGAAGTTGCGTATGAGCCGACTCCGGATGTCCTCTTCCTCCTCCTCCTCTACATCACTTGCCTCGTCACCAAGCCCCTCGTCCTCCACGGGTGGATGTTCCTGCTCATCCGGATCCAGGATGAGTGGCACAGCTTTCTTCACTGCCATGTTGTGCAGCATGCAGCACACGAGGAAGATTTTGCAGACCTTCACCGGTGCATATGGGAGTGCGCCGCCGGTCTTGTCGAGGTACCGGAAGCGGCTCTTCAGGAGGCCAAAGGTCCTCTCTATTACTCGCCTGGTCTGCCCATGGGCGTTGTTGTACCGGTGATCGGCAGCCGTTCTGGGGTTGCGGAGAGGTGTGATCAGCCATGGCATGTTGGGATAGCCAGAGTCCCCTACATGGAAACATCATGGACAGAAGTGGGTCAGGAGAAGCAGTAAGACAGAAAGATGACGCTAAATACAGGAGTAACAGAGTATACCCACCAACAAGACATGCTCGTTCGTTGCGCAGCTGCAGCATCATTTCAGGCACCCTGCTACGCCTCATGATGTAGGCATCGTGTGCTGATCCTGGAAAACAAGCACAGACATGGGAAATCACCATGTTAGCAAGACACACCATAAGGGCATTAATGGAGTGGTAATGTTTCCTGTTCCTATAGGCTACCTCCTGTGCCTTTGGTGGTACCAAAGCCACATGTGTCCCATCAATAGACCCAATGACATGGGGCATCCCTCCCAGGGCATAGAACTCACCCTTGACACCTGTCAACTGCTCAGGAGTTGGGAAATGTATAAACTCATCCAGGTGAACCAACATGGCCTCTAAAAAATCATGCAGGACACGGCTGAACATGGTCTGGGACATGCCACCAACATGAGCAATGGTATGTTGGAACGTACCCGTGGCAAAGAAATGTAGGGCTGCCATCACCTTCATCTTGGGTGTCAGTGCAGTAGGATTCCTGTGTAGCGGTTGGAGGTGTGGTGCCAGCCTTGCTGTCAAGTTCAGAATCAACCGTTGGGTGAAGCAGTAGCGGCGTATACAGTCACGTTCCCTCAGGGCAGACAAGTCTGGGATAGGTCGGGGGAGAAGCGGAGCCCTGCAGTAATTTGGAAGGGACAACGAAGAGTGAGTACAGTACAACAACACTGTCAATGTACTGAGCACATGTTGAACAGCCAATACACATATGCTACATGCAGAGTCAGGTCTGTGCAATATATCCTGGACACGTATGCCAGGCAAGTGACACTCCTACCAAGAGCCATCTACAAACGTGGATTCACAAGCTCAACATGACATGGCATGAGACTAGCTGTCGGCCAGTGTAAGTGAACAGGCAGACGCATTACAGGAGTGACAGACATCCACATGTGTGCAGGAGAAGGATGTTTATCATACAGACAGGTTGCGGAACACTAGAGGCACAGGTCACATGTCCCTGAAAAAAGGACAGACCACACACCTTGCCATGAAGGGGTACATGTCAAAACTGATCACACATACATTGATACTACGCAGATATGTCCTTGTCTCGCAAGTCCATGCTCGATGCATACATACACACGTTACGTCTGATTCCACATGTGTCCTGGTGTGCATTATAGTGTGCCATGCCCATCCACACACATGCACATGTTGGATGCAGCAACTGCAGATGCATTGGACGGTACACCAACAGCAAGCTTATGGGAACACATGACACACACATGACATACTCACATCGTGCAAAGCCGGTAGTCACATGTCAGGTGTCATTATCTGTGTACCTGGCATCAGGGGACAGTTGCGGGTGTTGGCGACTGTGCCATGCCAGTGCGCAGTGCTCAACAAGTCTGTACTACATGCACACATGTCAAAGGTGTGAAGGGGATGTGTGGCACATAGTGCAGCTTGACACATGACATGTGTACACAGCTCATCACACATCTACTGGGTTGAAACATGAGGAGATTTGTGCCACATCACAGTCTGACACACCTAGGCCCGAGACATGTAGGACTGCACTGACAATGACTTGATGTCCAGCCTCGGCCAAGTATGACAGCTCAATTCCTTACTGTGTGCCGCCTGTCACCAGTGTAAGGTGTGAAACGCACCGTACACACGCTCTGAGGGCGTGTGTAGGGTCCGTACCACTATGGTTGTGTCGCCGTAGGCGTACGCCATAGGGATACGGTCTGTACACGCGTGTGTAGGGTCCGTACCACTATGGTTGTGTCGCCGTAGGCGTACGCCATAGTGATACGGTCCGTACACGCGTGTGTAGGGTCCGTACCACTATGGTTGTGTCGCCGTAGGCGTACGCCATAGGGATACGGTCCGTACATGCATGTGTAAGGTCCGTATCACCATGGCGTACGCGTACGGCAACACTACCATAGTGGTACGGACCCTACACACGCGTGTACGGACGGTATCCCTATGGCGTATGCCTACGGCGACACAACCATAGTGGTACGGACCCTACACACGCTTGTACGGACGGTATCCCTATGGCGTACGCCTACGGCGACACAACCATAGTGGTACGGACCCTACACACGCGTGTACGGACCGTATCCCTTTGGCGTACGCCTACGGCTGCACTACCATAGTGATACGGACCCTACACACGCGTGTACGGACCGTATCACTGGAGTAGTGGTGCCCCAGGGGCGGGGCACCTTTTCCTAGGTATCATGTGTGTCATCCAACAATGTGGACATTCACTGTGTCTTCAGCATAGGTTGGGCTCTGTGGCATTGTACCCTGGCCTAATGTGTATATACGTAAAGTGTGCTACATGTGTCCACTGTACAGGGTAACCCAATTTGGCTTGTGCATACTCACAGTGGCCGGTGCCAGTGTGTTTTGGTACAACTATCTGATGATGGTTGTTTGTCAATTTTATGTGTGGACAGGCACACAAGGGTTAGTTCGTGTACATTCAGGATTTATTGAAGGGCATTTTAATAATCCCTGAGTAAGAGGTGTAAGTACTTTCTCTGTGTCACTCACATTGTCTCAGGTAGGGGGGGGTTTGTGCGGGAAAGGCCTACATGTCCAAACCGTATGTGTCCTTGCCAGGTCTGGCCTGTGTGTGATGATTGTCTGGACATACACTCAACATGCAGTGACCCAGTCATGTTGGGCAGGGTTTAATGTATTTGCTAAGCAGCATGTGCCAAAAGTTACAAGACATGGTTCCTGCTCATCCCTTTTTTGGCTACGGTGTGTGGTCCAGATGCTGTACTCGACTGTCCCCAGAGACTTGCTCCTCTGTCTAATTTGATATCAAGTTCTTTGCTGTTGTGTCATGCTCTCCATTGTTTCTCAGTGGCATGGTGGGTCAACCAACTGTGTGGTGCAGGGCCTACATATGTGCGTAGTATTGTAGATGTTACTTATGTTGCTTTTCATGCTATGCACTGTGACCTATGTAGTTTTGAATCATGTGTCATATGTATACAGGTGTCTGATTATTTCCTGTCTCTTCACCTTGCCCACAGCAGCGTCGGGGGAAACCAAGGGAGACACTGGCACGGAAATTGAGGAGGGATCCAGCAGTGGTGCCACCAGTGCTGGCGAGTCTGTCTCAGCGAGTGGCACGGAGGCGGAGGGGAGTGCGGCGGAGGACCTGTCTAGTCCCACTACCGACTATGCCGCTGACGGGTCCGAGGCTGAGCTCCCTGAGAGGGCGGACGCTGCTCCCAGAGCTGAGAGCAGCACTCCATCTGTCGCCGACCCCTCCATTCCCATCACCCGCCTCCCACCTGCTCGGGTCCCTTCCCACCGTGCTAGGCGCCAACAGGTCTCCTTCGTGCCAGGCACCGCACCCCCTGCCCCTGTCTCCACTGCTGCTGTCAATGCCGAGTCTGTGGACATTCAGCGGCAGTTGCAGGTTGGTCAGGCATCGATGCTTACTGTCCTCCATGAGCACACCAGACTGCTGACACAGATGTTGTCGTACATGGAGGGCATATCAGCAGCGATGTCTGATCAACGGATGTTGCTGAAGTCCATAGACTCCTCACTGACTGCAGCAGTGGATCTCCAGCAGCGCTCCGTCCCCCCCTATCCCTGCACCATCCACACTTCCTACTCCCATGCCTGTCCCACGCACACCCAGACATCCCCATGCATGCACCCCACCAGACACAGGCAGCACACCACCAGGGAAGGCAAAGCGCACTCCACCAGTCATGCACACACAGGGGGAAGTAGGCACACCCACTGGGTCTGGGGGCAAACGGCAGGCACGCAGCCAGAGTGGGAGTCCACATTCCTCAAGACCCACTTCCTCCAAAACCACTCCCCTTAGCTCTCCTGGCCAACTGTCACCGAATGTGTCCTTGGTGGCACTGTGTCCCTCAGCCCCAGTGTGGCACCACCCCGCAAGCGGTGGAGGCAGTGCCCGGCCACAGGAGTAGAGTTCCCCCCCCCTCTGTCCACACCCCCCCTGGGAGCGCTGCAACCCATCCCTCCAACCCCCCCCCCCTCCTTGGGGCCTGTGGTTTATTCGGGTACAAGGGAGACGCTGGGCGACCTGGCAGTAGTGTGTAGCGCCGTGCTGGAATCCACCTTTGGCGCTGCCCCACCCCCTGTGGTGGAGTCGTCCGTCCCTGCACCCACAACACCTACTCTTGCCCCTCCTGTCCCTGCGGTGCCCGGTCCTTCCCCCCCACATGATGCCCCCCCTTCTGTGGATGAAATGGACATGTGAACTGTGCAGGCAAGCTAGGGGACACACGTCCCGATGTGTACCCCCCAGGACTTTGCTGATGGCCTGGCCCATGGGCCTTGTAAATAGTGGACATTTAAAACAATTTATTTTGAAAGCTGAATAAAGCATTTTGCTTTTCTTTTGCACACTTATGCTTTCCTGGACTTGCTGTTGGTGGTGCTGCTCCATGTTTTGGGGTGGTGATAATGTGTTAGGTGTCTGGAAATGTTGTAGTGTGCTGCTCATGGGGTGTACCCTGGTATCTGTGTGCCATCACAAGGGCTCTGCAAATAATCTTTGATCATGTGTGCTCTTACTGTATGGTGATATTGTCCCAAGGTGTGTCCCTTCCTCTGTGGACCCTGACATCTTCCCTGCAGGCTGTTTCCCAATTGTTGTGCTGAGCTGTGTCTACATATCCTGGATGTGTGACGGATCCCTTCAACTTTGGCCATGCCTGCTCAGCAATGTCTCCACCTGCATCATTTGTGGCATCCTTGGTGGTCACTGTACTAGTGTATGGAGTATATTGACATGACTTCATGTGGACATGTTCCCTTTTACGCCCTATGCATGTGTGTACTCCCAGCCTCGCACACATGTGTTACGTGTTCTGCAGGGTCTTTGGTCACCTGACTGACAATTGTGGGCATTGTATCTGTGGGTACTCCACCCTTTTCCTTCCATGGGAGGCAACAACTTGTTGGCTTCCCCAGCACCTGTACATTCCTATCAGTCCTGGAATGTGCGTGACAGTGTGTGTTCCCTTTGGGTCTTTTAGTTTAGTAGGGTGGCACATGAGTATACAGTCTTGTTGCATGCTCTCATTGTGTGTATTGTGCTGCCAGCACCAGGGGTGGGTATGCATGTGTCATATGTCTGGGCACTGCTGGGGGGACTCTGCAACCACCCCTCCTATGTCTGGGCACTGCTGGGGGGACTCTGCACCCACCCCTCCTATGTCTGGGCACTGCTGGGGGGACTCTGCACCCACCCCTCCTATGTCTGGGCACTGCTGGGAGTGATAGGCACACACCCCTCCTATGTCTGGGCACTGCTGGGAGTGATAGGCACACACCCCTCCTATGTCTGGGCACTGCTGGGAGGACTCTGCACCCACCCCTCCTATGTCTGGGCACTGCTGGGAGTGATAGGCACACACCCCTCCTATGTCTGGGCACTGCTGGGAGTGATAGGCACACACCCCTCCTATGTCTGGGCACTGCTGGGAGGACTCTGCACCCACCCCTCCTATGTCTGGGCACTGCTGGGAGTGATAGGCACACGCTCCTTCTATGTCTGGGCACTGCTGGGAGGACTCTGCACCCACCCCTCCTATGTCTGGGCACTGCTGGGAGTGATAGGCACACACCCCTCCTATGTCTGGGCACTGCTGGGAGTGATAGGCACCCACCCCTCCTATGTCTGGGCACTGCTGGGAGGACTCTGCACCCACCCCTCCTATGTCTGGGCACTGCTGGGGGTGATAGGCACACACCCCTCCTATGTCTGGGCACTGCTGGGAGGACTCTGCACCCACCCCTCCTATGTCTGGGCACTGCTGGGAGTGATAGGCACACGCTCCTTCTATGTCTGGGCACTGCTGGGAGGACTCTGCACCCACCCCTCCTATGTCTGGGCACTGCTGGGAGTGATAGGCACACACCCCTCCTATGTCTGGGCACTGCTGGGAGTGATAGGCACCCACCCCTCCTATGTCTGGGCACTGCTGGGAGGACTCTGCACCCACCCCTCCTATGTCTGGGCACTGCTGGGGGTGATAGGCACACACCCCTCCTATGTCTGGGCACTGCTGGGAGGACTCTGCACCCACCCCTCCTATGTCTGGGCACTGCTGGGAGTGATAGGCACACACCCCTCCTATGTCTGGGCACTGCTGGGAGTGATAGGCACACACCCCTCCTATGTCTGGGCACTGCTGGGAGGACTCTGCACCCACCCCTCCTATGTCTGGGCACTGCTGGGAGTGATAGGCACACACCCCTCATATGTCTGGGCACTGCTGGGAGGACTCTGCACCCACCCCTCCTATGTCTGGGCACTGCTGGGAGTGATAGGCACACACCCCTCCTATGTCTGGGCACTGCTGGGAGTGATAGGCACACACCCCTCCTATGTCTGGGCACTGCTGGGGGGACTCTGCACCCACCCCTCCTATGTCTGGGCACTGCTGGGAGTGATAGGCACACACCCCTCCTATGTCTGGGCACTGCTGGGAGTGATAGGCACACACCCCTCCTATGTCTGGGCACTGCTGGGGGGACTCTGCACCCACCCCTCCTATGTCTGGGCACTGCTGGGAGTGATAGGCACACACCCCTCCTATGTCTGGGCACTGCTGGGAGTGATAGGCACACACCCCTCCTATGTCTGGGCACTGCTGGGAGGACTCTGCACCCACCCCTCCTATGTCTGGGCACTGCTGGGAGTGATAGGCACACACCCCTCCTATGTCTGGGCACTGCTGGGAGTGATAGGCACACACCCCTCCTATGTCTGGGCACTGCTGGGAGGACTCTGCACCCACCCCTCCTATGTCTGGGCACTGCTGGGAGTGATAGGCACACGCTCCTTCTATGTCTGGGCACTGCTGGGAGGACTCTGCACCCACCCCTCCTATGTCTGGGCACTGCTGGGAGTGATAGGCACACACCCCTCCTATGTCTGGGCACTGCTGGGAGTGATAGGCACCCACCCCTCCTATGTCTGGGCACTGCTGGGAGGACTCTGCACCCACCCCTCCTATGTCTGGGCACTGCTGGGGGTGATAGGCACACACCCCTCCTATGTCTGGGCACTGCTGGGAGGACTCTGCACCCACCCCTCCTATGTCTGGGCACTGCTGGGAGTGATAGGCACACGCTCCTTCTATGTCTGGGCACTGCTGGGAGGACTCTGCACCCACCCCTCCTATGTCTGGGCACTGCTGGGAGTGATAGGCACACACCCCTCCTATGTCTGGGCACTGCTGGGAGTGATAGGCACCCACCCCTCCTATGTCTGGGCACTGCTGGGAGGACTCTGCACCCACCCCTCCTATGTCTGGGCACTGCTGGGGGTGATAGGCACACACCCCTCCTATGTCTGGGCACTGCTGGGAGGACTCTGCACCCACCCCTCCTATGTCTGGGCACTGCTGGGAGTGATAGGCACACACCCCTCCTATGTCTGGGCACTGCTGGGAGTGATAGGCACACACCCCTCCTATGTCTGGGCACTGCTGGGAGGACTGTGCACCCACCCCTCCTATGTCTGGGCACTGCTGGGAGTGATAGGCACACACCCCTCATATGTCTGGGCACTGCTGGGAGGACTCTGCACCCACCCCTCCTATGTCTGGGCACTGCTGGGAGTGATAGGCACACACCCCTCCTATGTCTGGGCACTGCTGGGAGTGATAGGCACACACCCCTCCTATGTCTGGGCACTGCTGGGGGGACTCTGCACCCACCCCTCCTATGTCTGGGCACTGCTGGGGGGACTCTGCACCCACCCCTCCTATGTCTGGGCACTGCTGGGGGGACTCTGCACCCACCCCTCCTATGTCTGGGCACTGCTGGGAGTGATAGGCACACACCCCTCATATGTCTGGGCACTGCTGAGAGGACTCTGCACCCACCCCTCCTATGTCTGGGCACTGCTGGGAGTGATAGGCACCCACCCCTCCTATGTCTGGGCACTGCTGGGAGTGATAGGCACACACCCCTCCTATCGCTGGGCACTGCTGGGGGGACTCTGCACCCACCCCTCCTATGTCTGGGCACTGCTGGGGCTGATGGTCTAACACCCCTATGTGTCTGTCCACTGGCGTGGTATGACCCGTACCCACGTCCTACGGCCTGGGTACGGCCCGTACCACCATTGCAGTGGTGATGTAGGGGTACGCTTGGTACGAGTCGTACCCATGTCCTTGAGGCATGGGTACGGATCGTACCCCCATTGTTGGGGTGCCGTAGGGGTACGTACCGTACCCATGCCTTTAGGACGTGGGTACGGCCCGTACTAAGCGTACCCCTACATCGCCACTGCAATGGTGGTACGGGCCGTACCCATGCCTGTGGGACGTGGGTACGGGCCGTACCACCATTGTGGCGGTGACGTAGGGGTACAGGTGGTACGGGCCGTACCCACACTCTGGGGGCGTGGGTACGGGCCGTACCACCATTGTTGGGGTGCCGTAGGGGTACGCACCGTACCCATGCCTTTAGGACGTGGGTACGGCTCGTACCAAGCGTACCCCTACATCACCACTGCAATGGTGGTACGGGCCTTACCCATGCCTGTGGGACGTGGGTATGAGCCGTGCCACCATTGTGGCGGTGACGTAGGGGTACGCGTGGTACGGGCCGTACCCACGCTCTGGGGGCGTGGGTACAGGCCGTACCACCATTGTTGGGGTGCCGTAGGGGTACGCACCGTACCCACGCCTTAAGAGCGTGGGTACGGGTCGTAGCACCCCCACCCCTACGTCACCCCAAGAAGGCCGGTACGGCTCGTACCCATGCCTTTGGGACGTGGGTACGGGCCGTACCGCCATTGTTGGGGTGACGTAGGGGTGGGCGTGGTACGACCGGTACCCACGCTCTTACGGCGTGGGTACGGTGCATACCACAATTGTTGTGTTGCTGGTTCGCGTCCATGTTGACTTCCCTTGTGGCGGACGCAGGCCTTGGTGGAGACACCCCCACCACCGAAGTGACCAGTCCCTGGGGGTCAGGTATGTACTGGGCATGTTTGATTTTGGACTTGGGCGGGGGTTATGTTTCCTGCCCCTGCCCCCCACCCCTTTGATCCTGGGTGTTGTTCTGACCTTCTGCGGCGTCTGCGTCGGTTCCTGTACACCAGGTGGACTGCAATGAGGGCCGGGATGACACGTAGGTTTGGGTCCATGGCTGTCCGTCGCGTACAGGTGCTCCTTGTGCGCGTCGTCCTGATTTCCCGACAGTTTTTGGCTCCCGTAAAATATTGTCCGTGCGGAGTGACGTCGGTACGAATCGTACTTGCTGGTTCGTGAAACGCTGCCTGACTCCGTCCGGACGTCACGTCCGCGGTGTCCCGGATCGGAATTGTGGGTATTTTTTGTTCGGTCGGTGTTTTTTACGATTCGTACGAAAATGGTATTTGCGTACAAATCGTACTTGCATGTTTGTAAGGTATTTCGACCGGGTACGAGTCGGACGGAGAAAACGCTCCGTCCGACGGTTCGTACCCGGTTTATCCAGGATCGGAATCGGCCCCAAAGTGTCCTACAAAGCAAAAATGGAATGTTGGCTACCTCTATGTTAAGGCCAGAAATATCATAAAGGTGTTATTTTTTTATTTCCCACAATAGCTGATAGCGCAGACTGGGCCCTAAATGTAAAGTCATTAAAGTACTATCACAAATGTTCCATCAATTGCAGGGTTAACCTCAATTTTCCACACTAGATTTTTCTTTCTCTTGATGAATCTTGGAATGTTGTATTAGGAGTCAAGGAGCAAATCAGACATCTCAAACTTGAATGTCATTAACAGTTTTAAGTTCAGTCAATGATGAAAGTTGGGATAATTTATCCAAACCCTTTATTCTCATTATAGATCAGTAAAGTTCTTGTCTTTATTTTGTCTTTGCTTCAATTAGTCCATACACCAATAAAGTTTGCAGAAATCACATAAAAAAGAATGTTTAGAAGAAAGCATCAACTATATTCTGCATTAAGCACCTTCCATAAAGGAATAATTCCTATTTAACGATCAGAATCAGAATTTTAGATTTCAAGAACCCATGAAGAGTTTGAATACAAGTAAAAGAATGAGATCAGAGGAGCATAAAGCTGCAAAGACAAATTAGAGCTGCAGAACTTCCCATAAAGCTAGTTCACAAAACTCAGCCAAGTCTTAATAAATCCAAGCAAATCAGAATGCATTGCAGTAGCAAACTGTTGAAAATAAATTGCAAAGAGAAGCAAAAGGGAAAGAATAGCAGCTGTAGCCACAACTGCCAGGGGTCTGTGACTGGTGCAAAAGCTTGTAAGAGAGAGTCTCTCTCTCTTTTACCTAGGAACATGCACTAATATTAAAGTAGAGAAAACATGTTGAAAATCATTGTATCAGGCTTCTTCCTTCCATGTACCAATAGAACATCAGCGTTCTTCAGTAAGCAGGTTCAGCTCCTCCGTTCCCCCAAAAATATATGTGGCTTGTATACTTTATAACAAGGTTAACTACAGACAGTCTTGTGTAGTTAGATTCCAGAAACAATGCACTTGGTTCCTATTAGCCTTGAAATGCAGATCAACCTTCTATTTCTAAGCCTGTTTCATTGCAAGTACCATGAAATATTAACTAAAAGGCAAAATTGTTGTTAGGTAATGCATTCCTTTCACTACAAATCAAGCATCATTGTTTAAAATGCGACAATTATACTATTTAAAGTTATATGAAACACAGGAAAGTAGGAAGTTCATGACATTTAATTAATAAAATGTTGTTCATAAAATAATATATTTGTTATTCTGGAATATTCTGCCGTTATGACCACATTTCTTATCATGTCAATTTAAGGTCAATCTTCTAATTCATGTTGTGCACATTCCAGCAATATTAGGTTTGCTTCTAGTTAAAGGAAAATTGCTTCATAGCTTTGCTAAGGCCTACGCGGGTAAATATGACTGTCTATAAATCATCACGCTTCAAATTGGTGTCTTTTTCTGCATTACATTTTATATTTATCATTGCACATTAAACTACTAGATTTTATTTTCCATCTTAATTAATTAACTCTCCCAATTCCCCCATCTGATGGTTACCTTAACCATCACACTATCCTGGTTTCACATGTGAGTTCTGTTCGAAGGGCACTTACATCATCCATTGAATCCCTCTCTTTCTTTTTAAACTTTGAAATTTCAATGACTTTCTATAGTCATCATTCATAATGTGATTTAATGTTTAGTCTTTTTCAAATCTTTTATTAATTTCTTTTTCCCTTTTCCTTGTATTTAATATCTACAGCCTTTAAATAAAACAAGCAGGCATAACAAACAAAGACTTATTATTAGTACTTGTATAAGTATAACCTTCAAAATACCACCTCCTGCTGTCGCAATCCAGTTTTCAATTGTGTGAATTCCATTCTAAAACATTTCCAAGATATTATTAGCATGATGTAATAGGGCGAAGCCGAACGAGAAAACAACCGGCAGGTCATCCAAGGTGATCGACACGCTGTCCCCTCTTTTTTCCCATCAGCAGACTGAGTGGATCCCCTCGGGAGTGCAGTCCCCCTTCATGCAGGAAGAAACTGGACACCGTTCCTTTAACTGGAAGGGTTCGCGTACAGCCCCGCCCACAGCAGTGACGAAGAAGAAGGCGGGGTTGATTTACCAGGAAGTGCGCTACCGCCGGTGTGCGTGGACACCAGAGAAGGAGAGGAGGACGACGGAACGAAGATTGAGAAAGAGATTCTGGACAGAGGAGCAGAGAAAGTGGAGGGAGCCTCGGACAGCAGAGTGGAGAGCGAGGACGCGGTGCTGGACGCCGGACGGAGGAGAGAAGGTCGGAGGACGAGACCGGGAGAGGAAGCAGTCTACACGTTACGAGAGCCAGGAGGCCAACGACACCGTGAGCCGCCCAGCCACGTTCCCGGAGGAGCGTGGCTCTCGCAGGTACACGAGCGCTTCACGGGCTGGGTGGGGAGAAAGGGTGGGCGTCCATGAAAGGGGGGGATAAGGGGACGTCTGGGCACTTACAGTTGCTGTGCTGGTGAAAATCCCGATCACAACCCTCCCTGAGCACCTAGTCACACGCTTCTTGACCCCTTGTACACAGAGTGTTCCCTCACCCCCTTCCCTATCCCTATCACTATCAAGGAAAGACAGAGTACTCACCTCTGGTTCTATTTGTGTTTTCCGAGATCCTGGGCGATAAGCTACCCTCAGACGACCAAGCCGGCCCGTATTGGACCACGACCCGGGAGAGGAAAGATCACGGCGGGAAGGAAGGAACCCCGAGAACGGGCCACAGAGACTCCCCTACCTTATTACCGACCCACCCCCATAAGAAAACGTGTGCATAAAGCAATAAAGACTCTAAAACCTCCAATACGCTCTCCAGTGTTATCTTCCCCTTCACAACTGGTGGAGAATGCGGGCATACTAGCCATCTGTACCCCAACGATGGACTCGCTTATTCAGCACCTGGTGAAGGGCCAGGACCAACTGAGCTGGGTCGTGGAACAGCAATTGACATCCGCCCAAGCCGATAGAGAGACATTCAAAACAACGGTGACTGCCCAATTGGAGGGCTTACACAAAACATTACGGACACAGGGGGTCCCGACACCACAGGAATCTCGCATGCCTACCCCGGGACCTTCCGGGATCTCCCTCCAGAAATACACGGCCGGGGAGGACCCAGATGCGTTTCTCCTCAATTTCGAGCGTGTTGCCCAGGCTTGCAGTTGGCCACGGGAGAAGTGGCCATTCTTTTTGGCCCCTTTGCTTACAGGGGAGGCCCAAGCAGCTTATCAGATGGCCAATCCGGGAGGAGTGACTCCCTACGCCGAGATCAAGAAGGTGATCCTCGACCACCTAGGACTAGACGCCGAGGCATATAGGGTAAGGTTTCGGAAAGAACGAGGCACACCGGGGGAGAACCCTAAAACGCTGTTCTTCAGACTAAAAAAGGCCGGCGATAAATGGCTGACACCAGCCACTAGTACCAAAGAAGACATAATGGACCGGATATATCTAGAACAGTTTTGGAAGCCTTACCCTATAATACCCAAAACTGGTTGCGCCAACACCCTCATCTCACCACCGGACAAGCCATGGAAATGGCTGCCACCTATGCTCGGGCCAAGCCTAAACAACCGGCATGGGAACCCGAGAAGCCAAACCGCCACGCCGAAACCCGATACGATCGGAAAAACCACCCAGAACCCTCAAAGATTCCCTCTCCGCGGCCAGCAGTGCCAACGTTCAGAGGTCCCCAGTGCTTCAAGTGCGGGGCCTGGGGCCACATCGCCCGACTATGCCCACAACGGAAAACGGCGGAGGAGCCCATGGAGGTCGGCTACGTCCCCAGATCAATCCTCTATACCGCCGAGTTGGGGAGCGCATTCCATGTAAGTGTACGGGTGAATGGGAAGACCTTAAAAGCCCTACTAGAGTCAGGTTGTCGACAGTCCGTTGTACAGGGAGAATTTGTACGATCCCACCAGATCCTCTCTGACACGCAGGTACACGTCAGATGTGTGCATGGAGACATCAAACCATACCCAGTCGCCATCATAACCATTGGCTTGCCCGACAGCCTACTTTGCTCCGCCAGGGTGGGAGTGCTAGAGTCCCTACCGGAAGATCTTATTCTGGGAACAGACAACCCCAAGTTTCTGGACTTATTCACTAGAACCTTGCAACAACAGGCCGCATCACGGAGCACAAGGTCGGTCCCTGGTTTCCCCCTCTCTACTCTGACCACCCCCGAGCCCTGGGTATTGGACAGGAGTTTTAAGTTTGCACAGGCGAACGATGCCTCACTAGTCAATGCATGGGAGCAGGCTCACCGAGATCAAGATAACCCCGATCCATCATTCCCTCATTTTCTTATAAAGGAGGGACTATTGTACAGACAAGGAAACAGGGAAGACCCCCACCAGCTACTTGTCCCTACGACCTTTCGAGAGCAGATCATGTTCTTCTCCCACTCCCACTTAACGGCAGGGCACATAGGAAGCGAAAAACCACACAGAATGTGCTGCGCCACTTCTACTGGCCTGGGGTATACAGGGATATCAAGACCCACTGCCAGGCTTGTGAAATATGTCCCAAAAAAAACACCCATCGCCCCCCAGCGGCGCCTCTCCAGCCACTTCCGATCATAGGAACCCCGTTTGAACGAGTGGGGATGGACCTCATAGGACCCCTGCCAAAAACCCGCAGGGGAAACCAGTATGCGCTCGTCATAGTCGACTACGCTACCAGGTTCCCCAAAGCGTTCCCCTTAAAATCCCCTACATCCCACCTCATTGCAGAGCGCTTCTTGGAACTCTTTTCCAGAGTAGGGTTTCCCAAAGAGATCCTAACAGATCAAGGGACTGCGTTCATATCCCGCTTGATGAAAGAGGTGTGTGGGCTTCTTCAGCTAAGGCAGATCCGTACGGCAGTCTACCATCCTCAAACCGACGGCCTGGTGGAGCGGTATAACGGGACACTGAAAGCCACATTAAAGAAAATGCTGACGGTGAACGGAAAAGAATGGGATCAACTCCTCCCCTTGGCCCTTTACGTCATAAGGGGACAAAGACAGAGCAGTCTTGGATGCTCCTCATTTGAGATGCTGTACGGACGACAACCACGGATGCTCCTGGACATGACCAAAGAGGCCTGGGAGAAGAAAGAAGGTGAACAGGAAAAGGGGATGCTCGAATATACGAAAGCCCTAAAGTCCAAAATAGGAAAACTGAGAGATTTAGCCTACTCCATTTTGGTTAAAAACCAGAAGACCCAGAAAGCCTATTATGACAAAGGCAAGAAGTGGAGACGATTAGACATCGGTGATTGGGCTCTGGTCCTCCTTCCCTCATCCACCAAGAAGTTCCAAGCGGAATGGAAGGGGCCATATAAAGTGGTGAGGACTATAGGGAAAACCAGCTATCAGCTCCAAGTTAACGCCCGGAAGCAACAAACCTATCACATCAATTTTTTGAAAAAATGGATAGGACCCCCACCGAAGCCGGCCAACCTGACCCTACCGATGCTTGCCCCTTCCCTCTCCACTCTGACTGACCTAGTGGTGAATGACGACCTTATGGATCCGGAGAAAGAGGACCTCCGAAATGCCTTATTGCCCTTCGCCGCCCTCTTTACGGATCAGCTGGGCAAAACCTCCTTGACCGAACACCGCATTGAAACCGCACCAGGCCGGGTCATTAAACAGCGCCCCTACCGCATACCAGCGGCCAGGAGATCAGCCATACAAAAAGAAGTGGAGACCATGCTGAAACTGGGGGTGATAAGACCCTCGAGGAGTGAGTGGTCCTCCCCCATCGTCATCGTACCAAAACCGGACGGGAGTACGAGATTTTGTATGGATTTCAGAGCCCTCAATGAAATCTCCTTGTTCGACGCCTACCCCATCCCACGTATTGATGAGCTGATCGAGAAGTTGGGAGACGCCAAGTTCATCACTACCTTAGACCTAACCAAAGGGTACTGGCAAGTACCCTTACGCGAAGAAGACCGAAAGAAAACCGCCTTCGCCACCCCGGACGGACTGTACGAGTTTACGGTATTACCCTTCGGCTTACACGGAGCCCCCGCAACATTCCAGCGCCTTATGAATACCGTGCTCAGTGACTACCAGTCGTTTTCATCCGCCTATCTCGATGATATCGTGATTTTTAGCACCGACTGGGAACTACATTTACACCATCTCCGAACCATTTTAGAGGCCCTACAACGGGCGGGATTACACGTGAACGCAAAAAAATCCCGGGTGGGATATCACAAGGTGAGATACCTAGGGTACGTGTTGGGACACGGCATGATAGAGCCCCAAATAGAAAAGGTCAGGGCGATAGCGGAAACCCCATTTCCCAGAACCAAGAAAGAAATGAGAGGATTTTTAGGATTGATAGGGTATTACCGTCGCTTTATTCCCCAGTTTTCAGAGATAGCTACCCCGCTCACGGACACACTCAAACAAGACGTGAGGTCCCAGACCCTACTAACGCCCTCCCCCACTATGTGGAAAGCATTTAATGCCTTGAAGCGAGTGATCACCACCAGTCCCGTATTGTCCTCACCTGACTTTTCCCGCCCGTTCGTTCTTCACACCGATGCCTCTGACTATGGCATTGGGGCTGTCCTCTCCCAACAAAACCCGGAAGGTACCGACCATCCCATCTTATACATCAGCAGAAAGTTGTTCCCACGAGAGTTGAAATACCCCACGGTTGAAAAAGAGTGCTTGGCGATAAAATGGGCTGTCGACAAGCTGAGGTATTATCTTGAGGGCCGTCCCTTCACCCTTTTCACCGATCACGCTCCCTTGCAGTGGATGAGCCGCAACATCTCCCTGAATCCGAGAGCGATGCGTTGGTTCCTCTCCCTCCAGCCATTCTCATTTACAGTACAGCATAGGAAAGGCTCGGAGAACAAAAGTGCAGATTACCTCTCTCGCAATCCTCTCCCCAATCGGGAGATTCCTAGGGGGTAGGTGTGTAATAGGGCAAAGCCGAACGAGAAAACAACCGGCAGGTCATCCAAGGTGATTGACACGCTGTACCCTCTTTTTTCCCATCAGCAGACTGAGTGGATCCCCTCGGGAGCGCAGTCCCCCTTCATGCAGGAAGAAACTGGACACCGTTCCTTTAACTGGAAAGGATTCGCGTACAGCCCCGCCCACAGCAGTGACGAAGAAGAAGGCGGGGTTGATATACCAGGAAGTGCGCTACCGCCGGTGTGCGTGGACACCAGAGAAGGAGAGGAGGACGACGGAACGAAGAGTGAGAAAGAGATTCTGGACAGAGGAGCAGAGAAAGAGGAGGGAGCCTCGGACAGCAGAGTGGAGTGCGAGGACGCGGTGCTGGACGCCGGATGGAGGAGAGAAGGTCGGAGGACGAGACCGGGAGAGGAAGCAATCTACGCGTTACGAGAGCCAGGAGGCCAACGACACCGTGAGCCGCCCAGCCATGTTCCCGGAGGAGCGTGGCTCTCGCAGGTACGCGAGCGCTTCACGGGCTGGGTGGGGAGAAAGGGTGGGCGTCCATGAAAGGGGGGGATAAGGGGACGTCTGGGCACTTACAGTTGCTGTGCTGGTGAAAATCCCGATCACAACCCTCCCTGAGCACCTAGTCACACGCTTCTTGACCCCTTGTACACAGAGTGTTCCCTCACCCCCTTCCCTATCCCTATCACTATCAAGGAAAGACAGAGTACTCACCTCTGGTTCTATTTGTGTTTTCCGAGATCCTGGGCGATAAGCTACCCTCAGACGACCAAGCCGGCCCGTATTGGACCACGACCCGGGAGAGGAAAGATCACGGCGGGAAGGAAGGAACCCCGAGAACGGGCCACAGAGACTCCCCTACCTTATTACCGACCCACCCCCATAAGAAAACGTGTGCATAAAGCAATAAAGACTCTAAAACCTCCAATACGCTCTCCAGTGTTATCTTCCCCTTCACAACTGGTGGAGAATGCGGGCATACTAGCCATCTGTACCCCAACGATGGACTCGCTTATTCAGCACCTGGTGAAGGGCCAGGACCAACTGAGCTGGGTCGTGGAACAGCAATTGACATCCGCCCAAGCCGATAGAGAGACATTCAAAACAACGGTGACTGCCCAATTGGAGGGCTTACACAAAACATTACGGACACAGGGGGTCCCGACACCACAGGAATCTCGCATGCCTACCCCGGGACCTTCCGGGATCTCCCTCCAGAAATACACGGCCGGGGAGGACCCAGATGCGTTTCTCCTCAATTTCGAGCGTGTTGCCCAGGCTTGCAGTTGGCCACGGGAGAAGTGGCCATTCTTTTTGGCCCCTTTGCTTACAGGGGAGGCCCAAGCAGCTTATCAGATGGCCAATCCGGGAGGAGTGACTCCCTACGCCGAGATCAAGAAGGTGATCCTCGACCACCTAGGACTAGACGCCGAGGCATATAGGGTAAGGTTTCGGAAAGAACGAGGCACACCGGGGGAGAACCCTAAAACGCTGTTCTTCAGACTAAAAAAGGCCGGCGATAAATGGCTGACACCAGCCACTAGTACCAAAGAAGACATAATGGACCGGATATATCTAGAACAGTTTTGGAAGCCTTACCCTATAATACCCAAAACTGGTTGCGCCAACACCCTCATCTCACCACCGGACAAGCCATGGAAATGGCTGCCACCTATGCTCGGGCCAAGCCTAAACAACCGGCATGGGAACCCGAGAAGCCAAACCGCCACGCCGAAACCCGATACGATCGGAAAAACCACCCAGAACCCTCAAAGATTCCCTCTCCGCGGCCAGCAGTGCCAACGTTCAGAGGTCCCCAGTGCTTCAAGTGCGGGGCCTGGGGCCACATCGCCCGACTATGCCCACAACGGAAAACGGCGGAGGAGCCCATGGAGGTCGGCTACGTCCCCAGATCAATCCTCTATACCGCCGAGTTGGGGAGCGCATTCCATGTAAGTGTACGGGTGAATGGGAAGACCTTAAAAGCCCTACTAGACTCAGGTTGTCGACAGTCCGTTGTACAGGGAGAATTTGTACGATCCCACCAGATCCTCTCTGACACGCAGGTACACGTCAGATGTGTGCATGGAGATATCAAACCATACCCAGTCGCCATCATAACCATTGGCTTGCCCGACAGCCTACTTTGCTCCGCCAGGGTGGGAGTGCTAGAGTCCCTACCGGAAGATCTTATTCTGGGAACAGACAACCCCAAGTTTCTGGACTTATTCACTAGAACCTTGCAACAACAGGCCGCATCACGGAGCACAAGGTCGGTCCCTGGTTTCCCCCTCTCTACTCTGACCACCCCCGAGCCCTGGGTATTGGACAGGAGCTTTAAGTTTGCACAGGCGAACGATGCCTCACTAGTCAATGCATGGGAGCAGGCTCACCGAGATCAAGATAACCCCGATCCATCATTCCCTCATTTTCTTATAAAGGAGGGACTATTGTACAGACAAGGAAACAGGGAAGACCCCCACTAGCTACTTGTCCCTACGACCTTTCAAGAGCAGATCATGTTCTTCTCCCACTCCCACTTAACGGCAGGGCACATAGGAAGCGAAAAACCACACAGAATGTGCTGCGCCACTTCTACTGGCCTGGGGTATACAGGGATATCAAGACCCACTGCCAGGCTTGTGAAATATGTCCAAAAAAAAACACCCATCGCCCCCCAGCGGCGCCTCTCCAGCCACTTCCGATCATAGGAACCCCGTTTGAACGAGTGGGGATGGACCTCATAGGACCCCTGCCAAAAACCCGCAGGGGAAACCAGTATGCGCTCGTCATAGTCGACTACGCTACCAGGTTCCCCAAAGCGTTCCCCTTAAAATCCCCTACATCCCACCTCATTGCAGAGCGCTTCTTGGAACTCTTTTCCAGAGTAGGGTTTCCCAAAGAGATCCTAACAGATCAAGGGACTGCGTTCATATCCCGCTTGATGAAAGAGGTGTGTGGGCTTCTTCAGCTAAGGCAGATCCGTACGGCAGTCTACCATCCTCAAACCGACGGCCTGGTGGAGCGGTATAACGGGACACTGAAAGCCACATTAAAGAAAATGCTGACGGTGAACGGAAAAGAATGGGATCAACTCCTCCCCTTGGCCCTTTACGTCATAAGGGGACAAAGACAGAGCAGTCTTGGATGCTCCTCATTTGAGATGCTGTACGGACGACAACCACGGATGCTCCTGGACATGACCAAAGAGGCCTGGGAGAAGAAAGAAGGTGAACAGGAAAAGGGGATGCTCGAATATACGAAAGCCCTAAAGTCCAAAATAGGAAAACTGAGAGATTTAGCCTACTCCATTTTGGTTAAAAACCAGAAATCCCAGAAAGCCTATTATGACAAAGGCAAGAAGTGGAGACGATTAGACATCGGTGATTGGGCTCTGGTCCTCCTTCCCTCATCCACCAAGAAGTTCCAAGCGGAATGGAAGGGGCCATATAAAGTGGTGAGGACTATAGGGAAAACCAGCTATCAGCTCCAAGTTAACGCCCGGAAGCAACAAACCTATCACATCAATTTTTTGAAAAAATGGATAGGACCCCCACCGAAGCCGGCCAACCTGACCCTACCGATGCTTGCCCCTTCCCTCTCCACTCTGACTGACCTAGTGGTGAATGACGACCTTATGGATCCGGAGAAAGAGGACCTCCGAAATGCCTTATTGCCCTTCGCCGCCCTCTTTACGGATCAGCTGGGCAAAACCTCCTTGACCGAACACCGCATTGAAACCGCACCAGGCCGGGTCATTAAACAGCGCCCCTACCGCATACCAGCGGCCAGGAGATCAGCCATACAAAAAGAAGTGGAGACCATGCTGAAACTGGAGGTGATAAGACCCTCGAGGAGTGAGTGGTCCTCCCCCATCGTCATCGTACCAAAACCGGACGGGAGTACGAGATTTTGTATGGATTTCAGAGCCCTGAATGAAATCTCCTTGTTCGACGCCTACCCCATCCCACGTATTGATGAGCTGATCTAGAAGTTGGGAGACGCCAAGTTCATCACTACCTTAGACCTAACCAAAGGGTACTGGCAAGTACCCTTACGCGAAGAAGACCGAAAGAAAACCGCCTTCGCCACCCCGGACGGACTGTACGAGTTTACGGTATTACCCTTCGGCTTACACGGAGCCCCCGCAACATTCCAGCGCCTTATGAATACCGTGCTCAGTGACTACCAGTCGTTTTCATCCGCCTATCTCGATGATATCGTGATTTTTAGCACCGACTGGGAACTACATTTACACCATCTCCGAACCATTTTAGAGGCCCTACAACGGGCGGGATTACACGTGAACGCAAAAAAATCTCGGGTGGGATATCACAAGGTGAGATACCTAGGGTACGTGTTGGGACACGGCATGATAGAGCCCCAAATAGAAAAGGTCAGGGCGATAGCGGAAACCCCATTTCCCAGAACCAAGAAAGAAATGAGAGGATTTTTAGGATTGATAGGGTATTACCGTCGCTTTATTCCCCAGTTTTCAGAGATAGCTACCTCGCTCACGGACACACTCAAACAAGACGTGAGGTCCCAGACCCTACTAACGCCCTCCCCCACTATGTGGAAAGCATTTAATGCCTTGAAGCGAGTGATCACCACCAGTCCCGTATTGTCCTCACCTGACTTTTCCCGCCCGTTCGTTCTTCACACCGATGCCTCTGACTATGGCATTGGGGCTGTCCTCTCCCAACAAAACCCGGAAGGTACCGACCATCCCATCTTATACATCAGCAGAAAGTTGTTCCCACGAGAGTTGAAATACCCCACGGTTGAAAAAGAGTGCTTGGCGATAAAATGGGCTGTCGACAAGCTGAGGTATTATCTTGAGGGCCGTCCCTTCACCCTTTTCACCGATCACGCTCCCTTGCAGTGGATGAGCCGCAACATCTCCCTGAATCCGAGAGCGATGCGTTGGTTCCTCTCCCTCCAGCCATTCTCATTTACAGTACAGCATAGGAAAGGCTCGGAGAACAAAAGTGCAGATTACCTCTCTCGCAATCCTCTCCCCAATCGGGAGATTCCTAGGGGGTAGGTGTGTAATAGGGCAAAGCCGAACGAGAAAACAACCGGCAGGTCATCCAAGGTGATTGACACGCTGTACCCTCTTTTTTCCCATCAGCAGACTGAGTGGATCCCCTCGGGAGCGCAGTCCCCCTTCATGCAGGAAGAAACTGGACACCGTTCCTTTAACTGGAAAGGATTCGCGTACAGCCCCGCCCACAGCAGTGACGAAGAAGAAGGCGGGGTTGATATACCAGGAAGTGCGCTACCGCCGGTGTGCGTGGACACCAGAGAAGGAGAGGAGGACGACGGAACGAAGAGTGAGAAAGAGATTCTGGACAGAGGAGCAGAGAAAGAGGAGGGAGCCTCGGACAGCAGAGTGGAGTGCGAGGACGCGGTGCTGGACGCCGGATGGAGGAGAGAAGGTCGGAGGACGAGACCGGGAGAGGAAGCAATCTACGCGTTACGAGAGCCAGGAGGCCAACGACACCGTGAGCCGCCCAGCCATGTTCCCGGAGGAGCGTGGCTCTCGCAGGTACGCGAGCGCTTCACGGGCTGGGTGGGGAGAAAGGGTGGGCGTCCATGAAAGGGGGGGATAAGGGGACGTCTGGGCACTTACAGTTGCTGTGCTGGTGAAAATCCCGATCACAACCCTCCCTGAGCACCTAGTCACACGCTTCTTGACCCCTTGTGCACAGAGTGTTCCCTCACCCCCTTCCCTATCCCTATCACTATCAAGGAAAGACAGAGTACTCACCTCTGGTTCTATTTGTGTTTTCCGAGATCCTGGGCGATAAGCTACCCTCAGACGACCAAGCCGGCCCGTATTGGACCACGACCCGGGAGAGGAAAGATCACGGCGGGAAGGAAGGAACCCCGAGAACGGGCCACAGAGACTCCCCTACCTTATTACCGACCCACCCCCATAAGAAAATGTGTGCATAAAGCAATAAAGACTCTAAAACCTCCAATACGCTCTCCAGTGTTATCTTCCCCTTCACACATGATTACGATGTTGGATGGACTCACGTCTGCCCGACACCATTGAGGTCTTGGGGCCGACTGACCGCCAGTTGGCGGTCCAACACCGTAATTACAATGCAACCACACATGGTGCAGTTGCATACCTCCATTTCTCTATGGGAGCTTGTGCTGCAGCTGTAGGACAAGCTACCATGGAGAAATGGGAGCATGTGTAAATCCTTGCACCGTGTGGCAGGCACTGTGGGATTTACAGGGGGCACCTATGTGCCCCACAAACACCCAACCTGAGGGCCAGGGGAGGCCTCCAAAGGTACTTTCCGACAGCAAACCCATGTCGGAAAAGTGACATGGATTTGCTCTCAGAAAGTGTCATCATAATCCTAAAGGCGGAAATGCCTTCCTCTCGGGATTATGCAGCTCTTCCAACTGGAGGTCAGCTCGATTGACTAGCCGGTTTGGATTTCAACCGCCATAATTGTAATATGTCGGAAGTCAAACCAGGGATGGCAGTCAGAAAACCTCCGACCAGCAGTTCGAGGCTTTCCCACCGGCATCCTAATTAGACCCCAGGTGTTTCCAACTCTTCTAATTCAGGTTTCAAATCTGAAATGTTCTTTGCAAATTCCTCTATTTTATTGCTCTCATCAGGTATGTATTAACAACAATGGGTTAATTTAAGCATCTTGCAGACTCCGCCTTTTTCTGTGAGTAAAATATCTGATGCTAAGCATTCCTGCAAAACCAATGAACGTCTGCAATCACTTCAGTGTTTACTTCTACCAAAGTTCCAGAAGTATTGCCAGCTTGCAGACAAACGTTGATAGTTTTCTAATCTTTTCGTCATTTAGTATGACTCCTACAGGTGGTATAATTTCTCCAAATATATCTTCCACTAATTGAGCTTCCTTCTCTGTACTGCAGGTGTGTCTATGTGCTGGTGTTATGGTTAATGCATCTATACTATTCACATGACACATTTTATGAAATAGCACTCCTAAATAACAGATTCCCTCCCAGTCAGCAGGTAACAGAAAATAAGCATTCTGACCACAAACAAAATAAACTCCTGGATTAATTCAAATGTGTGTTCACAACTATTAATTCCCACATGTTTTTCTCAATTCATCTTCCTCCTTCTTCCAAACATTTTCAAGCCATCACTGTGTTTGTCTTTACTACGTGGCATGTTGGTGCTTTTTCTTCTAATGACATAATGAAAACATTCTCTAATGGTCGCATTAAGCAGGTTAAATTATTCTGGTATGCCTTAAGCTATCTCTAGGTCTGTGTGGCATAAAATAATACCAACATCACAAAATAAATTGATGGACGGATTGTTAAAACTTTTCAAACACTCACCCCCAGTCACAGATCTGGGTTTAATCCATCGTTATTTTGCTTGACATGTCACCCCAGTGTGGACCCAGCCATATGCAAATCAGTCTTTACCCTGCTCCCTATGGGAACTGTCCTGCCGAACTGCCAAGCTAGGTCCTCCCTGGACTGGCAACAAGCTTCCTGGGACTGGTTTCAGGGTATCACCTCTCATCAGTCAGGCTTGCTTGAATCCAGAGAAGCAGTGAGCAAGGGAGCCACGTCTGGGCATACTCTTAGCCAGTGTGGGTGCACATAGCAACTTCATCAGATAAAATGACGGACAAAGGGTTTTAACTTTTCAACCACTCACCCCCATCACAGATCTGGGTTTAACCCATCATTATTTTGCTCGCCACGTCACCCCAGTTTGGACCCAACCATATGCAAATCAGTCTTGACCCTGCTCCCCATGCCAAACCATGTCCTCCCTGGAATGGAAATAAGCATCCTGGGACCGGTTTCGGGGTATCATCCCTCATCAGCCTGGCTAGCTTGAATCCAGTGGCACAGCGATCAAGGGACCCATGTCTGGGCATACCCTTAGTCACTAAGGGCGCACATAGCAACATCACAAAAAAAAGCATTTGTTCCTTTTGCATAAAATTATACCAAGCTGTGTCCATTTATTTTCTTTGTGAGTGTAAATTCATGCTTTCTATCAAAGGCACTCTAGTAAGTATTAAGTCATAGCTAGAACAGAAATTTGTTGTTGTCTATATACAAACAATATACTTCATGAGATTCCATAAGATAACATCATGTGGTAATGTGTGTGTGGAGTTGTTCTACTGTTGCCCTGGACAATGATGATGTGTTCAGAATGATTTCTTGGTGGAGATTCTGTTAACGGCAGTTTGTTTTGCCAGTCTGCTGGAGGTTACTGCATGAAGAAGATGTACTAATAAATAAGTACTGCAATTACTCTGCTGACCTGCGTGATAACTACAATTTTTGGCGACGAGTGATTAGCGGATAACTGTGCAGGGGACAGCTGTAAATGACCTCCACACCTGGAAAAGTGTTGTATCTGGATTGAGCAACGCTAACGAAAAACTGTGAGTTTCCTTCATTCTCCCTTCAGATTTATGGCTTGGGAGGGATCCAACTATAATTGGGAGTTTAACTTGGAGCTTTGAAGCGCAAAAACTCGATTACTTAGAAGTTTAACTTGGAGCTTTGAAACATAAAAAACTCCCTATTGCAAAAGTTTTACTGTTTACAAGACAAAGGGCCAGATGTAGGTGGCCAAATAGCGATCGGTAACGCTGAAATTAGCAGAATTCCAGCATTACCGATCGCTATTTGGCTGTTAGCAATGTAGGTGAGTTTAAACCTACTAGCAAAATAAGGAATCGCAAAATTGCGATTCCTTATTTTGCTCTTGCATTTACGGAATCGGCAATTGCGATTCCTTAAATGCAATGTAAGTAGCACAAAAGTAAGTGCACTTTAGCCTTAAGCAATCGCTAATTATCACCAACTTCAAGTTGGTGGTAATTACCGATTTCCTTTAAAAAAGGACTTTTTTGCTTTTTTTAAAGTGCCATGTGGCACACATTCATGCCCTTCGGGCATGTATGTGCGCCACATGTGCACACATGCACATTTCAGGGGTGCAACAGGGTGTCCTTTTGACACCCTGGCACCCCTGAAATAGACCCGCTATTTCCCATTCTTTAATACCGAATCGCTAATAGTGAATATCTTCCCATTCATTACTATGGGCCTCCTAACCCATAGGAATGAATGGGTAGGTATTCCTTACTAGCTAATCTCAAATTGCGATTCGTTATTAAGGAATGTTAAGGAATCGCTAATATTTTAGTGATTCCTACCTACATTCAATTTTGCAAAACCTTAATAGCAAATCGGTAAAATTCGCTATTAAGGATTCGCAAATTTGATTTTACCTACATCTGGCCCAAAGTAATTTTCATCGCTGTGAGCCATCTTTATTTCCTATCCTACGTCTGAGAAATCTGGAAAATGTGTGGAGCGGTTTTATTTACATGTGTGTGATAATCGTTATCATTACTGAAACTTTCTGAGCGTTGCCTCGCACTCCGTTGGCCCGACAAACACGTTACAGTGAACGCGGCCATTTGCTGTTCTAAAGTAGCTCCAGCGTTGCCTCGCACTTTGTCCATTCTTCATTTACAATTGTCTCAAGCGCTGCCTCGATAGACAAAAAAAAATGCTCCAGTGAATGCGAGTATTTTTTCAATTAGCGCGAGTCAAATGTCAGCGCTGCATAGTTTTTAATTGATATTAACACACACATCTGCTCAAGCCGGTGTTTACCTCTGGTGAGAAAGACTCTATTTGTCTTCGTTCATCCGTTGCTTTCTTCGTTTATCGCAGCTTTTGCTTTTTGCATTTCGTTACTTCGTGGTGCACTATAGTCTGCATAAAAATAGGACTGCATTAGAAGAAAGACTGCATTAATGGAGTGAGCCATTAACATCGAAAAGAGGACAACTGGCTTAAACAAAGACTTCATTGGACAAAGTGTATTACAAATTACAGTTTTGTATAATTAATGCACTTTTGTCATTTTAGGTCATTATTTTGATTCATTGTTGTTTTAATCTACTGTGTTAATCTATTGCTTTAGTTTCTTAAGGTAATTTTTTACTTTATCTTATTATTTTGTATAAAAGATGGCAGATCAGAGCATGTCAACTCCTCCATGTTTTTTACAACTTCCTAGGAAAAGGTGGAAAAATATATTTTTTTACTTGCATGTTAGCCATTGGGGGGATATATATGGTCATGTTAGAAGACAAGCCATATTGCTTCATCATTTGGGAACTGAAGGGCGTAGAATTTATGATGATTTACCAGAAGTATCCTTCGGAATGGGTGACGGTCGGCCTATAAGTGTTTATGAAATGTCTATACAAATGCTAGAGAAATATTTCACACTGAAAGTGAGTGTTGTTTTTGAAAGGCACAATTTTTTTCCCTTATACAAGGTCCGGATGAAGATGTTATGACCTATGTTGCTACGTTACGTGGTCTAGCTGTGACATGTAAGTTTCAAAATCTATCTGAAAGTCTTATTCGTGATCAGATAGTACGCTGTACAAATAATAGAAAAGTGAAAGAAAGACTCTTGTCCATGGATCCTACATTAGAGGAATCGATACAAATTGCCAGGAGTATGGAAAATACAGAGGTATGGATGAAGGAAATTGACTTAAATAAGTCAACTGTTAAAAGTTTTTTTTTTTTTTGGAATAACATTTTATTGATTTTATCAATTACACAGATATATTCACACTTATGTCCGCAGCACCAAAGAACACATTTCTGAATAACATACATAGGATTACATTCACAATGTCAACACTTCTCTGAGTTCTTTCCGTCTTAGTGCCAGGTCTACCAGCGGGGATGTACATAGGGACCCTCTGTAGCTATTCCACACCTTCCATTTCGTTTCCCACTTTCTAGGGCATCCTCTAATGATGAACACTTCCTTTTCAGCTATCATGCATCTGTCGAGCTCCTGTACCCATACTCGTATGGATGGTGCCCTTGCAGCCCCCCAGTGGCGTGCTATCTCTCGTTTGATCAAAGTGAAGCCTAGCCTCACCATCTGCTGCTCGATCTCTGTGAGGTCTGTAGCTTCCCATATATTAAGTAGGCCTACCTGAGGCGTGAGGGTCAGCATTTTCCCCAACGCGGTTTGAAGCTTGGTCGTAGCCCCCTCCCATAACGATTTGATCGCAGGGCATTCCCATATCATATGATAGAACGTGGCCTCCTGCCGACATCCCCTACTACACAGTAAATCATCCCTGGCCCCTATGTGTGCTAGGACCACCCCCGTCATATAGGACCTATGTAGGATCCGTAGTTGGATCAGTCGGTATCTGAGGGTAATCGCCGCCCTTCTAGGAGACATCAGTGCCTCCCTCCAGTCCTCTTCCTCAAGGGGTCCTACGTCCTCTTGCCACTTTTCTCGAAGCACCTCGAATGCATCAGGGAGGTTGTTGCAGAGCTTTTTATATGTCAGGGAGATGGCCTTCGATTGCAGTTGGCCATTTAAGAGTCTGTCTTCTAGGGGCAACACGTCTGGAATGTTATGTAAGTTAGTAAATGCCTTCTGGAGGGCATGTCGAACCTGAAGATAGCAAAATAGTTCACCTTTCGCCATATGGTAGGTTCCCTTCAGTTCCTCAAAGCTGAGGATGGCACCTTTTTTTATCAGGTCACCGACCTTCGAGATGCCAATCAGGTCCCATTTGTCAAACCCTGGCTGAAAACAAAGGGTACCGAGTCCCTGGGTCTGCCATAGTGGCGCCGCCTTTTTGAGGATGTTTGCCCATCCTAGGTGAGAATTCGCTCGGCGCCAGATGCCAACTGTATGGGCCATTGGGCCTATAAAGGCCTGTTTCCTGCCTTTGGAGTATAACGCTCCCAGATATCCTGCACGTCCCGTTTGGTATTTATCTAATATGAACGCCGGGTCGTGAGGGGGTCGGTACATCCAATGATTTACCACCACCAATTGCGAGGCCCAATAATATAATTTGAGGTCCGGCAGGGCTATACCGCCATCGTACCACCCTTTGGTAAGTTTCCCCATCGATATCCTGGGGGCCCCGCCGTTCCACAGTAGAGTACGAACCTCTCATTCGAAGGCCGTAAAATAGGCATCTGGGACTTTGTTTGGGCAGTTTTGAAGGATGTGTAAAAATCGCGGGAGAGCAAGCATTTTAAAGAGGGCGGCTCGGCCCACCAGGGAGAGCGGTAGGGACCGCCAATGTTCGACATAAGATCTCAGCCGGGCCAGTGGAACTGTTAAAAGTTTTAATAAAGAATCGTCTGTAGTTGATGTTAAAGAAGTTAAGTTGAATTCAAAACCCAAAGTTACACAACCAAGAGAAAGCAAAGTGGTAGAAAAGAGAAACATAATATGTTACCGGTGTGGAGCTCTGTGGCATATTGCTTCCAGTTTTGCATGTGCAGCAAGAAGCATGACCTGTAGACTGTGTGGTAGTAGAGGTCATTTAGCAAAAGTTTGTAGAACAAAGGGAATGGTGCAAGATTCTTCTGTAAAAGTAGTGGAGGTTATGGAAGAAATCCAACATGAAATTATTTCTACTGTTGATGACTGTGTGTCTGTAAGTGAAAATGTGTGCTCTATAGTTCGGGAACCTGTATATGGAGATAGTAATTTACAAGGAGTAAAAAGAGAAAGTTTGGAACCTCTAGAAAAACCTTATTGTACTGTTTCTCTAGGTACTGCACAAGTTACAGTGTTGGCAGATTCAGGAAGTCTTTTTACTTTGATTTCTAAAGAAATTTATGTGAAGGTTGTCCAAGGAAAGCTGGAGGAGTTGTTGCCAACTGATGTGAAAGCGGTGGGGTATGGAGGAAGGAAATTTGATATCATTGGTGTGATGTGGATGAATATATTTTTCAAGGATAATGGTGTTCATGGGAGAATTTATGTGACGGAGGAAGGGTCTAATCTCTTAGGATGGCGTCATCAACATGATTTAAACATTATTTTGAATCCCAATGCAGATGAACCTCTGATGGCTATAGAATTTGGGAAATTGAATGTTATATTCAATCAAGATGATGATACTAAGTGGAGTGAAGATTTATTTCAGTCTTATCCAAATGTGTTTACGGATAGACTAGGTATGCTAGAAGGTTTTACCCACAAGATAATTTAAAAAAAATAATGCTGTTCCAGTAGTCCATAAAGTGAGACCCATACCTTTTCTTATGAGGGAACGTCTTTAACGAGAACTTGATAAGCTTTTGAAATAAAATATTATCAAACCTATTGAGTCATCAGAATGGCTTTCTCCCATCGTGATCGCTCCTTAACCTGATAATAGGATTCGTCTCTGCATTGATTTACGCAATTTGAATAAGAATATTTGGGTAGTTCGCCAAACCTTACCCAATATTACTGAAATGTTGAGTGTGATGGGAGGAGGAAATGTATTTAGCGTCCTTGATATGTCTGCAGCTTACCATCAAGTAAATTTACACCCAGAATCTAGGCCATTCACTTCTTTTGTAACTCCTCTTGGGGCTTACCGTTATTGTCGGAATCTCATTTGGTCTAGCCTCGGCTTCTGCAGTTTTTCAGAGGGTTATGCAGAAGATATTTCATGGTATGGAAAATGTACTGGCGGTGGGAAAGTCAGAAAGTGATCATGAGGGTTTGCTGAGTGAAGCTTTAAAAAGAATGGAGAAGTATGGTTTGACAGTGAAGAGGGAGAAATGTCAATTACGTAAAAAAAAGGTGTCTTATTTAGGCTGTGAAATTTCGACAAAAGGTATTAAACAACAGAAAAGTATTGTAAGAGCTGTTATGGATACACCTCAATCTAAAGATAAGGATCAATTAAAGTCCTTTTTAGGACTTGCTGAATATTGTTCTAAATTTATTAGATATAGTAGAGCCTTTGAGGATCTTACTTACAAAAGGGGTGGAGTACGTGTGGGGAACAGATTGTGATGCTGCATTTGCTTCTGTCAGACAGTCTTTTGCCACTGCACCAACATTGAGACATTTCGACGTTACAAAAAAAAAACACGGTGACAACTGATGCTATTAATGTGGACTTGGGAGCTGTTTTGACTCAAATGGTCCAAGGTGAAGAGAAGATTATTGGTTTTGCTTCACGGAGATTACAAGGGGCTGAACTATCCTATTCAGCTATTGAGAAGGAGGCTCTAGCTTGTTGTTGGGGTTTGAACCATTTTAGATATTATCTTTGGGGTTTGCCCTTTACGCCTAAGACTGATCATAAGCCACTTCTGTACATATTCAAGTGTGGTAGAGGATTGGAAGGTAATGTCACTCCTCGAATTTCCAGGTGATTGTTATCTGTGTCTGATCTTAACTTCTGTGTGAAATTTGTAAGGGGAATAAGAATGTGGTGGCAGATTGTTTGTCTCGTCTACCAGTTGCTGAAGAAGAGGAGGATGTTTTTCTGTCAGAAAAGTTTATTGTCAGTCCTATGGATGAGGAGTTAGCTTTAAAACAAGAGGAGTGGAATGATGCTGTTCTTAATGACGATGAATACAGACTCTGATTACCAATGGGTGGCAAGGATTAAGTACTCTTGATGAGTCTTTGAAGTAATATCTTGTGGTGAAGGATGAGTTGTGCATTCATGAGGATAAAGTTTTTTGGTGTAATCGCATTGTACCTCCAATATCATTGAAAGGTAGGATTTTGAAAATTGGCCATGAGGGTCATTTCAGGAAGGAGTTTAACTAAGAAAAGGTTAAGACAGTCCTTCTGGTGGCCAAATATGGACAAAGAAGTTGAAAGAGTGGTTAGTGAGTGTATTGCTTGTGGCAATAGTGACAAGTGTAAAGTGGTTAGGCAACCACCATTAATTAGGATGTGTTGATCTTCCTACGTGTCCATGGGAAAGAGTGGCTTTAGACTTTATTGGTCCTGTGGATAAACTGGACATGAGAGACAGGCTTTTGGCAGTTTTGGTGGATTATCACAGTAAATGGTTTGTGGTTAAGTCTATGAGGGACATTTCTAGTCAGATTGTGGAAATGTGGATTTTCCTGATCAGTTATGTCCCCTATCTTGGACCCCAACGGTTCTATATACATGTTACAAGTACATGTATGTTCCCTCCAGTTCCAGTTTCTAAGACGCAAACATATGTGTGTCTACCGTCAACATGTTCTCTGTCAGATCCGCCATCAATGGGCTGGATATTCGATTCCTAGGTATGACAGGCCACCGACTTTATATGGCTAAGTTACTCCATTTTTACAGTTCAGGCGAGTAGGCCCGATTCTGTCCTCAAAGCCTTTCCCTGCTCTCTGTCTCTGACAGCTTCAGCTTGAGCTCGCATCTGTATCCATGAACTTTGTCCTACTCCCTGTGCAGCTAACGGTGCCTGCCTCGGCCAGTTTTCGCCTGTCTGCCAAGAAGTTGTATTTCACCTTCGAATTATCTATTTTGCTCTCCAGCCGATGCATTCCTGTCCAGTGATTTAGGTAAACATTTCCTTTAGCTCACAAGCAAAGGACTCAGCCTTTCCGTCCTCCTGCAAGTGATTCATAGCCCTGTTGCCATGGAAAGTTTTCTATCCCTCGCATCTCATATAGACACTTAGACGCTTGTACACGTACACAGTCAGTATAGAATAGATTCTGTCCGAGAGTCTCTTCCTTGTGGATAACATAGTTCTTTAAACATAGGATGTTAGATATGATTTGGGATTAGGTTGACTTGACCCCCAGACTTCTCGTCTCCACATGTAGAGCTAAATGTCAAGTCCCCTTCACCCCCTAGTTGCACGTCAATTACACGTCATGCTGCCGCGCGCGCATCTATGCCAAGTATTATCTTATAGATCCACCTATGTCTGATAATTCTAACCAATCATGTTTCTTTTATTCCTTATTACGCCTAGTTTCGATTATGTCACTGTTTTGTCACTTTTCTTATCAAATGTTACGCCTTCTACATTCGTTTCATTGTAATGTACTTATTATAAAAATACATGTCTGTTAATAAATTATTGTACTTCACTTCCTGAACCCTCGTGGTGACGGAACCTGAAGGCCGCGACTCGAGTCGGCCATTTTGAATGGAATAAAGCCCATTTAGAAAACCTCTTATACCACGGATTCTGCCTCTTGTTATTTTGAGCTATTTACTTTATTTTAAGATTCCGTATGAAATTCAGTCCGGTATTTTTATTTACCACATAATGGCGCCCGAACAGGGACACTTTCTCATCTCACGCGCCGGCGGTGCGTTGCAGGCCCGGTCTCCTGCCACAGCTGGACGGACCATAAACGCGTACCAGCAGGATTTCCTGTAAGCTCCCTCCGGTCAAGCGGGGGCGACTGAGGCTGCGATCAACCCAGACGAGGCGGTGAGAAGTGCGAAGTATCCCGACCAGAGCCTAGCTGAGAGAGCAAGATCCGAGGTATACAGAGGCCCACCAGGTTTTCCGAAATCCCGACGTCCAGAGGGTCCGATGTCCGCAGTTATCGAGTCCTGTCCATTCTCTGAGGCCTTCCGTTTCAAGGAGCTACTCGGTGAGTACCATCGCCGGGGAGGCGTGTTGACGCGCACATAGGTTGTGCCGGTCAAGACGGATTTGGGTACACAAATCCGGTCTGCACTGTTTAGCAGTGTATATGTACTGTTTAGCAGTATATCAAGTATTCCGAAGTATTCAGTTATTGTCAAGAATTCAGCGTGGTGATTAGTTAGGCAGACTGTCATCATTGTCGATCATTGTTATAATGTTTAATGTTTAATGTTTAAAGTATTCAGAAATGTCTTGCATATTGTGGTATGAATGACTGTTCATTGTTCACTGTTCATTTATGGTGTTTTTCGTATTAAGAAAATTCAAGAGTAAGTATCAGATCAGTTGTCAATATGCCGCTCTTCTCGAAGTTAAGACAGATTACTACCAGAAAAGGGGTGCTTGAAGAAGCAGTTCCTATTCCTCCTAGGGACACCCCAGGGCATTTTATGTACCATAAACATGGCTTAGATGCCATATTGTTTCTTGATCTATGGGTAGATTATACCAAAGGATTACCGGAAAGTCAAAGGTGGCCCATAGCGGGAACCTGGGATGCAGAGTGCATCATGAAAGTGGAGGAAGAGTTATGGAAAAGAAAGGTCAGACAGTCACAGAAAGACGCTGTTGAGTTATGGCGTAAAGAATCTCATAGACGAACAGAAAAAGCACGTAGACAAGAAGAGAGGAGTAAAGAAAGTTCAAATAAAGTTCAAGAAAACCTATTAATTGAGGAAGGTATCCGAGTGAAATCAGAACAAGTGAATAGACAAAGAAATGCTCTTATGAATGGTATGTATCCCCTTCTAGCCGAAGGACTACCTAAGGCTGTTACAGAGATGCCAAAAGACTTGCCACCCCCATTATTTCCAATTAAGGTACATCCAAAGGGGCATCCCAGAACCGCAGAAGATGTTTTTCTTTCCTCATATCTAGACGATGCAGCTCCCGAGTATGCTAACGCCACACCACATAGACCGTCTGGCGGAGGGGTTCAACGTCAGGATCAGGTATCTGTCCCCGTGCAACAGCAAGTCCCGATACAAGCTTCGGCAAGCACATCTGTTTCCGCATCTGTCTCCGCAGTCGATCCTATAGGGGTATCGACACCCGTAGTTGCTGTGTCACGTTCAACGAATCCATTCACACCCGACGCCCCAGATGGGGCCACGGGAGGTGCTAGCAGTACCTTTACACCACCCAGAATAAATAAACTTGTTTTTCAAGAGTCAACACATTCACGTACACCAAAATTCGTAAATGAACGTACGCTTAAGGAACTCCTTGTAAATTGTAGATATGACCCCGTGGTCGGTAAAGAGGACGAAATGGTCCTGGCATCATTACGTATCAGGCGAGCCGCAGAGTATTTAGCAAGGTTACCAGGGATGACTACGCATCTAGATAACATATATCATTTTGTTCAAACAGGACGAGATCCAGGATGTATTAACAGAGCTATGGAATTCCAGAAAGTAGAAATACAGGGGGAACTGTTACGTTTCCTCATAAACTGTGTAATCAGAAATCAAGATCGTCCGGGGGTAGACCCGAATGCAATGCTTATTCTTACAAGATGGAGTCAGAATATATCAGAAGGGAGACACGATAAGCAAAATTGTATAATAGCCATGTGCCGAAAAATACGTAAAGAAATAGAGCGTATTCATGAAGAGAGATTGGGAACAGACGAGTTTGAGCAAGATGAAGTGTCCGAATCAGGGAATTCCGCAAGACAGTCAGAGACCATAGCCTATGTAGGCAGAGGAAGATATTGTGAAAATACTAGATGTTTTTCTGATCCCATACACTCTGTATGTCCAAATAATAGCAGAACGTATCCGACGCCTGTAATAAATCTGAAATCTCCTGAACATTCGTTTCAAGCCGCAGATAAAATACTACGAGAACGAAGAGGTTACCACCTCCTCGATTCCATGGATGAGCAAGAATTAGCCAGATCAGCCGTTCACTGGATTGACAGTCCTGAAAAATACGGTGATGAGACCGTAGCACACACGTTTTTTAACCTCAGTACAGATGAACAACGTTTAGCTGGAATATATATGATTCAGCAACTCCTCATATTATATAAGAGCCAACATGCTGACCCTGGTCCTTTACCTGATATATTAACGGAACTACTCACGAACAGATGGAGAGGTTCTAGTAACAAGCTAATTAAAGAGATATTAGTGTCACGTAAGCAGTATGTCCTTTTTGTAAGTCCGGATTCTCTCTCGCTGCCCCACAGAGAGAGAGCGCCGTACTATATGGATAGACAAAATCCCCTACGAGAAGTGCACCCAATAAAAGGCGAAGACAATGAGTTTCACCGTGTATTTGTTTACACACCCATATCAAAAATGGAATTATTAGAAATGAAAAAAGTAGTACCTAGTCATGACAAAGACCCAGCGGGTTTCCACCGAGAAATTAAAGACATGTTACTGATGGGAGAGTACACCTTTCCTGATATTATGACGATATTAAAGGTGCTTTTGCCTGCTGGCATATATGAAAAACTGAAAGAAAAAGAGTGGGAAGTGGGAGACCAAAAGATAGACTGGACAGCATTAGCAGAGGAAGAAAGGGGCCGAGCTGCAGGTTCAGGGCTCGGGGATAAAGTTAAACTATTACCAGGTTTACTAGTACAGGTACTGCCACGTTTATTAACTACAAAAAAGGAAGATTGGGGTGCAATCACAGCCTGTAAACAAAAGCAAGATGAAGACACAAGCGATTATTATGCTCGATTTGAAAAATGTTTTGGTATAAATAGTGGTATAAAAGCAAGTAGTGATTCATATCCACATTTATTTGTGACAAAATTAGTGGAAAATGCATTACCTCCAGTAAAGAATAGAATATTGAAATTCGAGAGTACCTGGCAAAGTAACACTCCGTCGCAAATGCTACAAATGTTACAGTATCATCACAATAGAATTAGGGATGAACAAGAACACGAGCATAGACGCATGAAGGATACAAAAATGAAAATGCTAGTTTCTCAGACAGTACCAGCAGATGGTCACAAAAAGGGTGTGACACATTCTGGTGATTCTGCAGTTCCGGTAAAAGGAACCTGCAATTACTGTAAACAACTAGGCCATTATGTACACGATTGTCCAGTCCTGAAACGTAATATAGCTACAGGTATTGCAAAAGAGAGACCACGATTAGTTAGACAAGATCAGAATGAACAAGGAGCTATGCAGCATGGACAGTCCATGCCAGTTCAGCAACAGTCCATGCCAGCCTCACAGCAACCCATACAGTTTGTGCCAGCTGCACCACCGTTGCCTGCTACTGCCACACAAACCACAACACGACAAATGTATCAGACTGCACAGTATGAATACCCTGAGTATCAGCGTTACGCATGAACCAGCCTAGAGAGGGAAGTTGACTTACCGCTTATCGAGATTCCTGTAGATCAAGAAGGACCTTATGTACATAGTGAATTATTAGGTCAAGATAGAAAATTCTTACTCGATACAGGGGCAAGTCGAACAACCATAAAACGTAGTGAAGTTCCAGGGGCACCCCTCTCAGGCTCTCAAAATGTTTCCCTTGGTTTTTCGGGAAAACCTATTGTTAATGAAGTATCACAGCCTCTACCACTTACGATAGGACCTTTGACACGAACTACAGATTTATTGCTTACTAAATCATGCCCAGAAAATCTGTTAGGAATTAAGACTCTGAAAGCACTAGGAGCCATAATATGTTGTTCTCCGGAAGGAGTAAGGTTGTTTTTACGTGATTTTAAAGGTCACTATGTGTCCAGAGACATGGATCCCCGACTACAGACTTTACCAGTACATCTATGGGCACAAGGCCCTACGGATGTTGGCTGCATGAACATTACACCCTATCGAGTTACATTGAAAGCAGGAGTGGTACTACCACGAATGCGACAATACAAGTTACCGCATGATGCTGTAGTGGCTTTGTTGAAAATCATTGATGAGCTGATTGCCCAGGGAGTAGTTGTAGAAACAGACTCCAATGTATGTAATTCACCGATAATTCCGATTCTTAAACGAACTGATCCTACTGCTCCGCCAGTATACCGATTGGTTATTGATTTGCGTGAACTAAACAAGTGTATTGTACCACAATTCCCTGTGGTCCCCGATATATCATCATTGTTGACAGCAATTGATTCCGAAGCAACATTTTTTACTGTAATTGATCTCAAGAATGCCTTTTTCAGCGTCCCAATAGATCCGGAAAGCCAATACTTGTTCGGATTCAGTTTAAATGGGCGCAGTTTTAAATTCTCACGCGCCCCCCAAGGATTCACAGAAAGCCCCAGCATCTACAGCCAAGCATTGAAACGAGAACTTGACAGTATCCACATGCCAGTCAATACTGCACTGCTTCAATATGTCGATGATCTGCTGATCACCGCGAGAAGCGAGTCAGAATGTGAAAAAGCTTCTCTGACAGTTTTACATTTCCTAGCCGACAAGGGGCACAAGGTGTCCCCTTCTAAGCTGCAATTCTGTGTTCAGCGAGTTATTTATCTTGGTCACTCGCTGTCCAAGGAGGGAAGGCAGCTTACACCAGATCGCATCCAGTTAATTGCTAACATGTCAATACCCCGGACACAAAAGGAGGTGCGAGCTTTCATAGGCCTCACTTCATATTGTAGGCAGTGGATCCCTCAGTACGCATTCCTAGCAAAACCACTCATTCAGTTAACCACACAGGAGGCAGCCACATCGACTGTTCTCCCTTGGACTCAGGAACATACACAAGCTTTTGAAAGCCTAAAGGAAGCTTTATGTCAAGCACCTGTTTTAGCAACACCATGTTACAGCAAACCTTTTACACTCTTTGTTACAGAACGCGAAGGTACTGCCTTGTCAGTACTCACTCAGGATCAAGCAGGATCACGCAAGCCATGTGCTTATTTTTCCAGTACATTAGATCCCGTAGCTCAGGCTTTGCCTGCATGCCTGAAATCAGTGGCAGCGACAGCTTTAGCAATCAGACAAAGCGATGCCATAGTATTAGGACACCCATTGATAGTACAAGTACCACATGCAGTAGAGGTTCTTGTGAACCGAACACAAACACAACACTTGACCATAGCAAGACTTACCGGTTATGAACTGACATTGTTTCAACCACACATAGAGATCCGACGGTGTAATACATTGAATCCTGCTACACTATTACCTGTAATTGGAACAGACCCACTAGCTCATGATTGTGTTGAAATCATTGAAATAAAGACGAAACCTAGACAAGACTTGACAGACGTTCCATTGTTAGATCCAGACCTGACGTTGTATGTAGACGGATCATGCATGAGAGCAAGTACAGGAGATTTAGTGGCCGCGTATGCAGTCACAACAGACACTGAAGTTATTGAGACACATTGTATAGATACTCTGTCAGCCCAAGAAGCAGAACTTATTGCTCTAACGCAAGCCTGTATTCAAGCCACAAATAAGAAAGTTAATGTATACACTGACTCACGTTATGCATTCGGAGTTGTACACGACTTCGGCGTGCTGTGGCGAGAGAGAGGTTATTTAACGTCCCATGGTGCCCACATTCAGCACGGGCCCCTCATTCATGCTTTGTTAGATGCAATACATCTACCCACTGCTATATCGATTATGAAATGTAAAGCACACACGAAGGTTACTGATACCATTTCTCAAGGAAATGATTTAGCTGACCGAACAGCTAAACAGACTGCTCAGAATCGCACATTAGACATGACAAAGCCAATAGTTCAGACACCAACACAGTGTATGACAATTAAGGATCCCGCACTTGACGTAATTGACATACAGACACATGCCACAGCAGAAGAAATAAAGAAGTGGACTGAACTAGGAGGGATCCAGACAGATCAAGGGTGGATGACGAAGGAGAAATCTGTATGGTTTCTCCCTGATTCCATGGTTCAAGCCATTATAGCTACAGTTCACAGTCCAGCACATTTAGGAGAGAAGGCTATGCTAGACAGCATTCAGCACATTTGGTTCAACAAACATTTACGAGCAGCAGCTAAACAAAAAGTTCGTACCTGTATGATATGTTGTCAGTTTAATCCAGGAAAGAGTGTTCCCGTAGAGCAGGGTGGATTTCAGCCTCCTGACCATCCTTTTGAAGTCCTCCAGATGGATTATATTCAGATGGAACGTTGTCGAGGATTCAAATATGTCCTCGTAGTTGTCTGCGCTCTCTCCCGTTGGACAGAGGCGTATCCCGTATCAGATTACACTGCCCCGACTACTGCCAAGCAGCTAGTTCGAGAATTCTTCCCACGGTACGGTTTACCACGTGTTGTATATTCAGATAACGGTCAGCCTTTCTCATCCGAATTAATGAAACATGTCTCACTCTTGTTGGGATATCAGTGGAAATTCCACTGTGTCCGACACCCCGAGGCAGCAGGTCTCGTAGAAAGACATAACCAGACACTGAAAATCAGACTGTCCAAAATATGTAGAGAGAAAGGTGTCGACTGGATAGTAGCATTACCAGTTGCACTCTTTTACATGAGAATGGTAGCACACTCTAGAACAGGGCTATCCCCGTATGAGGTGATCTTTGGTAGACCACCGAATATGTGGGGGACGCCTATACCACGCAAAATAACTGACATTGACTGTAACATGCTGACAGATTACTTGGCTTCCTTGATGTCTGCACTACAATCTTCTCGTTCACAGGTAGCTGCAGCCTTTCCCGACAACACTGAGACGAAACCCCATGACGTTGTTCCGGGTAATCTTGTCTTTGTGAGAAATTTCGACAGGAAAAGTCAACTGGAGCCCAGGTGGAAAGCACCCAAGTTGGTCCTGTTGACCACAAGAACAGCCGTGAAGATCGAGGGACGCAAAGGGTGGATTCATTCAAGTCACGTCAAAAAATTTCATGGACTACCTTCAGATATAGACACTGTGCCCTGCACTCCCTCACAGACTGATTCAAAACTTCCTTTTGTTGAACAGAATGACTCTCAGTACTATAAATTAAAGCTTAGGCCCAAACAGTCGAGCAATTTGATTGTTTAAGTCCTCTCCAAGGTGAAGCGGTTGAATTGTCTCCGACATGTATCCCTTGGACCTGAGTAGAGAAAATACCCGAGAAATGTTGAAACGACAGGCGTATTGTAAATCACTGCGTAACCACTGTATTGTGACTTTATTAATTTTGTCTTCCTTGAGTTTTTTAATAGTTACTGCAAGTATATTGTTGCATATGTATTATCCTGTTTCTAAACGTGTTTTCAATATAACTGATGAACATTCTTTTAGTGACCTACCGCCACATGAATTATCTTATAGACTTGCGCTGCGCAATAACACCTTCATTAGTATGTTACATCATTCCCATCAGACTAGTAATGCGACCAATTGTTGGGTGTGTGGCCGACTTCCTCCCTATCAGAATAACAAAGGAGTTCTGCCTTTCTTTCCACATCCATTCACACACAATGGCTCCTGTGGAGCATGGTTTAGTTTATTAAATTCCATAGACCTAGACACAGCAGTTTATCAACAACATTGGATATGGGGAAATCTGAATCTAGTTTTATTCAAAGTCTGTCACCCTAATAAGGAGGGTCACCCCAGTAGAACAGGAACTGATTTAGAAAATGAAGTGTATAAATTAGGTAATTTTACGCCTAATCTTATGATTCTGAATGTCAAATCCGAAGTTGAACTAATTCTGCCCACTATGTCAGTATTCCCAGTAAAGGGTGAATTATGTGTAAGAAAAGTTGGTTCCATACACATGGGCCATAGCCAATGCGTTACTACAGTAGAATATAGTGATCAAGGTAAATCTTCATTTAGAGCTTCTCGCCATTCTTACTTCATATGTGGTCAGACGGCATATATGCGTCTGCCTCTAGATTGGGATGGTACCTGTTACATAGCATTCCTTTTGCCACCTGTTTTCCTAGCTCCCCCTGATTATTATCGAAATGTTCATTTAGTACACAATAGAGAGCAAAGAGATCTCCCAGTTGTCGATTATACTGAGACAGCATGGGACAAGTATGTAGATTTCAATAAAGGTATCTTTCCCTATATAGGTACAATATCAAATAGTAAGCTGATACGCAGACTCACCAAGACTCTTGAAGCTGTAGTAAACGAGACTATAGCCGCCCTAGGCAATCTGACAGAGGAACAATCAGTGATGAGAATTGTTGTTCTCCAGAATCGTCTTGTCCTTGACGTCATCCTGGCCGATAGGGGCGGAGCTTGCAGGGTCATCGGATCCAGCTGCTGCATATTCATACCAGAAAATTCGCCATCTGTATATAAAGCTATAACACGCCTTCATAAGATTGTAAGCCAGATACACGAAAATCCAGGCACTTGGACGTGGTCCGGGTGGTTTTGGAGTGTGATATCAGCCTGGGGATGGAGAGTTCTATCCTTCCTAGGTATTGGCCTTCTTATGCTCTTCAGTTGTTGTTTATGCCTACAATGTGGACCAGCGATTTGTGGTCTGTGTGCCACATCATGCATTCCATATCACAGTTCTCGTTCAAAATACCGGAAGAAGAAGGAAGAAGAAATGATGCTCCATGAGCAAATCGATGGAATGATGAAGATTGATATCTCTTGAAGGGCAAGTAGGGGACAAGGAGGGAATGTGGAAATGTGGATTTTCCTGATCAGTTATGTCCCCTATCTTGGACCCCAACGGTTCTATATACATGTTACAAGTACATGTATGTTCCCTCCAGTTCCAGTTTCTAAGACGCAAACATATGTGTGTCTACCGTCAACATGTTCTCTGTCAGATCCGCCATCAATGGGCTGGATATTCGATTCCTAGGTATGACAGGCCACCGACTTTATATGGCTAAGTTACTCCATTTTTACAGTTCAGGCGAGTAGGCCCGATTCTGTCCTCAAAGCCTTTCCCTGCTCTCTGTCTCTGACAGCTTCAGCTTGAGCTCGCATCTGTATCCATGAACTTTGTCCTACTCCCTGTGCAGCTAACGGTGCCTGCCTCGGCCAGTTTTCGCCTGTCTGCCAAGAAGTTGTATTTCACCTTCGAATTATCTATTTTGCTCTCCAGCCGATGCATTCCTGTCCAGTGATTTAGGTAAACATTTCCTTTAGCTCACAAGCAAAGGACTCAGCCTTTCCGTCCTCCTGCAAGTGATTCATAGCCCTGTTGCCATGGAAAGTTTTCTATCCCTCGCATCTCATATAGACACTTAGACGCTTGTACACGTACACAGTCAGTATAGAATAGATTCTGTCCGAGAGTCTCTTCCTTGTGGATAACATAGTTCTTTAAACATAGGATGTTAGATATGATTTGGGATTAGGTTGACTTGACCCCCAGACTTCTCGTCTCCACATGTAGAGCTAAATGTCAAGTCCCCTTCACCCCCTAGTTGCACGTCAATTACACGTCATGCTGCCGCGCGCGCATCTATGCCAAGTATTATCTTATAGATCCACCTATGTCTGATAATTCTAACCAATCATGTTTCTTTTATTCCTTATTACGCCTAGTTTCGATTATGTCACTGTTTTGTCACTTTTCTTATCAAATGTTACGCCTTCTACATTCGTTTCATTGTAATGTACTTATTATAAAAATACATGTCTGTTAATAAATTATTGTACTTCACTTCCTGAACCCTCGTGGTGACGGAACCTGAAGGCCGCGACTCGAGTCGGCCATTTTGAATGGAATAAAGCCCATTTAGAAAACCTCTTATACCACGGATTCTGCCTCTTGTTATTTTGAGCTATTTACTTTATTTTAAGATTCCGTATGAAATTCAGTCCGGTATTTTTATTTACCACAAGATCGTGGTAGAGTTTATGAAGGGAGTATTCTTGGAAGAAGGAATTTCAAAGTGTTAGTTTCTGATAACGGGGGGATCTTTGGGTAACAACTGCATCTCGTAGCATCACGCAGCACCTACCTGGGCAGATATCACTGGCTCCATTGCTGTGTGTCTCCCCCGTCGCCTTCCGTCTCTAGAGGCCGCTGTAGGGGAAGACTACAGCCCCGGCATCCCGCTTTGGACCGCCCACTTCCGGCGGAAAGCGCGCCCGGAGGCGCTACATCATCGGCGGCTCCCTCGGTGGAGCGGGGAATCTTTGGGTAACAACTGCATCTCGTAGCATCACGCAGCACCTACCTGGGCAGATATCGCTGGCTCCATTGCTGTGTGTCTCCCCCGCCGCCTTCCGTCTCTAGAGGCCGCTGTAGGGGGAGACTACAGCCCCCGGCATCCCGCTTTGGACCGCCCACTTCGGGCGGAAAGCGCGCCCGGAGGCGCTACATCATCGGCGGCTCCCTCCGCGTCGCGGGAAGTGCGCGGGCGGTGCCGGGCTGAGCCCGGGCAGAGGGCGGGCCGTCTGTGGCCATCAGGGGCCAAAGGAGGCTGGGCTGGGCCACGGATTTTGGTTCGTATTATTCAGATCTTGGATTGCTAGTAAGACTGGACACTATTGCCATTATTGGTTCTGGTTTGCATTTTGCTTGTTGGTCTTATTGACATTACTGTTTTCTATACATTGCTGTCTAACTTATATTGTAGTTAACACCAGCTGGCTAGAACATGTCCAAGCTCAGGTCCTCTAAATCAGTGGCTACTAATGACACAAGGACATTGGATAACTATCTTGTTAAAGTAGTCAGTAAGATTAATAAAGATAGGAGACTATCATCGAGCAGGTTGAGCCCAGATGTGTCACCTACAAGGTTGAGCACACCCACTACTTCGGTGCTCTACCCGGATAATGGCTGCGCTAACTCTAGTAATGTAGATTTAATGAATGATGTTTCCACTTTAGCGTCCACAGAAGACCTGGAATTTTTAGCTGACCCTATTTCTAGCCAGACCCTGATATCCCCTCTAAAGCTCACCTCTAAATCACCTGCACGTAGAATAGTGCGTGCATGTAGGAAGGCTCCGGCTAAGAGGGTGGCGGGACGAAAGTCCAAAAAATTAGGCCCAACATCACTTGGTGGGGGAGACACTCCAGAGCCTATAAATAATGCTGAGGGTAGTACTCTGCCTCCAGCACATATTGAACTCCTGGCAGCCATCCTTGAGTCTAAATTAGAGGCTCTAATTAGCCCATTGGTGGCCAAATTAGAATCAGTCGCCCAAGAGGTCACTAGATTGAACGGCCTCCTTGATCTCCATTTGACTCGGTCTCCTACCTTGGCGAACCCTCAACCCGGTCCATCTGGTTCCATAGGTCACAGTTCATTGAATCCCGTAGTACATGCATCAGCTAGCACTAGGGCTAGTGGTTCAGGGGTGATCACCCAGGCTCCTCCAGCTGTAAATACACAGATTATTCTACCATCCAACCCACCACCAGCGGGTACCGCACTAGCTCTAGTACCTACTTCACTACATCCTCAAATAGTACAAAAGAGCAATGAGAATAACCTAGTTGGGGGAGATACTGTTAAGAGTAGCAAACATAGGGAGAAAAATGTTGTAAACCTCCCACCGCAGTGTGTCCCATACACTGTGGTTTTAATAAATGTTCCTGAGGTTGACTCTTGTTTGACCGACCCTAGGCTAGAAACACATGATGCCTTAAAGAATAAAACACTTGCTTGGTTAAATAGGAATTGCGGTTTTCCCCTAGCATTTGCAAATTACATTATATTTACCTGTAGAGTCAGTTGGATTGGTAAAGGAATAAAAAATATAAGAGGGGATTGCATCATTGTAAATTTTAAATACCCACAACATGTTGCTACAGTCCTCCTCAGAGCTGCATCTTTACCAACCCACGAATATTCTGTATCTGCTAGACCCCTTGGTAATTTCTATAATCACCTGGCTATCACTCAACACCGACCACCTCAGCAGCAAAGGCATCTCGGAAATGGTTATGCAAGGGGATCGGCTGGATGCTTTTCCAACATACCTATGAATGCACCTATGCACCATAATAGTGGCGATTTTTTTGGTTATCAGTCAGCCAATAGGCAGACGGTCAATGTTCTTCCCCTTTACAATCGTTATACTGCTTTATCCTCATTGGAGGAAAACGATTGACTACCCGATGCCTCGAGGAACCTTATTCAGCCATCAGCCACGTCCTTCAAAATTGCCACTTGGAACATCGCTGGTATAAAGAATAAAATTGGGAATGCCGAATGGCTATCAACATTAAAAGCTTTCGACATCATTGTCCTACAAGAAACTTGGGATCAGGCAAATAGCTTTTCCCTGGATGGCTTTAGCCATTTTTGCACCCCAGCAATTAGTAGCGTGGCAGGTCGATCAAAGGGGGGCTTGCTAAGTCTATTTAAACTAGATATAAAAGGCACATTAACTCAGTGTTCGTCTGGATCTGACAACTGCTTGATTGTTGAACTTTCTTCCCAAGATAAGGCCAAGATCCTTTTTGTTAATTTTTATAATTCACACCCAAATGATTGTACCAGTCAAAATTTGGAAGTACTGGACACGTTTCTCTCAGTCTATAGTGCAAATGTAAATATTTTTGAATTAATATTTTTAGGGGACTTTAACATACACCCATGCACCCTACCATGCATTAGTCAGGAATATGAAGGTCCCCCCCTCTCTTCTCCAGTTCATTTGGAACATACTAGGGGGGGGTGAGCATCTCGAAATCTTTCTTGCAAGATGGAATTTATATGAATCTGGCTGCGGGGATGGAAAAAATAGATCCCCTACGTTTAAGAGAAAAGACATGGGTACTATTATAGACTATTTTTTTATGACTTCTTTTTTGTTAAATAACGTGATAAATTATTATACGGAGGTATCAGTTTTTAGTGACCATAATCCTGTTTTATTAGAATTGAAGCCTGCTGACCTAATTTCTTTAAAATCAGTGAAAGGTAGAGGTGGAGTAAACCTAATGGTAAAAGATCAGAACCGAAGGCTGAAATGAACAAAAATAGTCCCTGAAACTTTTCTTCAGGAGGTTCTGTCCAAAGTGGAGGACGAAGTTGCAATATGTTTATCTAATAGAATACAAAGCAAAGAGGTCATAATGGCTTTTGATAATATCTGTACAGAAATTAACTGTAGCCTTCAGAATAAATCTAGGCAGAAGTTACTAGTGGGCAAAAGATGGTTTGATAGGAAATGCTCAAAAGCACATGAAGTCCTACTAAAAGCCCTGAAGGCCACTCCTAAAATCCGAGCAGACATAGTAAGTGCAAGGACTGTGTATAAAAAATCTATTCTAGAAAGAAAGAGGGATCTGAAAGAAAATGCTGTAGCCCAACTTCTTGATCCAGAAATGTTAAAAAATAGTGGCCTATTCTGGAATATTATAAATCAGCCACTTTTTTCTGATGATTCTAACTCTCCCCTAGAGGCAAATATTCCTGATGAGGGTTGGATTAGACATTTTAGACAGATATATTCAGAAACTACTAGTGCTGTTACCCCTGCTGCAATTATAGAAACTGAGGCAGCGGAATTTTGTACTGCTAAGGCCGCTGTCACTTTTGTGGCAGCTGAAGTGGAACGGGCTATAGATTTGACCCTGAAAAATAAAGCTCCGGGCCCTGATGGGGTTCCAGGGGACGTTTTTAAATGTGCTCCGAAGTTCTGGTCAAAACTCCTTTGTAATGTTTTTAATGTTCTTACAATAGACAAAATCCCGGACTCCTGGAAAAAATCCATCATTATACCGGTCTTTAAAAAGGGTAACAGGCAAGACCCATCCTGTTACAGACCCATTTCATTGATTGATTCATCGGTGAAAATTCTGGGCCGGGTTATTTTAACAAAACTGAATGATTGGTTAACTGAGAAAGGGGTCCTATCAAACGTTCAGTATGGTTTTAGACCTAAAAGGAGTACAATAGACCAAGGTCTTAACTTGCACTTATTGATTGAAAAATACACGAGGGCCAAGGAGGGGTCCATGTACATGGGGTTCATGGACCTCTCCTCAGCTTTTGACCTTGTAAATCGTTCCAAACTTTGGAAAATTCTGCTTGATATAGGATTGGACAGGGCCCTTGTTAATCTTCTAGCAGACCTCCATACTGATCTCATAGCTGCGGTCAGAGTTACCTCGGAGGGGCGTTGCACAAGTCACTTTAAGTCAGAAAGGGGCGTTAGGCAGGGTTGCATTTTGGCACCCCTCCTATTTACTGTCTATATAAATGCCCTAGAGCCTTCCTTAAATGCAGTAACCCTTGACGTTCCTCGTATAGGAGAACTTGGTATTCCAGTTCTCCTATACGCAGATGATGCTGTCTTACTTTCACGGACTGGCGTCGGTCTCCAACGTTTACTGGACGCCTTTAGGACTTTATGGGTTCTTTGGACCTAAAGATAAATGTTAAAAAGTCTCAAATTATGATAATGGGCAAGGGCAAAAACAACAAGTCCATAAAAACATTTACTTGTGGGAAACAAGAGCTCTGCAGAGTAGCTACCTTTCCCTATCTGGGGATAACTTTTGATGAGAGAGGAGCCTGGGGTCCCCAGATAAAAATTAGAAACATTTCTCTTGCTAGGTCCTCTTCTGCCCTCCTGAGTTTTATAAAAAAACTGGGAGCTAGGCCAATAGTAACTCTGCTTAAAATTTATAAAGCTAAATGCCTTGCTGTTGCTACATATGGTAGTGCTATTTGGGGTAATTGTTCCATGGAAAACATCCAGATTACTGAGAACAAATTTTTAAGATCTATTCTCTCTGTACCACAGTCGACCTCAACATATATTGTTCACTCTGAACTTGGTATAGGATATATATCTGACATGATTAAAGTGGCCCCCGTTTTGGCGTGGCTAAAGACCTGGCTGAACCAAGAAATCCCCCTCAACCATCTCATCTTAAAAGATTGCTTACAGCTAGATAGAGTAAACAATATACCGTGGCTAGCTTATTAAAAACTGTCTTGATAAGCTAGGGAGACCAGATCTTTTTCTTTCTCCCGCCTTGATAACCGCGAAAGATATTGTTTTGATTAAAGGTATGATGGGAGAATTGTTAAGTCGGGAAAGGGAACAAGTAGAACTTGAGAAACCTACGGTGAGGACTAGCATTATTTTGAGTACCCACGTCAGCCCTGAACCATACTTAACCATTGTAAACCTGCCTTACCATTGTTTTCTTTTAACTCGTTTTCGGCTTAATTTGATCAATTTATCTCTTGGTCACTTTCCAACCTGGTGTTCCCCCGAAAACGCATTGCCGTGTAAGTGTGACAACTTCTCGACCCAGAACACACTGCATTTTTTGATGTTGTGTGATCACTTCACGGCATTAAGACGGAAATTTTTAATCCCGATCCTTAAGGAGGCAGGGTTTTTACAGGTTAAGCCAGCACTTTTGTTTCTGCAGTTACTACAGTCCCCCAGGATCATGTTTTCTGCCGCTAGCTTTCTTGTGGGGGCTATTAGGATCAAGAAAAGGATGTTGTCCAATAATCCTACAAATATGATACAATAATAGGGAGAATTTTATATTGTCAACTTGAAAAGGTTACTCCCTGAATTTCTTATATATCAAAATTTGTATATGCAAGCGATGTGAATTGTTTGTCTTATTTAACTGACCTCTTTTTAAAATATTTTAATAATTGAGTTTTTAGATACTACATACCTTTTATATCTTCTTTGTGTAAATAGTAACAGTATGTAAATATATCATGATTTGATTCTGTATTAATTATGTATTGTTGATTAAGTGTAATTGTATTGTTCCTATGTCTTTTTAGGATATTAATTTATCGAAATAAAGCATTATGACTGACTGACTGATAACGGAGTGTAATTAGTTTCTACGGTTATGAAAAAATTTCTTGAGGGACTTGGCATCAAACATGAAAAGGTTGCATTATTCAGACCAAAAGCAAATGGACTAGTGGAAAGGGTCAATAGAATAATCATGGAGAATATTCAATTATCCTTAGCTAATGGTCTTGCATGGAAGTCTGAATTGAATAAAAATGGTTTTGGCCCATAGAATTACACCACACTCTACAACAGGCGTATCTCCATTTACAGCTCTCAAAAGGAGGGTACCTGCAACAAAGGAATCACCTGTATGGTTGTGCAAGAAAAATCAAGTGTGGGTTGATCGTGATGGCATGTTAGCAAAAGCAATGGAGTCCCAGAGAAGAAATAAGATGGTTTATGACAACAGGAAAGCAGGTAAAGAGTTGAATGTCAGTTGTGGTGACTGGGTGGCTGTGAAGAAGTTTGGTCACATAAGGAAAGGTGAAAGTAAATTTTGTCAACCACAAAAAGTGGTCAATGTAAAAAATTCTGTAGTTCAGTTGAGTGATGGAAAGTTCTGGAGTAAAGGAAGTCTTTGCAAAGTCAAGGGCCCTGTTGATGGTACACACATTTAATGTTTATGTAAAATCTTTGTTTCTCAATGATTTATTTTGTGTTATCTTCATTATATTATAAGGGGGGAGATGTGTGGAGATGTTCTACTGTTGCCCTGGACATTGATGATGTGTTCAGAATGATTTCTTGGTGGAGATTCTGTTAACGGCAGTTTGTTTTGCCAGTCTGCTAGAGGTTACTGCGTGAAGAAGATGTACTAATAAATAAGTACTACAAACTACTCTGCAGACCTGCGTGATTACTACAATTTTACTTCTTCAGATGACGGTAAATGAGCGCAAACATAACAGTCCTTGGCTCCTATGGAGTGCGTGTATTCCTGTACTAATCTAGAGTAAACATTTGTTGAGTAAGCCTCCCTAGTGAAGGCGACAAATGAAGCTTTCAATTGCTCTTTGTTGTGTTTGTATTTCAAAAACCTTTCTCAAGTGTTAAAATCCTACTAGCACTATGGTAATCATAATTACTGTTATTACAAAGATTGTACACATAATATATTTACATCAATTTCTAAGGTAACACATTTTCCTTGGGAGCAGATTAAATGTAGTCAAATTAAAGTTCAATATGCAGACTTTGTAAATAGCTTCTTTAAATGATTACTTTTCAACAAAGCAATTTTAGACAATCCTTTAACCTTACTCCGTGTAATTCTTTTAATGTTATCCCTACTCTTTTACAGCAGACTTGGGCCTAGGTTGATCTTCTGTAAAATATATATATTTTTTTTAAAACAGTCAGTGTCAATATTAGTCTATTGTTTTTCGTATATCTTTCTTTCAAACTTTCCAAAATCTTTTTTTAAATGCACAGTTCGTTTTTGCAAATATATTTTATCTAGCAAGGTTTATTGAGATGATGTCATGGAGGTTTGAAAAATTCAGATCTCACATCACACAGATAATCAATTGTTATATTCAGTACTCTGTCCAAATAGTAAGACAACTCAGGTGCTTAATATCTCCGACAAGGTACTCTCGCTCTTTTTGATCTTCTCAGCTTTTGTTGATTTTCTCCTGAATCACTTTCATCACTTGTTTCAGTTTCTTCTAGTATTGTCAATGAAATGTGCTCAATTGATAAACTTTGTGTCAGTCTTCTTTGAATACAAGTCTTAGGCCATTCAACTTCATGGGTGACTCTTCTCAGTCCAGTGCTTGTTCCTTCACCCGGATCTTTTTTCTGTACTAATGTTGTTTCAGTCACGTTTCCAAATTGAGGATCAGTCTCTGCTTCTACTTCGTTAGACACTTCAGTGTCACTAGGTGCAACGACAGGTACTTGAATTGGTGCAATTGGTTGCAGTTATTCGCCCCTTTCTTCTCCTTGCTTCTAGTGGCATCCTGGTGTCAGTGCTCCACACAGTCTCACAGCTTGTGGCGGTGCAGTCACCAATGCTCTTGGTTCAGGACAAAAGAGCACAATTTCCTCTTCAGGATTTCTCATCTTGGCGTGCGATGCATGCACCCAATTTAGAACTCCTCCACACTTCACAACAGTATTAGTCATAAGAATGTCCTGGAAGGGGCCTTTCCACATTTGCTCCAAACAATTCTTCGGAACATGCTTCTTGGTCATGGCACTGTTCTTGGTGAAGATCTTTAGTGGCAGCTGCAACCTGGTAAGAAACAGAACGCATCACATCAGCCAATTCTTTGCAGTAGTAGAGTATCATATCATCTGTGATGTTCAATAATGCATGTGCAGGTACAGCAGGCAACCTCATTGCTCGTCCCATCAGTATTTCATAGGGCGAAAGACCAGTCTTTCTATCAGGGATACTTTGAATACTCATCAGCACCAAGGGTAAAGTGTCTGGCCATTTCAGTAATGTTGAAGCATAGACTTGATAGTCCCATTCATCTGCTAAACTAGGCTAGAAGCTTCAGGTCGATAGCTGCAATGTAGGCTTTGCTCAATTTGTAATGCTGTGCAAATCATTTTAAGGTCTTCATTATTGAAGTGCGTTCCCCAATCTGATTCCAAAGAAACCAGCATGTCATACCTATGTATCAATTCCAGTTTTGCTACTGTGAGACTATAATTTCTTCTGGTTGGGTAGGCTTCCGCCCATCTCGAGAAGACACATACTATGATTAGGACATATCTCAGCCCATTACAAACAGGCATTTCGAGATAATCCATCTGCATTCTGTTGAAAGGACCTCCGATCTCCCTATGTGACTCAATGTGACATGTGTCCTTTTCCCTGCATTTATTTGTTGACATGTCATGCATCTGTGATACACTGCTTCCACCAGCACCCTAAATCTGGGACTAAACCAGTTTTGACCAAAAAGTCTAGTCATGGCATCCCTACCTAAGTGTGTGTATCCATGTAAATATCAAGTCATTGAGAACAACAAACTATCAGGTAACACTGGCCTTCCATCAGTGGAGATCCAAATGTCATTGTAATTTTTCACACAACCTGCTTTTGTCCAACTCTGTTGTTCTGCTTCTGAAACATTTTCTTGTACCCTTTTTAACTCATCTCAAGTATCTCTCACCTTCATTAGCATAGAGAATGTGTGTCTTCCTCAGACTCACATGTGAAAGCTCCATTACATGTGCAGGCCAACAAAGCACAATTCCGTGCTACTGACTCAGCATACTTATTTATTACTCATGGCCATGCAGCCATTCCCACTCTGAAGAGCTGCACATTAAACAAGTGCAATTTCAACTGCCACCTGAAGACCAGCCAACAAATCTTTCACATGCATACCGTTTCTAATTGAGGTTTCTGAGGAGGTCATGAAACCTCTTTGTGGACATAATTGCCCAAAATCATTGACAACGCCAAAGCTATACTGACTATCCGTAAATATAGTCACTCTCAGTTGAACAGTTAAACTGCATGCTGTGGTAAGTGCAATCAATTCTGCAACTTGTGCTGAGGTAACCCATTGAAGCCATGAAACTTCAACAACATCATTTATTGTACATACAGCATAAGCTGCTCTCAGGGTACCTTGTTGTTTCTCAAACATGAGCCATCTCCAAAAATTACAAGATCATGCTCAATCAGAGGTTCTTCCTTGATATCGGGTGTAGGCTTTGTGCATTAATCCGTGACATCTAGGCAATCATGTTCTGTTTCATTGCCAACATCATCAACCACTGCAAGCAAAGTAGCAGGGTTTAGAATCTAAAATCCTTTAATTACAACATTCTTTGAAGATAAAATTCTCTGCTTATATTTTATCAAACGATTATGGCTCATGTGCTGTGTTTTTGTTCTTGTCAATAGAAGCTCCACACAGGGGGGCGTGGCCAGCCAGCGAAACATGGCGGACGCAAATCGCTAGCCCTCCGCTCAAGTACCCCTAATTATCCTGTTAATCATTGATATCCCCCACCATCCGGGCTCAATCTAGCGATAGATCTGTGCCTACGCATCGGCGGCCCACACTCATACCTGGTCGGAGTGGGCAAGCCGCTGAGAACTGCGACTGCGGGCCCCGCAGGTCCTGCCGGTGAGATGTCCCCTGAGCAGCGCCATTGCTGCGAGCGTGGCCTCCGAATTGCTAGCCTGTTTTGCCGGGCCTTTCATGGAACTGAGGCGGCGACAGTGGCACATCGAGGTCTCCCCGCCGTCAGGACGGTACGGCTACCGAAAATGAATGCGGTGAACACCCGATGCCGGCCGGTGCAGCAGCGCTCCTCCGGCCCGCCATAAATCCAGTGATGGCCTGTGGCGGAGCTCCCAGGCGAAAAGGTGCGGAGGCCCTTGAGCGAGAGTTGAGCCCCATCGGCTGAGCACCTGAGGCGATCACCATCGGCGACTACACGGACTGCTGATTTCGGCCTGAGGAAGCAGAGTACCCCGGCCCAGCCGCCACCCGGCCAGCACAGGCCTAGAGGGGGAGGCCTCCGGGAGTTGATTTGCTAAGGCCTGCAGGCGCGAGTCGCGCACCTGCGCCACTGAGAGGTACTGTGCACTAGGGTTGCTGGCCCCCTCAGAGCTCACTGAACCACACTTTCCATACAGGCGGTGGATCGCTGGGGCCCCCCGGCGAAGATTACGGACTGCCGACCTGTGAATTCGGCTCTGCCAGACCACACACACTGCGGCAGTGACAGTCTATTACTGCTCGGCAGCTGCGACGCAGCGGTTATCGCCGCAGGAGAAAGGGAAAATCGTCAGTCATGGACTGGGGACAGCAACGCCCTCCTGAACCCGACATGACTTCCACACGGGCCTCATGAGACGTCGCTGGGTGGCGGCGCGCTGAGGCCTACTGGCGTGCCGTGTAATCCCGCGCCTCCGAGCCTGCCAGAGCGGCGCCTTGGCAGCTGCCAAAGTAACAACTCAGGATCTACTGCCCAAGGAGAGACAACAGCCACCATTTACAGCGCCAATCAACACGGCCGTGAGAAGTGGGGGAAGATACCCTTTGGCCTGATAACACGCCACAGGAGCGGCGCTAACAAGATAAGACAATTGGCATGACTAGGACTGCGCACCTATCCAAGCGGTTGGTCGCCCGTTGCCTGTCATCAAGGGGTAAACCAACGTGAGGGGACCTGTCCCACAATTCCAGTCGCAGACTGGATGCCTGATACTGCACTCACAATCCTCTACCGAATGCCGACGGCTCAACAACCGGTGATGGGCCCCCTACGAACCAACACCCAGCATCTTACTGCTCGCGGTGGCAACACGGAACCGCTCACGGCAGAAGAAGGGCCCCCATCGGCCATACCACACACCTCACTGACTGCCAAACTGGACTCAGTACTGGCCGCCATAGAAAAGATAGGATCTGCACTGGATCAGACCCGGACCTCACTCGAATCCAAAATTGATAGTCACCTCGGACTTTACCTTGTTACGGGCCGATCACCAAAAGCTTGGAGACAGAATGCGCTCGCAGGAGCAATCGTTAGCAGACCTGAAACCAATCACACGCAGCCACACAGCAGCTCTGCAAGACCTTATAGATCGAGTGCATGATCTGGAAGATAAAGTGGAGGATGCGGAGGGACGCTCCCGCCGCAATGATATCTGTGTGGTGGGGCTGCTGGAGGGCGAGGAAGGGTGTCACCCGGAAGAGTATGCTGAAAAATGGATCAAGTACCTTCTCCCAGAAGGTGTTCTGTCCGCCCACTTCGTAGTTGAAAGAGCGTACCGAGGCCCGGCACAGAAACCACCTCCAGGCACTCGCCCGCACCCCTTTCTATTCAAAGTTCTTAATTATAGGGACAGAGACTCAATACTCAGAGAGACCCGCAAACTTATGGACCCGAAGGTGGGCAACAGCCGTATCATGTTCTTTCCAGATTTCATGGCACAAGAGCAGCGTCATAGAAGCGCATACACCGCTGTGAAGCGACAACTGCGAGACCTGGGTCTCAACTAATCACTGCTCTTCCCGGCCAATCTACGTGTGGTCGCGCTGGGAACGACGCACTTCTTTGACACACCCTCCGATGCCTGGGACTGGCTGGAAGAGTCGGGCCTATGGTCTGGACCTAGGCCAGCTATGGAAGAGGAGCCAAGGGCTCTTGGCAGGAGGCGACGTCGACGCGGCGGACGAAACAGGTCCCGGACGAGAGCCCTCACGGCCTCCACCGCCCCCTACCTGGAGCAGAGACAGGCGGAACATCAGGAGGCACTCCACGTGGCCGCATCGTTGGGAGTGACAGCACACAACCTTGACCACCACCTCAGCCCAGCTAAGTCTTCGGACACAGGCGAATCCATGTCCCCCAGACCAGATGACACCGAAGACTACCCAATGCCTGAAGTCACTCCACAAACTGCAGATGACCTCATATAGCTCATTATGGACTGCCGCAGTCTGAACACACCAATCGCAAGTATTTGCAGTGCAACCATGGTAATGTGTTATGTTTAAATCCCTGGCTCACCGCTTGCTCCTTGCAAGTGGCAATAACTGTCCTGTACATCTCAACATGCTATTTCTGCTGCAGAACAGGAGATACGGCACACACGCCACGCACATTCCTCAATGCGCCGTGGACTGGTAAGGGGGATATTTGATCACTCTGTGTCACCGAGGGGGAACACGACTAGTACTATACGCGCGCTACACGAACCCACACTAGACGTCACTCGACCACTGGGGTCCTCTCCTTCTTTGCCCCTAGCTGGGCATCACAGTTTGGATGAACACCACTTCGGTGCTCGCCTCCACAGTTATGCATGACTTAGCTTGTATTATCCCCTTGGTTTTTAATGTTATTGGGTTGGAACATGCACACACGTAACGTATACTTTGATGCACCCCTCTCCTGCACCGCCTCAGCCGTCGAAACACTTCACTATGGTACAGATTAACATAATTGCATGGAACGTGCGTGGAATGCACACACCGACACGGCGATACTCCATCTACACCTATTTGACACGCAGAGCTGCTGACATTGCGTTGCTCCAGGAGACGCACATGTCGCACATGGAGCTGGGCCGGCTGCGTGGTAGATGGAGAGGGCAAATGCATGGCACCAACTACTCAGCCCACGCACGGGGTGCCCTCATCTGGGTAAGAGCTGGGGTCCCATTCGTAAGTGAAGAAACGTTAATAGACCCAGAAGGCAGATATACATTTGTTAGAGGGCGACTCAACAGCCAACAGATCCTCCTGGGCTCGGTTAGTCCGCCTTCTTAGACACCCTCACAGGTAAACTCGCTGGATGGAGCGGAATCCCATGGCTTTTAGGAGGGGACTTTAATTCGGTGCTAGATGTAGACCTAGAGAGGTCGTTTCCCCCCCCCCCCCTACGGAAGACCACCGCAGCATCTAACGTGCAGGTCTCACAGACTGGCTGGCACACTGGACACTACTCGACATATGGCGGGTCACTAATCCTGACACCCGGGTCTACTCATACCACCCCGTGGTACACCGGTTACACGTGCGTTTAGACAGAATTGTAGGGTCCCCTGCACTGCTTCCGCTGATACACCACACAGAGTACCTAGGCCGAAAGCACTCGGATCACAACCCCCAGTTCTTACAACTTGCCTGGGAACCTGAGCTCCCTCATACCCGGTGCTTAATTTGTAAAATATGAAGTGCAGGTGCTGAAATGTTTGTCGGAGGCCACACCTACTTTTCTCTGGCTCCACCCACTCCCTCCACTGGCCCCACCCACTTACTATATTAACTCCACCCACATTTTCAACTGGCACTGCTAAAAGTCAGATGTAATACCTGATCTGAATTTCAGAATGGGAGCCCAGGCCAGAAAGCATGGAAACGTCACACAAAGGCACCCAGACCAGAAACCATGGAACCATCACGCAAAGGCACCCAGGCCAGAAAGCATGAAAATGTCACAGAAAGGCACCCAAGCCTGTGGCGCTGGAACAGTTTTCAGAGTGATGGTGCTGCTCTCAATGTTACATCACTGAAGAAATCATAAGATTGTGAAAAATCTAAACATCGCACTAAAGACAAACATAGCAAATGAGCCTTGCCCATTCCGGCGGAAGTGGTGAGAGTGTAGTATGTTGCAGTGGAGCATTTTGAAGCCCACTGCTTGTTGTGGTGTTGGTGAACTGTATGAACCAAATCTTTCCACAATCCTAAACTCACCAACCCCAAGTGCCTCAACTTCCAGCTCTATCCAGTGCTGTGGTAGAATTCCAGCATATCGGCTGATGCTTTGGACAGCTGAGTAGCTACCAGACATAGTTTTTTGTTATTTGTTAATGATATGCATGTAGGAATAGGCTAGCTCTATGAAACACAAGTGAAGCAAAGTTAGTCCTGTGAGCAAGGCAGGTTGTATAGGGACCCTACTCCTGCCGTCACATTTGGTATGTTTACTTTGGTACCTCTAGGGCTTGGCACTTTAACTTCAGGCAATCTCAGGAATGGACTGGCGAGGTGAGCTCAGCTGGCCTCCCTCGAAATGGGGAAACCTCACTTACCCATATCGGAAAAGCCGACCCGTGCTTTGGGTTAAGCAAGGCCTCAAGGGCACTTTGCAGGCATCATGTAGGCCAGGCCTGTGTTTAATGGTATGAAGAGTGAATCTGCATGCTATACCGATTCCTGAGCATATCCCAGAGTTGCAGTGCTGGCAGGGATTCTTTGTTGAGCTTCCTGCAACAGCTGTGTGTTGTAGCTACTATTAGGTGTGTATCAGTGAGGGATAACTTTACATCTATGTTCGGGCGTGAGCACCTGTGCAGACTTATTTAACACATTAAACTTACACATTTGAAAAATAAACTTCAATGTAATGACGTTCGGGAGTAGGAATCCAAGGCCTAAAGTATTATAGATAATTTGGACTAGAGTTTTGTTGCGGGCCACACTAGAGAAATATTTTTTCTATGCAGCAAAATAGAGTACATTTTTACCACAACCTTGTTGTCCTAAAAATTACAAACATCGCTCAACGTTCTTGAACAATCACAGACGTGTAACGCCCTGTTTGGGAGCATAATGTAGCAGAGTCCTCAGTATTCTTTCTCTCTCTTACTCACTTCTATTTTTCTCTCTAACCTCCACACCCTCGGTCTACCTCTAACACTGATTGTCTTTACTTTCTCTCTACCTATTTCTTCCTCAACACCCTGTCTTTCTATATATCTTTCCTTCTCTCCTCACCCATTTCTTGCTCCGTCATCTCTCTCTCTTGGTATCTGACCTCACGGCTCACCCCTCTTTACCTCTGTCTCTCGCTGCTGCCTACCGTTTCCTCCCTACCCTCTTCGAAGTTATTCTTCTCCTCACCTCCCTCTTGCTACCATGCTTCTGCGGCTGGTAGTAATAATGAAGTGAAGAAAGTAGAGGCATAAATAAACATCATTGAGCCCGAGGTATTTCCTTAGTAGACACATACTGCAGCTCTGCTGATCTCCGCCATAAATAAAATCAAACAATTCTTAGGAAAAATAAATCTGCACAAACTACTCAAGAAAGCCAGTTGCATGAGGAGTCTACTGGACGGGCCGCCTGTTTAAATCAAATGCTTAGGTGATGCGCGAAGTGCGATATAGATTGCTTCGAAGTAAATTCATGTAGGACACTGCGAGGGCGGCTGATGCTGATCTATTCCTGTCCGTTGTTTTTGCACATAATCTTTAATACATACTAAGGCACAGCACAATTACATTACAAATTTACAAGCACAAACCATGGCACGCCGCACACTTAAAGAGCCTTTAAGACAATGGGCTCATTCAATAGGTGTGCAACAACTTACTTACTGGTAGAAAGAAAGGCAACCAGTTTATTTAACATCCTGCTTTTCATGATACTCAAGGAAGCTGGAGCTAAAAGTCTTCCAAGGCAGTGCGAGCAGGAACCTCAATCCGTCGGTCTATAGGCCTCTCACTGATGTTTTAATACAAGAACCTAAATATGTGGATTCATACTACAGCTCTCAACTGCTCAAATGTCAGGCACTGGAGCCATGGCCGTCACCCATCACTCACAGTTAGAGGTTCTAATTTCCTGTCTGTGCCATTCCCGATAGTGGTCATTCCAGCCAGGACTGCCAGAGCAGCGAGACAGGATGATGGCACCTGTACTGGATGGCATGGCACTGGTCCAGGATACTGGCGTCTGTGAACTTATGATGCGGGGGGAAAACAACATTTTGGATAGGAAACCTGATCAGTGTGATACAGATAATAATACATTCCTTCCCATCCCAAGGCTTTCCATTCAGTTATTCAATCGTTCATAGGCACAGGCTAGAGGTAGATTGCATTAATGTGCACGAGTGATAGGCAATTTAGGATTTGCATTTCTAAAGATCGGCCAGAGGGATATTTATTTATGCAGCAGTCGGTTGGTAAAAATGTCTTATAGTGCACTTTTTAATTGTTGCAAATTATGCTGCAAAATTGCCTCAAATTGATGTAATTTGGCCCCATTATTGCAAGTTGGCCTCTGCCTACTTAGGTCTTGTGACACGGTGGAACTGCGGTCTGTGGGCGAGAAGTGAGCATGGACAGGAGGATGGCCTGCAGGCAGCTTGTCAAAAGAAGCTATCTCTATTCCCTACTAGCGGACTAGAAAACTCTCAAAAGAGTGCATTTGCTCTTTCGAAATGTATTCTTCAAAACGTTCCAAGGGGAGAAAGTTGTGGCCCCTGTGCACTAGAAACCCCCTAACTTTCTTATTAGATCATTTAATGGGATCGTTGGTAATCCAGTGGGATATTCTTGAAAATGGACATTTAACACAAAATAACTGTTCGTAGCAAATCATCATGGGAGGCCCACTTACAAACTCACAAAGACTCGACACCTGTCAAACCTTTCTAAGTCTGTACATTTATTTTCATTACACATTAAGGGCCATATGTACGTAGCCTAATACCGGTCGGTAACGGCCGATTTTCGGTAATTATACCGTTACCGACCGGTATTTAGGCTTTTGCAATGTAGGGGGCACATTACAGGATTCGGTATTTACCGAATCAGTAAAATTACCGAATCGGTAATTTTACCGATTCGGTTATTTTACCGATTCGGTAAATACCGAATCCTGTAATGATATGTAGGGGGAGTGTGTGGGTGTTGTGGGGATTCGTTATTTACCACCAACTAAAAGTTGGTGGTAAATGACGAATAGGTGAAAAAAAGCATTTTTGTGCACGTTTAAGTGTGCAATGTGGCAGACATACATGCCCTTAGGGCATGTATGTGTGCCACATGTGCACACATGCAGGAATCAGGGGTGCAACAGGGTGTCACTGTGACACCCTGCCACCCTTGATTGTGCTCCCCCCATTACCGAATCGGTATTTACCGATTCGGTAATGGTAACTGGCTTCAAAAGATGCATTATTACCGAATCGGTAAATACCGGTTCTAAAATACCGAATTTTACCGATTCGGTAATAATTACTGAATTATTATCTACATAACATTTACCACTTCATAAATACCGAATCGGTAAAATTCGGTATTTATGAAGTGGTAAATGTTGGGCTACCTACATAAGGCCCTAAATGAATTACTTTTTCTGAAGATATATTATTTTCGCCAGTTTCCACAGGAACACCATCCGTCTCACGACCAGCACCGACAACACCCTGACCAGCGCCGAACACCTGCATTTCCAGATCCACACCAACCCGAACACCACCCTCAGAGGCACCCTGATCTACCGACCCCCTGGACCACGCACACAATTCAGCGAGGACATCGCCGACTTCGTCAGCCCGCATGCCCTCCCCTCCGCTGACTACATCCTCCTGGGAGACCTCAACTTCCATCTAGAGAACAACAACGACCGCAACACCAGCACCCTGCTCGCCAACCTCGCCAACCTGGGACTCAAGCAACTGGTGTCCACCCCCACCCACCTCGCCGGACACACACTCGACGCAGTCTTCTCTTCCAGCACAGACATCGACTTCAGCCACGCCACAGAGCTTCAATGGACGGACCACAGCTGCGTCCACTTCACCTTCAAGAGAACGACGACCCACCAACACCAGCAACAGGCCGCCCACAGAAGCTGGAACAAGATCACAGCAGACCAGCTCGCCACCTCCCTGAGCCAGCACCCTCCTGCCAGCTCAGCGAACCCCAGCCAGGCCGCCGACCACCTCACGAAGTGGATCAGCAACTGCGCGGACGAACTCGCCCCACTGAGGACCCCGCCTAGCAGACCCGGCAGCAAGAAGGCTCCATGGTTCACCGACGAACTCAAGAGCTCCAAGAAGAACTGCCGAGCCCTCGAGAAAGTCTGGAGAAAGGAACCGACACCGGACAACAGGACCTCCTTCAAACTTGCCACCCGGAAACACTACCAGCTGATCCGCGCCGCCAAGAAAACAGCATTCAAGGACCGGTTGGACAACAACTCACACAACTGCAAGGAACTCTTCAACATCGTGAAAGAGCTTTCCAACCCCAGCGCAGGAAACAACGACATCACCCCATCGCAAGACCTCTGCAACTCCCTCGCTTCATACTTCCACAACAAGATCGCGGACATACACAACAGCTTCTACAACCAACCAACGCACACCATGACCGAACAACCACCCCCCACCACCACCCTCCACGCCTGGACCCCGATCAGCACCGAAGACACCATCCGCACGATGAACTCCATCCACTCCGGATCACCGACCGACCCCTGCCCTCACCACGTCTTCAACAAGGCCGACGCTGTCATCGCACCCCACCTGCGAGACATCATCAACACATCCTTCGACACCACCATCTTCCCTGAGAGCTGGAAACACGCCGAACTCAGCGCTCTACTCAAGAAACCAACAGCGGACCCCACCGACCTCAAGAACTCCTGCCCCATCTCGCTCCTCCCGTTTCCAGCCAAAGTCATCGAGAAGACCGTCAACAAGCAGACGGCCGCCTTCCTCGAGACGAACGGATCCCTCGACCCCTCACAGTCCGGCTTCCGAGCCAATCACAGCACCGAGACCGCCCTCATCGCCGCCACCGATGACATCCGAGCCCTGATGGACAATGGAGAAACAGCGGCCCTCATCCTCCTAGACCTCTCCGCGGCATTCGACACGGTCTGCCACCGCACCCTAGTACGGCGCCTCAGCAACATCGGAATCCAGGACAAGGCGCTGGAATGGATCATCTCCTTCCTCGACGGAAGAACACAGAGAGTCCGCCTACCACCGTACAAGTCAGAGGCCTCCGAAGTCATCTGCGGCGTCCCTCAAGGATCATCTCTGAGCCCCACCCTCTTCAACGTCTACATGAGCCCCCTCGCGGCCATCGTACGCAAACACAACCTCAGCATAATCTCCTACGCCGACGACACCCAGCTGATCCTCTCCCTGACCAACGATCCCACCGCCGCCAGAGCCAACCTGCACGAAGGGATGAAAGAGGTAGCCGAGTGGATGACGACCAGCCGCCTGAAACTGAACTCGGACAAGATGGAGGTCCTCATCCTGGGCCCCTCACCCTCCGCCTGGGACGACTCCTGGTGGCCTCCCGCCCTGGGCACCGCACCCAAACCGACAGACCATGCACGCAACCTGGGCTTCATCCTGGACTCCTCCCTCTCCATGACCAGGCAAGTCAACAACGTCTCCTCGGCGTGCTTCAACATCCTACGCATGCTACGGAAGATCTTCTGGTGGATCCCCACCGAGACCAGGAAAACCGTCACCCAGGCCCTCGTCACCAGCCGACTGGACTACGGCAACGCCCTCTACGCCGGTACCACCGCCAAGCTCCAGAAGAGACTCCAGCGGATCCAGAACGCCTCAGCCAGACTCATCCTCGACATCCCACGAACCAGCCACATCTCCGGACATCTGAGAGACCTTCACTGGCTCCCCGTCAACAAAAGAATCACCTTCCGCCTCCTCACCCACGCACACAAAGCCCTACACGACCAAGGCCCGAGCTACCTCAACAGCCGAGTCAACTTCTACGCTCCCAAACGCCACCTCCGATCAGCCAACCACGCCCTCGCCGCCGTCCCCCGCATCCGAAGAGCGACTGCAGGAGGAAGGTCCTTCTCCTACCTGGCCGCCAAGACCTGGAACTCCCTCCCGACCGACCTGCGCCTGACCCAAGACCACCTCTCCTTCAGGAAGAAGCTGAAGACCTGGCTGTTCGAGCAGTAGTGGCACCTCCCCCCCCCCCCCAGCGCCTTGAGACCCTACGGGTATGTAGCGCGCTTTATAAGTGTCATTGATTGATTGATTGAGTTTCACATTTTGAAGTACCTGCCTTCGTGCACTGACGTGTATCATTTGTCCAATTGTTTCATAAACCCGTTCATAAGATCAGTTTTCCGCGTCAATTATTGCTAAAATATGCATGCTAACATTGCTAAACTTGTATTCTTTAGTATGAGCTCCACTGCAAAGATACGTAGCCACGGAGTGCTTTCTCCTGCTGTGTACTCACAATAGTTGCTGTTGCACCAGTACTGTGTCTGTGCTGCATTTCATCCATACTCAGTCAGTCCCATGCTTGCAAACTTTTTACAAGAAGTGCTTTTACAACGATGGGGTGCCGGACTGCCGGTGCGTGCACTGTCCTTGCACAAGGTTTCAACTTTAAAGCCTAGAATCAGTCTAGAATATGGCCGGTCAGGAGGACTGCCAGGAATCTGGATGCCGCCAAGCATTTGAGCGAGTTGCGAGTGAGGGCAAACTATTCTTTAATAAAATTATTTTGGATGCGCTCGAGTTGATTATTCCAGTCAAGGTGTGTGTGACGTGACGCCTCAGAAAATCGGACGGAGCGTTATTTTACAGTTCATGATTTGATTTTAGTAACTCAACGCAGACGCATACTATACATAATTGTTTGTTTGTACCCTGATGGAAGGTAGGGAATGCCTCTGCTTGCCTATCTTATAGACAACGCCCGGGGTTACTCGGAGCAGTTTGTTGACTGTGAGACGATGGTGACCATACCCGAGAAAGTGAAACGAAACTGTGGGAACCTAATTAGTACGTGGCTGCGCCTGCGCGCCATGTTTGGACAAATCAGTGAGCCTGCCAGGGGCTTTTAACTTAAACCCGGCAGGCCAGTACTGCGGCGCTGGCCGGCCCTATCGAGATATCCTCCAGTCACATAAGTCAGTGTACCGCTAAGGGCGCCGCGCATTCAGTGAATCTGAATCACATCTTATTAATCGTATCTGGTATGAATGATATCTTATGGAGCCGCTGGAGGCAAGCTGCCTGTCCTGCCTCCCACCACGCCGGTGATCTGACAACCGGACCGTCACGCCACCACGATCCCCAAAAAAACAGTGTTGGTTTTGGCACACCAGGCACGGCATATTATTGGAATTGTAATGGCATTGCTAGTTAGTTGACTTAGTGAGCTACGCCTACTAGTAGTACTAAGTGAGTTAGTTTACTCCTTAACTTCTTACCGTTACTTGGTGGGCCGGCCGGCACTGCCTTTAATAACAGAGTGATTACGATTAGGCGGCCTTGTGCTTGCTACCACCAGACAGTACTGTACTGCTGGCTGATCGATGCCAGCACAGTACAGGCTGCCCTGCCCTCAATGTCATCGTCGGTCGGTCAGGTCGGGACTCAGGCTGACTTGAACAACGACAATGACTCGTGGTGAGCTGCGGTGGTTATGCTGGGGCGTGGCATTGTGAAAAAAATCTGCGCACGCACGCTACCACACGCACAGCCCCAACCCCCATCAGAACCAAATAAATCAGTGTCAGTGTGTGTGTCCTGCCCGCCCACCTGCAAGTGGCAACACTGCAACTCTCACTGAATTCGAACTAAGGGCTGCGGCCGCCATGTTCAACATATTATTTATTATTATTAATTTATATGAATCTTCTCTTGGGCTCAGCCTCCGGGCAGGCTAAGTGACTAAGAAGTCTCACAGCCGCCCGCAACACTGTTAACCGCTGTCAGTTACTCGGGAGACATGAAAAACACGCTGCGAGTACAGTAAGATAAATTTAATAAAACATCAAGATGTGACGTGCATAGCGGATGCGTAGACCCTGCCCTGATAATTAAGTGCCGGTGCTAAGCACCAGAAAGCACCGGCACAAATTAAGCACTGCTCATACCCCCATCTGGAGACTACAAACCGTGGTGCTGGAAGATCAAGCCTTTCGCTCATCTCTGGGATTGGCAATCCTTGGGTACTTTGAGCTTAATGAAGACACAGCTGGGGACACCTTAGTGGAGTGGGAGGCCTTTAAGGTCCCAATACGGGGACACTACATGGGGCGACCTGGAACGTACGCAAGACACTACAGCACAACCTCAGTAAAATAGAAACGCGCCTCTTGCGATACGAGACACACGGCGAGGACGGTGATAGAGACAGTCACCGCCCAGAGACACTATGCATGCAACATGCAGAACTGCTAGAGCGACTACGCTGCCACAACTACACGGCACACACGGCCCGCACCCACGCCACTGCTGATCGCGCGGGGCGACTCCTGGCCTGGCTAATCCGGCATGAACACACTCGCTCGCCAAGAAGCGCCCTGCGAGCAGCCACAGATGATTTAGTGTGCACACAGCGGGACCTCCACAATACCCTGATGCGCCACTACACCTGCCTATGTCAGTCCCACACCCACCATGATCCAGGTGCCCTTTCGGCCTTCCTTGGCGGATACAACTGCCTGAGACAACGTCGGAACTGACAGATACACTCGACGCGGCGGTGACCCTAGAAGACATCAGGGGGGCAATCTCGTCCTTAGCAACGGGCAAGACCCCGGGGCCCGATGGCCTCCCGGCGGAATATTACAAGGCATACCAGGTGACATTAGTGCCACGCTTACATACTCTATTAACAACCTCCGTAGACACGGGGCGACTTCCCACTTCTCTGTGCGAGGCTTACCCCATAGCATTGCCTAAACCCGATAGGGACCCCACCGACATGGGATCGTATAGACCCCTCGCCATCCTCAACTCTGACTATAAAATACTGGCTAAACTTCTGGCGGATAGACTGGCGCAGGCGGTTCCCTTTCTGGTGCACGCAGATCAGAACGGCTTTGTACCTTCCCGCAATACCTCATTTAACCTGCGTCGCTTTATCCGAGTGAGAACCGATTCCACATGCGATTGGCCAGGAGCGGGCTGCCTTATACTTGACCTTGAAAAGGCCTTTGATTCGCTCGAATGGGACTATATGTTTGCGACTCTCAAACGGTACAAGCTGGGCCCCACGTTCATCCAGCTGACACGTCTGCTCTATACCAACACGGTAATGCGTGTAAAAGTGGGCCCATACATTTCTGAGGCCATCCCAGTGCGGTGGGGCACGAGGCAGGGCTGGCCGCTGTATCCTCTCCTTTTCACACTGGCGATGGAGCCCCTTGCGGAATCACTAAGAACGCAATTCCATGACGGCATCCCCCTAGACGATGAGGTACACACAATCTCTTTATATGCTGATGATCTCTTGATTTACTGCAGAGACGTCACTCAGATATCGGGAAATCTATCCCTTGTTCTCAGTGAGTTCGCCACCATATCTGGCTTCAAAATCAACGCCGACAAGTCCAAGCTATATGCTTTTGGAGAGGGAGCATCTGATCTGGGCCTGCTGCTCTATGGTGAGCGAGTACAGTGGTGCGCGGACACGTTTCGATACTTGCGTATCAGGGTTTATCGCCAGTCACGGGACCTCTTTGATGGTAATTTAGGCAGGACACTAGCAGCCATTTGCTCCCAGATGCGGTTCTGGAGCACGCTTCCCCAGGCAATTATGGGCAGAGTGGCATTGCTGAAAATGTTGGCCTTACCTAGGCTCCTATACTACTTTGCCAATCTGCCTTACTACATTCCCACTTCCTTCTTTGCCCACTTACAACGGATAGCCCGAGACTTCATTTGGGGCCCCAACTGCCATCAGGTAGTGATTAAGAAATTATACCTGTCCAAGAATCAGGGGGGCCTGGCAGCCCCTTGCTTTGAGCACTACTATCTAGCGCCACAACTTCAATGGATCGCCAGATGGCTCCCCCTAGAGGGCACCCCCAGGGGCCTGGCGGTATGTACGGCCACCGACCTACATCATTGGCTTGAAGCTGGGACTCAGACCTTAGGCGACTTACATCACGAGGGCTCACTCGTCCCTCACGCGACACTGGCGGCAAACGAAGGGCTCCCCGCAGGGCAATTTCTCCTACATCGCTCCCTGCTGGCCACACTGACAGAGAGATGGGGAGACCTAGTCACTGAACAGCAGACACCCCTCACCATTCAATATCTCCATGTCATGGGTCGGGGCAGACATTTGACTCGCTGATTTGCAGCTTCACTCCGTCAACACACAGCAATTGGCCTAGACTCCCTAAGACACAAATGGGAACACGACCTAGGCCGGCCTTGGCCGGACAAAGACTGGTTCCAGGTACTGTCCAGCCCAGTTCGTATCCCAAGAAACATGAGATTCAGGCAAATCCAATACTTCATCACACAGCGTGCGTACCTGACGCCAGCCAGCATTAACCAGTATTTTCACTGAACTGACTCTGCCTGCCCCCGATGTGCGGCTTTGGATGCAGACTTAGTCCATATGCTTTGGGGCTGCCCAAGCCTCAGCACTTACTGGAGAGAAGGGTCAGCAACAATCCATGCCTGCACGGAGAGAGAAATACCCTTTGAGTGGCACACATACTTACTGCATGTCTTCCACAGAACACGCAATACCAAAGTCACCTCTCGGTTCCTGGATTTGGGCATAGTCACAACCAAGCGTCTAATCACACTGAGGTGGAAGGCGTCAGACCCCCCACATGTTCAAGCCTGGAGGCGCTCCACCCTTGCATGGGCCAGAGCAGAGGGCATAGCGATCAAAAGGGAGGAAACAATGGGCCTCAGGAAAGTACTCATATCTAGATACTGGGAGGCAATCCTGGCAGTGCTACAACAACTCACATACCCGCCAGCCCAGTCCTCACCGACAACCGCCTAAACGGTCTGATCCCGCGCACGCAATATTTAGCCTTTAGACCGTACCTGTATACCTGAACACGCGTTACGACCAAGCGCCCTTAATTAGATACACACGCACGTCGAAACTACACGGCTGTGGTGCCAGTAGTATATACCTTAGGAGGCATACCTATTAACCTTATACACACGCATACCAACGGAAGCATCCCAACTCTACTCCAAGTTTAATACCCGACACTAATAGTTATAGTTAAAGGAACAGCTCACATTCATCTGCCTGCATCGCACTGTCCCCTAGCAGTACCATATTCTGCAAAATGCATGCACTGTTCCGGCGGCACTATACATGTACAGTATCATCGTACAACCAACCAGATGTAAGGACTGACACGAATATGCTTACTGTAACATTAACTGTGACATAATGTATACTGATGTTCTGTGACGATCAACATCTTCTGCCGCTGCATGTTGCAGCAAAAAAAAGAAACTCGTTCACGTATATGAATATGTTTACTGAAAAACCAATAAAAAGAAAAATAGAAGCTCCACAGAGTGAGGGACCATTATAGTTCCTGGATATCCCATCACTATGCCCTTACTCTTTCCAAACTAGTACTCACTGCCGCAATGGCTTTAAGACAGCCAGGCTGACCTGCTGCAACGGGGTCAAGGGTGGTTGAGAAATAAGCCACAGGTTTCCGAGCATCACCATGCATCTGTTTTAGCACTGAGAGAGCGCAGCCCTTCCTCTCACTGCAAAATAGGACAAACTCTTTACTGTAAACTGCCATTCTAATGCTGGGGCACAACAAAGATTTTCTTTCAGCTTTAGGAAGGCTTTCAAACATTCATTGTCCCATGGAAGCGAATCAGACACATCCCTGTGTGTCAGCCTACATTAGCCAACTGTTCCCAGAAACATTCTGACTTCCTTCTGTGTTCGAGGTGGATTCATCTGAAGAATTGCTTCCACTCTCTCTGGTAACACCTTTCTAGCTCCCTTTTCTGTTATGTGTCCCAGACATTGAGCTTCTTTCTGACAGTACTTCAGTTCACCACTTTAAGTCCGTTCCCAGCCAAATGATTTAACAAAGCAATGGTATCTTTTTTACAAGATTCTCATGTCTCTGATGCCACACATAGATCATCAATATACTGCTACGTACTGATCTATGGGGCATCTGTAATGACTCCCTATTCTTTTTAAAGATCTGTTAAAAAATCAATGGACTCCCTGTATACCCTTGAGGGACTCGGCACCATGCCAAAACTCTCTGCCGAAATACAAATTAAACAAGCATTGGCATAGCCAATAGGACTCGCTTTTGGGGCCTTATAAGTATTTAGTTATGCAGCACAATATCCTTGGTGCAACAACATCAACTGTTGCATGGCTAAATACTTATAAGGTCCCAAAGGCGAGACCTATTGGCTATGCCAATGCTTGTTTTATAGTGCCTCAGGACCATGTGGAGTGGATTAGGGTGCTTTACAGAAAACATCACAGTAAAACAAATTTCGGAGGGAAGTACAGCATTCATTCAAGTACAGACGGAAAAGATGTGTTTAAGGTTGTTCACATAAGGCGGGTAGATTGAGTTCTGATATCAAGGGCTGGAGAGTTCCACATGAAAGTCACAGGCTTCGGAAAAGTGCTGCTGTTAATTTTTTTCATTGTAGTACTGTGTGGTTCAGAGAAAAGTTTAGGCATGGGAGTTTAATTTGGTAAATGGCTCTGTAGGTGAGACCACATACTTCAAATAGGACCATTGTTTGAGCTCAATGTAGATCACGAAACAGAGGAGTTATGTGGCTGAAATGTATTTTGTGACAGTGATCAGTTTAGCCGCAGAGTGTGTTTGCTATTGATCAGAAAGGGCAACAACAGCGTAACGTCTGCTACAATAGCATTACAAAGTCCAGACTAATGAAAATAAGAGCATGAATTGTTTTAAAGAGATCTGTGGAGATATTAGTTTTCAGTAGGTCCTGTTAGTTACATACACACAGAACTTTCCACTATGCTAATGGCACACCACAGGATTTTACGTTATTTTACAAAAGCTGTATTTCTTTGGCACTACACAATTACATCATTCTATAAGAATGAAGAGTGCTCAGGCGAGAAACATATCCAAGTGTGAATCTCACTATAAACTATGACTGGAATGTTTAAGGTCAAAAAAAGTCTACGGCCCAAACACTCTTTTTTTTCCTTAACGAAAGTGAGCCAACAGAAAAGCCCTACAAATTTAAATAAACAGCACACTGGCAAGACGTTAGACATAACATACATGGAAGAACAATACCTTCATACCAAGCATGCACCTTGCTTCAAAAACAGGAAAAGAAAAAAAACAAGAGAGTCTCCTTTGAAAAATAATACCTTCTACCTGGACTGTGACTGAAGCAGGTTCCACAGCCAGTTGGAATGGAGGGTGAGCAAGGAAGCCAGAGCATTCATTGAATGTGTGAGGCTTTGAGGACTTTATCATTAAATAGTGTCCAATTCAAATCCTATGGTCAGGACAGCGGCTGAGGAAAAAGACTGTATGTCCTTGATTGAGATGTCATACAGATATCTCTTGGGTGAAAATAATGATAGAGCAAACAAACTACATTAATTTCAGACTCTATTTAGTTTTGCAGACATTTGTTGCATTGCAAGGCTTAGTGATTTTAAAGTCAGTAAGATAACACTGAGCTTCCATGACAAAAGACTAATCATTACAAGATCACATTAAGTAGCAGTTTTTGTTTACGCAAGCAAATAGATTTTTTCAATTACTAGTTAGCACAAAGTAGGAAAGATAGTCATAGTTTTATTTAAAATCTTCATGCATGGCATATAAACTTCTAAGTGAATTGTGGGTGACTAGTATACATAGGCCATGGAGATCCTGCAATTTTAATTATTCTATGGCTCAACATACTGTAGGGAGGGGTCCTTTATTTTTTGGTACATACCTAAAAATAAATTATAGTTATGAGACTAAGGTCAAAAAATCTTTAAATCAAGTTAGTCACAGCAACAAGACCTAGATGAGCGAAACAAAGGAAAAGTAAATGTGCAGCCCTTTTTCGGCTAATACTTAAGATATACAAAAAGCACACCAGCAAGATAAGTTATCAGCGAATGTTGGGAAGGCAAACAAGACATTAAAAAATGAGCTACGTTGGATTTAGCGAAAGGTCAGCTACAAGATGGCACATGCTTCCATGCCCGCTGTGATTTCAAAGTATTGAAAGAAATATTTAAAAAATCAGTTAGTGTACACAATCAAGTGAGGCATTTACCAGTACTCCAGCAGTCTGTTCAACTAACACCGGCCGCCCGGCAGCGCAGTTCAAGGTAAAGGGCACCGCATACTGTGGTGTGATGGTGGCTACGTGTGGATGAAGAGTTGCTACCATTAGTGGTGTACAGCTTCCCTGAAATGTAGATTAGGCAGTGAATGAAACAAAATGGATTCAGGCAGATTAGTTGGATTTAACAGTAGGGATATGGTGGTTGTGCTTCTAACGATGATCGCATGATATTACAGATTTCTAGGCAGTAATCAATAAATAAATAAAAGATAGTTGGAGAAGATCAACAGGTTTACAATGCAGACACATCTGTTTATTGATGACACATACACCTTATAAACATTTAGAATTGTGAAGTGATTAACTGCCATCAATAAACTGTCTTCATCCATTCTACAGAATAACAGTTATCCGATGTTGAACATTATGGTAGCACAAATGCAAAACCATTATTTTCCCTGCCTTTGGGGAAATACATCACTCATTAAAAAACTAATTTTTGACTGCTTGCAAACTGCACCAGACAGAAAATTATTGATATTCAATTTCATAAAAAAGAATTCCAATCAAACAAATCGATGGGCAGTATTATATACAGGACTTTTAGCTGAGTAGGTGGTTTTGCCACATTATGTTTACCTGCACATGGGAGCTTAATATTATTTTATATGGTTGCAGGTTTTGTAGGACAGGATAGGTATATGTCCAACTATTTATGTCCTCAATAATACATGAGCTAAATGCATTAACAGGCATCAAATTTGTGAAAAAATAGTGACATGGCGAAAACTTGCCATTTCTTCAATTATTTTGGCATTGCTTAAATGCTGCACACTCGCTCCTCTGTGTAAGCTTTGCTGCTCAGTGCCACAGCTATTGAGGGTTGAGCTGAGAGTTTAACAGAGGAAATCCAAGGGTCCTCAAGGGGTTGGTAAGAGTATTACACGCCATGCAATGCATCCCATTTCCTCACTATAATGAAACTTAAACAAGGGGGAAAGAAAAGCCTTTTAATGAAGTGGCAGGATGTATATGAACGTATATTTGTGGTTGTCAGTATTCAGACCACATAGGGCTTCGTGTTCGTCCAAAGAGCTACCTATGTGGGTATGAATGGTAGCAATCAAAAATATGAGCTGGGCTGAAACAGCACACTAGCTCAGTTGTGCCTGTTTTCTAACAAGCACGTCCCTTTCAACCAGTGCAGACAAAGAAGCATTTGGTATGTTCTTAAACACAGGCGGTTCGGCATTAAAGTACAATTTAGAATCCTGCACTCTAAAGGTGACTTTGTACCAAAAGCAATGCAATGGCATAGATCTTTCACTTAATTCTTACGTCTTAGAGAAAGGTTTGCATGAGTATGTAGAGTTCCATTCAACCAGAAGCATCCATCTTGATAAGGGACAGAGAAACCAAGTACTTGTCGCACTCGACGGAAATTTCACTCTATAGATTACAGGTCCAATCACAGTTCCAGAACTCAGCATTCATCACGGTATACACATACACACAGGAATTCAAACAATTTTACATAATTGGTGACAATTAATTCACGTAGTTCATTGGATTCCTGCTGGAACAAGATCACAATGCCGTTAAATTTGACACGCATCACAAAAGAATGTGTGTTGAGCATACGTTAGCCACTGCGAACGAACTCAGTCAAACTCACAAAAACTAAAGTGAACACAAGCCCTCGGTCACACTCCCGAATATTAAAGTGAACATAAAACCTGATGCTACAGCACATTTACACATAACATGGAGACACCACTACTTGCAGACAAAAAGAACAGTGCACACAGAAACTCAATACACGGCATTGTTCCGCGGTCTCTACATGCAACCGAAAGATGGAAGTGAGGGAAGGGGGGGAGGCGGGACAGTTCAGTGGGAGCCAACCCCCACCTGAGAGTTTGAGCTAGCTTAGCAAAATAATTTTATAACATTCTACAAGTAGAGAGGCAGTCTGTAGGCAAGGACCTAATTTAAGGAAATTCTCGCTGCACGGTGATGCCACAATCAGTGCTGCTAAAATATTCTTCAATAATAAAGTCATGCAGAAGGGATTGAAAATGTGTATTGGGATTAAAACAGTCAACGTGAGCTCCAGGTTTGATTCAAGCGGAATAATCTGCAGCATAGTGGGTACATGAAAACTGCACACACAGCTTCAACACAACTGAGGCTATGGGGTGATCCCCTCAAGTACTTCGACAATGCACCCTTTTGTAATGTTCTCAATTCTAAAGTTAAGGCATATACAAAAGAAGTTTAAAGGGCACGTAGAAAGAGGGGTGGACGGACGACAGACAAACGGCTGGATTGCAAAAGTGTTCACAATCGCGATCAAAGCAAAAGACCTGCGGCCGAGTGGTGCTAATGACCCGTGAATGGCGGCTGCGAGCGTGCACGCTCGCGTGAACGCAAGCGCTAGGCCAGCCAGTAGCACTTTCAAAACTCACCTACTAAATGTCTCTCCGAGCCAGCACATGCGCTGGGCTCAGCGAGACCTGAAAAGGAACTGGCTATCTTCATGCAATGGCATTGAGAACATGGTCTGGAAGGGATCAATGACTGTAAACAATTCTGCAGTAGAAGGAATCTGAAACAATATTCTAGCTGGATGTGGTACCACGTGACAACAGGGGACAACTATCTCATTGATTTTCCCCAGGTTCTGCATAATCCAATATTTTCCATTGGGTTTTTGCAAACCTATGATCAGAGAGTTACATAGATTCCCAAGGCATTCCCTCAAAATTCCTTTCTGTGTCATGTTTTCTATTACAGGCGTAATTCTTGCAATTGTTTCAGAGGACAGATAGTATGGTGGGGTTCTTGGAACACTGCATTTGCATTTATGGTCATCTAGACTGGTTCTACTCCTTTAATTAACCCTACGTCTTTCCCTGTGAAATCCCTCACTATTGGGTTCACTGTTTTGCTCAAATCAGCAGGTAATTCTTTAGTTGTCATTAATGGGAACAACCCTACAGCAGTCTTTATTTGGATCATTTTGAATTCTACATCTTCATCGTGTGTCTGTAATTCCACACCATCTGCTGTCCAGTAGATTGTACAGTTTAACTCGCACAATATATTTATCCCTGACAAGTTTACTGGACTTGTGTCACAAATGACAAATTGATGATTTTCCTCAAATGAGCCTATTTTTACAGGGATCATCTCTGAAATTTAAATGGTAATCTGTTTATTTGAAACTCCTACAACTTGGATTTTCTTTCTCGAGACTAGTAGGTATGGGACTTCCACAGTTCTAACAGTGGATCTGGAAGCACCAGTGTCTATCAGAAATGATATGGGGTGGCCATTTACTTCAACATCTACAAAGGGACCACTTTGCTCTACCTCTGAGACTACGTCAAGAACACAATTTTCCTCTTCTCTCAGGCCCCATCATAGAGAAGTATCGGAGCCTGAACAGTCACTCTTGAAAACAAGAAATTGATGAACAGCATTTTGACCTGCATTAGGGAACTGTTGGAATGTATTTTGATTAATATTCTGTAAGAAATTTGTGTTGCTTTTGGCATCTGGTTCATATTGAATGTCAGGTTTCCCATATTTTGTGGGATCAAGTAAGCCTGTGGGACCAGTATCATCAGGACTGGTTTATGAATTATCACTTACATCTGCTGTACTGGCATATTTTGCAGGTGAACTGCCCTCCGCCTAGGCACAAGTCAGTTTGCATTATCAGGATTAAATCTACAGTCCCTCTTCCAGTGTCCGACCTTGTGACAGATGTGATAAGGAGTCATTTTCTTCAATGCTGAAACCTCCATTCCTGGATCAATAGGTACACCTCGGTGTCTACCCTGTGAAATACCAAATCCTCCAGAATTTCCCTGGAAACCAGACTGTGGAACAACAAAACCTTGTATACCTCCTTGATTTCTCGCAAAAGAAGAATCCTTTTTGCGCCAATTAAGTTTGTGTCAACATAAATTTCTCTTTAATCTTTTTCTTCTTCACTTCTAATTTGTCATTTCAATACTTTGTGTATCACAGGATTACATTAAGTGACATATTCTGCCAACAGATCCCACTTTGTGGTATATGGGAACTGATCTCTGGTCTTAATCCCATAATAAACTGGGATGCTAAAATCCCCATGTCCCTTTCCTCTGGGTATTCTCTTCCACTGTGCTACTGGAACACCTGCAACAAATGTTCATAATACTCATGAACTGGTTATTTTACTTATTGGGTGGTTTGCTTAATTTTCAACCAATCTAATTCCTTTGGTGACATTCTGCCTTTCAGAGAGTTAATCACTGCTTCAAATTTCTCCCTAACTACTGGAGATAGAGCCTTCGTACATGCATATCTTGGTGGCTCAAGCATCCCCTAATAATTTCCTCTAGTTCCATTTTTAGGTCTGTCCTGGCGTTAGCAGCGCGCATGCGCTGCTCTCGCCATGCGAGAGCTTCTTGGAATCAATACGGTTCCAGAAGTTCTGTCTCTGCTCCGCCTGCAATTTCCATTTGTGCGTGTCGTTTTGCGTCATGGGTTATGCAAAACACAGTGTCATGATTGCACCGGAGGCATTTTAATCCCTCCTGGTTACCACCCTGTCTGCTTTTGGCCCCGCCGACCGGGATTGGATAGTTTACTGGTGTACTTACACGGTCTTCTTTAAAAGCCTGGAAGCACTCTTTGCTTTTCATTGTCATCGCGGGCAGCTTCAATTGCACAAGCGTAGTCCGTTTCGGCCGCGCTTGTAGCATTGTGACTTGTTTAAAGAGCTTGTTTAAATATGCTCATTATGCTCTTTGACCCCCCCCCCACGCCGCACAAAGCCGGCGGGGCGGCACCCGTGCTTTAGCCTTAAACATCTTAAAGTAAAGCGCGGGTGCCGCAATTGCTTCACAAGTAAAGATATAGGAAAAACAAATATTTCTTTACTTTTGAACCAATGGCGGCACCCGCGCTTTAGCTTAAGATGTGTAAAGCAAAAGCGTGAGTGCCGCGATCCAGTTGCAATGCGATAGCTCTCGCATTACAAATGCTTGTTTTTGCACATCCTGTTTCTCCCTGGCAATCCGACTTGCTTTTTTTATGCTGTGGGGGGTTATTACGACAAAGAATGTGATAAAAAATCCAGTTAACGACTTTGGCCCTGGAGAACCAGGTTTGAGTCTCGGCGTCGGCTCACAATCCTGTGATTCTATAGCAATTATTTAATCTCTCTGAGCCTACAAAAACATGAATATGTCCATTGTGCAATGGCACTGGTGCTCACGTAAAGCGCACTGAAATCTTCGGGTCTAGTTCAAACGATATAACACTGAAAAATGTATATCGTCATTAATAAGCTGCCTGACTTTTTTGGGGGGCTGTTTTGCCTTGTATATGCGCTGTCTAAACATCTCTTTTGATGTCGACAAGTGTTTCCTGTCTGTTACAACTGGAGGTGGGCCCGAAGTATCGCTAGGACTGGCATTTTACAGGCTTTTGTAGTAATTTCTGCACAAGGGTCTCCTGATTAATAAAGAAGTTGCAGGCTGGGCTGGTAGTGGGAGGATAGTGCGGGGGCAAGATTGGAACAAAAGGTAACATATCACAATACTATTACAAGACTGGAGGATCGCTTTGAGCTGCAATTGTTTTTTTAATTGGCCAGTGAAGATTTAGCTCCAAGTCTGTCAGTTCGCAATGATGTTCACCTCACACTGAATGCTGGTCCGCAAACAGTACCTGTGAAATGCACTGAACTAACTGCAGAAAACATTTTGAAGTGTGACATGAAGAACGTAGTTTAAATATAATCTGCGTGCCTCCCAAATAAATTTCAACTGAGAGCTATAATGTCAATGAGGTAATCTGATAAAAACGGAAGATAAAAAAAAGCACAAAACACTTTTTTTTAAACCTTCAGCAGTAAAAGGTGGCAACACATTAAGGAATCTAGACAATCTTGGATGTGTTTTGTTTTGAACGGTTTTCTGTTATTAGTCTGCATGTTACAAAGAAGCTAGCAAAGGTATATAAGGTAGGTCTCCAACAGCTACAGAGCTGCAATTTTGTTTATCATTATTCTGCAACCATCTCCCCCCTTCCAACCACCAGGGCAATCCAGAAGCAGACATAAATTGTATATACATTTTATTTTAAGTTTATTTTTAACTCGTCTGTCTTTGTATCCAGTTCCAATATCAGGCCTGTAGCAGTGGGTTACAAATGCAGTGAGTCGCAGATCAGTGCTTGCCCTTCACCCACTGGTACCTTTATTCCCAGCCCTTTGGAAGTCAATGTCTCCCATCACCCTGACAGTGTGCTTGGAGTAAGGCAGCAAGAGGCACGGACCTCCAGGAAAGAAAAATACTTATTAACATGCATTTACAATGCAATAGGTCTCGCATTTGCGAGAGTTTGAGCTTTTGGCATTGTAAATGATAATGCCATTCATTTATGTGTTGGTTTTCAAAACAGATAAAAAAGGCATTGTCATTAACAATGCCAATAGCTTAAACTTTCGCAAATGCGAGACCTATTGCATTGCAAATGCTTGTTACTCTTGGAATATTCAATACCCTCTCCTTCTCAGGTTCTGGGCTAGTCATTTGCACTGAGCCTTCTGTCTTTTTAATACCTACAGCTTCCTCAAACCATGGTGGACAAATTCCATCTTCAATCAAGTTAGTTTGCTCCTGGGTCATTGGTGTCATAAAGACAATTCTTCCCCCATCTCTTAGTGTGTTAACTGTCTGAGGTGGTCTCCACACAACAATTTGTTAATTTTAAGAAGTCCGGACAAATCCTGACACAGGCAAACCTTCCACAGCTCCTTGTATCTCTGGGGGTCATATTAATATTTACTGGGGCATTTGCAGCTGGTCTAGGCACCGTCTGAACAGAGATTACATGTGGTGTTTGCACCGGTACATGCGTAACAGGTGAATTTACCACAGGTGGAGAAACAATCTGTATCTGAACAACTTGTGTTGGGGTAATCGGCAATATATGAAGTGGTCTCTCATCTTGTACCACTAGAGTTTCTATTGGAACTGTCACTACTGTACTTCTTGCTGTGGCACTACTTCCAGAACTATCAGTCATAGTTGCATAAGGCAGTGGTTTTGCAACTAACATCTCTTCTAATATATCATCTCTTGAATCGCTGTCTGTCTCACTCTCGTCCTCTTTTCCCTCATTAAAACATTTTTGTGTACTCTTTTTCCCCTTCTCCAGCATTTTGGTAGAAGTTGCTGGATATAATCTAGTGCCCTCGACTATGGCTTGCCTCCAACTACGCTGTTCCTCATACCTATGAGCATCTGCAAAATTACACATTGCTCTCTTCGTCCTTTTCTGGTATTTTCCTCTGTCTTTGTCTCTTGCATCCTTTTCCCACATGCTTAAAGCTTCAAGTTGTATAGGTCTAGGTTGTGGCTTCATCTCACATAATTTTCTCTTAGTTTGTCAATAATTCTTATTTCAAAACGTCCATATTTTGGAAATCTCAATTGACCCTCTTTCTCAGTAATCTTGCACCAATTACGAAGTCATAAACATATATCTAATGCCACTTCAGTTAACATAAAACAGTGCAGGCGTACCCACAGGAGGTGCATCTTCCCCCTTACCGTATCAGGACTGTGTCATCTCATCTCAGAAAACTCTTAAATCCTTCAAAAAATGTAATGGTTTTTTTTCGTAACAAATATTTATTGACATTTTCAGGTTTATCGTGATGAACAACCGACAAATCTTTCAATCTATTGGATTGCATATTACAGCATCTGGTTTCACACATCACTTGTCTTCAAAAAATGTAATGTTTTCATAAAAATCATACAGTAAATAATTCACAGTTCAATGTTATGATTCTTTTCTGTAAATGTCAATTTTTCTCTTTCAGTCATGTCTCCATTGTTATTTATCAAACTCCTGTTAACAAATCCCAATGCAGCATTCACAATTTTGCTGACCTATCACAGTGCGGCACCTTGACGTCACCAAAGAATCCCAGTGCTACAGCACAACAATTGACCAATCTCAGCACGAAAAACTATGACGTATGATCTTGCTCCCTGCAGCAGTTCACTCTCCTTTACAATTTCTCTCATACTTACATAAACCACAAAAGAACTTCACAAAATGTAAAACAAAACATATATGAATTCTTGTTTGCTTTTCTAAAGGAAAACAATAGCAATTCAACAAACAGAATATTAAGGGCTATACACCTTCAAACTTTTATCCTACACACAGAAAATTCATTCGCAAGTGAATTCTCGACTAGCGTGAAATCACTCTAATCAATGGAGCTTCCACTGTTTGTGACATTACGTTATGCAAACATCAATTAATATTAGACAGTCATAACAGATTATTAGTATTTCTATCTCAATTTTGTAGGTGATGGTACCTCACACTCTACACCACAAAATCTCTGCAATCAAAAAATACCATTCGACGATGGCTTATTCAAGTGCATACTACACTTGCCTCAATCTTTTCTTATAATATGATCTTACACTACGCCGAGTCTGAATTCTTCAGTCTCTTCTCATAGAAATAATAAACACCTTCATTCATCAAACCATTTACTCTCAACTCAATAACACAACAGTAAACACAATTAAAATAGATGTTGCATCAACCTATTAATACTCACACCTCCAAACAGCACTGCCTTAGAAAATTGCACCTCGTTAGCTCCTTAAGCTGCAGGCTTTCGATTCCAGGAATCGGGTATTTTATTCTAATATGAATAATTATTTATAGCTCCTTGCTCCAAACATTAAAACCATTACTCTGCTACCAGAAAACTGATAGCACGGACTGGGCCCTAAAAGTAAACTTATTAAAGTACTATCATAAATCTACCATCACCTGCAGGTTTAAGCCCCGTTTTCCGCACTAGGTTCTTCTTCTTTTTCTTGATGGATCTTGGAATGTTGTATTAGTAGTCAATGAGCAAATCAGATATCTCAAACGTAAATTTCATAAAGAGTGTTAAGTTTTGTTAATGATGAGAGTTGTGATAACTTTTCCAAAACATTTATTCTCATTAAGATATTAGTAAAGTTCATTTCTTTATTTTGTCTTTATTTCAGTTAATCCATAAATCAATTAAGTTTGCAGAAATCTCATTAAAAAAATGGTTAGAACAAAGCATCAAATATATTCTGCAGTTAGCGCATTCCATAAAGAAATAATTCCCTATTTTAAGATCACAATTTAATATTTCAAGAACCCATGAAGAGTTCGAATACAAGGAAAAGAGTGAGATCAAATGCGCATAAAGCTTTAAAGCCAAATTAGAGTTGCAGAACTTCCCATAAAGAGTAGTTCACAAAACTAAGCTGGGTATCAATAAATTCAAGCAAATCAGCACACAGTTGCAGTAGCAAACTGTTGAAAATCAAATAGCAAAGAGAGGCAAAAGGGAAACAGTAGCATCAGTAGCCTCAACCATCAAGGGTCTGTGGCAAACGCGTGTAGAAGAGAGTCTCTGTCTCCTTTATCTAGGAAGACACACTAATATAAAAGTAGAAAAGCATGTTGAAAACATAGTATCAGGAATCTCCTTTCCAAGAACCAATAGGACAGCAGCGTTTTTCGGTAAGCAGATTCAGCTCCTCCGTTCCCACGAAAATACATGTGCCTTGTACACTTTATCGCAAGGTTAGCTACAGACAGTCTTGCTTAGTTAGATTCTGGAAACAATGGACTTGGTTCCCATAAGCCTTAAATTGCAGATCGACCATCTATATATAAGTTTGTTTCACTGTGAGAACAATGAACTATTAACTAAAAGGCAAAATCATTGTTAGGTAATGCATTCCTTTTACTACGAATCAAGCATCATAGTCAAAAATGCACACATTATTCTATTCAAACATTTAGTTAATTAAATGTTGCCTATAAGATAATACATTTGTTAAACTAGAATATTCTGCTGTTATGACAACATTTCTAAGCCTGTCAATTTAAGGCCATGCTTCTAATTCACGCTGTGCACATTTAAGCAATATTAGGTTTGTTTCTAGTTAAAGGAAAATTCCTTGATAGCTTTGCTAAGTTCTATATGGGTAACTAGGACCAAGTGGTAAGCTATAGCACAGGCTGTTTGTGCATTCTGTATTTGGCAACATTCATGCTTACCTTATGAAGCTATCTAACGGTAATGTAATTATCCTGTGTCCTATTGGTTGGGCTTTGTTGTTGTTTGTAGAACATTCCAAGTTCTGGAGTCTAGAGTTGGCAGTTGGATCTTGCTGTGAAGGCGCTTGCATTCTCCAATAAACAGCTTCTTCTTATTTATACTATTTGTGTGTGTATAAGCTTCACTTATAAAACCATCATTGGCAAAGTCTATGTGGCAGTTGATGGACTGCAGGTTTTGTGTTGGAGACATGAAGGAAAGTTTGATTTCACAATCAATCCTAATGCTAAGTTGCAAGTATGTTTAGCAGAGGAAATAATGAGGGTACAAAGCGTTTTGAATGGGGAAAAGGATTTGGAAAATATTTTAGATAGAAATAAAAGTTTATTTAATAAACAACTTGGAAGAGTAAAAGGTTTTTCGTACCAGATACAATTTAAAACATGTGTTTTTTATCACACATAAGTTAAGACATGTGCCTTTATTAGATCGTAATGAATTATCTCAGATTTTAAAGAATATGTGTGAAGGAAGGATAATGGAGCCGGTGAACTCTTAGGCATGGGTATCTCCCATCATTCTTTTTTTTTCAAATGGTGATCTCAGAATGTGTACAGATTTGAGATCAGTTAACAGGCACATTTTGGTTGACTATCAACCTTTGCCTAAAGTACATGAGTTGTTGGCCAAGTTAGAAGGAGCAAAAAACTTTACAACTATTGATCTGAAGGTGGCATACCATCAGTTCATATTGACCAGTGATTGTAGACACATTACCACATTTATTATACAGGAAAAAACAATCAGATGTATCAGCATACCATTTGAGCTTGCATCTGCTGAATCAGTTTTCCAGAAGTTGATGTTTTGAATCTTCAGGGATATCAATGGGGTGCTAGCGCTTCTGGATTATATTTTGGTGTATTTGAAAATGGCAGATCCAAATTAGTATTCTAAGCAAAGTATTAAATACATTAGAAAAACAAGGTATGACCATTTGTTTGGATAAGTGCAAATTTTTTGTTCAAGAAGTTTAATACTTGGGTCACACGATCCCAAAAAGGTTTTTTTCCTAAGAAGGATGTTGGAATCTTTCACAACATGCAAATTCCTGTTGACAAAGACCAACTCAAATCCTATTTGGGTTTTAGCGACTATAACGCTAGGTTTGGTGCAAACTTTGCTGACATCATGCATCCTTTGTGTTTATTACTCAAGAAGGGAACAGAGTTTGAGTGGGATGTGGAACACACTTCAGCTTTCAACTGTTTGAAGGAGGAAATCTTTCAATCAAAACCCTTGTTTCCTTTTGCACATAATGCTGTGAATGTGATCACAGAGGATGCCAGTGCCATTGGTCTTGGTGCGGTGTTTAGTTAAATTAAGGATGGAGTTAAATGCACCAATGCTTTTGCATCCAGATCAATGACAATTGCTGAATCCAGGTATTCCACCATTGAACGGGAGGCATTAGGCTGTACCCGGTCAGTAGAACATTTTAAAATGTACTTCTGGGATACTCCTTTCAATTTGAAAACTGACAACAAATCTTTGATTTCGTTATTGTCAAAGCAGGGAATGGGCAAAGCATCTTCAAGATTGGTTAGGTTACTGACCAAATTATATGAGTACAATTTTACAGTTATGTATTTAACAGGCATCCAAAACATAAGAGCTGACTGTTTATCTAGGATGACAGGTGAAATTCAAGTTTTTAACGATGAACAGTCACAAGAAGAATGTGTTGAGGCTACAATTGAGGACGTAGTGTTGTCTTTCTAATGAAGACTACACGGTGGAGTGGTTCCAGGTAAGCTTTATTCTTCAGGTAGTAACAGCACATCAGGTAGGAGGCAGACAACGTAGTAGCCACAGCGTGTCGACGCCCACTCAATTCTAAACTGACAGACTTTCAGCTGGTGTTCTAGAACGCCAGCTGATATGTCATAACATCAGTGGCATGCACGGGGGTATGGGTGCCCAAGCGGTGTGAGAGGGGAGGGGAGGGAAAGTGGGGAAAAGAGGAGGAATATATTACAACACATCTCCTTCCTAAAGGCGAGGAAGAAAAGGGGGGTAAAACCAACACAGATGCAAAGCGGTTTAGCAAAAACACAACAGTAGTGCAAAGAAACATGTTCTATTAAATTTGGTAACCAAGCACGGAGTGGTACCTAGTGACAATTTGTTAATAACACTCGAAGTCCTTAAACCAACATGGTTTGGCTATTGCACATCCAGTCCTGGTCGTGCTGATTTCTCTATTGGTCTAGTTTACCCCAGAAGTGTCACGAGCACCGGGAGGACTCGCTGTGGTATGACTCTGGGCCTCCTTCACAACTGCAACACTGTTCGCATCACTCTCGACTGGGGTTGGTAGAGCAGGTGCCACATCCACACCTTGGGTCTGGTCATCCCCACCGTGGGTGTCTACATCCGAATCATAATCATACACATTACCCATACTCATTTTTCTGTGCACACCATCCTCCTCATGTCTTGGGTCAGCGTCTGCATAGCTTTGGTCCAATCGTACACTCTCCCTCTTACTCCTAGAGAGTGCCAAAAAAGTGCCAGACTTTACCGTCACTCAGCAAGGCTGAATTGCACAATATTTTCTTTACCTCTAAGGGGTGGGTGTAGCGACTCTACCCTTTCTCTATGAACCCTGTGCGTCTTACTCTGACCATGTCACCTACCTCCAGGGACACTGGTTTGCATTTGTGTTTAGAATCATGATGTTCCTTGCAACTTTATTGTGAACGTAACAAGTTCTCTTTCACAGTGTCCGGGTACCATTCAGCACTCTTGGCCATTTCCAGCCTTCCAACATTGTCTTTGCACATGGGTGTTCTACCTCTTAAGAAGAAGGGACTCAAGCCTGTGCATTCATTTGGAGTCACTCTGTACACCCACACCATTTTGAACAATTCATTTTTCCAGGTCATTATTGTTTGCCAGCTGCACTATGCCCTTGATGACACGGTTGAACGTTCCACTGCACCACTACCGGCAGGGTGGTACACCGAGGTGGTTTTGTGAGTTATGCCATTCCTAGCCATATACCTTTTGAAGTTGTCAGCCATGAACTGGGGCCCGTTGTCACTCCTCACCCACATCTTCAACACATTCATTCATGGTGAGGGGCAGGCGGCTGAGGAAATCCGCAACCACGTTCTTGGTGCCTGGGACATACTGCACATCGTAATTGAAATCCAACAATCTCACCGACATGCGAGCCAATCCGGGCGAGGCTGCATACAACCCTTTGGTGGTTAACACTTTGGTAAGCAGCTTGTGGTCACTTCTCAACAACACTTTCTTGCCCCAGATGAATTGGGGGAAGTGCTCCAGACCCCACAGCCATGTGAGAGCCTCACGCTCGATCACCGAGCATCTCTCCTCCGTGGGTGTCAACGAGCGTGAAACAAATGCAATTGTGTCCTCATTGCCATGCATGTTGCTCTGGGTGAGTTCCGCCCCAATGCCCCTCCCGCTAGCATCTGTGGTGACTATGCTTGGCAGGTTGGGATCGATGCTTCTCTCCACCTATTCTCGCCACTGTTGCAGGTTCCTCTTGCTTGGATTTGCTCTTGGACATTACGGCTTTGGCACACCTGTTAATTCAGCTCTCTTAACTATATCAATGACTTCCTGTAGGGGTTTTTCTCCGTTAGCCCACAATGAGTCTTGGATGGCAGGATTTGTTGGAAAACCACTCCCACACTAGAAGGGGTGGTGGTGGACTCCCCGAACACACTGTGGTAGCTTGGCTCGAGTGGTCAGGAATCAGGCTCCGTGCTAAGCATACAACATACCCAAACAATAACCATGCGTGCATCCGTTCCAAAAACGACTCTACACCGTAAAAATTATGAAAATATCTTTCTTTATCTTTTTCTCTTAGTTGCTGATTGGGAAAATAAATAAGTCAATCACAATATACAAATTTTAAATAGTGCAGGTCAAATAAATACTGTCTGGAGATTCAATAAATAGGGGTGATCATAAATATAAAGGACGTAAATAACAGTGCAGGTAATACAGGCAATTAAATATTCTGAGGCAATAAATACTGTCACCAATAAATATTGTACACCAACAAGTCCTGTGGACCAATAAATATAGTGAAGCAATAAATAGGTTAACCACAATAAATACAGGGCCCCCCAATAAATAATTAAGAGTATACAGCAACACTCATGTAATCAGATCACTTTTCAATTCCTAAGGGCTGATTTGGCCCAGGCACAGCTTGTAGGGTTGTGGAAGGCTTGAGGGGTTCTACTCCCTGGCTGGGACAAGGCTGAGGCCTAAACTGAGGTAGATCAAGGGGGGAATACCAGTGCCCTGGCTTTCTCTCTCCACACAACCTCTCTAGGTTAGTCCCAATTCACCCCTGGCACAGTCAGGTTGGTTCCAGCACCTCCCTAGCCCCTTAGAGCAGTCTCTCAGGTCTCCACAGGGCCTTAGGCGCCCTCTACTCCACTTACTGCCCTTTTTCTGATGTTCCGACGCCGCTGGAGTCGTGTCGATGCCGTGAGGCGGTTCCGGTTCGGTCTCGGCGGCCTCGGCACAATGTCAGTTCTAGACGACGCCGGTAGGCGGTTCCGGTCCGATGTCGGCGGCCTCGGTTCGATCTCGACCTCCGATTCGACGGCGTCGGGCAGTCTCTACTCGATGTCGACTTCGGGCGGCTCCGGTCCGATGGCGCTCTCGGCTCCGATGACGTCGGCCGGCCTGGCCTCGATGTCGACTTCCGGCGACTCCGGGGTGCGATCCTCACCCCCGACCTCCGGTGCTCCTCCTCTCAGGTTCCGGGCGACTCCGGAGTGCGATCCTCACTCCCGACCTCCGGTTCACTTCACCTCGGTCTCCGACGACTCCGGAGGGCGGACTTCACTCCTCCGATGACGCCGCTCACTCGACCTCGGTTAACTTCCTCCTCGACCTTTGGTATTCCTCACGACCTCCGTCGGCGCCCTCTCACGACCTCAGGCGGCTCCGGGTACGACGTCTGCTTCTTCAGTCAGCGCCGCTTCTCCACCTCGGGCTCCAGGTCTTAGGCTACTCGACGCCGGACTCCAGGGAAACCAATTTCCAGGTCAGGATCTTGCTGCTTTCTGCTTCCAAGGCCTGTTCCTGCTGTCCAGGTCCTTAGGATGAGTTCTTCTGGCTTCTTCCCACACAGGGCTACAGGCTGGGATCCATCAGTAGGGACTAGTATCAAGGGTGGGTTTATGGACCCCACTCCAGGCACAAGTTTCCACCCCTGCTGCTTCACTCCTTCCTCCTTCACTGTTGTGCTGCTCTCTCTTCACCAGTCAGGTGCCAACTGCCAGCTCCAACTGCCAACTCTCTCTCTTAGCTTCCCAACATTCTAAACCGCCTCCAACTGTCACAGGGTTCTGGAATGTTCTGGAAGGTGCTAGCAGGTTCCAGTGGATGCTGGTGATGTCACAGGTGGCCACCATTTTGTGCTCCAGGCCCTCAGACAGAAGTTTCAGGGGTAGCTAAAATGGCTCCCTGAATCTGCAGCAACACGAAAAAGTCTGGTGGTTCCCAAAAAGGAAAAATTCAAATAGGGTTTGAGGCAAAAGTGGGACAAAATAAATAATGATGAGGAGGGACCACCCAAAGGGCTGACAGGTCTAACAGACTTCCTGTAGGGGTTTTTCTCCGTTAGCCCACAATGAGTCTTGGATGGCAGGATTTGCCGAGCACATGGCAATCTGATCCCTTATGAGATCGTCATGCAGTTCTCTCCAATGACAAGTTAGAGCCAGATTCTTGAGAACAGCAACGTAATCCTCTATAGACTCATCCTTGCCTTGTTTCCTGTGGTAGAACCTGTGCCAATCTACGGCAACACAAACAGTTGGCTTGTAGTAATTGTCTAAATCTGCCAATGCGTTCAAATATACAACCCTCTGATCACCTGAGCGTGGTTTCTTATTTATGTGATTATAAACTTTGAGCCCCCCAGCTCCCAAACAGTGCAACAATATTTTCATTTTCTTCTCAGGAGTTGCATCGTCTTCCTCGTCATCAAATGTAGATAAATAATTGGTGAAATATTCTCGCCACACCACCCATTTCAATGCAGGTTTCCCAGCAGCGGGTACAAACGCTTGCGGTGGAGACAAATTAAACACACTGCCTGAAGACTGTAAAGATCGTCAGTTATGTTCCACAGGAGCGTCAGGAACCTGGAGAAAATCCTCAGTCGTCCTCTACGGTCTTCCGACTCTATCAGACTCTAGAGTAACGGAAGACACGATAGGGGAAAACAGGGAGACAAAACAAGGATAGGCGGGGGAAGAAGGCTGGCTGTGCAAGTAGACCACCTCAGGTTAATGGCAGGAAATCTCGGCTGTAAAACAAATTATATATTAATGGTCTCACAATCAAGTGACATTAGGGTATTAACACTATGTTATGAAAGCCTACCAAAGTTATTTGTCACCACTTGATATACGTGGACTCCCAACTGGTTGTAGTTATTCAAAACGCTAGAAATCCCTATGACAGGAAATGGTGTTAATAACTCGTAATATGCTGTGAAATGATGCTTACTAATCAAACGGTTAGGCTCACCCCTTGGCTCTCCAAAGAAATGAGGGAGATATCAATAAACGTCTTCTTCAAATACTCCACTAAGGTTAGAGATCTACTAAGGGGCCGATGAGAAATGACATGGATCAGTGACTCATGGAGGACTTTCATATGTAACCCCACCTAGATAAGTAATAAGCGTATTTACCAGGACTCTTTATCTGCAGCCTCCTAACTGTAGCGCAATGGTCCACGCTAGTCAACCCCACCTTAGACGTTAAAGGGAAATAAAACGCTGGAACAAGAACACCTCACTCCTTTCAATAGGAGGGATCCTGGCTACGGAGCGAGGATTGTACAATGGTCACAGGGCGTGCTAACACACCGGCATATAAACAACACAGGAATGCTTTAAACATCAGCTGGAACTAAAGAACCTAAATACCGGTCTCTACAATAGTCTTAAAACAAAGAAATAGCTCGCATAGAGAGGAACGCCCACAACTCTATCGAGCTCGAGCAAGAATTCGAAGCCTTACTTGGTAACAGGCGCTCACACGGGCAAAATAACACCAACCACCTGGAGTGCGCATACAATGTTACCGCAACACAGAAACCCGGCAGCTTCACGCCATACAATACAGCAGGATTCCGACGGCTCTCGAACTACGAAACGCCGTCAGGACCGCAAACAGGAAGTACGAAGGAACGGAAGTCAGGCAAATCACTGAGGGGACGGAAATGAGCTAAGGGCTAGAATGCTAAGCAGCGTTTACACGCGCCTACGCTCCTTATATACTACCCGTCTCTCTGGATCAGGACCGCGGGGCATGACAAAGACATGGTGGGTGGGACGGTGTACTGGAGGTTAATGCCCCGGGTGAGGAATCTAGTGCCACCAGGAGACAGGTAACCCCGGGGGAAACGCTGGCAAACTCTGTCCAAAATACCCTGGTGCACAGGGAGTTAATGCCCCGTGTGAAGAATCTAGTGCAACTGGGAGACAGGTAACACCGGGGGAGATGCTGGCAAAGTATGCTGGCAGAAGGGAGGCAGAGGCCGTAAGTGGACGAGCAAAATGGGGTGCAAACTGTAGGTGTGAAGCCAATAATATGAGGCGAAGACGTTGTGTCAGCACGGCAATGATTCTCTGGGCCACTAGATGTCGTCTGGATTCTGAGGTTGCTGAGTATGACACAGCAGACGCGGAGAAGTGAACGCGCCTGAAACAGCTGAGGCAAATTCCTGTCAGGCGCGCCGCTGAATTCTTGTGAGGCGCGCAGCCGCCCCAGGAAGTCCGCAGGCCCAGCAGTGTTCAAATGCGCTTTAGTCAGCTGAGGCGAAATTGTGTCAAGCAGGTGCTGAATTTCTTGCCAGATGCGCAGCTGCCCCAGGAATCCACAGGTCAAGCAGCGTTGGGCACTCCAGACAGCATAGGTGGAATTCCTGTCAGGCGCGCCGAGGCGTGTGGCGGCGTCAGATGGGAGGCAATGATGGTACAACTGACACAGCAGTAGGGAGGTGGCAGCCTGAGTAGACGGGCGTTAAACGGTGCTCTCAACGGGGTGTGAGCCACCCAAGCAGGCAGCCGGGAGCACGCAGGATGTGCCAATGCCATACTTACCCCCCAGAGGTGGAAGAAGAGTGGCGAAGTGCCGGCGTGGACACTTTATTCTTCAGGTAGTAACAGCATATCAGGTACGAGGCGAACAACGTAATAACCACAGCGTGTCGAGGCCCACTCAATTCTCAACTGACAGGCTTTCAGCTGGCGTTCTAGAACGCCAGCTGATACGTCATAACATCAGTGGCACACACGGGGTACGGGTGCCCAAGTGGTCGCAGCGGGGAGGGAAAGGGGGGGGGGGGAGAGGAGGAATACATTACAACAGTCGTTAGGGCAAGTTTTGTCAAAAGATGAATAGTTATTGGCTAGTTCCACTGATGATACGCTGAAAGAGCTTAAGGAGTATGTTGTTAAGGCATGGCCTTTGTAAAAACACTTATCCAAAGAACTTCAAGTGTTTTGGAAGGTCAGAGAGGACTTATTCTTGGAAAACAATGCCATTGTTAAAGGGTAATTTTTTGCTCCACCTGCAGGAATTAGAAACAAATTGATTCCCATTGCTCATTTAGGTCATATGGGTCAAACTAGTACCACTAAAAAAGTTAGGGATTTGTTCTAGTGGTCTTACATGGATGGTGATATCATTACATTTGTGGAAACGTGTCCTTAATGCTTAAAATCTGACAAGGTTGTGAAGACACAACAATCTTCTCAGGTACAAACGGCGTTCCCGGAGATACCTTGGTCTGAACTGGCTTTGATTTGCTGGGACCTTATGAAGGGATTGAACCAGGGAAAACTTATATTTTAGTATTAATTGACAATTTATTAAAGTGGGTGGAATGGAAACGGATTTCACAACCCAATACTGAAACAGTTATTGCTTTTCTTCAAGACACCTTCAGGAGAGGGGGTTTACCGGATACTATTGTTTCACATAATGGAACACAATTTTCATCTAGCAAAATGAATGATTATTTTAAAAGTGCAGGAATTTGACATATTAAAACTGGAAAAGGATAGTTAAGAGTGTCCGAATGGAGATTCCTCTCAAGGCAATATATGCCTCTTTATGGGATGTCTTCTCAGTTGTTGAGGGAAGTTGAGAGTTGGGGAAGCAATCAGTTCATGACGTTAAAGTTGTTTTCTTGGAAATTGCCATTTTTCTTTGCCTGGTGTCTTTTATGCGAGTTACTGATATTAGAGTTTTGGAGGTGACCGTTAGGAGTTTCCAGCCTGAGGGTGTGTGTTTTGAATTATGGAAGTGGACAAAGACAATGTGTAGGATAATTTTTTTATCCTAAAATGGAGGGGCATGACAATTTGTGTGTAGTGTGTTGTCTGAAAGAGTATGAGAGAAGAACAGCGGGATTGAGAGAGCAGGGATGTTCTCAATTGCTGATTTCTTTTAGGCAGCCTTTTAAATCTGTACCGGCACCTACTCTATCAAGGTGGGTAAAGGAAGTGATGAAAATAGCAGGTATTGATGTAAGTGTTTTTGGGACACACTCGACCAGAGGGGTGATGGCTAGTAAGACTCTTTTGGCAGGTACCAGTCTAAGTAGGATCATGAAGGCCGCAGACTGGTCTAGTGATTCAAAGTTTTTATTTTAAACCTGTGGAAAATGCTGTTCAAAGGGTAGAGGATGAGCTTTGAACATGTATAATATTGGCCTCCTGACCGTGACATTAAATGCAGATTTTCCACAGTTTTGATGGGAAGACAATCATGATCTCCTTATACTGTGCCCGACCCTGCTGATGTATTTGTTTGTATTCCAGGACAAAGTTAAGAAGACGTTCTTGGAGAAGATTTTGGAAATTTTCAAGGAAATGTGCAATTTTACTTCTGATGGGCTTTCAATTTCATTTGAGGCTGGACATTCGGTTACTTCACAGCAAAAAAGAAGGAAGATTGATGCGCGTTCAGTGATTGATTATGTGCATGTTGTAAGAGTTCTGGAGTGTTCTAATTCTACGTTCTTGTTTCTGCTGGGTATGAGGGAATAAAATAGATGATGCATAATATTAGCCTCCATGCCTTTACTAAAATCATGCTTTTCATCCTATTAAAACTGTGAAAAATCTGCATTTTACTAGTGAATCTATTAAAATTAAATATAATAACCATTATATAAATGTAAGAATTTCACCAGAAAGTATTGATGCATCAGATATGGACAAGGGGAAAAGAAACACTATGTTGCCAAACAGATTTAGGGATCTTGTTATGTACTGATTCTTTGTAGTTTTTGCTTTAATTTTCTATTTTTTAATTTTAAAAGGAAGGGAGGTATGTGGCTAGCTATAGCATGGGCTGTTTGTACATTCTGTATTTGGTAACATCCATGCTTACCTGTATGAACCTATCTAACAGTAATGTAATTATCATGTGTCCTATTACTTGAGCTTTGTTGTTTTTCATAGAACATTTCAAGTTCTGGAGTCTAGAGTTGTCAGATGGATCTTGCCGTTAAGGCACTTGGATGCTCCAATAAACAGCTTTTTCTTATTTATACAATTTACCAATGTATATGATACCTTGTCCCTATTGTAAATCAGCACATTTCAAATGAGTTTCTTTTTCTGCATTATGTTTTATATTTATCATTGCACATTAAACTACTAGATTATTTTCCTTGTTAATTAATGAACTCTTTCAAAGCAAATACACAAAGAAATAACATGAAGTATTTTACAACTGTCTAATAATGCTCAAATGGTCATTAAAGCAAAGGCAGACAATTGTTTCGGTTTAAATGAAAATTAATGATTTTAACAATGTCTTAATTGGGTTCTAGTGCCTTCCATTTCCAGAACAGGAAAAATTGCCTTTATTTTTTCATAAAAGGGACACATTTACGGAGTTGCCAGGTTAAATGCCCTGAAACGGATCTATTTAGTAATAGTGCTCTGTTGTTTTCGACTTCCAAGAGCAGAAATCTCAGAGCAATATATAGTGTAAAGAACGATTTCCCCTGTCAGTAAACACAAAAGAAAGACTATGGACATCTTCCTAAAAGTGACCAAAGTGGTCGCCATCTTTGTGAAGTGTTTCTACTGTTGGTATAATCGCTAAATACGAAGGAATGCAATATATTGTTTTAATATGAATAAACTTAAATAAAACAAAAAACTATGAACATTTGTAATCAAATCGCTCGTTTTGGAACACTGCTTCAAACGTAAAGACTGGAGAACGAATGATACGTTTTATTTCACGATAAAACAGAAGAGGACGTAATACGACGGTCAGAGCTGCCGACTTTAGAACTGCGAAAGCGGGTGGAATCACGGCGTCGTAAATCACTCTAATCTCCTTGTGCTTACAAATAAAATGAATATGTTCTTGTGTAATATACCTTCGGGTAGAGTTCGCGCTATATAAAACGGCAAACAAAATGATATGATGCTCTATACTATTGTTTTATTGCAATGAACAAAAGCTGTCTATCGTAAACACTATTACTCTACCCTTCTTTGTCAGCAACCCCACAGTAACAACACCTGGAAGACGTTAAACCGCTTTTGCAAACGATGTTTCACTTTCATGCTCTTTTCGTTTGCAGAATCCATGATATTTGCTTCACTTCGAATGTTTTACTGACTGCTGCTCATCTAACGACTAAACGGAAGCGCCGTTCTATTATGTCCGACGTGTCTGCAGGAGACACTCGAGTCTTTCTTATATGTCTAGTCAAATTGCCCCACGTGTGTAGAAGCATGCACTGTTCAGCTGGACATAGACGAAGGACTGGGTCAAGTCTGAAACATCTTTGCAGTGAAGCTGAGCACATAGTTTTCACCCACAGGTTGATATTTCCTTCTGCCCAGGTGCCCGTCCGGTAGAAATCTCTGTCACGACCATGGGAAAGGCTCCCAAGAAAAGAAAGCCGCTCCCGGCAGGCAGTAAAATGCCCAAAGGAATTAGTCAACAGCAGCCGGGCATAAGAAACAACCCTTTCGAGGTTAAAATCAACAAGCAAAAGTTCAACATCCTGGGCAGAAAGACCAAGCACGACGTAGGGCTACCAGGAGTGTCCAGATCCAAAGCCATCAAAAAGGTGAGAATATTTGGCAATGCGAGCTACTGATTGATTAAAGAAGTCCCATGGAATTCTCATTTCCGCTTATGATGTAAAATAACTTGTCAGTGGGGCTTCTGGTGGGAGGGTCGTAATGGAGACTAGAGCTACCTACTTGTTAACATTTGGGAACAGGGAAGAGGGAGATTTACAAAAAAAAATGGTGGGAATTATTTTCTACATTGACTTGAATTGACCTGGAAGAATTCCTAAGATGGGGAATAAATAGAGATCTCACCTTTTTGGGTCTCGCCTGACCCAGCGCACGCGCTGGTCTGGCGAGACTTTTTGTAAGGGCTACAGCTTGCAGTGCATGAACGCGCTTGAGTAGAGGCGCCATATGGCATTCCTCATGCTCATTAAGCGCATCGCTCGCCGCGCTTACTTTATCGCGATCACGTTCGCCGCGCGACGGCTGCGCGCGCGCACCACTCCCTTTATACCCTCCTTTGTTTTTTAGGTATCGCTGAGTCAGCACGCATGCGCTGCTCGGAGAGACTTTAGTAGGCGAGTTTTCAAAGTGCTGCTGGCTGGCGACAAGCTTGCGTTCACGCGAGCGTGAACCGCCAGCCTTCAGCAGCACTTTGAAAACTCACCTACTAAAGTCTCTCCGAGCAGCGCATGTGCGCTGACTCAGCGGGACCTAAAAATAGCAGGTCTTGTTTTTAGAACGGACACTCGTTTTTTGTACCCTGGGTTTTGTTTATTATGGCTTGAAAAGGTAATGTTTCAGGTTTTTTTTTTTTAAGGTGGCGTTTCAATAAATATGGGGCTGGATTTCGTTCTGAATGAAATTTCATACATACTTCAAAAGGCATTCCCGCTCCGATGGAGCACGCACACTGCAGTCACCCCTCCGTGTTTCCTGATCAATGCGTACTTAATAGTTCCCCCGGGGCCCAAGCAGGCATTCACTTCTGTGTTGCCTTTGTGAGAAACTCTCTCTCAAGCTGCACACCACCTTCACAACCAAAACAGAGAAACTATCTATCGTTGGGGTTACAGAGACCAACAACAGTTCACGCAGCTGAGCGATCTCTCGAGCTGCACAGCACCTTCACAGCTTTCCTACAGTCCCACAGCTCAGCCATGTCAAATGCAGCAGAGCTATTCCTCAGGTCACATATATATTTCTTTCAGAGTCAGCAATCCTACCCATATCTTTTAGAATCCATCCAAGATGTATTATCTTTGTCAACCTGTATGCTAATCTGGGAAACAGATACTAAATGCGGCAGTAATGTTTCACTATCACAACCTTATTGATTCGTCCTTTCTTTGCCCACTGGTGTTGCAGGATTAAAACACCCACAATAATAAATATCTCATCAGAGTAGTATTTGTCAGACATCAGCATGTTGCACCAAAACCACTATTACCAAGACATCCATTTACCAGAAGCACATGGGGTGCTAGCTAAACTTTCAATCTAGGTGCACAAGAATTTAAAAGGCATTAAAATGACTACTTTTAAACAATGTTGCAGTATAACACAAGGCATAAAAAAATAAGTGGTCGGTTCAAAATCAGTGCTATTTTAATGTCATTTACACCAACGACCTTTGTAAATCTACATAGCCAAGAGAAAATATAAACAAACAAAAAAAAATACTCCATACAAAAGAAAAATTTCAAACTGCCCCAATAGTAGCACTTCATACTGTCCCAAAGGACCAGACTGGACCGTGTGTGTCACAAATATTGGACCCCAGAACCCCATGGCTATTATCTAGGCTAGCTCAGTGGGCGTATGTGCCTACTGCCAAAATACTGTGTGCTGCTTGTGGGCCATAGGCCCGAACCCTTGTGAGGCAAATCAGCCTTTCATTATTCCGAAATTGATAACTTGACCGCACTATTTAGTTTGGAAATGGCGACATGTGTTGCAAGTACCTAGAAGTCTTACTGCATTATCAGTATACAGCATATCTAATTATAGGTGGGTAACAGTGAGGAACGGGGGAGTTTCTCACCGAAGATTTTAAGTGTCACTCACAACCTTGCGGTAAAAAGCATTCACTCATTTACAGTTCTCCATCTACAATTGTACGTTGTATATGGGTCCAAAGAGTACCACTGTTCAATAGTGGTATTTCAAGCAACAAGATAAACGTTTAGTACAGGGAGCAGGCACCATCTCTGGGGTTGAGAAGTGCTACTGGAGAGCAGTGGAAAGCAAGCGTTGTTTCTCATTCTTGTAACATAATTGCAGCAGTTTGCAAGCCTGTTCGAACAGCTAAGGGACCCAAACATGAGACATCAGTTTATTATAAGCAATTGTTATTTTAAGCTCTGGAATTGATATCAAAGACAATTGATGTAAAGTGTAAGTGAACTTCACAGGAAATGTAAACAGACATATCTCCCTACAGTTAAATATTGCAGCCGTCCCCACCCTGTGGTGTTTCCTTTTTTCCTATAAAATGTTAGCACTTTTTTTTTTTTTTACGTGCCAGCACTACAAACATCCCGCCCTTATAATTGCACTACACTCTGAGCTTGGAAGGGTTCTATTGATGTCATTCTTTCAATACTCTCATGCTCTTTCTAGGCACAGGCATTGTTTCTAAAGTGACTCTATTTAGGGTAGTTTTCTTATATAACCACGATTTCTCGTGTAAAAAGTCTTCCTTTCTATTGGCTAATATGTCTTTCAGTCCCTCCCTTTTCTTATTTCTTACCGCCCACAGAGCAGCGCCTAACTTCTGTTAACTTTCGCCCAGTGCGTTGAAGTGTTTGGTCTTAGAACCATTTTCTTCTATATTGCTTTTGTTTGTTGAACAGTCGATTTGTGGCAGCGCCTTTGGGACCTTATAAGTGTTTAGTTATCCAGGACAATATCCTTGGTGCAACATCATCAACTGTTGCATGGCTAAACCCTTATAAGTTCCCAAAGGCGAGACCTATTGACTATGCCAATGCTTGTTTTTCTTTTTCAACCAGCACTTGTACAAGTGCCAGCATGCTCGGTGTTGATGTTAGAAAAGCCAAGAGCTTGTGCTTGGGGTGACCCTGTTGCTTAACGCGCATTTGTGCAGTTTTTATCAATTTTTTTCCAGACATTTCCCTCAATAAGGCGTTTTCTGTTTTTAATATGCACGTTGTATTCCCGCATATGCACGTTGTATTCCCGCATTACTGCTAGGTTTCTGTTTGCTACGGGTGTGTTTGGGCATTTGCAATGCAAACACAAACTTGTTCTGAAGGTTCTTCCCCAGAATATTAATTTCAGACGACATTGAAGAGCCGCACATAAACACCGTCTCTCTCCTACTGTCTCTCGACTGGTCCATGCCGGGCTACGAACGGTCTATTTTAAGGCCCAACGCCGCAAACAACCTTAACTCTAGCCTCGTCCATCATGAATTAGTAATGGGGCTATTAAACTCCTCTCGCGCCTTCCCGTGGCCGACGTGTGTGCCCGGCGGCTTCCCTCGTCCCCCTGCAGTCACCTGTCTTCAATGCTCTGAAGACCTCCGATTTAAAACACTTCTATTGTTGATTTCTTTCCCAGTGACAGACTAGTCTTCCAATCTAGCATTTACCTCGTTGACTAACACATTCCTGAGTTATCAGTGCTTTGCACAAGGAAGTGCTTCTCTAAAATAGATTATTGTGGCCCTGTGGCACTTGTCTTTACCAATTTTATTGCACCTATTTATTTCTCTGAGGCACTTTGACCCTTCTTGCACATTCAGCTGCTGTGATCTCAAAGTCCTTCTGACAAACCTATATCAAGCAGCTGGTGACAAAACCCGTGCCATCACCTCAGCTTGTAAAATATGGTGACGTGCCCTTTTACATGAAGATGTATTTGGAATCAAACTGCAGCTGGTGGGAGTTTCATGCCACGTTCACCTGCTGTGCTTAGTGGGTAGATTATTTTTGGTTGGAGGGAGTTTTTCTAGAGATCAGATAGTTGGCACTTCAGCACAACACAGGGAACACAAGCATTGGCATAGCCAATAGGTCTCGCCTTTGGGGCCTTATAAGTGTTTAGCCATGCAACAGTTGTTGTTGCACCAAGGCTATTGTGCTGCATAACTAAATACTTAAAAACTCTCAAAAGCGAGACCTATTGGCTATGCCAATGCTTGTTTGTTTTGGTCTCACCTATTAGACCGCCCATACGCTATCTGTTGTGAGAGGTTTATTTAGCTTTCAGCGGTCTTAGAGCCCGCTACATATTCACTCTCATTTTGCTTGTTTCTTATTCTTTATTTATCGTGTGTAGACCTTCCCACCTCTTCTTGTACTTGTCCTTCCCTTGGAGCATAGACACATTGGAGTGTCCTTACAATGCTTGCTGTTTTAGGTGCTATTTTTCCTTTTTAGGTCTTGCCTGACCCAGCGCAAGCGCTCGCTTGGTGAGACTTTTAGTCTGTCTTTGATCGCGATCACTTTCGTGGGCCGCGCGGCCGTGTCACTTTCGCGGCTGCGCGGCCAATGCTTGTTGGTTCTAGAAATCTGGTCACCCTAGACTTGAGAATTCGCACAACTTCGGTTCTCTGGTTTTACGATGTTGCAGAGCATTGCATCGGCATTACAAATGTGGGACACTCCCAATTGCTCCGGCTGCCCTCCAGGTGCCGCCATTTCAGGCTCATGTAGCAAAAAAACATATTTATTAGGCTAACGTGTCACATTAACCTGAAAAGAGGCAATTCGTGAAAAAAAGAATGCAGCATGGCCCGTTGCTGCAGAGGGTCACATACAGCACGTATGCTTGCGGAAACATGGTGGCTTGCCTGCTTATCTTCTCTACTGTCAGGAGGAGAGGCAGAAAGCGGTGGCTCTCAGTCTGTGTGAGCTGAGGCAGAGGTGACTCACGCGAGCTGCCTTTTATCTCAGCCGCATAGTCCCAACAATCTGCTGTTCAGTCAGCGTCTGAATAAAATTATTACTGCTGCCTGAAAGCCACCGGAAAAAAATACCTCTTTACTACCCAGGCACACGGCAATGCTATTTAGGTGGGTATGGAGAACAATAAACTAATTATGTGGGGATCAATTTATTTTTTAGGGGTCTTCAATTTTACAGCATGTTGGCCAGTGTTTGAAATAAAAATATAGAAGTGCAGGCACTCAATATCCTTGAGTACCTGTTTGCCACTGAGAACTGCAGGTACTCTCCATTATGCGGCAGAATGCTGCACATTTTGTGTTAGTATGGCCTCATAACTTTGGCATTTTCACGCAGGTTAACACTTTCTGGGCAGCGCCGGACTGGCCTATAGGGCAATCAGGTGGTACCCCACGGGTTTGTCTGATAGGTCAGTGTGTCGGCCGATTTTCCGGCTGTTTGTGGGCTTATTTTATGGTCTTTTGGGACGGTTTTTATTGTTAATTTCCCTGATATAAACATTGCCTGCCCACGCTCAAATTGATGCTGACTTCCATACCCCAAACAACAATTATAAAGCTTGTCTTTACAAGTTCAAACTTGCCACAAAGTTGGAATTTTTTTTTTTTATAACTATCTGATTCACTACTGAGGGACACTTTTATTTTATTACACGTCCTAGTCCGATACTGTTTCTGTACAAAGGTTTCTCCTCATTAGTACCACTTTGAGACCAAATAGAGAAATAAGCAACAGAAATGTGACAAATCAAACTTTGCAAAGGGCCCTCTCCTGCGTGGCAACACGTGTTACCACGTTTTTAGTAACTTTTGACCTATTTGAGCTAGAAACAGGTTTTTTTTGCTGAAATTCGAAGATTATGCATCAGATTATGAATTATCTGGCAAATGTGGCAGACCTATAATTGTGTGGAAAAATGATGCAGCCAGAAATCACATAATTCTAGTCCCCTGATTATGAGCCTTGCCTCCTGAAGTAATTTGTATGTTTTCTGGATGTAAATAGTGATGCATTCACACGGGCGGGCGCACACCCAGGCGAGGGGTGAGGCGCGCATTGTGGGAGTGACTCAGTCACTCATTCACTGCGCTCATCGTTTCCAAGCTGTGCTGACCCTCAACCTGAGCCTAGATTTGTTAACCAGGGGTGTATGGGACGGATCGGCCCCGTTTCCAGACTCTGACAGGCCCCTTGTCAGCGTAGGGCTGCGGCACCCTTGGAAGGCACATTTACTATTCGAACTACAGTCCTTGAATATTAAGGGAAGTGCAACTTTGCACAAAATAGTTTAGGAGGCTTCTTTACTATTCTAACTCCTGTCCTAGAATATCTCGAGGTGAAGTTAGAAGTACTCAGAGTCTCTTAGAGAAAAGGTTGAAAACGAGTTATTTACATCAGCAAAGCAGGGCCCTACGTTCTGGTAGCATGTGTGCCGGAACCTCAATTCCTGTACAGCACCCCTCTGTATTTAGAAAGTTTATTGTTTGATAAAATATGTTTATTATACCAATGTTACTTAAAGGATTTTAGGTGCCCGGGCCTTACATACTAATCGGAGCCCCTCTTTGAACTACCTTTCAATTTTAATATCAATTTTCTGATAATTAAACTCTCATGATGCCAAGCAGTATTAAATATGGTGATGGCTGGAATAGTGAAATAGACATAGTTGAGGCAGAGAGAAAGTTCAATTTCCCAGGATCCTTTGGAAGGTGGGGGCCCTGGCAATTGCCCACTTTGCCCAGGCCTTAAAACGCCTCTTTCATATACAATAAAATCATATACAATTGAATATAAAAAACAATAATAAAATACCATTCAGAGCCTTTTCTGATCGTTCAGTAGTTGAAACTAAGCCTAAACATCATGGTGAATAATTAATAATGCAACTGCCACTCACCATCACTTAACATTTTTCAGACACATACTCTTATTAAAACAAGCATTGGCATAGCCAATAGGTCTCGCCTTTGGGACCTTATAAGTATTTAGTTATGCAGCACAATATCCTTCCTGCAACAACATTAACTGTTGCATGGCTAAACACTTATAAGGTACCAAAGGCGAGACCTATTGGCTATGCCAATGCTTGTTGTTTAAGTATCCTAGAGAGTGCTTGTGTTTCCCTGTGTGCGTCTCTTCCCCCTTACTGTTCTGCTCTCTCACCCATGTACTTCTCCCCGCCCCCGTGATGCGCTTGCCCTTGTGTGCGTCCACCTCCTGTATTGCTTTCTCACCAGTGTGCATACTATTTCCCCCAAGCGTCAAATGGTCTCTCATCCGTTTGCTTTTCTTCTGCTTTTCTCCCGTACCCTTCGTACTCCTTTGCTTGCCATTTTTAGGTCTCGCCTGATCCAGCGCATGCGCTGGTCTGGCGAGACATTTAGTGAGTTTAGTGAGTGTGGGCTTTAGAAATGCGACCACAAGCTTTTGCTTGTGGCCTAAAGCTTGCTGTTACGCGTGTGTGCATGCGCACAGCCGCCATCTGGCATCCTACCTCTTCCTCATTAAGCGCATTGCGGGCACCCTTAAATGCGTGTTTTTATTGCCTTTGTTTATGTGACGGAGATGCATCCTCTTGCACACTGCCCCAAACGGCCCCTTTATGCAATCCTGCTTCAGAGACAGGGAGACACCACAAATACTCAATACTGTTTCGGATGCACTGCCCTGTACAGGTTTTTTTTTCCTCATTCTCTCTCGTGACACTTATCACATTATACCAATATATTTTAATGTAGCATTGAGGCTGCATTAATGCACAAGCAGGTAATACCACTCTAGATGCACGGTATCGGCTCTGCACAGTCGTTTACAAAACCATAATCCAAGTGTAGAGACAGACTACTACTCCGGAGACTTCCTCTAAACGCAAAAATGCAGATTATCATTTCTGGGACACTGAACCCCGCTGCTCATTCACTTCAGTTCTGCTGCACCTCTCTCCACATGTCCCTGCTTTGCGTATCTGTGTCCCTCTGCACGGTTTCAGAATCTTGCACATTGATACAGTGTGCCAGCTGATATTTCAGATTAACGCACTAAGACCCAGAGGCGCCTTCATGACCGGGTGAGACATTTGTACGTTGGTGGTAAAGAGAGTTTTCCCGCCTTTGGTAGCGCGACCCTAGGGTGGTTTAAAATGTATAGCTTTAGGCTCTGAAAACTTTATACCGACTGAGCACCTCCAACACACATTCACACGCATCCAAGCATGCACACACGCATTCTAATGAGTCTGTGTGGACTGCATACGTGGGACCTCGGCGCCGCCGTCCCCATAATGATGTCTGCTTGGCTCAGTCAATAAATAGTTACTTACTCTATTAGTACCGGTTAGGCACCGTCAAACTTTATTATTGCTTGATGTGATACACACATCAAGCAATAGTAAAGTTTGAAGTTCGTACAAACTTATATTCTGTGAAATTAATGGTGCAATCGCGTATAACCCCGACTTTTGTGGAAAATATATTTAATGTGTGTTCGCCCACACACCTCACTCACTTTATGTGGTTTCCGGTTTCCTCTTTCAGGTTGCTTTTTTCTTTTTCGCCTCTTCCTTTCACTCCCACATTATTTTTCATTCTCAATTTTCTTTCTATTTCTCCCCGTTTCTTTTTGTCGGAACCCTGCTTGAAGAATTCACAGTTCACAAAATCTTTCAATCTAGCGCTCCGAAACCGCAGCTGGGTGCCTCTTCGGGTCAGAATGCCCTACGTAACGCCAGGCAAGTGTGCAGACCTCTCCCCTCAAGAATCCACTTCAGCTTGCATACTATCCCCCCAGTTCAAAATGACCCTGCTCACTCATCCCCCCTCTCCCTCTCTCCAGTTCACAGAGTGGGAGATTTTGGAAAAATAAGCATTGGCATAGCCAATAGGTCTCGCCTTTGGGAGCTTATATGTGTTTAGCCATGCAACAGTTGGTGTTACACCAAGGATATTGTGCTGCATAGCTAAATACTTATAAGGTCCCAAAAGCGAGACCTATTGGCTATGCCAATGCTTGTTCCTGTTTACTTCCCGTGCCCTCCGTTTTACCTCCAGACCCCTGTCTTTCTTCAGCCCCACCTGCCCCCACACCTCCTGGGTTGCTTCCAAACCCTCTGCCTATGTTGCTTCCCCCCTCCCCCCAAATTTCATGTATAGTTTTCCTTTTATTTGCCAATCCGAGTTAGTTCAGCAAATAAGAAGTGAAAGAAAAAAGCACCTGTCATTTGGCTGGGTTGCACTCGCCTATAAAATGAAGCAGTAGACTTTATTTTTTTTATTTTGTTTACTTAGCCATGCTGCACAGTATTGGAGATGCTGTAGAGCAGAGCTAAAATACATTGTAAAAGCCAATATGGCCCAAAGGGAAGATTTATTGGCTTTGTCAATGCTTATTTTAATCGAGGCCCTCACATCTTATTCAGGAATGTTGCTGGTGCGGGAAGGGATCCATTGCGAGCAGAATTGTGGCTGGTACTTACGGAAAAGGGTCCACAATTGGGGTTGGTACTTTGAGAAGCAATCCCTAGTTTGAGTGAGTATCAAGAGAGCTGTTGCTGGGTGGAAACTGCACCAAGGAGGTAGTGATCAAAGCTGGCGTTAATTTGAAGCTTGCAGGGCAAGAAATCTAAAAGGTGATCAGCTTTTGCTGGATAATAGAGGCATGAGGGAACAGTGCATTCCCTTGGCCTTTAGTGTTGCTCCAGGGTGCACTTTATTGAACAATTCTATTAGGTCTCTCATTAGCTATCTGTGGTTGAAGGCATATTGTCCACTGTACATATACAATGAGCTTTGGTGCTGTCCCTTGCTCATTAGTGGATGTCTTTGTTTTCTGTTTCAGTTCGATTCTTCTGATTTGATGGCTTTCCCCCATTATTGTGTTGGTCCACCTCTGGGGCATAGGGTATTTTCCATAATTTTAATTGGATGACTTGCACCCTTCCACTGCTGACATTGTGGGATTGGTTTTTCATTTGTTTTTTAACACTCCATTAGACGCAATTTGATTAAAATAGCTTCAGAGAGGCATGGCAAGCTGCTGGGAATATTTATCGCTAATGGCTTTGTCCATAGTTTACGATTATTTGCTTAGTCAAAGTGGCTTGATAGAAAGGGGGATGCTGTTTTTTCTTGACATACTTGTCAGCTAGGTTTTTGAAGGGTCAGGTAGTTGAGGAGGCTGTCAAAATCTGGCCTGCTGAACCAGAATTTAGTTCTTGCCAATTAACCAAGTTGGTAGATGTTCCAAGAGAGGCTTTACGATGAGCTTCCCTGTACAAACAGGTGATGCAATCGTATAGTACCTCCAAGGATCAATCAATCAATTTTGTTTTGTTTATTGGATTTTCAATACAAAAAATTAATATCCATTACATCCAGCTGAAAAAGCAACAATACATAGAGAAAACAAACAACAAAACATCTAACAAACCGGGCAGGTGGGTGCTAGTATGACAACAGTAGAATATATATATGCACCCTATCATAGCGGGTATCCGAGAGCAGGCAACATCAATCAAATCAAATCAGCTTTATTCGATTAAAAGTAATTAATCATAAAAGCAAGAGTGCACAATACATAAAACAATACACAAATTACATTAAAATTGATTCCTAAGTTTGTAAATAGACTTTAAAAATGCACTAACAGAGGCCATGATGTGGACTGACTCTAACATTTGCAGGGCTATAAACGCCCTATCAATCTATCAAAACAATTGTAATGTAGGGTTGAATCGTTAAGTGGGTGAGTATCAGCTGATGTGCCTGTACAGAGGTCTTCTTCAATTCTGTTACCAATCTACGGTCATTTAAATGGCCCATGCACAATTTTTTCAAGTCCCTTCTTGCAATTAAACATAAAGTGGTAGGATCATTAAAAAACTCCTGATGGTCTAGGTTCTGAAAAAAGGATTTAATGTATACTAGCCATCTGATCCTCAACAACCCTTCTAGCTTCATGAGGTCTAAAATAATAGAACGATTCAGAGACAAAATTTCCGAAGTCCAGATCCTATGCCATTCTAGTATCGGTTGTATTTTTATAGTATCCTCCAAGTAAACGATACCCAATTCTGCGTGGCATATATATGTTGATGTGGAGTCTGGTACGGCCAATAAAACTTTAGGAATTTGTTTTCCATGACCTGTAAAGAAGTAACATCAACAATCCCCCAGACACCAGCTCCATAAGTGGCAACAGACACATTTGGCATTGTAAAATTTTAGCAACTCAAACGGGGGCCTCCTACCCAGTTTCTTGCTAAAATTAGAAAGGGCAATCACAGTTCTAGCAAACAGGATCCTCCTAGCTTTCACTGCTTGTTGCCAACTAGAATTGTGTTCAAATAGTATGCCCAGATAAGAGAACGTTTTAGTGTATTCAATGGACTTATTGTATACAAACATATTCTTTGGCCTCTTGTTCTTACTATTACCACTAATCATAGCAAAAGTTTTGGAAACATTTATAGACAGACCTAGGTTTGACATGAAATTCGCAAAAGAAGACATTAGTCTTTGTAAAGCCAGAGGCGTGCGAGCCATTAACACGGCGTCATCGGCATATAACAATGCCGGAATAGATCTCGTTTCTATCTGAGGTAGGTCTCTACAATTTTGTACTAAATGTTTTTCCAGGCCATTAATGTATAAGGTAAAAAGGAAAGGAGCGAGAACACAGCCCTGTCTCACTCCTTTTCCTAACTTAAAATCAGTAGTACATTGGCCCCCTACCCCATAGCGTACCCTTGCCTTGGCCCCTGCATAAAGCTGTTTAAGGAAAGAAACTATTAAAGTGTCCACACCTAAATCTTCTAAACTTTTCCACAACTTAGTGTGGACAACACAGTCGAACGCTGATGATAAATCAACAAAAATTAAATATAAATTACCCCTTTTTGCCTCCGTGTACTTGTTGATTAAAAGATTTAAATTAAGACCCTGATCCACTGTCCCCATACACTTGCGAAATCCATATTGTGTATCACAAATTATTCCCAAATACTCTGCCCATTCTTGTAGCCTATTAAGTATGACTCTTCCAACAATTTTCACGGATGAGTCTAACAGGGAAATAGGGCGGTAACGGGCCGGGTTAGCTCTATCTCCTTTTTTAAAAATGGGGACTAAAATAGAAATTAACCAAGTTGGTGGGAAACCATACAAACTACATGCGTTAAAAAATAATGTTAAAAGCGGTCCCCACAACTCCATGTTATATTTAAAAAGATCTGCTGGAATACCGTCCGGCCCTGGCGCCTTACCCCCTTGACTAACTAATATAGCATCAGTTACTTCCTGAACTTCAAAAACTAAATACTCCTTTGATTCTAACCCCTGAAATGGCGGCTCGATTGCAGGTAGCCCTAATACTTCCGAGGCGACAGTTGGACAGTTATAGAGATTTGTATAAAGACTGATCCAGTCTTGTTCAGGGATTGCTATCTCTATACTGGCCCTGTCTATATCGACCAAGTACGGAGCGTTCACAGCCTTCCAAAAAGCTGAGGAGTCACGCAACACGGATGCATCATGCAATGCTGACCACATCTCCCTTTTTAACTCATTTTTCAGCACCAATTTGTACTCCCTCCTTGCTTTACTAATATCAATTTGATTTTTGTTTATGGCATGGAGCGCATATTTCAACTTTGAATATGCTTGGGTGCCCTGGTGATCGAACCATCCTGACTTCGTAGGTTTGCTTCTGTTAGTTTCAACAAAAAGGGCCTTCTTAATAGATGCTGCGATTACTACAAAGTTCTCCACGATATCTCTTTGATCGCCCTGGTCGTTTAGGCAATATACAATGTTAGCATAGCAATCTCTGACGATTTTACCCATAACTTCTTCTTGGTTCACACTCACCCAACTTAGTGCATATCCATTCTGCCTACTGAGTTTAATATTATCAACATTATTAATATTTCTATCCTTCTTTCTAATGCGTTGGCGTTGCACCATCAAACTTATGCTTAATGGGAAATGGTCACTTAAGACTAAATTGTGTGTGTGAAAATTCATCACCCTATAAGAATGTCTATTAGACAGCAAAATAAAATCTATTGTGGAGAAGACACCACGACCGTTAAAAGTTGGGCAGAAGGGTCTCATAGGAGTAGTTAGCATGTTACCGAAGCCCATGTCCTGTGTTAGTAGCATATCGTTAAAGAGATCCCCTTGTATTGTGTGAGCAAAATGCGGAAAGCCTTCTTCATCATTAACGTCCTGCATTAGGCCACAAATCCCTTTTCCTGTATATTGACATAGTGAACAATTAAAATCTCGTCCTCTCCCCCCCCCCCCCCCCCCCCAAATAACTACATCCTTGTCCATTGAGTCCTGAAGCCATACTAGTCTACCCATCAAAGACTTCAGGATACTTGCAAACTGTGACTGTGGGACATTATTATAAAAATTAACTATAATCAACATTAAAAGTGAATCACGGGTTAAGCACATAACTTGATAATAAGGACCATCAAAGAAATTACATTTATCATAATTCAACAAGTTTGAAATGTATATACAAAGACCCCCCTTCGCTCTACAACAGGGAGATGGAACTGCTGGGGTGTGAAAAGTTCTATATCCTTCCAGGTGAATAGCCTCTACTGCCCATGTTTCCTGAAAGCAAAGGATTTCGAAATTCCTTACGAAATCCAGCCATATATCATTTAACAACTTCGATTTCAAACCCACAATGTTCCAGTAAACAATTTGAAGTCCCTCAGACCTAGTTCTGGAATTATCACCCCCGCATATGGCTTCTAAAGTTATTGAGGGTATCAGTGGAGAAAAATTATTATGTGGGATGAGTATAGACCCCGAACTAGAAATCGGCGCAATATTAACACTGGCAGGTAAAAACTTCTGTAACTCATGAGGATTGTTGTTATTCGTAATTATCTCAGGAGGCATTATAGGGGTCGTGAATTCAAAACCCAAACTGCCAGTTGTGTTAGACGAACAAGGCATGATAACAGCCTTACTGGTTCTTTTACCCCCGGCCTCATTATGGGTACGATTTAGGGTAGAATTTTTCGTAGGGTCCGCCAAGTGGGTTACTTTATTGTTATCATGTGACATCACCCCAGTGTGTCTTGGATCAAGTTACCCCCTATTCTATCCATTCTACTAAGTCAATCTACTTCCTCTAGAGAAGGTAGGAGCTCATAGCGGTTGTGTGTTTGTACAGAATACCTACAACCATGTTCCTTAATTAGGGCCCTTGTTTCCAACACACTAGGTTTCTAAAAGAAGCCCAAAGGAACCACACTGATGTTACCCGAAGCCATGGGGTGATGTTCCATTTAACTCAATATCCAGTGTACTAATTGCGGGATTTTAAAGTTCAAGATCACGCAATCACCTGGTATTTCTTTTATGTCTCTCCCCACCCAGCTTACCCTTCTTGCCATTTTAAACTCCGCAAACAGTCTGTCCGTTTCACCTACCCTAGTCCCCAGCCAGGCTAATGACTTATTTCTCAGCACATACCACAGTTCATAAACATCATTTCTCAGTCTTGGAACATTAGTTAAAATCACTGTGTATGGGGTAGCGGCAGGTGGTAAGTCCAATGGAGGGGCGGTTAGTTCATACTCTGAGTTTACGGCCGGATCTACACTACATCGATTAATACCTTCTATATGGTTACTCGTCACGGTTTGCCTACAGTGTAATCGATTTATGTTACTATCCTGAGGGGCTGGAGCGTGACCACCGGTATGCCCAAGGTTCACCTGTGTACTCCCTAGGTTTGATATGGGCTTTGACTGGTCCTTATTAGTCCTGGGTTTAATGGCACCGGGATTTAATGTTGGTGCTTCAATGATTTTTAAAGATTTGGAATGGTTAGATAGTGACTCTTCAATCGCTCCAAGTCTGGTTATAATATTACTTAAAGAGTCTCTGAAAAATGTATCCATAGCCTCGATTTTACATTTTATTGCCGCACGTTGTTCTGTGTAAGTACTTGTAGGGGAGTTGACTCAGTTCCCCGAGTTGCTTTTTTAGATTTTGGGGGAGGCTTATTAGTGCCCTTTTTTACTACCTTCTGCGGGGCCACCTTAGTCCTTACAGTGGTTTCTGCTGCTATATCTAGGTCAGAAGTCGGATTTTTCGTGCGTTTAGTAGGTGGTTGAAACTCTACATCCTGATCGGTAAAGGAGACATGATCTGAAATATTCAAAACACACCCATTACTTTCTACATTTAAATCATATAATATTTGTTTATTCGTATTCGGGAGTAAGTCCCCAGAACCGGCTGTACCAGCCGTGTTATCACGGGAGATGGCTTCTTCCACTGACACAATTTGCTCCTCCAAGGCTCCAATTGCTCCCGTTAAATAATTTAAAATAGAGGCACATGGTCCCTCCCCCGATTTGGGCTGCTTCTTAGGCTGTGAGCTTGAGGCTTTTCTTTTCACCCTTTTTCATATAACAGCACGATGACCTAGAGGCAGCAGATCTGCAATGCAAAACAATACCACTTGGGGGGGACTCAGTGCCTAGATGTTAACTTTTCGTTTTAAAAATAAGGTAGTAAAACCAGTGTCACAGACAGTAGGCAATAGTCATTAGACGGACCAGTATAAATACAGAAACTATTCACGTCCGATATAATGTCTGATACGTTGGCGTGATAAATGACACTACTTTGTCTAGCGAAGTCCGAACATGTGGAACCAAAGTGCCAAAGTCTGTGGCCCAGCCCAGTCTACTCCTGGCTATGACAGGTTAAGACGGGCCCGTCTTGGCCCGGGCCGAGCCCGCGCGCGTCCCGCACTGCGGGACCTCCTCTCTGCTGGTAAGGGCTACGCCAGGGGCCGTAGTAAGAGTGCAAGGTGCAATTCAAAGTGCCCAGGGGCTGTGCAAATGACGCTGTATTCCTCGGACTCACCAGAGGGCAACATCAATCAGTTGTCCAGCGCCAAAAATGATCCACCAATATCATCTGGGGACAGGGATCCGTAGCCACCCCCCATATGCCATAGGCATGTGGCCACCATCACCCCTCCACCAATTATCTCATTCAAAAGCAAGACTCGTACATTTCACTCGTAGACTGACCCTACGCCCCATAACGATGTTACTTGAGGGCTGGTGATCTGATCTCAGCATAAACAGAAGGGTGTCGTGCTGGAGAGGAAGGGAAAGCAGATGTTGACAGCACCGCGTCTTTCATCCTCCTGTCACTGTCCAAACCGGGGCAAGCAGCTAGTATTGCATCCCACGCAGATAGTTAGGGAACTATCCGCAGCCCGCTAGCCCCCACCCTTCTCAATGCCTTTCTCTTGTATGCCGCTCACCTACTCAGTTCTCTACCCCAGCAACCCAGCTCGGGGCCAGAGCTCGACTTCCAACTCAACGTCAGTTGCCTCCTGGCCACTAGGAACCACCATAGGTATGTACCCAGGAACCCCACACAGGTGTGTGCAGAGTGGAAACACAGTCCACATGCTCAATAGAAGTCAACGGGAAAGTTGCAGTTTTGGAGAAGAAGGACCCTTCCCAGTGGACCCAGAAGAAACCCAGTGGAAGACAGAAGGTTGGAGAGTCAGCCCACCCATGGATACCCCAGGAACCAGGATACCTACACCAGGGAAGCTGGATGCATAGGTGCAAAGTGACATCAGAAACCACCGTAGACCACAATGAAGGACTTCAGGAAAGATGCAGCTGGAGAAGACTGTACGAGAGTCTAGTGGAATCCAAGGGTGGATTATTGAAGTGAAGAACCTGTAAGCAGAGGGGACAGAGTCTGTGCCACTCCAAGGTGACCAGAAGGCACGGAAGAGCAATGCCCACCAATGTCGGATGGTTCAGAAGTGTTAACAGTGACCTTGTTGATGCACCTGTGAGGACCAGGTGATGCTGAGGAAGACCACGAGCTGTGCACAAGCTATCACAAGTCAGAAGTCAAGAACCAGGGGTCGGTGTTCCGCGAGAGCACCAACAAGCCATGGCAGCTGCAACAGGCGTGGAAAGAAAAGACGGAGCAACATTTGCAAGGGACAAGGGACTCGTCACAAGCAGGGGAGTCAGTGCAGGCCCGAGCAAGCAGGGGAGCCCACTGGAGCAGAAGAAGACCCTCGAGGACCTACAGACCAAAGCCACAGGAATCTCAAGAGATCCATGAGCAGCTCATCAAGAAGGAAGGCCCATGGTGCAGAGAACGCTGTACTTGGCAGCAAGAGATGCTTGGAGGCTGGAGCTTCTTGTAGCCTGAAGATCTCTTGAGTACAGAGCTAACAAGCCTTCACAACGACAAGTCAACGCGATGCACAGGGATTCGGTCCCAGTGGTTCCAATGTGGGATACTGGCCTCAAAATTGCAGAGAGGACAGGACAGATCTCAAGGGAGTTGCAAAACTACCACCTGTGTTGCTGAGTCTTTCAAAGTCCATGGAACGTCAGGAGCAGCAGACTGGTCAGCTTTGTTGCAGTGCTTGCAGATGCAGGGTAGTGACTCCTTCACTCCAAGGGAGATTACTTTGGGTGTTCTTGATACCCACAGGTCTGTTGAAGATCTTAGAAGAAGCACAGAAACAGACGATGAAGAAGACTTGCAGAGCAGCGAGACCAGGAGCAGCAGGAGTCTTCCTTGATGCAGTCTTGGTTGCTGGCCGAAGAGTGACGTGGTTTCAGGCTTGAGTCGTATCCTCGATGAATCTGAGGACCCACACACAGGTACGCCCTTTTATACCCTAAGAGATGGGTTAGGACGACTCAGGTCCCTCCCAGAGGAGGGCTGGACAGAGGGGAGGATACTCCCATGTCCTTTGTCCAGTTTCGCGCCAGAGCGGGAGGCAAGGGATCCCTGAACTGATTCTAACTAGAGTATGCAAGAAGGGCACCAAATGTGCCCTTCAAAACAGTCAGGTGGCGCGAGCATGCACCCCAACCCCATACACTAAGTCCTGTCTGGGAGGTGGTCACACCTCCCTGTGACAGGAAACCTATTGTTCTATCTTCCCCTGCTCAAGATCAGCTCAGCAGCAGGAGGGCAGAATTGTGTCTAGTGTCTGCAGCAGCACTAATTTGCTGTCAGACCCTGGAAGGCTGTTGCCGGGAGTACTGGGGACGTCCTGGTGGAGCCCTCCAGTGCATGGAAGCATACCTCCAACACTGGTAACGGTGTTGGGATATGATTCCAATATGTTTGATACCAAGGTTCGGCACAGTCACTATATAGTACATCTCTTATTGACTGATGTCCACTACATGCATTAAAATGGATTATGGCACTTAGAAAGCCTGGAGAATCGACTGCGGGGTTTGGAGGGGTGGCCTGCTCATGCAGGGCCACCCTCACACTTATAACCCACCACCCTGCCTTCAGGATTGAAATGCCTTCATTAGGGGAGACTGATTTTAAGTGTAGTGACCTCCGATATAAGGAAACCTTTATCTGTTTTAAGTGGTGCAAGCACCAGCATACACAGGCTGCAACGGGATGCCCATAGGCACAGTTTGAGTGCTCTCTCATGGGTGACATAATACATGCTGCAGCCCATGGGAGACCACTGGTGTACCTATGCCTTGGGTACCTTAGTACCATATACTATTGACTTACAAGGGTATGCCAGTAGCCAATCGTGGAGGTACCAAAGTACTCACAGTGTCAAATTTAGAAAGGAAATAATAATAAAAAAGGAAGAGGTGTGGCGCCGTGGCCAGGGCGACTGACTCCGGAATCTGGGGATAACGGTTCGATCCCCGGCGCCGGCGGCAGATTAGCCCAGCACCATGTGACTCTGGGCAATACCTTGTTTAATCTCCCGGACGGCCCCCAGCGCCTAGAGACCCTTACGGGTGATTGTTCGCGCTTTACAAATGTGGATTATTATTATTATTATTATTATTCCCCCTCCCCTTTGACTCTTCCCCCTCCCCTTTGACTCTTCCCCCTCCCCTTTACTCATCCTAATCCCCCTCCTACTGCTATGAACTAAAAAAACACTTTTTAAAGCCTTCCCTCTTCTATACCTTCACTATTCCATTCACTCCAAATAACAGACGACCATGTCCACCACTCAAATTAATTTCATATTTCCCTAGACTAATTTACCAATAATCCTCTTTTGGGTCCAGAGTAGGGTGATATTCTCTGAAAAGCGCTTCAAACACCTCATCAGGGGTAGCAAGCGCTCTTTGAAAGCAAACCTTTCCCTCTTCTATCCCTCCACTATCCTTTTCAATCCAAATAACAGACTAACATATCGACCTCTCAAATTAATTTCACTTTACTAATTCACCACTAATCCTTTTGGGATCCAGAGTAGCATGCCACTCGCCGAAAAGCACTTTGATGCCTTGTCAGGAGTTGTAAGTGCTATGGTGCATATAAATGCAATTACAATAAAATACAATATATTCATAATATTTTAGCTCCTATTTTTATTAAATCGAAATCAGCGTAATCAAAAGCAACCTGGAGTTTTGAGAATGGTAAAATTGTGTAATTGGCCATTGCCACCTGTTTTAAGTTTAAATTTAATGAATGACCTATCCGAGCCTATTGCATTTGCCAACTAAATAGAAGCATCTCTAGATACGTTTGGTGTGGAGAAGTATTGTGTTGCTTTATATCGATTACTCAGATTAATCAAATGGTACTCAATATGTAGTTTTCTTTGGCAATTCAGAGGAATTAAGAGGCTTGACCTATTTTATTGGTTGGACAGGAGGATCGCTAGCTGCCTAAAGGCGGTAGGGCTGGATCTACACTTCGGAGTGCACTTCCCACTCTGACAGCAGTTTCCCTCCGCTCGTTGAAAGTGAAGTGTGTTGTGTATAGAAGCATGTTAACGGGGGACAGCAGACACAAAACGCAACATTTCACAGTATCGCATATACCAGTACATTTGTGCAGGTGAGTTTGTGAAAGTTGGGAGTAAAACAGGCGACTCTCTGCAGTGGCACTACATTTGTTCGTCAGATTGCACTTTCCACTGGAGCAGCCTTTTCCCCTAACTCGGTCAAGGTTCAATGTCTAGTATACAGAAGCAGGAGGCAACAGCAGCATAAAACTGTCTTATAAATTAAGTGGGATCCCACTAGGAGGTGCTTTTTTGGGAGAAAATGTCAATTGCCAGGCCTTAACGGCAGAAAAGAAAGCGTGTAATATTCAGTAACTTGGTAAGTGTTCACTGCTTGCAATAAAACCACTTTTCAGTAGTGGTGGCACGCAAAGGTATACAATTGTCATGAACCTGGAAGATGTTTAAGAAATCTAAGGTAAAGCCTAGAATATATGGTTCTGATGGCAACTTGCTGCTGGCACATTTTTTTAAAACTTCTTTTCATTTTCTGTCAGCCAGGTTTCGCTCACACTGCCTCACTTTTTTGTCTTTCGAGTATTGTTTCAACATTAGCCTGTAGTATCTTTACTGTGTAGTTTGTTTACTTCAGAAAATGTTATTATACCTAGTATTAAACTTTTAGTTCCCCATGCCACTTCCAGTGGTTGTGACGAGCACCATAATGATATATTTTTGTTTTTTAATCTCATACCTCTGTTTGCTAACATTACCTTGATTGGTACACCTCGTACAGTATTTTAGTGTGTTTTTAATCGATGTTCGCAAAACTTTATACCTGGTGTCGAGGTTCCATATATTGGGCTTGCATATGTGGTAGGTTGTTACCCTAATAATTTGTGGTTTAGGGCAGTCTGCTGGGGCTGAGAGGGCATGTGATTTGCCTATAGCAGCTTTATTGAGGCGCCACCCTAAATTTTGCAGGTTGTTTCCCTCAAGTTTATTTTAAATTGGTCATTGCAGGTCAATGCAATTAAGAGTGCAACAATTGAATTCTTTATGGATTGAGGTGTCAACCATAACTTCTGGTCCTTGTTAATATGAATGTGTATTATATATTAAGAGATCAATTGTGACGCCATCTGTCATATTTTTAAAATGACAAACCATTTAAATAGCATTTCCACATCAAATCAATTTTGTCCCTCCTCCACCACCAATATCCATACCCAAGATGTGAATTTTTACACATTACTGCAGAATCCATGACTGGAGCCCACTGTTTTACCAGAGATTAAATAGCAGTGTATCCTTTTGAAGTAAAGAACTATCATCCTTACTGCAGTCTTTCAGGGGTGACTGCATTAAAAGCGGCGCGAAAAATGTTTTAATGAAGGCCCAAATTGCACTGAGCGGGGGAGCTTGGCCCTGTGCAGGGTCTTTGGGGGAATTTCACCTCTCCATAGTGAGAATCGAACTATACACTTTATTTATCACCCCCCGCCCCCATCTCTTCACCAGAGACCAGCCATATTGGTTTCTTGTGATGCACGCCACTGAAAGAAAACAAACGCTGACAAAGCCAATTGCTTCATAACTCACAGAACAGGTGAACATGTGCAGCAGCAGTAGTGCAAGCTACTCACACACTCAAACACGTTCACCTTGCCTCCCCTTTACCTCCCAAACAGCAATGCAAGCTTCCCTAAAAATGCATAAGGTACTGCAGGAGCAATGCAAGCGTCTCTTGCAAAAATTGAAACGGGTAGGCAAAGTCAATGCAGATTCAATCAGACCAACAAGACTAATAGCTAAATAGCAATAGAGATATAAGGCAATAAGATGAGCAGGCCCTGCGCTAGCTGCCACAACAAATGCCATTTGCCCTATCTGGTTTATAAATGTAGACAATAGTAACAATATTTGTTGGGTGCATAGAATAATCCAAAGTACATCAGTAAGGTTCACTCCTTTTATTTGAAATATAGACCTCGTATGTAGAAACTATATATTCTTGTCATTAAATTATACCTCTACATCATTTATTCATGTTAACAGTGAAAAACATTTTTTGAAGGCAATGAAATATATTACAGCCACTTTGCCCAAAACACTTTCAGACAAAATATAAATCACAGTTATCTTGGCCATTTCTTGAGGTTAATTAAAGTCCTAATAAAAATGAACATTGGAATGGTGGAAACGCAATAGGCATGCCTCTCTTCTGGAAATCACTGAATATAATCTATTGGTGGTTCAACTCACCTAGTTACGTTTGTCTAATCAGTATAGAGGCGGAACTAGGTACTGTCTTCTCAAATAATATCAGATATTGTCACACGAGCAGGCATCAGTCAAATAGCTAAATAGGGTGCTGGAGAAAGATTAAAACTAACATTGGTTTAGAAATAGCGCGCTTAAAACAGTGGGTATGGGCCGAAGTCTGGGATTGAGGACCTATGGCATGTTTTGCTGATTGGTATATTTGAGGCCAGTGGTGCTACAAGAGCGAGCCATTATCTTTTATTTTTTACTTATTCTTTGTAATGAAACTTTTTAAATGTATTTTTTGCACATAACCAAAAGGGAACGGAAATGAATTACCATACCCCTCAGGACTGGTGTATGGCTTACATATGTGTAGGTAAAGTACAAACTATATTACTTCAGTATCCTGTCCATCAATTAATGGGGAGCCATTTGATATCTAGGTAGCACCAGCACTGGTGGCAATGTGTTAACAATTCTCTGCCAGTAGGTTACTATTATGGGGCATAACTATATCACATTGAACAAATCCCCTCTTTCTTTGCAACATCTTGTACAGGTTGGAGACTGTGCTGTTCCCATTTTCCAGAGTCGACTGGGGGTTAAGTACACCTTGTGTATGTCCTTAAGTTGAACAATTCTATGCTTTGCTGATCTTGCCAGTTCATGTGCAAGCAACACACATACAGTCTGCCTCCCACTGGGCTTTCATGGTTGACAAGTTGATTGGTGAATTGGAAATAAGAGACAGTATGTTTTGCAGCCAACAGCCATATTGATTATTTCCATGGTCATATATGCCTCCTGGGGGCTGTCCTGCAACAGTGGGAATTGCTGCGAATGATGTGCTTCAAGGGCATGCCATAGTAGGAGGTGGGTATAAAACTGACTTATGAATCTCCAGTTCCATTTGTAGAGTGGTAAAGTGCTTTATACCACATTTCTCTCGCACATTGCCCAATTGGTTGATTCCATTGAGGTCCCAAGATCAAAAACCCCCTCAAGTCGCATAGTGTGAGTCAGGCAAGTCCAGTGCCAAAGTAGTGTTTGTTATGTAGGTTTATCCTCCCATCTTATTTATCGCAGGGCCTTCTGTTAGTACTCCAACACTATTTTAATATTTTGGAGGAGTGTCTTTGTTTCTTCTTTATGGTTCCTGGATCCCAGTGTGCTCGTCCAAGAAAGGTTGCTTTGCATTGAATGCTGTTTCTCCCCTAACTCCCTAAAGTCTCTTGTGTAGCACAACTAGTTTGGGTGCTCAATAATACAGCCCACCTCTAAAATACAGAATAAGTACAATTGTCAGCCTAAGGGGTGTGTTTGCCTACAGAAAGCTGATCACGTTGGGTCTCCGTTGATTAAAAAATCGTGTGTATAATTAGGAACGCCATGATTGCATGTCCTCAGCATAGGCCTGCTGCATTTTTTCCTGTCAAATGCAAATCCCCTTTAATATTCCTGGACTGAGAAACTTGGATTTGGAGATGGGTTTGAATGTCAGTTTGTTTATTAATATAACTGATGTGTAGGTCGCAGTGGAGCGACAATTCTATCAATTCGATGCAAGAAATTCTTCAAGTAAACCTCTGTGAAACACTGGTTTCCTTCACAAATCTTTTGAAATGTCGGCCATTGGAGAATATAACAAAGACACTTGTTTTTATTACAGGTTTGTAAAGAATTGTTGACTGTAGTGGCACTGTTCAGAGTAGTCGGCACAGGTGGTGGTGTAGGATATACGTGATCTAGGTGATATAGAGTTTAGGTTGTAGTTGGTGCAAGTGTAGATTCTAGATGTTGTAGCTAGTGGCTTGAGGGGATTTACAGAACATCAGGGAAGACCCACTGCTACCTAAGTCTTACTGGGGACACAAGCAATCTACATCTGTCTGGGTGTCAATGGTGGTGGTGGTGGTAATGTACTGTAGGGTATAAGCTCTAGGGTCTAATGCAGGGTGTTGGAGTTGTATAAAGTTTCAGTGTTGGTTTAGGTGGTAGTTTGAGATGTTGACCTAGGTGTCGGCTCTAGTTGGGTGTATAGTTGAAGTTGATAGTGTGAATTTTAAAGGTGGATGTGGCTACGTGGCAGAGTCGTGGCTGTTCATTGTACATGATATATGGTATATAATGTGGTATGTTTAGGTAAAAGCGAGGAAGTGTAGGTACTGTGAGCGGAGTGCTGTTGGTAGTGTGTGGAATGTAGCAGGTGGTGGTATAGGAAATAGACCGTGCTGTGGTTTAGTGACCTCTAGTTCAGGATGCAGTAGCATACTGTAAAAGGGCAAATTATTATTTGGGTACGGATGGTGGTGAGTTTTAGGCAGTATGGTGTAGATAGTGGTGTGTTTGGCATTGGCAATGTTGCCACCTGGTCCAATAAGGTGGTGATGAAGGACTTGGTGTAAAAATGAGGCAGCGGGGTAGTGTGCGCGATCACTCAGCCTTGCCCTAAGACTTCCCAAACATCAGGTAATCGCATGTGGCCAGCTTCTTTTTTCCTAAAGAAGCATCAGTGTGCCATCCTTAAGCCCGTATTTGCTGATCATGATGCAGAGGAAAGTCGGGCTTTTTTTTTTAATAGAAAATGTCTGACTGTCTTCAGTTATGGAAAAAGGAAAACAGATTGCTAATGATTAGTAAAACGTTGTGTTGTCCATCCTATGTTTTACCTATGTATAGGTATGGACGATAACTCAATGAAAAAATATCAGCTAAATGTTCTATTCCTCAAGCCACTCTGGCAAAGATGAACCCACGTTGAAAGACGGGTCAGTTCTTCTGCTGAAGAAAACAAAAAAGTGAATGATGGGATGCTTGAATTAATGGTACTTTTCTCGGGCCGCCTTCCATTCCATTGTGTTATTATTTTTCTTTTTTGCCCAACAGGCCATCACAGATTGGAGGCAGCTACATGCAACCGCCATAACAGATAGGAGGCAGCTATATGCAACCGTCCAAACCGTCAGGCCTTTTCCCCTTCGAACTTCAACATAAGCAACCCCAACCTGGTTTGGGTACAGTTAATCCTTGCCAGTGAGGAACAGCTTGATCCCTGTGGCACAGTGAGCATGGGACACCTTCTGGGCACACCCTTCCAATTTAGGACATCACAATGATGAAAACAAAAAAGTGATTGATGGAATTCTTGATTTAATCTCAGCCTCTGTTAATTAATCGGGCCAGTGTTTACCTTATTTTTTTCTTAAACATTGTCCTACAGGTCAATTCCTCGTAAAAGCTCGTCAAGAAACTAATTTAATCTAGATCATGTCACTCCAGTGTACAGACAGTGATAAGTGGGTTAGACGTCACTGTTAGCTGCTATTTATGCTAAGAGTCACATAACATTAAATCTGAATGGAACCCCTCTTTGAGCCCACTGCCCTATTTATTTGCATTATCTCAAATTCTCCGAAATACAAATTGGTTGCTGACTGGCTTTATTATTTATCACTTGTTCTGTACATCTTTTTCTTTCACATAAGGCAGAATGGTAGAAAAGGGTATGGATTCCATGAACATTGCAGGAACAGTGGAAGCCTGAATGTAATTGTTTTGCCTCAAAAGTGATGCATTCTTTTCCACTTGTAATTTGGTTTTCCACCAGGCTTTCAAAATCTTTCTGATTCATTCACATACATCACTCTGACTTCTCAGTACTGACTGTTGTTTTTCTGGAGGAGATGGAGTTTGCGTTTTTTGTGTGTTACAGTTGGAATATACATTTTTGCCCAAAAGGTAGGCAGCTAACTGTGGCATTGCTGCTGTCCTCTTGGTCCTTTGGATACCGCACCTTCATTCTTACCAGTGTAGTTATTCAGTCTTTGAGCTCCTCCAACCTTGCCTTCTTTGCTATGAAGCTGTGTTGCAACCACTTGTTACCTTGTGTTCTTACCCTTTGCACCAATTGTGGAAATTCCCACCCCCTGCAATCTTTCTTCCATTCCTGTGTTATATTCAGAAGGGCAAGTCTTTTCTGCTCAGTCTATAAGGCACCTAAATATGTCCTTAGAAATACCTATTGGCCTGTAGCAGCGCCCAGTCTTTTATATAGTTACATGTAGCCGCTAAGAACAGAAGCGCCCTGGAGGTAATTTGACTGTGACTGTTAGGTACTGCATAGAAGGTTGTTTAACATAGAACACAAAATAGTGTGTCTGCCAGTGGAAAACAGTGCAATATAGTCGCAACACCGACTCCTCAACCTATGTCCGAGCCCAGCTTAATGCCTATACCCATATTCTGCAAGCCCTGCTATCAACTTCGAGACAAATTAAAGCAGTCCTCCCATCATAGGCATCAGATACTGAATTAGGCTCCCCTGTAGACTCCAAATAAGTAACTAGACCTCATGCTGAAGGTAACTGCATTTGGGTGTCTAACTAGGAGAACCAAGGTGGCCCGTCTGCCACTGGACGTTTCCTGCATTGCAAACCTTTATTACCTGAAATGGCATGTATGTTTATTGAATGTTTACTGGTAGCAATGTGTCATTTTGAGAGTCTACATGGAACTCACAAAATCTAGTTTGGAGATTTGCAAATGCAAAGCAGCTTAGAAGTTTGATCCTATAGTATCTTATCGAACTCTGAAATAACTCTTTAATAAAGATGTTGTTTAGATTAATAATTTTCCTGCAAAGTATCTGACCACCTAATGCCTGACCGTTGGCCACCAGGCGTTTCCTATGTCCATCGTGTTGGGTCTTTTGAAATGAAAATATCAGCTGAAAGTATCTTGAAGAACATAATTGTAGTTCTGTGTTCGAGGCTCGTGTGCTGTAGATACACATGCTTTGCATACTCAGAAATGGCAAGGGAGAAAGAAGAGGCCTTCTCCCTCGAGGACTCCGATTCTGAATTGGAGATCGAACTCTAGTCCCAAGACGTTTTTGCTGGACAGGGTACCATGAGTACCAAAGCCCCTTTGCCCACCAAACCCACTTCAACAAAACAAAAGGCTTTTGGGTCACCACTGCCAACAGGCCATGGTCAGCACCAAGACTCTGATTCAAACGCCCCGCCTTCCGGCTCGGCACCGAAACAGCAAGTCAAGCCTTCTGGCTCGGGCCCAAGCAGAGATGATACTCCTCTGGTTCCGAAACATCTTGGATCGAAAGAGAATAAGCGAACAATTTGGCACCAAAACAAAAAGACACTCCCTTACAGTCACCGGAGCAGATTTTGGAGAAAATGAAGGAAAAGCTGGATCCTAAACAAAAGAAGATTCACATAATTCCTGATACTGGACACATAACAGCTAAACTAGTGATACCTTTAAAAAGAAAGGCAGACACTGAATACAGAATCCCTCTCAAAATGAACAAGCATTGGCAAAGCCAATAGGTCTCTCCTTTGTGAGTTATTGGCTTTGCCAAAGGTTTTTAGCCCAGGTGCACAACATCCGCAATGCTGTGCAGTGTGTTTAAAGTTTTTTTAAAAACACATTTTGTTGCTGTGTCAACAACGCATGCCCTTTCCTACAAAATGAGACTGGATTTTTTTTAATTTAGTTACAGAACCAAATTGGATCAGTAACTAAGATGAAAATAAAATGTGCAAACACAATTTTTTATATAAACCGGGCGAGGGCTGAAGCAACACAGATGAAGGTATGGGGCGACCGGTGGTTCAACAAATTACTGCCAAAGCAATACGGGGTCCTGAAAACAACAGGGGGCAGGGCTGGAAGGGACACAACAGCAACACAGGTAGTCTAATCAAGAAGGTACGAGTGCTTTCAGATTTTACAGGGGTATCCTAAACAGCTGGTTTTTTTTTTTTATATATAAATCTTTTTATTAAACAGACTCGACAACATGGCATAGCATCCGACAGTCAAAATAGGGGGCATCGCAAGGTTCCATACACATAGTAATACAGTAATCATACATTATGGAAATCACGGGGATAGGGAGACATCATCTTCATGTGTGTGAGGAGGGGTGCAGATGTTTCTACGATATATGTTCCAAGGGGACCATATCTTAGACCATTTACAGGGACAGCCTCGAGCCACGTACACAAACTTTTCTCTTTGCATGCACCAATCAAGATCCTTTTTCCAGTTCGTAATGGTAGGTGTGCGTGAGGCCCCCCAGAGCTGCGCAATGTTTCTTTTGGCTATCATACAGCCGAGTGTGACCCATTGTGTGGCATAGGGAGAGAGGTCTGTAGGTTCCCATATGTTTAGGAGGCATCTGGGTGCCTCTTGCTGGATCTCCGCCCCCAGCACCTCGCTCATAACTACGTGTGTTTCACGCCAGAATTCTTGGATTGGCCCGCAGTGCCATATAGTGTGCATGAAGGTGCTCTGGTGGGTACACCCCCTTTTACAGGATCCGTCCGTCTGACCCCCCATGTGTACCATTTGGGGACCCGTTATGTATGCTCTATGGAGGATTTTCAGCTGCACCAACCGGAGTCGCGCCGATATAGCGACCTCCCTGGGGGAGGAGACTGCAGTCCGCCAGCTTTCGTCATCTAGTTCAATACCATCTCCCATCCATTTCTCCCGGAGCAGCACTGAGGGGTCGCTCATGTTGTTGATAAGTTTTCTATAGGTTAAAGAGATAGCCCTGTCAGGGAGATACCCATCCAGCAGTCTATCCGCCAATGGCGAGCTAGCCGGTGGGGAGCCATCTCGAGGCAACACAGAGTGCAATGCATGGCGGACCTGGAAATATCTAAAAAGCTCAGAATCCGCCAATGCGTATTGTTTTTGGAGAGTGCTGAAAGGTTTACCTCGCCCCCCCGCCTCCCATAGGTCCCCAATAGTAGAGAGCCCGATCAGGTCCCATTTGTCGAAACCCTTGGAAGCACCCAGGTCCCCCAGTCGCTGGGAGTCCCACAGTGGGGTGGCAAGAGTTAATCTGTTATTCCAGCCCAGGGATTGGTTTGCGACATGCCATAGCTTTACTGTGTGGTTTGTGGGCCCAGTCAATGGATGCCTGCCAGGTTTGGAATAGAGCGCTCGGGTGTAGGCCCTGCCAGGCAGGATCCAACGGTCCATACGGAATCCTGGATCGTCAGGGCGACCGTAGGTGCTGTGATTTATAGCCGTGAGATGTGCAGCCCAATAGTATTTTTGTATGTCTGGCAGTCCAATGCCACCATCATACCAGCTGAGTGTAAGTTTTGGTAAGGCTATGCGTGGTCTCCCACCCCAAAGCAGGTCCCTCTGGAGCCCTTCTATCTCCCTAAAGTAGGAGCTGGGAACGGGATCGGCCGAGTTTTGCAATGCATAAAGGAAACTGGGTAGGGACATCATTTTAAAAAGGGCTGCCTTGCCCAGCAGGGAGATCGGGAGCAGTTTCCAGGTTGCGATATCGCTTCTGAGCCTCTGCAGGGGAGGAACCAGGTTGCGTGCATATCTGGTCGCAGGGTCAAGGGAAACAGCTGTATTTTTTTATTGGCCTAACAAGCTGGGCTAGAATTGTTGGGGATGACTCCCCGCCATCCTGAAGACTAAAATCTACACGACGGTAAGGTAAAACTATTTTAATCTTTTTTTCAAGTAGCAGAGTCCCAATTGTTTAGTGCAGGATTTTTTTTTATCACCACCACCACACTGAAAAAGTCAAAAGCATATATGTTTTTAGCATGTGTTTTTGATGAGGCACGCACAGCTCATTGCAAGGATTTTTTTTAAACAATGGACTGAAAGTGACAGCTTAATTTTACTGTGCGTCCTGCATTCATTTATGTTATATCTGACTCTGGGGCTGATCCTATCTTCTTACCTCTTGCCAGCGACTAGCCATATTTTTTGTAATTTAAGGCCCCTGAAACCATCCTCGTAGTGCTCCACATTACATGTTGAGGCCCTGGAGCGGTAACCTCTTGACCTCGGGAGGTTATGGGTCTAGTGTTTTTTTTATTCCTCTGATTCTGTAGTATCTGCCTACTTTTTTTGCAAAATTGGGTGGGCGGGGGGTGGGGAGGGAGAAGGCACGGACAACGGAAGGGGGTAAACAAGGCACGACAATGGGAGGGAGGGGTAAGCAAGGCACCAAAGCACGTCCTTCCTGCAGTAAGAGAAACTGAAGAAAGAAAATAGTGCTTACAGTCTAAATAACACGTACCGTGTAACAACCGAAGTAAAGAGGCCAGTCGCCATGGGAGGTGACAAATGAAGAGGAGGCGATACTATGGAGGGACTAACAAGCCTATTTACGAATCAGAAGCCAGCCTTTAGGACAGACAATGACACAAGCCGATGGCAAATATGGACGGAGAGTCGGCGGGGCTTCTATTCGCTGCTCCACCACAACAAATCTCGCAGCGCATGCTCGCTGGCTGTAGACTCGCCCTAAAAAGGACATAGCTACTAGCCCTATTCATATTCCCCAGACCCCACCCCCTTCTTCACGAAGACCCATTATATCAGATACAGATCCTTTACACATTGCATCATCCGGTTCTCCTAACACAAATCCCGATATAGAGGAGGATGATGACAATTATAATCAGCTACCACCAGATCCATGGGATGACTATAATATAGATCCACCGCAAGATACAGACGCTGATCTATATCCTGCAAAACCTTCCCCTCCTGATGATAATACATATCAGGAATTAATTGCTAGAGCAGCTAATTACAATGGAGTGCCTTTACATAAGGAGGCACTGGAAGGCGAGTTCCTATTTGAAACAAGACCCAGTTAGAGCACGTATACTAACACCTACAGTGGACAGAAAATATAAACCCCTCCCTCTAACCCAGTTTTCGTTAGAGGTCAGTTGCCTTTGGATTCCTCAGTGGTGTCGAATGCACATTCACAAACATCAGGGGAGGCTCCACCTCCGGATAAAGAATCCAAACTCATAGATGCACCAGGGAAAAGAGTAACTGCCCAGTCAGCCACCCATTGGTGTATAGCTAATACACAAGGAATAGAGATATGATGGGGCTCACTGGGATGAAATGGAAGAATTATTAAAATATCTCCCAGAAGAACACAAAAAGAGGGGGCAGGAAATAGTACAAGAAGGGAAAATTACTTCTAATTCCTCAATCAGGTTTGCATTAGATGTCGCAGATACTTCAGCTAGAGGAATGAACACTAGCATTATGCTTAGGAGACATGCATGGCTCAGAATTTCTAGTTTCAAACCTGAGGTGCAACAAAACAATTTTATTTTTTTTATATATCTTTTTATTAATTTTGCTCAAGTGACCATACAGTAATCACATGCGTTTGTACATGGGTAAAATTCTTAGCATTACAACAACTATTTGTAAGAGAGGTATGAGATTGTGTACCATCCATGTCTCCGAAGGCTTAAACTTGCAACAGGACATACATACAAAAAGCAACAGGACATATAGACAAAAAGTCCCAATTTATCGTTCACTCTCAAACAACCCGCACCCCCCACCCCCTCCCCCCAACATGGCTTAACTGATGCTTATCACTCCTCACCCAACATCACTCTATGCTGACACCATGGCGACCATATTTTCTCCCACATTTTGACACATCCCCTACTTTTATAGACTGTTTCTTCAGCATGTTGCAGCAAAACAATCCTAATGCGCCCTTTGATAAGGAACACCTCTGCGCCTTTTGATAAGGAACACCTCTTTGGGCCTTAAATAGACCCAGATAGATACAGAAGTAGCAAAGTCCATGGGAGCACTTCAATCTCCTTCTAACAGAGGTTCCTTTCATCGCTCCTTTTACAGAGGAGGGTCCAAAACTAACTTAACACCCCAGATGCAGCCGCATCTTTATACAAGACACAAACACTATCATCCCCCTCTAGAGGGTTATACAAGGGTGGATATAGAGGAAACAATTTTAAAGGCATAGCCAGAGGTACACCAACACGTACCTCTCAGTCTTCTAACAAACAGTGACTTGCTACCACTTCCCCCCGACAACTTGTCACTTGTCAGGGGAAGATTACAACAGTTTCTTCCCATTTGGCAATCGATAACAGACAGATGGGATTTGGATATTATCCAACATGGTTATTGCCTGGAGCTTACCAGCAATCCTCCCAATATTCCACCTCTTGTTCACAAACTCTCGCTACAACACCATCAGCTTCTCAAACAAGAAGTACAAGCTCTTTTAACAGAAGGGGCTATAGAACCATTTCCATTACAACATCAAGATTCAGGAGTTTACTCACTTTACTTCCTAATCCCCAAAAAGGAAGGGTCTCTACGACCAATATTAGATCTCAGACCGTTAAACCTATACATACTATCAGAACACTTCCATATGGTCACTCTTCAACAAGTGCTTCCACTTCTACAAAAAGGAGACTTTATGTCCACACTAGACCTAAAGGGGCGCATTCTTCCATAGTCCTATCCACTCAACACATGGCAAATATCTCAGATTTGTGATAGCGGGAAAGCACAATCAATTCAAAGTACTTCCATTCAGAGTAACCACTGCACCCGGAGTATTTACAAAATGTCTAGCAGTAGTAGCAGCTCGTCTCAGAAGACAACAAATTCATGTCTTCCCATATTTGGATGAATGGCTTATCGAAGCCAACACACAGAGAAAGTGTCTACAACACACTCAAGATACCTTAAACCTTCTCCATCAATTGGGATTTACAGTCAATGCACAAAAATCCCATCTTCAACCCTCACAAGAGCAAACATATCTGGGAGCAATGCGGAACACTCCCACAGCTCTAGCCTCGCCCAATCCAACTCGAATTCACAACTTTCAAACTTTGTTGCTACATTTTCAAAACAACCAATACCTAACAGTGAGGACTTTCATGCAACTATTGGGAATGATAGCATCATGCATTGCAATAGTGCATCACGCAAGATTACGTATGCATCCTCTACAGGAATGCATAGCCCGCCAGCGGAATCAATCACAGGGTCAATTAACAGATCTAGTGTTGGTAGTCAGCCGCACTCATCGCTTTCTGCAGTGGTGGAACACACAAAAGGGCGGCCTTTCATGACCTCATTCCACAAGTCATACTAACAGCAGACGCCTCGCTCACAGTTTGGGGTGCCCATCTCCATCATCTAATAATCTAAGGTTTATGGCACACCAAAATCAGAAGCCTCCACGTCAGATACTTGTAGCTTCTAGTAGGTCAGCTAGCTGTAAAAGCTTTTCAGCCTCATCTAGTAGCAAAAGTTGTCCTTGTCCGGATGGACAATATGACATCCATGTACTATATACAAAGACAGGGGGGGGGGGGACACTCTACAGTTGTCACGCCTCTCTCAGAACATTTGGCTTTGGGCAATACATCACAAAATTCATATTCTAGCAGAACACCTTCCAGGCATGCTCAACCAATTTGCCAACCTCCTCAGCAGGATGCAGCAACAAGTACACAAATAGGAAATTCATCCCCAGGTTCTCCTTCCATATTTCCAACAAGCATTTACAATGCAACGGTCTCGGCATTGTTAAAGTTAGAGCTATTGTCATTGCTCATGACATTATTTTTGTTAATGTTTTTGTTTTTAAAACATTTAAATAAACGGCATTGTTATGTACAATGTCAATAGCTTAATCTCTCTCAAATGCGAGACCTATTGCATTTGCACCCACATACAGAGCCACCTACACACACACTGATTAAGCTATTGACATTGTAAATAACAATGCCGTTTCTCTACATGTTTTAAAAACAAATACATAAACAAAAATAATGTCATGAGCAATGCCAACAGCTCTAACTTTAACAATACCGAGACCGTTGCATTGTAAATGCTTGTTTCTTAAAGCAGTAACTGTCCCTGAAATGGATATGGATTTCTTTAAAAAAATGTTTACCATCTGCAATGCAAATGCAAAGAGGGAGGTCTGCTGTCCCTTGCAGGCCACTATGCCCACATTTGCAGCCAATCACCGAGAGTCACGCATTACGACCTGTCTAATTAATAATATTCATTAGGCAAGTCCTTTTGAGTCTCTCTGCAAATATATAATTTGCAGTGCAGTCTATTAGTACATGGGTCAGATTGCAAATTACATTCCCATTTGGAAGGCAGTCCCATTGCAAACCGCACATCCCTCATTTGTGGCCGAGAACTGTGCATCAGGCCCAATAATGTTGCTACATTTATAACAAGCCATACATAGAGAGCACAAATAGGCCATATACAAAGGGCACGTGACAACTGACTCATGCATGGATGTGCCATATTTATAAAAATACACAGCACCCCTATGTTTTCCCCTAGCGCTAAAAAAGTTGCCTAGCACCAGCGCAGGCCCCATTGTACCATGGTGCAAGGGTGCTTTGTTTATGTGCAGGAAGGAACATCTTCCTGCACATAAACAATCTGTAACTGTGCTTTGCTTCTGTGGGTGCTGCATAATGCAGCATACGTAGAAAGATCAACAAAAAAAACGAGTTTCTCCTTGTTGCGCCATTCTAATGCCACCCTGTCTCTGATTTACCATTCGTTGTAAATCTGGGGCAGCGTCCAATAGCAATGGATGTAATCCATGCAGAAGCAACCCCCATTGCACGACCCTTTGGTTTAGAAAACTGCATGAAAGGCTACGATATTGACAAGGTATGGTTTAGCCACGTAAAGTGGCTAGCACCTTGCAAATATGGAGAAGGGCATTGCGCCATCGGAGCGCCCGAATAAGTTACTGTGGCGCCGTGGCGCAACCGCTTGTGAATATGCCACTTAATGCAGCTCTAGAAAAGGGAGTTAGTGGCATGCTTTCCAACCAGTCTGTAGTAACTTTAGTCCTAATACTGCTTGCCTTGAGCCCCATTGAGGAAACGCTCGTATTTCTTGCTATCATGCGCTGCAGTGTCAGTGGTGAAACGTGAGCGCCAGGCGGCAGCGTGCAGGAGCGCGCCCTAGGGGGATGGCATTCACTCGTGGGCTGGGGGGGGTGTGCCGGCTGGCACAAGGCCAGCCTCCCACGGCGTGCTGTGCAGGGAGGGCACTCTGCGCGTGAGGCTGAAGCACCGCTCCAGCCCCACCTCTGCCCGCCTGAGGTGGAAACGTCCGCTCCCTTCCCTCACTGCCGGGACTGCAGCAGAGCAGTGGGCACGAACGCGGGGCAGCCGGGAAGATGAGCCGTGCGCAGGTACGAGGGTTCCCTTCTAGCACCCCCGAAATCTTCTTACGTTACCGGCTTTAGTTCATAGTGTGGCTGCTGAAATTATCTGCCCCGTCAAAATGTTTGATTCTTAATTAGCCACGCACTCATCTACATGGGTTTTGTGCTAGTCGGCTTCTAGGTGCATTTCCATGTCCATTCCGAGGGGGTGTCAGGTTTCCATGTCACCTTTGTGAGGCTTAACAGTGACGTCATTCAGAATGAAAAGCGCAATTATTCCAGACGGTAGACGGGAGGGATATGTCGATTAGATGGGCACATGCCAAAGGCATTTCTTTAGAGGCCAAAATATGGTTGTTAAGAATAAAATAAAATAGAAAATTGACCCGGTGGGGAAGGAGGACACGGAGAGTTGCATTAAAAAGCTAACAACATAAAAAAAAGAATGTTATTTTCTCTTCCTGCAGAATATATGGTCGGAATTATTTTTCTTTTCCATACACAGAGCAGACATAAGTTTTGCACACAGACGAGCTGATCCTGTGCCCTGCTGTGTTGAAGCCTGGCACTTTGCACTCTAACAGCGTTTTGTATTTACATTTCCCGAATTCGTAAGAGTGTCAGGATGGCATGGCTGACACCGACCCCAGGACCCCGCTGACTTTGTAACCATGTTTCTCCGAGGTGAGGCAGAAATGCCTCGGAGAAACGGAGCGGCGGCTTCGGATTCGGGGGCGTGTTTTTCTTTTCTCTTCTCTTGCCATTGGCTGGAGGAGATAATCAGTAAAGTAGCAAAAAACACGCCCCCGAATCCAAAATGGACGGGACCTGTTCGGAGAGACAATCCTCTTCTCCAATGGCTGGCCAGCATTCAAGAGGCCAGCCAATGGAGAAGAGGAGAGAAGAGGGGCGGGTTCAAGCCCCTCTTCTCCAAAACATTAAATCTCCGGACTTCCGGTTCTGCCTTCGGCAGACTGGATGGTCCCGAGACCTAAAAATGGGGATTCCCACAAATAGACCTCTTTGCCACAGCAGAGAAATGGAAATGCCCACACTTATCCTCCAGATTCCCATACCATCTACCCAAATGCAATGCCCTATGGATGAACTGGTCATGAATATTTGCTCACGTTTTTCTGCTTCTCCCTCTCCTTCCGTTTCTAGTTCAGAAACTCGGACAGACCTCACTCACACTAATTCTAGTGGCTCCCACATTGGCTTGTCCACCATGGTTATCCACACTACTAGAACTGTTGGTAGTTCCACACCAAAAATTGCACCTAACTTCCAACCTTCTCACACAGAACCATGGAGAAATCCGACATCCAAACCCCAAGGAGCTCAACCTAGCGATCTAACTCCTGAAGTCAAAGCGGTTGGATACCTAAATCTACCACCAGATTGTATGACAATTCTTAAGGAAGCAAGAAAACCTACCACTAGAGCATGCTATGCAGAAAGTAGAAAAGATGTGTTATATATTGTAATAACAACATTGATCCACTAGATGCATTTATACAAAATATTATTTGTTACCTTCTGCATCTACAGCGAGTTGGATTAGCCTACACATCCATTTGACTACACCTTGCAGCAGTAGCTGCATAGCTACAAAACAGACAACATTTATCCTTATTTAAAGTCCCCGTAATTTAGGCTTTTATGGAAGGCCTTAAAAGAATAATACCACCCAGGGTACCACCTGCACCTGTCTGGAACCTGAACATTGTTCTCACAAGGCTTATGGGCCCTTCTTTTGAGCCATTACACAATTGTGCACTACAATTTCTTTCATGGGTTGCATTTCTAATTGCTATTAGTTCATTAAGACAGGTTGGTGAGCTACAGGCATTAACCATAGAAGAACCCTTCTTTCAACTGCATAAAGATAGAGTAGTTCTTCGTACAAATCCAAAATTCCTTCCAAAAGTAGTTTCTGCATTTCAGATTACCAATCACTTGAGTTACCTGTGTTTTTTCCTCAACCTGATTCAGTAGAAGAAAGGGCTCTACAACCACTTGATGTCGAAAGAGCTCTATTAGACTATATTAATCTAACAAAAGACTTTCGTAAAACAAAACAACTTTTTGTTGCATTTACTTCACCTCATCAAGGTAATCCTAGCTCTTAATCCGGTATTTCTAGATGGATTATTTAATGTATCCAAACGTGCTATATTAAAGCTAAAAAACTTTAACTATACATCCTAGAGCACATTCTACATGCAAAATAAGAGCATCTATAGTCCTTTCTAGGTAACATTCCTATAGCTGATATATGTAAAGCAGCTACATGGTCTACACCACGCTAATTTACAAAACATTATGGTGTGGATGTATTAGCACGTCAACAAGCTAATGTAGCACAAGCAGTGTTAAAAACACTTTTTCAAACAGCTGCAACACCCACTGGTTAGCCACTGCTTTTGGAGGGTACTGCTATACAGTCTATGCAAAGCATGTGTATCTACAGCACACATGCCTCGAATGGATTAGGTTACTTACCCTGTAAGCATCTGTTCTTGGCATGTAGACTTGTAGATTCACATACGCCCTCCCTATTCCCCGGACACCTATGGTTGTTGCAATTCTTATTATTCACATTACATACGCATGGACATCTTTATAACTTCACTTACTTACTCCAGTCTCACCCTCTTGTGGGAAAAAAATCTAACAATGGAGCTGATCCACTATCACCGAACGGAGGAGTCACCTTACCTTGTAACTGGAAAAGTCTTCTTCGAAAATAAACAACTTGCAAACATCTGGACCCAACACTAGATGGCAGGAGTATGCAAAGCATGTGAATCTACAGCTCTACATGCCAAGAACAGATGCTTAAAGAGTAAGTAACATAATCCTTTCTTCAACATAAATGGGTATTGTACTTTTATTTAGTCCCGTTTAAAACTAAGGTAAAATCCTTTAGTTCACAGTGAATACATGCAAGAACGGAAAGTAGATGTCCACAGATGATGCATTATGTCTACGTTTCAGGCCCGGACAAGACTTCCTCACCACTGACCATGCAGAAAGGAATTTCCAGCATGGGTTAACCACAGAATGTCCACCGATGTCAGCCATAGAATTAGCAGGGTTGGGAACAAACCGCTGCAAATGACGAAATGCCATTTACAGGCGTAAACTAGTGGCTGCTGAAAAGATAATTATACACTGCGGAACAAGGTCAAAACAATAGATTTGACAGTTAAAGGAAATACACACACCAGTGCTTGGTATTATATTTATATATATATATATATATATATATATATATATATATATATATATATATATATATATATATATGCTTAATATATATATATATATATATATATATATATATATATATATATATGCTTAATATATATATATATATATATATATTTTTTTTTTTATTTGCATTTTCAAAAGTAAACAACCTCCGCAACAAACAGCCAGTAGTTACGCATTGTAAAATCATCAAAGCTAAATCTGCATCTCCAATACCGTACAAGTTACATTTTGCCCACACCGCCCCCCAAAATGTTATAGAAATCACTTAGTTTGAATGCAGCTCACTGATGAAATCATAGTTAAAAGTTTGAGCTCCCATTGGCGAATCCAAACAGGAGTGGGACATATGATGTCCAACTAATGAAGTCCAGGACAATAACTAATGCAGTAGGCCCAACAAGCAAATTGTTAGAGAAAGGACAACCCTGTCCCACCCCTCAATCCACCCCGCCACCCCCTAAGCAACCGGTGTGTCCTCCTCTGTCGCCTGTCTCTTTCGGGCCCAGGTGAGAAATGGTTCCCATATGTCTCGAGGTCTTTATGTGGGAGGCATTAGTTCCCAAAAGGTGGTTAACTGGGAGTGTCCATACGTAATGTCCCTGATCCATTCCTTATTGGAAGGCAACCTCTTCCTACCCCAGTGTACAGCAACTAGGCGTTTAGCAAAAAGGAGTAAAGCATGTAGTTTACGAACTTTAACGGGGGTATCTTTTACATAGCTCAACAGACCCAGTAGGGGAGTTGCATTCGCAGGTGCATCAGTCATCTGTTGTATCAATGTGAACACCGTGGACCAGAATGCCGACAGATTCGTACAGTCCTATGCCATATGGAGGAAGTTGGCCGGACTAAATCCGCAATGCCAGCAGCCCTCATCATCCGGTAGTCCCATGCGGTGCAGACCTATGGGGGTTATGTAATAGCGATGGAGGAACTTCAAGTGTATGAGGCGGAGTTTGTAGTTCGGGGACAACTCGGTGAGCTGGCGACAACAGTACGACCACTGGTCTTCGGTGAGCGTGCCCTGGAGTTCGTTATTCCACGCCTGAAGTGCCCTTGGCTGTGTTAGAGGCGCGTGTTTTACATATGTGTGTATAAGCGTGTGACATGTTTACGGGGCGAAGGCGACTTCAACAAGTTTTCCAAAGCTGCCATGGGCGTCGGGGAGCACGAGAAGCTTTCATGTAAAGACCGGCAGGCAGTCCTGAGCTTATAATATAAAAATAATTCAGCAAAGGGTACTGATTGTCCCTCGTCTGCAGCTGGTGGAGGGCGGAAAGAACCGCTGGGGTAGAGGTCGGCGAAGGTACGGATATGTACTTTTTGTGCCACAGTCCCACCAATGCTATCCCCGATATGGGGCAGTAAAAGGTTATGTGCTAGTGGTATAGATGGGGCATATAAAACGGGAACACCCGCCCTCTTCCGCAATTCATTCCATGCCCAACTTAGAGCTTCCACGGTGTCTATGCCGTCCCTAGAGCGATGGTAGAGTTGGTACAGGGCCACCCGCAGTGGGACAGTTGCTGCGGCGTTGGTCTCAACGTCCACATGGGGCTGTAAAGGGGTCAGATGTACCCAATAGTGAAGGAATTGGGCCTGTGCACACCAGGCATATAGTTGCATATCCGGGGCACCCAGTCCGCCCTGACACAGCGGGAGCGTCAGGAGATCCCAGGACACTCGAGCCTGCCCACCTGTCCATACCAGCGAGATCAGTAGCGTCTTGAGAGTATGGAAGAAGGCATTCGTGTGGGGAATCGGGATATTGGCAAATAAATAAAGAAATTTAGGCAAGACTATCATTTTAGCGAGGGCTATTTTTTCCGCCAGCGAGACGGGGAGTCTGGCCCATAGTGCGACCTTCTCCTCTAGCCAAGTGATGGCACGCCCATAGTTTAAGTTTCACACATCCTGTAGATTTCTACTAAGCCAAATGCTTAAGAGGGAATACGGAAACGACTGGGACAGTGTTATCCGTCAATGGAAAAATTACTGACTTAGCTCAATTGATAGAGATACCAGAAAGGCCGCCACACCTGATAAGTTCCCGGAGGAGGGGGGTCGAGGTTGACCGCGGGGTCAGGCACGTACAATGTGACATCATCTGCATATAGCGTTATAATGAGACTTCTGGTACTGAACCCAATCCCCCTGGCCGTGTGGTGTTGTCTTATGCCCCACCGCCAGCGGCTGCATCGCAATCGTGAAAAGCAGGAGGGACAGAGGGCCACCCTGCCGGGTGCCACGCGATATAGGGAAAGGCGCAGACTCAAGGCTATTCATACGGATCCGAGCTGTCAGTTGGGTGTAAAGTAGGCAGATTATATTGATAAATTGCGGGCTGAGACCCATGCGGCCAAGGATGGCATAGAGGTATGTCCATTCGAGCGTGTCTAACGCTTTAATAGCGTCGAGGAAAAACCGCAGCCGCCTGCACATCCGGGTTTAAGTAGGGCTTTTCATCATTAACCTGTATGCTGTCCAAGGCGGGATTAAGGTGTTATATAGGGTGCTTATAATATATTCAACCTAGGCATCTTGAAACTGACTCTGTAGATTTAATTCTAGAAACTTTTCACAACAATTAAAAACAAACATAGAAATTAACCTGAATGTAGAGTGTTTGTATCTGCAGGTAACTACTTTGATAACAAACCAACAATCATGCTTTGCTTTGATGTGCGTTATCAACACAGTTTAATTTCAAAGCAAGAGAGACTGCTGATAGAAAACATGTAAGCTCTGTAGCACTGTCGATCATTTTTTCCATGTAAACACTTGATTTTTTTAGAAGAAACATTTTGTTTTCTTTTGATCAAACTTTATAATTTTTTCCTTCATGATCCCTTTAGAGATCACACAAATACAGAATAAGTATTGGCAAAGCAATAAATCTCGCCTTGTAGTGTAAATGCTAAGCAATTGGCTTTGCCACTGCTTGTTTGGAAAGTATTGTTTTAAACAGTAAAAGAAAACAATGAAAATACTAGAGGAAAATAAAACCCATATGTTAAGCAATCTCAAAACTGAACATTAAATTGAATATTTTCAATCTTTATAAATGGTACAGTTTTTTTCTAATTTCATGCAGGAAATTCTGATCAGAATTTAACCAGCAATGGCAAAGCCAGCAGATCTGGCTTTGGCCTGCAGCCTTTTGCATTTGTCAACAATTGTTTTGTCATGATTTCTGTAAAATGTAATTGTTGAGGGAAGCTGCTGGCCCCTCACCAATATAAGAAAAAAACATTGTATATATATATAGGTTTGGTCTCAAAAGGCACAAGTTGCCATAGTAGTTCTTGGCACTGAAGGGGATTGCTTTGGGTGTTGAAGAGCTTCTAGTAAAAAAGCAGAATCCCGCCATTCACTGCGGTTAACTAATGATTGAGGTAAGTTGGCTCGTGCTTTATTTTGTAGTGTGCTTACGAAAAATGTGACTCTTATAACAACAATCCCGTGGCTGAAGAGGGCTCGCTGAAGCGCAGAGCAAATGTAATGTTCTCGATATGGAAAATGAAAACACTACTTTAATTCTCAGCAAAGTACAGAGTTCATTAACTCATGCACAAGTGGAAGTACAGACCGCTCTGCCGAACTGAAAACTGAACTTAAAATTGTACAGAAACGGACAGTAGTTTATACACCTTTTCAAAGATGAATACGTCACATGCATAATTACTGACAAAGTTGTAGCGTCGCAACAAAAGGCAATACTATTCTCCAAAAATAACTGTTCCCATGATTATGGAATTCTACACCTGTGGTTTAATACATTTCTACGCTAGCTTGGTGTCCTTGGCATGTCTGGCTGAAGCCTAAAGCTCTACTGCCACAAGTCTGCTGTTCTGTGAAGCCTTTATCCTGTCTGCCCTGCACGTCTATTCTACTTATCAACATATTTTCTTAAACACGTGTTTCCCTTGAAAGCGGGTCTGTGGCCTTCACTGCTACAGTGGCTGTCTAACTATATTTCCCTACTTTACAAAAAGATGAATCTGCTTTCTTCCCTCCGAGTCTTAACCCTATATGTGCTGCTTTTTTATTCTGCTATAGTTGTAAGGCTGGGCCGGTATCTCTTCTTTACTATGAACATCTTTACACGTTTTCCTGCTGATGTTTTCGTTGACATGTACACGCGTTCTTCATTTTCTACAGTAATATATTTATACTTTTAGTAAAATGAATAGGTTTTGACTAACCAGACTTAAAAAAGGCACATTGTCCAGGATACAGCTTAAACGTAACACATTACTTAAAAGAGTATATCGGCTGCTTGAGAAATGTTGGAATGTAAAGATACATGCTTGCTATGTCCTTTCCACAAGACTCTGAACTTAAAAAATGCTCCGACCATTTGATCTCTGCAGCAGTTATGGACCTCCAGGAGACAAAACCACTCCTATCCATTCTCTCTAAACTTTCTGCCTCGGATGCAGGCAAAGTGAGTGCAACGGTGGTCCTCCCCCTCACCATAAATGCTGCATTTGTGTGCCAAAGCCTGGGCTTTCGTGCAACATGCAGAAGGCATGAGCTAAAAGAAAACCATTCTGATAAAGTCTGCTCTTTATTCAAACCTGTGCAAGTATACATGTTGCTGTGATTTTGCGGATGTCATGGTAGGGATGGTAAGCAACACTAAGAGCACTGGCAGTGGGGATATGAGGGAGGAACACAGCTCCTGGGGGAAAGAGCAAGAAAACACATTCACTCTCTTGGAATGCTTAAAGAAAAAGAAAAAAGTAGATCCGTGTTGTGAGCTTTGGAAGGATACAAGTCATTCAGTCAAAAGGACGATTAAGGAGCTTAGCTGCCTGAATTTTATAAGCTGTGTCTTCTATTATCCCACATGCTTGTCCACGTACCTGACTTTTGTAGCATGTTCATATTATTGGGAGCAGAACACCCATCTAATGAACATTTGACACAATTTATCTATTTATGTAGGAGTCTGGAATTAGCAAGTACAATTATCTAGAGTATGGACTAAAAAGAAGCCCTTGCTAATGTATTGCTACTTTTAGCATCCGATTCAACAAAAGAATCTTATTGTTCATGAATAGAGGGTATTTTGTGGCATGAAGAGGAACCTTCTAGAGAATATTAAAAGCAATGTTCCTGCTTACTTTGGGGTGGTGGAGGAGGGTTCATGGTACACCCTTTGTCGTTAAAGTGTTTGCTAATTCCAGTTTAAAACTGGTAGCGATATCTCAGCTTTCGAGTTACAATGCCACCTTTCACGGCTTACATCTGAAACTGCTTTCCAAATTACTTTTGGGTAGCCAACTTGTATTGGAGTGGAGGGGGGATCTATTCACCACATGGATGCTGCAATGCAGCCCATGTAGTACTTATGGATTTGTACGGTTTAATCAGTTGACTATCCAGTTCACTTTAGCACGGTTTAGGATTGATTTTCATGCTTGTCAGTGGTTCCTTTTTGAATCCTTGAGCCTGACCATGTTGCCACACAGGAAAATACTTCTATAACATCATGAAAATATCCACATTTTGTATGCCGTTTTCTAGAAAAATGTCAGTGGCTACTTTATCACCCTTTTTTACGTCGGCTTTATGTGGTAGTTCTGATAAAAGAGAAGGATTATGTTGGGTTCTGCTTGAAGCATATGTCTCGAGCTCGTGTTGCTAGTGGGGTTCCACTCGAGAATGGAGGGTTCTACGGCAGTTGAGTTGCTGCTGGGACCTGGAGGATGTTAGACGGAATAAACCAGATTCTTACCGTCAACGTTCCTGGAGTTTGCTGAAATTCTGGCAAGTTTTGGCAGATCTTCTGCCCGGCGCCCGGGCGCCCGCTCATATGCCAGTTGGTACAGACTGCAGGAGTTTCGCTATCGGCTTGAGTATGTAGCTGGAGCCAAAAACCATGTGGCTGATTGCTTATCCAGGTTACCTCTCTCATGTGAAAATGATGTTTTGGGGTGTGATGATTTAGAGATGGTTTGTGCTGTGTGTTCATTAGACGATACTACTGAGGGTGCTCTTTTGGAACATGAATGGTTGGAGAGTACTACTGAAGATGCTGATGTTATGAAGGTCATTGATCTCTTAGCTGGTGTATGGCCTAGCGACAAGGATTGCCCTTCCAAGTTAGTGCCGTACAAAAGGGTTAAGGATGAGTTATCTGTGGTTGATGGGGTATTAAGTCGAGGTGGTTTGTTGGTAGTTCCTGTGTCCATATGCAAGAGGATTTTGAATTTGGCTCATGACGCCATCCAGGGATTCGAACCATGAAACGTAGGGTAAGACAGGATTTTTGATGGCCTACCCTGGATAAGGATGTTGAGCATTTTGTTCGCGACTGCTGTGTATGTGTTACGGGTGACAAATTCCAGGTGACCCATCCTTCGCCGGTTGAACCTGTTGTGGTGAAGAACATCCCTGGACCAAATTGGCCTTCGACATTGCGGGTTCATTGTCTTTTTGATAGCAATGTCACCTCATGAACGAAATAACAAATAACATTTGCACAATGTGTGTCATGGCCTTGTACGCAATGTTCAAGGTGTCAAAATAGTGTTCTTGTGAAGTTGTTTTGTAAGCAAAGTGGTTATGGAGAAACTAACCCTGCACTGCCATGCAAGCAAATGTGTGTCAAAAGTCAATGTGTGAAAGAGAAGGCAACTTAAACGTGTGCATGTTAAAATGGCAGTGTTTGTTACAGGGCCTAATTGAGCTGCTAACGAAAGAACCAGAAGATCTGTTTTCAGTTTTTTATTATCTGACTTCCAGACCAGGATGTTGGATTGAATATGGGATTGATTGACACGTGATCTGTGTGTTTGACATGTTAGAATATCTCAAAACCTGACTGAATTGTAGCTGTGATAGTTGGGATTGAATCCATAATAGATTGAATCGAGTGAGTGTCGAAGTATACTAGTTGTGACAATTGGCGGGCTGAGTAATTGTATTTACTGTGCTCTAGTCTAAGGCTGTCCGGATGAGCCACAATGTATAATTTCCTAGCCTTAATACATGGTTTTGTTGATCCCCAGAAACAAGAAATGTCTCTGCTAATGTTAGGATAAAACTTTTTGGAATCCGAAGTGGGAGCATACCAAAAAGTAACTGAACCGAGAAGTCATTTTGAAGTTGAAGGCAGAACTATCATATAAAATCGATAATAGTCTTAGAAATCAGGGGGTTTAGGTTATCTTTCACCATATTTTTCCAAGATCTATTTATGAGATACCCAAGTAGTTAGGTTTTTCACATTTCTCCCATTTTATCTTAGAAACAGAGAAGGTTGTTATCAGTGATAGTAAATTCTGGATGTAGATCCTGTGATCTGTGAACCGTGTGCCTTAGATTCTCCTGCTCAAGTGGCTATTTTAAAAACATTTTTGTTCTGATATATGGCTAATGGGAAATTACTCAAAGTAAGAAACTGCCAGTGCTCACCTCTGCTCTTGTATTTATATAAAGCCACCTAACCTTTAATATGAAGTGCAGACACAGACAGTCCTCCTTCAGAGTTCTTAATAGGTAATCCTACTCTATGGGGTTAAAAGTCTTTTTTGTGTTGAAAGAGTTTGATTACTTCTTCTGTAGAGGCTAGCCAGAAGTGATATGAGAGAAATGTGATGATTCATCTGGGATCTCCCTTGTACCAAACCCACTTGTGACTCTTACATAGGACTAGGCATCATTTGGCACCATCTACTTGCTAGTAGTATCTTGGCTAATGGCCATATTCATCAGAGAGATTTGTCGATAACTGGCATAATTCAGCAGATCCTACCCAGACCAGCATATGAGCGAAATCCGTGCATTATTAGAAATTGATGTCAGTCCCTCAGCAAGCACAGTTGATTCTAGAGTGGATTTGCCTGGGAAAATCCAGGGAATTCATCTTCTATAAAAGATGTGTTATAGGGTAAGTCACATATCACCACAGATGTTTCATCAATAGTGATTTTCCCCTCTAAAGACTCCTGTCCTCGTCGGATAATCATAGGAGGTTGAAGAAGGCCATGAAAAAGTCCTCCGCCTCCATGTTGTCGGTGGTCTTTGTGAATATTTATAGAATCAATTGTAGAAGGGGGTGATACCACATACTTTGTCCAGGGGAGGCATGCAGAGTTCACCTTGATTATTGTAGACAGCCGAAATGGCGGTCTGTGATTCCTTTTGAGGTAATTGTACCCAGATAAGGAGTTGTCAAGCTTTTCTTCCTAACCATGGATCCACCACGTTAGTCTGCTTAATGCATATACAGCCATGGAGGGTAAGAGAGAAATGAGTGCATATTTCTCCTGTTTAAGAGAGGAAACGGACGGAACAACGCGGGATCAGCAACGCGTGTCCGATCAACTCAAGCGTAACCACACTTGCCTTAACCACACATATGCGTGATTAAGGCAATGTGCAGTCTAGTTGCCGAGCAGATGGGCATGGTAGAGGAAGAAGGGACGAGGAAGGACGATTAGGAATCGGGAGAGGAGGTGGTGAGGTAAGTGGGGTTAGAGCTGGGTCTTGGAGGGGACTAGTTTTTCAGGATATGGGTAGGTTTATTACCCAGGAGGGGGTTGGGTTGTTTGTAGTGTAGGGAGCAGTTTTAGGGCTCAGGGCCGGGGGGGAGGAGTCTGGGTAGTTGGCAGCTGTAGGGGACAGTTTTTAGGACTCAGGGCGGGAGGCTGGAGTTGGGGTAGTTTTTAGGATGGGGCAGTTATTAGGGATAAGCAGGGCGGGGGAAAAGGGACAGTTTACAGGGCAGGGGGCAGTTTTAGTCCTCAGGGCGGGAGGGGCTGGGTTGGGGTAGTTCAGGGATGTTGGGGAAGTATTTGGGGCGGAGGGCTGGGGTCAGGGTCATTTTTTGGGTGGGTGGGCAGTTTGTAGGGCAACGGTTGGGGGAAAGGGACAGTTTAGAGGGCAGGGGGCATTTTTAGACCTCAGAGTGGGGAGGGAAGAGTCTGGGTACTCTAGGCATGTAGGGGACAATTTTAGGGCTCAGGTCAGGGCGCCTGGTTCGGGGTCGTTTTTGGGGCATGAGTTTAATTTTTAGGGCTCAGGCCACAGGGAAAATAGACACTTTACAGGGCAGGGTTATGTTCTTTAGCATGCATGTCCCTTTATCCATCATGTCTTTACCATGAAGTTGCATGGGAAAGGCATGCGTGGTAAAGACGTGGTCGTGGTAGAGACCGCATGGTACAGGCATGCGTTATTCAGGCATGAGTTGTACCATCATACAACCGTTCAAGATGTAGTAGTGTTTGCACTGTGTGCGTTTGTCACATGCTTTGTCAGGTTTCTGATTGACTTCTCTAATTGCTTGTTACCCTTTGTGTTTGTTGTAGCAAGAGTTGAATTCATCATCATGTCTCTCCAAGAGGCCTTTCAGATTTATCTTTTGTATTAATGAGTGTGCTCTGGGTAGTCCTTTCCTCAAAGTATTTTTTTTTAAATACATTTATAATATTTCAAGAAAATACGTAAATATTGCAGTCAGTTACTGAGGCATCTCTTGGGAATCCCACTTACTGCAGCAATCCAAACGGCAGCATCTATTAATTAATCCTATTCCATGACGTCCTCGAACTCCTACATATAGATCCAATCTTGTGTGTAACGTGGTTAACTAAAGGTAATACGCAGATAATAAGGAGGGGTACATCATCTGGGTTAAGCATCATAGAGTGGATCAAATCTCTCTATTGGGAATGTCCCTCTCAGCTTTTAGCTCAGTCTTTGCTCTAAGCAAGTGTAGCGCTTTTACAACAGCCCATTTAAGGACGTTTTTTTGTGCCATCTCTCTGTGGGTGGTTTTAAATCCTTTAACCAAAGTATAGCAGTTGTATACATTGCTAACATAGTGACAAAAATATGTGTTCTCATTTTTCTCTTTGTTTTTTTACACAATGCCAGCAGACAATGATCAGTTTGTTACTCTACCAACTACTCCTTCTTTCCAGTTATTCTTAATTATTTGTTGCAACCGTAATATATTTGTGAAATCTGCATCCTTCTTGTGACAACTGAGACAGGCTGCTTTCAGCAATCATTTAGTGGCCTCTGTTTACTCTATGCAGGGTATTAAATTGTATCAGGCTTAATCTAACATTGCTTGATGCTTTGTTGACTTGCTCCAATGCTTCCACAGTTGTGCTCCCACTTGCCCTGACCCCACACTGATTTACAGCATCCTCTCCTAGTGAAGTGATACTACCATCAGACCTCTTAAAACCAGAATCCTTGAACACTACCAGAACATCAACAAACCGGAAGTAGGACCGCCACTAACAGAACACTTTCAGGAATACCATCCCCATCACAAAACATTCAAGTTCTTTGGACTGGAACATGTCGAACCGCAATCCAGAGGGGGCAATCGCGAACTACGCTTCAGACAGAAAGAGAGTGAATTCATCCTACGCATAGATACTGTAAACAAGGGACTCAATAAAGATGCAGAGTTGCACTATTGGTTGTACGAATGATCTGACTTACACCTTTGCACTGCCACAGCGTACATGAGATTAACCTGCCTGCAACCCCATTATTTCATATCTGCAGTATCTCCCGTACTCGCTTTCTGGATTTCTTTGCATAACAAAATAGTTTACCTCCCAAAACACACTTCTCTCTCACCATCTTCCCTCCAACTATCTCACTTTACCGGACGGGTTTCTGGCTCTTTGGTACACCCCACACAACTCCTTTTTATCTTTTCGTTACAGACTAGGTTCCATCGTCCCATGTGAAAGCTTTGGATATTCTTCCATCATTAGCTAGTTAAGAATGCGCACTGCGACCTACACTACGTGTCACCCGACGTCATCCCGTTTCACTTTGCTCCTACACATTCAGCTTTCCTAGGCTATACATATTAGATATCATCCTATATCCACTTGCAATCCCTACTTGATTTTAGATTTTGTACGACTATTCCAGACCTGAGGAACCCCTCGACCCTACCCCCCCCCCCCTCAGGCCCTAGTTCCTTTCTTCGATCCTTGATGGAATAACCTGTTTTTTTACATCCGTTTTCAATAGCTTTCCATCAATATTCTATTCCCTCTATCATCTTGTCACTTTAGCTCACCCTAATTCTATCTCCTTTTTACCACCTTGATTTTTGTCCACACCCCGGTTTACTTTTCCTTTGTCCTCTCCACTTAAAGATGGTCCTTTCCTTTGTTTTGGCCACAATCATTACATGACATTACGCCAAAGAATGCAGGCTATACGCTGCTCCCGGTCACATTTAGCATTAAGCTATGAGGCTTTCTGCCTTGAGAAAGCCCTTGGCCTGCCAGCCATATGGGCGAAACACGTATCGGATGTTTGTTTGGTCTATCTCTGGCAACTAACAAATACAGAATACTATATCTAAAACAACGTCAGATTTTTGGGTTTCTTACCCCAGGAACTGACGTATATGCATTAGGCACCAACCTATCATGTTTAAAATGATATTGCATTTCAGATTCACAAATGCAAAGGAAGTTTTTACCATGTATATCTGGCTGCACTAGCCTTACATGTATACCCCAGGATTAGTTCCTGCGGTATTGGTAGCAGTATTCATCTCTCAGCCAGCATGAACTGACTCCCTCAAACTAATGACTCATGTCATTGCACCCTTGCTGTTTCCAACTAGAGAGCACAACTTCTGATCAGAAGGCTTCCAAATAGAGTAGACACCGCATGTGGGCTTCTGGTGGTATGGTATGTGCTCCCACCAACTTATGGGTACACCTGTTCCACATGGGAACCATCAAAGAAATCTGGTGCAGATTTACTGGGTGCATTGTCCCCTTTTCAAGGTAGACATCTATTGATCCATAGATACTTGTCAGTAAAGACTTCTTCCCAGTGGGGCCATTTTCCCACCATGATGCTAACTATTGTTAACGTCACGCAAAATATTTCCATGTCTAGGAGTGCAAGTCCCTCTTGTTTATATTTCTGTTTTACAGTATCTAGTTTAATCCTATGGTCCGTTATGGCTCATACTATTATAGTGATACTGCTGTTTTGTTCGTGAAAAATGTGCTGTGCCACCAAATACCTGTGTAGCATCACCATCTTAAATAGGGCCACCCTTCCCATCTGCGAAAGTGGTAATTTGACCAACAGTTTCTCAGACCCGCTTAGGACGTCACTGTTCCTATATGTTACTTTTGAGGATGCCTTGGCCATTGTGCATCAGCCTCATGTCCACTTGTTCTGCCAGTTCTATGTTGGGCCATACTCCCCTCCCGTGCCAGCTCACCCATTGAAATAAACCTGTAATTTCACCAGTTTGTTATAAGCCTTGACACCAAAGCAGATTTTTGCAGTAGTCGTTATAGCAACAGAGGCGACCACTGTGGGTCCCTGAAGTAAATCATTGTTTGGTTCGCATACATAGATATCCCATAGGTGTGGTGTCAGGTGCCGTAAGCAACTCTATTGCAATGGCAAAAAGCAGTGGCGACAACGGACTCTTGTGGCGAGTGCAACTTCTGTCTTTCCCATATTCGAGACCTTGTGTTTACTCTGGCCCTCGGTAGAGTTTATATCTTCTAGTATTTTAAGTGGTTCTTCAGAGCCAAGAAACATTTGTGGTTTCAATAGCACCCTCAAAGAATCTAAATAAGAATGAATCTCCTTACATCCATCAAAGTGTTTCCCCAGTTGGAGTTGAATCCTTTTCTGTTGTCTGTCAGACATTGTGTGTAAGCGGAGACAAAAGACCTGTGACTTTATTAACACAGAGGATCAGTTAATGTCACTCTTAACGTTTGGGAATCCCTCAATTTGGTTTGCTTTTATATTCTTGGCAGTCTGTTTAGAAATGGGTTTCACACTCACCATAACACATATCTTTGGAGTCCTAACTTTCTCACGTTAGCTTAAATATTTGTTTACTTTGCAAAGTGGCTTTTAGTTTTGGATCCTGAACGGTTCACTAGAAGCACCTGGCCATCGAGTAGAACTATTACTAGTTTTTTGAAGCTTGAAAATCACCTGTTGATTGGAATTGCCAGAGAGCCCGAAGGGCTGAACTCCACTTGCAACCCCATAGTTCTGCAAAATACCCTCTTGGGGGGGGTAGTTAAATCTGTTCCAGAAAGTTCTTTATTTGGGGAATTGCAACCGCATTCAGCTTTGCACATAGCTCTGTGATATTGGGTCCTGACATGGCTGTGGTATTTGACTCATGCCCGTGACTAAGATCTCAATAATAATGCACCCCAAATAGTTCACATAGGATACTTAGCTAAGTAAAGATATGGAAACAGGTCTCTGGGGTGGTGAAACTCTAGATGTCCGCTTTCTACAGTCCCTTTTTCATTATTTACATTCTTTTCTTGTGTATGTGTCTATCTTTTACTCTGACTGTTGATAATTTTCTAGGGTGTCTGGTGAGTGGTGATAGTGTTGAGTTCTAGGCATATACAGCATTCCGCAATTGCCCCTACATTAGTGATTGAGGGGTTTCTCATTGACCATATTGTTTTTGGAAATCCTTATGCTTGTCAAAGAAGATGAGTTCATTCTGTTTGTAGTACTGTATAGTGAAGGAGAGTACAAGAGTAATAGGAGTGTGCTGTTTGACTCATACCATGAAGTTGAACGGTTGCCTTTTACCTGGCCTGATATTTACTACTGAATAAATCATGTGCTTTGGTTATTGATTGTGATGTATTTTCCAACTTATTTTCCAGCGCACTGCCACCCTTCTTAAAGAACACAAGCAAAGAGGGCGATCTAGTGTATTCCGTGATAAACGTTTTGGCGAGTATGATACCAAATTAACACCGGAGGAGAAGATGATGAAGAGGTTTGCCTTAGAAAGACAGGTAACTTGATGAATGTGATAGTGGATGTGTACAATAGTGTTTTTCTTATCCTGACTGGTTTGTGTATGTTTAGAGTTATGAAATATGAAGAACTGCCTGGGCGGAGGCAGTGAAATTGTGTTCTAAATGTGAATACTTGGTTTCAGACAAACGGGCAAGGTCTGTCACAAAGTAATGTGCCTTTTTTTTTACCACCGACTCTTTAATATTCTTTTCGGTCCAAAATTAATTGGGTGCCACATTTGATGTGTAGTCACCTGAAAGTCAGGCAGAAACATGGGGATTTCTGATATTTGCACCAGTCTCTGTACAACTGATGTTCTACCGTACTTATCATCCTGTGACCTTTTTCATAAACTAGGTGACCAAAGTAACTAAAGTTTTACATGAGCTGCACTCTTCATTATATGTAGAGTAATCAAATGTCAATTAAGAAAAATGGCATTCAGTTATTTTGTGATGCACATTTCCCAAAGGGCAAAAAATTACCTTAATTAGTATTAACATAAATGAGATAGAATTATTTTTCCAGAGCTTAATAGAATCTGTAAAAGGACGTAACCTTTGAAGTGCTAAGCGATTTAGATAAAACCTTTTAAGTGATCTACATACACTGTTTTTTTACATATAAAATTTTGTTTAAACTGTACCAAAATAATTTGTTTTCTTAGCGTAACCATGAAAAGAAGAACCTGTTTAATCTCAACGAAGATGAAGAATTGACTCATTTTGGGCAATCGCTGGCAGACATTGAAAAGCTTAATGACATAGTTGATAGCGATAGTGAAAATGAAGAGCAAGGAGCATTGTCAGGTAAGGTTTGAGTGTCATTGTTTGTAGTGCATGTTCTTCATGACATACTTAAGTTCTATGTGGATAGCATATTTGTTAAGCTCTTTTTTTTCTTTTTTTAATAACACTTTATTTTCCAAATAAAGGAGACAATTCACATTGCATTGCATATGGTTTTTGCACAACCAAAAACAAATCGTACCTGACAGTTTGTGATGTAATTGTGGACAAAATATTGACCCATTGTAACGCTGACCAGTCCTCCGGATCGGTTTGATGAATGAGAGGTCCACCTCTTGATCTAACCAATCCTTCAAGCCGTGATGGCACAGGTCATCGGAAGGATCAAGTGGGGGAAGGAAAGGAAGGGAACAGCGGGGAAGGAGATCTGAAATGAGAAGAAATAGAACAGACAATGGTAAACATCACCTTCATAAACACATGTTATACGAAAGCCAGGTCTCTAAGCCAAGCCAGGTACGGAACCCCTGTACCTGCAAAGAACATCCATGTAGTGCTTGCGATAGAAACAAAAGTAGAGGGGGTGGCTTCTGTGAGGGCGACTTGTTTTGGGTATTTCTGCAGGAACGAGAGAAAGAACAATCAACATTCACGCACAATCCCACTCTTTATTTTCGTATCTCCCTTTATACTCAGGCATGGAGTTCTGGCCAAGCACCTACCCTTCTCTAGACTCCACCGTTCCTCACAGGGATAGAGCGTAGACCTCTACCACTCATGCCAACCCCTGTTAAAGATAGAGCCAGAGATAATACCATTAACAATACTGTGGATATGTTACGTCACATAACACAGCAAGCCACATGCATTCAGTCACTTAGCTCATCCCCTCAATCACTACTTTGCTTTGTAGCGTAACCGTCTATGATCCAGACAACCTTGGCAGTGTTTGTATCCAGTGTAATGACTCTTACACGGACTTCGGCTGGACCATAGTACCTAGAAAAACTCTTTGTAGGGAAGACGCCCCCAGGACTTATAGTGGCAGCGCACCTCCACCGGCCGACAATGCAGGCCGATCACATCCGGAGCGCCAGTAGCGCTGACCCCCAGTGAAGGTCTCTCACCCCCGAAAATGCAGGCCGATCAAATCCAGAATGCAAGTAGAGCGGTAAACCAAGGAACGCCAGCCTCCGCACGAGCAGCCGCTCACCAACGGAGGTTGGCACAAGGACAAGAACAAGCAGTGGTGCAAGCACCCTTACCGGACCAGGATTTCTAGAACTGGAACTGTAGCGGACGAAAGTACCTCGAAGCTGAGAATTTCCGACAGCGTTCCGGGACTCAACTTCCTGCTTTATGCGTCTTCTCGCGACGTCGAGCGTGACGCGCTGGGCATCCTGGGTAGTGTAGTTCGTGGCAGCGCGGTGGACAGCCGGTGACGTTTCTTTGTTTCTCCTGACGTGCGCTCGCCGGGATGTAGTCATGACACCCATACAGTGACAACACCCAATGGACACCGGATCCTGACCCCACCCACTCACCGCCCCATTCCGAACTATAAAACTTTAAGCAGTCGATTTCCTGTGAACACTCTGAGCCGCAGCCTCACAACGAGTTTCTGCCACGTCGTGCCGTGCGACAGTGTGCAGTACCCGCCTCTCAGCCCACACCCTCCGGCACTATGCCATTGTCTGCCTGTGAGGTGGAAGCTTGCTTGACCGTGGCCAGGTGTGCTCTCAGCGGTCCCCATGTGTCTTTAGGATGGGATGTCGGTGGCATCAAACTGGCATATAACTCTGCATTAGTGTTGCAGTACACTAAGCTACGCAGCCAGTCTTGTAGCTTGGGGGTCGTTTTCTTGCCCCAGTGGATGGCCACATCCCTCTTCATCAGCGACAGCCCCAGGGACGCCAACCTCCTAACTTTCTTGGGAATATGAACTGTATAACCCAGGAGGGCAATTTCAGGAAGGGGGACAAGTGGGATCCCAATGATTTTCCCCAGTGTCTCATGTACCTCTGCCCAGTAGGTCTGTAAACGAGGACAGGACCAAGCCAGATGAAGAAAGCCAGCATGTGGGAGGTGCATTTCAAGCAATTGTGAGGTTTAGTAGCATCAATCTTGTGGGCCACGGCTGGTGTGAAATAAGCACGGCGGAGAAATGTAAAATGTCGTAACTTATGGTGGCTGTTAAGCGAGATGTCCCTGGTGACCATACAACACTTCTTCCATTGGTCGTCTGTGATCGCCCCACCCACATCCACCTCCCATTCCTGTCCGATCTTGGTGTCCTCTACAGGAAGGAGCTGGGCGCAGGACTTGTACATTTTAGAAATTAGGTGTGCACCATTTATGCTCTCCAGGACCAAGCTAAGCTGGGGGAATGAGTCCGGCTCAACCGGGAATGAGGGTAACTCCGCTCGCAAAGCAGCTTTCATTCTGCACATTATGAAGCGGGTCATAAAACTGCAATCCAGGAATCTGTCGTCTTCGTCTATTGTGAAAACATGCCCCCCGGGGAACATAGATCACCTAGCTTAGCTATGTCTGCTGTTGCTAATGTGCGCTGTACTATTCGCTCTCCAGTGATTGGGAACCATCCGGTATTGGGCAAAGGCAGGGCGGAGGAGTATAAAGATGTGGCACCCGCGCGCCTTTGCAGTTTATCCCAGGCCCAAGCAGTCGTTGACACTGTCTGGATATCCCGCTTGTCCCGTGGGAAACCACTCTGCAGCACCTTGCTCAGTTTGTCCGGAAGAACTAGGTCCGCCTCTGGTCTCAGAAACGGGATACGTGCGTCGAGGTGAATCCAGGCGTGCGCGTGCAGTTGGAAGTCTGGGACATTAAAACCTCCTCTGTCATAAGGCAGGGTCAGTATGGACCAGCGAACTCGAGGACGTCTGCCACCCCATACCAGTCGGATCGTAAGCGACTTTAGAGTGCGAAAGAAATCGTCCGACAGGGGCACAGGGATATTATTAAATAGATGTAACAATTTGGGGAGAACCACCATTTTTAATATGGCTACCCTACCAGCTAGTGACAAGGGTAGTCTCAGCCATCTTTCCACCTGCTCTTCTATCTTTTGGAAGGTCTGCCCATAGTTCAAGCGTATGATCAGAGTGGTTTCCAGGTGAATGTGGATGCCAAGATATTTCACCGAGTCTTGGCACCATTCAAGGGGGAATTCGCAGTGCCATCTGACTGTGCTCTCTGTTAGCGGGAATATAATAGATTGGTACCAATTGATGTCCAGCCCCGAGAATCTGCCAAATCGGATAATTTCACGAATTAGAGGAGCCAGGTTTAGGTGGGGCTCCCGGACATACAGGATGGTATCATCTGCATATAGGGAAGCTATGAGCGGGCCCGTTTTGAATTGTAGCCCTCTATGCAGATGGCGTTCTTGGAAATGTCTGACTAGTGGGTCCATTGCTAAAATGATTAGTAGGGAGCAACCCGTTCTAGTCCCGCGGTATAAACGAAACGACTTGGACAGTGTGCCATTCAAGCGGAGTTGTGCCAAGGGGCTGCTGTATAGTAAGGAAACAATTGTGATGAAACTGTAGGGTAGGCCCATGCGCTGCATTACTTCCACTAGGAATGGCCATTCCAAAGAGTCAAACGCTTTCTCAGCATCAAGCAACACCGCTGCGCTGCTGCAGGAACCTCCGGTTGGATTCTGTGCAGCACAGTGAACAGTGTTCGGAGGTTCAAGGATGTGGAGCGTTTGGGTACAAAGCCAGACTGCATTGGGGAGATGATGTACTCCATCAGCTTGTTGGCGAGTACTTTCGCCAGTATTTTGTTGTCCCAGTTCAGTAGGGACAGCGGTCGGTAAGAACCGCACTGTTTAGGACCTTTACCCGGCTTCGGAAGAAGAATAATCACAGCTTCACGCATCGTGAGGGGGAGGCTTTGTTTTTCCAAGGCCTCTGCATACACCTCAATTAACTGGGGGGCTAAAATATCCTTGAACTCTTTCTAGAAGTCCCCGGTGAATCCATCTAATCCCGGGGCAGTAGAGCCCCGCATGGAGTTTATGGCAAGTAGAACATCAGCAACGGAGATTGGCGCTGCCATGAAGTCAAGCATGTGTTTCTCCAAAAACACCAGTGCGATTTCTTCTAGATACTTGGTCTGTGCCGTACCGTCAGGGTTGGCTCTAGACGTGTATAGCGTAGTATAGTAATCTAGGAACTCATCCCGGATAGTCACTGTGGAAGTGAGAGTGGTGCCATTTGCAGAGTGTAATTCAGTAATATAGTTTTTGCTGTAAGGTGGTCTCAGCATTTGCGCAAGGACTCTGCCGGGCCGCTCACCCTCCCCATATCTTCTGGCCGTGTGATATTTCCCCATGTATAAAATCTCGCGATCCGCTGTTTCCCTGTATTCAGCAAATAGGGCAAGTCTCGCAGCCTGAGCAGCTGTGTCCGGGAGTGTCGCAAGTTGGGAGTCTATTGCAGCTATTTCTTGCTCGATGCGAGTCATCGTCTGTCGAAGATCTCTAAGTACCCCCGCCTGCTTGGAAATGCGCACTCCCCTGATAACTGCTTTAAAACCTTCCCACAGAACCGCCGCGGTGTCCACCGAGCCGGTGTTAAGCTCAAAATAGTCCTCTATCGCTTCCCTGACCACAGCCTTGAACAGGTAGTCTTGGATGGCTCTACCAGGGAAGCGCCACTGTTTCTCGTACCCCTCTGGACATGGGAGCCTTAAATGTAAAACTATCGGGGAGTGGTCAGAGTACGTGCAAGGAAGCGTAGTATGGGAGTCAAACCAGTCTGCAACCGCGGGATAGATCAGCCAGTAATCTATCCTTGACCAGGTGCCGTGTGGGCCAGAGTAATGGGTGGAGGCGGTAAGGGCGGGGTTACGCTGCCACCAAATGTCAATTAAAGTGTGTTGTTCACAGAGGTCCCTCAATGCTCGCCGTGCGCGTGGCTGGCGTCCGGCACCTTGGAGGTGCTGTCCAGGACGGGGTGCATTAATAAGTTGAGCTCTTCTCCCAGGAGTAGTGCATGGGGGCCTAGTTTTGTGACCCGTGTGTTCAGATCATGGAAAAAATCAGGGGCATCTACATTGGGAGCATAAACATTAACCAAGGTGTCTGTGTGGCCATGTAGGATACCCGTGACTATCACGTATCTGCCCCCTGGTTCTCGGGTCACATCTGTAAGTGTAAAAGGTACTCTACGGTAGACCAATATAGCTGTGCCCCTAGCGTAGTTGCTGTAATTGGAAAAAAACCTGTACGGGCCCCAGCTAGTGCCAAAATGGGCTGAATTAGTAATGGGGAGAAGTGTCTCTTGTAAGTATGCTATGTCGACCTTGTGTCGCATGAGATAGTGGATCACCTGCCGCCTATTGCAGGTATTATTGAGCCCCCTGACATTCCAGGACATGAAGGTGACGGCCGAGGGCCCCTGTATGTTACCTAACCGTGGCATTTGACCAGTGTGTGAACTCTTGTCTGTCAGGACGTGTACTCAACGTCAATGTGACAAGCAATGCTACTATAAAGTGTGCACAATAACCAAAACAATGTGCGCATCTGACCCCTACCCCCATCCCCCCCACCCAGCCGCCCTCCATCCCGAAGGTGGCCATCCCTTTCAAAATACACCCGCCCGTCGGTCATAGGGACCGTAAGGCTAACAACCAAGGACCAATAGGTGGACCCCATGAATGCACTAAGCCAGACACACAGGATACACCCGGGGGGGTGGCAGCCCGCAATCAGACCAGCCAAGTGAAATGTCTGATAGTAACGTTAAACAATATGAAATCCCCATAGCAGAGTAATAAAGCAAGTAGATACAATCAAACCATCATCCAGTTCCAGAGTTTGAAAAAAGTTCAGCGCTAGCATCCGATCCACTGTGTGGCAGTGAGGCATGCACGCCCTCCGTCGAATTCCGTGTGCTCCGCACCCTATATGTGCGACAAAATTTCTGGGCCTCCGTAGGAGTGTCAAATATTTTGGACCTGCCGTCAAAATCTACTTTCAGCCTCGCTGGATATAGCATTCCATATTTAAGCTCAAGGTTACGAAGCGTGGCCTTCACGAGTGACACATCTATATAAATATATCAAAATAAACAAAGCAATATCCCTCGTGAACAATGTGATTCACATAAGATAGTACAATGCGCCCTCATTCAGCACCAGTGTTCCATAACAATTCTGCACTTGCGTTGGAGCCGCTGTGATGTGGGGAAGCAAGTGCACCTTCCACCGAGTTCTGTGAGTTCCGAGTCTTGTACGTGAAGCAGAATTCCTGGGCCGCTGTAGGGGAGTAAAATTTCCGCGATCTGCCACCCATGTTCACCTTCAGCCTCGCAGGGTATAGCATGCCATATTTGAGTTCGAGATTGCGCAACGTAGCCTTAACACCCAGAAATCTGCGCCGTGCCTCCTGAACCATTGGAGTGAAGTCAGGATAGAATGATAATTTGGACCTCTGCCATTCAACAGTGCCGCGTTCTCTTACTTGTCGGAGCGTGGTGTCCCGGTCCCTAAAATTCAGAAGGCGCACTATGATGGATCTAGGGGGGAGGCCTGGATTCGGCCTGGATTCAGCCTAGGTCCGAGTGACCTATGTTCCACGACATAACCAGGAGTAAAGGCCTCACTCCCAAACAGATCAGTCAGTAACTTCTCAACAAAAAGGTCCATTCGGCCCATGGGTGTCGTCTCCGGAACCCCCATTATACGGACGTTGTTGCAGCGTTCGCGCGCCTCCATGTCCTAGTTTTTTTATGACCACTTCTTTAAGTAGTCGTTCCGCCCTCTCCAGCCGCTTCAGAGATTGTGCTGTCCCGTCCTCCAGGTCTGAGACCCGAGCCTTGGCGATGTCAAGGCGTCCGTCGTGACCCTGCACCTTGGCGCCCAATGATGCGATCGTCTGGTCCAGGGAATCAAAGCGTGAGTCCAGCGCCTTGAATCCCGCCTTCATTTCCAGCAGCAATGAGGCGACGGAGGCATCTGAAGTCTCAGGAGGTGCTACGGCAGGGCTTTTTTCAGCCATAGTCGTGCTGTGCGAAGTTGTGCACTCGTTCACTTTCCCAAAAGGCAAGGTTCTCTGCCTGGGATCCCTGCGTCCCATTCCGCGACTGCAGAGCGGTAGGAGGGAACCGGGGGGACAGAATAGAGTCAGTGCGGGTGGCTGGCGGGAGCCTTGACTTGCTGGTGAAGACTGGACAAGATGGCGGCACCTTCCCCCAGGAGATGTGAAAGCAATGATGCCAAGCGTAGGTGTCACAGAGCAGGCAGGGCGCAAATGGTCAGTGTGCAGAGGGTACTGGTGGTGCCCATTAGTGTGCCTTAGGCCGGATGCAGTGATCTGGAGGTGCAGACTAATTTGTGGCATATGTGGCCTAGCGCTGTCTTGTCGTACTTCGTGGCACCTCAGCCCCGCACCCGCCGTCTTCCACACGACAATGCAGGCGCTCGGCACTCAGCTGATCCTGTGCCGCATTGCTTCCGCCGCTTTATGTGCCGGATTTAGGATCTCGACGTGGGCTATGTTCGAGAGGAAATCGCTCATGAGGCTGGCTGAAAGCTGGAGCTTCACTAGCTGGCGGCCATCTTCGCCGCCGGCTCGGCCACGCCCCCATTTGTTAAGCTCTTAGCTGGATTACAGCTACAGCAAGCTTATTGTGATCTTTCATCAAGTTCATGCATCAAGTTCACGTATAACTTTTCTAAAAATAATTTACAGCTGAAGCCTTCCGATTCCCTGATCAAACCTCCAGAATTTCCATTCTTTTGTTTTAAATCTGTTTTTCTTATATCATAATCAAACCATCACATTACATCAACAACATTTGACAGTAAAGCAATAAGACGCTATGAGGAGGGTTGCAACTGAACCTTTCCCTTGCAGAGCTCCAGGGATGCTATGGAATAGCCAGCAAATTTGAATGTTGCGTATTAAATAAAAAATGGGGGGGGGGGGTGAGAGAAAGATTGGCTTTTACAGTAAACAGCTGGTGTAGATTACAAATCAACCATCTCCAATCAAGAATAACTATTCTGTCAATTTATAGAAACGGAAGAGAAAGCGAAAAAGGTAGAAAGAGGGAAAGCAGAAGATAAGAGAGAAGGGGGGTGAGAAGTGTCACATATGGTGGGGTGGATTAGGGCAGAGGGGGCCTCGCACAAGATGCGTCCGGTGTGTGTGTCCCTGTCATGCCCTCCCCGCTGATGGCCTCTGAATGAGGGAGGGGCGGGGAGAAGGGAGGGCATCCGGCATCTCCCACCAAATCCTAATAAGTCTCCCCTCGAGGGAGTATAGCATCCTCGAATAGCTGGAGAGCCCTCACGTGGGGGGGTACAGATAAGAATCGCGCATGCTCCAGTTTAGAGAGGTGCAGCACTAATGGTTGCCAGACCCATGTGAATTTAGTGTTAGTGTGTGCTTGAAGGCTGGAGTGAAGCTCCATTGCCATTACATGCCAGAGACGGGTGAACTACACCGAGGACGGGGGAGTCGGGGCATTTATCCAGTGCAATGCAATGACCTGTTTTGCTGCGCCTAGCATATGAAGAGTCAAGCACCAGGCTGAGTGTATCAGTGCTGTAAGAGATCGGGGTCGAAGTCCAAGAACCGCTGTCCCTGGTGTATTTAGAATAGGGAATCCCAATACCTCCCTGATGTCCCTCAGTACTTCTTTCCAGAAAAATGTCAGGAGTCGGCATGACCACCAGATATGAATGAACGAGCCTATGTCTGCCTTACAGCGCCAACATATAGCCGTGGAGGTGGGAAACATATTCTGGAGTTTAAGGGGGGTCATAACCTTGTAAGCTGTTTCCTGTTGCGCAACACTTTTGAAAGTGCTGGGGATGTCTTTCCATAATTGTTCCTAGTGTTCAGGGGGGTTTCCTTCTGAGATATCTGCGTGCCATCTCCGTTGGTATGTGTAGAGGGGTAGCACTTTCGAGTGTTGGAGGACCTTGCAGGTCCGAGAGATCAGGACCCTGGAGCCATCAAAGGAGAGAACTAGGGTCTCTAATGGGGTGAGCTGACGTGTAGCTCCATCCTTGTGCGAGGGGTTATGCAGCCAATGCCGGACCTGAAAGTATTGCATGCGTGCCGTTAATTGGAGTTGAAATTCCTGCCTACAGAGATCAAAAGATTTGAAAGTGCCTCCCTCAAAACAATAGGCGATCGTGCGACACTCTCCGGCTGCCCAAGCCTGAAAGGAGGTGGCTGCAAGGCTGGGGGGTTTGGATTGCGGGGGGAGGTGTGTTAGGGGAGGAGAAAGAGGTGAGGCCGCGGGCAATCTCGTCCCATATCTTCATAACAGTCCGAGTTGGAGTAGCGATGTAGGCGCTGTGCGTTCCTCTGCAGCCAGGCAAGTTCCCAGAGTGAGCGGCAGGCCACTGCCCTGCCCATATGAAACCAGTGCTTCTCGCTTTCGCGAGCCACCCACTCTGAGACGAATTGCAGGTGTGACGCCCAATAATAGACTAAAAAAATCGGGACACGCCAAGCCCCCGGTCATTCTGCAATATTAAGAGTTTAGTGGAGGATCTCTGCTTCCCCTTGCCACAGATAAAAGCAGTAACCTCCCTCTGGAGGCTTAAGATGTCTCGCTGGGGGATAGGGGTTGGAAGGGCTTGAAAAAGGTATAATAGTTTAGGGAGGATCGACATCTTAACCGCATTGAGGCGGCCTAGCCATGATATGGGACGTTACCTCCATTTCCTGAGGTCCTAACTAACCTGAATTCCTGCAATTAGGTCAATTCGCCTGAGTCCAAGATTCTAATGTGGCTGTGATGTTGAGGCCCAGGTAGCGAATCGTTCGGGAGGCCCATTGAAAGGGGGTGCAATCACTAAGTTCAGTGATCATCTGATGGGGGAGCGAGAGGTTCAACGCCTGAGATTTGGTGAAATCCATTTTAAGCCCGGAGAGCTGCTCAAATTGAGACAGTAGGGGAAGCAGTGCTGGGAGGGAGCTCTCTGGATCGGTAAGAGTCAGAAGTAGATCATCTGCGAAAACCGCGATCTTGTGCTCGTCCCTCCTGAAAGGTATGCCCTTGATTGCTACTGATTGGCGCACTGCTATCGCTAAGGGCTCTATTGCCAGAGCGAAAACCAGAGGTGACTGGGCATCCCTGGCGCGTTGCCCTGCGAATCAAGAAAGGGGGTTAGGAGGCCATTAACTGATCTGCGCAGACGAGGCTGCATAGGGAGCCATAATGCGGGCTATCATGACCGGGCCTAAACTGATCTTCCGCAATACCGCTTTGAGAAAGGTCTAATCAACCCATGCAAAAGCCTTCTCGGCTTCTAATGAGATTAAAAATGCAGGAATGTTGCGACACTGGGCTTTTTCCACCAGGTGGGACACTTGCCTAATGTTATCCGCCCCCTGCCGTTGAGGTATGAAGCCTGCCTGTTCAGGTTCAGTCAGACCAGGCAGAAACGGCGCTAACCATTGAGCTAGTATTTTGGTGTAAAGTTTAACATCAACATTTAGTAAAGAAATGGGGCGGTAAGAAGCACACAAGGTCGGGTCCTTACCCGGCTTGGGGATAAGAACAATTTCTGCCTCCGCCATGCTAGGAGTCACACTAAAAGTGTCAGCAAAAGAGTTGAAAAGCTGAAGTAATGGGGCCTGAAGTTCAGAGAGGAAGAGACGGTAGAACGGAATAGTTAGGCCATCGGGGTCAGGAGACTTGCCTAAGGGGAGGCTTTTCAAAGCTTGATGGGGTCTTCTAGTTGCCGGACATGAGAGGAATCTGGCAGCGTCCAGGTACAGGAGGCTAGAAACGGGTCTATTTTATCTTGGTGAATTGTGCCCTAATCATAGAGAGCGGAGAAAAAAGCGCGAAACGCATGCTGCTTGCCCGTCAGGTTGCCCATTCCACCCCTCAGTCCCTGCCCTGGAGATATGGTTACAAGAGATGCGCACACGGAGTCGCCGTGCCAATAAAGAGCCCACCTTATTGTCCCCTTCATAGAATTTCTGCTTCCGGGCGAGAAGAGAGTCTTCCGCCTTATTTACCTGAATCACCCGTAGCTGACCCCGGAGTGAAGCTAGCCTCCTCTGACCCTGCCTATAGAGTGTTGCATGTTCCTGTTTCTCGAACGCCTTGATATCTCGGGTAAGGCCCGTCTCAACCGGGCAGGATTCTCGCTTTCGGGTAATAGATATTGAGGTGATGACACCCCGGATAGTGAATGGAGGGAAAAGGCCCCCCTACAATACTTTTAGGTCGGGGGGGGGGTGAACAATCCAAAAAGGAGAAAGAACTGCTATGCCGACCTATTTAATTTAACAGACCTGTAAGGTTCTAAAATGCCACAACACCCACGCTGTGTTTAGCCACCTTGACACATTTCATAACATTTTATTGTATACATCAGACTTTTTGTAAATGTAAAAACTTTTTATTATGCATTTGATTTTTATATATATTTTTGTATGAACACATCTCTAAAAGTTATTACAAAGATACATACGTTTGTAACAAGTGTTATTACTAAGTTTTCATAAATTATTCCTTTTAAGTATCACACAATAATATGTAAAGTTAGACATCCCAAAACAGAAAAATAAAACAAAATCTCGTCATTCATTACCAGTATTCACGCTCATTCAGACCTCATTCTTACAGTTCCACACTACACATACAGCATACAAGGGAAGAGAGTTTCGACCCTGTGGAGGGTCCCAAGATAGTTGTGGGAGAACAGGTTGAGTTGTTTCCAAAACACCCAGCTCGATGGATTAGGCTCCCAGGGACCACTTCTCAAAAACAGTTATGGTCTACGCATGGTTCATTGGTAAGTCCACCTTCCTCAGGACCATGAATATTGGTAATGAATACCGAGATTGTTTTATTTTTCTGTTTTGGGAGGGTGGGGAGGCGCAGCAGGGGCCCAGAGGGGCAAGTCTAGCCTCTTTGCCCCACCCCCCCCACCCCCCACCCGTCAGGCGGGTCAGTTTCTATCAGGAATCAGATGCAGGGGGTAGGCGATCAGAGGCAAGTACCGCCAGCGATGTGCTTCTCCAGGCGTAGCTGCTCAGGCCCGTGGCCGGGGCCAGTAACCGCCTTCCTCACCGCGGCGTCAGACATGACCCTCCGGGGAAGGGATGCAGAAGGAGGGGGCCACCGATATGTCTTCCCTCCTCAGGTTGCTGCCCTCACTGTAGGAATAGGGGGCTAGAGAATGGTGGCCAAATTGGTGTGTTTCAGGCTCCAGGTGGTCGTGGTTCCCACAAGCAGCATCGAAAATACTATGGGTCTTACCCCAGCTAGGGCCCCCGCCGCTCCCAACGATCTCTGAGGGTCTCTCTCGCCGGTTCAATGGCACACAGGAGGTCTTGTAGGGTCCCGCAAATATGCGCCCCAGGGCAACTGAAGTAGACTTACCGCAGGGCCGGGGCCGCTGCAAGGGCCACTCCTGCTCAGTTGCTCAGGCACGCCTCCCCGGCAGTTGTTTCTATGTGTCCTGGGGTCGCTATGGCCAGTGGAGCTCCTCTCCTCCGGTCGGCCCCCTCGCCTCAGGCCCAGTCCGGGACCGGAGGCAGAGCAGGCCGCAGACAGTCGGCGGGGGAACAAGCGAACACAGGGAGTGCCCTGATGCTGCTCTCCAGAGTCCAATGTCCCACAATTGTTTTGGTCCGTAGATGGCGGCCTCGTGACTGCGACATAGGCCGCAGTCTGGCACAAGTTCACCAGGTGAGGTCCAGGCCATGTGAGGGCTTACCCCTGTCTGAACCCCAGCCGCACCGCCAGCTGCTGCGGGGATCTCGCCGGGCCCGCTGTCTGGGGACACCAGAGTCGGAATCAGGGTCCCGCTGTGGGGCCAGCTCCGTCGTGCCACCTCCCGGCTGTCTCTGCCTCTCGATGTTGACACTCGCTGCGGGGCTCGGAAGCGCCCCAGAGACCAGAGCCTCCACGTTGTCTAGAGGCAAGATGGCGGGCGACTGCTCTCTCCTCAGTCGCTCGCCACATGCCCAGCCCAAAACCAGGAAGCGGAGGGGGCTGCCAGCGGCTGGTGGGGGTGGGGGGGATCAGCTAGGTGCAGGGAGGGGGCCCCGGTCACGCCCCCCACGCTCCGTCACTGCTAGATAGGCTTGGCCGTCCCCTGAAGGGCAGAGAAAGCACAACACGCTAGGGTAGATCAAGCAATAGGGTACCACTGAGAATGCTATACACATTCTTGGCCTTTGCATGCATAAGGTTCACCTGGCTACAAAAACATACTGTCATTCAGCTATTTCATATAATTTGTTAATGCCTTTGCCTTGAATGAGGTACAAGGTATACTGCAAGCTAAACGCCTAATAGTGGCAACTGATTTTTTTTATGTTTAGATCCTAAACATAGTTGTTTTACTTGAAATCCACAAATTTTTCATTGTCTTCATTTTAGATATAACACATTTCCAGTTAACTATGTTTACAGTTAGAACTAAATTTAATAAAATATGTACTTGAATACATTTGGGTGGAAGCTCATTTGCTTATACCAGCGTACCTGGGAGAAACCTGCCAGCGGTGGCAGATCAGAATAGAAGAGGGGGACGAAGGGTTATTGAGGCAAATACTGCTGTGGAAGAGTCTTTAAAGTCAAGTGAGGGTCCATCCAAAAACCTGGGCCTCTTGGAAAAGGCCTGAAGGCTTGACACACACACATGAAATACCTTTTCTAGTTTTGGAAGGCATGCTGTAGCTACATTACATTTTTATGTTTTATGTGGGTGAGAGGCCTTTTCAATTTAGAAAGCATCTAGCCATAACCAGTTCCATAATTCTCCAGCACATATGGAGTGCAGGTGACCAATTCCCACACAACTTTACTAGTGTAGTAAAAGAGGCATGCTCTTGATGGGGAATTATTTTACCAATAACTACCTTTTAAGAGATTTGATGTTGTACACATTAAATACTCTTCAAGCCTTGATACATAAAATGCACTTGATTACCCTTTTTGTGAGGCATGAAACATCAGAATCTTCTGCAAACTGCACCTTTATTCTTCTGTTAGAGAAGACTAGTATGATGATTCTAGTCTGTCAATCTCCGTAATTGATCTCCATGGATATTGATAATTTAAGGTACTCTCCCACTTACACATTTTAAGGTTGGTGCTGTTGCGAAGAGAAACAGTAAGTGTTCTGAAAATGGTTTTGGAAGTGCATCACCTGTACATTACACATAATCTCAGGTGATCTTAGTATGCAGCATGTTCTTGAAGGTGCCTCATGGACTGTTGTATGAAAGGTATATTCCCTCAGCTCAATAAAGTTGATACAGGCATCTCTTAAGTTAAACAGATTTTGAAAATGCAATAATATTAGAGTGGCTTATAATAATTACCTCACTCTTCTCCTTGACGGACCTCTCTAGATCTCCAATGGTGTTGAGTTGCCTTTGCAGATAAACACACACAGCCTAATTATGATGCGGTTCGGACCACAACCGATGGTTTGTCGATGGCGTTCCGAAATGCATCTACTGCTGAGGTCCGACCGATGCATTACGATGTGTGCGGTCGGAGGCAGCAGTCGAAGGGACCTACCAATGCTTCTGACATGGAGTCCATTGGTCGGTCGTAAAACCAGCATAATGCCTTGAGGGATGGCGTTTCAGCCGTCCGGATTATGTCGGTTTCCGACAGCCTTTCCAAGTCGGCCTTTCCGACATGCGAAGGCTGTCAATAAGCGACATTGGGGGCCCCTAGCAGGTCCCCCTTCCCCTCTGGCCCTCTGCATCTGGGCTTGTGCCCCCTGAACATCCTGCACCATGTGCCACATAGTTCAGGGATATTCACAAACTCCCACTTCTCAATGGGAGATTATGCTGCGGGCGGTTTCTGCCCCCGCACAAGCTCCCATTGAGAATTGGGAGTTTCCAACCGCACTTTGTGCGGTCGGATCGTAATTCGGTGTGCAGAACCGCCAACCTATGGTCGGGTGGTTCTTCCACCGAAACGGTGTTGGTCATAGGCAACTCTGACATCGTAATCAAGCCCATGACATTTCCTGGGTGTTTCTTTATAGGTATTGGCTCATCAGCATTTGGGCTATATAAATGGATTAGTATTAACAAGCAACCTGTCATACTAGCATGTATTTTATTTTGGTCCACAATGTTTGCACCAATTTTAAATCCTAGAAAGTGCTTTATTAATGTTGTGGCTTCTCTTGCGTGAGTAATGTAAGACCAGGTCATGCGATCAAAAGTTGGTATGACCTTGATGTAAATAATGCCTCTCTTGTAGCATGGTGCTTCTCGTATCGTTAATCTACGTCACTGTTTCCATTACTATGTCACCGCTAGACTTTTCACCTTCTGTGGATTTTTTTCCTATATTCTCCCTGTCCTTTGGTTAAAGCTTTGGTAATCAAGTTTTACTTTATTAACTCTCTGGCCTTATGTGAAGCAGAAAAAAAGTATGCCATTTCCCAATTTAAATGTGCAACTTTACTGAGAAAATCAAGTTTTTCGATCTCCTGAAAACATTTACTCAATGATTATATGTATATGAAGAAAACTGGGAATATCAACATGGTGCCTTCATATCTCATGCTTCCCTTGCATACGCCGTGGATGCAAACCTGTTTTGGTTGTGGTTGCTTCCCTGGCAGTGGGACTGGTGCCAGAGTTTTCAATGCTTTGGGTTATTGCAACATAAGGATATTGCCGTCCTAGCCTTTTGAAAATTGTCAGTTAACAATATGTGCGCTGAGATTATCCTTGTAGTAAATGTCTGATTAGGATGCTTATGTTATTGTAATGAATTATTAGCTCAGTGACCGCTTCGGAGGGGTGGAAGAGGGAATGGATCTATAAATAAATAAAAACTAAAATTGATGATTTGCAGATAGCTTGAATTAGGCCTTTCTCATTCTGGGACTCTTGGTCCTCCAGGGCTGATGGAGCTTCTGGTTTCCTTGGTCCTCCAGGGCTGATGGAGCTTCTGGTTTCCCTGGTTGATTGACCTTACTTGCGTATGCTATTAGACCTCCTGAGTCACTGCAATTAAGATGAGAGTGGAAACTTCCTGACTTCTTGAGTTTCAGTATTATTGTAAGTCCTCCTGTTGTCGTCTCTCGTTGTGATCACTCTACTAAAGTAGTACAATTCTACTTTTCATGAATGGATCCAGATAGTCCCTTCTTCTTGGTGAAGCATTTGGCTCATTTTAAGTCTGTGGTTTCCTCCTGATCTTTATATAACTTTCTTTTGAATTCTAGATTTTCTACATCATACCTGTCCTTTTTACGATATATCACCTATTAGGCCAAGCTCTCCTTGTGGTGGATGCGCTTATGGTAACAGGCCTGTGTATATAGTCTTCCTCTTTGTGACTCTTCTGCTACTGTGCTTCAGCTTCTTTTCCCCTTATTGATTATTTGTTTGTGGACAAGCCTATTTTTCTTCTCCTTTTTTATTTTTTATAGATCACACTACTTTACATTTCCAGAACCCATCCCTCAATACGTTTTAGGAGCAGGACCTAGCAGTGTGTATTTTTTCTTTTCTTCTTGTTCCATGACCTTGGCTCCCTATGTTTGGGTTACCTGATCATTCAGAACCATGTATACATCTCCTCTGAGTACACTTTAGTCTGTTTTTTGCATTGGGTCTTTTGTTGGGTTTGGAATGTCCCCTGCATGGTCTACAGCCATGTTCCCCAGCACTGACTGCCTGTATCTAAAATCCTGTTTTTTTATTGTAGCCATGTGTCATTCTAATCTAACATGTGTGCAGAGGCCTGAGCCTATCCGTTGACATCATGGAGGTTCTTGGCCTATCTTTTGATATGGAGTGGTGCACCTAGCGCACCTTCATTGAATAACAGTGAGTTACTGTCCCCGTCATGGGTTAAGCACATTGAGCAGTGGTGGTGGCATACTGTTTTGTGAACTTATAATTGTGGCCAGGCATTTTTATTAGTACACAAGTGGGCAAGTTGGTCTCCATTTTGTACTGACAAAGTTACATTTCCATGCACTTAAATAACTCTTGACACTAACATCCGAAGTGCTTGTTTTGCGTGTTTGTGTGTGTAGCCTTCATTGTATGTTCCAAGTGTGTGTAAGTGAACCAGAGTAATGGGGGCCAGTGGAATTCCCTTTGGATGCCCCAACCTCGGTTTTGCACAGTGGAAATGTATTGTGGAAATGTATTGCTGACATTTCTAAAGCTGCAAGTGAGGGAATAGGAGATAAGGCCCTTGTAGAAATTCAGTAAGGCCTTTTGCTAAGCCAGATTTGTTGATTAGTCTTTCTGAAGCGCTGCTATTTGGTGGATTATAGGAGCAAAAGGGTACGACTACAGATTCTATTGTGCAAGGTGAGAGGGTCCAGTTAAGTGAGGCCAAGCCTTTTGTTTTTCTTGTTTACTCTTTGGCTGATTAGTCAGTTGCATGTTAACTGTGATGTGAACAGCATCGCTATTTGCTAAGGCTTTGTCTGAAGAGCAGCCTGGAGAGGAATTTTGAAAGGAGCACCACTCCTAACTGGTTTAGAAAGTACAGACAGCGGATACAAATCTCCTATTTGTTTCTGCTATAAAAGTGGGGCCCCACTACCCCACTTATTGTTACATTTACATGTTCTCTAAGCCCAAGGTAGGGAGTCCTCCACAGAGTACTCGATGGGCTGGTGTGCAATCAGTGCTGGTGTCTGCCTGACAGTTTCCCTCTGTTATGGGGACATCACTCTTTGCTGGATGAGATATATAACTGGTTTGTAGTGCAGAACGCCAGTCTCCCTGCTGAGAGAGGGAAGGAGCGTGCCAGTGTACCAGGAACAGTGACACTGCCCAGGAGGATTGAAGTGCAACGCGACCCCGGAGCTGGTGAAACTTTCAGAAGACGAGCATTGCGAAGAGCGAGCTGTGTACCCCTGTGTCTGCAGGTTACAGTTTCTCCAGCAGCTATTCATGGCCGGAACCATGACGACTCAACCCAAAGGTCTCCGAAGCCCAGTTGGGGCTGTGGTCAGAGTCCATTGTGGACTGTATTAAGCTATAGTGCCCAAAAGAAGTGCAGCCTGAACTAAGCTGCATTCCAAGGGGTGTGGCCTTTTATAAAATATCTAATTGTTATTGGGACAATTTACTTCATAAATCTACTTGTCCTGTAAAAAGAATCTTCCTGTCCCTTTGGTGCCATGTAGAGCGGTGGCAAATTATGGCAGCAATCTCATATCAGAGCTCTGATAATAGCCTCTGATTAGTTGGGTTTGAATGCTAGCAATTTTATTTTGCCACCTTTCTGCAGATCTACATAATGGTGCTGGAGAAAGAAGCAATCAAGAGTTTCAGTGTTGGGATGTCCTTGCGAGTTTGTGCAAACCTACTAACTTGCATGTTTTAAAGGTTTTCAAAAGCACGTCTGTAATCTTTTCTCATACTGAGAAAGGTTGGAAATTTGCTCCTGACAAGGACATAAATAAAACTTCTTCCAGGGTTGGGGAAAAAGATGTTGGAGGGAAAGTGGACTTGTAAATGCTTAAAAGATTTTTACATGAGTAGATCTACATATGCATATTTTCTCGTGCTAAAATACAGTTCACAAATATTTTCTCGGAGTATGATTTCATGGTCCTTCTGTAAATTCTCATCAATTCATGAAATACATACATCTGCACTAATGCAAGGACATTTGCCATGGGTGCACTTTTGTGAGTTTCTTTAAGAATTGGGTCTCTGGTGTTAACCTTTTGTTTTCAATACAGTTCTATCACTCGATCAGCTGGCTTCCATGTGAGTGACAGCATTCTGCTCTTTCATGAGGAGCATATTGGTTCTCATTGCCAGGGACTACTGTGGCAATGTGTACTTTGAGACAGAAAAATATTTTAGCTTTTTACCAATGTTTGTTATAATGGTGAAACACCGAAAGCTCCCACAACCGTAAAGTTTTACAAAAGCCATGTCAAAACAAGACATGCTTGGACAAAACCATAAGACTGACCACCAATGTCAAACAATCATAGGCAAAGCCAATAAATAGGTCTGTTTTCATGTTTCTCATAATCTTGTTGAAACTGCTTAGATTGGTTTTCCATTTTGAATATGTTTGGTAATACTAACTTGCATCATCACATTTTTCTACATGACGCTTCAAAGAAATGGTACCTAAAATTCCGAAGTAATTTAGCAAAACGTTTTTTCCTAGTTAATTGTTTTGTGAACATTTTATTTTGAAAGCGAAGATTCATCAATCTTGCTTGTAATCTTCTGCAAATATTTGCATCTAATCGGAGAGCCTTCTGGTTGCATTATATGTAGCCTTGTGTAGTTAAACTTTGTAAACGTGTAAAATAAAATTTAATGGAACCACTGTCAGTTGAGCAGTCCGAGTTTACACCATTTATTTAGAGCACAAACCCTAATAATAAAGGCTGTGCATTAATGAACCATAAATAAGTTCGAACCCAAATATTACCATAACTGCAGACAATGCCCTTCCCTGATCCATAATGTGGTACTGTAAACTGACAAACAAAGGGTTTGTGCTGACGGTGGTTGGGCTTACTTGTCCCAAGGACGAAATAAATATGAAAATAAGTTGTCCTTGACCCCAAACAATATGTTCTGGGCATCGGGCTACATGAATTCCACACCCCTGAAATTCCATAGAAGTTAGGCCTTCATGCAGACTTGCTTCCCTGAGGAGATCATTGGTCAGTGATCACTCAGCAGTCAGAGATTGCCCTCTGCACGGCCGAACTGCTAGATAGAAATTGGCCTTTATGTGGCTGCACTGATCCCGGAGCACATTTCCCACGTGTTCCCTGTGAGAATCAACGTGGACTGCCATCCCTGCGAGTGACTTTGCCACCTACGGTCATTGAGATGTGCATCTGCAGGTTTGCCATGGACATGTCTACACCTGCAGTGAATGAGTAGACCTCAGTAAATCAAGACAGAGCTTCTGGTTTGCATGCTTTCCCTCCCAGAAGTGGGAAGGGTTGGGTGTGTAGATACTAACCCGGACAGTTACCCAAATGGACTTATCAGCAAGAGTGGTAAGAACTGAATAACTGAACTAAAAAAAAAAATGGACTGAGCAACAGACCTGTCAGAGACTGAGCGTATCATACAATAGAGGGGGGCTCTGCAACTGGACCTTAATCATGATAGCCCATGGAAAAACCGACTAGACCAGAGAAAGGGTGGAGCTGGGAAGAGATAGTGGATAGAGGTGCAGCATGTACTCAGCGCCCAGGACACTAATTTGTAGATTGCATACATGGTGTCTAGTCTTCATGTCTAGTTACTGCGCTTAGAGATTGTGCCATTGTGTGATTTTTGAGTCCTTAGTTTGAGCATCTATACACTACCTCCCTGAGAAGTCTGTGCTGGGCTTGTACTTGGCCCAGTTTAAAGAGACTTAGTAGGCGGAACTTGTCATTAGAGGCAAACAACCTCTACCATTGGGAGTTTATTCTGTGTGTAACCAGGGGGTTTTTACCAACAGCTTTGAAGACACTTTTTTATATATGCATTTTTCCAGTTATTTGTTTTCCAGCTAGTGCCATTTGGGACTCAAGATTTTAATACCTTGGCCAGCTTTTAATAATGTCTTTTACGAAATAGCCTCTGGAGGCTTGTTTTATATGTTCACCTCCTTTACAGGTGGGGATCAGATAATGCTTCCTTTTTTGACTCTGAACCATCATTACTTTAAGTTGTGCATTAAAGACCCATCATCTAGTAATGTTTTACAAAAGTTTATATATAAAGCTATCTCCTCTCCAATTTCAGCTCAGGTTTTGAGATAAAGCTGTAGATAACGGACAGCCTAACGATCGGTCCAATTCTGTAGTTTTAGTTAAGCCCAGTGCCTAAAAAGAAGTCACAAAATGAGACTTCAAACAGATTCCGTGACATAGTATAAACATACAACACTAAATCAATAGGGAAAAACTGAACAAAAAAAGTTTCAGGTTTTTAAAAATGTGAGTTTAATTTTTATTTTCCTAGATAAGAACATCACCAGTTTTGTAATTTTCAGGTAAAATTTAAGGTGGTTTGCAAGGGAATATGGTTAATAATTTAGAAGTAGACTACAGCAAGATATTCGCTAGGTATCACTAGATTCATTGGACATGAATCGTTTTTTTGTCAACAACTTTATTTAGCACTTTGGTAAACGAAAGAGAACTTGATGCACGTTTCAGCATCCTCCTTAGCGTCAAAGGAGACAAGAAGATAGGATGACCCAGCCCCCACCACCTCCCTGGATTACTTATGTTTGGCGAACAGTAAAAGTCTGACAGTGCTCCAACATACTCAACTGCCCCCCCCCTGCCAGATTGTTCAGTCAAATCAAGAAAACCTAATTATACACTTATATTAATGAGAAACGTTTCACAATAAATTAGGGTTGATCTGTATTGAAGATAGGTCAGAGGACCGGAGTGAACAAGATGGGTTGTCCTCTGAGCCTGAGGGGAGAAGACCCATATGTCGTTTTGGACATAGTGAGATGCATCTCCCCCAAGTCAGTTTTGTCGTCTAGACCAGAATGGGAACTCTGTTATACTGATCAGGCATGTTTTATATCAAATTCACTAGTGCCATACTTTTGTTCTTAGCTGAGCTGACTGCTGCACATTTTGGTGGAGGCGGATTGTTACGTAAAAAAGACCCCTCGGGCGAGAAAGAGGATATATATGGAAAACCAAAGTCACGAAAAGAGCTCATTGAAGAGTTGATTGCAAAATCCAAGCAAGATAAGGTGAGTATGCATATTTGGGCAAATCAACACCAATGTTAAAGCAAATAAGTATCACACTGTACTGCAAATTAAATCTTCTGCTCTCATTTTCTGAACCATAGACCTAATTAAAGATCAGAGATTTGCGTATCTAGACTTTCCTGAATCCAGCCTACGGTTTTGTCCTAGCTCGTTTGTTGGAGAAACGTTCAGCGGAAGTGCAAGCTTTCCTTTCATCCAAATAAAAGGATAGGTGTATCTCTCTGTCTCGGGCTATACCTCAGTCTCTTTATCTCTCACATACACACTCTTGTACATTTAGAACAAGCGACCGCATAGGTTTTATTTGCATATACAGAGAATAGGTGGTTCAGTGCTTCAACTGATTCATTCGAGAATTGTGCAGCTGTACACTATTCCCATAACAGGACAGATGCAGTTGATGCATCTATTGTTCTCAAGACTCCCCTTCAAACACTCAGTTGCCTTATAAGACTGTTTAATGAAAACAACCGATATTTGGCATGTTGATTTTATAAAAAGAAGCTTCAAAACCTAGAACACTTTACCTGAAGACCAAGTCATACTTCCTAAACTTACTGTGGTAATATCAATTTTATTCAAGACCGGGGTCTCCAGCCTTTTCGGGAGTGGGATACTTCTGATCAGTGAAAATCATTGTGAGCTACTGAAGGCCAAACCACGCCCGCATCGTTACCAGAGCCTCCCTGTTAGAAATTTACTCCACTCCCACGCCTGAAGAGGTTGGGGGTAACGGAGTAATTTCCAGACATACTGTGGTAGCTTGGCTCGAGTGGTCAGGAATCAGGCACCGTGCTAAGCATACGACATACCCATACAATAACCATGCGTGCATCCGTTCCAAAAACGACTCTACACCGTAAAAATTATGAAAATATCTCTGTTTATCTTCTTTTTCTCTTAGTTGCTGATTAGATAAATAATAACACAATCACAATATACAAGGCTTTTTAAATAGTGCAGGTCAAATAAATACTGTCTTAATGATTCAATAAATAGGGGTGATCATAAATAAGGAAGGCATAAATATAAGTGCAATACATACAGGCAATTAAATATTCTGAGGCAATAAATACTGCAAACCAATAAATATTGTGCGACGATAAATACTGTGGAACAATAAATACAGTGAAGCAATAAATAGGTTAAATACAATAAATACAGTGCCCTCAGTAAATAATTAAAAGCTGACAGTGACACTCATAGAATCAGATCACATTTGAGATTACTATGGGCTAATTTGGCCCAGGCACAGCTTGTGGGGATGTGGAAGGCTTGAGGGTGTCTACTCCCTGGCTTGGACAAGGCTGAGGCCTAAACTGAGGTAGATCAAGGGGGGAATACCAGAGACCTGGCTCTCTCACTCCACACAACCTCTCTAGATTAGTCCCAGCTCACCCCTGGCACAGTCCAGCTGGTTCCAGCACCTCTCTAACCCCTAGAGTAGTCTCTTAGGATTCCACAGGGCCTTTGGCGCCCTCTATTCCACTTACTGCCCTTTTTCTGATGTTCCGACGCCGCTGGAGTCGTGTCGACGCCGTGAGGCGGATCCGGTTCTACGTCGGCGGCCTCGGCACAATGTCAGTTCCTGACGACGCCGGTAGGCGGCTCCGGTTCGATGTCGGCGGCCTCGGCTCGATCTCGACCTCCGATTCGATGGCGTCGGGCAGTCTTTACTCGATGTCTACTTCGGGCGGCTCCGGTCCGATGGCGACCTCAACTTCGATGACGTCGGCCGGCCTTGACTCGATGTCGACTTCCGGCGGCTCCGGAGTGCGATCCTCACTCCCGACCTCCGGTGCTCCTCTCCTTAGGTTTCCGGCGACTCCGGAGTGCGACCTCCACTCCCGACCTCCGGTACACTTCTCTCAGGTTCCGGCGACTCCGGAGTGCGATCTCCACTCCCGACCTCCGGCACACTTCACCTCGGTCTCCGGCGACTCCGGAGGGCGGACTTCACTCCCCCGTTGACACCGCTCACTCGACCTTGGTTAACTTCCTCCTCGACCTCTGGTACACCTCACGTCCTCCGTCGGCGCCCTCTCACGATCTCTGGCGGCTCTGGGCACGACGTCTGCTTTTCCAGTCAGCGCCGCTTCTCCACCTCAGGCTCCAGGTCTCCAGGCTACTCAACGTCCGGCTCCAGGGAAACCAGTATCCAGGTCAGGATCTTACTGTTCTTGGTTTCTAAGGCCTGTTCCTGCTGTCCAGGTCCTTAAGATGGTTTTTCTTCCTTCTTCCCACACAGGGCTCCAGGCTGGGCTCAGTCAGTAGGGACTAGTATCACGGGTGGGTTTATGGACCCCACTCCAGGCACAAGTTTCCACCCCTGCTGCCTCACTCCTTCCTCCTTCAGGTTTCTGCTGCTCACTCTTCACCAGTCAGGTGCCAACTGCCAGCTCCAACTGCCAACTCTCTGTCTTAGCTTCCCAACATTCTAAACCGCCTCCAACTGTCACAGGGTTCTGGAATGTTCTGGAAGGTGCTAGCAGGTTCCAGTGGATGCTGGTGATGTCACAGGTGGCCACCATTTTGTGCTCCAAGCCCTCAGACAGAAGTTTCAGGGGTAGATAAAATGGCTCCCTGAATCTGCAGCAACACGAAAAAGTCTGGTGGTTCCCAAAAAGGAAAAATTCAAACAGGGTTTGAGGCAAAAGTGGGACAAAATAAATAATGATGAGGAGGGACCACCCAAAGGGCTGACAGGTCTAACACGCGTCCCCCCCAGCTGAAAGTGGGGAGAGCTACCCAACCCCTTGGGAGTTCTCATCACTAAGGCGGAAATACCTTGAGAGACCGTCTGCATTGGCGTGGTCCACTCCAGGCCGATGTTCCACCTGAAAGTCCATTCCCTGTAGGGAAATAGACCACCTCAACAACTTGGGATTCTCCCCCTTCATTTGCATCAGCCAACGAAGGGGTCTGTGGTCGGTCTGAACCAGGAAGTGCGAGCCAAACAGGTATGGCCGCAACTTCTTCAGAGCCCATACCACTGCAAAGGCTTCACGCTCTATTGCACTCCACTTCTGTTCCCTGGGAAGTAGTCTCCGGGATAGGAAGACTACGGGTTGATCCAGACCCTCTTCATTGAGTTGCGATAACACTGCCCCAATGCCATGTTCTGATGCATCTGTCTGGACAATGAACTCCTTGGAAAAGTCTGGGGCCCTTAAGACCGGGGCCTCGCACATGGCTTTCTTCAATCTCACAAAGGCTTGCTGACAAGCCTCCGTCCAGACTACCCATCGAGGTTGTTTCTTGGACGTGAGCTCCGTGAGGGGGGCTACGATGGTACCGTACCCCTTCACGAAGCGGCGGTAGTATCCCGTGAGGCCCAAAAATGCTCGGACCTCAGTCTGAGTCTTGGGGGGTTCCCAGGCCATGATGGCCTCGATCTTCGCCTGGAGGGGTTGCACCGCTCCCCTACCCACCAAGTGTCCAAGGTACACTACCGACCCCTGCCCGATCTGGCACTTGCTGGCCTTGATCGTCAATCCAGCTTGTCTCAGGGCCTGGAGAACAGCTTGCAGGTGACGCAAGTGATCCTCCCAGCTGTTACTGAAGACGGCTATGTCATCCAGATAAGCAGCAGAGAAACTCTCCATTCCGGTGAGGATCTGGTTTACCAGGCGCTGAAACGTGGCAGGTGCGTTCTTGAGCCCAAAGGGCATCACACAGAACTGGTAGTGGCCATTGGGCGTGGAGAAGGCTGACCTTTCCCTTGCTCCATCAGTCAAAGAGATCTGCCAGTACCCAGAAGTAAGGTCAAAGGTACTTAGATATTGGGCAGCTCCCAGCCGGTCAATCAATTCATCCGCCCTAGGGATCGGATGAGCATCAGTTTTGGTCACTGAATTCAGTCCCCGGTAGTCCACACAGAACCTCAGTTCCGGTTGGGCACCCGGTGGTGCAGCTTTTGGTACTAACACCACCGGACTGGACCAGGGGCTGCTAGAAGGTTCGATCACTCCTAGCTCCAGCATCTTAGTGACTTCACTGTTAATGCTGGCCTTCACCTTGTCTGACATCCGGTAGATCTTGGACTTCACAGGTGGGCTGTCTCCTGTGTCCACGTCATGGACGCACAGGTGAGTCCTACCCGGAACAAGGGAGAACAACGAAGAGTACTGCCCCAGGACCTGGCGACAGTCCTCCTGCTGTTCAGGAGTTAGAGATGGGGAGAGAATCACTCCCTCCACCGACCCATCCTTCTCTTGAGACGCAAACAAATCTGGGAGAGGCTCGCTTTCCGCGTCCTCTGCTCCGTCAGTCACCATCATCAAGATGACTTCGGGCCTCTCGTGGTGGGGTTTGAGGCGGTTGGCGTGCAGCACCCGTAGGGGCTGACGCGGGGTTTTCAGGTCCACCAAGTAGGTAGCCTTACCCTTCTTCTCCAACACCTCAAAGGGTCCTGACCAGCGATCCTGGAGGGCGCTAAGCTCTCCTGGTTCGATCACCCACACCTTCTGGCCAGGCTCCAACTCCACCGGGTGAGCATTGTGGTCATACCACGCCTTCATCACTGCTTGGCTGGCTTCCAAGTTGTCAGAAGCTTGCTTCCACAACTTAGCCATTTGGCTCCGGAAGGCCAGCATGTAGCTCACCACGTCCTGGGGAAGCTTTCTGGGAGTTCTTTCCCATCCGTCTCTCACCAGGTTGAGAGGTCCACGTACAGGGTGCCCATACAGAAGCTCGAAGGGGCTGAAGCCCACTCCCTTCTGTGGCACTTCCCTGTAAGAAAAGAGTAGACAGGGTAGGAGGACGTCCCATTTCCTCCGCAGGCTTTCAGGCAGACTTCTGATCATGCCCTTCAAGGTTTTGTTAAACCTCTCCACCAGACCATTGGTCTGGGGGTGGTAAGGAGTCGTGAACCGGTAGGTCACTCCACACTCCTTCCACATCGCCCGCATGTACGCTGACATGAAGTTGGTCCCCCTGTCGGACACAACTTCCTTGGGAAAACCCACTCGGGTAAAGATTCCCATCAGGGCCCTAGCCACAACAGGTGCTGTTATGGTCCTCAGAGGTATTGCCTCTGGGTACCGTGTGGCATGATCCACCAGGACCAGGATAAACCTGTGACCAGCTGACGTTGGCGGATCTAACGGACCCACAATGTCGATGCCCACCCTTTCAAAGGGGGTGCTAACGACAGGAAGTGGTTCCAGGGGAGCTTTCAGCTTCACCCCTGTTTTCCCACTGGCTTGGCAAGACACACATGTCCGGCAGTAGGTATCGGACGACACTTTCATCTGAGGCCAATAAAAGTGTGGGACAAGACGGGCGAAGGTCTTGTCTTGCCCCAGGTGTCCTGCCAATGGGATCTCGTGAGCCAACTCCAGAAGGAAGGCTCGACAACGTTGAGGGACTACCAAGGCTCGTGACGATCCATGTAGGGGTGCCTTGGGTTCACTGTAGAGGAGGCCATCCTCCCAGTAAACACTGTAGTTCCCTTCAACGTTCCCTGCTGCCTGGGCTTCGGCCTGTCGCCTCAGCCCCTCAAGGGTAGGGCACTCCCTCTGGCCCTGGCAGAATTCCTCCCTGGACGGGCCTCCCTCCACGTGCCACTCGGCCGGGATGGGTAGGTCCTCCAGTTTGGTAACGTCCCCCACCGCAGACTCCTGGTCCACCACCTCCGGTGGCCTATCCATCCTACGGGGTGTGGACGCCGAGGCAGGCTCCTCCTGTCCTCGGTTCTTCCCTTGACTGGCAGCTGGCTGGGCCTTTTTCCAGGCTCCAGCCGAAACGAACTCCCTCTCCGGGTAGTCGCGGACCTTGTGCTAACACAGGCCCAGTCAGGTGTTCCCAGCATCTCAGTGTGAGTCCGGTATTCCACCTCCTTCCAAGCGTTGTGCTCCATGTCATTCCCCAGCAGACAATCGACTGGCACGGCAGGGCTTACGGCAACTCGAAGTGAACCTGCAACCCCCCCCCCTTCAAAGGGAACCTCGGCCACTGGATAGTGGCCTGTTCTGCCGTCAGCCATCGCGGCTGGGTGGAGTACATCGGGAATTGCCTGCTCTGGCGACACCAGTTGGCTACGTACCATAGTCATACTGGCTCCTGTGTCTCTCAGAGCCTCCCCTCTTTGGCCGTTGATGGTGACCCACTGCCCATACTTTACGGTATTTGCGGGCACCTGGATCTTAGGAACCATCTCCCGTTCTCCCAGGGACACTAAAGTGACACCCGCCCACTCCCTTCCCTTAGTTAAGGGCATCTCCTCCCCGAGCACTACACTAGCTACTCCGGGGGTCTTTCCTCCAATGGGAGGGGGTGGTCGTTTCAGGCACTTCGGATCTCCTTTATAGTGTCCAACGCCACCGCACTCGTAGCAATGGACAACCCTTGGCTGCTGACTCTGGCCAGGATTAGGGTTTCTGGGTGGGTTAGCCCTAGGGGTGAATCCTGTTCCCTTCCCTTGGAAGTTATTTTGGGGGCCTTTGGAGAACTCCTTTTTCTTTTCCCCTCCCTCTTTCTTCTGGGGGGCGCCCTGTCCGGCCTTTTGAGTATCCCCTCCAGTCCCCCTTGTGGACACCCGGGTACTAGCCCAAATGTCCGCCTCCTCAGCAAGCTTCCGGGGACTGGTCAGCTTGCTATCCACCAGGTGTTGACGCAGTTCAGGGAAACATTTCTCGAGCAGGTGTTCCTTCAGTACTAGATCAAACAACCCCTCGTAGTTCCTCACTTCACTGCCCTGAATCCAACCCTCTAGTGCCTTCTTTGCATAGTCCAGGAAGTCCACCCAATTCTGTGTGCCCAGTTTGTGACTACCCCTGAACTTCTGTCTGTACTTTTCGGGTGTTAGTCCAAACTTCCTTATGAGCGCCAGTTTCATGGTGGGGTAGTGGGTCTGCTCATCCTCCTCGAGGGCCAATAAAGCATCCCTACCAGCTGGAGGCATGTACTTGTACAATCCCCCTCCCCAGTACTTCTCTGGAACCCCATGGGCCCTTAACGAGACCTCATAGGCCGCTAGCCACTTGGCGATATCGTCACCCACCCCATAGCTAGCTACTATGTCCTTTGGCAGGTAGGGTTTGGGTTCCCTGGTGAACTCTCTTTCTTGGTCTTTGCTGCCACCGTTAGGTACAGGGTGTGCCCCGATTCTCAGGATCTGAAGATCTATCTCTTTCAGCCTTATCTCATGAGCCATCCTCTGTTCCTCCTTCTCCTTCTCCAGCCTTGCTAAGTCCCATGTGAGCTGTCTTTTCTCCCTCCGGTCTGTTAACTCCACTTCAGACAAGCCACCGCTAGAGGCACTGCTGCCCTTCCTGGAAAGTGTCCTGGGCCCCGCTGACAGGTTCCCCACCTCAGGTTGGTACAAACCAGCTCCCTCACTGTCGGGCTCTCTATCCCTGTCCTCCTCCTCAGCCTTGCTTTCTCGGCGTGCCTCCCCCCAAGCCCTTAAGCTGGTTTGGAGTGCACCCTTCTTTGCTCCTGGGGGACAATACACCCCCTCCCGCTGGCAAAACTCCCTGAGTTGGGCCACAGTGTACGTTTCTAAATTCTCCAGTACAAACTCCATCTTGCCCACTCAGGTCAGAGGACAGTTATTTGCAGTAACAATGCAGGGGGGTACCTTTAATAATACCTCCTCCCACCACCAGAGTAAATTTGGAAAAAACAAAAACCCACAATTAGGAAGGCCGCTTTGAGAAAATTCCCGGTGTAGGCCTATGGACTACCCACAGTTATTGTTGAGTATACGTAGGCACAGCTCTATCCCACCACTGAACACCAATTATGTTAGAAATTTACTCCACTCCCACGCCTGAAGAGGTTGGGGGTAACGGAGTAATTTCCAGACATACTGTGGTAGCTTGGCTCGAGTGGTCAGGAATCAGGCACCGTGCTAAGCATACGACATACCCATACAATAACCATGCGTGCATCCGTTCCAAAAACGACTCTACACCGTAAAAATTATGAAAATATCTCTGTTTATCTTCTTTTTCTCTTAGTTGCTGATTAGATAAATAATAACACAATCACAATATACAAGGCTTTTTAAATAGTGCAGGTCAAATAAATACTGTCTTAATGATTCAATAAATAGGGGTGATCATAAATAAGGAAGGCATAAATATAAGTGCAATACATACAGGCAATTAAATATTCTGAGGCAATAAATACTGCAAACCAATAAATATTGTGCGACGATAAATACTGTGGAACAATAAATACAGTGAAGCAATAAATAGGTTAAATACAATAAATACAGTGCCCTCAGTAAATAATTAAAAGCTGACAGTGACACTCATAGAATCAGATCACATTTGAGATTACTATGGGCTAATTTGGCCCAGGCACAGCTTGTGGGGATGTGGAAGGCTTGAGGGGGTCTACTCCCTGGCTTGGACAAGGCTGAGGCCTAAACTGAGGTAGATCAAGGGGGGAATACCAGAGACCTGGCTCTCTCACTCCACACAACCTCTCTAGATTAGTCCCAGCTCACCCCTGGCACAGTCCAGCTGGTTCCAGCACCTCTCTAACCCCTAGAGTAGTCTCTTAGGATTCCACAGGGCCTTTGGCGCCCTCTATTCCACTTACTGCCCTTTTTCTGATGTTCCGACGCCGCTGGAGTCGTGTCGACGCCGTGAGGCGGATCCGGTTCTACGTCGGCGGCCTCGGCACAATGTCAGTTCCTGACGACGCCGGTAGGCGGCTCCGGTTCGATGTCGGCGGCGTCGGCTCGATCTCGACCTCCGATTCGATGGCGTCGGGCAGTCTTTACTCGATGTCGACTTCGGGCGGCTCCGGTCCGATGGCGACCTCAACTTCGATGACGTCGGCCGGCCTTGACTCGATGTCGACTTCCGGCGGCTCCGGAGTGCGATCCTCACTCCCGACCTCCAGTGCTCCTCTCCTTAGGTTTCCGGCGACTCCGGAGTGCGACCTCCACTCCCGACCTCCGGTACACTTCTCTCAGGTTCCGGCGACTCCGGAGTGCGATCTCCACTCCCGACCTCCGGCACACTTCACCTCGGTCTCCGGCGACTCCGGAGGGCGGACTTCACTCCCCCGTTGACACCGCTCACTCGACCTTGGTTATCTTCCTCCTCGACCTCTGGTACACCTCACGTCCTCCGTCGGCGCCCTCTCACGATCTCTGGCGGCTCTGGGCACGACGTCTGCTTTTCCAGTCAGCGCCGCTTCTCCACCTCAGGCTCCAGGTCTCCAGGCTACTCAACGTCCGGCTCCAGGGAAACCAGTATCCAGGTCAGGATCTTACTGTTCTTGGTTTCTAAGGCCTGTTCCTGCTGTCCAGGTCCTTAAGATGGTTTTTCTTCCTTCTTCCCACACAGGGCTCCAGGCTGGGCTCAGTCAGTAGGGACTAGTATCACGGGTGGGTTTATGGACCCCACTCCAGGCACAAGTTTCCACCCCTGCTGCCTCACTCCTTCCTCCTTCAGGTTTCTGCTGCTCACTCTTCACCAGTCAGGTGCCAACTGCCAGCTCCAACTGCCAACTCTCTGTCTTAGCTTCCCAACATTCTAAACCGCCTCCAACTGTCACAGGGTTCTGGAATGTTCTGGAAGGTGCTAGCAGGTTCCAGTGGATGCTGGTGATGTCACAGGTGGCCACCATTTTGTGCTCCAAGCACTCAGACAGAAGTTTCAGGGGTAGATAAAATGGCTCCCTGAATCTGCAGCAACACGAAAAAGTCTGGTGGTTCCCAAAAAGGAAAAATTCAAACAGGGTTTGAGGCAAAAGTGGGACAAAATAAATAATGATGAGGAGGGACCACCCAAAGGGCTGACAGGTCTAACACTCCCCATGCCCAGCTTCATTGACTTTAAGCCTAATGTCCATAGAGCCAGATACTATGGTTTCAACAAAATACTTTGACTAGGGGGACTATGACAGGGCTGATATGTGTGCCATTGAGAATTTGGTCCCATATGTTTGTATGGGACATGTTACAAGTGAGATACCTTTTGCCATATGTGGCACCATTCTAGAGAAGGCTCTTGTTCTCCCTAGTCTCTCTCCTTTGTGATATTACCATTCTATATATAACACAAACACACAACCCTTTTTTTTATGTGAGCGGTTTAAAGTGCAGAATTTTTTTCTGTAAACATTATCATAATATGGAACATTTTGCTGCACTTTAAATTTCGCCCGGTAAAAAAAGAAAAAATGGCTGTATTTTTCAGTAATAAATATGACACTGTGTCTAGACACCAGCCACTGCGAACAACGACACTTTGAAATGGGAGAACATTCAAATGAAGAGTCAACTTTGTTTAAATGGATTCAATAAAACTTTTTTTTTTTTTTTTTAATATCTTTCTTTGCATTTTGTCAAACAGAGTACAGTGGACATACATGGGAGGGGAGAGGAAAAGGAAGGGGGAAAGAGGGAGACAGGTAATTGATTTTGTGCAGATAAGAGAATAGGCAGTTGACTAGTACAGGCACAGGAGAGGGCCAGCAGTCATTACTGGTGCAGATGCTAACTGCAATATACATTAAGTCCACGTGGTCAACTACTGATCACAGAGTGCATTTTTGACGTAGCAGCTAACGGGGGGGGGGGGGGGGGACTACTTTTTAGTGCCCATGCAGATCAGAGAAAACTAACCATCCTATTTCAGCTTTACCCATCCATAACTGTACCTGACTTCATAACTCCATGTTAAATTGTGGCAAGATCAGATACAGTTTGTTATTCATATAATTCTTGCAATTCAACATTTAAACAAACAAAACATCGTCACACCCTGATTAGTGTGCATAGAGTAAATATGTCTTCTAAGTAGCCATACTGAAGGATATGGGTCTCCCCATCCTCCTGATGACTAAAAGAATTAGCAATTTTATCATCGCTAACTTGGCTCATGGAGAGTTCAGACGTGCCTGTGTCTACCTCACCATCCTCATCGTTTCTCACAACCTCCTGGGAGGAGCCACACCCCTCCTCCCCGCCGGTACGCATCAGGTCCATAAGTATAGCGTCCCATAGATAGGCAATAGGGTATTTACGCAGTCCCGCCATCTCCTCCCTGTGTAATGACGTGCTTTCCGCCTGCGCCCATACTAAAAGACTAAAAGAGAATTCCTCCATCCGACCATTGCAGGGGAGTCTGCATGTTTCGGACGTTTAGTGATTAAGCTCTTAGCTACAAGGATAAGGAGGTGGGTCAATGAACCTGGGTGTAACTCTGTGCTTCTTGGGTATGGATTCCATAAAACTCATCATTTCAATTTTTTTCCCCAATTTCAAATCATCGCATTTACAAACAGTAGACATCTTGCACCAAGTGGCTTAGAGACACTTTGCCATATTTATAACACACAAATACAGCCATTTATTTAAATAGGAGAATTTAAAGTAAAGAAAAATGCTTCATAAAATATTAAGACTCAATTGTCTCAATTGTCTTAATTGAAAGTGGAGAAAAACCGTGACATAATGTTTCATAGAAATATTTTTCTTCACTTAAAATTTCTCTCATTTGAAAAAAATAGAAAATATTTTTGAGTTAGAAATATGGCTCAGAGTCAATAGACCGGTTGGAAACACCTGGCTAAGAGATAGAAATAGGTTTTTCTAGACTCTGTCCATAATATCCTAACAAAATCATGCCTAAATATTGCAGTAAAGCACATACACACAAAAAAGAAAACAAGCAATTTGTAAAATCGTTGGATATTTTGTGTGTTTCTAGGATGCTTTTATGAACATCATTGAAGACTTTCCTTCACTAGCGCATCGTTGGAATAATTCAGTTTTTCTTTCAGCCATTGTCATTTGTGACTCCAGATATTAACATCTTCACCAGTTTTAACAGTGTCTGTTTTTTAAATAGCCTTCACGAAATAGCTTTTGGAGGCTGGTCTTATATTTTTGCCTCATTTTAGGTTGGGTCCAGATGCGGTTTCCCTTTTGACTCTAAATCATGGTTACCCTAGCTTCTACTGCCGGATCTGCTGGCAATTCGTCCACTATAGGGGCCTGTGTTTGACCTCATGGTCACAGGTTCAAATCCCAGCGGGTCCACTCATCCTTTCATACTTCTGAGGATGATAAAATGAGTACCATTGAGTTGGGTAGCAATAAACATCTGTTGTTCAACGCCAATAGGCCTTTCATGGTGAACCTCCGCTTTTCAAATACACGTTATGTTATGTTTGTTAGTGCTGCACACAAATAACAGGGCATGTGGCAGCAACCCAAGTTCCTCCCCCTTTTTCTTTCTTTCTCTGTCAGTCTTTCTTGTTCACAAGCACACACACTCACATATGTACAAATACAGGCAGTAGGACGGACTTTCTTTGCGCATATGTAGAAGAGGAACAACTTGAACAACAGCAGTGCAACATCTCTTTCTCTACCTCTCTCACCCTCTCTCTCTGTCCCCCTACCCTCCTCCTTATCCTTGTAGAATGGCCTCCTATTGAGCAAGCAATATGACAAGGCCACAAGAAGGAGGAACATTGGAAGTGCAACGAGAGAGATTATTACGTTAAAGGAGTCCATAACTCACATCAGATTTTTGCTTGGACAGGGATAGGAGCTTAATATATGGATTTAAATTCATTCATGTATTAGCTTGCTAAGTATTATACTATTACTTCTGCAACTGTGAAGAATAAATTGAAATGACATTGTGAATGAAGCCTATGTTCACAAGACATGCTATATATTTGAAAAAGACACTAATAAAAAAGTGTTTGCAAAAGATATGGCCTAACGGCTAGAGCCGTTGACCTTGAAGCTGGGGAACCGGGTTCGAGGCTCGGCAGAGACACTCAATATCCTGTGATTCTGGGCGAATCACTTGATTTCCCCCCCCCCCCCCCCGTGCCTAACAAAAATGAATGTGTCCGACTTTAACCCCTGTGGTGCTCATGTAAAGCGCTCTGATACTTTCGGGTCAAGTTTGCGATATATAAAACTACAATAAAAAAAATCCTTGCCCACGGTGTACACTAATTGGCTACCTGATTTTCCGCATTCATCAGTGCTGTTTTTATTTACTTCCGTTTCATAGAGAGAAAGACAAAACCAAAAAGAAAACACCTTGGAGATGACCGAGAAGCTCGATAAAGACTGGAAAGCCATTCAGGGTCTCCTAGGGCATAAAGTTCCAAAATCGGAGCGAAAGTGTGAAGCAGAAGAAAAGCCAAAGGTAAGCATCTTATTGTTTTAAACTTGTATTGTTATATCCCTTCATATTTCACAGTGGTGTTAAAAGCCCTCTGCTCATGACTGGTCAGTTCAGTGGTCTCAATGCTGCTTCAGCAGAGCAGCTATAAGACCGGGTTCATGGTGGCGGGACCAGCTGGGCTTTGAAGTTCCCACCTTCTTGACAAATGTAGTACAAGGCCCGCAGCTGGACCTGTGCCATGATATGCAGCCTAGTCTTGTTGGATGCTGCAAAGATGTGATGGCCCATAAAAGGTGTCAAAACTCTGGTCAGAAAGTTCCACATGAATAAGATGGTAGCCAAGGCTGACTTTATTGTGTGTGTGTTGAGAAGGGAGTGATCACTGAAGGGAAGGGACACAGAAACGTGAGCAGAAGTGTCCTGCCCCCGCAGAGCACTGAAGGGTTGGCAGTGGTTTGACACTCCGGGGCTTCTTGAGAGGGCTGTGGTAGAGGGTACAGCGGCCATCGTGCCAGAGAATGGAGGCTTGACAAGGAGAAACACACTAGGATGCCGCAAAGGTTTGTTTGAGGAAGCGAAGGTTCATTTCTAGGGGCAAAGGTCCTTCCCCTTCAGTGGAAGCTTGCTGCATTATAAACTCTAAGCATAACCTCAATTGAATGGGAGCGCTGACAGTTCGGATGGTGTGAAGGAAAGGCTACAAAAAGAGTGACAATCAAGACGAATAAAGGAGCTCTGTTTCCCTGTTAGTCATGCAGTTTTGGCAAGAGGTCATGCTGTGAAATTAGTGAAGATGCCGGTTTGCAGCATGTGCTGATTAGGGATGGCAGGGAGTGAACAGACAAATGTCATCTGTTCTGAGACACTGCTTTAGTCTTGATGAATTTTGTTTTAGCCGGTCAGGGGAATTTAGGAATCAGCGGCCCTAAGGCAAAAGACCGACTGGACTGTCGGAGTTTCTAGCCTCTCAAAAGTGTGACTGACCGGCAAGAGCATTTCAAAATTGGTTGCTGAAAAATGAGAGCATTTTCACTGTTCTGCTTACGTCTCACCATTTCACAGTAGCACATGTTCACTGTTTGAATATTCAATTACAGGGGTATTGCAAAATCTCTAGCAGAGGTAGGAGCTGATGGTCATTGCTGTGTTTCTAAGCAGATCTTTACCAGCTGCAAACTTTGCTTCATTAAAAGCCTGAGCCCTTCTCAACAAGTGCACAGCTCAGTGTTTGTATTCCATTCTGATGACTATAGCCCTTGATGCCACAGTCCCCTGCCTCTGCAGTGCTCAACAACTGTCAAGCTAAATGCATCACCAAACGTATGTTATTTTGATTGACAGGTTTTAGAACTTTAATCGTCACACAGAATGTTGGCTCTGTCCAGCTGTTGCAGTTTTCTGCTGCCTTTTTTACTTCAACCCAAGATATTCTTTTATGGCTAAATATGGTCGGTAATTACAATGGAACACTTCAAGTGTCCTGAAGAAGAACCCCACCAAAGTCATTCCATATAGCTATCCAGTTCAGCATTTTTTTAGTCTGTATTTTACTTGATTAATTTATTCTAACAATATTCACAAGCGACCTAACACCAAAATGAATCCATAGAGTCAGGCAATTATTATGTAAAGTAAATAGACAGAGATGCATCTAAATGTTAACTACTATGGCAATATCAGAAAATGTCATGAAACATAAGCCGATTAAAGAAGACATTTCTCAACATACCAAGATAAGCACCCAAAGGTGATTGTTGACTAAGCAGTGATCGGTCCTTATGCTGCTAGATGCGGTGTTGTAAATGGTTAGCCTACAAATGCTGGATGTAATCTGGAGATTGTTTTCTAGTTCATTTGTGTTATTTTTGTTATTCTTTTAGTTACTCTGGCATTATGCCATTTATGGATTGCTCCTTGAGCATGCGAAAAGACGTTCAGAAATTAAGAAGTTTGTCGCATGCATGGCGAATGGAATGAATGTCACCAAGGGAAAGGCATTATTCTTTTCTGGGTTTGTTTCCAAGGAGTATATTGAACTCAAATAAATGGTGTTATAACCACATCAATGTATTAATATTTGGCTAGTTTTAGAGCTGGTTCATCTTGTGTTGTCCTCCAAGAGCCTCCGTTTATGAGCTTTGGGGAACCATGCTTGCCTCAAGCTTTGAGGTTTCCTCTGATTCTCTTACTGGGTGTAGGGACTAGGAGAATCAACTGTCTGCAATTCAAACCGCCAGCAAAGAAAGAAAATACACTTTTATTAGGCCCTGCCGCTTAACCTTTTGCCATAATATTGTTTTGACACTGTTCCCCCAAGCCGCCATGATTCGTCATCCAGTGACCATTGCGTGGCTGATTTATTGCTTGTTCTTCATGTCCCAGCTGCTGTAAAACACATTCCAGCTTAACAAGCTGAAAGGAAATTTACCGCATTCGAAAAAGGCTTCATTTGCTGTCTACTTGCCTCTCTTGTTGATATCTGCCAGAATGCCATTTGGTTAACCTGTTTAGGAGAAGACACCACCTCCATGATGCCTATTGCAGATTAAGCACCCAGTAAGCTTCGGGTGCTACAAATGTTGCCCAATCTAGAGCCCGGGTATACTTGTTGAGTTCTCACAATTTTCCTCTGCTCGACTATCCTAATTTAAAACTCTCCATCGAAAGAGACGAGCACTAAGCAGAAATGCTAGCTCTTCGTCCCTCCCGACTCGTATTCCGACTTGCTGTGTTGTGTGATTTTGATTTCATTACTCGCTCATTCAACATTTCCAGGATGTTCATAATTTTGGGTGAGAACAATCATGTCTGCATACTTTGGTGTTTATAACATAAACTGTCTATAAATGGATTTAATTCTCTTTTTGGGCAGTATACTATTGAAAATTGTATAGAAGTGTTAATCACTTGTGTGAATTTTAAATGAAAGGTGATCGTGTCCCATGACCATATTCTCATTTGAAGTTTGATCATACTGTGCACATTTGTACACTCCAGGGTCGGGGCTTGTGTAAATAAAAGAAACAGATATGCATCTGGGGAATGTATGAACTATTCGGTAAACTATTTCTGTTGGAATCTACTTTTGTTTATAAACTAGTAATGTATACTTTTACTTAGACAATGTGTCCTGTTGTGGTCATCCCTTTGTGGGGCACCTGTGTATTAATTTTCAGATGCCTTTTCCCACTCTGATAGGTTGATGAATATGACATCCTTGTGCGAGAGCTTGGATTCGAGATGAAAGCTCAGCCGTCTGATAGGTTGAAGACACAAGAGGAGCTGGCGAAGGAGGAGGAGGAACGACTTAAGCAGCTAGAGGTACAGCACTGGCTCTGCAGTTGGTACTAATGGAACCTCTTTGCACGGCTCTCAGAGCTGGCCGAAAATAAGGAAACAATGTTTTTTAAAATTTTATTTCTAGTGTTCTGCATATCATTGGAGTGCTTCTCGTTATGCAGCACAATAAACACATTCTTATGATCCAGAGGAGAACTTGAAAATCAGTTCCATATTTGCCTTACAGATAAGCAGTTAATAATAAACATTTTATGGCCGTGCTGATCAGCAGGATGAGAGATGGCCTCCTAATAGTGCCCAGCTAAGCTTCCCAGAACTCCTCTTTTGGGCTCTGCTTGTGAGCATTGACCCCAACCCTTGGGTTTTGATCTATAATGGATGTATAGATGTACATGCACTCTTTTATTGAGTAAATGTTTGCAATTCAGGAAACTAGAATGGGGGCATACTAGAATGATTTGTAGGAGCTATCGCCTTACAGCAGGGCATCATGACTTGTACTTGTTGGGCCTATCATTTGCAAAATCAATTATCGAAGAGAAAATGACTGTGTCTGGGTCTCAGCTGGCAGCAGAACACACAGGGATACAAACACCGAAGTATTTCATATAGCGTGTCTCTCTCATTATAAAAGTGATCAGTGAAGAGAAACTGAAAAAAAAAGAAATTTACACTTACATTTTGGTGAAAGGATACAAAAGATCCTCGACCCTCTCCCAATAGGCGGGGTTATCACCGAAAACAGTAATTTACACTTACATTGGTGTAATGATGGTTGTCTGGATCCATTTGCTTACCATTTATTAAGTAGAAATGTAAATGGCAAATGCTACTTTATGTACTCCACCTTTTAGCAGTTAATAAAATCCATATTATACACAAACATTTTGTCACTTTTTTTATATATATATATATATATATATATATATATATATATATATATATAGTCTACATTTTGACATGAATTTAACTACAAACATCCACTTTAATGCTAATGCTATCCTGCTTTCTGCACCCTGTGTTTTTGACAGTTCTTGTGTAAAGAGCTTTAAGCTTCACTACAGCAATTTTCGTTCTTCTGTTATTATTTATCATTTACATGTGAATTGTCAAATAGCTGCTGTAACAATATAATAAACAGATATCAGACTCTGTAAACGTGAAAGACCGGGTATAAGACACCAGTGCTGTCCTAGGTTTCTGGTGCAACCTATTAAGTTTTCTTTGGGAATTCATTAATACAAAAAGACTACTTTGGAAACGTAAGTTTTGCGCTAGATTGTTTGTAACAGTGTTTAAATTGCAGCACGAAAGGCTACGTCAAATGCATGGGGAAGATGAAGACTTGACTCTCAAAAAGCCAAAGCATGTTTCTGCTGATCAATCAATCAATAAATCAATCATTTGTAAAGCGCACTACATACCCGTGAGGGTCTCAAGGCGCTGTTGAGAGGTGGGGCCGTTACTGATCGAACAGCCAGGTCTTGAGTATCCTCCTGAAAGTCAGCAGGTCTTGGGTCTGTCGTAGGCTCAGTGGGAGGGTGTTCCATGTCTTGGCGGCGAGGTGGGAGAAGGATCCTGTAACAGTGTTTAAATTGCAGGAAGAAAGGCTACGTCGAATGCATGGGGAAGATGAAGACTTGACTCTCAAAAAGCCAAAGCATGTTTCTGCTGATCAATCAATCAATAAATCAATCATTTGTAAAGCGCACTACATACCCGTGAGGGTCTCAAGGCGCTGTTGAGAGGTGGGGCCGTTACTGATCGAACAGCCAGGTCTTGAGTATCCTCCTGAAAGTCAGCAGGTCTTGGGTCTGTCGTAGGCTCAGTGGGAGGGTGTTCCATGTCTTGGCGGCGAGGTGGGAGAAGGATCCTGTAACAGTGTTTAAATTGCAGGAAGAAAGGCTACGTCGAATGCATGGGGAAGATGAAGACTTGACTCTCAAAAAGCCAAAGCATGTTTCTGCTGATGATCTCATGGACGGATTCATACTGGATAAGGACGACCGGCGCTTATTGTCATACAAGGTGAGGTTTCCTTAGGCTTTTCCAGTTGTTCCAGCATTTACAAACGAGTTGACAGTTGTCTTCTGTACAGGTTGTGTGTGAAACATCGAGCCCCCTCTGGGAACCAATTTTGTTTTCGCAATCATTTTTCTGCTTTATCACTTTGGACTTTAATTGGTGGGTTTTATTGCTAGAATACTAACTCCTGTGAGGCTACGCTAACTCTTCCATGGTGTATTTTAATAATATGCAGTGAAGAGAATAAGTAGCTCTTTCTAGAGTCCTGCATGGAGACTAAGGACTAAGGCCAACAGCCCATATCCACAAATTTCCCAAAGGGAAGATGTGATTTTCCCCTGGACTGGCTCTATCATAACATCCGGAAACATCCTAGTATCCCTAAGGAACTTGCTTCATGCATCCCAAAATGTTAGTATGGTGCAAGTTATTTAGGGAATCCCCATTCTCCAACTCTGCGTTAGTAAATTTTTGGAAGAATCGAGCTGAGCCACAGATGGGTGGAAAGTTAAAATACATAAGGTGGTGTATTGGCATGCTAAGCTCTCTGATGTAGGACCGTTGTATTTAAAATTGGCAGAAGTTCATGATTTAAAAAAATATGGGGAAATAACTCTTACAAAATATGATGAAATTATTGTTTTTGACCACATAAATCTTGCACAGATTGAACAAAACACCTGCTTTTTGACTTTGCTCAGTTTGTCATATTTAGTGAATTATTCTCTTTTATAGGAACTGCTTTGTTAGAGCCGGTTAGTTTACGGTTAAGAAATGCGTGTCACTGTAAGCTGTTTGTTCAGTCCCAGCAGTAATCTGGGGGATGGAGGCTATCCAGAATACCTTGGTGGTTTAGCTTTGATGCTAATGATACAACTACTGCCTCATGGGATTCTACCATAAACACATTATCACAGTACCAGTTGTTCTTGTCTTATACCTACTTTTAAATATGTTTGCAGGATGGCAAGTTGGAGAATGAACTCCAGGAGCAAGATGAGAATACTATAGAGCAGGGCAGTGACAATGATGATGAGAAGGAAACAAAAACCGAGGAAGAAAAATCTGATGATGATGATGATGATGATGATGATGGCGACGATGATGATGATAGCAATGCTTCAGACCAACACTCGGACATTGAATCAGATATGTATAGTGATGAAGACGCTGAAGTGACAAAGCCAAACAAGGATGCTCCCAGAGCAAAACCAAAGAAAGTACTGAGTGATGCAGAAAAAAAGGCAGAGATGGAAGCTGCAAAGGCCGAGCTTCCTTACACCTTTGCAGGTAAGTGAATCATTGAGTGTCCTCTCTCTCCTCTTCATATAAAGAAAAAGACAGAACCTTTCTAACCATACGTGTTAGATGAGCAGTAATTATGAAAATTAGACAAGGAGTGTGTTAGATAATACATCAGTAGTTTTAGAGAGAACACTAGACTTCTTCTCTCAGTAGTTATTTTCTCAGTTTGTACATTGTACTCCTATGTCAAATATTTTGGATGGTTAATTATATAGTCATCATAATGTGTGCTTGTGTGTAACTGAAAAATGCACTACTTGTTTTATGCAAAGCGACCAGATAAAAGTTGCCACTCGCAAGAAACAGACCTGAAAGTTATGACTAAAACACCTCAATAGAAATCTTGATTTAGAACCTCTTTATTTCTAATGTGTTCAGCTAAAGTCAACGAAATACTGTGGTTGGCTGTGATGAAGGGGTGTGGTTAACAAATCATGTTCCTCCTGTCTCTGATCAATATTTTTAAATAAATACACACGCGCACTAGTAGCACTGGAAAGGGGCAATGGAAGCTGTCACATTCTAAGAAAGTTGCTTGACCAAATGTATTGTTGCCTTTCCTCTTTTCAAATGATATTAATTAATGCTTTCAACTTTGTCACGTGCTTTCATCTTCAAATTCATGGCAGGTTTATCATGTTGCCTTTGCATAAAGAGGAAAGGCATGCATGCATGCAGGCATTGTACTGATCACTGCAGTTTACATTTATTTCTATAGTTAATTTTCCACATTTAGTCTATGCAACCGTCTCTTTCTGTGCCACTCTCCATTATTAGTAAGCATTCATTTTATAATTTGTGAAATATTAGTTTCCAGCACGATTGTTAAGGCATCTTGGATATGCTTGACATTTGATACTTCGTATGATACAATTTGGGGACAGGGCCGATGGATTTCTCCTATGGTATTGAGTAATTACCAATGTCCAAGCATTCCAAGAGGTTATGTTAACCGCATTTATTAAAGTGTGAAATGAATCATCCCCAAAGGGTTATCTCCGCACTCTGCTAATACAGGCAAACAACACCCAAAGGAACTAGACCAGTCAGCTAAAATAGCCATGTTCTTATACGTTTTTTGAACTTTCCAAATTCCGAGCATAGTCGAATATGCAAAGGTAGTTTGTTCCTGTAGAAGGGAGCGAGATAGGATAAAGATCCCCCGCCAAATCTGAGAATGCAAATTTGTGGAATTTGCAATTAGGCTTTATCCTTAACAGTTGGTCGGGTTATGTTGTCTGAGCTTATTTTGCAGGTAAGATGGAGCATTCCCATTTAGTGACATATGAGTAAGATATATTGAAGATGAGGCTTTCCCTAATGGGTAGCCAGTGCAAAAAGTTCAGAATCAGGGCAGAGGAGGATCTAGGGAGAAGACTGAAACAAATCTGGCTGCTGTGTTTTGTTCCACTTAAAGCATTGTCATAGGCCCAACGCCTTGTGATTAAGGCTTGCACAAGAGTTTTTCTGGAAGATGGAGGGAGCAAAGGAAAATTGTTTTTCAGTAGTTGCATGGTGGCAAAGCAAGTTCTATAAATAGCAGAAACGTGCTCTTGCATAGAGAGAGTGAGATCCAATTTTACCCCCAAGTTTTTTACTACTTGCTTTGGGGACGGGCTGGCCCCAACTCAGGAGGCCACCAATCTGACTTCCATAAATCCTGAGCTTTACCAAATAGGAGTAACCTCGTTTTTTTCTCCACTCAATTGAAGACAGTTACTAGACATCCAGAGAGCTGTCTTCCTCATACAGTCAGAAAAGCGTGTTTTGACCCCTTATAAGTCCTGACTAAAGAAGATGACCACTTGTGTGTCATCGGCATATGAGATTGCCAGAGGGGCAACGTAAACGTTAAATAATGTAAGGCTAAGTGTGGATTCCTGTGGTACCCCTTTATCAACCTGCATAGTGTGAGATTTAAAGGGGTTCAGAGAAATGGATTGGGAGCAATCTTTCAGAAAGTCGATGAACCATTTGAGCACCTTGCCATAAACCCCAATATCGTGCAGCCTGCGAATGAGAATCCCATGGGAGATCGTATCGAAAGCCGCTGTGAGGTCTAAAAGTACAGTCATCGCCGGGGTGCCCGTATACAGGGACAGTCTAATGGTGTCAGTGACAGTGACCAGTACTGTCTCTGTGCTGTGGCACGCTTAAAGCTGAACTCAGAGACATCGATGAGCCTGTGTTTTTTTCCAGAAAGGCAGAGAGTTGTCCAATGGGAATCCTGATTTGGCTGAGTCAAGCAGCCCCAGGGTCTGCTCTAGGGTGCATGGTAAGAAGCTCTCCAGGTGGAAAGTAGCCTTGGAAGAGGGAAGGTTGAAATCAAGAGTGCTTTCAGACTGGCTTCAGGTAGCAGGAAAGTTTGCTTGGATTTGATAAAAAAATGTCTTCAAAGAAATCACCTAATGTGCTGCACATTTCTCAAAATAGAGATGTCACGCGCATCAGCATGCGGTTTAATAAAATTGATAAGTGTTTCACAGAGCGCTTTTGTAGAGTTTCCTTCTTACTTGATTTTTCATTGTATTGACATCTCTCCGGGCAGTTTTAATATTATTATGATGGATCTAAGTGGCGGTTTTTGTGTTTCTTTATCTGAGAGGGATTTCGTTTTACGTCGTAACGTTTCAAGATTTTTTACCCCTAGTTTTTTCTAGTTTCAAAACAGTCGAGAACCAAGGTGCATTGTTTCTTCTGGGGGTAGCTGATGACTTTTTAAGAGGAGCGACAAAGTCAAAGCCCTGAGTGAAAGAGTCATGAAAAATGTCCATGTTTGAAACGCGAAAAGGCACAAGGAGAATAAATGCCGTAGCTAAAGAGGCTAGTGAGGCAGGTTTCCATTGCCTCTTAGCCTGCCTGGTCTCTTTCTTCACACCTACACTCCAGAATTGGTAAAGATGAGGTTTAGGGTATGACCTTCCCAATGGGTGGGACCCACCACGATCTGAGTTAAGTCTTACGTCTCCATGTCAGCTAGAATCTGTGCTGCCTCACCATTTTCAGTGTTTTCAACATAGTAATTAAAATCTACCAAGAGTAGAAAGTGCTTGGAAGCCAGAATATGAGGAAGTATTTGTTAGAATCTGCTAGGAGATGACTGCAGTCTCTCTTTGCTCCCGCCAGACAGTAAATTAAAGCACCCTTCCAGAAATAATCCGAGAGTTCAATTCTAAAGACAGTCCTTTTTTTTAATGTTTTTTATTAGTTTTGTTATAAAACATAAAGACAATCCTTTCTATCCTCTCACTTAGCAGGGTCTCAATTACTACTATATTGACTGCAATCTATAGATTCAGATTACAACGTTATAGCACACATTGTTTAATCAGAAACATTAAAACGAATGCAAAAGCAGTCCCTTTAAGGTGAAACTTCACTTACTTTGAAATGTATTACAATTTTTAAACTTGAGATGCACAATTGGATAGATGACTCAAGTAAAACTTCAGCTGTATGTGAAATCAACAACTTAGAAAATCTGTTGACTTCTTCAGCATTTGCCTTGCATGTATACTTATGGTATTTCTATAGCACAAACCTAATCAAGAGGCAGTTGAGCGCTATAGATGGTCAAAGGCAAGCTTAAAGTCATAGAGTAATAGGAGAGGAAGCTAGGTTGTGGTTACTGCATTGATACTGTGTTCTTTAAAGAGAACAGTCTTCAACTTTTCTCTAAATTGGTGCAGCGTTGAGGCAGTCCTGGTTGATATGGCGGTGTTGTTCCAGATCCTGAGTGCATAGATGGAAAAGGTCTCTTGCCTTGTTTTTCCTATCTTACACTGTCTGCATTCTCGTGGCATCCTGGGAGTGGGTGTGCCGAGTACCCACAGAGATAGTGAACCTCTCTGCAAGATAATCGGGGTGCTGGTTGAGATGGCCTAGCAAATGAGGCAACTGGTTTTGAAGATGGTGTGGCAGTGGCGGCTGGTAACATTTGAAAGTGGTGAGGTGTAAACGTTGGGCATAACTTTTATGTAGCGAGTGATGTGAAAAAGTTCAATGGACAAACCTGGGGTCCAGGGTGAGTCTCTCTCCCAAGACATAAATAAAAATAAGATTGGCAAATGGTGCATTTTAAAGCAAATGAATGTAGCAATAAGGCAACACTTATAAAGCAGTGGTAACGTATAGTCTTGAAATATTAAACACATTAAAAACTGCCCCATATCTTCCCGCATTAATGTTCAACAGTTACTGTAATGTGTCAATTGTACAGCATGACAACTTTAGCCCTTTAAAATGTATGCTTGCCCAGTGGCCTGCACTGCATGCAGCAGTAACTTTGGAAAAATATACTTAACCAGACTTCGAGAAGCACCCACAGATGCTGGCTGCAACCAGTCATATAGAAATATGTGCAGACGGGTCTTTAAGGGGGATGAAAAAAGTGGGGCTCTCTAAAATAGAACATGTCAAATACATTTCTGTGATTCCCTTAGTGTGCCACCTGACTGGTATTTTGGTTTGTCTCTGAGTAGTAATTGGATCCAGATAACAACTGACATACACCTAAAGCCGTCAGTATGATTGGCTTTGTCAATGGGTGAACGCTGTTTAAGATAAATGAGTAACAATAATGATTTGTTATAAATAATTAACATAAGAAATCTTTCAGTTCTGAAACTGTGAGTCTGTGAATTAAATTGCATTGATGCCTGTGGAAGGAGGTATGGCCTTCAGTTATGAGCTCTTTATGTTAGATATGTATCCTCTTTTTTTCTGCATATGTTGTCCATCTGCACATCTTCAATCACTTCTCTTTCCTCTTCAGCATCCTATTTTCAGTCTTCCCCGAATGCACTTCCTCGCCTCTGTAACTTCACCGCCCCCAAACATGCACTGCACTCCCTCAAATGTAAGCACTTCAATTTCTCTTCTGCCTTGCAAATATTTTGACATCTGTGTACCCCCTTCACATACATATCCACAAAATTTCTGTTGCAAATGGAATAAATAAACATTGTTCGTGTGCTCTGCAGAGAGGCCAACCCACTGACACACACGTTGTTTGGCTTCAGCCTTTGCGCCTGCCCACTCAATCAAATCCCCTCATAAACACCTGGCATGGCTCAAGCCTTAAAGTATGCACAGAAAAAAATACAGATAAAAAACAAAATTATAAAATAGCCAGCTCTTGGGGAATGCAAGGTTAAAAGTAAACTATATATGAAATAAGAGAGAAACTAAATCCCTGAAATGCTTTTCCTTAACCTTTTTAACATTCATTGTTTGCAGGTCAATCTATGTTTTTGGCATCAGTGTTAACTTGGGGGCATGAAGACACTGCCAGTTTTAGTGTCATACATTAGAGAACTGTCCACTGTAAGCACATATTTCTCACATTGCTTGACTGATATTTGGATCAACTTTGCAAGGTAACAATAACCCTGCTTGTTATTTGGATCCATTTCGTGGGTGAACAGATACAGCAGCTCCACTTCTTTTTTTTTTCTAAATTTCTTTTTATTTGCATTTCAGCAACAGTACAAACATAATACACTGCAGAATGTATAGGATCCAGTATAGACGAAACAGTTACCTCCATATACAATGATGTCCATATTGCCGATAGGTATCCACACAATGGTGCCAGAGCAAGAATCAAGAGCAGAGTCTCCCCTCGTCCCAGCCCCCAATACACCCCCAACATCGCCCACATCTTCAGTGTCAGCCACTGCAACCCACCATCAATCTCGACATCTGTCTCCCCCCAGCCATCCGGCATGAGGGTCAGTGCACTACAACGGATTGAGCGGTGTGTGAGTTAACCACTGTGAGAAAGGGGCCCATATGTCCCGCGGGCGCGTGCGTGGTGGCAGGAGCTCCCAGAATAGGGTGAGCTGCGTCTGACAGTATACTACACTCTTAAGCCACTCCCTAATAGTAGGCGTTGTGGTAGCCCCCCAGTGTATCGCAACCTGGCGCTTAGCAAGTAGGAGGAGCATGGCCGGCAGTCGGCGATGTTTAGGCTTGACCATATGCAGGATCCCCAGCAGCGCAGCCTGAGGGGTACATGGGATCGGAAGCTCCGTAATGATGCACACTAGACGCAGCACCTCTGCCCAAAAGGAGGCGATCATGGGACACTCCCACGCCATATGCAAGAAGTCAGCGCCACGCGCAGTGCATTTCCAACAATTGTCCGTGTCTCTTAAGCCTATACGATGAAGTCTGCGTGGGGTGCGATATATCATATGTATATACTTGAAATGGATCAGCCGGAGTCTGTAGTTAGGGGATAGTGTCTCAAGCATTCTGCAGCATAGGTCCCAGTGGGCGTCGATAATGTCAATTCCCAATGCAGCGCTCCACAAATCGCGCGCCACCGGGGTCACCACTGGATGATCGCTTTGCATGCGCCCATATAGACGGGAAATTAGCTTGCGCCCCGATTCCACCTTCAGGACATTCTCCAGAGCCATCAGACTCGGCGGCGGCTCCGGGAACGTAGGAAACAGCGCCCGACTCGTGTGGCGAAGCTGGAGATGAAGCAGGGTGTCAAGCGCCGACGGGGTCTCCGCAGCGCACATCTGTTGCAACGTGATGAAGACACCATCAGGAAAGACGTCTCCCGCCGTATGGAGACCCCGTGACGCTGCACGTTCTCCCGTTTTCATGCTCTGTATCTGGGGCCACATTGGGTTCCCGCGCAGAGGGATTGCCGACGTATAAAGGAGATCCAGCTTGGCCCGGCGGCGCAGTCCGTCCCAGGCCCACTGAAGCGCACGCACCGTATCGATTTCATTCCGCCTGCTCTTATGTGGCGCATATAGGGCAGTGTGGAGCGGTAGCGGGCTGACCATGTCCGCCTCTATCGCCACATGCGGCTGATAAGGCGTGGGGTGTACCCAGTAGTGCAGGAACTGCGCCTGCGCACAATACGCATATAGCGCAAAGTCTGGTGCCGCCATACCTCCCTGTCTCTGTGGGAGCGTGAGCGTCTCCCAGGCTACCCTCGGCTGTCTACCCCCCCACGCCAGTTCGATCATGAGCGAGCGTATCTTATTCAAGAAGTGTTTAGTCAAGGGGAGAGGGATATTAACAAAGAGGTAGAGGAGCTTGGGCAGTATGATCATTTTGATCACAGCTATCCTGCCCGCCAGGGACAGGGGCAGGTGTTTCCACCGGCCTACCCTTTCCTCTATCCACTGCACGGCCCTCCCGTAATTCTCCGTCCACAATGCCTGCATGTCTGTGCTAACCCAGACCCCCAGGTATCGCACCGGCCCGGTCGCCCACTTCAGCGGGCAATCAGGCGTGAAGCGGGGTGTCGCCTCCGTTAAAGGCAGGAGGACCGACTTCTCCCAATTAATAGTCACTCCTGAAAGCAGACCATACCGTATCAGTTCACCCGTCATAGGGGAGAGGTTATCTTGTGGGTCAGTCACATAGAGGGTAATATCATCCGCGTACAGTGAGATGGTCAACGCACGGGATGAAAATCCAATGCCCCTGTTCGCATGATGTTGCCTGATCTGGGCTGCCAAGGGTTCGGTGGCAATCGCGAATAGTAGGGGTGACAGGGGGCAACCTTGTCTCGTGCCTCTTCCGATATCAAAGGGCTCGGAGACAAGCCCGTTCACCCTCACCCGGGCAGTTATGTTGGTATAGAGCAGGCGAATATATCGGATAAACGCTTCGCTTACTCCCATTCGCTGCAGCAGTGGGAACAGAAAAGTCCATTCCAGGGAATCGAACGCTTTCGTGGCGTCCAATAGCACCACTGCGGCCTTGATGTGAGGGGCCAAGTAGTGTAGCACTCCAAACAGGGTCCGTAAGTTGTGGGTCGTGGAGCGGCCCGGCACGAACCCCGATTGATCTGGGCGCATCATTAGTGGCAACACCGGTTGTAACCGCAAAGCGAGCATTTTCGCGAATATCTTTGCGTCTGTATTTATTAGGGATAGCGGTCGATACGAGTCACAGCTCTGGGCAGCCTTCTCAGGTTTTAAGAGAGCAATAATGAGGGCCTCTCTCATCGACGCGGGGAGTACCCCAGATTCAACCGCCTCAGCGTATACAGTCAGCAGCTGGGGGGCGAGGATATCAGCGTATTCCTTGTAGAACTGCGCCGGGAGACCGTCCGGCCCAGGCGCCTTGCCAGGGGCCAAGGACCCCAACGCCTCCTTCACATCGTCAATTTCAAAGGGGCGATCGAAATAACCTTTTTGGTGCGCATTAAACCAGATTAACTGAACCGTGTCTAGGTAACCAGAAACGTCTGCCACGGCAGGCCCACCCCGGGAGCGGTACAGCTCTTTATAGAAGGACCTAAACGTATCCAGTATCTCTGGAGGGGAGTACACGGTGTCGCCCTGCGCCGTTTCTATAGAAGGAATGTAAGAGGAGCCCCTCTGTGAGCGCAGCAGCCGGGCCAGTGTTCTGCCCGGGCGATCCCCCTCGCCGTATCTGCGCGCCGTTGCGTGTTTATGTAAAAATTTAAGCTCCCTGTCTGCCTCAGCTTGGTATTCCGTTAGGGTGGCGCGTGCTTCCGCTAGAGTGGTCGTTGAGGGGTCTGAGCTATATTGTACCTCTAGATTATGTAAGCGGTCCTCCAGTCTCTGGAGTGTAGTTCTAATGGCCTTCAGCACTCTAGCCTGTCCCGCAATGCAATGGCCCCGGATGACCACCTTGAATGCATCCCAGAGGGTGCCCACCGACGCCACTGAGTTTGTGTTGAGTTCAAAGTAATCGAGTATATGTTGGTGTACCTCCTCACGGAACACCGGATCCAGCAGGGCCTGCGCAGGCAGCTGCCACGTGAATGGGGCGATGTATGGTTTGGGGACCCTTAGCACCAGTTCAACCGGACAGTGGTCCGATAGAGTGCGCGCTCTGTGCTGCACTTCAGACGTCCAGGCTTGGATATGTGGGGTTATGAGCCAAAAATCTAATCTAGACCACGCCTTTCTGTGTGGGGTGAAGCATGTGCCCTCTCGCTCGCCGGGGTGCAGGATGCTCCACGAGTCCAACAGGTTATATTCTTCCATTAGACCTCGAAGAAGGTCCGCTGTGTGCGGATGATGCATGCGCGCTGCTCCCTCCCTGTCGTTTTCCAGCGAGAGTACAGCATTGAAATCCCCTCCCCATATGTACTCCCCCGCGCCAAGGGATTGCGCCTTTAGCCAGACTGTCCGGAAGAAACCCGGGTCATCTGTGTTGGGACCGTAAGTGTTAATTAGGATTATCTGTTTATGGAAAAGTTTCCCCAGTATTATTAAATATCTGCCCTCCGAGTCGGCATTTACTTTAATCGTTTGCCAGGGTAATCCTTTGCGTATTAAGATGGCCACCCCCCGAGAATAGCTGGAGCATCCAGACGTGTGTACCTCACCCCACCTAGCATTTCGCAATCGTTCTCCCGCTTTCTGTAACAGGTGGGTCTCCTGTAGAAGACATATGTCGATGTGGTGTCTGGCCAAGTGCGCGTGCGTCAACCTAATCTTGCGATGGTCATTAAGACCTCGTATGTTCCAAGTCAGACAGCGTAACTCGGTCAATGAAGCAGTGGGTGATATGCCCTACGCAGCAGTGTGCCAATCCGCGGGGTTAGGGGCAGGGCGAGCAGCAAGATATCCAGTGTAATAGCCCCAGCACCTAGCAGGAAAGTGTGGATGTGTAGAGGCAATACCGTGTCGTCTTTCAAAAGTGTATGACATTTCTGCAGGTCAATAACATCAAACAAAACAGTCCCCCCCTCCCAACCTCCCACTCCAACCCCCCAATTAGGTTGAGATGCTGTACCCCTCCCAGTTTTAACCCAAAAATAAATCGGTTGCACGGGAATCATCCCTTCGAGGGCGTGGGGTTACCTGCACACTCCCCCATCAGTGAACAATAGGGTGGCCGAACATTCTGCCTACCAAAGCCCCCGGCAGACCATACACAACAGGCAACGACTTATGCATCACCCTCAGCATTAACGGTGTCACCCGTAGAGACCATGTACAATAGGAGTCTGTGGGATCCCAGATGCAGTGAGCTTGTGCTACATCTCCCACCCACCACAGGTATCAAGACATAGCCATTCAAGAAAGTTATGGGTACTCATCCGCAGAGTGACAGGACGCCATGCTGCACAAAAGTATAACAGGGGTCACAGAAACGTCCGTCAGATCATTCCACATCGCTCAGCTTGTCCACCGGGGAGGCCGCACGGCTTGCGCGCTGCTCCCCAGTCGTGCGCTCTGCTTTCCTGGCAAATTTCAGCGCCTCCTTCGCCTCCGTGAATATCAGCGGCTTCCCTTTGTGGTGAATTTTTAACTTTGCGGGGTACAACATGGCATATCTGGTCCCCACTTTTTGAAAGATTTTTTTGGCAGGTATGAATTCGCGCCGCGCCGATTGCACAGCCTGTGTGAAGTCTGGATATAGGGAAATGGCCATGTTCTGAAAAGTGAGGTCACCCTTTTCCCGGGATAACCGTAGTATGGTGTCCCGGTCACGGTAATTGAGAACGCGAGCCAGGATCGGTCTCGGTCTCGGTGGTGCCCCTGGCACCGGGCGAGGTCCAAGCGTTCGATGTGCACGCTCTATCAAGAACATTGCCGACAGTTCTGTCCCAAATAAATCGCGGAACATGCCTTCCACAAATTGCTCCATGTTGCCGATATTTGTGGACTCCGCAATTCCGATGATGCGCACGTTGTTTCTGCGAGAGCGGGCTTCCAAATCCTCATTGCGCCCTCGTATTACATCCAAGACTTTGTCCATGCGCAGCAATCGTTCCCGGGTGTCCCCTAGGCCTTCCTCGCAGTCCGCAATTCGCGCCTCAGCCGCCGCAAGCCTTTTCCCATGTTGATCTACTGTGCGCGACAGGCCCTCCATGCGCTGTGCCATTGAGTCAAGTTTGGAGTCAATCTCCTTCAGGCAACCCTTTAGTTCACGAAACATACCCTTTATGTCTTCGTCTTGTGAGGGTTCCATCTGCGTCTCAGGGACCACCGTCTGCGAAGCCGGCCCCACTTCCACATTACGGGCGGATTTCCGTTCGAACTGGAGCCGCGGCTGTTTATTGTCCGGCTTGCCCATGATCATGCAGGGGAGGCCTGCCAGTGGGATCGAGGTGGGGGGCGATCACCGCAAAGCACTCCTCGCAATCAGGCACCGCTCCCTCGGGAGGTCCCACGGGCGCCCTAGGCACTTCGCCACCAGTCTCTCCACGCAGTTCCAGCACAGCTGCCGCGTCGACCAGCCCACCGCGCTGACAGAGAAGAGCTATGTCAGCCTCTCCACTCGGATACCGCGGCTCCAGGCCGCTACGTGGACATGCAGATGCGGCGACTCAAGGCATGAGATGGAGGGTCGGCCCATCACCCTCGCCCAACGTCTTCGGCCGAATATACAAGGTTCCCTGCCCAGTAGTGTCAGCAAGTTCCAATCGGGCGTGAGGTGCAAGGAATCGCTGCCCTCGGTGTTGCACTGATCTCCGACTGCGGCGCCACCAGGCCCGTCCCGGTAGTCTCTCCGGCAGCAGCAGCCAACAGCCTCAATCTCACTCAGGGCCGGTAGAGCGAAGGGCAGGTACCATCTCCCAGCAGCCAGGCCAGCGCTGACCTCTCAGGCACCCTCTATCGCGGTCCACACCGCGGCCGCAGCACCAGCCGCGGCAGCACTATCAGGCAGCTCCGCAGCGCTCAGGCCTCACCGGAGTCTCCGTAGTATCATCGAGCCGCGAAATTCTCCCAGGAGTAGTCCGCACGTTATCGCCACAGGTCCACGATGCATCGTTCCGGCCCCACGGGCCCCGGTCCCAGTAGCGCCGCAGGTCCTCTCCGCCGGGCCGCCCCACGTGTCTGAGCAAGGGCCCCAGCCGGGGACTCGCGTTGCGGCGACAGCCGACTCGCGGCTCGCGGGTTATCCGGCAGCACAGCGCAGGGCCAGCGCGCCTGCAATACTCCACCGATTTTCTCCGCGAAAAACTGCCCCCAGGTCACCGGGTCTTCGACACCACTTTCCACCTCTCTGTCTGCCCGGACAATGAGGCAAACTCGGATGGGCCGACGGATAGTGTGTTCGGCCGGCAGAGCCCCGTTAAACGGCGGCCATCTTGCGGCTCGGCTCGGCCACGCCCCCCCCAGCAGCTCCACTTCTAACAGAGCTAGCAATCTGCAGCCAGGGCCTGGGATGTCAAAGTGGGGGAGATTAGTGTAATGAGGGGTCTCGGCGCAATATACATAACACAACATTAGCTTGCAAACACTTACCATTACCCAGAACAAGGCACCATATTAGATGTGCTTGCATCCACTCTCACATATGACGAAAGGGTGGGATCTATGCCTTTGAATGATGGACGTCTGAAGTCACGCAGGGATGAAGTCTCCGATGCCCGAAACTGTGACAGTGATTGCGTCACTGGCCCACAGAGTGCATGCTACCATAGTCCCTGTGAGAAGTTGGCCTGATGTATGATGTCACTAGTTCTAGTGTACACCTTGTATCAGTCCGAATACCCTTATGGTGATTGGTTGTAAAGTCAACCTTATAGACCAGCTATCCTAGTGGTAGCATGGACAAGAGCAGTCTTAGGCTAAACTCTGAATGGCATGTGAAGCCAGCTGTGATACCATATATAATCCCTTGAATACCAAATGAAAGGACACCACAACAGATATATATATATAAAATAAAGTGTATTTATTCTAGTCAAACCCTCAGCACTCTTTATGAGATTAGAGGTAAGTACAAGACAGTCTTATTTAAGCATACATTAAGTCACACAGGTAAGTAATACAGTTAGGCCCTAGGGGCCACGCAAACCATATACTAAGTAAGTGGTATAAGGACCACTGTCACGGAAATAGGTTAGGCCTAGGCCTAGGGAATCGCTGGGGCTACACTACACTAGCAACAGTTAGGAAGTGGGAGGCCCACGGGATTCAGGTGCAGAGTGGAAACACTCACGCGTAATGCGTATAGTCGATAGAAATAGTACAGTTTGGATATAAACAGTTTAAGGACACTTCTGAAGCAGCTAGAGAGTCGAGACTCGGAAACTAGACCTTAGGATAGTCACTACCCTTGTGAGCACCGAAGTACCCAAGTTACCTAGCCCACAGGCTGCGGGTGCATAGGTGTGAACTTGCGTCGGGTTTCGTCGTGGACTTCTATGGATGCCTGAAGGAAAGTTGCTGACAGGCAGTCAGTGAAGAGTGTCCGGTGGATCCCAAGGCTGGGATCAAGAAGAGTGGAGACCTGCAAGCAGAAGGGACAGAGTCAAGGTCACTAGCCAGTGACCACGTGGAACCAGGAAGGAACCAGGCGATGTCGTGAAGATTGCAGGTGAAGGTGAAGCTTGTCGCTGCAGCCACGAGGACCAGGGAACGTCGAGGACGACCAGGACCAGGAGGCGAGCTGTCCCACGAAGGCTCTTGCTGTCGGCGGCGTCGAAGTTGGACTAGGACTCACCAAGCCTTGGCAAGCGGAACCCACGAAGAACGGAGGACTTGCTTCTGGTGCAGACCAGGAAGGTCTGGGGTGCTTCTCTTTTTCAAAGAAGCAGGAGCCAGTCTGGAGGAGCCAAACCAGCGGTGAAGATTTCAGGATGCGTCGTCACAAAGGCCACTAGCCAGCGGGCAAGCAACCGGACATGCGCGGCAAGCAGGAAAATGCAGAAGGGCCCCACGCAGGACTCGTGGAGTGTGGGGGGCTGATCTTCGGTGCAGATGGTGCTTGGGGTTGCGGCTTCTCAATCCCCGGTGCACAACTTCGAGGGTGCCTCAGAAGCTGCGCTTGAAGATACTAGCCACTTTTCCCAGGTAGCCGGTCCCACGTCTCTCGTCGCCTCCACGGATCTCAGCTCGGCTGTGGATGTGGATCAGGGTCGGAGAAGTCTGGAAGTCAAGGCTCTGGTCAGGCTCTGCAGTCGGTCCCTCGTAGAACGTAGCAAAGCAAAGGGTAGTCTCTTGATGGTGCCTGTTTGCACAGGGTAGCCACTCCTTGGCCACAAGGGAGATTCTTCAGTCTTCTTCTTTCGTCGAATGTCGAAGGTCCAGAGTTTCTGTTCAAGTTGCAGGTTCAGGATAATCTAATCTCCTGGGGCCCAGCTACCACTCTTATCCAAATCTGGGGGGCTGGGTTACCTGCTAGGTCACGCCTTATGGGTGGGTCCTGGGAGGGGGTGGTTAGACCCCCTTCCCTTTGTCCAGTTTCGCGCCAGGACTGGGGCTGGAGTGCCCCAGCACCGGTTTGAACTGGACTATGCTTGGGACACCTTGTGTGCCCCAGGCATGTCTCATTCCTTTCAGCCCTCCCTGCCCCAATACACTAAAGTCTGTCTGTCTGCTAGCACCTCCCCAAGCAGGAAACCTATTGTCCAAGCCTCCCTTGCCGGGATCACTCCCAGCAGCAGGAGGTCAGACTTGTGTCCGTGGCAGCAGCATCCATTTTGTGATGCTGAGGCTTTGGTTAGAGTTAAACAGCAAAGTAGGATTTTAACATGTCTCTCCCTCTAGAAGGGAGGAATAATATCCTCATCACCAGAAATGGTATGGGGGTATTATTCCAAAGTGTTAGACACCTTACACGACATGTTTTGATAAAGCCAAACCATAGTTACCATAACCGTTTAAGATTATAAGGCACTTTAAAAGTATATGGTAGGCTATATCATAGAACAGCTATAAGGACATGATTCCGAAAGCTGCAGACAGGCTCAGCTCATGCTAGAGCACCATCTCACATGTTACCAAGCACTCTGCCTCCAGGATTGTGAAGGCCTGCCATAGGAGTGGCTGATAGGTACACATGTGTCTATATTAAGGGTAGATATAGGTATACTATATCTAAGCAAGGGGTGATTACACGACCTTGCCCCAGCTGAGTGATCAGCCAGTTGTGTCTGATTGGAAGGCCAGACCAGGGGTGGCATAATACATGCTGCAGCCCCTGGGAGGCCTAGGGTACACCTATGCCCTGGGTACCTAGGGTACAATAAGGTGATCCTTACCAATTGGTTATGTACCTAGGGTACATGGAGTCCATTTTAAAGAGAGAGCAGACAGCCTGAGACCCTGAATGGCAGGATCTCAGGCCAACTAAGTCGAAAAACCAGCTAGACCCTAGGCAAAGAGTTGGGGGTAACCATAGTCAGATATCCACCTTCCTACAGTCCCAATGGCAATGAAGGGCTTTAAAACAGAAAGCCCTGCATCGTGCATCACAATTCGGAAAGTTGATTTACTGCTTGGCTTCCGTCTTCTGCTTCAGAGCGAGGCAGAGCAGGCAGCCTGAAACAGACAGCCCAGACTTAAATACATTGATATAGTTAGAGATACAATCGTATCTCTAAATAAATCTATCTCTTTAATCTTTTTTTTTCTTTTTAATTTGTTTATTAAGTTTTCATAATAGCAAGCAGAATAATCACAATTATTGTTAACAAAAGTGCATATACCAGCATGTTATCGATATTACAAAGCTCTGTACAGGCGCATCTATGAGTATAGAATTTAGTTCTTTTTTTCTTCTTCTCTCTTGTCTTATGGCCACTGACAGTTTCAAAGACATAACACAATTGCTTCATTTGTGTATTACAACCATACCCCAAAAGCACAAACACAGTGTAGATCAACTCCTCTGAGTGGGATAAAAGACCAGATATAACATTTTTGGGTGGGAGAGCACAATTGGGGCACATGATCAAACTGTGCAGAGTGTTCAAGGAGATACGATTTAAGTGGATCCCAGATATCCCGGGGACGGGACGATAGTGGGAGCAGTTCAGCATATGTGCAAGTTTGGTCCTGCCAGAGCGTCATATCCCCAATCCAGTCCTTGAAATTGGGTGCCCGCCCGCGGCCCCACCTGCAGGCCCCATGGCGCCTGTCTAATAGGAGAGTGAATGAAACAAATTTGCGGTGCGTTGCAGGTATCTCTGCCATGTATCCAAGTTGTGCGGTTAGGGGGATAAGTGATTCGTAGGGATGTCATTGTTTCCAGTGTAGTGAATACCTGCTGCCAGTAAGCAAAGACTGAGTTACAGCCCCCAGCGAGGTGAAGAAACTCGGCAGCTTCCTCCCTACATCTGTCGCAATGGTTTGTTTTGCGTAGTTTGTATGTGTGTAGTGTAACAGGAGTATAGTATAGGCGGTGTAGGAACTTGTAGTGAGTAATACACAAGCGACTACTGGGAGAGACTTGTTCAGTTTGCTGGCAGCAATACACCCAGTGTTTGTCTGTTACCTCGTGTCTGATGTCCACCGCCCATTTTTCCCGGGAAGCGCAGGGGGGTTAAACCATCTCTGTGTGTACGCTATGAGAGTGTCGATAGCAGATGGGACGCGTTGGTGATGCGTAGTACCTGATGTAATGGGGCAACATTCTGGTATGAGGGAGTGTATTTCCTAATCCCCTGTCATAGGCCGACGTACAGGAAATTGTCCATGGGCGGTGTATCCTTAAATAGTTGTGGGATTGTGCGGAACGTGCCATTAAGAAAGAGGATGCCCCAGCACTGAAGGTTATGTTTAGTTTTGGTTTTGTGGAAAACTCCTTCTTGCAGGACTGTCATCCCTGGGAGATATGTGAGCGGGAGCAGCGGGGAGTATAAGATGGGGCCTTGAAGGCTAGGGGCTATGCGGCGCCATGCTGCAACCGTGCAATCTACAGAAGTCGGACAAGACGTGCGGGGTATGGGTGTAGTCCATATAACCCCATCCAACGAGATGGGGTCCGACAGCCAATGTTCGGTTGCAACGTGTGGTGTATAACGAGGAAGTTGGAACCAATACTGAGCATAATGTGCTTGGGCACATTTGTAGTACAGCTCTAAATCAGGGACATTGAATCCCCCCTGGGAGAATGGTCGTGTAAGTATATCCCATTGCAAGCGTGGGTGTTTACCACCCCAAACTAAGCGGACGAGTTCTGAGCAGAGTTGAGAGAAGAAATGTCTGCCCGGGTCATAAGGGATGTTTAAAAACAAATATAGTAGCTTGGGGAGGATGACCATTTTAATAAGCGAGACACGACCCGCCATGGTGAGGGGTAGAGCATTCCAGCAAGTGACCTTGCTAGTTATACGTGCCAGTGTGCGACCATAATTGAGCCTCATTAATTCCTCGCAATCAGTGGTGATGCATATCCCCAAGTACTTCACCTCGGCATCACACCACTGTATGGGACAGTCAGTGGGGAAACGCCTCACAGATGTGAGTGGAAAAAGTTGAGATTTGGCCTCCGAATCGAACGACTTCGTGGAGGAGCGGGTTGAGGTTTTGTTGTGGGTCTTTGACATAGAGGGTGACATCGTCCGCATACAGGGATATGAGGATCGGACAAAGGAAGCATCGAAGGGCCTTATCTTGATGATGCTGCCAGATTTGGCTGCCAACGGCTCTATAGCAAGGGCAAAGAGGAGGGGAGATAGCGGACAGCCCTGCCGGGTGCGTGGGATGGGAGGTGTGGCCATTAATCAGAACTCGTGCAGTGGGAGAGGCATAAAGCAGATGTATCCATGCTAGGAAACCTACAGGTAGCCCCATGCACTGAAGAATGGGGAAAAGGTAATCCCATTCTACAGAATCAAAGTCCTTTGTGCCAGTTGGGGATCAACCATCTGCAGAATGGAGAATAGAGCGTGAAGATTGTGAAAGGTCGCTCTACCTGGGATAAAGCCTGCCTGATCAGGCAGCACAAGTTTCTCCATCAACAAGTTGAGGCGATTACCTAAAAGTTTTGCAAGGATTTTGGTGTCAGTATCAATGAGGGAAAGGGGCCAGTAAGAGTCGCAGTGATCTGCAGACTTCCCAGGCTTCAGGAGAGAGATAATTAATGCCTCACGCATTGTGTCAGAAAGGACCAGTGCCTCTAGGGCTTCAAGATGTACCTCTCGCAACACAGGAAGTAATTGATTCAGGTACATTTTGTAAAAGTCTATGGGAAGGCTGTCAGATCCAGGGGCTTTGCCCGATTTCATCTGCATAATAGCCGCTCGAAACTCGTCATCCTCAAAGGGGGCCGCCAAGAATTGCCACTGGTTATCACCCAACCATCCCAACGTGATCTCTTATGTAGGGAGCGAAATCCAGGTGTACGGACCGGCGAGATCGATAGAGGGTTTTATAAAAATCTGTGAATGTGTGTAAGATGTCGATGCTATCCCGGTGGCGTGTTCCCGCACCATCAATTATGTCCACAATGTAATTGGAGAAACTGGGTAGACAGATTTCCGTCGCCAGTACCCTACCAGGTCGCTCGCCCTCCCCAAACCAGCGTGCAGTGAAGTATTTGCCGCAAAATTGAATTTCCCGGTCAGCTATGGCGGTGTAGTCTGAAAGATTGTCCCTGAGTATAGCCCTCTGAGCCCCAGCTACATCTTGCCCCATGTCTTTTTCTATTTGTTTTAGCTCTCCTTCAAGGCGACGCAAGCTGCGGCGAATATCCCTTAAGAACCCGAAGCTTTTGGATATGCAGATCCCACGTATCGTAACTTTAAAAGCCTCCCAGAGTGTGCCCATGTGAGTGACTGTGCCTCTATTCCTCTCGAAGAAATCGGAAATCTCCTCCCCAAGTTCCGCTTCGAAGACAGTATCCAATAAAGCTTCCGGTATTAGTCGCCAAGTGCGTGGGGAGGCAATTGAGTTATGGGGCGCGACTGTCATGCACACCGGGACGTAATCGGAGAGGGTCCTGGCCATGTGTTCCACCGAGAGTATCCAAGGGGCCACTCCTCGGGAGACCATCCAATAGTCAAGCCGTGACCATGAAGCATGTTCCATAGTGTAATAGGTGCCTTCCTTGCAAGTGGGGTGAATGTGACGCCAGGTGTCAATAAGGCCATGATCAGGAAGCAGGCGTGTCAATGGGCCAGTGTATCGGGCCTATTGAAAATTCTGCATTGGCTCCCGATCCGGAAACGGATCGTGTTCAAGGCTCTGACTCTAGCCTACAAAGCTCTCCACGCGGTGGGAGCAAAGTATCTGCAAAAGAGACTGGTCTTCTATCAGCCGACCAGGTCTTTGAGGTCGGAATCCCTGTTTCTGGCGGTTGTTCCGCGTGTAAAGAGAGCTCGCCTGGGAGGCCGCTCTTTTGGACTTCTGGCGCCTCAGTTGTGGAACTCTCTACCACTCACTCTGCGGGGAGCTACCAGCCTACTGGCCTTCAGAAAAGGCCTTAAAACCTGGCTGTTTACCCAGTAGCCTGTTTTTTCTTGGATGTATTTGTCTGGCTTTTGGTCCTTTTGTCTTTTTAACGTCGTTATGTTATTGTGTTGCAGTCCTCCTTCTCCAAAAGCGCCGGGACACTCTTTTTGAGTAGCCGTGCGCTATACAAAAGAATAAATAACATAACATAACATAACAATGTGTCATAAGGTTTGGTGTAGTGATGTGGAAGTGGATTGGACCTGTCCAGTGAAGGGCATAGGGCAGTGTTAACCTGCCCCCTCCCCACCAATGATATGAGTGGAACTCACCTGAAGGATGCATCCCCATAATGTAGTAAAGTAATCTGGATCGTCAATGTTTGGCCCATAGCAACAAATAAGTGTAACGGACTGTGTACCTAGAGTGCCCCAGAGCATGCAGCTTCTGCCAGAAGGGTCATTAAAAGTGCTGCCTAGGATGAAGGGCGTATTCTTTTTAACTAAAATCCGGGTGCCACGGGAGTACGTAGAGTAAGAGGAGAACACTTGCTCAGCTGCCCATATTCTCCCGAAATGTGGCGGGCGGCGTGGCTCTTCGTGGGTCTCCTGTAACATGGCAATTTGTATCTGGTGTCTATCGAGATAGGCAAGAATTTGCCAGCATTTACGAGGGTCGCAGAGGCCTCTGACGTTCCACGTTGGCAATTTTATAGTGAGAGTGTTGGAAGATGGAGACATTACTCGGGGAGGGGTAAATGGCAAATGCAAATATCAAGATGGCCTGTATCATACTTGGCTAAAGCAATGCATACTGGTATGATTATCTGCTGCTTCATAACCGAAAAAACATTCAATAACATCAATTCCCTACCTACCCCCACCCACAGCGGCACCTCAAACGTGCCAGAATGACAAAGCCCACCCATTGCCCAAGAAGAACACAACATTGTAGTCTAGTTCTAGAGAGTCCAACAAATAGAAAGGCAATTAACCAAGGGGGATCGCCCTTGTGGGGGGATTGCTGGTGGAGCACGAGTCCCTCCCTGGTACTACAAGCAGTCGTCCAATGGAATGGGGATATAATGAGAGAGATAGAGGGTGGGAGACTTGGCATAGTTCAGTTCTGCTTATCAAATCATGTATTTGAACAACTGTCCCAGCATGCAAAGTACTTGTGTTAGAGCGTAACACTTATCTGAGCAACATGCGCTGGAAACCATCAGGAGATCTGGAGACCGGGAATGTTCTTTACTGCAGCCCCAGACATCAGGAGTCTGCCTGGGTTAAATTTCTTGGACTTCGCAGACGAAGGAGTATGCAAAAGATGTTAAGGTATCACCCAGTCGTGGAGCCGGTACAGGGGTCAGTTTGCAGCGGGGGATAGAGACCTGAATTCATGGAGGTTGGAGGCCCCCCTCAGGGAGCGCCGGGAGATGGATTTGAGGAAATCATCCACTTGCTGCTGGTTGGTGACGATGGAGGTCTTCCCTTGGTAGAAGACCCGTAGACGTGCTGGATATAGGAGGGCATATTCAATCTGTGCTTTCCGTAGCTTCTATTTGACCACCAGGAATTTACGCCTCGCCTCCTGCACTGCCACGGTGAAATTGGGGAAAATTGGAAATTCCAAGCCCTCATAGTGTAGTGGTTTATTCTCACGAACCAATTTGAGCGCCGTGTCCCGATCTCTGTAATTTAGGAGGCGGGCCACAATGGGGCAAGGCGCACTGCCCGGTGGAGGAAGGGGGCCCAAGGATCGATGCACCCTCTCCACGGTGAGCTGCGAGTAGAGAGCGTCAGCACCACATGCACCTTTCAGTAAGCGTTCAACAAAGTTCTCCATATGGCCTGTGTTGGAACTTTCCGGAATGCCAATTATGCGGGTATTGTTCCAGCGACTGCGGGCTTCCAGGTCCTCGTTTTTGGCAGCAATGACTTTTAGTAGTTAATCCATCTGCGATACCTGGTGCTGTAACTGTGCTGTGGTGCGTCCAGTGTCCGAAATGCAGCACTCCGCCTCCTTGATCTGCCCATCATAGTTGTCCACCTTTTGAACTAAAAAATGTAGGCGGGTGTTTATGGTGTCCATTTTGCCGGAGAGGTCTGTGAGGCTGTGTTGCATTGCCAGAAGTAGCGTTTTTACCTCATCAGCAGGGGTGGAAGATTGCAGTTGTGGCTGCTCCTGGCTTGGGTCGATGGAGTCTACTGAATTGGAGCGTGTGGCCGTCTTCCTAGCGTCGAAGACAAACTTAGCTTGTCGCCCATCTGGTTTCCCCATCGGGGCCTCAAGAAAGGGCGTTTAACGAGAAGGTGACCGCCGGAGTAACGCACTGTACGGGTCTCTACAGAGCAACGTTATCCGCACAGAGTTGATGAAAGAGCACCTAAGCGCAGTATCCCGTCTTCGCAGCTGATCAGCACACCCGACGACCACCACCACAGCAACAAAGGTGAGCGACCAAGGCCTGTCCGCGTAGCAGTCAGCAGGAGTAAGTGAGTGGTATTTGAGCTGCCGGCGGTAAAGTCTAGTGTGAAGCAAAAAGGCAGTCAATTTAAATGTATGTACCACGCATATGGCAGACCCATAGCATCCACAGAGGTTTCCCTTGTGGATTGGGCAAGAGGGCGCAGAGGAGCAGGTCTGTCCAAAGCAGGTTTCGAGCAGAAGGCAGGTCTCAGTGAACCCCCAGCACAATGAGAGCACGGCAGTCTGGGGAGATGTAGAAGAGGGCGCCCACTGTGGCCAGGAAAGATGGGGGCCCAAGCCAAGGATCCAGCAAGCGCCGCACCGTGAGGCACATATGAGGGCTCCAATGATCGTCGGGGCCGTGCGGCATCTCTGGTTCAGGGCAGCAGACACAATGAGGATAGCACCTATCCATGAGCAGCGGTATTTAGGCTGAAGTGTAGCGTGAGCACAGTCATAGCTCAGCTGAGTCCTATCGCAATTACAGGCGTGCGATCCTCTGAGGGAGCGGATGATTGGAGAGCAGTGTGTAAATGGATGAGGCCAACCTCGGATATCAGCTGGCGGTATCCATTGGCGGGAGCCTGCAGCCGAGTGCGGAGTGCGGGCGGCAGAGCTCACGTCTCATAATGTATGCCCTCGTAGTACACGGCTGGTCAGTGATGGAGCTTAAGGGCCCAGGCGAGCTGATGGGGCAGCAGGCGGCACAGGAGCGCAGCGCAGCCGGGCGGCCCAATGCTGCGTGGAGTCCCCGGGGCTCGCGTAGCCGCGGCGGCCGCAAAGGGCTTTAGGCACGGCACCTCTCTCACCTTGCGGTCCGCAGCGTCTGGAGAGAAACACCACCTGGCAAGGGTCAAGGACACTGATTCTTTCACCGGTGCTCTTGGGTAACTGGAAGAGCAAGCGGCTTGGTGCAGATGAAGGATTAGCAGAGTTTGAAGGTGGATAATTGAAGGATGAGGCCGCCAAGCAGCCAGAGCCTCACGGGTGTGCGGCCATCTTGGTTGCGCGCCCCCTATTTAATATGTTTTTATGTAACTGTGTAGGAATTTCAGAGGGCGCAGCCCCTGAGCCCTAATGGAGAAACCGCCCCTGTGGTGCGGACTGGCAAGGGGAGCCAATAGAGTTCGATTAGGATGTTGGTAATGTGATCATATTTCTTCAGACCCTAATTGAGATGTGTTGCAATGTGCAGCATGCCCCTAGCGGTGCTATTGTGGAGTCTGGGAAGGGCTATAACCACCATCCAAGGACTTTGTGGAAGCTTTGGTTTCCAGTAAAACCATGTCTAGTGCTATGCATAGTTTCCGATTCTGTCACTATGTGTCCGATTTGACTTGGTTCCAAAAGAAACCAGTAATACTGGATTTTGGCATTCTATCCAAATAAACATACACAAACTGCTGCTAAAACCTCTTTTGTTACTCCCCAAAAATACTGGCATTTTCTTTCTTTGTTCCTTATTTATGAAGACTATTAGCAATTTGTTTCTACTGAAAACATCATAACCTTTCAACTTTAATTTAAAAACAAGCATTTGCAATGCAATAGGTCTCGCAGTTAAGAGAGATTCAGCTATTGGCATTGTAAATAACAATGCCTTTTATTTATGTTTTTAAAAAAAACATAAATAAAAGGCAATATTTGCAATTTCAATAGCTCAAACTCGCGTAAATGCGATACCTATTGCATTACAAATGCTTGTTCCAGTTCTTGTGCTGCTTTTTTCATTCATTCTGCTTTGAAACTCATATTTTCACCAGTTGTCATGTAATGCTGTGCCCTACGGTTTCATCAGTGGTCAGGTAATGCTGTGCCCCATGGTTTTGGCAGGGGTCAAGCAATGCTGTGTCCTGCAGTTTCGCCAGGGGTCAAGTAAAGCTGTGTCCAGCGGTTTCGCTAGGGGTCATGTGATGTTGCGTCCAGAGGTTTTGCCAGGGGTCATGTGATGCCGTGTCCAGCGGTTTTGCCAGGGGTCATGTAATGCTGTGTCCAGCGGTTTCGCCAGGGGTCAAGTAATGCGGTGTCCCCAGGTGCCTTGACAAGTGTACTCTTCTGTGGCTCTAGACGTTAGGACTGCTTTCCATACAGTTGCATATGAATATAAAATTGCGTGTGTCTTAGTTATTGTTTATATTGATATTATTGTGTTTCCTGAATACATCACATACCAAACTCTCTGCTTTCGTAGGATCAGGTGCGTGGCTTCGATTGGTGCAGCAGGTGCAGTGACACCGGACCCCAGAGGTCCGAGCGGCCCACTCAACCCGGATTATTGCTGTAGTTTGCAATTCAAGTAGCAGTTATGAGACCCATTGCACACGCGCCCATATTGCACTAACTACGCAAGTGCTCTGGCTACTTCATAGTCAATTTTGCGTTGCTCTACTGTGCAACGGGACATAAAACGTGCTTGTTACAACTGAAGTAAATTCAACAAAATATTTCAAATAATCCCATTCAGGCAGCAACCGCCCTCCTGGTTGGAGAGCGAACAACTGCGCAGGAGAGATGCGTGTGTCGTACAATTACAGAACCGTTTAGTCCTTCGGAGTCAGGGAGACGTGAGCGACCGAACCTTTGACCCGGAACAACTTGAGGTGCCTATATTTTGGAGCAGAAGTCTTTATAGCTCATCTGAAGCAGTACAGAGAGTCTTCAGAGCGCATGCCTGGAATAAGCATGTGATTTGTGCAGTCATTTTTTCTGCCCTGCGAGGGCGCGCTTATGGCCAGAGGCCAAAGCAAATTACAGGGGAAACTTTTTAAATTGTACGTGGAGCACGTTTCTCCTTTGTTGACTCCTCTGCCCTTTTTAGCGGTCAATCAATGTCACCGCGCACGATATCTACCGCCATGTCAACAAGTGCCGACTGTGCAATTGACTTCACACATGTTTACAGCGCCTGTTGGCAAGTGCCGCCCTTAAGGCGCCGTGAAGAACAACAACAAGCCAGACTTTATCAAAGGAACATACTGGAACACAAAAATAAATCATATGTCATCAAGTAAACAAACGCTCTGTCACCCCATACACATAGAGATGATACCTATGAAAAGGACAGCGGTAAAGAAAATCTGAGATTAAGCACTACTAAACACATAAACACATGAGAACTCAAGAGCACAAACTTACTGCAAGTAATCCACAAGCAAAACAGAAAGCAGCTCCACATCCGGGCCGGGAAGGAGACCTGGAAGGGCGAGGGCTGCCCGCGCATGCGCGGTACCTGGAACTTTCGCGTGTTGTGCGGCTCATGCCCAGTGGCGGCGCGTGCAGACTTCAAAAGCCGCCGTACTTTAATGAGTGCTGCGCGGCTCGTGCCGCCTAGGGAGGGGGCCGCCAAAGCGCCCAAGAGAAAAAAAAACAGTAGAGGAAGTCCGGCGGGAGCCCACCCCGCCTTTGTGAATGCCGCATGGTGCGGCCAAAGCAGGATTTCAGGCGGGGCTACTGTGAGCAAGATGGAGCCCCGCATGTTGCTGCAGTGACCAGCTGAAGACGTGAGACCAGCCGAGGAGAAGCGCAGAGTCCCCACAAGAGCCGGTAAGTGGGGCATGCTGTACGTGTAAAGTGCGCAGCGCTTGAAGCGCGCGTGCGCATGAAAAACAAAGAAATTGCATGAGACTGCTGAGGACGAAAGGGGAACAGGAGATGTGCACATCACATGTACGTGCGTGTTCACGGGCGCGTTCACAACCTCCAGTCGCCCCTGCACATGTCCTGTCTCCCTTCCGAAGCAAGTCAGTAACAATAGATCTCGCTGGCGAGACCTCTTTGCCACAAATGATATTAGGAGGAATTGATGATCAAATGATTGGTTTTATTTTCTCTATAATGTATGTACCCTCATGAAGAACCTATTTAGTGTAGGCTTGCCAATTCTATACTTATTTTCCTCTTAAGTCTGAATTAGAGATAGGTATGGCATATATGATCATGATGATGTTTTGGGGTTATCTGAAATCTTTGTCTGAAATAATTCTCAAGCTTATGCATTACAGATTTTCAATTTGTAATACATTTAGCAAGTAAATGTAGTTTAAAGGTAAGTTAATTAGCTCGCCTACTTAAAAAGCTGCACGCTATGTCACATGTGGCTGAGTTACTGGATGTGGAAGGTCATAGTGCACTTCCCCCACTGACCTCCTGCAAACAATTCCGGCATTCTTTGCTCACCTTTACTCCACCACCCCCGTAGCGGGCACTGTGGCCCTACAAACATACTTTGATGACGTACAGCTTGTGTGGAACGAATGCCCAGCGGGAATTCTTAAATTCCCCCATTGCAATTGAAGAGGTGCACCAGGCAATCTCCAGCCTCCCTCCTGAAAAAGCCCTGGGAGTGGATGGACTACCTGCTGCCTTCTTCAAAGAATACTCCCAGATCCTTGCTCCCAAACTCCTAGAGATGCATGAGGATGCTCTGGAGAGGGGGCGCCTTCCCCAGTCTCTGCGGGAAGCTGTGATAGTCATTATCCTGAAGCCTGATAACCCGCCGAATCAATGTGACTCTTACCGTCCCCTATCTTTGATAAATACAGACAGTCAAACATATGCCAAAATATTACCCAACCAACTACAACTGCTCTTACCTGTCATGTTGCGGCCCGATCAATCTGGCTTTATACAGGGCAGATCGACATCCCAAAATCTGCGAACCCTCTATGCGCTATTGCATTACCTGCACTCACAGTTCCTGGGTGCAACAGAAGCATTTGATATGCTTGAATGGGAATATCTCTTTCCTCTGTTGGGGAGGATGGGTTTGGGTGACTGATTTCTCGCACAAATTAGTCTTTTGTACACTCTGCCTACTGCGCGCGTACGCCTCAATTTGCACATTTCCAGTCCATTCCCAGTTATGTGGGGTATGAGGCAGGGCTGCCCACTGCCACCCTTATTATTTGCCATCTAGTCTAGTCAAATTAATTCAAAAAATGGGCTAACCTAGAACTAATTGCAATACAATTTCTGTGAGTGGATTGTTATTGAAATTTTTCCGTAGAAAATGATGGTGAAAGTCTACCACTCTATCATGACGTGTTAATCCAATATGGTGGATTTTTCAAAATGGCTGCCCATTATTTGAGATATAGGGTATAACTGTTTATATGCCCATGTGTGGTATCATTTTATATGTTTTTATGGACGGGAAAGTAAAAAATAACATCAAAAATTGTTTCTGATGACCATAATATCAAATTGGGATTAATACAATAAACAACGATAATTATATGTTAATATGCCAAACATAGTTTTGACATTATTTAATTTTTTTTAACATCATTTGAAAAGGATAAACAAATTTCAACTAGATAATATAGCACTTCTCAATATGACACTGACAAATGAAAATTGTTAAAGAGATTAATTCAAACAGCACTCCTCAGTATAAGAATAGTATGATTTCAATCATCGTCCATGGAATTGCAACAGCTTATTCCTCGACAATCCGTGCACGCATCTGTGCACACTATTCCCTGTCTTTTGCATATACATTGCAGAGTCGCACATTGACTCTTGCTACAGCCACATTTCACAAATTTGAATAAATTATCTGGTGCTGGTGCTTGACTCATTCTAATGGGAGCCAATCTTCCATCTTTCACTTCAAATCCCCACTGTAATGGATCCATATGAATACCCATCCACTGCTGCACCTGATGATATACTCTGAGTGAATGAAATTTGCAGGCATCCTCTGTAGGAGGCAAGACTTCCGGTTTCACATGTATTGTTGATTTTGTTGCCTTTGAAGTGAAAGTTTGAAGTCTCATATCATGTAGTGTGCTGTCTCCTGTTATTCCTCCATACAACTCTACAATAGCATTAAGATCAGCATTTTCAATTTCTTCTGTTGATTTTTGTGAAGTTTGGAATACGGCAGCACTTTATTTGAAGCTGCCTGATTTTCTTAGCAACTTTATGGAGTCACGTTTTCCTAATCCAAATGGTTTGGAGGTGGTATCACATCCTAATACGGCGTGAGCAAATAAGATGTGAGAGCAGACGTCATTACCTAAAGCTTTTGCTAATTTCCTAATATCATACAGTTACGTCTTTGGAAGATTTCTTAGGTTCTGGGCAAAGGAAAATATCAAATTGGTTTTCTTGAAAATGATGGAGTAGTATGAGAAGATCGGTGTCCTCGCCAACAATGGCTGTAGGATGAGTTTTGGCCGACTCAATAGCCTCCAAAACGACCATGAAGTCTGCATCACTATGAGCTTGCTTTGTTTTACACCCAGCTTCTTGTAACTTTTGCGATAATTGATCAATGAAGGCTTGTTTATTTTCATTATTACTCAGAAATAATTGTTTCTGGATGGCGATGGAGGTAGAAGTTATGAAATTTACTTTAGGTCCTACAATACCTGTGTTTCTTTTTAGATGGGCTTCTGATTTTGTAGAAAGCGTATCTCCAAATCCGTCGAATACTATTATTGCCTGGCCATACTTTGTTAGCACATATTCCTCATAGGCACAAAGCAGCTCATGGAATGTCTGATTCGGACTCCAAGGAAGGCGATGTAGTAACCACCCTCCATCAATGACGAACTGCATATTTTCGGGCATGTTAGCAACGGCTGGGACTTGCTTTTTAATATAATTGGCAAGCTACGACTTCCCAGATTCCCTCATAAGTCCATGCTTATTGAATAAACTAGCTGGGTATGAGCAAAGCTCATAACGAAATACCTCCTGCAAATCCACGCCACTAGTCTGAGCACAAAGCAACAAGCGCTGAAACAATAGTTCAGGATCCATAACAAAGGTTTCTTCTTTCAATTTAACAGATTGAACTGATTTCATTACCTTCACCTGGTTCCTTTTTGAAAGAACTCAGAGACTCTTTTGTCCGTCATCTCATTAAGAATTATATTTCCAATTTTCTTCTGCAATTTCAGGATTAACATCACTGCCATAAGTAACACCCTTGACAATGTTACGAGGTTGCTGTCTCGCTCAAAAACACTGAGCTGTTCTACATATACCAGTACTTTCTGTGTATCTACTTTATCGCGTTCAATTCTTGAACTGGTCATAGTAACATGTTGCTCACTTGCTGCATGCTTCACTGAAGCAAAGTCCTGCATGCATTCATTGAAATGGGCGCAAATAGGGCATGACATAACCCAGACAAGCTGCTGCTGTTCTGTCATACCTTTTCCAATGGAACCACTCTCCACACACCTGCGACAACACCACGGGAAGAGGGGCTTGGGGTTTACGTCTCGGGCTTAGTAGTATCCTTATATGCAGATGATATCACTCTCTACATGAGGGACCCAGAGATTAACCTGTCTCCTCTAATCCGCGAAGTGGTAAGATTCGGCGCTCACTCCGGGGTTCAGATAAATTGGAGTAAGTCCGTTTCCTTCGCCCTGACTGAGACTACTCTGAGTATTCATTGCTGTGGGCGAGTAGTCCAATAAAATATTTGGGTGTGTGGATTTGCAAAGACCTCCAGGAACTTTGGCGTGCCAACTATGGCAGGGCTATAGAGTGGCTAGAAAATAATATCCCACTGAGGTCCAAACTAACCCAGTCACTGGCGGGACGCATCGCAATTGCGAAAATAATCATCCTGCCCAAATTCCTTTATTTATTTGTGAACATCTCAATTCCACTCACGGTCAGCTTCTTCAGGCGCCTATGATCCTGTGTGGGCGGGTTGGCAGACCCGAGTTACATATGAGTTGCTCACGCTACCTCAATCACAAGGTGGAATGGGCGCTCCAGATTTTCATCTATATGCACTCTGCGCTCAGGCCCAGTTCCTCCTTTATTGGATACACCCTATGCCTTCTCAACCCCATGTTGCTATTGAATTAGATAGGGTCACTCTCTGACCACTAACTACGGCCTTGTCCCTCCCTTACAAGCCACCTCAGGTGGAAATTGATACAACGCCGTGTTTGCGGTAAGCGTGGACCGGACTCCTGAGACATTCTGGATGCACACTCAATCCGTTCCTGTGGCCTATCACCCCCTTCTGTCACCACTCCAGGACAGAGGCACAGCTGGTCGAGCTGAGAGGTTAGGCATTCGGACCTTCGCTGATCTCTATCCTTAGGATCACTTTCTCGAGCCTCCGAGCTCTACTGACACCATTGCTGTCACACTACTGGATACCTTCTTGTACTTTCAGGTGCGGGCTGTGTGCCGCGTGCTTCACGACCCCTTTCCGGCTCCCCCACAGTCACACTCTGCACTAAAGCACATACAGGCAACTCCTTCACAGCAGAAGCTGATCATGCGCCTCTACTGCGTCATGCAGCACTCTGCCCCAGTGCTCGCCCCAAGGGTGCAACTGTATTAGAACACAGATCTCTCTAGTCCTCTGACAGATGCGCAGTGGACCTACTGCTGTGCTCAGCTCGAAATGTTGTCCCCTAACTATAGGCTTCGTCTTATACATTTCAAATTCTTGCACCGACTCTATCGTACGTCAACACAACTATTTTGGATGGGGCTTTCCCCTGACTCTCACTGCCACCGTTGTCATGTGCCCCGCTTGGATTTCCTGCACATAGCTTGGCATTGCCCAGCGGTTGCCACTTGAGGTCTTCAGTACGACTGCGGAGATTATTAACGTCAATCCCTCTCTCCCTACTCATTGGCCTGCTTGGATATGTTAAAGATGTGCCCCGAAAATACCTTAAATTGATGGCCTTGATGCTCCTACTTGCGGAGCGCAGAATTGCACTCCACTCAAGCGGAATGAGGGCTCCTAAGCCGTGAGGTTGGATTATAGATGTCGCCCACTGTCATGAACAGCTGTCTGTATACTGGGACTTGTCGTCCCCAAGAGCCGGTCCCTGAGACACATGGGGACCCTTTACCTCCTTTCTCTTTAGCAGAGATGCGATCCCAGATGTGGAGCCTAAACATACACTGCACACGCAAGGTGACGCTTGAAATATATCTTCCATTGCTGCTCGCCATCTAGTTTGCTCTGTTAAGGGTGCCCACTTACTTGTATGTGAGTTGGGCTACTAGTCTGATGTAGAGTTGTTATCGGCTGAGTGCCCTATGCACTGTGGGTGGAACTGTAGCCTGGGGAGTTTTATTGTTTGCGGTGTACCTCTCTGTCAACACTGTCATTCTGTATACCATGCAATGCCAGATATTGTCTTATGTCATTTGACTGTGTACTGTATAGCCAGCTGGTTATAAATAAAATATTAATAATAAAAAAGTTAAGTTAATTATTTTTCACTTACATTTCCACATCTGAATGAAATCTATTGCATACGGTAGCTTCCTTGTCCGTTGTTGAGATCGATGATAACAATTTTCTACCGTTCAGTTATTTAATTCATAATTGTACATGGATTTGTAATTCTGTGTTCACTTATAGGGTGGTGTTAAATAGAATTAGTTTCCCTTTTCAAGTTAAATAGTCGTATCCATGAGAGATCATTACTATGTTGTGTTGTACAATATAGCTGTCTCCATATTGATAGTACCCTAATATGAATTAATTGGTATGTGTAGTCATGGTTGATTGTACTGTGTCCGCTTGCACTCTGGATACAAGTATTAACTTGTGCCTATTCCATGTCATCACACTTCTTGGCATCTTAGTCTTGGTATCTAACGTTTTTTGCAGAATTTATCTTGCGTGTAAACAGACTGAGCATAACTGAAGAAGCTGATCGTCACCTGCACCGTTAAGGGTCTCGTTTTGACAGGGCTAGAAACAGGAGTAAAAGTCACACAGTGCCTATAGAATCTGTGAGTGGAGGAGCTAGTACTAAAAGAAAAAAAGAGGCGGGAACGTAGAAAGGTGTTGCACTTGCGTGAGACTGACTCAAGTTGCAGAGTATCTGAGCTTTGAGGAATTCAGCTAATTCTTTCTACCAAGTCAGCTTTGTGACCAGAATAAGAGTATAAAGAAGTCTATGCTAGAATTGCTGTACTGTTAATGTAATACTAAGTAAAGTTATTCGTCAAAATGAGCCTCCTATAAAACTTGATAGCTTTGTGTTTCAGTTGTTTTTATGTGTCCTTTCAGAAATAGGTAGTCTATCAAAACAAATCAAGCCAGTTGGAATGAAATGATTTCTGTGGATAAAAGGATTTTGTCACCCATTATATCCTGCTGCACTTGGTAAATGTCTAGGTGTGGTAGGTTATTCTTACTGTTAAAGCTTCCATTTGACCGTTTTACAGTTTTATATCGCACAGACATAGCCCAGGGCACCAAATCACTTTTCATTGCAACCAGATGCTACACATTGTTTTTTGGGCACAGGAAAGTTGAGTGATTTATCCATAATTACATGACGTGGAGTTGAGGCCGGGATACAAACCTACTTTCCCAGTTCCAAAGTCGGCAGCTCTTCCTGTTAGGTCCCTTAGGGCATTGAAACACCACCAAATATTCGAGGAAAAGATGACTTACTATTTTAAGTCCTCGAGTATGTTGAAGTGTATTTTCTCATGCCTTTGCATGGTCTTGGGGCACGTGCTTGCCATGCCTTTGCATGCGCAGAAGAAGAGAGAATGTAGGAGATTGATCAATTGAGAACTCCAACAGATGCTACATCAGCCTGGTCTCTCCTGTTAGTGCAAGTTGCTAAGATAGTCGCTGCATATATTTTTTTTATCTTGGATTCAATTTTCTTTGGTTTTTGTGCTTTGTTTCACTTCAGCTCCTGAGTCTTCTGAAGATTTAAAAGGTTTACTGGCAGGAAAATCAGTGCAGCAGCAAATGGTTGTTCTTGAGCGGATCAAGAAGTGCAACCACCCAAGCCTGGCAGTAGGAAACAAAGCCAAGCTGCAAGTATGGCCTTTTTACTTCTCTTTATATTTCTATAAGTGAGAAAACATTTAGTTGTACCCGCTTACTCTCATTTGTGTTGATAATATTTTGAGCCTGTAATTGTCCTCAACACCATGCAGGGTAGCCAGCCCTGTCTGTTCCGAATATGGGAGCGTAGGCCCGTCGAGTGGAGGAGCTGATACTTGAACCATACTCACTCCTGTAAGGACACGCTGTTTATGGCCTTCCTCAGTTGCAGGTTTTACTTCACTTGGATCAGCTCAAATAGTTACTTTGTACTATTCTTCTTGCCAGGACTGTATAGAGCATCCTTTTTATAACAGTTTTACCTGATGGGTTCTACATGTTACATTTTTGCAATTACTTCTGCACCTGGTTGAGAAAAGTGTGTAAGAAAAAATAACAAATGTGTATCTTGGAGTCTGTTCTTGGTGTCTGGTCCTCAGTGCCAGTGTTCATTGACTTGTATATTCATACACACCACAGTTAAAAGTGCAGTTATCGTTGCAAGTTAAAACTGGAAAACCACTGAAATGTGCAAGTTATGGTTAGGACCACAACCCATAACTGGCACAACAGCCATGCAAACTATGTAATCTTACAGGTGAAAAAGCCTATCACATCACCCCTACTATTTCGAAATGAACACCTATGATCGAAGGATTATTTATTAGTTTGAATATGTGGTGTTAGGTAAGAACATTTTCTTTTACTTGTTTATTGCTGTAAATATTATGGGGTCTCTGTTGTAACACAGATGAAGAATTTGAAAAAATTCAATTAAGATTAAACAAAAGATTCTGGGGTCCTATGCATTGGATTTGTGTGCGAGTTATGCTTTATGGCCGAGATTTGTGGATTGTGATCCTAACCATCCCTCCAGTGTTTTTGTTTTGTGCCCATAACTTCAAATTTGTTAGCTTGGGTCATATCTTATTATCAGTTTAAAACAATCTATTTAACCTTAGGATTGTTCAGGGAAGTTCTGGTTTGTGTTTTTCGATATACCACATCATGCTGTTTCCTGTGCCCACCACACCACAAATGGCCAAACCTAGCTGTGCAGGAAAAGGCCAAGCGCAGCGGAGGTTGGTCAAGTGCAGCTGTAGTGCACCAAATTATTATTATAATTATTTTTCTCAAAGTCCCAAATCCTGTGCCATGATCTGCAAATCCAGCACAAGATTTGTGGATTATGCAATAAAACATTTTTTTTATATTAACTCCAGGGACATTTTTTGATCGACCTCTCCCCAACAATTACCGTATCTAGGCTCATTCTGCCTCCCATGTGCCCCTTTTGTTTAGATCTCGCCGGAGCCAGCGCGCATGCGCTGCGAGGCTTTTAGTAAGGACTTTAAACTCTAAATTCACGCTCGTGCGTGTGCTTTTTTTTTTCATGACCCGCTATTGGCCTTTTCATGCTTCTTTCTAAGAAAGACAGTACCCAATTGGCCAAAGACGGGTGCATGTCCCGCCTTCTCTTCCCCTGGCCTAGGGAGCTCGGGAGCGAGCTGCAGCGCCATCTGTTTCCAATTATCGCGCCCGTTAATTGGAAACAGATGGCGGTCGCGCTGGCCCTGGTGCACTTTAAACGTGGCGCTTTCACTTTCGCCGCCGACCTGGTTCCATTTGTGTTCGTGCAGCCCACCATGACGCCTACCACGGCGTCCTGTTTCATGTTTATGCTTATGGGCTACATTGCCTTTCCCTGGCTGCAGCCTCCAGAGTCCTTGAATTCTCAGCACACACGCTGCTGCAGGTTATGCACGGGCACCCCACCTTGTGACCACAGCTCCTCGCAGCCTCCCTCAGTTACCTCAGCAGTCACACAGCACCTCTGAATAACCACACATAGCACAGCCAAGGACTGACGCATGACCCCATGAGCCCAGCACATCACGAGAACACCCCACCCCCTTGGGGAGCCCAGAGCAGTTTCACAGTCACACCTTGTGACCTCAGCGCCTAGCAGCCTCCCTCAGTGAGCTCAGCAGTCACACAACACTTTTCTGTAAGCCCATGTGCCCAGCCCATTATGAGAACACCCCAGAGAAGCTCCACACCTTGTGACCCCAACAACGCCTAGCAGCCACACAGTCTCCCCACCCAGGGCAGGAGAATGCCCGCAGCCAGCCCAGAGATGCTTAACACCTATTGATGTATTGTATTAAATTGCAACATTTGTATAGTGCTCAGCCTGCCACCTCCCCCCAATACACACACAGGCTCCCTCAGCCAGCTCTCCACAGCTCTCCTTACTGTGGAGAGCACAGATTCTCTCAGTCAGATCACAGGTAATTCGTGGAACCCCCCTCCCCCCAGACACACACATACTACCTCAGCCGGCTCACCACAGCTCCCCACAGTCCGGTGAGCACAGCGCCCCCTCCCCAGCTCACCACACCTCTCCTCCCTGTGGAGAGCACAGCCTCCCCTCGGTGAGATCACAGCGGCCCCTCCCCTCAGACACACTCAGGTTCTCCTCTGCCTCCTCACCACTCAATGCAGTGAGCACAGCTCCACAGCGCCCCCTCCATTCTCAGACACACAGGCTCCTTCAGCCGGCTCACCACAGCTCACCTCAGTCCAATGAGCACAGCCCAATAGCTCCCCTCAGTGAGATCACAGCGCACCCTCCCCTCTCAGGCTCACCACAGCTCTCCTCCCTGTGGAGAGCACAGCCCAACAGCCTTCCCTCGGTGAGATCACGGCGCCCCCTCGCCTTGGAGGTAACAAAAATGCTTAACACTTTTTATTATAACTTTTCAACATGATACACAGCAGCCACAATGCTCTACAACATAGCCAAAAGTTCTGGATAAACACATAAGGTCCCAAAGGCGAGACCTATTGGCTATGCCAGTGCTTGTTTTATTTTTCTTAACATGTTGCTCACAGCACCTGGTTGGAGAATGGTGGCCACAATAGGAATTTTATATATTGACCACCCAGTTTCAGTACAACAGATTTGCAAATCCAAAGCCAGATTCTCAAATCAGCAAAGCATGATGGGAGAAAAAGATCCCTAGTCTATTGAGGACGGAAATGCCCCATGCATGTGTACCATTTTGTCTCCTACCCCCAGTAGCCCAACTGCTACTCTGTTATCTTTAGCAACAGCCACATGCTAATGTAGCTTGTGCTTGAAGTCCTAAGTTTGTCCATTGAAGTGGGCACATCCCTGGATCTGTCATTGACTGGGAGGGGTGCACCAAGTGCACTTTTCATAGTGGCAGTGGATTATTGTACCAGTCATTGGTTCTAATGTAAAGAGCAGTGGTGGCAGTATAGCGTACTTTAGCAACCCTGCATTGTGACCAGACCGTTTTACCTGGGTCTTAGAAGTTGTGGTCTGCTGGCCCAGTAGAGTGAAGTTCTGCTGCCATAAGCTAACTTGGATCCCTGAAAATGACATAGCAGCACGTATGTGGTTGATGTGCTGCGTGTAACATACATGGTGATTGCCTAAGGGAGCAAGAGTAATGTAGGAAGCCCCTGGCCAGTTAATGTGCACAAGCTGGTGAGGTTATTTTCTCATACATTGGAAGTGTTATGCTGACATTCCTGAGACTGGAGGGAGTGGCGCTAGACACTGAAGTGGGGAAAGAAGAGACAGTCTTTCTCTTTGTAAATTCAATAAGATGTTTTTGCTACAAACTGCTGCTGATCAGTATTCATGCATGCTACAATTCAATGGGTGTTGGGGATAGAGGGAGGGCATGCATCCCTGTTGTTGAGCATCTGAAGGGTCCTTTAGAGAGGCATAACTCTTCCTGATCACTGTCCATGTGGCTCTTTATGCCTCTAGTGCCTCTGTTGTGGGTGCTCCAAACTGGAGAAGACCCTGCTTTATGGAGCATCACTCTAGATAAAGGCTTGGACTGGAAGACATCCTGAGAAGAACATATGGAAGGGCAACCATTCCAAACCAATTCTGAATGTGCAGAAAGAAAATAAATTTCCCCTGTCCCCTTTATGCTTATAAGAGTGTGAGCTGTTGGGCCATGTGCTATTCCAGTTCCAAGTTCTCTCTGTCCAAGCAGGGGGTGCTCCACAGAGTAGCAAAAGGACTGCTTCACAATCGAATTGAGCCAAACCTTCACGAGGAGGTGACTTCCAGTGTAGGAAAGCGCATTTGACCCTGGTGCTGTCTCTCTCTCTAACAAATGCTCAAGAGCGCATCACGGGCGTGCTCCTGGCTCGAAACCAGTACCCTTCCTGAAGGAGAGGATCTGTGGCACTGCCAGAGTGTTCCTGAGAGGGTAGCCCTGTCGAAATCTGCCTCCGCAGTCCTGGCACTTGGCCCTAGAGTGCACAAGCAATTAGACGAGAAACATAATTTATCTTGTTTGCCCTATCACATGCTTCCGTTACAAAAGTAGGGAGGTAGTGACTCTGGGCCTCTTTCCTTCTCCCTCCAACCCTCCCAACTTATGGAGTCATGTATTCATGCATTGTAAACCCATGGAATGAAGACACAGGGTGGGAATCAAGTATATATTTAGAAAAGCAAATACATTTCCTGCAAAAACGTTGTTTCAAAGGCATATGGGCACCATTTGAGAGTGTAAGCTAATATTCTCACCAAATTATATGCAGAGAGATTCTGCTGCTACACTGGTGATTAATATAGGTCCTCACAGTTTGTCCCTGCACAGGGAACGTCTTCTGTAGTAAGGCATACAATACAGACTGACTACCTCCGCCTGATTATATATCACGGCCCTTTGTGTATCCCATACTGTTCAGTTGCTATTGAGCGTCATGGTCCAACCTGTTATCTGTCGTCCTACATTCACTATTTCCAACTAAGAGACAACTGTCTACGCTAGGAGACATAACCTTAAAAGTGTTCTAAAGAAAGAACATTATCACTTTAAGGGAAGTTTGGAATCCTCTAAAAAGGGCATCCATCAGTAACTAAACCGCTCAAATGTTCCTATTGACTTCTTGTGTCTCGTGGCAGAATTCATCCATCTACTGTCGCTGTACGAGAAGGAACCGGTACTGCAGGAGTTGGTTGCCGTAGATGTGGTCACATAGGCAACATCAGCTACTGTGACTGATAAAAGATTTGCCGCATCTGGGCCCTTAAGTGCCTGCTGTGGAGTGGAAACCTCCCATCACACAAACTTGATAGAACGTCATGGAGGGGGTAAATGGTAAAAAAGTATAAGGCATGGGATTCACGTGATTTCAAATTATGCTTTTTAAAAACTTTACACCAAGAAAAACAAAATAGTACTCTTGCCTCAAAACTTCACTGAACATACTTGGAGCATCCTGGGGTTGATCAGGCTCCCAAAATCTCTCATGTCGAGCTCTAAGCTAGACTCCTGCGGGGATCTTGAAGTTAGTAGATTTATAACTAGGACCAGTGCTTTGCTATCTGTAATCCTGAAAACATTTTGGCATTCTCATGAATTGCTAAAAGAGATTTTTAAAGGGATAGAAAATAATACTTCCTTAACTAAATCTTTGTAGCTGCTGCTTACTCAGCCGTTTTCATGAGGACTGCGGCAGTCAATAGTCAATGTGTCTTCATGTAACTGGTGCTATGTAAAGCGCTCTGATACCCGATTCGGGTCAAGTTAGCGCTATATAAAACTCTGGGGGGAAAAAAAATAGTATCTGTGGGCGCCGTCATTTACCACTGCTGTCCCATGATCTGAAATCGATGACCAAGTGTGTCACTTCCAGAACTCAACTACAGCATATCAAAGTTGAGTGATCAAAGCTTACTCTACGTGTCCAGTCAATGCTATAGCTTCAAAAAAATGATACCTCCATTGTTTACAGTTAAGTTAAAAGTGCAATTAAAATTGTGATATTCAACCAGAAGATAACAAGTAACCTACACAACATCTTGCATTTTTTTTTGTTCTTGCAGAAATTGTTTGGATTTCTCCTGGAGTACGTTGGAGAACTCGCAGTCAGTGACTCGCAACAGCTAGGAGCAATTGATAAGATGACTGCGTAAGTAGAAACATATTTAGAATTAAGTCTGAATAAAGTTCACCTTTCTTACTAAGACTGAATCATTTAGGTTTCAGATTGTGTTGATCAGCCTCCGTGCTGGATGTAAGGATATACATTAAGTAAACATTTCAGACCTTGCTAGATATCCCCATTGTAAATTGTTAACTGTCTGTTTATGGATGAGTCTAGTTGTAGAGCGTAATTGTGGAGCCAAATGTTAGATGTCGTGGCGTATTCAGTTTATGTTGGTAGTACTGCCCTGTTCATGACAGATCTAGTTGTCAGGCTGGGGCGTTGTTGTACACAGTGTGGCAATATCCAGAGACACTACATGGCGAATATGTGTAGAATGAATGACGTTTGTAAAGCACATATAACCTCATGGGGTCTCTTCCTGTGCCAGTTGCCACTCATTCCTGCTGGATCTACAGTCCTTTTCTGGACAACATAACATGCAGTTGTGTTTCTGTGGACTTCTAAAATTGAGACCATTCACAGATCCTCTCAGACTGGGTGCCATAGTTTTCTGCAGGTGTCTGTAGACCCCAGGAAAGACATTATTCTACAGTCGAGCTAAAGTGCACTGCTTACCAGTTCCTCAACTTCTATATTAATTTTTCTCAAGTAGTATTTCTGAGCCTCATTTGTCAATCTTTGTTTTTTTTTTTTTAGCCTAGCTGTGAGAACCCACAATTGGGGGCATTTGCTCTATTTTAAAATTTGGCATATAACAGACTGGCGGAGGATGTCTCCGCCCGGCTACCATTAGAGTTCAACTGTTTTCTACAATTCAGGTTCACTGGTGATAATGTTGCTGTAAAAGAGTATCTTTTAAAATGAGTATCCGATTGTACTTTTTTTTCTTGCATAAATGAACAAAAGTCACTATTGCTCATATTTGTTTCAGAATTTTTTATTGGTTTTATCTAAATACACATGCCTACCCCTACATCTAATGGCAGGCGAAGTGCGTTGTCATCTTTTTTTTCTAATAAACTGTAATGCTTCCTTCACAGTGGCGTGATTTTATGGGTGCAGGCAAGAGGCCACAGATAAAATTGGTGGGGCCGCCTACAATTGACTACCATGAAGATTGTGCACGTGTGCATTAATACAAAATCAATTTATATATGTATACACACACACATGCAAAGTCATGTAAAGATTTTGAGCATACTATTACAAAAGTCTGAGCAAAGAGTAGGGGTCTTTGGAGTGTCCTAATCATTCACATTCTTTTTCACACCACTTTCTTCTGAAGTCTCACGGTTAAACACTCATGTCCTTTAGTACCTGATCTCTTTATGAAACCCTCCAGCTGCATATCTCACACCTCATCTCTTTCCTCTTCAGTGCCCTCATTTCACTCTCTTTTGCACCTACTTTCTTGCATCTCCTTCACTTCACTCCTCCACACACATTCTGCTAACCCACTCACCTGTGTGCACTTTCGCATTGTCAGTGCTTTATCAGGTGTGTACCTCCTTCGCAGACTTATACATAAAATCTTTGACTTTTGGCACACCTAACCATTGCTCTGTGCACTCTGCAGAGAGACCTAGGATTGGATGAGTATGCATTCTCAACCTCGTTATGATCCCACCGACGGCCACTGTCAGAAATTTGCACTGCTTGAACTTCAAATTTCTCAATTGTGGCTGGTTATGAACACCCATTCACATCTTGAACGCGCACAAATTCATTGAGATGACTCTTTTAATTGTAGGCACTATTAATCATGACAAAAAGAAGGTTATGAGGATACATCCAAAGAAGGAAACCTCTAAATACTCTTGGTATATGGCAGATTCACTAATCGAAGTAGTTGACCGATAGAAGTATCTAGGTGTGATCATGGATAACAAGGGGTCTTTCAATTTACAAAAAGAAGCAATTAAAAGAAGAGGCATTACGATAGCAGTAGCCATAAAATTAATCAAACAGAAAACGGCCGGCCCTAGCCTTATTCCACTGCTACAAGTCTGGCAAGCAAAACTCATCCCGGCAATCGCGTATGGGAATGAGTTTCGGAGGGGAAGAGATGCACTCACTTTGGAAAGAACTGTCTCAAGAGCTGCCAGGATAATATTTAATTTACCAAAATACGTCTCGCCAGCCCAAATAAGGCTAGAATTCGGCATGCAAAGTCAAGAAATAGCTCGCAAAGGAGCATACGTTAAGACCTGGTATAGGATAAAAAAATCTGAAAAAGGGACACCAAACTCATATCTATGGAATGAAATACATCTAAAGAAGGAGTGTGCAGTAAGGATCTATTTGATAGCATCAATAGAACGTCTGGGTCTCAAGGAACTTTGGGCCGCCTCAGGGTCTTATCATTGTTTTTAACAAATTGTTAACAAGACAGCGAAAAAGCAATCATTAGTAGAAGACAAGGCAGCATTTACAGAAAGAGCCCACGGATGGTTTGTGGTTCACAGCTATGACAAACTCTCTCCACAACTATACTTAAGCACCAGATTCAATAGATAGAAGAAAGAAAAATCTCTCTATCTCCGATTGGGTATTTTGCCATCTTTACCGCATCTTCCCCCGTGGATGCGTCTCCAGGGTCAGTCAATATGCCGCCTATGTGAGGATGCTAATGAAATTATATTACACCTACTATGTGTATGCAGAAAACTACAGGCCGAACGGCGACCGCTATTAAAGCCGCTCTTTGTTAGAAAGCGGATAAGATCCTGCAGACAGGAGGTGGTTCACAAAGGGGGGGGGGTAGGACAGTTACAGTTGGGGAACTGCCACTCCCACCCACCAATTTCTCTATCACCTAAACTTCCCACTCTCGTGCCCTGCCTACTCCCCAGACAACTCTTGCTATCATTTTTCATGATCTAAGCTACTAAGCATTATTGGTTGCCGGTGAGAGAACAATCTAATTTGGTTTGCTTATTAACTCTGTCACTTTCTTTTTTTTTTTTTTTTTTGAAAACCTTTATTGACAGTCCAATAAGAACAAGTATGGGCCTACAACCCCCCAGGGCCGGCCGCTAAGCAATCAGCACAATAACGACAAGTACAAACACAGGCAGCACTTTGGGGAGCAAAATCGAACTCTGTCACTTTCTTAAGTTGATAGTTAGGACCCACTTTCATGTATAAGATGGAGGGATGCAAGATATTTTGGCTGATGGAACTGTTAGAAGTGGTGGGATAGCATTGATTTTAACCTCTTCAGTGCCCCGCCCTGTGCCGGGCGTTGCATTAGCGGGCGGGGTTCATGACGAGATAGTCCCGTCATGGGCACAGCGCAACCGCGCTCCATGACGAGACTTTCTGATGGATACATCTGCCAGTGGATTCCTCACCTTGTGAATATCCCCTGCGCCAGCAACATTCGGAAACTTTTGTAGCAGTCCACGCCGATGTGGTCGAAAGCGACGTCACAGAGACACGGCTCCGCTCGCGACTCCGCTGACGTCACCGGCTCCATAAGAAGACCCCATCGGCGTGATGACGTCTGTTCCCTTTTTTCCGCGCCGACGACGCCAACGGATTTCGGGAATCGTTACTGGTAGCTGTTCTGGTTACTTTGTATGTTTTCTGGATTTCTCTGTCTATCTTCTAAAAATGTCGACAAGGAAGTCTGGGTTTAAGCCTTGCCGAGAATGTGGCAAGCACATGTCCATCACCGACCCACACGACGATTGCGTTTGGTGTTTGTCCTCGGACCATGATGTGGGAGGTTGTTCGAGTTGCAGGAAAATGAGCTCGAAGGCTCTTAAGGAGAGAGAAGCAAAGCTCTTTATCGCCCGGATGAAGAAAAAGGAGAAAAGAAGAAGATCCAGGTCGAGGTCGGCTTCCAAGTCGACTTCGGGACATGATTCAAAGAGCAAGAAGCATAAGAAAAAGAGGAGGCATTCATCGCATCATAAGGCTTCGAAGTCGAAATCGCCTGCTCGACGTCGGAGAGAGTCAGTGTCTCCTTCTCCTGTTCCGACTTAGCCTCCGGTTCCATCTTCTCCGGTGCATTCGCCGGCTCCGGCTGAATCCCCGGTGCCGGTGTCATCTCCGACGCCGGTTCCATCTCCAGATCCTGCAAGTCCTCCGGCTCCGTCTCCGACTCCAGCCCAGGATGAGGATCGTCAGGCTCCGACTGAGTCTGTGACGCCGCTTGCTCCACTGTCGGCGCCGCCAGGCCCGAGTCCGGTGCTGCCTGACCAGTATCCTGCTTTCCCTACTCCAGGTCAGGACCCCTCGCATTATCTCAATGCGATGTATGGGGTGTTCTCACGGGCCATGTATACCTCTGGTGCACCTATGGGTCCGATGGCTTTCAATCTGGGAGTGCCGCAGGTTTACCCTCAGGCACCGTTTATGCCGTTCTTCCCGGCGACGCCGTCTTGGCAGCTGCCGGCGCCGAGAACTTCGACGCCGCTTCCCTCTTCGCCGGCGCCGACTCGACTTCGTTCGACGCCGGCTGCTCCAGCTGATCCGCGTTCGACGCCGCTGCCGGCGCCGTCGGATTCGAACACGGCGCCGCCGACGCCGCAGGTGCGGATCCGTTCAAGAAGGGAGGCGCAGAGAGTGCTAGAGGAGAGACGCTTTCTGATGGAAGATGCTGAAGAGGGGGAATTGGTCGAATCCGATGAGGTGTTCGACGAATTGAAGGAGGCGAGTGGTCTGGATTTGTCTCCGGAGTGGGAGATCTCTCCGCCATCAGACGAACCCTCTAAAGACGCGGCACCCTATCATTCAGTAATTAGAAAGGCTGCGGAGTTGTTGGACCTTCAATTGCCATCCACCGAATTTAAGTCCAATATTTTAACTGAGGTGTTGCATTCTCCAACTGCGGTCTCAGAGCCTCTGTTGCCTTTTAACGAAGCAATTTTGGAACCTGTGCTGGATGTATGGCGCAAGCCTTTCTCAGCTCCTGCAGTCTCCAAGGTAGTCGCAAGAAGGTATAGGGTGGCGCCAGGGGATCCTGAATTTTTATCATCGCACCCTTCACCTGAAAGCCTAGTAGTTCAGGCGGCTTGTTCTGGACTGTCTAAAGGGGCTTTTCCTCAAGTCCCAGGGGACAGGGAGGCAAAAAAGGTGGACCAATCAGCTAAGAAAGTCTTTTCATCAGCCAGTATGGCTTTAAAATCTTCAAATGCGACTTGTCTGTTGGGGCGCTATATCCATGCGCTTATGGATTCGGCTAAAAAGTTGGCGCCAAAACTGTCAGAGGAGGATAGAGGAGGCTTCAATGAAGTTCTATCGGATGCCCAGGCGGCTGCTCGCCAGGTTATTCAGAGTGGCCTGGATACAGCGGACTCAGTTGCCAGGGTCATGGGGTCTTCAGTTGCCACCAGGAGGGGTGCATGGCTTAAGTCCTCCGAATTCTCATCTGATGTCCAGTCAACTTTATTGGACTTACCTTTTGATGGGTCTGGTCTGTTCGGGAAGAAGGCTGATGCTGCTCTCGAGCGCTTCAAAGAAAGTAAGGCTATGGCTAGGTCGTTGGGCCTTCAATCCCAGCCGAGAGATACTTTCAAGAGGTACAGAGGATTTGGAAGGGCGAGTTTTCGTTCATATAGACCAACCCAGCAGCAGCAGCAGCAGCAGCAACAGCAGCAAGGCTCCAAGGGATATAGAGGAAGACTTAGGGGTCGCTCACGTGGCCGGCAACTCTCCTCCTCCTCTTCCTCTTCCTCAGCCCCTCCCACCACCGCAAAGCAGCCCTAGATTCGACATTCCGGATCATGTTGGTCCTGTGGGGGGCCGGCTTACCCATTTTCTACAAGATTGGGAATCTGTAACTACAGATCTCTGGGTTCTGGATCTTGTAGAAAATGGGTACGCCCTTCCCTTTCGGGAATTCCCTCCAAATTACCCTCCTTGCCAAGGGGCTTGCTCGGAGGACCACCGTCTCCTCTTGCAGGAGGAAGTCTTGAAGTTGTTTCAGAAAGGTGCAATAGAGGTGGTTCCAGAGCAGGAGAGGGGTCGGGGATGCTACTCCCGGTATTTTCTGATTCCGAAAAAGGACGGCAGACTGCGTCCGATATTGGACTTCAGAATCCTGAACTTCTACCTGAAACAGGAGAAGTTCAAGATGCTCACCCCTGCGCAGGTTCTTCAGGCGCTGAATCAGGAGGACTGGATGGTGTCGCTCGACTTGCAGGATGCGTATTTTCACATCCCCATTCTGAGGTCGCACAGGAAGTATCTCCGGTTTACGGTAGGGTCGCAACATTATCAGTTTGCGGTCCTCCCGTTTGGTCTTACTTCGGCACCTCGAGTCTTCACAAAGGTGATGGCGGTGGTGGCAGCCCATCTCAGAAGGTCAGGGATTTCAGTTTTCCCTTATTTAGACGACTGGCTGATCAAGGCGGAGTCGGCGGAGAAGGACCTGGAGGTCAAGGTTCTTTGGTCTCCAGAGGAAAGTTTGCTTCACATCAACCTTTTGGAATTGCGGGCGATACGTTTGGCACTTAAGGCCTTCCTCCCTTCCCTTCACGGTCAGTCAGTTCAAGTCCTGACGGACAACATTACCGCGATGTGGTAGGTCAACAAGCAGGGAGGAGTGGGGTCGCATTGCCTCTGCATTGCCTCTGCAGAGTGGCTCTGCGTCTCTGGTCCTGGGTTCAGGATCATCAGATTTGTCTGATGGTAAATCATCTGGTCGGAGTTCTGAACGTGCGTACAGACAGTCTGTCGGCAGTTCTCGGCTGACCGCGAGTGGAGGCTCCATCCGGAGGTGGTTCGTCACGTCTTTCGAACGTGGGGTTCTCCTCGGGTGGACCTGTTTGCCACTCATGAGAACGCTCACTGCCCGTCCTTCTGCAGTCTCCAGTATCCGATACAGGGATCTTTGAGGGACGCGTTTCAGTTGAGTTGAGACTCTCGTCTCCTTTACGCGTTTCCTCCCATACCCTTGATTCCTCGGGTTCTGAGGAAGATTCGCCAAGACCGGGCCCAAGTCATATTGATCGCCCCGGATTGGCCAAGAAGGGTGTGGTACACAGATCTTCTCCACCTCTCCTCGTGCCCTCCGCTCCGTCTCCCTCTGAGGGCAGACCTCCTCTCACAGTCAGAGGGGCAGGTTCTACACCCCCACCTCCAGAGCTTACACCTTCATGCCTGGAGATTGAACGGGGCAACCTGAATTCTTTCTCTCTCCCTCCAGATGTGGTGGACGTTATTTTATCGGCCAGGCGACACTCCACCAAATCCATATACTCCTATAGATGGTCTAAATTCGTTCTCTGGTGCAGAGAGAGGTCAATTGATCCCTTGAAGGCTCGTTTGTCTAATATTTTACAGTTTGCCCTTTCTCTTGCTCAGCAAGGCTTTGCTGTGGCTACTGTGAAAGGATATTTATCGGCTTTGTCGGCTTTCCTATGCCTGCCGGATCAGCCGTCCTTATTTAAATCACCTATTGTGCTTAGGTTTCTCAAGGGCCTTACGAATAAATTTCCTCCTACTCCCTTTATTGTACCTCAGTGGGACTTAAACCTTGTACTGACTTATCTTATGGGTTCTCCCTTCGAGCCCTTGCATAAGTGTCCCTTGAGACTGTTGTCTTTTAAGACAGTATTCCTCATTGCAATCACCTCGGCAAGGAGGGTAAGTGAGCTTCAAGCTCTTAGTTCAAAACCCCCATTCTTGACTGTGCATGCTGAACGAATGGTGCTCCGGACCAGGGCTGCGTTTTTGCCTAAAGTGGTAACTCCCTTCCATCTGGGGCAATCCATTACCCTTCCTTCCTTTTATCCTCCCCCACACCCTTCCAAGGAGGAGGAGAGACTTCACCGTTTGGACCCTAAGAGGGCGGTGAGCTTTTACCTGGACAGGACAAAAGACTGCAGGGTTGATGACCAGCTCTTTGTGGGCTTTGCTGGCTGCAGAAAGGGTCGTGCGGTGCACAAGCGCACCCTGTCCAGTTGGATTGTTCTATGCATCAAGATCTGCTACTCCCTAGCTGGTAAGGAGCCTCCGGAGGGTTTGAGGGCTCATTCTACCAGGGCAAAGTCTTCTACGTCTGCTTTATCTAGGGGTGTTCCTGTGGAGGACATTTGTAGGGCGGCAACTTGGGCCTCCCTTCACACCTTTGCAAAACATTTTTGCTTAGATACTGAGGTGAGGAGGGACGGGCATTTTGCTCGTTCTGTTCTTCAGGATTTTCTGGTGTAGAAGGTTGGACACCCTCCTCCGGGAGTGGGGACTGCTGTGGAATCTATTCACAAGGTGAGGAATCCACTGGCAGATGTATCCATCAGAAGAACAAGTTACTTACCTTCGGTAACGCTTTTTCTGGTGGATACAGTATCTGCCTGTGGATTCCTCACTGACCCACCCGCCTCCCCGTTGTCCATCCTTCTATACCAGTTATTCTATGGCTGTAATTCTATTGATGGTTTCAAATGTGTTTCTTACTGTCAAGGGCATTATGTTATTCTAGTGCTTTGATGTTTATTCTCCACACTGTGTGTGTTGATAGGCATATTGTGTACTGTGTATACTGTTTATGTACATATTGCTGTCAGTCCGTCCGTGTGCCTCGAAGGCACGGAAAAAAGGGGCGGAACTGACGTCATCACGCCGATGGGGTCTTCTTATGGAGCCGGTGACGTCAGCGGAGTCGCTAGCGGAGCCGTGTCTCTGTGACGTCGCTTTCGACCACATCGGCGTGGACTGCTACAAAAGTTTCCGAATGTTGCTGGCGCAGGGGATATTCACAAGGTGAGGAATCCACAGGCAGATACTGTATCCACCAGAAAAAGCGTTACCGAAGGTAAGTAACTTGTTCATCTCGTCATGGGCACTGAAGGGGTTAATAGGGACTGATCAGACTAATATTTTATGACGTTGCTCAATATATTGCATTTTGCTTTCCATAGCAAGGTTCTCTCGCATCCTGCTAATCAAGTTAGAGCGGGTTGGTGATGTTTGTTTGTCCCATATTGTTACTATGGCCTAGATGGCTACTATCAATGCTTCTGCTTGCTATTCATATCCTATTTACTCTTTGTGATCATTACTGATAATTTTACCCTAGAAGAAAACACACAGTATGCCAAAAGAATGTGGCATTCAAGGATAGCACAGCTGAGAGATGTCGGCCGTATTCTTCTAATGCCTGAGGGGCACAGCGGGTATATAGCAGAGTTAGCTTTTCTTCCTCTGTTATGAAAAACCTGCCTGGGCAACTGTAGGGTCTGCCAGGTGTTTAACCAGTGGTTTACCTTTTGCAACTGCCAACTTTGTCACACACTTTTCCCTGGGATCTAAGTGCTGTCTTTGTATATTTTTGCACTATGGTTTGTTTATAAAACCTATAAGCAGATGTACTGCTTCCGCTCGTGCTCATGCTCTTCCCCTGGACTTGATATTGCCTGAGTTAGTAAAGGCCCCTCAAGTCTTGTCAAACTGGTGATGCTTGGCAGAATCTGTCATCAGTCACCCTGTCAACTGAGCTCTTGCTCTGTTCGACACGGATATCGTTCTTAATATAGCACAGACCAAGGGCCTGATTATAGTTTGGTGGAGGCGGGACGTCGTCCCCAAAAAAGCAGCTGATATCTCTGTCCGTCCATTTGAAGTGCATAGATGTTAATAGTTTTTAGCAGATTTACTGCATCTACCAAATTTTAGTTCAGGACCTCATTTTTTATTGTGCTGTAGTGCTTGTTCAGAATGGTAGTATAACAGTTTATGCAAGCAATTGTTCATATGTTCACATTCTCCCTGGCATCTCATATTCAGTAGAATGCCACATCTATTGGAATTGAGACTTTTTGTCTATGAATCAGTAGCTGTAAACCCTGTGTGACTGCTCTGAAGCCTAGGTCATAGGAAGAAAACTTTGCAGGTCGCATGTAACATAAGTGAAATCAACAGTATTTAATACTGGTGCAATAAAAATATGGGTCTAAAAGAAACTCCCCTAATTGATGAAGAACATGCTGACCACACTCGACCGAGACCTCAAGCAATCTGCTCACTTTCTGAAAAGAGCATATTTTTAGTGCCCTTGTCGTAAGCTTGGAGGTCAAAGAAGAAAGAAGTATGGAGATGACAGCTCAGAATGATTGGTATTGATTGGCTTCTATAATGAAATGATGATGCACAAGAGAATGCCTGATATAGGATCTACTATACTTAAATAATGGACACTAATGTTTTCCAATATCATTGGGTGCTGGCTGAATTGTTTAAGAAACATTCAAAATTTATGGCATACTGTGGTAGTAAAAGTACTGATGAGAGCCCTATTTGCCGATAAAACCCCTGCTTGGCCCGTTAAACTATTTCAAGCCATGGCAAAAGATATGTCCTTTTGCTGTTTGCGTGAAGAAGGATGTGAACAAGCTGCAGATGTGTATTTTAGTAATTGATTTCTCACATTCACACAGGCACAAGAACAATTTTGGATGGGATCAAGGCAGTTTCTGCACTGCCCCAAGATTGTCTACACAGTGCAGACCATTTAGAACTGTTTTCCAGAGACCCCCACAGAACTTGTAGTTAATCAAAGGATTCTGGATTTTGCTGGAAGTAGAAGATTGATAACAATACTGCATGCAGCGCTGGTGTAGAACTGAGGGGAGCTATACAGAGAGGAAGCCCAGGAGAGATGGCCATTTGACTATCCAGAGAACCTGTCAGCCTTGGATTGAAAGAGTTTGTCGGCAAATTACAACATCATCTCCCAATGCCCGGTTCACACTAAATCATTTATATTATGTACACATAACAGATCTTACACCAAGCGGGTTGTCCTTGGTATATCCAGGCATGTAGTCATCTCGTGGCAGGTGTGGTGTTCAGGAAGCTGATTTACTCCATATGACATGGGGTGCCTGGAAACATAAGGCTTTTGGAATGAAGTAATACAAGTAGTAAGTGAAATATCTGCAGCGACTGTTACGAAATCTATAAAAATATGTCTGCTTGGTGTATTGCCAAAATGTAAATAATATCCAATAAACTGCTGATGTGGGCATTGGGCACAGTTTTGGCAAAGAGACGACTAGTCAGACTTTAGTTCTTCCTGGATCTTCTAGGAGTGGCGCAATTGAAGAAGGACTTACCCGAGTGGGCTCTGGCAGACTAGCATCATATGAATAAATCCTAGAGGGATGAGAAACTTGTGGACGACTTAGCTGAATGGGAAGAAATGCTAACTGAGCTAACATGTTTTCCAGATAACAAAACAATAATTAAAAAGAGAAACATTCAGAAATACTGAAAGGTCAGGCAACAGCATCTTAACGGTTCATCTATAGACTATTCTAATTCTAGGAGCAAATGCTAACATGCACTCGTGTAAAAGTCAAAGTGGAAAATATTGCTATTCTGTCAAAAACATTTTGCTGTGAATTCTGTTTGTTCATCCATAGGCATTTGTATGATCTCTGCCAGCTGTTTCCTGAAGCTGCTAGTGAAAGTCTCCGTTCTGTCTTCCGCGATGCAGCACATGAGATGGAAGAAATCTTAGAGGTCCGAGGTCATGCAAAATTTCCTACATTGGATATGGTGAGTGGGGTGACACTGTAGTCTGAAATATGCATCCAGTGTTTTTAGTTTGTTTTGTTAATTACATACACTTCCAAGACAATCATGGTAAATAACTGAGGCAATAGGGATTGTTAGCTGTTTGTCGAGCTTCAGAGACCTGATGTGTACATACTTTGTGGGCTTTGTTAGAAAACATGTTATAGGCCGCATTTAGTTGAGCATTTGCTTCTTCATTTTGTATGCCATTTCTGTGCTGCATATCTGTTTCTTCAGTTTCGTTAGTCACTGAGCTGCTGTTCTTGGTTAAACAAAAGTCATGTCTTAACCTTTCTTGTAAATCATGTGAGGCAACCCAGCTGCGCCTTAGTTAGAGAGCGCTCTGGCCTTTTTTTAAGGCTGCAGTGCCTGATACTGATAAGAACATGTTTTGCCGCATCTGCAGATTTCTGTAATACAAGTCTTAGCTTGAGCTAACTGGAGCAAACTGGTTCTAACCGGTTTGTTATAACCTTCTTGTTTGTTCACTACTGTAAATGTAGCCCTCACATACCTTACGCCAGCTCACTCCTGTACACCCTCCCTGGAGGCTGAACAGACCTGTGCCCGCCCAAGTGTATAATAAACATTGCTTCTTATACTTCCCCTCCGCCTACCTGGTTATTTGTCAACGAGGGGACAGAGTGGTTTTGGAACCAGACGAGAGAGTTGGTCTGTTACTAATAATTTCTCGCCTCTACAGCTTCAAGTCTGCCCATTCCTGTCAGACATCGACGCTGAATCCCGCACTCACCGCGACTCTGCCGCCCAACGCGTCGCTCGGGAGGTGGTGGGTATGAAACTACAATACCCATCACCCCTAGCGAACGCGCGGAGGCACTTCCTGCGGCGGGTTCAAAAACCTCATTCGCGGACGGCCAGGGGCTTGTCAATCAAGTCCTGCCTGGCGTTCGGCGAGGTAACTGACCTCGCGCGTTCCTTACCCGGCAAATCTTTTTTTATGAGCCGCCTTCAGGCTCAGTGACGCGCACTACCGTAGCGACGGAACTTGCGCCCGTAGGCGCCCCTGTAAGGACCCTAGAACCCGAGGGCATTTTCCCCTGGACCGAGATTCGCCTGGAAACATTGCCAACGCCCCAGCCCTACCCCGTGGAGAGAAGCACCTCTTCTCCCCGTTCCTCCTCCTTCGAGCTTGGAGCCGACTGAAAGGCTCGGAGAGCGTCCGGAGGAAGAAGGAGGCTGCCAGCTTCTTCTGGTTTCCTGTCCCGGCGCTTGGAGCGGCTTGAAAGGCTCGGAGAGCGACTCCGCCTACGAAGTACTGACCTCAGCTAAGGAAGAACACCCAACGCCTCCTCTCCTGCGACGGCTGGTTCGTGAGTACTTACCTGCGTGCACAACAGTATTGAGTGAGGCTACTTTGAGAGAGACAGATGCAGCATTAGAGTGAGTGTACTGGAGATACCCCCTATGTTCCTGTATCTTCCCCCTATGTATGGTTAAAGGGCTCCTAAGGCTCAGAGTGTTTTTTCTCTCTCTACAGGAATAGGCGCCCTGAGTGAAGGTGTCGTGCAGTCGTCCCTCCCATCCCCCCTCCTTGTTTCCTTTCTTCCCTCGTTTTCCCCAGGGGTGGTGTTGCTTAAGAAAGGGTACTAAAATCCTCTTGAGTAATACCGTTTTTGGGGAGAGGGTAACTAGCGTTGAGGATCGCTCCTGCTGTATCCGGCTTTGAAGGTTAGTGAGCTACCTGTCTGCATTCTGACAGATTGACAAGCCCACGGAAAAGTACAGCCTGAGCGATGGATACCGCTTCAGTCCTTGCCACTATGTTGGATACCCTGAATGCACTTAGAGCTGAGGTAGATGCCTTTCGGGTGGAGAATATGGAGCTTAAGAATGAAATGGGCACCATGAGAAGAGAGGTAGCCTTTCAAAACCCGGCAGGGACAAAGGGGGGCTCCTATATTAAGGACTGGACCCTGCCTCCTCCCGCGAAATCCCAAACGCTCTTAGCAGAAGGGGGATCCCAGGCTTCTGGAGGGGGTCCACCAAGCACCGGGGTCTTCCCGCATCATTCATCATCGGTGCCCCATCACTCCAGTTCTCCCCCGGTCCAGATCATTCAGCCCATGCAGTTACCCCTTGCCCCTCCTGAACGTTTCTTTGGGGACCCAAAGAAGTATGGCATCTTTATGGGCCAATGTAGACTCCATTTCTTATGCAAACCGACTGTCTTCCCGAACGACCAGGCCAAAACGGCCTTTGTGATGTCATATTTGGGAGGTAATGCTGCCAGCTGGTCCTTCCCTCTGATCGAACGGGACGACCCTGTTCTGTATAACTTCCCAGCCTTCTGTGTGGAGATGCTCCGGCTGTTCGATCGCAAGGCGCATCAAATGTCGCTGGATAAAGAACTCCTGACTCTGAAACAAGGGTCACAAGACCTACTTACCTACATCACCTCCTTTAACAGACTCCTGGTAGAAACGGACTGGCCAATGGAAAAGAGAACATCTTTGTTCTATCAGGGGTTACGAAGCGAACTTAAGGATTTTTTTTTTTTTAAACTTTTTTTATTGTTTTCATAGCATCAACTCAATACAAGCCCCGCTACCCCCCCCTTCAAAAGGAATACTTTACATACATCGTTGCCATCCAATATCCAGGAGAATAGTCATCCATCACATGCGGCCCCCCCCCCTCCCTCCCCACCCCATGTCAGTGTGCCCCCCTCTGCCTTCCACCCTCCTGATGTGCCCCTCCCCTACAATAAATCATGCACGGGTGCTCAACCTCCTCTAGGGAACCAAGGCTTTCCCTCATGCCTAGCCACGTTCTTGCTTCCAGTGCTCGCCACTGCTCCCCTCCTACTCCCCGTTCAACGCCTCCTCCTGCCTGTCAGAGGTGTCCCCCTCTCTCCCGGTGTCAGACATCAGCCCCTGAAGTTCCACCACCAGCGCCTCCCACGCTCGGGCCGTCGCCAGCGCCTTCTCGTCATCCCTCCGAAGGGCTAATTGCAACCGGAGCGTACCCTCTGCCCCCGCCCATCGCGCAAACGCCGCCCTCCACCGCAAGAAGCTAGGCCCCGCTCGGGACTTCCAGTGCATAGTCGGTTCCCTCTTGGCCATAATCAACCCTAAGTCGTAAAACTTGCTAGTAACCTTCGTCCGGCGGGTGTGGGGAAACCAAAGTAGCAAGCAGGCCCCCAGTTCCGGGGCAATAATGCGGTCCGTCACCTGATTCAGGCAATCCATAACCTCTGCCCAATAGTCGAAGCGAACTTAAGGATGTCCTAGCCCAGGTGGTGCAAATGCCGGCCACCTGTGAGGAATTAATTGATTTAACAGTGCAATTGGACCATCGGCTTCAAGAGCGAAGAGGGGACAAGAATCGAAGCGATCCCAGGTTCCTTCCTATATGGCCCCGACCGGTTCAAGAGGAAAGGCCTTCCCCCTTGGATGGGACCGAGCCCATTCAAATCGGTGGCATCAGAGGGGTCCTCTGCCAAGCAGAGAGAGAAAAACGGAGAACTCAGAAACTCTGCATGTATTGCGGGAAACCGGGCCATTTCATCAAAGACTGCCGAAGCAGACCGAAGAACGCAAATCCTGGAAGCCCTGGGCTCAAGACCTTGTCCGTAGTGGACCATGCGACCGAGGACCAGGGAAACTGACGTGCCCAAATAAGAAGAGGACCGCTTGTTTGAGGCCTAGAAGTAATGAGGTCTTCCCAGATGCAGCCAACACTATCCAGCCCTCAGTAGCCCATATAAACGTGTGCGTCTTATTGAACTTGCCTCATGATATATCTGTGGTGGTCCACGCACTACTGGATTCCGGAGCCACAGGTAATTTTATAGATCAGCAATATGCCAAGGAGCTTGGCATTCCTTGTGATCAAAAGGATACCCCCGAGGAGGTGAAGGCAGTGGACGGCTCAGCTCTGACCTCGGGCCCGGTATGTTACCACACTAGACCCATATTGATGCAAGTGGGGATTAACCACTTCGAACAGATACGGTTTGATCTGATTGATGCCCCCCATTTCAAGCTCATACTAGGAATGCCTTGGCTAACTCTCCACGATCCCTTGGTGAGGTGGGCAGCACGCACAGTGTCTATGAATTCGTCCTTTTGCCAAGAGCACTGTACCGCTGAGAAAGTCAGGACTTCATCGCCTAGGGAGAGTTCGGCCTGACTCCTCGCTAGTACTTGCAGCCCACAGTTTGTATGTTCTGTTGCCGAGTTACCGATCATGTATGAACAATTCAGAGCTGTCTTCGACACTCGAGGCAAAAAGATTACCCCCACACAGGAACTATGACTGCGTAATCGATCTAGAAGCAGGAGCCAGCATACCCTGCAGTAGGATTTACGCCCTTACAGAAGCCGAAACCACATACTTCCAGAGTTACCTAGAAGACATGCTTTCCTCCGGGTTCATACGTCCCTCCTCTTCACCTGCCTCCTCTCCGATCTTCTTCATTCCGAAGAAAGAGGGCGGATTGAGAGCCTGCATTGACTACAGAGCGATCAATAAAGTTACAATAAAGAACAGATACCCCCTGCCTTTGATCCCTGTTCTTTTAGACCAACTGAAAACCGCGAAAGTATTCACCAAACTGGACCTCAGGGGAGCCTATCACCTGGTGCGGGTACGACGCGGAGACGAGTGGAAGACTGCTTTCCGAACCAAATTCGGATTGTTCGAATATAGGGTCATGCCCTTTGGCCTATGCAACGCCCCGGCCGCATTCCAGTACTTCATGGATGAAGTACTGAGGGGTCTCTTGGACGTATCATGTATCGTGTACATTGATGATATACTGGTGTACTCCACATCCATGGACGAACATGTGAAGCACGTGACGGCGGTGCTGGAGCGCCTACAAAAGTATGCTCTATACGCCAAACTTGAGAAGTGTTTGTTCCACGTTTCGGAGGTGGAATTTTTGGGATACATCATAGGGCCAGGCGGATAGTGCATGGATGATAAGAAGACGAGGGCTATTACTCAGTGGGAATCGCCTACTAGTGTGAAATCCCTACAAAGCTTCCTGGGCTTCGCAAACTTTTATCGCCGCTTCATAAAGAACTTTTCTGGCATTATACAGCCTCTAATGCTCCTCCTGCGGAAAGGAGCATCCTTTCATTGGACCACCTCAGCGGAAAAGGCCTTTCAGACATTAAAATCCTGCTTCACCACAGCCCCCGTACTTCGACATCCTGACGCCACACGTCCATTTGTGGTAGAAACTGACGCTTCTCATTATGCAATAGGGGGAATCCTATCACAGCGACACCCAGAAACAGGACAGCTGCACCCCGTTGCATTCTTTTCCAAGAAATTGTCTCCCTGTGAGGTGAACTACAGCATAATGGATAAGGAGCTTCTGGCCATAAAAAGAGGGTGTGAAGAGTGGCGACATCATTTACTAGGAGCGAGACACACTGTGGAGATCTATACTGATCATCGGAATCTCTTGTTCCTGAAGACCGCCAGAGCTTTGACCCCTAGACAACTACGCTGGTCGTTGTTTTTCTCTGATTACGACTTCGTGATCAAGTATCGCCCTGGGCCACAAAACGGAAAGGCCGACGCTCTGTCACGGCCCCAGCAGCCCTTCATTACGAGTCCTGCGCCCGTCGCAGACAACCCCCTTATCCTGGAGTCTGCCTCGTTCCCTGAGGAGCTGACGGCGGCGGCCACAACATCCGACTTCTTGGAAGAGGTAAGAAACCAGACCTCGGTAACCGAAGAGGCAGCTTGGGTTGCCAAAGACCCACTACACCGATCCTCCCTGCAGCGTCTATTGTATCAGGATAAACGTTTATATCTGCCCACCACTTCCCTACAACAACAAGCCTTGAGGTGGATACACGACTCCACCTTGGGAGGTCATTTGGGAATACGCAAAACCACAATGGCTATGAAGCGCCATTTTTGGTGGACAACGTTACCTGCCGACACCGCGGCCTACGTAGCGGGCTGCGCCATATGCACTCAAGGGAAGGCTCAACATAATCGACCATGCGGATTGCTCCAACCTATTCCAATCCCTCCAGCTCCGTGGCACACCCTGTCTATGGATTTTATAGTAGATATGCCCCCCAGTTCGGGAATGACTACCATTCTAGTTGTCATAGACCACTTGACAAAGATGGGCCATTTCATCGCCTTGGAGAAACTCCCTTCGGCTGCAGGTCTAGCCCAAACGTTCCTACAACATGTGGTATGTAGTCATGGAATCCCAGCGGTTCTCATTACAGACAGGGGAACGCAATTTAAGTCACGTTTCTGGAAAGCCTTGTGTAACGTAATAAAGGTGGAAGCCCGTCTCTCCACTAGCTACCATCCCCAAACGGATGGCAAGACTGAGAGGTTGAACCAGACGTTGGAGCAATATCTCAGGTGTTTCACGTTGCTCCACGAGATAGAATGGAGTACGCTTCTATGGATGGCCGAATTCGCCTACAATAATGCCGAACACTCCTCGCTGGGATGTTCCCCTTTTGTTTGACAGGATACCATCCAAACATGTTACCCTTTGAGTGGCCTGTGAAAACCAACCACCCTTCTATCCAAGAACATCACTCACACTTGAGGAGAGTATTACAGACCGCAAAACGACAACTGGAAACAGCTCAAGAAAGAGACAAACACTACGCGGATAAAAGAAGATCCCCTGAGCCGGCCTACAAAGTAGGAGGCAAGGTGTGGTTAGATACAAAACACTTACGAATAAAGGGAAACACGCGCCTGAAACCAAAATGCGTGGGTCCCTATCCTATTGTACAAGTGGTGAACCCAGTAGCCATGAAACTCTCTCTCCCATCCACATGGCACATCCACCCTGTATTCCACGTCTCTCTGCTACGACCGTGTCTCCCTCTTACTAGAGTCCCCCCCCAAAACCTCAGCCCCTGATTCTAGATGGCGGGGAGGAGTACGAAGTTAAAGGGGTACTTGATTCAAGATACATTAGAGGTAGACTACATTACTTGATAGATTGGAAAGGGTATGGACCCGAAGAGAGCTCCTGGGAGCCTCTGACCAATTTGCATTGTCCTCTATTGCTCTGCCGCTTCAATGCGGCTCATCCGACTAAACCCGGAGGCCCGTCGGGACGCCGGCACTTACCGGGGGGTTCTGTCAGACATCGACGCTAAATCCCGCACTCACCGTGACTCTGCCGCCCCACGCGTCGCTCGGGAGGTGGTGGGTATGAAACTACAATACCCATCACCCCGAGCGAACGCGCGGAGGCACTTCCTGCGGCGGGTTCAAAAACCTCATTCGCGGACGGCCAGGGGCTTGTCAATCAAGTCCTGCCTGGCGTTCGGCGAGGAAACGGACCTCCCCCGTTCCTTACCCGGCATTTCTCTGTTTATGAGCCGCCTTCAGGCTCAGTGACGCGCACTACCGTAGCGACGGAACTTGCGCCCGTAGGCGCCCCTGCAAGGACCCTAGAACCCGAGGGCATTTTCCCCTGGACCGAGATTCGCCTGGAAACATTGCCAGCGCCCCAGCCCTACCCCGTGGAGAGAAGCACCTCTTCTCCCCGTTCCTCCTCCTTCGAGCTTGGAGCCGACTGAAAGGCTCGGAGAGCGTCCGGAGGAAGAAGGAGGCTGCCAGCTTCTTCTGGTTTCCTGTCCCGGCGCTTGGAGCCGCTTGAAAGGCTCGGAGAGCGACTCCGCCTACGAAGTACTGACCTCAGCTAAGGAAGAACACCCAACGCCTCCTCTCCTGCGACGGCTGGTTCTTGAGTACTTACCTGCATGCACAACAGTATTGAGTGAGGCTACTTTGAGAGAGACAGAGGCAGCATTAGAGTGAGTGTACTGGAGATACCCCCTATGTTCCTGTATGTTCCCCCTATGTATGGTTAAAGGGCTCCTAAGGCTCAGAGTGTTCTTTCTCTCTCTACAGGAGTAGGCGCCCTGAGTGAAGGTGTCGTGCAGTCGTCTCTCCCATCCCCCCTCCTTGTTTCCTTTCTTCCCTTGTTTTCCCCAGGGGTGGTGTTGGTTAAGAAAGGGTACTAAAATCCTCTTGAGTAATACCGTTTTTGGGGAGAGTGTAACTAGCGTCGAGGATCGCTCCTGCTTTGAAGGTTAGTGAGCTACCTGTCTGCATTCTGACAATTCCTTTTCATTTGTTTCAGTGTTCTCTTAAAATCACTTCTTCTAAGTGGTTAATCCTTTTCTATTTTTCTCTCCTTTTTACGTGGGTTGTTCACTCCCACGGAGCAGTGCTGCTTACTTGTACCCTTTACTTGTACCCTTCCACCTGTCCCAATATTAGCATCTGTTTAGGGACTACTTTTCCCTTTCTCTAAGAGCATTTCACACGAGCGTTCGATGTATTCAGTGGCTACGAGTTCTGTAAACAGGACTGTTATGTCCCACAACCCCCTCACTGCTTCAGCCATCCTCCCACCCCCTCCCTTCCCATGTGCAGTAAATGAGGGCTTGGTTAATGGTGTAAATAGGCCTGTAAATGTGTTTCTTTTCTCGTCACATTTGCACGCTGTTTCTCCGATGGTGCCCGATGTCAGTCCAGACTTGCCTCTGCAGCACTGACTTTCCAAACGTGCTCAGCAGGCGACTGTAAATCATGTCCTCATCTTGTTTATTTACCGCTCCAATATTAGTCTCCACATGTAGGAAAAGCAAATGTAATGCCACACGTGTCATCAGCCAGTACCCGATGGGGCCAAGCAGTATCGATAGTCCTAAAACGAGTCCACTATTCTATCCATAATTTCAGGCAGACGTTGCCTGAAAATGAAAAGAAATCACGTGTCTCTGGAAAGCAGCATTGGCTGTGCTACATTCGGAGTGTGCTGATGCAGCCGCTTCTGGTCCACTGGCTCAGTCACTGCAGCAGGAGGGCACTGCCATGGAGCGGTTTGAAGGGGCCTGGCAGGAGCCCATGCTGTCGGGAGGCGGCTTTACAATATTGTGACTCTATGATGAGGTACAGCTACTGTGCTTTATTTGTACTTCTTGGGAAACACAGTTCTGCTCCCTCATTAGCAAAATCATTAGACTACATGTGCTCATTAAACGAGGAGAAGGAAGATGCAATCAACCTTAAACGGTCGAGCTTGCTGTATATAAAATTTCAATCATGAGAAAGTGGGCTCCAGTCTTTCACATCCTGAGCAAAATTTCCTGTACCTTTGCGTCTACACATAATGAATGGCCTGTGCCACTTGGAAGGAGGTATTTTATTATTGTATTCATATACTACCCTTATGAGGCATTGAAGCCGTTTAAAAATGTTTTGCTTGAAAGTTTGCAATGGGTGTTTATGTAATGGAACTGGTGCTCATGTAAAGTGCTCCCATAACCTTCCAGTAGAGTGTGCGCTATATTTTGAAAAGTGCACCAAGATAAAAACTAACCTCAGTGTAAGGAAAGACACATTGATACCAATGTATTGGCTGTTTTGTACAAAGTGAAACCAGAGAACCTGGATGCATTGAGGCTTCCTCGCTTACATTGTGTTATCAAGCAAATTATTTATTTCACTGAAACTCTATTTTTTTCTTCATTATCGTGTATGAAAGCACTTTCAGATATGTGAGTTCAGACTGCCAGTTGCACAAAACTAACACTTTAAGTACTTCTCAATGCAGCGATATAATGTGCCTATTAGTGTCAAATCTTCCACGTTAAAGAACAGTAGATGTGGGGGCGTGGCCTGCTGCGCAGCGAAATGGCCGCTCTCTGAGTGAGCTCCGCCGGCCGGACATCGATCCTTCAACAATCCTGCACCCCAGGCCGTCGCAAACTGCTGCTATAGTGGTGGGGCATCGGCGGAGATCCTTCATACCCGCCTCGCCTCGGGCGGACCGGAGTGGAGCCTGCTGACGGTTACAGCGGAGGGCGCCGGCGGCTGCTGTGGAGCTGACATCGGGAGGCGGGGTGAATTGAGGCCGAGGCTGTCCCGAAGCGCGTGGCCTGCATCTGGAGGAGGAGAGGTTCAACTGCAGCGTCTGGAGACTGCCTGTCCCCGGCACCGGATACCCCCCTCGCCCCCCGGAAAGTGCACGACTGCGACGCGTGCTGCTCCTTTTGCCTGTGAAGGTGAGCGGTGGCGCGGCGGCCTGCGGATGGCTGCGCAACTGTGAGGAGCACCGGCTGGCGTCCACGAAGGCGAGGCGGTGATCGGGAGGCCCAGTGAGCGCCGCATGCCCATAGGGGGCGTAGGAGGATTCCTGGTTCTGGAGCCGGATTGCGGAGGTGACAGGCGGAGTGGCGGGCAGACACGGTCAGTGACTGGGGTGTGGTGCGGCCGCCGCATTGGGAGCGTGGTGGACTTGGTGCCTGGTTGCCAGGAGAGGCGTCGTGGGACACCGGGGGCGGCGGTGGTGAACTCTGCTTACCTTACGGCGCTTGGGGGCCGCGCCTGCCGCGGGGGCTGTTGGAGGCTGCGGTGGCCGGGCGGCGGCCCCTGGTACATCTGGGATCATACACAGGCGCGGCGCCCCTCCCCTGGTTGGATCTCTGCCGCTGCAGACCGGGGTCGATTGTGGCGCGGTCGAGAGGCTGCGTCGTGGGTGATCGGCGACCCAGAGTCTTGGTTTGGGGTCGGCTGCAGTCGTGAGTATTGGCGTTTTTGACGCCGGAGACATTACCTGCCTACTTACGATACTGTGCCCGTAGCTGGCTAATTGTTCACTCCTCGCCCTGCTTGAGTCGACGCTGCGGGGCTGTCCCCACTTCGTAATAGGGGCTCTGAAAAGGCAACGCTGGAGGGCCCCCCTTCCCCCCCCCCCGAGGTGTTGTGGAGTGTGGGAACGGGGAGACCTCGCCACGTGGTGGAGTTAAGACTACTGTTGGGGGTGGCCGGCCTTGGGGACGGCTCCGTAGGTGGTGACGGCTGGTCCTCCTGCCGCCGCCGCCTCCCCCCCCCCCCTATCCACTACTGCGTCTCGACAGGAGGTGCACTGCTCGAGGGGCGGCGCGTCGGTGAGGCTCAGCACTTCCCGGTACCGGCGCCCCTGCCGCGTTTCTCTGTGTGACATTGCTGTGGCTCCCTGGCAATGGGCAAGCACGACTCTAAACAGCCTAAGCTGACTTTTGAAAACAAGCGCGCCACGCGGCAGGTGGAACCGGAGCAAGATGCCCCGGTGGAAGATCAGCGAGAGCCCGCGACTGAGGATGGGGGTGAGGATTTGAGAACGCTGATGCTGGAGATGAGATCGAGCCTCCGAAATATTGACACTAAATTGGATACTCTAACCTCTCAATTGGACTCTGTGAAATCGCAAGTGGCCACCCACGAATCGAGGCTGGACACGCTGGAGGAGCGCCAGACGGGGTTCCATGACTTCCAAGTTGAAACAAAGGACCAGTTGCTACATATGGACAAACTGCTCGGCGTCATCAGAGCTAAAAACGAGGACTTGGAAGCGGGATCGAGGCGTAATAACCTTCGCGTTACCGGTATTCCGGAGACCACGGCAATTTCAAAAATGGACACCGACATCACTGACCTGTTGCACGAGTTGTTTGATCCGCACTTATCTGCGGTATTTGTGGTTGAAAGGGCTCACAGGTCATTGGGACAGAGGCCTCCTGTCGGGGCGCCGCCTCGGCCTATTATTGCGAAGCTTCTGAACTACCAGGACCGTGACCTCATCTTGCGCCTGGCCAGAGAAAGGGGCAACATTACGCACAAAGGCAATAACATCTCCTTCTACCCTGACTTCACCCCGGCTGTCCAGGCGGCGAGGAGAGAATTTCTTCCGGCAAAGAGGGTTCTCCTACAGGCGCAGATCCCTTACTCACTATTGTACCCTGCCAAATTGAAAGTGTCATTTGAGGGGACTGCCCACATCTTCACTGACGCTAAGGCTGCTCTGAAGTTCGCCAAGCATGTGGGTGGCGGGAAGCCTAAGGGACCTCGGGTGGAGCGGCGGCCTCTGGGAGCCAACTAAGTGATAATGATTGACAAGTACAGTGTGCTGTTGGTGTTTGGTGACTGATAACGTGGGCGGCAAGGCAATGGGGCTGGGGCCCACTGTAGCGGGTAGCTACCTTTTTCCGGTCTCCGAACCCAAATGTCCACTATAATATCTCTCTGTTTTCAGGTATATAGGTCCTGGGCGGTACACATCCCCCGCAGATCTTCTGGCCACCCTGTTCGATGCAGGGTAGTAGCCGGCATAACCAGACCCCCTTGGGAATGTTCCCATACTTGTTTCATGATGTTTGGGGATTATTTGTAGGGAGGGGTATTCTACAACCCGGTTGGGGGGGTTGGAGTGGGTGGGGGGTGGAGGGAGGGGTTTGCTGTTTTTTGTTCATTGCCAGTACTGATATTGTATGATGAGTGTCCGGGGTCAGCTGCATGTGGAATGGGTCTTGTCAAACTGCTGGTCTTCCCTCTTACTGTATAGCGGAATATGCAAAATGCAGGGAAAACTTTGAACTGTCTGACCTGGAATGTTCGGGGGTTGAATGATTGTAGGAAGTCACGATTGGTGCATGCTTACTTGGTCCGTCACAATGTGGATATTTGCCTGTTACAGGAGACACACTTAAATGCCACGCCATCCCAGCGATTGCGCCATGCTAGATGGGGGCACGCTTATTCGGCTATCTACTCCAACTATGCTCGTGGGGTTGCTGTATTGATAAGACGTGGGTTGGATTGGAGGGAGGTGCTGTTCCAGGGTGACCCGGAGGGAGGATATGTCCTGTGCAGGGCCTGCTCTGTGGTATCTTGGTGGCTATTGTGGCAGTTTATGGTCCTAACATTGACTCTCCCGCCTTTTTCCACAAGGTTTGGGGACAGGTTCGGGCTACTGGCTGCAGTACAATCCTCTGGGGAGGGGATTTCAGTGCGGTCCTAGATGACACAAAGGATAGAAAAGGAGCCGCCCGAGCACTTAACCCGATGGCGAGCACAGCTCTCCAGGAAATAATAGCAGATGGCGACCTCATTGACATCTGGCGCAGCAGGCATGTGGAGCGGAGGGAGGGTACATGTGTTTCGGCTCACCGAAGCGCTTGGTCCCGCTTAGATTATTGGCTGGTGTCGCGGGACATTGCCCTGTGGACTGTGGCTGTGGAACACATGCCCCGTACACTCTCTGACCACGCCCCTTGCCTGTTGAAAATGGTGATGCCGGGTGGTCCACGCCCAGCATTTGCATGGCGCCTCCCGCCCCACGCTCTATTAGATGATGCGTTCAAGGAGGAGATTCAAAAGGATATTACCGACTACTTCGAACTCAATGCTGGATCGGTAGATACTGAGGCATCCCTATGGGAGGCGTTTAAAGTTGTTATTAGAGGCCAATGCATCGCCAGACAGGCTGGAGTGCTAAAAGCTATTAGGAACACCCTTGCATCACTGGAGGCAGATATAAAAGAACTTGAACAAAAATTCATGGTCACTGGAGCACAGGATGAGGCGGGCTTGCTGAAAACTAAGTTATTAGATTACGCGGAAGAAGCGCAGCGCGAGGTCAAATTCCTGGGCAAATATGCGGAGGCTAGGCGATATGGCGAAGGTGGAAGGCCGGGCAGGGTATTGGCAGACATGTTAAGGGCACCGAGATCTGCGGCATACATCCATGAACTGTGCACAAAATCTGACGACCAGGTTAGAGGGCAAGGGGAGATCCTGGGGGCCTTTTCTGATTTTTATTCTAAACTATACACTACTACCCAAGCAACGTGTCCAGACGGGCTGGAATCCTTTTTGGATTAAATTGCATTGGTATGGTTGAATAACAAGCATCGAGAATACATGGACCTCCTGATCGATGCCGGAGATGTAGCGCAGGTCATAAAGAGCTTGCCACCCGATAAAGCGCCAGGACGGATGGCTTAACCACGGCCTTTTATAAGGCATACACTGAGGAGCTGGCTCCTCGACTGTTAGCAGTATATGAAGAAGCTCTGGAGACAGGCATATTGCCCGCGTCTATGCGTGAGGCTCTGATCATTACGTTACTAAAACCGGATAAACCAGCTGATGACTTGGACTCCTATAGGCCCCTTTCCTTGATAAACGTGGGCGTGAAGATCCTTGCCAAGTTGATTGCGAACCGGGTGCAACTCATGCTGCCTATCATAGCGCTTCCTGATCAATCGGGTTTTATACCCGGGAGGTCAACCTCACACAATCTTCGCACGGTCTTCTCAGTCTTGCATTATTTACACCCTGATGTTAGAGCGGCGGCGGTGTTTTTGGACGCCACGAAGGCCTTCGATACCCTTGAATGGCCCTACTTATTCACTATATTGGGAAGGATGGGCTTTAGCCCGCTCCTTATCAAAAAAATTTGCTTACTATACACAATGCCCAAAGCCCGGGTGAGGGTGAATGGGCTGGTCTCTGAGCCTTTCTCCATTTCGCGGGGTACGAGGCAGGGTTGCCCCCTCTCCCCGCTGCTGTTTGCCATAGCTATGGAACCTCTGGCTGCCAGAGTAAGGCAACATCACATGGCAAGAGGCATAGGATTCAGCTCTAGAAACCGCCTAATATCGCTCTACGCGGACGAAAATTTGAATCCTGTATTACGCGAGTTTGTTCGCTTTGAGGGCTCAGTCAACTGGTCCAAGTCGGTGATCTTTCCCCTAATTGAGAACACCGCAAAGGTATCCTCTGAATACCCCCTACGGTGGGAAGCAGAGGAGACAAAATATCTAGGGATATGGATCAGTCGAGATTTTCAGGCGATCTGGAACCTTAACTATGGGAGAGCGATCACATGGCTGAAGGAAAAGGTGAAGATATGGGCGAAGCTGCCCTTGTCCCTCACGGGGCGGATAGCGGTGGCTAAAATGATCATATTGCCTAAGTTCCTTTACCTCTTTGCAAACATACTGATTCCACTCACGTCTCATTTTTTTAGCACCCTGAGATCCCATCTGGTCGGGCTGGCTTGGGCGGGAGGACAGGCAAGAGTATCTTGGGACATGCTGACACTGCCTTTAAAACAGGGGGGTCTGGGCGCCCCAGATATGAAGCTATACGCTCTTTGTGCTCAGGCCCAATATCTACATTTTTGGATCCACTTGACTCCCTTTCAGCCACACGTGGCGGTGGAACGTGACGCTGTTGCACCACTTCCGCTGAGAGTAGCAATCTGTGCCACAGCGAAACGACCTAGAGGGGAGGTGGATACGGCTGGGACCCTACAATGGGCATGGGAGGAGCTGCGCAAGAGGGCTGGAGTCCCGTTGCTTTATGCCCCCTCACTTTCCCTGATGCATAACCCGCTGCTGCCGTGCATTGCGGATGGAGTTGCTAGACACCCAGGAGGGCACATGCACCTTCGCACATTTGCAGACCTCTTCCCCGACAACCGGTTCATGTCCCCCCCCGGTAGCAGAGGAGGGTAACGCTGTGCCCTTCGCTGAGCTATTTTTGTATCACAGGTTGCGGGCGGCGTGCCGCGCTCTTAGCCAGAGCTTCCCGGAGGCCCCCCCGACGTTTACTGCCTTGGAGGGTGTAGTGGGCTCCCCTTCTCCACGCAAGTTAGTCACCCGTATCTACCGGCAAATGCAAAACTCGGCACCGGTGATCACGCCGCGGTCCCTCCAGTGTTGGGACGAAGACCTCCCTTCTCCACTGTCTGAGGAACAGTGGAACTTTTGTTGTGGGCATCTCACTGAGCTCTCTCCCAACTACAAGTTACGATTGATACATTTCAAATACTTGCATAGAGTCTATAGAACCCCTATCAGCTTACACAGAATGGGACTTCGGGAGACAGATGAGTGCTGGAGGTGCAGGGGCTCCCCTGCCTCTTTTTTACACGTTGCATGGTCTTGCCCAATGTTGGAGCGGTATTGGTCTCAGATTTTCACTTTCGTCAACCAGATTGTTGGGCGCTCTGATGTCCCATCTCCTGTGCTTGGCGTATTGGGATATGTTAAGGACACTCCACCTCAGTCGCGCAAATTGCATGCGCTGCTCTTACTATTCGCTAAAGGACAGATTGCGCTGTACTGGGGTAGGCGGAGGGTGCCTACGATTAAGGGCTGGTTGGCTGATGTAACGTATGGGCATACCCAGTTGACCACGTTCTGGGAGTTGATGCCGACAGCGTCGCGTCCTCGCGATATCTGGGAGCCGTTTGTGTGCTGGACCCAGGAGCGTCAGGACTTGGAGGTGGAGGGTGCCACCCTGGTTGGATAGCCTCCGTGATGGGTGGAGGGGTGGCTAGGGGCGGTTTTCATGCATAGATGTGGTACTTAGACTCCCCTATGTTCAGTACTGGAACACAATCCATGGTCCACTGTACGGATGATCGTGTGTGTATCTCACTGTTATGCCAAAGTGCCTGTGGCTCCGAAAGCGTTATGTCTACATGAAAATGTGTAAATATGTGCAACCCCGATAACTCCTGGACTTATCCTAGCAATACGTTGTGACCTATGTGTAATCGACATGACACGTTTGATAACCTGTATACCCCTGTATGACGCCTGTGTACACCATGCATCCTCTCATGCTACCACTAAGACTGGCTGGTTATGTTGGTTATATTGTATATTGTGTTGAGATAATCAATAAATAAAATAATTTTTTTTAAAAAGGACAGTAGATGTTGTAGCACCCAGGATAATGTGCTGCATGGCTAAATACTTAATAAAGTTCCTTAAGGAGAGACGTATTGGCTATGCCAATGCTTGTTTTAAATAAAGCAGTACCTTTAAATGAAAGGCATTTTGTGAACAGCCTCAGACAAGTTGACCAACCCATTTCAGAGTAGGCATCTTTTACCTTAAAATCTCCCTTAAGGAACTCTACTTTATGAGAGCAGAAAAGATAGTTTACCAAAGCAGGGGCATCTTGAAGAAGTGGGAGAAGATCTGGGGAGCATGGCAGGCATAATGGTGATTCTGACCGGGTCTGTTCAGGTGGGGGAAGGCCCGACTTCGTCGATGGGGAGTGTGGGTAAAGGGTTTAGATTTTATTGATTAGCCGTAAAAGTGCCCTTGTAGTCCCGATTGTTCTACTGCTTTGTAATACTGTCCTCTATCATCAGTGGTTGGTATTATGCTATTCGACACGCCCTGATGTAAGTCATTCTGTGCTGAGCATGTTTGCAATAAAAAGAAAGAAAGAAAAAAAAGGAACTCGACTTTTACATAATCATTGACTTCTACATTTCTGCTCATATAGCACTGTAACCCAGCCTTCCAGCTACCATCTTAGATTATTTAAAAAGACAAAATATCATATTTACCTGTAACTTGGATTTTCAGAGCACCAGCTGGGTTTGCTCTAAACAAAACAAGCATGGGCATAGCCAATAGGTCTTGCCTTTGGGACCTTATAAGTATTTAATTATGCAGCACGATATTCTTGGTGCAACATTAACTGTTGGGTGGTTAAATATTTATTGTGATTTTGTAAGTGTTTAGCTAAAGATATTGAGTTTGCATATGTTTTTAAGCTGTGCTGCAGAGGAGTGTGCAGCATGCTGAAAAATTACAATATAGAAGTATTAGAAGCATTTGTGTAATTGTATATATGAGTAAAATAGTATTTTGTATAATTGAATGAGTATTTTAAAAATGTTTTTAAAATAAATAGTTTGGGAAATAGGATTTGTGTAATAGTTAGCGAGAGAGTAAGTTAGTTATTTAATTAGTTAGTGAGAGTGAGATGGTTATTGAGTGAGTTAGTGAGAGTTAGTGAAAGATGTAGTTAGATATATAGTGAAAGTTAGAGAGAGAGTTAGTAAGAGGGAGTGAGATGGAGCAAGAGAGTGAGTTAGTGAGAGAGTTAGTGTGTGAGAGAAAGTTAGAGAGTTAGAGAGCGATGGAGTTAGTGATAGAGGGAGAGAGTTAATGATTGAGAGAGAGTGAGAGTTAATTATAGAGAGAGAGATTGGGGGAAATAATGAGAGAGTATGTTAGTGAGAGAGAGAGTGAGATAGTTTGTTAGTTACTGAGAGAATGCGTTAGTTAGTGAATGAGAGTTGTTTAGTAAGAGAGAGAAAGTAAGAGTTTGTTATTGAGAGTTAGAGTAAGAGACTTAGTTATTTAGTTAGGTAGTTAGTGAGGGAGTGATTGAGGTAGTTAGTTAGTGAGAGAGTGAGTTAATGAGTTAGGTTGTTACTAAGAGTTTAGTTAGTGATAGAGTTAGTGATACAGAGAGAGAGTGAGGGAGTTAGTAAGTGATAGTTGGGTAGTAGGTTAATGTGGGAGTGAGTTTTTTAGGTTAGTGAGATAGCAATTGATAGTGTGAGGTAGTTAGGTAGTTAGAGAGAGAAAGAGTGAGAGAGTGAGTTTGTGAGTTAGTAATTGAGTGAGATAGTGAGTTAGTAAGTGAGAGAGCGTGAGAAAGTTAGTTATTTAGAGAGAGAGAGAGTTAGTGTGAGAGAGTCAGTGAGAGTGAGTTAGTTAGTTACTAACTCCAACAAGAGTTAGTGACTCCAACAACATGTTGGCACGTGGGCATAACTAAGGAACCTGCAAGGGGGATTAGGAAACAGCCTCCGCCTTCCAGTTAGGCAACCGGTCAAACGTGTCTTTTATTTTGACGATAGTGCCTGTATTTTGGGCCAGCACAACTGTAACAACACAGTGCGTAAGAGAAACCAGTAGAGGGTAGGGCTGGGGCAGTAAATAACTTCAGCGCTCCCCGGCATGAACCGAAACAGCCCATGTGCATTATAATCGCACCCCAGGAAATGCAGCTTTGGTTACAGCCACCTTGTCTTATGGCCCAGAAGTAACAGAATGCGGGTTGTTTGCCCAGTGATGCTAATTATGTTACGTGCAGCTGCAAGAACGCTTATAAAGTAACTCCAACAACACGTCAGCTCGTTGGCATAGTAGAGGGGAGGGCTGGGGCAGAGTCAATAACTTCAGTGCTCCCTGGCATGAACTGAAACAGCCCATGTGCATTATAATCGCACCACAGGAAATGCAGCTTTGGTTACAACCACCTTGTCTTACGGCTCAGAGGTGACAGAATGCGGGTTGTATTTGCCCACTGATGCTAATTATGTTACGTGCAGCTGCAAGAAAGCTTACTTTCAGTGTGAGTCCAAAAAAGGTGAATCCAAAAAAGGTAACTCCAACAACACGTCGGCATAACAGCTAAGGAACCTGCAAGGGGGAATAAGAAAGACTCTCCGCCTTCCAGTGAGGCAATCGGGCAAACGTATATTTTATTTATCATAAGAGACCACATTGCCCTTTGTGAGCATTTGGAAACAGAAAACGCTCTACAGTACAATATTTCTGTTGAAGCTTGCAAGACTGCCTCAGAAAATACCCAAGGTGCAAAACCTTCAGAGCCTGTAAATCTGCATGGCACGAAAGTAAAAGGACCGCGAGACAGGCAAGGTAATGAGAATTATAGAATAATCAGTAAACGTGTGGCCGCAAAAGTGAACGCGACCGTGAGTCAGGAAAATACAAACAAGCACATGCGTGATAATTTGAAACAGATGGCGCCGCTGCTCCCTCCCGCAAGGTGGATGGCGTACATGCACGAGTGCTCATTGAAAACAATGCAGTACATGCACAAGTTTTAAAAAAAAGTAAAGACCAATTCCAAGAGGTCATCTCCTAAGCAGCGCTGCGCTAGGCTCGACCAAAAAAACAACACAAAAGCATTGCTTTGAGACTCGGCTCTAGTAGTAACAAAATGCATTAAATTAGCCCACTAGCTACAGATCCATTAAAGTATTGACTTCAAAATATGCTGCCTGTCTGCTAGTGAACCTGTCTGTCTCTGTTGAACCCTCTCCCTCCACCCACTCAGTTTTTAGGTCTCGCCTGACCCAGCGCATGCGCTGGTCTGGCGAGACTTATTGAGAGGGCTCTAAAATGTGCTACCAGGCCAGCCTAGAGCTACAGTGCATGAGCGCGGGGGCGCGCGCGCCGCTTTTACCGATTACTTTCACTTTAGCAGCCGACGGCCGCTTTGATGTTTGATCGCGATCACTTTCACTTTTGCGGCCGCAGGGCCGCTTGGCATAGTCAATAGGTCTCGCTTTTGGGACCTTATAAGTGTTTAGTTATGCAACTGTTGGATGGCTAAACACTTATAAGGTCCCAAAGGCGAGACCTATTGGCTATGCCAATGCTTGTTTATTATCTGGTATAGATTGGAACTCATGCACGAAAATTATTTATTTACATGCTGGAAGCTGGATCCAAGCTATATTGATTAGCATAAATTAAATATGAAAGTAAACGGTCCTTTTGAACTCTGGTATTTTTCCAATATGGTTTGAGGCTAGATTGCTTCCTGCTTAGAACAAATGGAACAGTCCAACAATTGTTTATTCTTCAGGATTTCATGCAGCTTGTAAACCATTTCTCAGATGCCTTATCATGAGCGTTTCATGCTTGATGTTCTTTACATAAAAAGTGTCCACGACCCTTCATGCATCTGTTCTTTCTGAAGTGAATGGGTTGTCCCATGGAAGGTACTTTCACTGGTGAGCTACCTTGAACCATGGCACTCCATTCTGTCACCTCTTTCTGTGTTCCATCAGACTTAGGCCGGACTGGTAATAACGGGCACTCCTCGGTGACCTGAAGGGGGTGGGGGCCGTTTTTTTTTTTTTTTTGTGCAAAATCGGCCCCCAGTACCAAAATCAGAAGACCACCGTGACAGTCTCTGCACTCTGACCTCTGTTAGGGGAAAAAAGCACCACTGGAGGTTGCGAGGTCACTGTCGGATTAAGTAGTGCGCGTATGTATTATACTTTCGGCGCTGCGTCCGCTGTATGAAGGCAGTTAACGCAGTTCCAGAATCCGTCCAGGAGTGCCAATCACAGTGTGAGTTTAGGGCGTGAGTCAGGCCAATGATTTACGTCCCCTCCCCAAGTTCGCCCGTCGGCGCCGCAGCATAGTGGACAGCGCACCCTCTAGTCAGCCAGAGACTGACACAAGAGAAACAAGCAGCATTATTAGTCTGTTTTGGCCTCTATTTAGTATTAAGTAAGTGTACCTTACTGTTTTCAAAAGTATTTTAAAATCATGTGAAAAATTCTCGTACATTCAATGGGTACATTTATTTCGATGTACAATCCAGTGCCCTCAAGACACGGAGCCTGTCACTGGGCGCGCTATAAACTGAATAGGCACGCAAGGACACGCAGGTAGCGAGGGTACATGTAAACTGTGTGTCCTTGTGGTTTCAAGTACAAATACATATCTGTTTAATCAGGGGCGGCTGGTGACATTTGAAAGTGGTGAGGCATAAAATGTGTGGTGGAGCGCACCGCAGCAAGCGAACGAGCCTGATCGGCATAAGGAGAGTTCGGGGGGGGGGGGGTTTCCCCCCAAGAAAATTTTGAAAAAGAGTGGGCAAATGGTGCATTTTCAAGCACATTTTGAGAAAGCAAGAAGGTTAAAAAAGCAGTTGTGAAAGTACAGTTATTACATTAATAAAGAGAAGTCCATGTCATATAATAACATAGGTAGTTGCTTATTCACTATAATCACAGAACTTCATAACAGACTTCGAGATAACAATGCTGAGTACCATTCATACATAGCACATTTGACATCAAAATGATTTTTTTTTGTTTTTTTAAAGCATTCACCTTATCTGTTTGAGCTCTTAAAATAAGTAAAGCAGTGGCAGGTGGTGATTTATCAAAGTGTAAAAAAGTTAGCCCCAAGTGAGCCCAACCGATTTAAGTCAAGGTCAGGGGGAGGGGGTTCTTGAAACTAACACTCAACACAGCAGAGGAGCTAGTCTATACATATGGGTGCCACCCTGGAGACAGAATCACTCTCTGCCAGAGCAAAACATGCTCTGTCATACAGAGCACACGGAGAGAACTCCTGACATACACACAACACAGTTCAAGCGTGCCATTAGATCACTCGCTACCGCCATTTGCCCAGACAAACGGCGTGTGCCATCGTATAAGAACCATAAGTGATTCTGTACAGCCATCCATACTAAACCTTCAAACAGCAAAAGCACTCGCACACAACTCAGAGGTTCAGATTCACCAACAGAGGAACACACCCTTCACACACACCTTGACTAACAGCAAGACTTCACAAGCTGAATCATCAATTCAGCACCTTTTTGCAAAACCACCCCCTGACTACCAAAAGTGCTACATACATTCACCAGCACAAATCAAGCAGTGCCTGCAATGTCTTGCAAAAATTAGATTTTGCGCTATAGAAAGTGCAATAATATAAAACAAAAAAATCAACACCCCTTACTTTGCCCATTGAGTTCTCTGCGTCATTTTGTAGCACCTGCAAGCGCCTGTCCCAATTAAAATCAATAAATACGGTTTGGGTTTATAGGGCACTGTCTGATGATTAAACAGCTTTTTTGGCATGGCACGGCTGGGGTTTATGGACAGTATTTTGTTATTTAAAGTGGTCTCTGGTATGCACTTTCTTACCATTAAACGTGTGTTTAGGGCCCTTCATAATCAATTAAGATCATTCGCTCGGGCGCTTGGTGCACATACAACACGTGTGTGCCGGGCTCTGCTTATCAATAAACTGGTGCGCACTGGGCACTCTCCGCCCGGCAGAAAGCTGTGTAATGGCTTCATTTCATTTCCCAAAAACACGTGAAGTAAACTCGTTTTTTTTTTTTATCAGACAGCTGGGCATCAGACGGTATTCTTGACGATGCTCGTGCATACCAGCACTGATAGCGATGCTCGTCTACACCTCATTCATACCGAAATTCATGACGATGCTTATTTATACCTCATTCAAACCAGCATTGATGCCGATGCTCGTTTGTAACTCATTCATACCACATTAATGTCGATGCTTCATATGTGTGTGTGTACACAATCACACAGCGATTTACATGGATGGAGCCTGGGGGCCTGTGTGTGTGGTCACGGATTAAGGGGTTGGTTCACCGAAGACTCACACGCCCCACACTCGCTCACCCTACTTTTTGTCTACCAAAATATGTCCTTGTGTGCTGTACCTGGTGCTGATGTAATGCGCCCCAATAGCTTTAGGTAGGGATTCGCGCTATATATAAGTGCAAAAAAACTGAGAAAGGTAAACAATTCATTTCATTCCTTTCCGTTTATGAAAAAAACGGAGAATCACACAACGGCTTGAGTGTCGAGCGAGACTAGGCTGTCAAAGAGCCAGGTGACAGTTCGAACACCTGCGCGAGACTTCAAAGTCTGTGAGGGGGAGGGGTGGCTTCAAACACGCACCTTCTGTCACCGATGGGAGCATTTATCTAAAAGTGGCCGGACCACTCCGGCACCCGCGCTACTGCGCACCAGAAGTCACCCTTTCCGGCCGGCTTCGTGGCCACCCATCCAGAATTACAAGAGCGCGCGTATCATCCGTGAATAACGCGGTACGGGACGTGAGCTCTGCACTGGTCACGAGGGCTGGCTCTTTAAACACTGAGATGAATGGGGGTCACATGTCGATGCTCTGAGGACAGGCCGCAGAGCCACACGTCATCATACAATAAATGCCAGAGTGTTCACAATCAACGCTACAACGCATTCTAGGCAGCAGTTTATGAAGCACCAGCAGGGACCGCGAACTTAGAGCCAGGGTGGTGTGTGTCTGTATTGGGGGGGGGGGGCTAATTATTACTTTGTGATGGTATCGAAAATAAACGTGCAGCCCATTCAGGACAGTTAATAGGTGCTTACTATTGGAGAACTTGACATGGCTAAAAACTTTGTTACATAAGATTTCAATGTCTAGCTAGCAGCATAGTAATGCATGGACATTTTAATAAGTGTAATTAATTAAAATCATTGCACTAAAGGAAACACATTTCCAATAAAATACAGCCCTTAAAAACAGAACTCGCATTTAGAAATCAAAAGAAAGTGCAACAATTTAAAGGGCAGGGCAGTTATCGGTAGACTATCTGAATATGTAGAACGACTGCGCTAAAACATGTGGCCATTGGCAGGCCAAAAGTTCGATTCCCAACAACATCGGCTCCTTTTTTTTTTTTGTTGCAGTTTTATATCGTGCTAACACGCGTGCGGGGCAGGATGTCGCGGGAGTGGGATGGGATGTCGCGCGGGGGGGATGTCGCGCGGGGGCTGGGGGATGTCGGGCGGGGGGGAGGGGGGGGATGTCGGGCGGGGGGGGGGGGAGGATGTCGCGCGCGGGGGGGATGTCGCGCGCGCGGGGGGGGTGTCGCGCGGGGGGAGGGGTGGGATGTTGCGCGGGGGGTGGGGGGGGGGGTGGTGGGATGTCGCGCGGGGGGGGAGGATGTCGCGCGCGGGGGGGTGGGAATGGGAATGTCGCGCGCGTGGGGGAGAAATGTCACGCGGGGGATGTCACGCGCGGGGGGGAGGGAGGGATGTCGCGCGGGGGGGTGGTTAAAATAAATTTAAGAACAATCCTACCTGAGGTCCTCAGCACGTCCGCGCCGCCTCTGGTCCGTCCGTTGGCCAGCAGCGCCAGGATTGGCTTAGGGCACGGTTACTGCTCACCCGCCTGCCCCATTAGGAGACCGAGGTTTGAGCCTTTGCTCAACCCTCGCTCTCCTAATGGGCATGCGCCAGCCAGAGCAGACATTAGTGCGCATGACTGGGCACGGAGCGAAAATTCACTCACCTTCGCCAATAATGCACACTTGTGCTGCTGCCTGTTGCCCCTGCCTGTTGTCCCTGCCTGGTCCGTCTGACAATCCTGTCAGTCAACATGACGCCGGACCGCCCACCCACCCCCTTCAGACTCTGAAGGGGGTGGGCGGTCTGACGTCATGCTGACTGACATGATTGTCAGTTCTCCCTCTGCTTCTTTGAACTTAAGTAAACTGATTGTTTACTTAAGTTCAAAGACGCCAACGCTGCGGGCGGGGGGGCTATGCCCCAACGCCCTAATGGACGCACTGCTCCTGTGTTTAATACGTACATCCTTCAATGGCAGAGCGTTTAGGGCAGCGCATGCATGTGATACATGTGATTGTAAAAGAATCCCCTGTCTGGTAACAAGTGGAGTTCGAACAAATTGGTGGAATACACCTTGCATGTGATTTTCTCCTGTTCTGTGTTTGGGAGTGAGTGGTACGTATTTATCTTTGCTTGCATCGAACAAGTCTCTTTACATGTCCTGGAACACAACAATGTTCCTTACTATCATGTTGTTCTTCCAGTCACAGGTCTGTTAGGAAACCCAGTAAATTTGCGCCATGACAGACCAGCACTGAGCAGGTGCTGAAATGAAAGGATCCTTGGGATGTATGTATGAATTGCGTTTTTTGCAATGCAAATCCAGCTATAAAACAACAGAGGGTTAAAAATAGTAGGGAGTAAAATGATCATTACAATACAGGGAGGTTGTATCTAGTTCAGGTACAAGCAAAGATTCGTAGTTATGATGCTTGTCAGGTCTTCGAAAGGGTGCTGTTTTAAACTAAAATGCAAGATGCGGAAGGCCTGTCTTCTGGTTCTCTTTCTTGCAGTGTCTGGTCCTTAGTCTGACAATGCTAAGACTGCATGTGCTGTGCCTGCTATATGAAGTCTTAGATTTGTCTGGGAGGTAGAGTGGCATGCTGGATGTAAATGTCCAGTCTATATATATAGATGCAACAGATATTGAAGGTAATGTGGGTGGTCATCGGGTGCCAATGGAGGTCTTGTAGTATGGGAGTGACCCAGCTGAGCTTCCTAAGTCATTTGATAAATCCTGTAATCTGGCTTTTAGTGGTATTGTATGTAATGCTCAGACCTGCTAAAGAAGGGTCTTCAGCTTCCATGACACCTGCACAGATGGTGAATGTAGACTTCTCAATCTATCACAGTATCTGATCTGTTCAGAAGGGATGTCATGTGCTGAGATAAAATTTAGACCTTATCCACTCTGAGTCACACCCTCACCAACTCCGCCGTAGTAGGCTAGGCTCGTTTGCTACCCTTGTTCTTTGTGTGATTCTTGAATTTTTCACAATCCCAGGACTTCAGGGATGGCAGTACCCACACTCTGAAAAGTGTTCCAGCACCTCTGGCCTGGGGGCCTTTGTGTGACATTTTCATGCTTTCTGGCCTGGGTGCTTATGTGTGACATTTCCATGCTTTCTGGCCTGGGTGCTTGTGTGGCATTACCATGCTTTCTGGCCTGGGTGCTTAATTGTGACATTTCCATGCTTTCTTGCCTGTGTGTTTGTGTGGCATTACCATGCTTTCTGGCCTGGGTGCTTGATTGTGACATTTCCATGCTTTCTTGGCTGGGTGCTTGTGTGGTCTGGGTGCTTATGCGTGACATTTCCATGCTTTCTGGCTCGTGTGCATATGCGGGACATTTCCATGCTTTCTGGCTTGTGTGCATATGCGGGACATTTCCATGCTTTCTGGCCTGAGTGCCTTTGTGTGACATGTTCATGCTTACCTGCCTGGGTGCTTATGTGACATTTCAATGCTTTCTGGCCTGGATACTTGTGTGACATTTCCACAGTTTCTGGCCTTAGTGGCCTGGATGCTTATGTGTAACATTCCCATGCGTTCTGGCTTGCGTGCTTATGTGTGACATTTCCATGCTTTCTGGTCTGGCTGCTTATGTATGCATGCTGGCTGCTTATGTATGTATGTATGTATGTCGGTATGTATGTTTGTTGAAAAATGCATTGTTTTGGCCTTTCAACATTTTCTTGGGGGAGAACCCACCCCCCCCCCCAAAACCTTTCCTAGTAGTGGTCAGGCTTTCTCACTGCGCTTGCTCGCTACACACCATGCTGGTCTGACTTATACTTTGTGTTCTGTGATTCACTACTCTGGTGTCTTTTTTTGGTGTTCTCCGTAAGAATGTCTGCGGGTACACACGACTAGATAACCTGGTGAACTTTAAAGTCAATATTTACTGTGCTTTGAAAGTTATTCCAATTAAATATGTAATGAAAAATGTGTTGTAAAATGAATCATTTTGGTCTTTCTTTTTCCAAAATTTTCTTGAGGGGAGAAACCCCCTCCAAAACCCCCATAGCAGAGGTCAGACTCACTCGCTGCACTCACTCGCTACGCACCGTACGGGGGCTGGTCTGACAATTTGACAGGGCTGCTTTCAGTTCCCAGTCCAGCCTGCATCAGACCAATGACGATTTCTTAATTCTAGCTTTCTGATGCTGAGTACCTGCTTAAAGAACATTGTTTGCTCAGTCTCTAAATGTGCTTGCTTTCTTTCTCTCAACTGTTTCTAGTTCGTGTATTTGAAAATTACTGCAATCCTGTTTCCTACTTCTGACTTTTGGCATCCAGTCGTAACTCCTACAATGACATACTTGAGTCAGTTACTCATTAAGGTATGTAAATCGGATTTTAGCAACGTATCTTATTCTCATTCTGTGTTGTGACCTTTGAATGTCCTGCCTGCCTTACATTAAATGTAGTTCTAGTGGTAAAACAAGCAGCAATATTGGCAGAGTACAGCTCAGATTTAATCTTTGTCTGGTAACTGCCTATATCCTATTTTGTTAATCACATTATTACTGTGTCATTTAGAGAGTGGTTGCATTTCATTTTTTGTCTTTTTTGTCGTGGATTTAAAGCTAAGTACTTTTGCACCATCCTGGAAATGATTCTGTGTTTGTCATGATACTGTATAGCTTTACCATGAAGATGCCGAAAGTAAGTGTAAAGCTCATTACACGGAGAGCACAGAGCAAACTAGCATCTCAAGACACCATTGCTCTTTTTGAATTATAAGAGCAGGATAGAGAAGGTATTTAAAAAAAAAATACCTTCCATTGTACTGATAAATATAAATTGTAGTTTGTAATACCTAATGCTATTTGTACAACACCGAGACAACTCAATTTTTTTAATAGACTAAATCAAAACATATATTTATTTAATAATTATATGATTTATTTATTTGTGTTATGCACAAAACCCCCTGGACCAAATCTAGGTGCCACCAACAACCATGACTATGAGAGCAAAGATGACACCGAAGCATAGGGTAGTTAACAGACAAGCCAGACTTTTCATCGATTTTGAAACAACAGCGATGATTCTTCTTGGCAATGGAAGTGCATTCCAGAGTATGTCTCATCACAGCGAATCTCCTGATTTCTCAAGATTTGTAGGGATTGTCAAAAAGAAGGAACAGTTGAGTGCAAAGATCTGGCAGGGTGTACTTTACAGTTCTGTTTCCCTCATCCAATGCAGCTTTAAGAACTTTTGCCTGACAACATTTAATCATTAGGATCGTGAAGTTGACCCTGGCATTTACGAGTAACCAATCAATGGGCTTCTCCACCTTCAATCCTGTGTCCATTTTGCAAAGGCCAAAAACGTCGCGCATTTCTGCATTTACTTTCTTCAGAAGTCTAAATTAATTTAAAGTTTACCATACAGGGCATTCTAATAACCCAATTAGAGATATTTAAAGCACCCATTACAATCATGTGGGAAGCATATAGTAAGTAGCACAACACCAACTGAATATGCTGAGGTTTAATTAAGCGTTCCTCACTAGCACAATGCTCAACAAAGCAAACTAAATAACAAACCAGGCAACCAACAGCAATGAGGAAAACATATGCCTTTCCCTAGCAGAAAACAATAATAAGGGCAATGGAAGAATAGAACATTTAAGAAATGCTGTCTTTAGGGAATTATCATAGGTCTGACTCTGGACTCTACTAAGTATACCACTGATTCTGGCCCAGCCTCCTTGCCTTTGAGTCTGCCTCTACAAAATCTATTTTTTTATTTAACGCAATACTACATTTGTGAAAAATGAACCAGCTGGTAATCCCTTCTTTTTTCATTGATACAAACTTCAGAATAAGCACAATACGAACTGGTTGAAAAGTATTGGCTAGTCACATGTAATCATGCAATACATTGTTATTAAAGACTGGTAAAATATTACGGAGAGTCAATTTTAATGCCTCCCCTAACTGCAAAGAAAAGCTCTGCTGGGTTTCCAATGGCTTTGCTGTTTCCACTGGGCTCTTGAACATTGTTGTAACCTTTTCAGGCCTCTTTAGATGATACTGTAACATTTGTAACTCATGATGCAAATTTAGAAGACCTTAAAGACGACTGTAAAAACCAGTGGCGGCTGGCAAGTATTCAGAGTGTGAGGCAAGTGGTACTAAAATTAAAAAAAATTACACTTACCTTCCTGGTTTGCTGCACGACTTCTTCCTCGTCTGACTCAAAGCCGCGGGACCCAGGAAACTGCACTACCCAATCCTGGGTCTGCTTTCACAGCATGAGAGAAGCCTCCGGATTAGAGGAAACAGCGTCTCTCAGCACTCTTGAAGGCGCAAGAGGGCTGTGCTTTCTCTAACCCAGCTATCCAAGACATCTAGGTTCGAGAAGTTTAAAATGCACGTCAGGCTGGCCGTTTCAAGACGGCCGGCCAAAGGGTCATGCACACTTTAAGCATAAGTGCACAGCTCCCTGCTGCCACTCTGCATCAATTGCCCTGCCTCATTCTCACACTCAGTTTAGGACAGGTTGCTGAAAAATAAAATGGTAATAAATGAACCCTATTGCAATTTTATTTTTCAGCTCTGGGGTCATTTTTGTAGCAGGGCAACGCTCCTGCTGTAAACACCTCCTAGCTACTGCCTGTATTTATAGGCCTGAAGATCTTTTCTCCCTGCCCATTGAGGCATTTGGGAGCCAATTTGATAGTCTTCTTCTTGTACATCCCCTTAAAATAGCCTCTGCTCCCCTGCGGGATTTCAATGTAGTCTTTGCGTGCTCGATGTACAAACCAGTTGAGCCTGTAGAACCTTGTATGCTACTTATATTAATGCAAATGTTTAACCATGGGTCATGCTTGCTGCTTTGGAAGCCTAAATGCAGCTGTGCATAGCAAATTCTCATATTTTTTCACTTATTGTTAACCAGCGCTGTCAGATTAGTAGCAGGAATTTGAGAGGGCATGCATTAGTGCCGCACAGACTAAACAATTAGGAGTCTGTGTTTTTACAAGGATTTTTTTTCTCCAAAAATGGCAAACTGGAGCCATGCTTGAGTAGGCGGTTTAAACGCTAATGCTCTTGAAAGCCATTATTTTGGTTCTGGATGAAGAGAAGGGCCTCAGTTTTAACCCCTGTACTTCACTGACCACAAAGAAAGTCTCTGAGCATCTGGCATATAACAGACCTTTACGACTTAGACCAGTTTGCCAGAGCATGTTGTCCATCGATATTGGTCAAGATTATTGTGCTGGGCGTTGCATGTTCATTCACTGTTGTGTACAGACATTTCTAGATGCAATTCTCGGAGCCGGAGCACGTCTCCCGGTTCCATTGTGTGGGTGTGCGCTGTCCGTCCGTGCGAGCGGGCCCGCCCCCATTACCCCGGAAGAGGTCATTGGTCTAGTGCTAACCTTCCGGTCCCCATTTAAAGAACGCTGGCGCGAACGCGCAGCGGGCGCGCCGGCGGCGTGCCGAAGGCGCGCCAAAGGCAAGCCCGTCTGCGCCCGTCCGCGCCAGGACCGTGCCAGTGACAGCACTCCCCCCCCTTCCCTACCCCCTATCCCATACAATATACTCGTTCCAGCCTGTTAGCGTTACGGGTGAAGAATAAGGTAGACTGTACCTCTGCTTTAAACCAAAATTACCTAAACAGTTACCTCTGCCCCGGATGCGGTTTTACCGCTGTTAGAGAGATTAAGAGCCATGAAGCTGGAGTTACCCATCCCCCATGTACGTTGCCTGGGATGGGTTTCTCTGTTGAGCCAAGTGACACTCAGAGGCGACCTCTCAATCCTGAATTGGGGGTAAGTCTAAATAATCATTTGGTCTGTATCCTTGTGAATGCTCGCTCTGTGGTCAAACACAAACACGAACTTGAACTGTTCTTGACCGAACATTCTCCGGATATGACCTTCATTACGGAAACATGGACCAACGCAGCTTCCTGCCCAGACTGGAACATAGCTCTACCATCTGGTTATGCATTTCTCTGTCTTGATAGAAAGGCGGGCAGAGGAGGGGGCTTAGCGATCATTCATAAGGACCAATTAAAAGTCCAGGTCAGGGCGATTGAAAATATGCATGCTGAAGCATTACAATTCAGCATATCCTTAAAAAATTCTAACATTACCCACGGGTTACTGGTGTATAGACCCCCTGGGCCTAGAGCCAGTTTTCTTGAGGCCCTCCAGGTGCATCTAGAGTCTTGTACAGAATTCACGGCCTATACGATCCTTGGAGACTTCAACCTCCATTTGGAGGATGAGAGTAACTCAGATTCTGCAAAACTACTGGACACTATGGAGGCATATGGACTATCTCAACTGGTGACAGCCCCAACTCATGTTGCGGGGCACACCCTGGATGGTCTCTTTTCCAGCCACCCAGATTTGGTATTTCATGGGGTTGAATCTCTCCCATGGACCGATCACAGGGCAGTGTTCTTTAAGATTGGCCTAAATTTAAGAGTAAGAAGTGATCCTCAAAAACCCACCAAGATCTTTTTCAGGAGATGGGGTAAGGTCACTAAAGTGTCTCTGATGGAGGCACTGGGATACCCCTCCCCTATCCTGGAGGAAAACAATGATACTGCGGTCACCCAATTTACCAAATGGTTTGGGGACGCCATCAATCAGGTTGCCCCTCTTCAGTCAGCTACCCAGAAAAGGCGCCCGCCGGGCTCCCCCTGGTATGGCCCGGAGCTGAAAGTACTGAAGGTAGAGTGTAGGCGGCAGGAACGGTTATGGAGGACGGACTACACCAGGAGCCATAAGTCAGCCTACAACCAGGCCCTGCACAATTATAAGCTGGCCATCAGGAAATCCAAGCAAGATTATTTCTCCCGCAAAATCTCCGAGGCCGGAAACTCCTCTAAAGAACTTTTTAAAATGGTGGCCTTCCTGTCTAGTCCGCAGCAGAACAGCCAGTTTAGCCCGGATCAGTTTTTTTGTGACCAGCTTGCCTCTTTTTTTCACACTAAGGTTACTGCTATCTATGAGGATCTATCAAATACTCTGGGATCCCCTACCCTGGATTATCAGCAGGAGCCGCCTATTTGCAGGCTGACCACTTTCGATCCCTTAACTAATAAGGAGGTTCTGACACTATTAGGCTCCAGAAAATCAGGTGCCGCCTCTGACCCATGCCCTCCGCACATTTTTCATCTGGTGGCGGATAGGATAGTGCCATGTCTTACAATCCTAATTAATCAGGTACTAGCATCAGGTACCTTTCCAGCTGCCTGGAAGGCTGCCTGTGTTAAACCCCTCCTCAAAAAGGCCTCCTTGGACCCCTCAGAACCTAAGAACTATCGCCCCATCTCGGGCCTTCCACTGATGGCTAAAGTTGCTGAGAAGGCTATCAATCAACAACTGATGGGGTACCTGGACGGAAACACCCTGCTGGATAGGTCCCAGCACGGTTTTCGGCCTAGGCATTCCACAGAGTCTGCCCTCTTAACTGCAGCTGAAGGGATTCGGGCGACAGTAGACAAAGGGGGGCGAGCTATTCTCGTCCTTCTTGATTTGTCTGCTGCGTTCGATACTGTGAACCATAGGGTGCTGATTCAGCGCCTCCAGGAGATGGGGATTGTAGGCCGAGCCCTGACTCTGCTCTCTTCCTTTCTGGAAAACAGAACCCAACGCTTAAATTGGGCTGGTCTACATTCGGACAGCTTCTCTCTACCTTGTGGTGTTCCCCAGGGTTCAGCCCTTTCCCCCTCCTTATTTAACATTTATGTTAAACCCCTGGCCAGCTTGGTTAGGAAGCATGGTTTCACGTTGGTGTCCTATGCCGATGACTCACAGCTAGTGATATCGGCTGTTGAGCATCCTGAACAAATAGTGGCCAAATTCCATGCCTGTCTCTCCGATGTGATGTCATGGATGCATCGGAGTTTTTTGAAAATAAACACCGAAAAAACAGAAGTGATGGAGTTTGGGAAGGGGCCATCGGTTTGGAACTCCTTCTGGTGGCCTGTGGCAGCCGGGCAATGCCCCCTTCCAGTCACTAAGGTGAGGAATCTCGGGGTGGTTTTTGATCAAAAGCTGAATATGTCAGCCCAGGTCAACAGCCTTGCGTCCTCCTGTTTCTTTCTGCTCAAGACTCTGCGGAAGATTCTTCCTTATATACCTCTGGCATTACAGAAGACTGTGATGGCTGCTCTTTTTATGTCCAGACTGGACTACTGTAATGCCCTGTTTCTCGGCACCGACAAATTTCAGGTCAGAAAGCTTCAATCTTTGCAGAACGCCGCAGTTCGGGTTATTCTTAATCTACCCAGGGGTTGCTCTACCTCTGCAGGAAGGAATTCCCTCCACTGGCTCCCGGTTCAACAGAGAATCGAGTTCAAGGCACTTTGTTTGGTGCATCGGGCTCGTTTTGGCGGGGGCGCAAATGATGGGACTGACCGGTTCATTCCCTATACTCCGCTCCGTGCTCTGCGATCGGCCAACCTTGGTCTTATGTGTATCTCCAGATTCAATCTTGCCAGATGGGGCGGGCGCTCCTTCGCCATCTGTGCAGCAAGACTATGGAACCAATTGCCTGTCGAGTTGCGACTACAACCTAGCTATGTCCTTTTCAGAAAATTTCTCAAGCATCACCTATTCCAGGCTCAGCTGTAATCTACTCCCCTGTAAGTCATTCACACCACAGCGCCAAGACACCACATGGTATTCGAGCGCTTTATAAACCTTTTTATACTTATACTTATACTTAATTATTCACTGCAGTTGTGTCACAGCATTGGCAGAATATTTGCCACTGTCTATTCACATGCATTGGAGCGGAACCTCATTGTCTTTTTATAGTCAGGGCAGGTTTTAGTTTCTGATGTTATTTGGTTCTCAACAGTTTCTTGGGTCCTCAACAAGTTGCAGATCTACTTCAGGAGATTGATTCACCATTTCTTCTTCCCATTGTTGACTTTGACTTCCTGGTACCAGATAAACTATCATATGAACAGCTAGACTTCAGCCAGTCAAGCTATTCTGTTATGTATGCTGCAAAGAAAGGCTTCAACCCACAAGGTGTTAGTACAAGAACATGGCCTTAACCTTTGCAGGCCCATTTAAATGATAATGTAACATTAATAACATGTTTAGATTCAAGAATACGTGTAGTCCTTCATTTACATTTTCCAACCTCAGACTTTACCTCACTGTAGTATCTCAATTTAGTCCTTAACTCATCCATACACAATCCAATGGAGTTATGGAAACTTGTGACATATACCTCTTGAGATAGAAATCAGCTTCATGGCTATTACCTTCGCAAAAATAAATTGTTAATCTTATGCTCTCAATACAACAGTTAAACATTTTTACTTTTTCTTAAAGACAATGTGGCACTGAGTCGTGTCCTCTTTTTTCATATTAAGTTTTTTGGCACAGTTTTAGCATCTTAACCAGGAAATTAATGTTTTGGGAAATTTACCACAACCTAAATGTTTTTATATTTTCCTTGGAACGAAACCCTGCCTTTCTGAAGTCTGTATTCATCACTTCGTGAGCTCACTGTAAGCATCAAAGTGGCAATTGCTATTGTTTCAAAGTGGATGGACTTCTGCTTCCACAAAGCCTACAACAGAAGAGAGTGCCTCTCCTCCGAAACTCCATACTCTTTTCTTCCAAAGCTTAAGCAGCTTCGGCTTCTTTGAGCTCATTGAAGATATTTTGTGGACACTAGTTACATTTCATTAGCATTGCAGACTGAATGCATCTTCACGCAGAAATGCTGCCTTAGTCTAGGAAGTTCTCTATACCAATTTATTTGAAGCCTCATCATTTACTTTTTGTACATTTCGATTTTTGCACTTTCTCCTTCACAGCATTCACCTTGCCTTCCTCTTATTATGCATTTGCTGTGCTCCAAGCATATGTGTTGAAAATGGAATCTGGGCTTGGATGGTTAGTGGCACATAGGTATAGAGCTAAGGGACTTGATGCGAAGAGGTAACACTGACACATTGTACCCTTAGAAAAAGGACCTCCGGGGCAAATTTGGGAGAGGCTGTTTTTCAGACTTGCAGTAATGAAAGATTAAAGGAATCACCATTAAGGCAATTCTTCTCGTTAAAAACATTTATTTTAAACTTTAACTTCATTTAGATCATCCTCAAACTCATGATGTTTTTCTCTCTCCATTTCTTTTTAGTGTCCAGTTCTGTCTCTTAAAGATGTTGCAGCTGGTTTGTTTCTGTGTTGCATTTTTATTGAGTATGTGTCTCTTTCAAAGAGGTTTGCTCCTGAACTCATTAATTTCCTCTTGGGAATCCTACATCTTGCAGTACCTACGAAGGGTGAACTGGGTATGTATATTATACAAAAATCATGCTTGAGACAAATATGTTTTTCTCATAATACTTTATCTGATATTGGGTGCTGTGATTGATATTTGCTTGAGATATACTGGGTGGGGCATGCATCGAGCTCGATTGGGTCATGATGTCTCTCCTTCAACAATGGCAGTACATAGTAGTACACCCTGAACAACAGCATTGTATATTTTTATGTGTACCTGATAAAATAAAAAAGATTTAACAGTTCTAAATGGTTTTAGAGGTCCTATGCACTATGTTATAATTATCTTCGAGCCTATGCCCAATACTATCCAAATGTGCTGCCCTTGGTCGACTTTGGTAGCTTTGAATTTCACTGGACCTGCAGACGTTCATGGGGAATTTCTCCTGCAAAGGATATAGACTAACCCAAATGATACAGCTAAACCAATTCTGGAACCACTTCTGGTACTGGTCCAATGGTTGGTGCCAAAATGTACAACTAATAGGGCTGAAGCCTCAACTGCGGTTTTTCCGGGACCCGAGAAAAATAAAAAGGTGTCCCACAAAGATTTCTTATGCTCAAAAACTCAAAACCCAACATCGACCATAACTCAAGTAAAGTCACTGGTGTTGTCCCGAGGACCTGGTTCTTTCAGTCAATGGTAATAAGGAGTTTGGCTCTTCATTTAGGCAGGTGCGTTCTCCTTTTCACCTCAGTTCATAGAAATAATCATTCGTACTGGGTACATAGGTCCAGCATAGGAGGAGAGCAGCAACCCAAAATAGACGCCACTCCTAGCCAGATGTCCTTTCCGAGACGTGTATAGGCATCCAGTGCGTCCAGATGATTTACCAAGTACGGATCGATTGGGTCAGTAATCACTCTTCTCTCTTGTGACCAAACAAAGAGGCTAGAGTTAACCTGTAAGTCAATTTTATTAAAAATATAAAATACTCCTCCAATACCGAAGTGGTTTCCTGCTGTTGGTGGTATTTGCTGGGCTCTACAGCCAGGAGTTACAGGTCAGTCCAAGTGGTCTGGAAGAAACAAATGGAGAATTTTCAGGAGTGAATGCAAGACTAGATGGCATGTGGAGCTGAGCTTTGAGATCCGAGGCTTAAAGGTTACCTGGTCATCAAAAGTTATGCCTACATTTCTAACCTGTGAATCCAGAACCAGAGATTTGATTTCTAGTTTTAAAATCTGTAATGGTGGCGAAGTGATATTGGGGACAAGGCCATTACATCATAAGTCTGGTTTGAAAAAAGAGATCAAGATCAGTCCTGGGAACCGAGAATGTACGCTCCAAACAACCAGTTCATCCATTGCGCACACGTTCGCTAACTATTATGCGGATCTTTACAGGTCCACCACATCCAGGTCTGCTGCTGAGTGTGTGGATCTCTTGGGGGACCTGGCTCTAGATACGCTCACTAGAGAGGAGAGGGAGGTGTGCTGGAAGCTGACCTGCCCAAGAAGGTGCTCGCAGCAGCACTGCGGGACTTGCAGTTGGGGAAGGCAGTGGGGCCTAACGGCCTCCCAGTAGAATTAAACAAAGGTATGGTGGCCCCACATATACTACCCATATTTTGTGGGGTGCGAGGTGGGATGTCTGCCGAAAGACCAGCGGACTGCCACAATAGTAGTCCTACATAGAAATGCTCGCCTAAATATCAGAAAATCTGGCTGTTGCTGGCTGCGGGATGGCCAAACGGAACTTAGCGAGAGCATGGGTAAGTGCGGATCCGTCCAGATTACCGGATTGGAAGTCTGACCCATATTGGTGCCATAGGACGGGAAAGGGGGTCTATCAAAGCAGGGGCTGCCCCCGGAATTGGGAAAAGGTGTGGCGAGCCTGCAAGCCTACAGGGGGTATGGCTGTGCAGGGATCACAATCCAGGGGGACTGACGACTCTGTGCGTTGGATGGGAGACGCGCAACCACCATTTAACGTGTAATGGGCCGTCAAAGTGCCCTTAATGATTGTGATTAATACTTTGGGATATTACAATTTCTTGACTGCCGTATATGTAGCTTGATAGTCGCCATATCTTGACTGTAAATCTTGTATGATGAGTATGTTTTCAATAAAAAGTTTTTAAAAGAATTATAAAACCCATACAAGCACATATGGAAATCAGAAGTAAGAGTTGGCATAAGCATGGACTGTCTTGGTGATGATCTGGTTGTCCAAGTCTATTAACACATTTCAGTTCTTCAGTACCCGGCTGTCAAGAAGAAACCTACAAAAAGATCAGAAAGCCTCATGGCATGGATTTCAGGGCCTTTATTGGAAGTCCAGGTTAGAAAGTCTTTGCTCCTACCCTTCATGCACACTGATCTATTCTTATCAAAAGGGAAATGCTGAATTTAAAGACCCTATGAACCGTCTGAAACATGTTTGTAGATTTTCGTTGGTATATGCAGGTTTGCCCTTAATTTTTACCATGTCTTTTCCAAAGCTATATGTTTTTTAATGTTTGTTTTATAATTATTACATTTGTTTTTAGAGTGTCTATAGTAAAGTTTGAGCTTGTATTGTTTAGTTGTTGTGTAACTAAGGAACAAATAACATATCATATGAAAAGAAATGAAATGGTTAGTGTTCTCCGAATTAAACCCATTTTAAAGGTATGAATGTGGGCATATACTATTGATTGCTAAAACATATCTTTTTTTTTTTAGGATATACCCTGGTTCATCCGTTTAGACCACAGGGAAAAAATGCAGAAATGCTTCTAGTATCCAATAAGAAAGATATTGAAACATGGGAAAAAAAGAAGTTACCCCTCCATGCAGTAACTGAAGTAATGGAAAGTAGTGAAACAGAGCGGAACCATTTCAGGTATCTAAAAATCTTGTGTAATTAAAATAATGTGAAGTACTTTGAATATGATTACTTTTGAAATCACATCCATCTTCCTAAATAAACATGTATTCTAAAGTTTAACTTTCAAGACAATTCTGACTACTGAGTGGAAAGTACTGTATCTGCTTTTGCCTGAAACTTTGTTGGAATTCCCACTAAAGGAAACCTTTTTCTCTGTTCACATCAGTAAGGTACACTGCACCGACCCAGAGTTCTAGCTGCAAAATGGTACCAAAAAGGTCATGAAAAAGTGTTGTACTGCTAGGTCCTTAGGTGGAGCAGTGTAATGACACAGCAGTTGTCACAGAAGCTCAAAGTTTTCAGAGATATTATCACTGTGGTTGCTTGCTTGTAGACGGTGCGAGTGAGATCTGTGATTGATGTTGGCTTCCACAACAATGATGTGAATGGGCACATATTGCATTGCAACCACCATTTTGAGAATCTGGCACTGACTATTGTTTCCCAAGAAGTGTTTGAAGATGTTGAGCACAATTTCAGAGGTACTTTCCTAGGTGTTAACTCTATTGAATGCATACGTTTTTGTGGAGTGGCTATTCTACACAGTGGTAAGTAAATCCAAGCCGCTCATGGCATGGACTGTAAGGGAGCCTGTGATTGGCCATTGCTTCATCTGTGGTGTTGGTGGATTAAGTCACCAATATCGGAGAGAACCTGGGCACGGTAACAGTGCTACCACCAGATTGTTCTATATTGTCTCACTGGTATTCCACATCTTACTGTTGTATCGCATCTTTGGTTCAACAGAAAATAATGGCTAGGTTCATACGGTTTAACTTCATGTTCTTGTGGGATAGATGGCCTACCTTGATAGTGGGGCTTTAATTATACATGGGAGTGATGTAATCCAAACAAGGTACAAAGAGATTGTAGGACTCACACTGTCCTTAGATGCATATTCCAGCTGTGTTGGAGACTAAGAAGAGAATTGGTGTCCATCAAGTATTGTGGATACCTCTTAGAAGGCTGACAAATAAGCTGAACACTGGCAGACTAAAATAGAGTCTTAAAACGGTGATTTTCAAACTGCATCTATAAAAAAAAATCATGATGGACTAGCTCAAGTGATGCTGGCTTCTAATATTTTCTTATACTCCAATATTGCAAAAAGGCTAAAGCATTTAAGGAGTTTGAATAGGTCATCTTTCAAGAAATGGCAATGAAGAATGGGGTTCTGTGCAATATCAATTTACTCGCCACTCACCCCAGTGAAACAGACACATTACTAAATGTGACAGGGCAAGATACTCCCACATGCAAAGAGGCACAGCCTAGTCCGAAGCAGTGCATGTTTCACTCAAACTACCCCCAGGTACACCTAAGGGTAGTAGAAATGTAGAGGAGTTATACATACTGCTCCAGCATTGACCGCTGCAAGACACATTTTCTCTATAGGGTTCAGTAGAGGTCATTACTGAGTGTCTCAGATGTCTGAAGCGTGGTGTTGTTGGAGGGTGGGGTTAGACGCCATGTTTGGAGGCTGTCTGACCACAGTTGTACTGGCAATAGGCAGGAGTTGGTACTGTGCCATCTAGCCCTGATCGGGCATGTTCAGTGGTGGGGAGTGCCTGCCTATGGTCCCCCTGCCCCAAACCATAATGTGACTGGGAGTTTGAGCAGGGGCCAAACTTCATTGTGAGCACTGGTGGGACTTAGGTTGTACCTGGGTTCTATGATTTGTACCATTAGTGCGTGTGCCAGCTATAACGGTATGGACTGTGGATGAGTGTCTTGTTGCCCGTAGGTCAGTGTGCTGGGAGTAGGCCCAGGGCCATGTCTGAGGTCCGATTGCTGCTGCTCACCTCCTGCACCAAACCTTAGTGGTGGCAGGGGCCCTGCATTGACATGCCCCCACATATTAGTTCCATTATGATGAAAACCGACCCATTGCATGCTTTCAGAAGGCTGAAGTGGGGATGCAGTGGTTAATAAGAACCTGGGGAGGAGACAAGGCATTAACATAAACTGTGTCTTCCCCGTCACTTGTCCATACCACAATATAGCATTCTTCCAAGTTGCTCAACGTGGATTGTAGCTTTTCACATCATGAAAGTGCAGTCCACTTTAAAAAATGTTAATCCTCTTCAAGGGTAATATCCTCTCCTCTTAGATTATTTTCCACTATGCCTGTGGGAATCATACTGCTGTCTTCTCAGTCTGACTCTTGGGATTCTACAAAACCTCCATATACATCTAGAACAAGGGTGTGTGTCTAGACCTAGTAAGTAACTCACCATAGTGACTTTTTGTGTCGTTATTCCCACTTGCTCCACAAGTCCCTGTCGACATTTTGTGAAGAGTAAGCAAAGGTAAAAGGATTTGAAGTCAGTGGGTAAAGGTTGTGTTTATACATCTGTATTAGCCATTTAAGGAAGGGCCTGGCTTGGCAGTACGGGGCAGGGTCAAGACTGATTTGCATATGGCTGGATCTAAACTGGAGTGGCATGGTGAGCCCAAACATTATGGATTTAGGCCCAGATATCTGTACCGGGGTGCATGCATGACATTGTTCAGCATTCTGTCCATCAATTGTTCTTTTTGCATTAGCCATTTATCCTCATCAAAAATGTGCTTTGGTCCTCTGGTGTGACAGTATTGGATATTACGTTAACGTGGCTTCATGGAGATTAGAGATACGAAATAGCGTTACTGCAATGAATAATTTTCTTATTGCAGGAGAAATCATGTGGAAATGAGTGGTGGTACTTGTTAATGTGCTAGATAGAAGTCTCCTGTATTAGGAGCCCTACAAAAGGTCGGTCAAAAAAACTTCCTTGTGTATACAATGCAGTGTTAGCTAAATGTTTATATTGAGCAGGATATAGTAAATGTATGTAGCGGCGTTTGTGTTTTAAGATCTTTATGTATACTGTCTTCATGTTATTATTAGCATAATATAATTAACATTATTATCTTTATAGATTGTCATGCATAGCAATGTGCTTGGATCTGGTGCAGAGGTGTGTTAGTCTGTATGGAGAGTTGCCAGCCTTCAAGGAGATATTTCAGCCCATTAACTCCCTCCTCACTAACAAACTACAGTCTGCTGAGTTACCGAACCAGTTGCAGGTAAAAATTTATAAATTGTTTGTGCGGCGGTTTAGTAGGGGGGTGTGGGGCAGGGGTTGGGGAGAGTCGACAGATGACGGAATTGGTTTTATTTATTTAATTTTACCTATTCCGTCGTCTGTCGACCTTCCCCCCCCCACCTCCCAACCCGCCCCATCTCACTTACCTGAGCCGGCCGCCTCTGTTTAGAGGTGTACCCTCTGTAATCGCTCTTTACAGAATACAATAAGGCACTCCATGCAAATGATTGACATTGTACAATGCAGCCTTTCTACAGAGTTACAAATTAGACCGACTGTGGAAGGTGAATGTGTGAAATATATAATTATAACGAGAACTGTGATAGACTTACAATACTATTGGAGGTAAAAGGGATGGAAATTAATCATAAATGTAAGTGTGAAGAGATTCCAAGCATGTCAAGCCGAGAAATGCTGCATGATTTCTTCCTGACTTTCCTTGGTGAGGAACTCCAGAAGTGTAAACCCACAGTTGTAGTGTCTTTTCAAATATAGTAAACCATGATAAGGATACATTACATTACATGTGCTCCGCACCCGTCCATTGTCTTTGTTTCTGGAAGCAATCTTTTTAATTATTTAGTTTCTGTGAAACGGATGCAGCGTTTCAGGAACTAATCATTTTTATCATCTGGACCCAAATCAACACCTAGGCTTTCCTGTTTTCAGTTTCTATTTTTGGTAAATTCATGTTTTCAGTGTTTTCAAGTGATTTCAATACCTTAAAAAAACTGTTATCAGTGGTTACACATTTTCGCGCCACTAAAAACAACAGAAAAAGTGTTTTTCAGGTGTTTATGGAACGTTTTGCTTTTAATATTGCTTGCTTTCTGCACTTATGGAACATGGCATATAGACAGTGGACGTATAGTGTATATGAGGTCCAAATAGATTTTTGCAAATTAAACTTATTGTAGTACACCATACAATACTTCTTCAGCGAGTCTTTGGTCATGTGCGCTCGCTCTTTCCTTCCCATGTAAACTTCTGTGAAAAGGTCCTCTCAACATTGGCACTTGAGAAGGGCAATGCCAAAACAGCCAGTACACAATTTGTTAACTCTGGCGACTGACATAGCTTTCCATGCCAATACTGGTGAACTTGAAGATTACGATTCTCAGGGCAGGTTCTGCAACATTTGCATTGAGCTGGGCACTTATGCACTCAGAGTTATTGAAGAAGTCAAAAATGAAGCAGCCCTTTTGAAACTACGGAGGAAATTCCCCTTTACTGAAGGGATCTAGAACTTGTACAGAATACCACAGTGAGGTTTCATTGACTATAAATGCCATTGGTGGGGAAGGGACATTTCTATGCATCATTGCAAGCCATTTCTCATACATTGTAAAATAAAAGTTCCTGAATTGCTCTTCACCATTGCTTTGCTTACCACGTGGCAAGCACTCTAACATGGAACATGTTGCAGTGCCAAAGTCACTAAAGGTGTCGCCCAGTCTACTCTCAAGGAGATGTTTCACATCTACACCAATTATGTTGAACGCTTGTCAGACAAGGGGTTTTTCAGACTTTAGTTTTTATTATGTCCACTACAGCAGTTATGTTTTCCTGTAAAAATCTAATAAAACAACTTGTTTCACATCACTATTAATATGCCACCAAAGATCCTCACATTTCTAGCCTTTGGCATCATCACTCACCAAAAATTCTGCAAACGTTTGCCACGTGGATATTATAGCATTCCTAACCCCTTGGACTGAGAACCATCAGCTAAAGGACACAGTTGGGGTGACTCTTTCTTTGATGCCACGCAAACCTGAAATTATCAATATTTGCGTTTTAGTTCCTGCGCATAAGAAAACAGTGCACCAGAATAGATTAAAAAGTCAATAGCATCCCTCATGAACTCTGAAGATTGTAAAGATGCGTTCAGCATACCATCTAGCAAGTAGCAAGGAGATCCTACAGGCAATCACTTCAGCTCGGGTATCATTTTTGACAGGTCATCACACAACTTTTTCATATACGTAGCTGAATCACTGCAAATACAAACAATATCACTCCAATCTTTGTTAAACTCGGAAAGAACCTTTTTTTGCAGAGCATTCCAAGTGAAACTGCTTTCCATGTTTTCCAAAAGTCTGGTGTCATGTTTTCACCACTATCCCAGATGCTTGGTGATAGCGCTCTTTATACATATACTTGTCACTATACCTTGCATTGAATGTTTAAAGCCTGAGGTGTTGGCAATACACCTACTATCAATACTGACCCACTAGAAACTGTGGGTTGATGTATTAAGGGGTTTTACCCATTCTCTGTGGGTAAATGTGATGACAAATATTCGGAAAGATTCTTATGAAACCAGCCATTTTATCAGTGAAAGATTCAAACGCAGCCAAAATATCAAATATGATTTTGATATTTCTTGATTCTCTACAGTTTATAAAATAATTAAACGAGACCTAAACAGGCTTCTAAACCCTGCATTTTTAGATCAAACACCACAAAACTTAAAGAAGCAAAAGGAAGAAGAAACAATATTTCAGTGGCATCCCTAAACAACAAAACTCAAGCAGAATGATGTTAGCCTAGTCTTATTTACTGCTAGCTTGTATAACAAAGTTACATTGTATTGGCCCCTTCTGGAAGAAAAAGATAAAAATTACTCTTTCACTCTCTTTTTCCTTTCTTTGAATGGCATTTAGTTTGGGGTTGTGCAGGTGTTTTTTCAGTGTTTATATGTTTTTACTGGTGAGGGCTTTTTCTCTTTCAGTGGGGTTTCATCAGTTATAGGTTTAAACCTAAAACCCCACAGCCTATCAATACCCTACAGTCCCATTCACGCTGGGTGAGTTTAAACCAAACTTACCAATTGGTTCATCATAGTTTATCCTTTTTCTTTCAGTTATTCAGGGTTTGGCAAAATAATATCCGAATCTCCAAAATAACGCTAAAGAATGCTCTCTTCATATAACCAAATCAATAACACTAATAAAGACATACTCATATATGAGTTAATAATGCTTTATCTAAAATAATGTGATTGCTCATCAAGTACAATACAGCATGAATCATAGATCACCACACAAGAGAAACATCAGTGAAATATTAGCAATTGTACATCTCAAATGTCAGCCCAATGAGTGAGTGGATAGGTGTAGAGACAAAAGGATAAAGACATTTGCAAATTCAGAATATCATACTAACTGATCATACAAGGTTTCTAGGAAACTGAAAAGCTACCCTCTGGCCATGAGAGTAAGCAAGACGCCTCAAGAAGAGTTGAGGAGCATAGTTAAAGAGTAACGATCAGCAGAACAGCAGCCAGTCCATAGGATTTAGGAAACAGCAACACAGCTCTGTCCTCACGCAAAGTAAGAAAAACGCCTAACCAACCCCACAGTACTGTTCATTGTACCCCAAATTCACTAAATGTCCAACCCTCATTGTGTCATCTCACATAAATTCGTACTTTGTGATTAGTCCAAAATAAGGGGTGTTCAATCACACTACTCTCGATTTGCCTAACTTCATAATGTTCTATTGTTCTATCTTCGCACACTGTAATCACTCCCAGCATAGGAAACTCTAGTATCGAGCTTCCGTATTTGTACATCTCTCCATCTCACTCATGTAACTTTTTATTATAACAAATGTCCTCATGCTCCTCTCAGCAAGGAAGTTCCAGTTCTTGTTTTTATCGCTTCCTTCTCTGCGAAACCTTGGCCATCATCAGGAACTTTCGAAGGACAGATCACAACGTTCATTTTCTCCTCTCTACATTTCTAATATCCTATGCTAACTCTAAAATTGTTCATGGGCCTTTTCTGCAGAGCAGCAAACTACACTTCTAGGAAAGACAAATACATGCATTATTTATCATTTTATAAAACTCCACTATTAAACGCGCTTTGAATGCATTTACTTGTTTTCTTTTCTTACGTGCTGCACATTTATTTTCTAACTATTAGTGAAGAATAAACTCTCGACTTTTGACTTATTTTTTAGATTAGTCGTGTGGATTTGCTGCGGCCTATTCTAACACACCCAGCACGCGCTTGCACAGTTTTAATCTTTCCCCTTTAGTCTTGCTCAGTTAGTTTTACATGTCTTTTGATCCGTAGTTTACCACAGAGGAGTTCAATCCGAGCAGGCTTTATTTCGCGAACACCCTGCTCCTTCAATATGCACCACCAAGAGCAGCTTTGAAGGATAGTGGAGACTGGACATGGGGTACTGGTTAAGAAAATGGTCAAAATGGCTTTCCCTCTGTGAGTCCCACTGGGCCAGGAAGGATCAGCCTTCAGGGACAGGGAGCCGGGCAATATGGGCTGGTGGAAGACCTCGCCCAAGCTGAATGTTTGAGAGTTTTTGGATAACATTGCCTCTTCGTCAAGATGACGGCGTGGCACAGGAGACAACGGCCACTCTATCCCAGGGCACAGGATGCTGGTGTTAAGCTCATGAGAGAGCAGTGTCTTCAGCCTTGTGTCTTAAAATATTTTGCACTGGTTGAGAATGTGACCGATTTAGTAGTGGGGGAGGCAGGTTTAAGTGGTCCAGTTGAACTTCTGATCCACCCTCTCAACTGAGGATGGCATCTTTGGCTCTGCACCTGTGCTTACTTCCCAAAATGGTGGCAAGACGTGGGAACCTTGGCGAATAACCATTCTATTCTTGATCACAGAATAGTATATTGAAGCCCAAGGGAGGAGGCTGTATTATTCCTGCAGTTAAAAGATGATTTGTGTGTTTGCCCAAGACTTTAAACCTTTGCAGAGATTTTTGGAAAACTCAGTGCATTCATTGATTCTGCTGACCGTTATCGCAAGTGTCTACGACCCAAGAATTCTGGATGCATCCGATAGATTATTAGCAATGAAGTGTAGCTGATATTACCGTCACATACCCCTCCCCCACCCTCCCCCTCCCCCCTCGAGTTGCAAACTTGGTTAATATTTATAAGAGAAAAATGTCAGGTATGCGGATTCCTAGGTTTTTATTGTTTTCCAGAGCATCAACAAAATTCTCCTTGACCTGCATCACACTACAGAACACCAGCAGGTGTCAGTTACCAAACACATGTTCTGTTGAAAGTTTAGGAATGCAGGAAAGATGCATTTAACACTGAGGCTTGTGAATAGTACCCTCAAGCTGAAAGTGGTGCAATTTCAACGTTACTCGGTATTACTGTGGTCTGATGAGATGCCTCTTCCTCTGACTGCTTTGGGTCACTTTTCGACTTTTTAATGGTATTCCCAAAACGAAGCAATTTCTTTTGTCATTTGTTTAGTGTTAAAGGTCTTCCTTGTGCAAGATATCTTTGATTATGTGCCACTCGTACCTTTTTGGTATTAAAATCATGATAATAGTGATACATTCAGGGCTAATTCCCACTCTTCTTGTCTGTACGTTTACTTAGCTTAATTTCTGCAGAAGCTGATTAAACTGTAGAATTATGCAGAGAATTAAGGAGTAAAGGTGGTTGTATTTAAGTCTTGCCTTATCAAGAAGGTTCTTAATCTGTTCCAGATGTCACATCTCGAGGGGGTCAAGATATTCATGCAAACAATGATGGTTAAGGTGGTAGGCACATGTGCAGAGATATCTATCTTCCTCGCTCCACTCAAGCATAGGTGCAGCTGCACATTCATAGTAGTATTTGAGCAGTCAAAGCAGTCCCATTGCCACTAAAATAGTTCCCCATTGGCCATATCCGCATTCACATATCCTTCGATCAGGCGTTTTTTTTTCCGCTCGACTACACGCCACAATAAGAGCACAGTTTTGCGCATCACGCAAAACTGAAACACATCCCAAAGAGGCCACAACACGAAGCCACATCTGTCCAGCCAAGCACAATCTACGGAATAGCACGCTGTCTGTCCACCAAAGCACCTCAGTGACTCAGAGGGGTATGTAGCGCTATGTAAAATGCTACTACAATACAAAATGGAAATAATATAAGCCTCTGTGCCACGATTCTGGATTTGCATCCGACTGTTGGAAGTATACCCACATTTGTACTGGAGTACTTGCAGACAAGCAAGTTATGCTCAGGCTTCCTAGAACGCATAGTGACTACACTTCTGTTGCATCAAAAGCTTGAGACAAACAAAGTGAGCTGTTGTAGTGAAATATCGATCAGAAATCAGTGATGCTGAATAGACAGGTTGCAGCCAATAAGAAGCATCTTGACACAGCAGATGTTTATCCTTACGTCTTTATGACCCTGAACATATTTTTATTTAGAATCTATAGTTGGAAAGTTTGGGGTCAAGTGGTCAGCTAACTTAACCAGTGAGATTCAGTGTCTCTGACTACCACGTTAACTCTCACTTGCTGTTGGTTAATCCCCTCGAAACACAAAGCTCTTTTTCACCTGCTAGCCTTACCTACATTGGAACTGAATTTATTGTTCCTCCGAGGGGAATAGTTTATTAGGCACTTTACTAAACCCCCAGGTAAATGATTATTCTGAGACCTTGTAGGTTTTGGGACTTGTGTAGTGTGACCCTAGATGGGAAGCAATGGCGCGCTGGAAGTTACTTCAGTCAGTACAATTCTTGAGGAAATGAACCAAGAGAGAGCAGTCTAATAATGCCAGTATATACCTACTTTTCCTTTCGGGGGAAATTAACTGTTAAAATTAAATGCAAGTTTTATTTGTGAAGAAATGTAAAATCCCCCTTCGGTCCCCATCTAGAACAACTACTACTACAATCATCATTCCAGTCAAAGAGCTGGTGGTTGAATCATTTCTTCAGCGTTTTTATGTAAATCTTTTTCTTTTTTTTTTATCGTTTGTTTATGTACTTGTTTACCTTTTCAGAATGCCATACAGGATGTGCTGCAAGAGATACTAAGCAAATACAAATGTAATGATGCATTAGTATTTGAAAAGAAGAAACCGGTTCCTCTGAAACTGTATACACCGAAAATAATGGAAGTGTAAGTGTTATGTTATGTTATATATACTTCTATAGCGCTCGAATCACCCGGGGGCATCTCGGCGCTTAACTAGAAATATTCCTGAGACTGAAAAAGGACAAGATATATTAGAATAAAAAGGCTTTTAGCTGTTTCCTAAATGTGCTATAAATAGCAATTTTGCGGAGGGGGGTCTGGTAACTCATTCCAGTATCTTGGTGCTAAATACGAAATGGATTTTCCTCCAGAACGACACAGCCTTATACGCGGCACTTGTAGGAGACCCCGCGCACCGGACCTAAGGTTTCTATTAGGTACGTGCTTAGTAAGTCTCTTTTGGAGGTATTTGGGGCCTCTACCATTCAGTGCTGTGTAAGTGAGACAACAGATCTCTTTCTCACTGATAGCCAGTGGAGTACTCGCAATAAGGGCGCCCATGCGGAGCCCACTGGACGATTCATTACCATCCTAGCTGCAGTATTTTGAATCACCTGTAGTTTGCTCAGCAAGGTCTCTCCTACCCCTGCCATCAGGGCGTTACCATAGTCCAGGCGACTGATGACCATAGCCTGGACCAAGGTTTTGCGATGGATTGTAGGCATGAAGGGAAGATTTTACGCAGCAGACGCAGGCTATAGTAGCATGAGCTGGTCGTCCCGGCTATATGGTCTCTCATAGATAGAGACTGATCTAGTTTTAGCCCGACATTTTTGACACATTGAGTAGGAACGGGGGCAACTCGCAATTGGGCGGGCCACCAGTCATCAGACCAGCTGGCTGTGGCTTTGCCTATTAGCATTAACTCGGTTTTGCCGGGATTCAGCTGGAGACAGTTCTGCGTCATCCAACTGGAGATTTCAAGCATTCCTCTGGCAAACCGTGCTATCTCTGCTACTATGTCAGTGCCAACCGAGAAAATAAGCTGAGTATCATCAGCATAATGGAGCCATATAAATATTAAATAGGGTCAGGCTTAGGCAGGAGCCCTGAGGTACGCCTGTGTCTAAGCTGATTGAATCTGACAAATGTGGACCGAGCATGATTGTTTGTGTTCTCCCTGTCACAAAATTTCGCAACCATTTTAAGGCTGTTCCCTGGATACCACAAGAGTCCAGTCTCTCCGCTAGCATTTCGTGTGAGATGGTATCAAATGCTGCGGAGAGATCTAGTAGTATCAGTATTGCCGAACCCCCTTTATCTATTTGTAGCCTGAGCGAGTCCGTGACTGCTAAAATAGCAGTCTCGGTGCTAATACCCTGTCGGAATCCCGATTGTGATGGATCCAGAATTTCGTTTAGCTCTAGATATTGGCTTAGTTGTTTATTGATCATGCCTTCCAACACCTTTCCCAATAAAGGTAAAAGGGAAATCGGACGGTATGTTTCCAAGTTCTCGTGGGTCTGCCGTTGGTTTCTTCAAGATAGGACGCACAAATGCTTCCTTCCATGTTCCCGGAATATTCCCAGATTGTATAGATGAATTATACAGTTGGAGAATAACTGGCGCACAACTGGTGGCTAAAAGAGCCATCGTCTTAGGTGGACAAAGATCAGTTGGTGAGCCCGATTTAACTGAGGCAAGTGCTTTAGAGACTTCCTCAAGAGTGATTGGGGCGAAACAGTCCAGAGTACTTCCTGTCCTTTTTTCCAAATCCCGGTATCAAGAACTTGCGCAGTTTTAGATGGGAAGTTCGCATAGATTCTAATGATCCTATCTTGAAAATGACTAGCTAGCTGATTACAAAAATCTTGCGTTTCCAAGGGGGATTGCCTGCAAGCATGAGGAGATAAAAATTCTTTTAATATGCTGAAAAGGGCTTTAGGGGCATTAGCAGCACCTTCAATTTGGTTAAAAATAAATTGACGTCTTGCCAATTTTAAATTGAGATGATAGGTGGTCAGGGATTGTTTATACTGCATTCTATCTTGCGTTGCTTTACTGGCACGCCAGACTCTCTCCAATCTTTTGCATTTGGACTTTTCCGCCCTAAGCTCGCTGGTATACCAGGGGGCTGACGGGCGGTTTTGCAACTGAACCATGTTTTTTTTAGGGATGACTACATCCAAGGCAGTGATGAACGCCTTGTTGAAACCCTCCAGCGTTAACTCATTTCCCATCTCCATTTTCCCCTTCTCTTATTGAAAAGCCTCCTCAAAGAGTTCGACTGAAAGATTGCACCAAGGCCTAAGCATAGTTTGTTTCTTAACCGAGCTTAGGGTTGGAGTCTTAAGGCAGGACAGCTTCATGGCAAAACTGACCATAGCATGGTCTGACCATGTAAGAGGCTCTGAGGGGCTACAGGTTAGATGATCGATGTTAGAAAAGATACGATCTAACATGTGCCTGGCGATATGGGTAGGACCAGTCACTCTTTGGGTCAGGCCAAGCATATCGAGAGTGAACATGAGTTTGTTCACCTCCATGCTCATTGGGTCTTCCCCATGGAAGTTAAAATCCCCCAATAGGAGGAACTTATTTGCAGCAAGCACGTGTATGGCAATTAATTTGGTCAGTTTATCCGCGAAATCAGTTTATGAGCCCGGGGGGGTGATATAATAAGGCTCCATTCCAGCTATTTGTGGGTGAGGTTGTTATCTTGAAAATTCCTAATTCCATACTATCATTTCTTAGTGTGGATATCCAGTTTATTGAAAGATGCTTTTTAAATGCTATCGCTATCCCGCCACCTGTCTTTCCCTCTCTGTCCAGATGCAAAAAGGTATACATCTCAGGAATGGCCGCTTCAATCAGTGGATAGTTAGTGGGGTTTAACCATGTTTCCGTAAAAAAACATATGTCTGGAGTGTGCACTTTAACCCACTGGCCTTTTGCTCCAATAGGTTGTTCCTAGTCTCAGGGCCCGCTAATATCTGGACACCTTGAAATTGACAGTAGGTACAAGCCACTGGGCCCTCCAGTATGCTAGGGAATTTCTGCTGACAGCACAAGTGGTTCTGGTGATTGTCTGGCTCCCTCCTACTGAGCCTCCGTAGGAAACTACCAGAGTAGGAAATACGAGAGGCAAGGGGAATATTTGCCTTAATTCGGGCAGGGTATGTGGCCTCTGGGTTCGGTCGGGTGCGGAAGGCGCGCCAGCAGCACGCCCGCTGCGTGCGCGCACTGACAAGCTCATTTATGCCCGCAGAAATGTTCCCACAACTAGCCCGCCACCCTGCTTTACCCGCAAGATGGCCGCTCGCTCCACCGGCTGCTTCTGGGGTAGTTGGGTATCTTCACCGCCCAGCGCCTCGATCGGCTGAATACGGTGATTGGGGGGGAGGTGTGGAACAGCCTGACAGTTGTGCAAAAAGTATTAAAAGAAGACGATTTTAAAATAGAACAACAGTGCAAGTTTAGGCAGTGCAAGGGTTTCAAATACACTTCTCCCGGCTTTCCGCTTCAGGAGAATCTAGTCCTGCGCGTGTGCACTGACACGCTCATTTATGCCCTCAGAAATGTTCCCACAACTAGCCCGCTACCCTTCTTTACCCGCAAGATGGCCGCTCGCTCCACCGGCTGCCTCTGGGGTAGTCGCGCCAGCAGCACGCCCGCTGCGTGCGCGCACTGACAAGCTCATTTATGCCCGCAGAAATGTTCCCACAACTAGCCCGCCACCCTGCTTTACCCGCAAGATGGCCGCTCGCTCCACCGGCTGCCTCTGGGGTAGTCGGGTATCTTCACCGCCCAGCGCCTCGATTGGCTGAATACGGTGAGTGGGGGGAGGTGTGGAACAGCCCGACAGTTGTGCAAAAAGTATTAAAAGAAGACGATTTTAAAATAGAACAACAGTGCAAGTTTAGGCAATGCAAGGGTTTCAAATACACTTCTCCCGGCTTTCCGCCTCAGGAGAATCTAGTCCTCACCGTAAAACCTGCCAACCTTTGCTTGGTGTTTCGACACAATTGTGTTTAGATTGAAATAACTAGTGCAAATGCCTCCACATGGACTGAAGTGCACAAAAAAGTGATGGATGGATGCTTGAATTAATGTCAGCCACTGCTAATTACTCCGGCCTCCTCCCAGCCCATCACTATTTTGCACACCAGGACATCTCATTTTGGACCCACTGATATGCAAATCAGTCTTGACCCTGCTCCAATGGTAATAGTCCAGCCTGAATTGCCAGACCAGGGCCTCCTTGAACAAGAATGCAAACAACCAGCGCGACGGGTATGCCCTGACCTAGATCCTGTGCCCACTGTGCCACTGGAACCAAGCTACACCCGACTGGTCTTGTGAGGGTTGTGTTGCTGGTCAGGGAGGGCCTGGCCTAGCAGTTCGGGCTGGACTGTTCCCACTAGAGCTGGGTGAAGACTGATTTGCTTTGACTGAAGTCAACTTGAGGTGGTATGGTGTGCAAAATTACGATGTACTGGGTTGCGGCCCAAGTATTTACCAATGACTGATATTAATTCAAACATTCCATCCATCACCGCTTTGTATTCTTCAGTCCGCATGGAGGCATTGCAACCTACAGCTATTGAAACTGATAAAACGTGCACACTCACTTGTCCTTTTGAGGGGTCTGAGAAGCACTGCAAACTGATCAAGGTCAAATCAGCTCGTCCGTTTCAACACTTCTGTGCCACTCCTCTAGCCAAATAAGAAGAGGTTCTCCATCTCAGGTGATAGGAGCCCTCTTGGGGATTGCTTTCAGACCTAAGGAATATTACACACAACACAAAACCGTGTGAGCAATAAGGTGCTGAGGGATACTGTGGGTATATCCCATGTAATACTTGTCTTATAGCGGAGTTAGGGCTCCCCTGTCTCATATTGTGGAGAATCGGAGCTAGGAATAAAGTAAATGCTCACCATTTCCCTCTGTTGCACATTGCCCCTATTTCATCTGTTGAAATACGGAGCACTAACTATTGTACAGTTTTCTCCACTGTACAGTTGGCCCCTAATTGCAACCTGTAACAGGGTAGTGCAATATTAGTTTGACTTTTTCTTAGTTAAAGTAAAGATTTTGGGTGCTAAGGACAGAAGTCATGAGATATGAACCCCTTCTTGGCCTTTATGCCTATGGTGGTGTAATTGTTTAATGTGGCCATTGCATTCCTAAGTATTCAACATTCTCTTCTAATCTGTATTTAGTGAGTATCCTTGCTATAGTTGGTTCCACATTACCCATCAGAAATATTTCTAATGTACAAAAAATGGCTACTGTGATGTTAAAGCTGCAGCTAAAATGTTCTACTGTGACCACCTGGCCAGGTCAGACTATTCCTCAGGTTGACGCAAGTTGACATCTGGTTCTGCTTTGCCATTGTTTAATCTTCTAGTTGTGTATTTACTCTGTTGCTGTCATTTCAGCCTAGACTTCACTAAAAAACAAGGAAGCAGCCGAGAAGAGCGTGAAAGGAAGAGATTGATTCACAAACACAAACGTGAATTTAAAGGAGCCGTGCGAGAAATCCGGAAAGACAGTCAGTTCCTAGCCAGACAGCAAATTTCAGAAGTTATGGAAAGGTAATGGGATTTCTGTTCATTGATATTGATACTGAGCAAGTTTGTAAAGCGCAACATATACCTGGAGGCATTGTGGCGGTATCTGTGATCAATGGAAAAAGAGAGACCTAGTTAGAGAACAGACAAGTTTTTAAGAACTTTCTGAAAGCTAAGAGAGCGGTTTAGGAGTTCAAAGTTTGGGAAAGACGGCTCCATTCAAGGGCAGTACAGCTAATAAAGCTCCTGCCTCCCCAGGACATCCGCTTATAGGAAGGAACCATCAGATTTTACTATTTACTATTAATTTAAGACAAATGTATTTGAAAATTGGGGTGTGGTTGCTGAAAACCCATGTAATTTTGAGTATTTTTGGAAAGGCTATTCTTCATGTATTTAAGCTTGTTATCTGTTTGCATATCATACTATGACGTAGCCTAAAGGCCTGCAGTCATGGGTTAGTAATTAAGTACTCCAATAAATGTGTTTATTACATTTTTTTATAAGTGACTGTGCTTAATCTATTGTCAAAGTTAGGTTTGAGGCATGTGAGCTGTAGATCACATGCTTTGCATAGCCTGTCATCTAGTTTTGGGTCCGGATGTTTGCACTTTGTTTTTGTTCAAAGAAGTCTTTTCCAGTCACGAGGTAGGCGGCGACTCCTTTTGGTGATCGTGCACATGGGCATCAACTCCATTGTTAGATTGTTTTTTTCTGCAATCTGGTTCGGATGTGAATTTCTGCGCTCCCGTTCGGCACCGTTTCTCGGGTTCCCTTCGACGCGCAGGCCACTACCCTCAAAGGTATTGTGTCTCGATTGCGTTTCCCATTTTCAGCGTATCGTCCAGACTCAAAGACCTTCGATCGGTAAACTCGTGGAGGGCTGTTGGGCCTACCCGCGCTGGGCTCGCTAGCAGTCGATGGAACGGACTCCATTCAAGCTTTGTCCAGGGTGTCGCGCCAAGTTTCCGCACATCGACCTGCACGAAGTGTGCAGCCTCTGTTTATTCCCGGAACATGACGAGCGAGACTGCAACGCGTGCCAATCGTTTCGATTGAAGAAGACGCTTCATGACCGTTGGGCTCGTCGTCACGAGATGCAAAATCAGGGTGGCTCCGTACCGGACATCTTAGGCGAAGAATCCAATACAGAAGAACTACATGCTCAAGGAGCCGAGGAAGCACAACACATCTCCGAGGTCGAATCTGACATAAAAAAAGAGGAGCGAGTTACACCGGGTCAGCGTACCGTGAGTACAGAATCCCCCTTGCCCCAGCAATACAAGACCAAAAAGGATCCGGTCCTTCCTCTGCCTATGGGCCAAGGTCGGCACCGAGAAAAAGTTTTGGGTGCCCGCTATCGGGCCTGGTGCCGAAACACAAAGAAAAGCCTTCCGGCTCGGACTCAAGTCGGTCCCATGCCGGTGACGAGCCGAAATCTTCGGCGTCGAAACCAAAGCATGTCATGGTCACTATTCCACCGTTATCGAGGAGCAAATCTTCGGAGCCGAAACGTTTGACACCGAAAACGGCGGACAAAGACAAAAAGACTCCACCAAAAGATCCTCGGTCTGACGTTCCACCTTTGGATCCAAAATAAAAAGAGCTTGTTATACACCCAGAAACTGGACATATCCATGCCAAATTGCCTGAAAAACGGTAAATGGGCCTACAGGAGGATTACCACATTGCTCTGAAGAGAGAAAATGTGGGTACTAACCCTGCACCACCTTACATTCCACCTCATTCGCCCACTGATCCCAACTTACTCATCACACCCATAAGTTCACCACCACCACTATCACCTGACCCACAGGATGAAGGGGAAGGGGATGAGAATAGGCCACAGTATACTGACCCATGGGATGACTATGACACTGACCCAAACACGGATAATGACCCTGATTTATATACGTCCAGACCCTCACCACCCGACCACAATATAGGATACATTGAGTTTTGCAGCGTGAATCTTTCTGGATTCACTATGCTGTGCATTATTCCGCGATCTTGTGGTTGGGTCCGGATTCGTAGTCTTTTCTTTGTTTTTTTTTTTTTTTTTTTTGTAGCCCAGGTGGGCGTCGACGTCCACCATTTGGTGCACCTCCCGTGACGTCGTCGTGCTTCCTGCGGAAGTCCCACCTTTGGGGCGCCATCTTCAGATTCTTTTTTCCGCCGTTGGGTCTGGATCGTCATCGGGAAGCTCCAGAAATTCACTCGGAGGAAGAAGGAAGAAAAGCGAGTTTCATCGATAGAATCAAGAGAAGACATCAGGAATAGAACAGATTTCATCAGGAGCGCGAAGAAAGAGGACCAGCGAGCCTTTTCTTCGACAGCCTTGGAGAATGCACGCTCAGAGACCCTGAGCGAAATGGACAAGACGCCATTCAAGTTCTGCCCAAACTGCCACCACAAGTTCGCGCAGAAAGACCAGCATCCGGTCTGCAACCTCTGCCTACCGGTGGATCACCAGAGTATCGACTGCAGCGCCTGCTCAGCCTTCGCGCCGAAGACACTCAGGGTGAGAGAGAGGCAGAGAAGAGCCAACGCCAACATGGATGGCAAAGGGAAACCCCCGACACTCTATGAGCTGGGCCTCGACACGGACGACGAGGACAACGTCGCCGAGACAGCCGAAAACTTCACGGTCGTAGAGACCGACAAGAAAAAAGAAGACGAGGTAAGAGAATCGTCGAGCGCAAATCAAAAAACACCTCGAAAACACGAGGGTGACTCGAGGAAAACTGAGTCAAGGTCCACGAAGGGAGCCCCGGCGCCGAAAACTTCGACGTCCAAAGGGGGGACTTCGGACAAAAGGCCCAGCGGATCCTTGCAAAAGGACTCCCTGGTGCAGAAAGACGCCGAAAGGCAAGGGTCGTCGAAATCATCCCATGAAACGGGCCGATCGACGCAGAAAGAACGTTCGACGTCGACGCAAGTTTCATCGAAAAGACCCGCGGTCGACGCCGAAAGTATCTCCGAAATGGAGAAAAAGAAGAGGCGGCTCGAGGCCGAAATGGAGAACATCCTTCAAAGGAAGAAGGAGTTCGACGCCAGGATGAAGGAATTCAAGATTCCAACGGTTTCATCGGCGGACGTCGTCGAGGTCGAAGACGAGTTCGACGCCGAAGGGCTGACAAGGGATCTCGAAGAAGAAGAGGAGCCCTATTATGAGGAAGAAGCCGAGGAAGAAGACCAATAGTCGTTCTTCGAATCGGCGGCATCTACCAGCAACGACGTCGAATGGCACGATCTCGACACCGAAAACCCGGAGGAGCCGTGGACACGTACCCCTCGAGGCCTTCGCCACCCGACGACATCGGGGTATACAATATGGTGGTGAAGAGCGCAGCACTGGCCTTCGGCGTCAAACTCGACGAGGAGAGGCCGAAAGCCGATTTTCTCGTCGAAACACTGCTCCCCATCCAGACTAGGAGTCAGTTCCTCCCCATGCTACAAAGCGTGATGAACCAGGGGAGAGAAGCCTTCAAGGAGCCTGCCACCTGCCGGTCGATCACGCCCAGGACAGAGAAGAAATATAAGCACTCCTCCCTGGACCCACCTTACATCAAGGGTAGCGTCACCGCAGACTCCATCATAGCCTTCACGGCCAGGAGAAGGGCCAACGTTCCAGCAACTTCGGGACCGCCTCCGGATAAAGAGAGCAGGAGGATCGACCTCACAGGCAGAAAGGTCGAGAGGAACGCCGCAATGCACTGGCGCATGGCGAATTCGAATGCACTCCTCAATAGACACCAATACCAACACTGGGATGAGATGGGGGAGCTAGTAAAGCACCTCCCCGAAGAATACCGCCAGAGAGCCTCTCACCTGGTAGATGAAGGCAAGAACATCGCCAACTCCTGTATAAAAACGGCGTTGGATGGGGCAGAGACTTCAGCAAGACTCATGGCCATAGGGGTCACAGAGAGGAGGCATGCATGGCTAAGAATCTCGGGATTCAAACCGGAAGTGCAGAACAACATCCTTGGCACCCCCTTCAACGGAGAGACACTGTTCGGAGCAACGGTGGACGAAAAGCTCACCCAGCTCAAGAAGGAAAACGAGACAGCGAGGTCCATGGGAGCCCTACAGCTGAGGGGGATGAGACGAGGTAATCCCTCGAGGAGACCCTACGGTAGGGGTGCAAGCCAGCAAGGGACATCGCACCAGGCGTTCCAACAAGGTCAGCAGGGCGAAGGTCACGGACAAAGTCAGCAGAAGCAAAGCTGGCAATATCAACCTCGGGGCCAGTCCTTTCGCGGGAGAGGGAACGGACGTGGCCAAAGGAGGAGAGGGGGCGATCAGCCCTCCTCGAAGTGACTCAGCACGCAAGAAGACGCCTACCCTCGTCAGGTCCCCAAGGGTGAGGCGCAAAAAAGTGGCATCAGGGGGAAGAGAAGATTCAGGAGCCTACGAGCATACGTCACCAGTAGGCGGAAGGCTGAGGTTCTACCTTCAGGAGTGGCGGCGTATAACCACAGACAAGTGGATACGGAACATCGTGCAGTACGGATACTGCGTAGACTTGGAGAAAAGACCTCCAAACAGGAAACCGAAGGGAAGACAGAGATCGGCCCAAGAACGGGCAATACTCAGAGTAGAAACGCGGAAACTCCTACAAAAGGGAGCCATAGAGGCAGTGCCGTTCGGGGAACGCAACAAAGGGGTCTACTCAAACTACTTCGTGGTTCCGAAGGTAGACGGAGACCTCAGACCCATACTGGACCTCCGTTACCTAAACAAGTTCATAAGAACGCAAAGGTTCAAAATGACTTCACTGCAGGAGGTACTGCCACAGATAAGAGAAGGGGACTTCATGGTCACCGTGGACCTCAAGGATGCCTACCTTCACATCCCAATAAACAGAAGGCACAAGGGCCTTCTAAGATTCAACATCGAACAGGAACACTACCAGTTCACAACCCTGGCCTTCGGATTAAAATCAGCGCCAAGGGTCTTTACAAAATGCCTGTCGGCGGTAGCGGCACACCTACGAAAGCAGGGCATACACGTATACCCATACTTGGACGACTGGCTGGTCAAGGCAAACTCACGCGAGAAGTGCGAGAGGCACGCAAAACGCGTAACAGACACCCTCACAAATCTGGGATTTTCCATCCACTGGGGAAAATCATCGCTGGAACCGGAACAGGTAAAGATTTTCCTGGGGGCAAAGATCAACTCCCTCAACAGTACAGTAGTGCCCAGCGACAGGAGGACAGATGCCCTACTGAAGGAGACGCAGCTCTACCAGAAGGGGCGAGCTCTGACAGTGAGGGCGGTGAGCAAGATGATGGGGATGATGGCGTCCTGTATCCAGCTGGTGCCGAATGTACGCCTGCACATGAGACCATTCCAGGAATGGCTGCAACAGCAATGGTCACAAGCAAACGGAAGTTGGGAGGATCTAGTGGTTGTTACGCACGCAGTGCAGGAGGAGATAACTTGGTGGAACAGAGACAACATAACGGGGAGAAGCCTGACACCACCAAGCCCAACAGTGACCATTACCACGGACGCATCGCAGAAGGGATGGGGAGCGCACATGGACAACCTCAGAGTGAGGGGTCTATGGGCTCCAGCAGACGCGGTCCGCCACATCAACTACCTCGAGTTGAAAACGATACTGCTAGCCCTGAAGGCATTCCAGAGACACCTGTGCGGCCAGAGGGTGTTGGTACAGACAGACAACACCACGGCGATGTTCTACATCAACAAACAAGGGGGGACACAGTCGTTTCCCCTCTCATCCCTAGCTCAGGAGATTTGGAGATGGGCCATACCTCTCAAGATAGATCTACTGGCAATTCACCTACCAGGGAAGGACAATGTGGAGGCAGACTGGCTGAGCAGGCAGACGTCAGCATCGCACGAGTGGGAGCTCAATGGCCAGGAAACGGAGAAAATCTTCCGGAGATGGGGGACTCCCACAATAGACCTATTTGCAACACGCCACAATGCAAAATGCCAAAGCTTCGCGTCCAGGCAACCAGATCAGCAATCCAAGGGAAATGCCCTATGGATAAGCTGGTGGAGGACATTTGCCTACGCCTTTCCACCGATACCCCTGTTGCACAGAGTGCTCGACAAGTGCAGAACCAGCAACATGACTCTGATCCTGGTGGCCCCACAGTGGGCGAGGCAGACATGGTTCTCACAGATTCAAGAAATGGCGCAAGGCAATCCGTACAGGTTCGAGAGGAGAAAAGACCTGCTCTCAATGCAAAACGGGGAGGTCCTGCACCCAGAGCCAGAGACCCTCAACCTAGCAGCATGGCTCCTGAAGACCTAGAGTTCGCACACCTAAGGTTACCTCAGAGCACTATGCGAGTGCTACGGGAGGCAAGGAAACCTACTACAAGAAAGTGCTACAGCGCAAAGTGGAAGAGATTCACGGTGTGGTGCAGGAAAAAGGGCCTGCAAAACAGAATGACAAGAGACTCAACTGTGCTGAGGTACCTCACACACCTTCTAAAGAGTAACCTCTGCTCGAGCTCCCTAAGGGTGCACCTAGCAGCGATCGTTGCCTACACCAGAGGTGAGAAGGGTGGAAGTTTCTTCAGCTCGCAGGTGGTGAAGAGATTCATGGAGGGAGCCAAAAGATTGGCACCCCCGAAAAGGTTGCCGCCGCCGGCATGGAATTTAAACGTGGTTCTGACGGAGCTCATGAAGGCGCCGTTTGAACCCATTCACAAGGCCAATCTACAAATGTTGACGATGAAAACTGCCTTTCTAGTGGCCATAACCTCACTACGCAGGGTGAGCGAGCTTCAAGCACTAACGCTACAGGAGCCCTACATTCAAATTCACAAGGACAGGGTAGTCCTGAGGACGGACCCACACTTCATGCCCAAGGTAGTGTCGGCGTTCCACATGAATCAGAGTATCCAGATACCGAGTTTCTTCCAAAACCCGACTACAAACGCAGAAAAGGCCCTGCACACCCTCGATGCCAGAAGAGCGGTGATGCACTACATTGAAAGAACCAAGGAACTCAGGAAGTCGAAGCAGCTGTTTGTGTCCTTTGCTACTAGCTTCATGGGTAGACCAGTGACCAAGGGCACCATCGCTAGGTGGATTGCCCTCACTATTCAATTCTGCCACAAACAGGCTGGACAGGAGCTAACGGAGGGGCCCCAAGCTCACTCCACAAGGAAGAAGGGGGCCACAGTTGCCTTCCTGGCAAACACGCCCATCCAAGACATTTGTCTCGCAGCAACTTGGGCATCTGTGCACACGTTCACAAAGCACTACTGCGTGGACATTCAAATGAATAAGGAAGCACAGGTCGGACAGAAGGTGCTACAACACATTTTCAACGACCAGCGATCATCTTCCACCCAGCCACCACAAAAATAGGAAAACCGCTACAAAGTCTATGCACAGCATAGTGAATCCAGAAAGATTCACGCTGCAAAACGAAAAGTTTCTTACCTGTCGGTGTAGTTTTGCAGCTTGAAGATCTTTCTGGATTCACTAGCGAACCCACCCACCTCCGCCAGGAAGATGAGGCTGGAGGAAGAGGGGGTGAAATGGATAGGATCAAATAAGTGGATACGTACAGAAATATGGACAAAAGGATTAATCAATCGCCTAGGGTTAAAGAACAAAAAAAAAAAAAAAAAGGGAAAAAAGAACCCGAAGATGGCGCCCCAAAGGTGGGACTTCCGCAGGAAGCACGACGACGTCACGGGAGGTGCACCAAATGGTGGACGTCGACGCCCACCTGGGCTACAAAAAAAAAAAAAAAAAAAACAAAGAAAAGACTACGAATCCGGACCCAACCACAAGATCGCGGAATAATGCACAGCATAGTGAATCCAGAAAGATCTTCAAGCTGCAAAACTACACCGACAGGTAAGAAACTTTTCGTTACTTAACAGGGTTGCTCAGTGTCATGGGGTGAAGCTGCATATGGAGGCTTTAGAAGAGGATTTCCTATTCGAGACCCTAAGTTCCTCTCAGAGAGCAACTCGTACATGGCCAATGCTTAAAGAGATGTTGAAGCACACAGATGAGGTCTTTAAAGATCCTGTGAGGGCAGGAATCATCACACCTAGGGGGGAGAAAAAATATAAATCTGCACCTACTGACCCCGCCTACATCAAGGGTCAGCTGCCGTTAGACTCTCTTGTGGTTTCCAACGCTCGCAAGAGAGCTAACTCACAGACCACAGGTGAGGCCCCTCCTGCTGATAAGGAGTCCAAGTTAATAGATGCCTCCGGCAAAAGAGTAGTGTCGCAAGCAGCCACTCATTGGTGCATTGCTAATGCTCAAGCTTTGATAGCTCGATATGATAGGAAAAGCTCTGATGAGCATAAATCTAAGGCTAATGATCTTATCCGGTAGGGCAATACCGCCATCAGATGCTCCCTAGTCGCAGCCGACACAGCAGCCCGTGCAGTAAACACCAGCGTACTGCTACGCAGGCATGCTTGGTTGAGAATCTCAGGATTCAAACCTGAGGTGCAAGCCTCTATTCTCAACCAACCATTTGACAAAGAACACCTCTTTGTCCCAGCAGTTGACACCTCGCTGGAAAAAAATGAAAAAAAGACACTGAGGACGCAAAGTCCACGAGGGATTTGCAGCTACCTTCAAATAGGGGTTCCTTTCGTCGCTCCTTTTACAGGGTGGCTCCAAGAATATATCCACAGAGAAACCCTCCTCCTGTTACAAGGGCATCAACCAATTGCCCTCATCAAGAGGCTATTTTAGACGACGTTTTAGAGGAAACAACGGTAAGAGAAGAGGCAGAGACAAATACACACACATTTCCCCCGCAAATAACAAGCAGTGACTTCCTTCTGCTAAACCCCCCCCCCCCCCCCCCAATATTTCAATCTCTCCCAATTTCTCCCTGTCTGGAATACAATCACCTCAGACAAATGGGTTCTAAAAATGATCCAATATGGTTACTGACTGGAACTTACAGACACTCCCCCAAACGTTCTCCCAAGATCACACGCAATGTCACAAGAACATCTCACCCTTCTGAAGCAAGAAGTTCTCTCTCTGTTAGAAAAAGGTGCTATAGAAACAGTCCCATTACAATATCAAGGGGCCGGGGTATACTCCCTGTACTTCTTAATTCCCAAGAAGGATGGCTCTCTCAGGCCTATACTAGACCTCAGAGAACAAAATCTATATATTCAGTCGGACCACTTTCACATGGTGACACTCCAACAAGTGCTTCTGCTTCCTCAACAAGGCGACTTTCTGTCCACTCTGGACTTAAAGGACGCCTATTTTCATATCCCAATACACCCTGCTCACTGCAAATAACTCAGGTTCGTAGTAGCAGGCCAGTATTTTAGTTCAGGGTGCTCCCATTCGGAGTAACTATCGCACCCAGGGTTTTCACCAAATGCCTGGATGTAGTCGCAGCTCATCTACGAAGACAACACATTCACGTCTTTCCATACTTTGGCGACTAGCTCATAAAAGCCAGCTCGCAACAAAGCTGTCTATGTCACACTCACAAAACAGTGCAGTTGCTCCACGATCTTTGATTCACAGTAAATCTGTCCAAGCCCCATCTCCAACCATCCAACACACAGGCGTATCTGGGAGCCACGATAGATACACATAAAGCTCTGGCCTGCCAGAATCCGCAACATGCAGATTATACACTGTCAGTTTCAGCCTCAACACTCATTGCCATCTCGAGTGTTCATGCAGTTCCTAGGGATGATGGCGTCTTGCATCTTAATAGTCCCTTACACAAGACTTCAAATTCGTCCCCTCCAGGAGTGCTTAGCACGTCAGTGGAACCAGGCTCAGGGTCTGTTATCAGATCTAGTGTTAGTAGGCGCCGCACCCATCGCTCCCTTCAGTGGTGGAATACACACAACCTTTCAAAAGGACAGCCCCTCATCGACCCGGTCCCATAGATAGTGCTAACAGCAGACGCATTGCTCACTGGTTGTGGAGCTCCTCTCCAGACGCATACAATTCAGGGCATGTGGAGCCTGCAGCAAAAGCAGCTTCACATAAATCATCTAGAGCTGCTAGCGATTTTTTTTCTAGTGCTCAAAGCTTTTCAAGTTCATCTAGTAGGCAAAGCTGTCCTCATTCGTACAGACAACATGACAGCAATGTGTAAAACATACAAAAACACGGGGGTGGCGCACTCTCCAGCTGTCACAACTAGCACAGATCATCTGGAAATGGGCTATACATCACAAAATGTATCTCTTAGCAGAAAACCTTCCAGGAGTAAACAATTAGATTGCAGATCTGCTCAGTCAAAGACAACAGATCCATGAATGGGAACTCCACCCTCATGTTCTCCTCCCATGCTTTCAAAAGTGGGATTCTCCAGACATAGATCTGTTCGCCACAAAACTAAACGCAAAATGCCCAATTATCGCATCCAGGTATCCACACCCATTATCCAGAGGCAATGCACTGTGGATGAATTGGTCAAGAATATTTACCTACGCTTTTCCGCCTCTCCCACTCATTCCATCAATGGTTCGGAAGCTCAGACAGGCGTCCACGACACTAATCCTAGTTGCTCCCACAGGGGCCCGTCAACCCTGGTTCACAACCCTGTTGGAGCTCTCAGTGGTTCCTCACCAAAAACGACATCTCACTCCCAATCTCCTCACTCGGAGCCATGGAGAGATAAGACATCCAGATCCCAGTCATCTCAACCTTGCGATCTGGCACCTGAAATCTTAGAGATGGGCTACCTTAATCTCCCGCCAGACTGCATGAACATTATCAAAGAGGCTAGACGTCCTACCACAAGAACATGCTATGCAGCAAAGTGGAAGCGGTTTGTGATATACTGTAATGCTAATAAAATCAACCCGCTTGATGCTTCAGTTCAAAACATAATTTGCTACCTGTTACATCTGCAGCTTTTCAATTTAGCGTTCACATCCATACGCTTACATCTTGCTGCAATGGCTGCATACCTACAGAACCGACAACATATGTCTCTCTTCAGAGTGCCTGTCATGAAAGCATTTATGGAGGGACTTAAAAGAATCCTTCCCCCAAGACTTCCACCTGCTCCAGTGTGTAATCTCAACATTGTCCTCACCAGACTAATGGGTCCACCTTTTGAGCCATTGCATGGATGTGAACTGCAATTTCTCACTTGAAAGGTATCTTTCCTCATAGCTATCACATCACTGAGGAGAGTAGGTGAGAATCAGGCACTAACCATAGAAGAACCATTTTTACAAATGCACCAAAACAAAGTGGTTCTTCGGACCAACCCTAAATTCCTACCTAAGGTCATTTCTGCCTTTCATATCAACCACTCTGATGAGTTGCCTGTGTTATTCCCTCAACCAGATTCTGTGGCAGAACGTTCTTTACACACCTTAGATGTGAAAAGAGCACTACTTTACAATATAGAAAGGACAAAACCTTTCAGTAAAACAAAACAGCTATTTGTGGCTTTTGCTTCACCACATAAAGGCAATCCTGTATCAAAATCAGGTATTGCAAGGTGCATAGTCAAATGCATTCAGACATACTATAAAAAAGCAAAACGAACATTGACAATTCCCCCTAGAGCGCATTCCACACGCAAACTAGGGGCTTCTATGGCATTCTTAGGAAATATACCTATAGATGACATCTGCATAGCTACAACATGGTCTACACCTCACACATTCACAAAAAACGATTGTGTAGATGTGTTAGCAAGCTAGTGTGGGCCAAGCAGTTTTACGTTCACTATTTCAGACAACTGCAACAGTTACAGGTTAGCCACCGCTTTGAGAGATACCTGCTGTATAGTCTATGCAAAGCATGTGATTTACAGCTCACATGCCTCAAACAAAAATGCTACTTACCCAGTATGCATCCGTTCTTGGCATGTAGAGCTGTAGATTCACATGCGCCCACCCCCGGATACCTATACCTGTTGCAGTAACATCTTACTTAGATACATAGATACATGGACAGCTCTTACTGCTCTTACCAACTCCATTATCACCCTCTGCGGCAAACAATCTAACAATGGAGTTGATGCCCATGTGCACTATCACCGACTGGAGGAGTCCCCTACCTCGTGACTGGAAAAGACTTCTTCAAACAAAAACAAAGTGCAAACATCCAGACCCAAAACTAGATGGCAGGCAATGCAAAGCATGTGAATCCTCAGCTCTACATGCCAAGAACAGATGCATACTGGGTAAATAGCATTTTCCTTATCACTGCATCACCGTTTGCATTAATATGTTTATTCCTATAAAAAAGGATGATGTCTTAAAATGGTTTGCGTGTTTGTCCATGCATAGGAATTAAAATAAAATGATTGCCTTTGCAGGGATGCTGAGAGGAAGAGGAAGGTGAAGGAGCTATTCAACAGCCTTTCTACCCAGGAAGGGGAATGGAAAGCCATGAAGAGGAAAAAGATGAAGGGAAGAGCTCGTTGATGAATGCAGAAGCGAGCGTTAAGAGACTGCGCTATTTTGGGCCAGACTGGCCCTAGCGGGCATCGGGCGTTTCCCGGGAGGCGGGAAGGGTGGGGGCCGATTCTGCACTGCTTTGGCTTCCCAGCTCGGCCCTGGCGCTGATCACTGTTTGAAAGTGCATATTCCACCTAAGGACCTTTCTGTGTACCACGTTTTTAAGAATAAGCCTATTTATCAGGAAAACATTAAACCGGAGATCTTTTCTGTATAAAGGGGAGTGACTGTGGTTTGTATTTCGTAAGCATTTCACTTACGGAGGTAATGAAATAAGGAGGTTGATGTATTATTCATAACCAATGCGTTTGCAAAAGCCCCAGATAATTGGAATAAGCAATCAGCGAAGGTGCAATATGGGACAAGTCTATTAATGCTGGTAACTCCCAGTTTGCAAATAATTCTTGGAAAAGCCCCCTAATGGTGTGAGCAGTGCCACAAAGTGGTGGAAAATGATGTCCGTGATGGCCAAGATTCTGAATTATTGACCACATTCTAATACAGAGTAATCGTAATGCCATTTTTTTTTCATAATCCGCATCATTTAATTGGTTTGACTAAACATTCATTAGCCCCCTCATTTAAAAAAAAAATTGTTTTTTGCAGTTGAACTGTTTCATCAAGTGAGATTCGTGTAATGTAGTCCAAATGGCTGCCAATGTTTTTTTCTATTTAAGATTTAATGTGTTAAAATACATAATGTTCTAATAGTGTGTGTGTTTTTGTGTTGTTGGTCACTACATACTTCGGGTGCAACCTCTTTGCAGGCCTATGTCTTAAGTCACTTACAAATGGCAAATGTGTACTCATCCTCTCTGAATGTCAAGGTGGGCGAGCCACTGAAAGCTCGAGCCAGGCTGAGCCTGAAGCCTGGCTCTGGCTCAGCTTGAGGTCCTGTTGGAACCTCGACTCCAAAGCGAGCTGAACTTTCATGATTATTATATCTGCCACCCTCAGGGTTTGGCTGGGACAGAAAATATTCCCCGGCACTAAATGAAAGTTCTGCCATTTGCGAATCTGATAGCTAAAAAAAAGCCCACGTGCAAATCAGGGCAGTTTTAAACTTGTAAAGACAAGCTTTATAAGTGTTTTGCAAGTTATGGGAGACTGCATGCATTTGTACTTGAAGCAGGCAATGTTTGGAACAATTTCAGAAAAACCAGCAGTCAAAATCGGCTCAACAGACAATAAAAAGAGCCACAAACAGCCCTAAAAAAATCCCACGCACTGATCTGTGGAACCAGCCCTCTGGGCACTGCCTAATTGCCCCTTAGGCCAGTCCTACCCTGGTCACCCTCACTCTGCCCAGGATGTGGCATTATGGCCATAGCTGCCGACAAACTAGGGAACCAAGTTTGAGTCTTGGCGTTGGCTCAACATCCAGTAATTCTGAGCAAGTCACTTAATCTCAGCGTTTTATAAAAATGAAAGTGTCCTTGTGTATTATGACTAATGCTCATTTAAAGTGCTCCAATATCTTCAGTCGAGTTCACGCTATTAAAAAACTGTAGTAAAATGCACAAAAAATTAAAAACAAAGTGTTAACATAAATAAAGACCTATAGATACTCATTTATGGGCTGATTTGTACAAAATAAACCAGGAAAACTGGCTAAACACTGCTTCGCCGCTCAAACTGTGTGATCTTAAAGAAATATTTTATTTTACCTAAATTCCTTTTTCTTTTTTTTAAATCACTAATGAAGGAAGTTTCAAATATGTTGTGTTTGATTGCTCTACAGTTAGTTCACTGATGGTTCATGTTTAAAAACTATCAATTTTAATAAGTACTTCTCTGGGCTATAATGGGACATGTCAATGTCAAAGTTTCCGCATATTACAGAAATACAGTTTTTTTTAATTTTGAAGAGACTATCATTTTTTAGATGTTGTATGATTTACATAGCAAACATTTTCAGGGCTCGGATCGTGTATGGGCTGTAAGAACCGAGCCAGACCCCAGGCTCGGCTCTGGGTCGACCTGTTAAATTATTGGCTCGCCCACCTCCGTCTGCATGTCCCTCTGTACATTGCAGCTTCGGTTTAGCCTTGAGAAAAAGCATGTTTCGACCTTTCAAACGGAGTATTTGCCTTACCGTATAAAGCAAGGTTGTGCTAAGCTGGGACAAACTTCAGAGAGGTCATATCAGGCAGATGCGTGTTTTGCTCAAATGCTGTCGTTTTTTAAATCTTTTTTTTTAGAAAACCTTAAAGAGCACATTTCTAAACATGCAAGATTGGATTTGTTGAGTCCAAACATAGAGAGGTAGAGGTAGATTTGAGGCCTACCGCCATTGAGAGGTACATAGAACATAGACATTTACTGGAGATCTATACAGAAGTGATAAATGAGGATCATTTTATGGATACTGTGGACATGTCAGAAACAGTACTTGGTGGTACCCTACACTTGTCTATATTCATTACATTATTTTTATCTGCATTACCATCCGCTTTGTATAGGCTTTTAATTATGTGTGACCAGGTTTGCTTTGTTAAATGCTGATATGCACTGTACGCAGCATGTGTCACTTGGCATTCTTTACACTAGAGAGACGATGCACAATTGTATAATGCACCCCTCTCATCCTACCTTCATCTGTTGTACCATTTGGGACCATAAGCTTATGTGAACTTGTCAGCCAGATAGGTGCGAACTACTGTTTTATACCATTCACCTTATGCTGATATCCGCTATGCGGCACGAGCTTCCAGTGTGAGAGGTAGCTCTTCAAGTCAATATAAACTTTATTTGGTAATCCTAACCATAAAATGCATTTCATAAATATTAATATACATTTTTCGCTGAATAAAATTTCTGTTTCTAAAAGTACAAAAAAACAGGTTGGTGATTCTTAAAATTCAATTCATTTTGTTAAACTATGCATTTTTAACCACGTGATGAAACCTTAAATACTGAGCTTCCAAAATAAGCTAAGACCTATGATTAAAATTATACAGTTCTCTTGTTCAATTAATTGTTTGATGTTGTGCATGCCGCGCCTCACAGCTTTGCAATAGCCTCCTACTCCACAGTGTATCCCTGAGCTACTTCTGACTGTGTACATGGGACCCTTTCTGAGATCAAACCAATTCCCTTGAGTGTGCTGGGCAACTCGTGTCAGAATATTGATCTAAAGACTGCAGTTGTCAGAGTACATTCACTGGACTGTGTCCTCTCTTCAGTGCCACCTGGCTCCTGCCTCCCGCCTCCATTCTCCTCCGCAGCCTGGGTAAGGAGTATAGAAAGGCAACACTGAAGGACTGTCTAGTAAGGTGCAGTGCTCTGCCATCAAAAATGACTGCATGTGTGCAGCTATTACAGCACAATTTAACTTTCCTCCATACTGGGATAAATATTTGCTATTAGGGTTATTTGTCAGCAGCAGGACCAATTACCTTACAGGGTTTTAACTTTGAACTCCCACATGTGCATTGGATTATTAGTATTAATTGCGTTCGTGTAATTTATTTTATATATACATTATGGCTACTGCTAGCATATCTCAACCTCTTCTGTTATTGGATGAGACGGGTGAACCAATTTTACGGGTGGTGGGGTCAGGCCAAACTGAGTCATACTATAATGCTGTGGGGAGGTAGGAATTCAACATACATGTGTTTCTGCGCAGACTAGGTAGAAGGTAGAAAGGTGTACAAAAGCCTGGCAGAACCACAAGATGAAGGGGCGAAGGTTATCGAGAAGAATCTGAAAGAAACACTTTAGTTATAGATTTCTTACCTTAGAATTACCCCAGCCGTCGGACTGGATCCAGAAAGTTTTTTCGTCAGCAGTTCCTCTGCGTGTCGGAAGGTGGCGTCGGTCGGCTCCGCGTCCATCGTGGTCACCTGGATGACGTCGCGGCAGCTACTTAGATGCCGCCCTCACGCGCTGACGTCAGTTCTTTTTTTTTTTTTTCGGGCCAGCCAGCGCAGATCTGGGAAGAGCGGTACCTCAGTCATTTTTTGACAACGTTTTTCTCGACTTTTGGCGATGTCGTGTTTCGAGTCTTTGACTCTTAAAAGGTGCATGAGGGATGCCCGGTTTTAAGGCCTGCGGTTGCTGTAACCTGCTGATGTCGGTGACGGATCCGCACCGCGTGTGCCTCTTTTGCCTGGAGCGCGACCACGACCCCAAGTCGTGCTCCGACTGTCAGTTGTTGATGCCAAAGGCTTTGCGGGAGCGGTCCTGAAAGCTGATTGAATGACGAGAGTCGCCTCCGCGCAGTTGAAGGTCCCAGTCAAGAGGGAGGTTAAGGGACCGGTCACGGAGCCATCGCCATTGCGACAAATCCTCAAAGTCTTCGCACTCGGGGTCAGGTAAGTCGAAGCATCATCGCTCTTCGACTTCTCCTCGTCGGCCGACCCGACGAGGCCCGCAGGTGGTGCGGCTCCGCGCGTGGAGCCGACTCCAGGTTTCCCTCACTTTCCAGGGCCCGGAGCGACTCCTGCCCAGCTTCGTACGTTCTATGAGGCGATGCATGCCATCTTTTAGCGTACTGACACCGTTAGCGCGCCTTCGGGCCCCGCGTACTTGGTTAGGGGGCCTAGGTGTTTCCTGCCGGCGGCTATGGCCCAACGCCGCCGGCCCCCCTTGGATCCAGGCCTGGATCCGGATCGGCGCCGGTTGACCCCGGTTGTGCATGCCACGCCTCACAGCTTTACAATAGCCTCCTACTCCACAGTGTGTCCCTGAGCTACTTCTGACTGTGTACATGTGACCCTTTCTGAGATCAAACCAATTCCCTTGAGTGTGCTGGGCAATTCGTGTCAGAATATTGATCTAAAGACTGCAGTTGTCAGAGTACATTCACTGGACTGTGTCCTCTCTTCAGTGCCACCTGGCTCCTTCCTCCCGCCTCCATTCTCCTCCGCAGCCTGGGTAAGGAATATAGAATGGCAACACTAAAGGACTGTCTAGTAAGGTGCAGTGCAGTGCGGCGCCGCTTCCTTCGGCACCACTACCGCGTTCGGCGCCGGTCCACTCCCTGGCCGGCATCAACCCCGGCCCCCATCCCGATGTGGACAAGGAGCCGGACCGGCGTCGGTCGACGCCGGATCTGATGCTGATGGGTACTTTTGTCCTTGTGTTCCACCCTGGCCAATTGCGGCCTGACCAGCTAGAGACTGAGCAGGACTGGAGAGAGGACCTGGGGGATGCCAGTGGTCTTGACACTCCACCTAACCTTGGCATGTTGTCTCCTCCTACCGTGGCTACGGAGGAGGGAGCATCATACACTGTGGTGTTGCGTAGGGCGGCCGAGGCTCTCCACCTCGAGCTTCCTACGTTGGCGGTCAGGACTAACTTCCTGACTGAGGTGCTTCAAACAGCAGCGAGCTCATCGGAGACCCTAATGAGGCCCTCACCGAAGTCCTTTTGGGCACATGGTCCAGGCCCAACACGGGGGCTCCCGTGGACAGGATGATCGCCCAACGCCACCACCCGGCTCTGAGCGACCCCACTTTCCTCTCCCAACACCCCACCCCGGAGAGCTTGGTGGTCCAAGCCTGCACCTCCAAAAGCGCCTTCTCTACTGCTCTACCGGAAAGGGAATCCAAGAAGCTGGACCACCTTGGCAAGAAAACTTTCTCTTCCGCCAGCATAGGACTGCGGTCTGTAAACACCGCATGTCTCTTGGGCCGCTTTTCACACTCGGTGTGGGAAACGGTGGCGCAAGTGCTGCCTCAGTGTCCGGAGGAGGCCCTGGCTGTGCTCTCCCAGGCTGTTGCCGTGGCAAGCGATGCAACGAAGTTTACGATCCGTTGTGAGCTGGACACCGCCGACTCTCTGGGCAGGACCATTTCAACGGCCGTAGCGCTTCGCCGCTACGCCTGGATGAAGTCCACTGTCTTTTCAGGGGATGTCCAGAACTCTGATAGACATGCCCTTCGATGGCCGTCGCCTTTTTGGTGACAAAGCAAACAACGCCCTAGAGCGCTTCAAGGACTCATGGGCTACGGCCACATCCTTGGGCATCTCATCCCGTCCGGCGCAGTCTGCTTTTCGCCCCTTTCGTGGCTACGGAAGGGGTGCCCCTCCACGTCCCACCAAGGGCCACAGGCCGCAGCAAGTTACCCAATCTTCGCGTGGCCGGGGACGATGAAACAACATACGAGGTACTGGGGGCCAGCCGGTCGGGCCAATCCACCTACCCCCCCTCTGCAGCAGCCTCCAAACCCTCCTAGTCTGTCCTTCCAGGCCCATTAAACGCCAGTGGGCAGCAGGATTCGCCATCACTGGCGCACCATCACTTTGGACAGGTGGGTTTTGCAGATAGTCCGAAGGGGCTACTCCCTCCCCTTCGAGACTACCCCTCCAGCCATGCCACCTCATTACCACCACATGTCGGAGGATCATCTGGCACTTCTCCAACAGGAAGTTACGGCTCTCTTGGCCAAGGGAGCCATCGAGCGTGTTCCTGTCCCAGAAGTAAGTCGTGGTTGCTACTCCCACTACTTTCTGGTTCCCAAGAAGGACAAGGGCCTGCGTCCTATCTTGGACCTCAGTGACGTCAATCGCTTCCTCCGGAAGGAGAAGTTCAAAATGTTGACGCTTGCTCAGGTCTGGTCTACCCCCTACCCGCAAGGCTGGATGGTGGCGTTGGACTTGCAGGATGCTTATTTTCACATCCTCTTCTTGCTGGCCCACCGGCGTTACCTGCGGTTCACGGTAGGCCACAAGCATTTCTAGTTTACCGTGCTCCCTTTTGGCCTTACCAGCGCCCCTCGGGTGTTCACAAAGGTGATGGCGGTGGTCGCAGCTCACCTGCGCAGATCAGGGGTCCCAGTCTTCCCCCTATCTCAACGACTGGTTGTTGAAGGCGGGATCGCCACAGGCAGTCATTTCCCACCTCCAGACTACGACCGGCCTCCTGCATTTGCTGGGGTTCTCCATCAATGTGCCAAAATCGCACCCGATTCCCTCTCAGAAGCTCCTCTTAATCTGAGTGGTTCTGGACACGATGCAGTTTCGGGTCTATCCTCCCGAACACCGAGTCCGGGACATTCGGGATATGATTCCGATCTTTCAGCCCTTGTCCTGGGTTTCGGTCAGAATGACCCTGAGGCTGCTGGGCCTCATGGCCTCCTGTATCCTGCTGATGAATCATGCCAGGTGGCATATGCGGGCTCTGCAGTGGGACCTGAAGTTCCAGTGGGCGCAGCATCCGGGGAATCTGTCCCATTACGTCCAGATCGCGGAGGGCACTGCTCAACAACTGCAGTGGTGGCTCACAAACCAGGATTGGGTCAGTGGCAGATCCCTTTCCCTTCCCCAACCAGAATTCACAGTGGTGATGGATGCCTCCCTTCTGGGATAGGGCGGCCACATGGGAGAGGCGGAGATCAGAGGCCTCTGGTCTCCAGCGGAGTCCGGGCTCCACATCAACCTTCTGGAGCTCCGGGCGATTCGTCTTGCACTGAAGGCATTCCTTCCCTCTTTCCGGGGAAGAGTAGTGCAGGTGTTCACGGACAGCACCACCGCCATGTGGTATTGCAACAAACAGGGTGGGGTGGGGTCGTGGACCCTATGTCAAGAGGCCCTTCGCCTCTGGACATGGCTGGAACTTCAAGGCATTTCCTTGGTGGTTCAACACCTTGCAGGTTTTCTGAACGCCAGGGTAGACGAACTGAGCCGCAGGTGCATGATGGATCACGAATGGCGTCTTCACTCGGAGGTGGTGCAAGGTCTCTTTCAACAGTGGGGAGAGCCTTGGTTAGATCTATACCACCGAAGAGAATGTGCTATGTCAGCAAATCTGCGCGTTGGAATTTCCAAGGCGGCACTCGCTCGGCGATGCTTTTCGACACAAGTGTAGTTGCGGGCTGTTGTACGCCTTTCTGCCTATACCACTTCTGCCCAGAGTGCTGAAGAAGATCAGGCGCGACCGGGCCCAAGTCATTCTTGTGGCTCAGGATTGGGCATGAAGAGTCTGGTAACCCGAGCTGCTCAACATGGCCATCAATCCTCCGATCAGGCTGCCTGTTTGGGAGGATCTTCTGTCGCAGCAGCAGTGGACGGTCCTCCACCCGAAACTGCCCAGTCTCCACCTCCTTGCGTGGAGATTGAGCGGTGGCAGTTGCCGTCTTTCGACCTCCCTCCTGAAGTTTGTGACGTAATCTTGGCAGCCAGGTGTCCCTCCACTAAGATTGTAAACGCCTGCCGATGGAACAAATTTGTGGCATGGTGCACAGCAAAGGCTGTGGATCCCTTTTCTTCCCCTCTTTCTGAAGTGCTCTTGTTCCTTCTCTCTTTAGCCCAGCAGGGCTCTGCTCTGGGTACTATCAAAGGCTACCTTTCTGCCATCTCTGCTTTCTTTTGGCTGCCAGATCAGCCTTCTCTTTTGGCTGCCAGATCAGCCTTCTCTTTTCAAGTCCCCGTGGTTAACCGTTTCTTGAAAGGCTTAACGCATCTTTTTCCTCCAATTCCGTTTGTTATGCCTCAGTGGGACTTGAATCTCGTACTTACTTATTTAATGTGTGCTCCCTTTGAGCCACTTCATAATTATCCTTTACGTCTTCTAACTCTTAAGACTGCTTTCCTGGTTCCCATCACTTCTGCTAGAAGAGTGAGTGAGCTCCAGGCTCTTTCTTCAAACCTCCTTTCTTGTCTGTCCATCCGGAGAAGGTGGTTCTCAGGACCCGTCCATCCTTTCTTCCTGATGTGGTTACTGCCTTCCACATCGGGCAGACCATTACTTTGCCCACCTTCTTCCCGCATCCTTCAAAGGAAGAAGAGAGGCTCCACCGGCTGGACCTAAAACGTGCGCGCTCCTATCTGGATCACACAACTGTTTCGGGTGGATGATGAACTGTTTGTTGGCTACGTGGGTGCAAAGAAGGGTCGGAATGTACACAAATGCACCATTTCTCAGTGGGTTATGTTGTGTATTAAGGCTTGTTACTCTCTAGCTAAAAAGGAACTCCCAGTGAGACTGTGTGCTCACTCCACCAGGGGACGGCAGCCACTACTGTGCCTCTAAATAACATATGGCAGGCAGCCACACGGGCATCACTGCACACGTTCACCAAACACTACTGCCTGGACAGCCAAGTCCGGAGAGACGGCTTCATTGGCCGTTCTGTTCTCCAGGACTTTCTGGTGTGATCTTGGTTCGCAGACCCACCACTAGGGTTGGTATTGCTAGGGTATCTTTTCTAAGGTAAGGAATCTATAACTAACGTGTTTCTTTCAGATGCACAAATTACTTACCTTCGGTAATGCTATATCGGTAAGAAACATTAGTTAGTTATAGATTCCTTATCTCCCCGTTCTGCAAGCTGATTTCTAGGGTTAAGGATATCCTTTCAGGACCCTAGTTTTGTGCACCAATGACCAGTGTCTTGCATGGCTCTGCGTATCTGGCGCTGAAAGTCGTGTACAGAACTGACCGCACGAGAGTGGCGTCTAAGTAGCTGTCGCGACGTCATCCTGGCGACCACTACGACTACGGATGCGGAGCCGACCGACGCCACCTTCCGACACACAGAGGTACTGCTGACGAAAAAACTTTCCGGATCCCGTCTGACGCCTGGGGGTAATTCTAAGGTAAGGAATCTGTAACAAACTAATGTTTCTTACAGATATATCGTTACCGAATGTAAGTAACTTGTGCTGTAAGCCAGGTAACCATTAGAAAAGTGGTGGAAACGTTTGTAGGGAAAACCATTCTACTTTTTGACCGCTTGCAATGAAAACAAGCATTGGCATAGCCAATAGGTCTCGCCTTTAGGACTTTGTAAGTGTTTAGCCAAGCAGCACATTCTGTGTTACAGTACTAAATTGATGTAATGAACTCCCAGTATTAGAAGTTGCACCACAATTCATACTAACAAGTCTGCTTTCACTCACGTTTGCCTTCGAAATTTACTTTGTTTTGTTTAGAAGAACTTTATTAGGTTGCGCTCTTCTCAACAGTGCTGCCAGGATGCAATGTGTAGTCCCAACCCTTTACAACAGGGCTAATGCAGTCACATGACAACCATACTGGGAGATAGTATAGTTTGAGTGCTTGGTCTGAAGAAGCACAAACTAAGAATTTAAAATGGAACAGCATAATTGAGGGTTCTCTTTAATAATAAAAATCAATTTCTATCTAATTGATCCTTAGTTGCAACATTAATCAATGCTGTAATGTATACTTTGCAGTGCGCGTGTAGTTCTTTGATGACAGTTAATTATGCACTGTTCTTTATCGGTATTTTTATTTATAAACTGCAAGTAACAAACGGATCTCTCTGACAAAAGCAGTAACCCACTGACCTATTTATATTATAAGCACTTTGTGATCTGCTTGGTACACGTTCTTTTCAGCAGGCACATTAACCCTCTGAGCTAGGAGTCAATTGCTCCACTAGACAAAACTCCGATCTGTCACTAGGAAGAACATTAATCACCAGAGATATCTTGACATTTTTATTGTTGCCTCAAAATTGCTGGAGTAAAGGAAGGCGGCAGCAGGTGCTTTTTAAAACCAAAATAAATTTGCAAACTCAGCACCCCTTAAGTCAGCACTGGGTGCGGTGGCACCGCCCTAGAGCAGGCCCTGCACTGGCCAGCCACTAGGCAGGGCAGGTTACTTCAACTGGTCACTGGCTGCAACGGCTACCAACTTCATATTCCGACTGGGCACTGATGATCATCCCAGGTGATGCCATCCTGAGGCAGGTCACTGTGCAGGGCAGGGACCTCCCTAACTTCTCATTGAGTGACCCAGGGGCTCCTGCTAAAGACGGGGGGTCCGGAGAGGTGTGTGATTGAGTGGGTGGGTTGGAGCGCTTCAAAGAGAAGGTTCCTATGGGCGGCAGGTCTGTGAGTAAAGGAGCCCATGCAACTGAGCAATGAGTTCACCGGGGCCCTCAGTCCTCGGGAGCCCACTGAGCCGTAGCGGTTACTCTATTGCTCTCTCCAGACACCAAGTTGGAGCCCACCCCACCTAGCTTCCCCTAGGGCCCAGAGCACCCCTGCAATGCACCGAGCGAGGCAACCCTGCAGGACTGTGAGGGGATGCTGGTAAGAATCTTTGTCAGTACTTTTACCCATTGGTCTGTTAATATGCAGTTCACGTTTTGCCTCCATCTGCCACAGCATACAAGGGTCTACCCACTTCACCTATTGGCTCCCTTAATTTTGAGTGACTGCACAAAGTCTCTGCACACTGTTCACATCCACCTGAAATAGTTCGTTTCTCTTTCCTTGCAAGGATGGTTCAAACTGTGTATTTGTACTATTTTTTTTAAATACCAGAGTGTTTGGGTGACATTGTAATATTTCAGCTGCCTGTGACCCGGCCGCTTGGTTAGGTGGGGGCTTATTCTTGTCTCCTTCACAAATAATAATCAAATACACGGAACAGAAACTACTTATGTTTATAAGACATCACTGGTAAAGAAGGCCCAATGGGGATTTTTTTAAATTGTTATTGCTCGCCAAGGGCACGGACGTTTATCTGATGACATTTTCTTTTTTTTCTCATTTATGAGCAATATGCTTGCAATAAGAAAATGTATCCATCGCCCAAGACTGCTTAGTCCAGACCTATTGTCTATGCCAATGCTTGTTTTCAGTTGGGGTGGAGGGTAGTGAAGACTAGGACAGTAAGTGCTGGAGGAACGGGCGCATAGAAGCCCCGGGGGAGACTAGAGTCATCACTCTGAATTCTCTGGAGCCTGGAAGGATTGGGGGATGCGAAGGGTCCCTGAAAATGGCGCTTCCATAACCCAGTGAGGAGAGGGGGGCTGAGGAGAAGCCGTGTGCACTCAGGAGGAGGAATAGGGGAGCCTGAGGTGGTACCCAGAGGCCGAAGCTGTCTGTGGACATGACGACCACAGGATCAAGACACGTCAAGGAGGACAGCCAAGGCCATGACCCTGTGCCCAGGTGGATCCCAGCGCGTGAGGCCAGCTACCGAGGAGCCAGCCACATGCCCGTGTGCACGGAGTCCTACGGTCTGCAGGAAGTGGGAGCCCTGGGCACGATGACCTGTGTTACCACGACGGTGGGAGGCGAGTCCCCCGTGAGTGTGGGCTTCTCTGGTGGTGGTGGTGGGGCCCTGCCCATGGGGTCTTTTGATCTGAAAGGGGTGGGAGGGCACGTAGGTCCTCTTGTTGAGGGGAGGGAGTCTTGATACAGGGCTACGACTTGGTGTAAAAGAACGCAGCCGTTATTCTTCTCTAGAGCACCCCCACCCCGAAGGACACAGCTCTTGGCTGTGAGCTCATTCTTTCAGTGGCCTCAGAGCTGAGATAATGTAGCTACCTGTGGCCTTGATTTCGGGCAGTGGCTGTGAGCACGGGAAGCCAGCAGGGAATGTTGCTAACAGGGCTGCAGCCTGGTGGGTTCCAGCAGCTGTGCAGCGGCGGCAGCGTGCACCGATGCATCAAGCGCTTTACCTGCCCCCCCCCCCTTCTCGAACTGAGATCTCTGCACTGACAGGGCGGCTCTGGGACCCTTGAGATTACAAACAAAAGGAAGAGGAGCGGAGATGTGCTGAGTGGGCGATCAGGGAGCACGGGGCTTCACTTGAGAGGTACATTCGCCTCCTCCACCTTTCCTCAGTACGCTCATGTCCATCATAGCGCCTAGAATCCTGAAGCGCCGTAGAGGAGTGATCCCGGCACATCCTTGTACAGAACCGGGATCTCCTTCGCTGCAGCGCACACTGTAAGGAATGCAGCTGCCATTGTGCCCGCGAAAGTGAAAGCCAATTGGAAACCTGATCCAGAAATGATGGCACCCTGCGCGCTGCTGCTCGCTCCCGAGACCCCTAGGCCATGGGAGTGAAAGTTTTGAGAAACGGCGGGACATGCACCAGTCTTTGGCCATTTGCGTGCTTTCATTATTGAAAGCCACACACAAAGGCCAATGGGATGTGTGGGAGGAGGCACACCCACACGGAGAAGTCTATTGGAAGTCTGAAGTGATTCCAAGAGGCCTTCTCCTAGTGCAGCGCATGCACGCTGTGCTAGGCGAGACCTAAAAATTAGGTGTTGAGCTACACAGCTGTACTTGGATGCCCATCTAATATATGCGAATGGGGGACACCGGGTTTAATTATCAAACTATTGAGAAATGCAAAACACCCATTGGGCTAGCAGTCTATGCAGTGAGAGACAGCCAGAGAATGATGAGAATATAGCAGTTAAGTACATGCAACGAACATATAGTTACTATTCAGTATATGAAATTGAAATATTCATTTTCACTATGGGAATATTAGTCCGTTAGATCACTTTCACATGCTTTGCAGGAAATTTCCTTTGTAGGAAATGTGATAAGAGGGCACTGCGGTTGAGTCTCAAAGAAGGGAGCAGTAATACATATGAATTGCTTGGTGGGAGGAATTAGTGGATTGATTGAGTTGAGACACATTCCTTCTTGCCTTAGACACTGATTCATTGTGGTGCCTTCAAGAAAACATATGGTCAATCGGGGTACATTCTGGTGGAATTTTATATTGGTCCTGAGGGGTACGTCAGAGGCACTCAACCCCTTTTTGTTTTGTAGAAAAGGGGATATATGTGCAGAATTTCCTGATATATTCACTGATAAACTAAAAGGATACATTTGAAAAGGGAGCTCTCTCATTAGCACTGAAAGCACATTATGTCCCACACCTTATTAAGAAACCAATGAAAGAGTTGAACAGCCTCATGGACCCAGGTATGACTGAAGCTGTTGAATCCGCAGAATAGTTGGCCTCCATAGATTCTGCCACCAGAGCAGGTGATGGGCCCTCCGCATGTATGTGGGCCCTAGAGAAGAGATCTGAGCATCAATATTTGAATGAATCAACAAAATGCTAAGCCTAGTTAGGTGATGCCAGCTATTTTAACTGCATACATCTATCTTATGACTACCCCCAGACAGGCTTTTATTCTGAGTGGAAAACTTTTACTTCTTATTATACCTCCTAAGAGCATTTAAGTTTCACAAAATACTATTTGAGTTGGCCTCCACCGCTGTGGTTAGCCAGCGCTTCAGGCAACCTATTTTGGAAGGCCTTTGAATGTGCTGAATCCTGAGATGGCTAGTCAGGATGCCACGCTGAGGATAGTATTTGAGAGTTCAAAGAATGCTGGTTTGACAAAGATAAGCAAAGATAAAATGCGTGAAGATGGCCCTGTTGAGGGGCAGTTTTGGTTATGCCGTAGCAAATGAAGAAGTAAGCAAAAACAAAACGTGCAGCAGAAACATCCTTACGTTTAATGGAATAAAGAAACCGATGTGGCACAGAGCCATGGTTAATTGGATCCAGTCAACAAAAGTTAATCTCTGAAGTTTGAACAACAATTGTAGAGCTACACTTTAGAGGGTAGTTGTGAGAAAGTGCCCTCTTTCTTCATGGTTGCCCCCACTTTTTGCTGAATTGCTGATGCACTTTAACGGAGTGTGCCCTGGGCTCCTGCTAATCAGGTACCCAGGGCCTATGTTCTTTCCCTAAAACGGCATTGAAGCCTAAACCCAATTGGCATCTCTGGCCACAGGTCAGCCCATGGTAAATGGTACCACATGTACCCAGAGCACTGTGACCAGAGAATGCCTCTAAGGGCTGCAGCACTTATTGTGCCACCCTTAGAGGTCCTGTACCACTACACTCACACACTGCCTTTGCAGGCTGCGTGTTTTGGTGCAGAACAAAGTGAAGAGTCGACATGGCACACATCTGTGTGCCATGCCTACAACCCACTGCCCTGGCATAGGTCAGCCACCCCTCTAGTTGGGCGCACTATACTAGTGGTGAGGGTACAGGTGCATGAGCACTGTACCCCTACAGTGTCTAAGTCCATTCTTAGACATTGTAAGTGCAGTGCTGCCATTAAGAGTATATGGTGCTGGGAGTTTGTCATTACGAACTCCACAGCACCATAATGGCTACACTGAAAACTGAGAAGTTTGGTATCAAACTTCTCAGCAGATTAAACCCACACTGATGCCAGTGTGGGATTTAATGGAAAATGCACACAGAGTGCATCTTAGAGATGCCCCCTGGAAACTAACCTACCCCTAGTGTCCAGGCTGAGTGGCTGCTTTCAGGTGCCTCCACTAGACCTGTTTCTGGACCCCTGGGTTGAGAGCCTGCTGCTCTCTGGGGCGTGAAATAATGCACATCCTTGGACAAGGTGCCAAGCCTTCTCCCCCAGGATGGGCAGGGTTCGAAAAGGGGAAGCTTCAAAGGCTTGCTGCCTTTGTGAGCTTCCCCAGGCCACATGCTGCTCTCAGCAACTGTTCCCACTGGTTCTGACCCCCACTTGGGGCTGGAGAACCGACGGGAAAAACAAGTGAGGAAGAGAGGTGTGCCCACCTCTGCCAACTCCACCCTCCAGGTGGGGAGGCGAGGTGAAACACAACTCAGTTCACACCATCTTGCAGATGGAGGGCCTCAGCCAACCAGGGACAGGCTCATGCCCCCCTCCCACTAGAGGGTGGCATAATAGGGGGTGTACCCACCCAAGGGAAGGGACCCATTGGTCCCTACCTTTTACCTACCTGTAACACCCCTAAATCTAGTATTTAGGGGAACCCCTGAACCTTGCTTCCTCAGACAAGAAGAAACTACAAGAAGAACCGAACAGCCGTGCAGCATGTAACAAGAGGAAGACGCCCACTGACTTGGTCCCAGCCCTACCGGCCTGTCTCCACCTCGAACCTGCTCCTGCGAAATCCTGGTGTGTCCTGCAGCCAACCACCTCAAACTCCAGAGGACCTTCCTGCCTTCAACCCCAAAGACTTTTGTCTCCCATGAACACCAGATTTGTTCATCTGCAACCTCTGGCCTGGGCCGGAAACCGCAAATCCGCACCACTGCACCGCGGTCCATGGCCTGAGCTCAAGTGGGCAAAAACACCACGAGGCGGTCCCCCCCGGCGATCCTGACCCGAGATCCGACAACCCCCGACCTGCCTTCACCCAACACCAACTGCCTTCACCCAACGCCTGCAGCCTAGGTCCCCCCCAACCGCCAAGGAAGCTTGTTTCCGGTCCAGGGAAGACATGGCTTGGCAGTTCGGGCTGGACTGTTCCCATGAGGCACAGGGTCAGACTGATTTGCATATGGCCATGTCTGAACTGGGGTGGCAGAGTGGGCTAAAGAACGGTGATGGATTAAACCCAGATCAGTTGACTGGGGGTGAGTGCTTGCAATGTTCAACACTCCGTCCATCATTTCCTTTGGTTTTTGCTTTGTTCGCCATAAGTTGGCAGGGTATGCTCAGACGTGAGTCCCTTGCTCACTTTGCCACTGGATTCAAGCAAGCCTGGCTGAAGACGGCTGAAATGCCAGAAACCGGTCCTAGGAAGCTTGTTTCCGGTCCAGGGAAGACATGGCTTGGCAGTTCGGGCTGGACTGTTCCCATGAGGCACAGGGTCAGACTGATTTGCATATGGCCATGTCTGAACTGGGGTGGCAGAGTGGGCTAAAGAACGGTGATGGATTAAACCCAGATCAGTTGACTGGGGGTGAGTGCTTGCAATGTTCAACACTCCGTCCATCATTTCCTTTGGTTTTTGCTTCCCCCCCAACCGCCACCAGGAGCTGGTAAGAAGATCCGATCCCAAAAAGCACCCCTGCACCCGACGCCCCACTGCCTTGGGTGCCCAAACCGACGGTGCCTAACCAACCCCTAACTTCCCAACTTACCTCTCAAATTGGTGGTCGCACCCAGAAGACCTTCGTCCCCAACCCTGCAGTGCCTTTGCAAACCGGAGAATCCCTATTGAAAACAACAGGGTGCCCGACGTCAAAACAGCACCCAGCCGCCCTTGTGCCACTGAGGGTGCACCTTTGGTGCTACTTTGTTTACCCATTTGCCCTGATCTAAAGTCTAGGAGATTTGCTCCCACAAGCAAGTGGCCTGCTAGTCAGCAGCCACCAACCGGAGGCCCATTATCCCCCATTGGATAACATTGGGCCTCAGCACTCTGCACCTGGCTGCCCTCCTACTGCTGAGGGTGTAACAAGAGTGCATCCTTGACCCTGGGGGACCCCAGAGTCTACCCCAGAACCCCAACTCCCACTAACAAATACTTACCTTAAAACCGAAAACACTATTTTACTCCATAGGATAACATTGACTGTTTTTCTTGGAAACGTTTCTAAGTGTGGAGTTTGAAAACCTAAAGAAATTCTTTAAAATTGCACTAACTAACAAAAACGATCTTACTTACCTGTTTGCAGGCAATGTCCCAAAGTAGTATCCAGGTATACTACTCCTTGTACGAAAAATAATCTCAAAAGTAACTTACCTGTAATTTTACTGAAAAGCCCATTCACGTCTACGTACTGTATTTACAAAGTATTGCATTTCCTGAAACTATACTGCAAGTCCAAACAAAGTGCATTTACTATTACAAATCCAAACTGTATTACAACTGTATATTTACTGCAAAGTACTTATCACTTACCTATGCCAGGCTTCCATGGTTGTAGAAAATAAAATAACTAAAAGAATATTTTTATACAAAAACAATTGGTCTGAAGTTCAGTCTTTTAGTTTGTGAATTCATTTGCTGACTGAGTATGTACAACAAATGCTTAACACTGTCCTCTGAAACTGCCTTACTGCTCGACCACACTACCACAAATAGAGAGTGAGGTGCTATTTAACTTTACTTTTGCCTACCTTTGGGGTTCCACTGGACTCTGTGCACACTATACCTCACTTTGGTGATTACTTGTTTTACCCTGAGGCGGAAGCCGGGGGTATTTCTCTTTGCTAATTTTGCTAGAAACCTAACCTTTTGTGAGAGTGTGTGAATTGAAAGCCTATACTTTATGTGTGGTGATTTGACGACCTCGTACAGTCACGCTAACCGGCATTTTTAATAATTGTACATATTTTAAAAAGCTGTATTTTAATTATCGGACACTGACCGCCTGCATGTTTTGACGCGATCTAGTCGTCACAGGGGTCCCGATCTTCTTTCCTCTACCGGTGCAGCAGAGCACAGCGCTCTCGCCGGCTGGGTAAAACGGAACCGCCATCTTGGGGGGAGGCAGGGTAGCGCTCCAGCTCCTGGACGCCTCCCACCCCTACAGCAAGTTATGGATAAAAGGAAAGGGCTTTCCCGTCCGCGCAGCGGGCGCGCCGATGGCGCGTCGAAGGCGCGCCTAAGGCAAGCCCGTCTGCGCCCGTCCGCGCCGGTCTCGCGCCTAGCGCCAGCACCCCTGTTCCACTCGCCCCTAAAATCCGCTGGTCCTCAGATCAATTGCTACACCTCCGTCCTGCCACTTGCGCCCCCGTTAGCTGCTGTAATACGTTTAGCCTTGAATCTACTGCATATTCCTGCCCTCACTGCAACTTCTCTCTTCCTGTGGTATTTAAAGCTCCGCTACTATCCTCAATTGTCAATGATCAGCCACCCACCACCTTAAAGGCCGCATTAGTTAATTGCAGATCTCTTCCAGCCCACGCCCATGATATCTGGTTATCTCTTGACACCCACAATTGGGATTTATTGTTTCTTACTGAAACTTGGATAAAAGACTCTTCCAAACCGGATATCACTCTAGCTACTCCCCCTGGTTATTGTTTCACTGGCATTAATCGAGACAACTCCAAGACCGGAGGGGGTCTTGCGATTATTGCTAAATCCCATCTCAAATTAAACCTCACAAAAATTCCCAATCTAGGTCCCATTGAAGCCGCTTACTTTACAATTATGGACACTGCCAGGACCATCTGTGCTGGCATATTGGTCTATAACCCCCCTGCCGCTACCTCTTCCTCCCTTACTACTTTGATGCATTCTATCGCTGATTTTTCTCTTAAACACCCCCATTTCACTGTATTAGGAGATTTTAATTTACATATTGATAATCCTTCCTGTACTCTAGCCTCCTCTTTGTTAGAAACTTTACAAGGACTCACCCTGTCCCAATTTGTGACAGACCCGACTCATATAGCAGGCCATACACTTGACCTCATTTTTTCGAATCATCCTACCCTCTCCACCCTCCCCCCACTCCTTTGATGTGGACCGATCACTTTCTCATTCCTTTTTCGTTCACGGCCCCCACCCCTCCTCCCCCTATCCCCCTTAATCGAGTTAAAGGACGTAAATGGGCCAAAGTTACCTGTGACTCCTTGGAAGCTCATCTTCATTTTCATTTCAACCAGCAAAAAGACCTCAATTCTGAAACTTTGAGATTTAATTCGTCTCTCTCCGATGCGCTTGACTCTGTTTCCCCTCTTGCTCCTCTTACTTCCTTCAGATCTCGCCCCTCTGCCCCTTGGTTTTCCCCTCTGCTGCGTGAGGAAAAGAGCAAGTGTAAGCAGCTGGAACGCAAATGGAGACTAAACTATGATCCTTTAGCCAAATCGGCTTACAAATCTGCCCTAAATCAATTCCACAAACTTAAACGCTCTTCAATGAGAGCTTACTTTTCCAATCTTATTCAACAGGCGCAGAATTCCTCTAAAACCCTTTTCTCCATTGTGAAAGACTTCGTAAACCCCCCTGCTTCAAAATCCCTCTGTACCCCCACTCAAGATCTCTGCAATGGATTGTCTGATTTCTTTCAAGAGAAGATAGTTAAACTTTCTTCCTCCTTTGCAGCGACGACTCCTGACCACCCTGAAGATCGCTCTTGCCCCCTCTCTTGTTCTTTCAATTCTTTTTGCGAGCTAACTCCAGACCCTGCGTTAGTCTTGCTACACAACGTCAAGTCTGGTTCCCCCTTGGATCCAGTCCCGGCCAAAGTTATGAGCATTCTCGCCCCCATTCTAGTGAACCCGTTTCTTTCCATCTGGAATGCCTCTTTGTCGCGTGGCCAATTCCCCTCAGTTTGGAAACAGGCCAGGCTTGTCCCCATACTGAAAAAACCCGGTGCCGACCCTTTACTCTTTAGCAACTATCGACCTATTTCGCTTCTGCCTAAACCTGCCAAGATTCTTGAGAAGGTGGTACAGAAACAGTTGGCACTGTACCTTGAGTCAAACCAGCTACTACACGATTCCCAGTCCGGCTTTAGAACCGGCTACAGCACTGAGACAGCGCTGCTTGAAGTCTCAGAAATCATCAGGGAATCAGTGGATAGGGGCGAGGAGGCCATGTTGGTCCTCCTCGACCTATCCGCTGCTTTTGATACTGTTTCCCATAAAATACTTACTACCCGCTTACAACAGCTAGGGGTTGGTGGGACAGTGCTGGCCTGGATCACTTCTTTCTTGTCTACTCGTTCTCAAAGAGTTACGATGCACCCTTTTGAATCCGAGGACAAACCCCTCTTGTGCGGAGTGCCCCAGGGCTCTGCTTTGAGCCCTCTACTGTTTAATGCTTATGTGGCTCCTCTGGCCAAGGTAGTTGAGTCCTGGGGTGTCAAGGTGGTCTCCTATGCTGACGATACTCAGCTTATTTTTTCCTTTCGAGACCATTCTGACTCCCTTTTTTCCAACTTTAGAAACTGCCTTGGCAACATTTGCACCTGGATGTCAGCCAATCATCTTGCCCTTAACACCGACAAAACGGAGGTTCTTTTTTTCAGCAAGAAATCCCCCCTCCCTGCAACCCTTTGGTGGCCTACCATCTTGAATCCTCCTCCCACCCCCGTTCAGGCAGCTCGTAACCTTGGCTTCACTTTTGACAATTCTTTGTCTGGAAGTGTACAAGTCAACAAAGTGGTAGGGGCCTGTTTCTCCAAATTACGTATGATCAGGAAAATCTTCCCCTTCCTCCCTCAATCTTCACGCAAAACTGTGGTCCAGGCTCTTATCACCACCCATCTAGACTATGCTAACAGTCTATATGCAGGTGCCCCTCTATACCTTATCGACCGCCTGCAAATAGTTCAAAACGTGGCAGCCCGGCTCATTGGTAATATCCCTGCCCGTACTTCAGTCAGAGCCTATCGAGAAGAGCTTCACTGGCTTCCCATTTCACGTCGCATCGATTTCAAAATCCTGACTCTGACATTTCGGGCTATTCATGGAATTGGCCCGCTTTATCTGAGAAAGCGTCTCAAAATCTCTGTTTCAGTTAGGCATCTAAGATCCAACAACCTTCGTCTTCTGATGGTATCAAGATTCAAACTTTCTCGGAGTGGCGGCAGATCTTTCACCGTCACTGCCGCCAAGCTCTGGAACAGCCTCCCCCTTGATCTCAGGTTTTGCGAATCTGAGCCAGCCTTTCGACGCAAACTCAAGACCTGGTTGTTCACTAAGCGTTAGGGCCTGGCATTGTCAGACTCTCGCATTCTCCTAGTCCCTCTGTGGGATATGACTCTGGTTACTCTTTATGGGGACAATTATGTAATCTTAGCGCCGGGACACCTCCGCCGGAGGTAGCTGTGCGCTTTACAAGCTTCAAAAATAAATAAATAAATAAATATATACAGAGCCAGCTTCCTACAGTAGTGAAATCCCCATTTGAAGTAATCTGTTTTTGTTCCTCAATAGAGATAAAATTACAGCTACTGCTCCTGGACTAAAATCATCTGTAATTACAGCCTTGAAGCTCTGGAGGAGGGGGCTCTAAGTGCTGAGTTATGTGTGAACACCCGTCACACAGAGCGAGTAAAAGGCACCGACAGACTCCTTTGTCTACAGAATGTTGATTTCCTGGGTGGAAAACGAAGAGTAGCTTTTTCAAGCCTTGCAGAGGATATTTGTTACAAAAACCTCCGACAGCCCCTAGTACCCCTGAAAATGGTCTTCAAAAAGGGGTCATCATTCCGTACCAGATCCCTCTGCAAGAGTCAGCCACCAAATCATAATCCTGGCTACGAAAGTGCTTGTGTTGAGGGATTCTACAAACTAAATGTAAAACAGTAGAAAGAGACATATGGACTTGCCCGGCGTACTTGCTCCCTGAGACATATGGGGCTGTAATGTGGTTTGCTAATTCATCTGAACTTAAGAACTGGCGTCATTGGTTACTATTCGTTGACTATTAGATTTTGGCCCACAATGAGCACACTGGGTATGTAAATAGTGTAAGATAGGCAAAAATAATCCTTTACGAAAAGTGTCAGAAAGTCCTCTCCGAAGTCCATGATGGAAAGTGAAGCTCTTGGCGTTGAAAACCGTGCTAGGAAGAGAGAGTTCAGGGACCATATATGAAAAGCACTTTACTTTAAATTGAATAGGCAATAATTCAATTCTTGTCAGTGGTATGGATTTACCATTCATCAGTCTGTACCACGCCGCTAGCACCTCCATAGCAGTGTCTGGACAATGAGTTTGCTATAAGTTGCCAAACATTTTGATTAATTTGTTGTACTCCAGGGATACACATTTAAAAGACAATGTGAGAGTTCAGACTACAAAGGTTTTGTTGTGAAGGGGGAGGGGCTTGCATTTAGCAAACTACCTTAATGAATCCTATTGTTTAAAAGACGGATCCCAAATCTTGCAGTCTGTCCAGAATGTGTTTAGGACTCAGCTTCTAGGGTGGAAAAATAGCCTGTGGTGGGTTCCACCCGCCATATTACGAGTACGGCGGTGGGACCGTTAAAGGACTGCTGCTACCGTCGGGATCCTTGATCCCGGGCTGGTCTTGCAGTGGTCTGAAGCCATAACATGTTGGCGGTGCACCTGCTGCATTGCCAAGCATATTATGAGTTTCCTCACTGCCCTCCTTTTCATAGCAGTAAACCTGCAATGAAAAGGGTGGCTGTGAGGTCACTAAGGGGGCCCTACAGAGCCCACTGGTGCTTCGGTGCACAGGAGGTACATGCAGTGGGGGCCCATGATGTGCCCCCCTGTCTTTCTGCACACCTAGTTTCTGCAGACCATGCCATGCTGGAACGAGCTGTGGCAGTCCCACGGTGCTGCCTTTTTAAGGTTCTCTTATGAGACTTTGAAAGGCAGCACTGTGGGCAAGCCGCTGCAGGACCGCATGCCCTGATTACAAATTGTAAACCCGTGGGCTGTTGGCGGTGGACTTTGGAGGTGTGGAGTGGGGCGGTGGCATACCTCCCCGCTCCCACACTGCCAAACTCCTAATCAGGCCCTAAGTCACTGAGATTGCGCAGCTCATCCTTGGTTCCACCTTGTTACAGTCTGTCTTTACTCAGCTTGATTCTAAACACCAGGCTGAGTCAGCAACACAGAGCATCACAGCTCTTGTACCCATCACCCCACAGTGCATCACCAATCAGTATCTTCACTGATAACGTTGTGAGCACTAATAGGATGACTTTCTATTTTGAGCAGCCTATCACGGGGAGGCAATGTATCCGCCCTCAAGCTGATCACTATTTAGTGTGTTTCAATGACCTTCTGACAAATTGGGTGCAGAGCAGCTGGTATTGGTAGTTTGTGAATCACATTTTACCCCAGGGCAGTGAGAGTGCAGGGGCCTGTATTCACATACACACGTGTATGCCTTCCATCTTCTTTGATGGGTGTTTTATCCAGTTTCTCCCTCCCTCCCGGAAGTTACTAAATGTCATAGATCTAATTCTCTGTTCCCGTACTGTTTGGAGCGAAGCGTCACGCGTGCCATTGAACTGGTTGAGTGGTGAAATGGTGCCCTCTTTGCTGGTACATATACCTTTAGCCTCCTTTCCACTACCCTGGCAGGCCATACCTGCAAGCTACATCACTGTCTCATCACGAAGGGGTATGCACAAGTCGGACTGTCCGCAGAAGGCTATGGTTCGGCTGTGCTGAAACACCCTCCAGAATGGACTCTTACTCCTAAGACAACAGGCCTGGCATTTCCCAGGTTGTCCCCAAAATATGCGGGTATAATGAAATAAGCAAAACATCAAATTAAAAGGTACACAAATATTAACAAAAACACTCAGGATGTGGTGCCAACATTTCAGAGTTTCCATTAACTATTTACTGTTTGATAAACAGCAGAATGATGGAATGTTTCTACTTCCATAACATGCTTTATTAAATATTAGAGTCAGCAGCATAACATGGTAAATGTGCAATGTTGTTGAAGCTAGGAAAAAGACAGTCTACTCAAACAAATACATGGCATAGCTATTTTGAATTGTTATTGTGATTTGGGTCAGGCTTCACTGGGCTGAGCAGTCAGTGGGCAGTGACTGGGAACTTCAGGCAATCACTGTCAGAGCTGTGTGCGTTTCCACATGATGGACGACAGAAGTAGTCACTTCTTCGGTCTGGACGTCACCACGAGCTTGCAAAACAAAATAAACCAAGTGAAACAAAATCCACAAAAGGGCACAGTTTTACATTATTTCCTTGCAGTACTCGGATATCGTGTTTCAAGACAGTAGAATTCCTGACCAATAGGACATTGATGTGATACTGTATGTTTGTAATATTGATCCTTTATAGCACTTTTATCTTCATGGTCAATTTATTAAAGGATATCAAAAGAATAAAGAAAAGTAACTTTGTTTTAGTTTAGCGCTACAGCAAATCAACACTCATAAGATCTTAATTTAGCCACATTCCCGATTAATTTACTCATGCACACAAGACTACTACAGGCATTACATTTAGCCAATCGGTTGTATCTGTGCATATGATTGATTTTTCTTCAACTTCTTACTTGAAATGTTTTATTAGCCACAGTTTGAGGTCCACCTGATATACACATATATCCGTCCAATGAAGCCAGCTGTGATGCCTATAGTATTTGCCGATACCATCACAACTCTTGACTTGCAGCTGAACGCTGATCTTGACTGGCAGCACCCACTCCACTCGCTCCAATCTTTGCTGAATGAAAGCTCCCTCTGATTCCTTCTTCAATCTGCTCCAATAGGAATAGCCCATTGATGTGTCAATAGCTCTGCCATATTTAATTAATATATTTAGCTGTAACTGCCATTGTTCTGGCTAGTGTTCTGGTTGAATGTCCGTAGTAAATTATTTGATACACCTTCCATTGCACAACTTTGGAAATACTTACGGTTAAATCTCTTAAATATTACTGTTCTGCCCCAATGAAGTATAGAGCCCATAAACTACGAAAGTTTCCCTGAGGTACTTTCAAAGAATGTCAGATCAGTGCTTGTATTCTGATTTTTAAGATGGATAATGCCGCTCTTTCCTTTCCACAGTTCTCTGTGAGTACCGTGCCTGTGGTCATGGTTGTTTTAATAGACTGTAGTCTTCTGATATGCAGTGGATCACGGGTTTCTGATTTTCTAGAAACACATGGTTTAATATTTACTATTGGTGATGACCGCTAGTGCACAAGATCTCTTAAGGCGCTATCAAATCTTCGTACCGGCTTCATAAATGCTACCTCTGATGGACTTCATGTGCACTTTCTATAATTAACTATCCTTGGCTAAAGCAAACCACCCTGTCACTGCCCGGGTGTATTCCATAAATACTAAGATATGAAAAGGTAGATGCAGTGCTGTTTGCACCATGTATATCAATCATCCCAGTTTCTTGTCTGCTGCAGTACCGTGTGCTTAAATTAGTTTCCGGCTCTACCTTTGCTCATACTTTGTGGTAACTACCCTGGGACAACCAGGCGAACGAATAAGGAATACCCCATCATTTACATAGTCTTTGCATCGAGCTGGACTCTTACATTTCCAGGAACATTGTACTTCATTATGTTGTCTGCTCTGCAGGCACTCTTACATGGAAAATAATGTTTTTGCCACTGAAGAAAAGTCATTAATATATTATAAAAGGATCTACCTGGTGGTTTTTTTTTTAAACCTAATAAGTCTATCCTGGCCCTGTCTGAATTGTAAGTCCATACATCTGACTTCAGGTAGCTGCCATGCCAAGGCATTGGAAACAAAATGTACCAAAGAGTGGGTACAGTTGTGATCCCTTTGTATTTTAGACTCCATTACCATTACATTGGGTATGCATTTAATAAAGGTATGTTATTCCAGCAGATAAGACATTTTTTGTGGAAAGCAGCTGGTGTGAACGTGTGCCATGCCTGAGTGGAGAAGGGAGTAGAGAAAATGTAGATGGCAGCTGTGAGATCGTGTTCAACAGCCACTCCTAGTAGCCATAATGTTTTATTGTAGTGTAAGCTGTAGATCTGTGTGTCATTTGCAAGGAGCTGCACTTACCTTCCAGCCCAGCGCACTACTTTTGTAAAACAAGTAGTAAATAATAGGGTAGTGTATGGATCCTGATTGCACACCATTGGCTCTCCCACTCCTCTATTTAATAGTTCCTTTCTCAAAACATTTATCTTTTCTAACGAGGCTCACCACACTAGAACCTACACAGTTACTAGTTGGATTGGCTGTGAGTCTTGTTTGTCAAGCTGTGCCTAAAAGCACTGCTGATGACATTCAAGTCAAAGTTAAAGAAGTTCATTGCATTCGGCAAAAACATCCGTCTGTGATCGTGTGTATACAAAGTTGTCGCGTAATTAACTAACCTTTTCTCATTATTAAGGTGATCACCTAACTCAATGTCATTACTAACACAATTTCCAGTTTTGTGTTAGTAGGTCTGTGAGCCTTATACATTCAGGGTGATGGTTTGGTTTGCTTCCATTCAACAAATTGATTTTTTTGTACTAGAAAGTCTGTCCATGATGACATGAGGTGAGGTGGCCACCCTACTCACTACCTAAGTCAGACTAGCGGACCTATGGTTGCTAGCCTGCCCCATGCTTCTACCTTTGTACGCTAGAACATCTGCTCATCTCCAGTGGGTGGTTACGCAAGTTAATAAGAAAAATTGTTAATGCTGCTACTAATAACTCTTGTTCTCGGAGTCTACACAAAGCCCATTGTCATAACCAGCTTTAGCTTTGTCATACAACAGTGGTTGTGAAGATATCAAAAGAACCTTTCTGGCTCCTTTCCATACGTTTCTTCTTTTACCTTTAGTGTTTCCCTTTAAACCATTAAAGCTCCCTTACCTGAGTTACCAACTGTTCCCTCCAGCCTGTGACTGGATCTACACCCAGGTCCCGCTGAGGAACACCGTTCAGCCACACTGGCTCTTCACCAACACCACTGTTAAGTGTTGTGGTCTGGTAACGTGGATCTACTCCTCCCAGTGCAATGTGCTGTAGCGCCCTGAGATGACTGCTCATTGTTTCGCTCACTGCCTGAGGTGTTGCTGTCCGGCTGCTTAATTGTATTAATGAGTTTAAAAAGGCCAAAGTGCATGTGATCAAGCACGTTGGTCTACACTAGTGTTAGTAATAAATAGTCCCCTTGCGCCCTCTCAGGTCACTGGGATGGTTGGGAACTCTGAGTCTATTCAACTGATCCACATCCTTCACACAATGGGAGAAGGACACAAACGTATAGCATGGCTTTCCAGGGCCCTGGTCCCCCATTGCCAAACTCCCCTGCTTACGCTGAGAGAGTCCTGGGAGGAAGAAATCAATAGGGTGCTTCACATCAGAGAGTGGGCAAGGGCTCTTAAATACCCCTAAAAGATTTCTCAAAATGCCCAGTTTAAATGTATCCAATTATATGTCCAACTTAGAGCTTATCTTTTCCCCCAAATGTCTACACGCAAATTTGCCTGTGGCCACTGATAGAAGCTCCAGATGCAACTCGCTGATAGTGGATGTCAAACATATGATTTGGGGCTGTTTCTGTTGATGTTCGTACTGGAGGGAAGTGTCGGAAGAAATGGCGTAAATAACTCAATTGCCATGTGTGGAGTCGTGGGATGTAGCAGCATTGAGTATTTAGAAACTCTCAAAAAAACTGTAGATGGGCACTCAATTTTATGATCTAGCTCTGATCAATGCAAAAAATGCACTATTATAACGGATTGGCCAAGTCCCCAACTTTACCCTGTGGCTTGGCATTGTCCCCTCACAATCCAGGCTAGATCCGAATCTGTGGCACTCTGCAGGGTGAAGGCTAAGGTCATGCGACAGTGTCCAATTGCTCCCGTTTGGGATGACCTTCTCACTGCATTTGTGGTGAACCAGCCCAAAGGTGCCTTGTACCCATAACCCTGCCCTTACACCAAGGGAGTATACTCCTCCCCTATGCGGAGGTACCCTCCTCCGCATCACCTTAGCCCTGTGTCTCCAGGGTGTCATCAGTTTCGGCAAGGTAAACTCCTCATTACCCGTACAATGTTACACAAAACGTTTGGGAATCTCCTCTAAATTCTTTTTGGGTTTCGCACCTCACATACCCCTTATTTTACCTTGCCAACAGGTTCACACTCCCAGTTCCCCAGGAACGTACACAATAATGTAGGTAACTGTGTATGCCAGGCGCTCCCTACCCTTCCCTGCCCTGAAGTACCCTTCCCAGTTCATCACAGTGTTTTCTCTTTTAGGTATCCAATTCTCCATTACCTGAGGGTTACTTTTCCTACCAATTCAATCTACCATGATCTATGGTTCTTGTCATTACAACCATGTTGTATATCTGTTTTATTGCATAACACCAATAAAAACATTTACAAAAAGAAAATACAAATGCCTGTATGTGCCTTGACAAGTACTGTTACATTTTTTTTTAATCAATTGCTGTTTTGTTTTTGTACCTGCTTGACGCCCACTAAAGCCTTAGCCTTGTTGCACATCTGGACACAATTAGCATGAGTTCTTGTCTTTTTTTTCCATGTTGTACAATACACATTTTAACTGAACCCTACTCATGAGAGTAGCCTTGTTCTGATGTTGGCACATTGAAGCTAGGATTTCAGAAAGGACTTATTGCACTGGTCCCTACTCATTAGTGTCTATCTCTTTTAATTGTATTACATGCTCTTGCTTCCATTCACTTGCATTGAGAAAAAGTGCATACATGTAGCACCAAAATTTATTGATTTAGTATTACCTGCTCCAGAAGATTGAGGGTGAATCTCTGCTCCATTGAATAAGCAATTGTGCTGTTTATTCTGAATGCTTCCTGGCTATTTTTGCATTAAAGACATGTTAGACTTTTATGTGTTGGCGCAAGAGGTCGTGTTCACTTGGACAATCTTTGTGGATCAGGGAAAGCCATTATACAGCTTTTTTCCAATCTGTTTGTAAATTCAAAGGCCTGGCTGCTTTTTTGATTCTCTTGTTGTTTCCTAATTACACATCCTCTTTATCCAGTAACTCCATCACAAACCATTCCTGTGGGCCTTCATACTGCCAAATATAAGATAGCCCTGTATGCCTTAGTAATCTGGGTTTCAAAACCTTACAAAAAACACTTTCCAAGTGTGTAACAGTCAAATTGTAACAAAAAATCTTGGCTGGAGTAAAAGATCCTAGCGCTGATAATATATTTAAATTACACCTCATGATTTAATACACTTAGTTGCATTTACATCATCACAACTATCACTGTTGATTACTGTGGTGTACATATGAAGTCCGGGTTAGGTACAGAAAACAAGTAAATGATGTCTTCAAATTTGAATTCTTTGTTGTAAAGAGAGCATTATCGCTTTGCCCTTCTTGGCTCTGGACAAGCCTACAATAGTGCAGAATTTACTCTGTCATGTGTGGTTGATGTAAGACATTGCACGTCTGACGTCCACTATATGTAGCCTCGCCTCTTCTTTGGTGGTTTGAGGAGTCGGGAAGTAAGACAGATAGATAAATACAAAAAAAAAGGCCAAGTGTGAAGAATGTTTATCCGGGTAGAAAACCATGAATGGTAGTCAGACTGAGAAGCCTGAAATTCACCGATTTTAAGGGCCAAAGTTATTGCCACTAATAAGACAGTTTTCATTAGCTTGAAAGTGGATGCCAAAATGAAAATTAACTCTACATTCTAATTCCACTGAGGAATAATAAATGGAGTGGATGGAAACAAGTAAAACAAAACGTTTAAGAAAATGTCACACCAGTGGTGACTTAAACATAAAAGGCTGGTTAGGGAGACACATTAAGGAGGACATGGCAGCTAAATACATTTTATACTATAGGCACTATTTGATCCTGCTAGACAAGGGACAGTTCTAAGTGTAGAACATCAGAAAAGCATGACTGAAATGGTTTCAGACCTCCTGACTTACCACTGAACAAACTGATTCCAGTGACCCCCCCCTCCCCCCCCCCCCATAAATGGATTTGGGGTGAGTTTCCTGGCACTCAAGATGGTGTCAATAACCTCCGGAGGCAACCAGGACTCTAGTTGACCCCACATAATCTCCACAAATTCAACTGCAGTGTTAGGGATTACGATGAAGGACCTGGCCACCCTGCTGCGATAGCAGTTCCACTCTATGCTGGAGAAGTAGAGTGCCTAGTTCCTCGCCAATCTAAGGCACTAAGATTCAGCTGTGCTTGATCCGCCTTCTGTAGGTCTAGACAGAAGGGGACTCAGAGAGCATGTATTCAGCAGGCCCTGTGACCAATCCCCAGAGAAATCTTTGAGATGGAAGTGTATGGCATAAAAATAAGGACATTCCCTGTACTGCATCAGGGCAAAATGACCTATTCCTGGACACTGCAAATTGGAAAAGATTTCTGTCTCTGAGATATTATTCGCATTAATGGACCGACAAGTAAAGATGACTCTAGCTTCTGCTCTCCTATAAAGGATGGCTGCAAGGTGTTCTACTACCAGGAAAATGTACTGTTGTTGGTCCCACCTCCACATAAAAATTGCCACCTAACAGATAGTCCTTTATCCTGTACTGCCCTGTCTGTTGATGTAAAGAACAACGGTGGTGTTGTCTGACAGAACTTAAATGGCACTCCTCGAGATGGTAGGGAGACAAGTATTCATGGCAAGACAGATTTATGTGATGGGGTTTCTCTGACATGGACCATAGGACCCGCACCATGCTGTCATCCTGAACACTCCAGCTTAGCGAGGAGGCATCTGTCCCTAGGTTGCAACTGCAAAGTACTGAGGAACAATCAACGGACAGAGATCGGAGGGACACACATATATTAGTGGAGATCTTGGAGGTCAGAATCAAACATCTACTCTCAAGTCAAGAGCCCCTCCGATGATGGATCTATTACCCCTTTGGGTACCCCTGAAGGAGTCTCATTCACCAATTGCCATGCAGCACCAGCTGAATCGATGAGGCCATCAAGCCTAATAGGCGGAGGACTTGCAGAGTCGAGATCCGAGTCTGAGCTAAATACATTGGAATCATATTCCGAATATTGTCAATTCTATGAGGAAAAAGAAAGGCTTTTATTTGGTCTTGTCTAATACCCCTCTTAAAAGACAGACGTAAGGGTGTGGATAGAGACTTGTTATGGTATGCTAACGATGTTCCATAACCACTGTTGGAGACGCTGCCTTCACCAGCCAGTCGTCCAAGTCAATACATTGACACGTGACCTCAACAGTAAAGTTGCCATCTTGGCCAACATCGTGGTGAAATCTTGCAGTGAAGCGGTCAGCCCAAATGGTAGATTTATGATCTGATAGGTGAAACCCCACGGTAAACCTCATATATCACCTGTGAGTGGATAGGATCGGCAGGTGAAAGTAAGCGTCCTTGAGGTATAAGGACAATAGGCAATTCCCCGTGTGGAGAGCCAAAAGAACTTGGTTCAGGGACAGTAAGTTGATCGTGCACTGCAGAATGAAATGGTTCAAGAAGTGAAGGTCCAGAATGGGTCTCTGGCCTCCATACTTCTTAGGGACCAAGAAGCAAAGGCATTAAAATAGAATGCCCCTTTGCTCCATGTTTCTTTTTTTTATAAATATCTTTATTACATTTTATCTTTTATTATACAGTTGTAACACAGTATCGCATATATTAAGCTTACAGTAAAAGAAATGCTGCCATGGGCCTATGCACATAAGGTCGGGTGTTCCCTCCAAATAATTGTAACAAAACTTACATATGCAGCGCACATAGCGGTATACATGTATTAGGTACCATTAAGTTCGAACTGCATACGCATACTGTTGTCTCTATTGACATATCAATGTGTGTTTCCCGTGTATGCACCATTTAATCGGAAGTTGTCAGTGCGCAGATATATCAGGTGTCGGAGAGATACTCACTGCATTCCTAGCACCTTCTGAGACACAGATCGCATTTCCTCATGTGCAATATGTGCGTATACTAGTAAGTAATGCTGGATATGAACTTTATTTTTTATTGGATTTTTGATTTGCAAAAATATGAACTTCAACTAAAAGAAGAGAGGGGGGAAGAAAGCACGGAGAAAAGAAAAAAATAATAAGAGAAGAGAGATATCAAATACCAGATGGAGTATGAGATTGCTAGGCGAGTGGCCATCCAAGTTAAGCTGCGGCTAAACTGGATTATTTGTAATGAGTGCGGACTGCATTTTCTGTTCTAATCACAGTCGTGTAGATGCCAAGACAGCTTATAACTAAATATGTACCTACGGAATGTCACCAAGGCCTGCGTGGTTGTGTTCCAGCTCGGCAGCTACGATAGAGATCAGCGCTGTACATGGCATAATGTACTCATCGACTGAAACTTCAAGTAACATCACCTGCCTGCTGTACTGGAGGTGTATGCGGTATAACATGAGGATGTGTAAGGGCTTTGAGAATATTCTCCCAGGTTTGTGCTATGGGGTAGTTCTGCAACCCCGCCATTTCTTCCCTGTGAAGGACGGTGCTCTCCGCCTGCGCCCACACCTCTAGGGATTTCTTCCTACTGAGTGCCTTGGGGGGATCCTTGTGCTTCCATCGTTTAGTAATTAGCCGTTTCGCAGTTATAAGGCCGAGGTCGCGAAATCTAGAGCTTACCTTGTTAGCTTTATTGTGAGTATAAAATCCCAGTATACAAACCTCCCGCATGTTGGGTATCCGAGTGTTTATTATAGCGCGCCAGTAGGGCAGTAGTAGGGGACAGGACCACAACATATGTAAGAAGTCGGCATCTGTATGCCGACATCTCGGACAATCAGAAGTGGTGATGTTGAAATATTTGTTTATTTTGTCCGGTTAGAGGTAAGCTCTGTGCAATATGTACGTTTGTATAAGTTTAAACCGTGAGTTGCGTGGTATGTGCGTGGCACTAGCTAAGACACGTTCCCACTCCTTATCTGTCCAGGGTCTACCTCTGTCCACAGTCCAGCATGTTTGGAGACTCTGCAGTGGTTTCAATACGTGTGTGAGTAAGGCCTGCACCAGCCAGTGGACTATATGTGACCCCTCGCCCATGACATGTAGGTATTGCAACAGCTGGTGTGTTGGCGGCTCAGCTGTCCGATCTCCCCATGGTAGCGTCAACATCCGTACAATAGCTGCATGTAGGAGGAACTGTCCCGCCGGAATACCACTATCTGCTGCCAAAGTCGCAAAGGGCACAAGAGTGCCATCTACATAGCCCCTTTGCTCCATGATGCCAACTCTATGGCTTCTTTGTTCAGCAGGGCAAGGACTTTTGCCAAAAAAATGAAGGCATGTGAAGAAAACACAGGCTGATGGTAGGAGGGTGGTCGGGAGAAGAGGACAGTAAGGAAATGGTGCAGACATTGCAGATTAAATGAATGATCAGTGAACCATTTTGATGATCTTCCAAGTTGGTGGAGAAATGGGAGAGACTTCCCCACCACCAGTAATTGGTGGCATGAAGAGGTGTCGGGGTATAGAGGTTTCGAAGCAGCAGAGCCAGTGGAAGATGGCAGAGACATGGGATTCTGCCGTTGGTGGTGATGTAATATCAATAAAATTTCACAGCGATAAACATTTGAACAATTCAATACAAATCATTTGAATGAGGTCTAATCAATGAGCTTCTAATGAATTTTATGCTCACTCATGAAACAGTAGCTTCATTATCAAATGATGAGTTACACTATTAATTAAATAAACAGTATTATGGGGTAACCGTGCTCAGTGCAGGATGTGATTATGCGGTACAAAAAAAATACAATACAAACTTTGGGGCATTTTTACAATGAAATGTTAGAGCACGGACCTGTGCCAAAATTGGCAGCACAGGGTGGAGCCAGGCCGGCGGCCAAGATGGCCGCCCGGGCTCCCGGCTCCGTCGACCCTCTCCCCTTGCTACTGGATCTAGCTGTCGGGGCAGCTCTGCTGACACTTTCCTGGATGTCGGAGAAGGACCTGTCCCACCGAGAGTTACTCCGGAGGCTCTCCGAGCTTCAGGGACGGAGATATGCTTCCCGGTCGGTGTGGCCTACGCGGGTCCCGGAGCCGGGACCTCACGTGATACTGTAGCCGGCTGTGAGTGGAACAACAACGGCTGGGAAAAAACGGTCACCTGCGGGGGCGCTCGAACCCACCCTGACCAACAACCTAGCGTCTGTTGCTGAGTGCCGTCCCCTCATGCCGGACGGGCCCCCCCCCCCCCCCACCCGAATGCTGCCTTGCTAAATGTGGACGTGTGACGCAGCTCTTTGTCTCTCTGCTGGAGATTGGTACGACCCGCTTGCTGCTGTCTGTATCCCGCGATTCGGCTGATCGGGGCCGATTGCTGCATGGCGATTTGGAGTCGTTCGGACGCACGGGGTGGCGCAGATGAGACCTTCCGGGGGGCAGTTTGAGATGGCTATCACAACGTGTGCAACCGGGGAGACGTCCGGATGGCACAAATGATGGCGGCTCTGGTGTGAACTCCGGTGGCATTTATGCTGTGCGCCCCATTTGGTAGTGATACCCTCATGGAACCCTGCCCACCCGAGGCGATGGCGATGCGCATTTCAAAAGGAGTGCGGAGTTCGGAAGCCCCTTCCCGTGTTTTGGCAGCACAGCGTGTGGGTTTGGTTCGCGTGGCGATTAGACCCCGGCATAAGTGGAAGTATGAGAGAGCCTGATGCGGTATTTTCACCGTGTGCCTTTGTCCAGTGACTCCCTCTACAATCTGTGGTATGGCCCGGATGGGTGTCTTTACGGGACCCTACACGTTGCTGATGAGTGGACGTTGGTGCGTGGGGTCTCCTCGATCGTTACAAAGGGCATCGTCGGAATGGAACTTGGTCCATGGACACATGGAGTGTTCGGGGATTCCATCGGATGTGAGGCTTGTGGGGACTCCTTTATTGCCCTCTCCCTTGTGGCTGACATCGTCGCGCAACCTAGATAAATTGAACTGCCTACTCTTCCTGAACCGGTCTATGTCTTGCTGCGTGGGAGGCGGTCGTGGGCTGTGAACGGCTGTGAAATGTGTCGTGTCCTGGTGTATTGCAAGAACTCCTACTCTTCTTTGGATATCCTTGTCTATTGTACTCTTGGTGTTTTGTTGGCTACGCTTTGTGCGGACTGGGACACGTTTCTGATAAAGGCCGGGTGGGGCTGGGTTACAAAATGGTGATTGTTTCCCTCAGATGCTGAAAGGGGGGTGACTGGGTGGGCTGGCGGGGCAACTACTGTTCTGATTCGATTGGTTCCTCGGATATTTTGCAACAGCGCTGATATACTTGTAAGCTACGCGGGTGGGCCGGGAGCCTGTACTGGGGGACCCCCCAATATGTCTTTTTCTTTTATATTTCCTCCTTTTATATTTCCCCTTTCTTCTATATTTCGGGTTCCGTACACCGGGCGACAGGCACGCTGTTAAGGGGGAGGCCGTAGCCATTGGCAGAGGTGCAGGGTGGGGGGTTAGGGGAGAGGTACTATTGCTCTTTCCTTTTATGTTCCTAGGGCCTCTTTCTTATTCTTTGTGTCTCTTGGCTTTTTTTTTTTCATTTCTCCTCTTTTTTACTTCTTTTGGGAATTGTTTAACAGGTTCCTCTCTATACGTCCTGGTGGTACAGATTACAGGGGTAGATGTTTCTATAACGTTTTTATGTTGCAGCGGGCATAAATCTGTATTGGTGGGCGAATTGTATAGCTCATTGTTTACCCTGCTTAAGGTGCGTCAACGCCAACGTCCTGCCTGCAGTAGTCCTGCCTGTGAATATCCTGAGCTATGGTAACCCCTTGCTTTTGTATTATTGGATTGTGTGGCATCAGATCCTGTTCCTTCCTAAAATTCTAAAAGAAACCTCTTTCATCCTGGTGCCGATATGGTACCGATAATATCCTGAGTTACGACGGGGCATTTGGGAGGCGGGTTGTTGCACTCTTATGGCTTGATTGATTTGCTTTGACCGACTCTGTACTACTGGCCGGCTGTGATGGTTTCAGGCCCGGGTTTGTAACTGCTTTATGTACCAATAAAGGTTTACCAAAAATAAAAAAAATAAAAAAATTGGCAGCACAGCGCTCTGACATTTCTAGAACGCGCCGTATTTACAACTATACAGTGCACCCCTTTGTTTTCGCTTGCGCAAAAATTAGCTGCCTAGGACGAACTCAGACACCCTTGCACCATAGTACATGGGTGCCTGCTTCCTCCACATTAACAATCCATAATGGTGATTTGTTACTTTTATGTGTGCTGCAGAATGGAGCACGCATAGAAGTAGCAAATGGTCATTACTTAATGATTGTTTATGTGCAGGATCTTCCTGCACATAAACAATCATTAAGATGTTTTGCTCTTTCTATGTGTGCCGCAGAATGCAGCACACACAAAAAAAAAAGCAAAAAGGAGGAGAAATAAAAGTATTTCTCCTTGTTTTGCCATTCTATCGCCTGCTCTTGCATGGCATTAGTTTTTGGTGCTGCCTCACATGCACAGATCCTTATAAATCTGGGGCAACTTCAAACAGCAATGGGTGTTGTGGTGGAACGCTCACATCATCACCCTTTCACACTAAGTGATACCTGTAATGGGCCGTATTTACAAGGTGGCGTTAAGCCACAAAAGTGGCCTAACAACGCTTTGTAAATATGGAGAAGTGCATAGCACCACCTGAACCTCACTAAAAGTGACGGTCTGGTGGCGCCATGCCCTTGTAAATATACCCCTTTGTGTGCCCACATGTATATCCAAAAAGGAATCTGTGTTAGCCTGCACTGAATATAGAGTATCAATTAAAAGTAAGCAGAGTAACACATTTCAGGTCTAAGTAGCTGGAGTGGTCGACAGGATTTCAACCTTTACTGGAAGGACATCATTAGGACTACTGGGATTTGAAACAAAAACACAGGGGCAGATTTATGAGCCCCTTGCGCCACTTTTGCATCACTTTTAACATGGGAAAAGTGACGCAAAAGTGGCGCAAGGGGCTCATAAATCTGCCCCACAGTGTTTAAGGAATTGAAGTATGACACAAACACAGTGGCAATGAATTATAAGGTAGAATATGGGTCGGCCAATCCTAAACAAAAAAATGAATTTTAATCACCACTCGTGCATTTTTGTTTTAGTTGTATTTCTGCTACGTAGTAGGGACAATGGTGGTAACTGAATCAAGCTAACAAAAATGAGAAAAGGAGTAGGTAAATTGCGCCAGGTGCGAACTAAAACAGTTTGTTGAAAATGAAAGGCGGCAAGCTGAAAATCTCTGTCCGCTATGGAAGGCAGGAAGTGAAAGACCACTGTTAGACTACTGTTTGTGGTGATGGTGTCCCATTGATCCACCTCTGCCTCAAAAGAACCAATACATTTGTTGGTATGTTTAGATCAGCTTTACAGGGTCCAAGGGTGTTTTGGTAAAAGGTAGCAGATGTTCTAAATCTGCAGAGGAAGGCTGAAAGATTTGTGTCTAAATTTCATATTTGGCCTCAATTTTGGGCAAGTTTAAATCTAACGCTTCCTCTGTTTTTCATACAACTGAAGTGAATGAAGATACTTTTTCTGAAGTAGGTTCAGAGGTGTAGTGGGTATCCTTCCAAGATGTATCCAGATCACATTCATCTTGTAAGTCTTGAAAAGACTTGTGTTGTAAGAGTGTAGAAAGTTGTCAACCTCTGAGTCGTCATCCTCTGTGAAGCATTAATCTTTATTGGGCATAAGAGCATCAGAGTTGGATCTATCAGCGCCTCGCAGAAACCCAAATATCCAGGCACCAGTCAGCCTACAAACACTTGCACTAATCTACTGGAGATGCAATATTCATGTACCTTGCAGACTTTTACTTGAGCTCTATGGTATAAGATAGGATGGATGTTCCACACTGCACTGATGTCGTCTGACTGCCTGTATACACCTGTCATCATGTATTAATTAAACTGTACAACAATGTACCATGAAAAGTAAAACTCCCAATAAAGAAATTTAAACAAAAAAAAAGAGCATCAGAGTTGGATCTGAAAAGTTCCTTCCTACGTTTTTTTAATAGACTTAGACCCTAGAGATGGGTTTTCCCAATTGTGCCCATCAAAAGTAGATCATAACTTTTTCTTTGTGCACTTGGATATTACCTTGTAACTTCAAGGTTTTGGAGGCTGTGCAAATTTGACTCCAATGGTGGTGCAGGTACATGCATCTTAGGCAGTACCAAACACATGGGGTTGATGCCTTGGAAGGTATTAGCTGTGTCAGAAGCATCATCAAGCCGGAGTCTGTTGACGCACAGAGTTGGGTGGCATCATGGTTGCAGGTCCTGGAATTGGCAAAGCCACTGGAATGGTCCTACCCTTGAGGAGTGACCCAGAGGATAATAGGGCCACCATAAAAAATAATAAAAGCATGGTCTGATGCAAGGACTTGATCGACCAATGGAGTCAGGAATTCCATATTTTATTCAATGTCCGATTTGGCTCGGACGATGAGTAAGGGAGCCCAAACAGTCCAGGGAAAGGGACTCTTTCTTCAAGGAAGAACAGGATATCTCCTCTTGTGGTGCTTTATTGTCCTTTTCATGTGAAGATTTCTTGTTAGATTGCTCCTTTCTGGGAGGCTAACCAGAAGGGCATCACTGTGATGAATTCCTGCGAGTTATGGCCAAAAATATATTGGTCTCCCACCCTCTGAAGGCTCATTAATGCAAGCAGGTACAGGCCGAAAGCCTGTTTTGTGATTATAGACGCCATATACAGATGCTGTGTGGATCTGCAAGGACATCTTTTTAAGGCATCTGCATCAGGGTTTAAACTCTGAAACTTGAATAGTTGCTGCTGAAAACTGAGGAAGTTTAGAGGTGAAGCATGGAGAAGCACTCGGACCCGTGTTTATGAGGTATGGAAAAACATGGAGTGACTCCTTTGTACCAGTCGATGTCTCCAAAGTTGTCATAGCCTGGATAGGTGGAGGCCCGCTTGGTACCCCCTGGCGGCACTGGAGATCTATTGCTGGGTACAAAGTTTTCAGATCTAGTCTGGCGCCTGGAAGGTAATCATATGGTGAGGAATATAAAGGAATGAGTATTCATCAGAATGCATATGCTATTGATCTGACAGGTCAATAATCAAAATCTACTTTAAGCCGGACATGACAAAGGGCTTTAGTTAGAGTTTGGTGGGTCATCCACCAAAAAGCAGCAGCTGTCTTGTCCACCCTATTTAGAACCTCGATGCACTTTAAATAGGGCAGATCGGTTATCTGCTACTGTTGGATGGCTATCCCAGATCCACCAAACTAAAAAGTAAGGTCCATTATCTCCACAAATGTTTGCACACTGTTAATACACAGAAGATGAGTTCCTATGTAATTTTCACTGTCCTGAAACACAGTGCACTTGGTGGATAGAGTGGTATGTTGTTTCTGTCATTTCTGATGGACAGACGCATATCCTAAAAAGAAATGCAGGTGGGACATTCTTACTCAGTAAAGTCTGATAACAAAATGTATTAGCAGTTTTTACTGAAAAACAGACACACGTTCCCTTTTTTCACATTTTACTTGCTTTCTCCACCCACTTTAGGAACATTGGTTTTACATACAGGTCCTCTTAATTAACCGTTGATAATCAATACTAGTAATTGCATAGAATTTATTTACTAGCTATTGAGTTCATTATTTTCTCTATTCACTGTGACTAATACTTATGTGGCCATGGAAGTCCAACCTTATTATCTTGAGAAGGTCACAAAAAAGAATTTTAAATTGGTTGGGCCTATTGCAAATAAATATAATAAAAGGAAGGTATGGCTTTGCTTTAGGACATGCTGGTCCTTTCAGTAGCCTTCGATACCGTCGCCAATTAGATGCTTCTGTGCATTTTATTGAAGAGTGAGACAAATACCATTAATTGGTTCAATTTCAAGAAACTTTAAATGGCGTCAATTTATTTTGCCTGCACTTTGGGCGACCAGTTAAATTGGGATTTATTTTCTGTCACCTTTTTTGAAGTTATAAAGTGCTTAGGTGACAATGTAGCTGCTTGCGATTTGAATGCTTGGTTAGGTATCACTGACAGAATATTGTGTCTACAAATATCAGGATCCAGAAATATTGTGTCAAAAATATAGTTGTCATAAATATTGTGATCCTATACTTATAATGTAACTTACAAAAATATTGTCCAAAACAGACACAAATATTGTTTTTTAAGTAAATATTGTCTTAAAAGTAGTGTATTTTAAACATTTCACTCGTTAAATGTAATAATTTAAAGTATATTGACTTAAATCATGTATGCTATAGTTTTAATTAAATTCATATATAATTATTTAAAAGTAAACTAACAATTTTTATAATATTCACGTTTGCTGCAGTAACAGTAATATATATATATATATATATATATATATATATATATATCGACCATCATATTTGAAGGATTCCACTGACTTCTTAAGGAAAATAGATGGTATATCCTGGAGAGCAGAATACATCATGGTCACATTCGATGAAGTATCACTATATACATTGATTAATCATGAAAATGTGATGTTTGCAGTCATTACCTTTTAAGGGACAGATCAATTGAACTTTTAGAAAAGACTCAGATGATCCTGGAAAGGTTACAGTACTGTCTTACACATAACGTATTCACATTTGATGGCAAAATCTGACTACAGCAACACGGAACAGGCATGGGTACCTCCTTCGTCCCCATCTATGAAAATTTATTCATGGCATGGTGGGAAAAGCAGGTAGCTTGGACAGAAGAAAACGAGCCATATATGAGGAATGTTGTACACTGGACTTGTTTGTTGACAACCTCTTCATTCTCTGAGAGGGTAAGGAGTGCGAGTTGGAGGGATTTATATCGAGATTGAACACCTATAATCTTAAAATCAGGTTTACAACAACACATAGTAGGCAACATAGTGAGTTCAATCAATCGGGTATTTATGAAGCGCGCTACTCAGGGTCTCAAGGCGCTGGGGGGGTGCAGCTCCGGTTCAGTCGAAGAGCCAGGCCTTGAGGTTCTTCCTGAAGGTGTGCAGGGTGGGGGAGCGTCTGATGTTGACAGGGAGCTTGTTCCAGGCTTTGACTGCAACGCAGGAGAAAGCTCTTCTGCCTGCTCTGGTCCTGCGGATGCGAGGGGTCTCTGCGAGGGCGAGGTCTGCAGAGCTGAGGTTCCTCTTGGGTACGTGGAAGGAGACTCTCTGGTTGAGTTATTTGGGTCCAATGTTGTGGAGGGATTTGTAGGTGTGGGTGAGCAGTTTGAAGGTTACTCTCCTCTCGACGGTGAGCCAGTGGAGGTCACGTAGGTGTTGGGTCATGTGTTCGTGCCGTGGTGTTCTGAGGGCGAGTCTGGCTGCGGTGTTCTGGATGGTTTGGAGCTTGTGAAGGAGAGTTCTGTTGATTCCGGCATAGAGGGCGTTCCAGTCTGCTGGTTATGAGAGTGTGGGTGATGTTTTTTCTGCATTCGGGGGTTATCCATTTGAAGGTCTTGCAGAGGATCCGAAGGCAGTTGTAGCTGGTGGAGGAGATGGAGTTGATCTGGCGGATCATGGTGAGGGAGGAGTCGAGGATGATGCCGAGGTTCCGTGCATGGTCTGTCGGGGTGGGCGGACTGCGGAGGGCCACCAGGTGTTGTCCCAGGTGGAGGTAGAGGGTGCGAGGATGAGGACCTCGTCTTCTCCAAGTTGAGCTTCCGGCAGCTGCTTTTCATCCAGGCAGCGACGTCCCTCATTCCTTCCTGGAAACAGAGTCTGGTGTCTTCAGGGTTCTTCGTGAGGGAGAGGATGAGCTGGAAGTCGTCTGTGTATGATACTATGCTGAGCCCGTGCTGTCTGATGATGGCGGCGAGGGGGGCCATGTAGATGTTGAAGAGCGTGGGGCTGAGCTATGATCCTTGGGGTACTCCGCAGTTGATCTCTGTGGGTTCGGAGAGGTATGGAGGGTGTCTGATCCTTTGGGCTCTGCCGGAGAGGAAGGATCAGATCCAGGAGAAGGCGGTTCCTCTTATCCCAGTGCCATGTAGTCTGGCTGCGAGAGAGTGCGATGTGAGACGGTGTCGAAGGCTGCGGAGAGGTCTAGTAGGATGAGGGCTGCGGTGTGTCCCTGGTCGAGTAGCATGCGGATGTCATCGGTGGCAGCGAGGAGGGTGGTCTCGGTGCTGTGGTTGCTGCGGAATCCAGACTGGGAGGCGTCTAGGATGGAGTTCTCTTCAATGAAGGCGGCCAGCTGAGTGTTTACGAGTCTTTCGGTGACTTTGGCGGCAAAGGGGAGGAGAGAGATGGGCTGGTAGTTTTACAGGTCTGTCAGGTCGGCCGCGGGCTTCTTGAGGAGGGGTTTGACCTCCGCCCGCTTCCAGCCATCTGGGAAGATGCCGGATTCAAAAGAGGTGTGGATGGTATGTACTGGTTTGGGTGCGATGGCGGCGGCAGCCCTGTGGTAGATGTGCGGTGGGCAGGGGTCAGTGGGGGCTCCTGAGTGGGCGTTCTTCATGGTCGTGGTGGTGTGTTCGACGGTGGCAGGATTTCAGGTTGTGATGGTCGGTTCTATGTCAGTGGTGATGGCGGGGGGTGGTGTCCAGCGCCTGTTCGCTGAAGTTGTCGTAGAGGGCTTTGATTTTCAGATGGAAGTAGGAGCTGATCTGGTTGCAGAGATTCTGGGATGGTGTGGCGTCCGTGGCTTCGCTGGGGGGTTGGGTGAATTGCTGTATGACTTTGAAGAGTTCTTTTGCGTTGGTTGCATTGGTGTGGATTTTGTTCTTGATGAAAGTCCGCTTGGAGTCTCTTATGCGCTGGTGGTATTCCTTCAGGGCGCTACGGTAGCTGTTCAGGTCTTCTGTGATTTTCCGGTTTTGCCAGGTTTTCTCGAGGCGTCTGCAGGAGCCTCTGGTTTCTTGGAGTTCGGTGGTGAACCAGGTGGTTTTCAGGGGGCGTTATTTGCCAGAGTGGCAGAGGGGTGCGTGCTTGTCGGCGCAGCTGGAGAATCAGCGGTGAAGTTACTTGGCTGCAGAGTTGGCGTCTGTCTTGGCGCAAAGTGGGCCTAGGAGGAGGGTGGTGTTAAGGGGCTCCTCTGTGATCTTGCTCCAGTTCCTTCGTGGTGGGCACGGGGGGGGGGGTTTGGTCCGGTGGTGGTGTTGGAGGTGAAGTGTACGCAGTGGTGGTCAGTCCAGAGGGGCTGTGAGGTGTGGCTGTAATGGATGTTTCTCCCTCCTGCGAAGATGGGGGTCGAGGGTGTGTCCTGCTCTGTGCATGGGGGTGGTGACGAGCTGCTTCAGTCCGAGGTTGGAGTGGTTGTCGAGGAGGGTGATGGAGTCGGGGTCGCTGCAGTTGTGGAGGTGGAAGTTAAGGTTTCCGAGAAGGATGTAGTTCGTAGAGGTGATGGCGTGGGGTGCGGCGAGGTCGGCAATGGTGGTTGCGGGCTGGGTGCAAGGTCCGGGGGGTCTGTAGGCGAGGGTGCCGTGTAGCGTCGTTCTGGGGTTGGTCTGGATCTGGAAGTGGAGGTGTTCTGTGTTGGAGTGGGGGGTCGTTCATGTTGGAGGTGGAGAGTCGAAGGCAGGTCTTGTGTGCGATTGCGAGTCCTCCTGGGTGTTGGGGGCGGTCCCTTCTCTGGATCTTGTATCCGTCGGGGATGGCGGCGGCAATGTCTGGGCCGGAGGTGGCGTTTGTCCAGGTTTCAGTGACGAAGGCGACACCGGGCAAGAGCGCGTCGAGCAGGTCCCAGATCTCTACAGCGTGTCTGTGTAGGGAGCGTACGTTGAGGAGGATGCATGTCAGGGCTTCGGTGGTGCGGGTATCCAGAGAGTCTTTGGCGGTCATGGGGACGCTGATGATGGTGAGGGATTGTCGGCAGTGTCTGCAGGAGAACTGTCCTTGGGTTGAGTTTGGTGTGGCTCTTTGGCTGTCGAATCGGATCGAGAATTGGATGCCTCTCATGATCCACACCACAGTGATGACAGCTCCCTGTCAGTTTGTCCCGTCAGTGAAGACACTGGAATACCTCCGGATGTCACGCCTCGAACAGCACATGAACTGTTCTAGGACAACGTCCCTGTCACAAATCACACACAGCACTGTAGTGCTCTGCACACCTCTTGTGCCCTAAAGTGAACTGCCCAGCCGATCCTAGCCGGCTATTCATTGTAGCATTCTATGGGCACCCATGCATCGCTCCCTTTGCTCTAACTGTGCATATGGTACATAATCTCGTGAGCACATCACAGCAACATATGGAGGCCGGTAGCGCAAGCACACACAGTACACTCCCAACACTCCCTGGCCGAACCAGACGTTTTGTTGTAGTGGGACGTTCTCCCCACGGTTTAGGCAGAAGCATGTTGTCCCTCTGCTCTAACACAGTTTGCCCATGTTATACTCCCCCCCCCCCCCTTTTCTCTTCACATTCCTCTCCCTCTCTCGTTTTCTCCTCGCAACCTCTGCATTAAGTATTTCCACAGATCGCTGTCCATGTCCACGCAGTACACATTCTAGCAGGCGTGAACTCACCTGCTCCCCCTGATCGCCACCTTGGCCCCTTTCAGACACGGGTCATGCATACACTCATGCTCATCTCCGTGAATAATGACGTCCATTAACATCCTCTCTTGGAATGTGAGAGTGATGCACACTCCCTCGAGTTGCTACGACACATACGCCTATCTGCAGGATGTGCGAAATCTGCCATTCGATCGCAGATGTCCTTCTGGCGGAGCCTGCCTCTGACAGTTATGGGTCATATTGCCCTGCTGAAGATGGTGGTGCTGCACAGGCTTTTATACTCCTTTGCGAACTTACCGATCTATATCCGCCCCCCGGTGTTCCGCTCCCTTGAGAGTTTGATGTGTGAATTCATTTGGAACAGTTCTCGCTGCTGAGTTGCGCTGTCCAAACTGTATCTAATGGTGGATCGGGGAGGCCTCACAGTATCCCACATAGAACACTACTATCTGGCAGCGCAACTCCAGTAGGTGGCTATATGGGTAAGCGGGCAATACACAGAAGACACGGCCACGCTCTATCAGGCCTGGTTGAGCTCGTCCATTCTCCGCCTATTCCACCCAGGGAGATGGTACAAAAATCCAGAGCAGCCGATGCTAGCGGTGGCCCATTAGTGCTTTAAGCTCGCTATATTCCTCACTAGGGTTTGCCTGCCCTGCCCCTTCTGGGCACACCGAGAGGCCGGAACTGCGTCATGAGTGCTGATCTTACCCTTGGGGAACAGGGGGACTGCAAACACTTGGTGACCTTTAGAGAGACGGACAGCTGTCACCATTTATGGCGCTGACAACAGATGACAGGCTCCCTCTGAAACAGTTTCTGCTTCATGCCTCACTGATCGCGGAGCTAAGGGCGCAATGGGGCGACATATTGCGGGAACCAGCAATGAACCACACTATCCAATACATTCACACCATGGGCATGGAGAGGTGCCTTATTAAGTGGTTTGCTGGCTCACTGAGCACACACACAGCACACCGACTGACTTCACTCAGGAGTCGCTGGGATGTTGCCTTTCCGCACCCCAGCATTGACAAGGAGTGGGAGAACGTCCTGCAGGGGCCGGTTCACATACCTAGAAATGTTATGTTCCACCTCATACAGCTCTACATAATTCACTGGGCATATCTTACACCGGAAAACATAAACAGATTTTTTCGCCACACGGACTCCCAATGTCCCCGCTGTCATCTGGTGAATGCTGATCTGATTCACATGCTGTGCGATTGTGCTGGTTTTGGCTGCCTACTGGCGAGCGGTCACCACCCATCTCTCAGACTGCACTGAACGCACAGTGGCAAACACTTGGGAGACTTGCAACCTAGGCATCTACCATAGACCCAAACAATGCAAGGCGTCATCGTGCTTCATAGATCTAGGCCTAATTCCTGCAAGCAGCTGGTCATCAGGTGGTGGAAAAACCCAGAGCCTCCATCCTGGGAGGCGTGGCACCGCTCCTTTACAAACTGGGCGCGGGCAGAGTGTAGTGCTGAGGCAAGAAGATGCTCTGGGCCTGCACAAAATCCCACTGGCATCTGCCTGGGATGTCATGCTTATGGACTCTCAAAAACCTCAATAACATCAAAGGGAGGGAGAGGGAAGGTATCACTCTTGCACCCCCTGGTAAACTATTCATAAACAACGAAAGAGTGACTAAGAAAAAGGAAAAAGGACAACAGCGTGGGCAAAACCAAACGGATGTGGTAGAAGAACCCTCACTCACCAACCTAGTTGGTGACCTGCTTCATCATCGGGTTCCCACCAAGGAGGCCAAGTGCCTCCTCGGTGTGCTGTTACGCCTGAGTTACAGCGGAGCTGGTTTTTGAGGGATAGGTGAATGTGAATTTAAAAGGTATATGGTTTTAACCGACCACAATTTTAATCAAGGCAAACCATTCACTATTAAAATCAATTGTGACGGACTAGAACTAGGTAGGTTATGATAACCAAAGAACGTCCGTTTTAAATTAGTGAAGAGGGGATGGTCGACATGTTTCTGCTTTAATTGCCAATTATGCTAAGCATTATTCAGGACCAAGGGAATTCCACGGCGGTATGCGCACGCTAAGGCGCACCCTAACCTGTGGAATAGGAACGGTAAAACTCACGGTTCTACCGAGAAGCCTCCTTGTTATTCCAGGGCTACTAAATCCTGTAAGGAAAAAAGACAAACAAGACACACATAAACATCTACATGTAATCTGCTCATTACTTTTTGTATTTAGTGTGAACACTCAATTTGGTAATCCCGTGCTGTGGAGCGGGAGTGGGTGTGTTTAGCAATTAGGCCACTGCTGCTCTGAAGGCGTCTAATTGGTGCCCTAGTGTAGTATAACAAGGGTACCCCTAATTTAGTTTCCTATCTCAGGGTTTAAAGCAAATATTCGTGAAACGATAAATAGGAAACTTATACAAAATCAGTAGACTCGTATACAAACACAATATAATAAATAAACACAAATATATCTGATGTTATCTTATTGACCAATTATGACCCCAAAGAAACTAAGTTGTTTCTATCCATTTATTATTTATTTATACCTCTATACATTTGTTTATAAGCATGTGTACCATCAATCATTTCATTTTTTCAATATTGTTTTTTGATATAAACAATTATTGTTGTGGGTACTATATCATTGCATATCTGGGCAACTAATTACATATTAATACATATACACACAAAAAGAAAAAATTATTGTTAAACATGGCTATTAAATCTACATGCGTTTCGGCGTTCAGCCTTCTTCAGGTAGCCATAGTTTCTTAACTCCTATGACATAATAAGAAAGAATAACAATAAGCTTAATATGTTTGTATACAATAGGTCACTCGAGTGCACAATATATCAAAAAAAGAAAAACTTAACTAATCCATATATACATTATATACACATTATTTACACATTAAAAACAATCTATCTCCAATAGTATAGCTCAATGCATGACACTTCTGCAATCATCAACAGTTAAGTCCAATACGCACTTCATCGGTCCTATGAGTGTTACAAAGGTCCAAGGGACATCTATTAGGTGTGTTCGACAGCCTAATGCCTCTCATGTCATGGGGTTCAATAAGGTTGAAACCCTTTGATCATAGTCACATTTTTAATAACTAGATTAATGTAACTTAAAAAACGTATATCTATTAGTGGGCATGTCCTAACAGTGACTTGAAAGGTGAAAGGATCTGAAACATGTCCTAAAGGATTAGTAGGTAACGTTTATATAGTGTGAAGGATAAAGAGTTTAAGGAATAAAACAATATCTCGACATCTCTGTTCTCAAATCAGTATTCTTTGTTAACTGGGTATGTTATATTGCAACGAGAGACCATTTGGCATCCTACCTTTTCATAATGGATCATATAGCGCCGGTACGGACTTTTATCGTTAGATTAAGGCTGTTAAACGTAGTTTATTCGCTTCATGTGGAAGGGCTACAGACTCTCGTAATGTATCTATAATAGATAGGTGACCTTTCAAGTCACCGTTAGGACATGCCCACTAATAGATATACGTTTTTTAAGTTACATTAATCTAGTTATTAAAAATGTGACTATGATCAAAGGGTTTCAACCTTATTGAACCCCATGACATGAGAGGCATTAGGCTGTCGAACACACCTAATAGATGTCCCTAGGACCTTTGTAACACTCATAGGACCGATGAAGTGCGTATTGGACTTAACTGTTGATGATTTCAGAAGTGTCATGCATTGAGCTATACTATTGGAGATAGATTGTTTTTAATGTGTAAATAATGTGTATATAATGTATATATGGATTAGTTAAGTTTTTCTTTTTTTGATATATTGTGCACTCGAGTGACCTATTGTATACAAACATATTAAGCTTATTGTTATTCTTTCTTATTATGTCATAGGAGTTAAGAAACTATGGCTACCTGAAGAAGGCTGAACGCCGAAACGCACGTAGATTTAATAGCCATGTTTAACAATAATTTTTTTTTTGTGTGTATATGTATTAATATGTAATTAGTTGACCAGATATGCAATGATATAGTACCCACAACAATAATTGTTTATATCAAAAAACAATATTGAAAAAATGAAATGATTGATGGTACACATGCTTATAAACAAATGTATAGAGGTATAAATAAATAATAAATGGATAGAAACAACTTAGTTTCTTTGGGGTCATAATTGGTCAATAAGATAACATCAGATATATTTGTGTTTATTTATTATATTGTGTTTGTATACGAGTCTACTGATTTTGTATAACTTTCCTATTTATCGTTTCACGTCTAATTGGTGCCCTACAGAACTGTTCCAAGCATGAAAGGTAATGCAGTGAACTTGGGCATAAGTGAGGAACCTTCATCAAGATTCCACATTCAGAAAACTGACATCATTGGCAGAATTTGTGCCTAGGTAGCGGCTGGTGGCCATTGTGTCTTATTGTAATAGCTGACTCGTGATAGTGTTATGCATGCTCACAAACGCCCGTAATGATTTTGCCAGGCGCCATTATTCAAGTGCATTCATAACTGAGGTGGGTAAATAAAACTATATATACAAGTGAGATATATAGGAAACAGTAGCATGGAAAATAATTAAAAATAATTAAAATGGTCCGCTTACTCGTATGCAATGAACGGCATACTTCATGGGTCCGCGAGGGGGGTAGTGAGCTATAGTATCTGTAAAATGGGTAATAAGCAAAGGGATTTGATTAATCTTCCTTAGTAAAGCGATTCACTCCCTAAAGAGAGGGAACCTGTCGCCCAAAGTTGTGGAACTGCACTTACTTCCATGCTCGCACACTCCCGCCGTCAGCCTATCTCAGTCCAACACGGCCCGAATGTTGATGTGAGCTACGCGAACCAGGAAGTAAGTAATCACTGAAGCTGATCACGTGATGGTGATGACGTGCGTATGACGTCTGTAGGCTTGGACGCGGGGGGCGTGTGCCGCCAGCGTGCCGCAAATACGGTGAACTTTATTGTGCCCCGTAGTGACTGACAAACGAAGCAACGGGAGGTTACTAAGGTTACCAGTGACGCGTAAAGACTATAGCCGTGACTCGTGCAGACGAAAAAATTTTAATCTCACCTACCTTGTTGATTAGATACCCAAAATGAGGCAAGTAGGGGAATAGTGCGGTGGCAAGACGTTAACCAAAGGGAACCAAACGTGAGGCCATCAGATGATTTTTTCTTCAGACGGTTTGGGGCAAGCGAGGCAATTACTACAGAACACAGGCAGAACCTCCATATTATCAATTGTGAGGATCTCTCAAGAGGTGGAGTGAGTAAACTGGGACCAGTTAATATGTAATAGGATCACTCCACACAATCTCGTGCTACTAGGACTTCAGAATTTATCAGAGACTAGAGAGACTAGAAAGGCAGTGAATTTAGAGGCTCACTAGAGACTAAAAAGGCAGGGAACTCGGAGACCCATTAGGTAAAAAATGTTGTTTGTCAAAGATTTCAATGGTCAATGGACACAGGAAATTATACGGTAGATTTCTCAGCGTTTAAGTACAGTGCTCCATGGGATATTGTCATTTAATCCTTGTTGGTGTGTAGACAAACGATAAATCCACCGTTGCTCCTTCTCAAAAAGTGACTGTTGTGTGTTTAGACCTGGGTTGAGTTTTTCTATCACTGTCCATCGCAAGTCATTGGCAGTGTGGTTGGAGAGTAGGAAGTGTTCGGTGAGTTTGGTACTCAGCTTGCGACACCGGATGGTGCTGCGATGTTCGCAGATACGTTGTTTAATTTTTCTCCCTGTCATGCCAACATATCTCAATCCACATGGACAGGTTATCAAGTAAACTACATCGGTGGAGTTACAGTTAGTGTGGATTTTTTGTGACCAAAGCCTTCCTGGCTCAAGAGATAGATGTTTGGTGGCAGTGGTTAGATGGCAAACACTGCCTGTTCCACAGGGGTACAGCTCCCTCATCTCAGAAACACATACAGCACCTGTCGCAACCGGGGCTGACCCTACATGGACATCAATAACTAACAACCCTAGCCAGGCCGACCGTCTGTACCCCGACACCCAACCTTCAGTCACTCAACACTACGTGCACTCCTCATGAGGGCGGGATGTTGGCCACCAGGGTTCTAGGAGGGGGCACAAACTGCTACCAAATCTCTAGGAATGCAGATTGATACTCTTGTACAATTCAACTTCCCCTGTTAACCTTCCCCCCTATCCATATGCACAACTGCGTTACTTTGAGGCCATTAATGGGCATAGTCCTACCCGGACATCACACGCGCGGTCCCTTTTAAATGGGCCCTCAATATCATTACCTTATTACTTCCCATCGCAGCACACTGGTAAATATGCACCCTTTATCTTCTGATCAGCTGTCGAGTTTGCATTGTAGCTCATGTTATGAACACAGATTGTATTTGCATGTGTTGTACCCTCGGTTTATCCCACAAAATATAAATAAAAAATAAATCTAGTTACGGAACTGGGTAAATGAACAGTGTATGACATAAATGGGAGGAACTAATTTGGAGGGTGTGAAAAACATCAACCCCCTCACTCCAAACACCTAGAGGAGAGGTTTCGATTCTTGTGGGATTTTATAAAAAATTCCCTTTTATCAAATGTATTTATCGAGCACATAGCACTTTATCCTTGGAGTAGTGCACTAAAACAGAAATGTTATATGTGCAATAGATAGACTCAGGAAAGGCACCTGGCACTTTATTTTGTGGATTAGCACAAATAGGTAAAATGTGCAATAACGCACCAAACGCTTTAACTGGGAATTAGTGCATTAAAATAATAAAATAGTTATAGTATGCAATAGATAAAATAGGGAAAAGCACCTAGCACATTATTTGTAGATTAGCAAAATAGAAGAGATAAGTTGAAAATGCACAATAGAAGAACTAAGGAAGAATACCCTAGCACTTTATCTGTTACCCAGTGCAATAGAACACAACAATTTAGGAACCCAACTAAAGTAAAAAACAAGTATGACTACAAAATATGATCGGAATGAATTAGCCTCTCCTTCTGCCCAAGTGATTAAATACATTGTTAAGGATCCCCCTTGTGAAACAAAGCACAACATTGTCTCTGACCCACTCCATCCCCAAACCTAGTACAACAGGAGTAACCTTCAGTTATTCTCTTAAACAACACAGAGGTGACACCCTTGTATGTTTGTGTTTTCATGAGGTGTTTAACAACCTTGCTTTTTTTGCTGCCGTAGCCGCTGGAGGAAGGGAGCTGCAGCGTGGAGTGATATATATCTATCAATTACCTACTGGCGGTCTCCAGTAGGTAGCTATAGTTAGGACCATGTTTCCATAGGAAAAGCGATTTTTGACTTGCCTATATCTCTGTCGCCATTTGACGAATATTCACAATCAGTGGCGTAGCAAGGGACGGGAGGTGGGAGGCAGTCCACAAATGCAGGAATTATCTGCAACATTCCCCCCACTCTTCATCACAGCCACGGGGCGTGAATGGAGAGACCACCATGGGCGGCAAAGTGCCTAGCTACGCCACTGTTCACAATATGTTTTTTTTTTTTTAAAGTGCCCCAGTGAATCTTGTTCTGTGTGGAACGTTTTGGGGTGATCGGTGAAGTGGGGGCCAAAGAAAAGGAGGGGGGGTTAAAAAAAGTGCATTTCCCATATTAATTCCCATAGGACCTTCAGTCAAGCCTGCAGCTTGAAGCACTGGACAGAATAACACCAAAATTGGCAGAAAGGTATATTTGGTTGGGCGTGGCCTGGCTTTCGGCAAGATGGCCGCACAGTAGTGTTGCTCTGCCGGCCGCCGAATTAATCCTTTCATAATCCTGCTCCTACCGGGCCGTCTATCGCTCTTGCCTGCGGAGAGGTGCTTGTTGACACTGAGGGCGATCTGGCGGTGTGTCTATCGGCGGCGGAGCTCCTTTCGGAAGTGGTGAATGACAGGCGGCGCACCCCGGCTGGAATCGTAATGGCGGCCGCGATGTTGAGGCCGTGAGGGATCCTGTGTACCCCTAGCCGCTGCCGCGGTGTCGGCGGCGGAGATTGAGTGGGCCTAGAGAGCTGCGAGGACTTCGGCGGCTGAATATTAAGGTGCGTTCTTGACTGCATGAGAGGGCGAGCGAAATTCAGTGAACGGCGAGCGTGGGCGGACGTCGGGACGGGGGTGGCGCCCTACACTACGCAAGTGGCCGGTGTTGGCCTTGGTCGCGGAGGCTGAGCTCCGCTTGCTGCGGGGCTCCCTGCGCCTGCTGGAGACTGCTGTGGCTCGAGTGTTATCTCAACGTGAGATCGGATAAAGAAGCTCCCCATTCAAGGAAGTGCCCCTCTGCTGTGTGATATATAGCCTCAATTCTGCATGTGAGAGGGGCCTGTTACACAAGGTGAAGATGCGTGCCTAGTGAGACTGGATACCGACGGAGCCTTGGTCTGTGAGGATAACGTGTTGGGAGCGATCATAATTGCATCTATTGACCCTTCCTGATTACTACCTGGGCCCTGTTGCCGTTGCGACTGGGGGACTGGCGGGGACGGCTTAGGACCAAGTGATCGCGGTGATACGGTCACTGTATTGAACTGTACTACAGCGAAGAGGAGCACAAGACGCCACATTCCTCCTGCTACAGGGCACTGGAAATAGGGGGCATAAGGACACAGTTGTTTGCCCTCGGATTGCGGGAGCATCCTTATTCTGTGAAGAGTGTCATCATTGTGCAGATTTAGCACACAAAATAATCCAGCATCTACCTTACAGATCGGGGCCCTTATCTTGTGTGGTACACGTACAACTCCTTCTACACCCGTCACGAAACTCTTGGCTGTCATCCAGGCAAAGAATGAGGACATTGAAGCACGCTCTCGGTGCAACAACGTGCACATTTTGGGCCTGCCGCAGTCGACCAATGTTGGGCGCCTGGAAGACTATGTGGAAACTCTTTTGCGGGATATCTGTGGTGCTGACAACCTTTCGGCAATGTTTGCCGTGGAACGCACACATAGATCCCTAGCGGCACGCCCACCACCTGGCGCCCCCCCCAAGACCAATCATCACTAGATTATTGAATTTTAAAGACCGAGACACCGTGTTGCGTATCACCCGCCAGAAGGGCACAATCCCCTACCAGGGAAATGTGTTATCATTTTATCCGAATTTCAGGGCTACAGTACAGGCGGCACGTAAGGAGTTTCAGGGAGTTAAGAAACTGCTCATGAAGGACCAAGTTCCATATGCCGTGCTTTATCCGGCGTGGCTGCGCATAGGCGAGACTGACAACGGAATGATTTTCACGAATCCGACGAAGGCAATTGAATACACAAGATCCCTCTGCCATCAGACATTGCCGACTGAGTAGTAAGGGGTCCTGGGCTCTGTTTGTTGTTTCCGAGTGCACATGTTTATATATTAGTGTACTATGTTGTATAACAGAGTTGAATTGCATGACTGCTTTAAGGCATGTGCGGAATGTAATGGTGCCACACTCTGCATTCAGGGGGGAGAACTCTAGGTTTGCTGTTTTATATTGAGTTTATGTCTTATCGTGCTTCACTGTTGGGTAAGAGTGGGTTATTCTCTTTGTCATTCACAGAGCTAGTTGTGCTCCATATCTCTGAAGGGCTACGCCTCATGTGCCTCCTGCTATAGACGCGGAATCCGTCATGCCCTCGCCCACAGATTCGGCAAGATGGCTAATGAGTAGGAGACCATTATGTCTCATCGGCGACCCCCTCCCTTCTTGATCTGCGAGTGGACTTTGCCGCTACGTCCCCCAATGGGTATACCCCACTCCATGCATTGCATCACTTTGTTTCTGTTGGGATTGTTTATAATGGAGGGAATAGTCTTTGGCAAATTGAGGTTGCTAAAGTGGGTGGGGGGGGGGAAGGGTTTTTTTCTTTCAAGTCGTAAATGTGGTCTCTATCGCTATTTGTGCATCCTATCTGTAATCCAACATTCGGGGAAGCGGTTAGCCTTCCTGTATAGATAATAGGGGAAATGTATAAATGCATATCTTGGAATATTCATGGTTTGAACACCCCAAAAAAGGTCCGACAAGTGTTAACACATAAAGATAGACACGCTGTGCAGATCGCTTTTTTTACAGGAGACACACCTGAGAAAACAAGCAGAAGTCAGGATAGCACATAGATGGGCATCTTTCCGATTGGCCTCCTCGTACTCTACCTATTCCAGAGGCTTACTTATCCTCATTAAAAGGGAATACCATTTCAGCCTATACATACCTGTACAGATACTGAGGGTCGGTGGGCCATGGTACAAGGCAAGCTGGGAATGGCATTAGTGACATTAGTAAACATGTATGGTCCTGTGGTGGATGATCCGACACCTTTTCTGCAAATGTTCAATGTTTTGCGTGCATGGCATGAATCTGCGGTCCTGTGGGGAGGCGACCTAAATACCCATCTTAATCCACAAGTGGACAAGTCCAACCCTTCAGGTGCACGCACAATTAAGGTTGCCCAGTGTATCAGGGATGCCATGGTGGAAATGGGTTTGATTGACGTTTGGCGTCTGCGAAATGAGGGGACACTGGAGGTTACACATATCACCCCTGCGTTTAATAGTTGGTCTCGACTAAACTATTGGCTGCTGAACGAAGAAGCTAATGGGTGGGTAGAAGGGGTGCATACGATCCCGCGTACATTATCTGATCACAACCCCGTTGTCCTTACCATCTGCATTCCCATAAATCCTCATCGCCCTTTCACGTGGCGGTTTCGGGCGGAGGCCTTACTTGATACGATATATAACGAAGCCATCAGAACAGCTATTGCACAATACTTTGACTTGAATGTGGGTTCAGTGGACAGTCAGGCCATATTATGGGAGGCATTTAAAGTGACAATACGGGGGGCGTGCATAGGTACCACAGCGGGGATCCTAAAGGACATTAGAGGTCAACTGTCCAAAACGGAACAGGCTCTGGAGGTGCTCGAGAGACAATATCTGCATTCGCCATCTTCAGACACACTGGCGCACATTCATGATTTACTAGCGGAATACAACGAACTAGCCGATACTGAGGCGAGGTATGTAATTAAAAGGCGTGTGGCCCGAGCTTATGGTGAAGGGGGGAGACCGGGTAGAAATCTAGCCGAAAAGTTGCATTCTAGGACTGACAATCCCTTAATTGACCACATTATTGACACTCACGGAACGGCGCACTACACTCCACACGCCATAGTGGGTCAATTTCAGCAGTTTTACTCCTCTATGTATACCACATGAGGCGGGATGGATGATGAAGCTATGGATGAATACCTAGCAGATACGGCCTGGGCGTGGCTTTCGGATGCCCACAGAGAATATTTGAGCCAGCACATAGATGAAACTGACATTAGGGAGGCTATTCTTTCTCTCCCTAATAATAAGACCACCGGGCCCGACGGTATAACGGCGGAGTTCTACAAGGCTTACGCAGACCTCCTTGTACCCCACTTATTGGAGATGTACGCGGAGGCCCATGAGGCTGGGATACTTCCTCCTTCCTTACACCAGGCCTTGATCATCACTCTCCTTACAAAAGACAAATCGCCTACACGTTGTGACTCTTATCGCCCCCTTTTGTTGATAAACCTGGACACCAAAATCCTGACGAGGATTCTGGCTACAAAAATTCCAGCTTCTAATGCCTCTTCTATTTCTCCCAGAACGGTCCACCTCCCATAATCTGCGCACTATTTTTGCTATGTTCCACGTTCTTAACCATGACTTATCGGCTACTGTGGTCATGTTGGATGCCGCTAAAGCATTTGACTCCATAGAGTGGAAGTATATGTTCCACATATTGCACAGAATGGGATTTCCTTTTATTTTGAAACACTGGATACAGGTTTTATATACTGATGCCTCAGCGAGGGTACGCGTGGGTGGACGCACATCAGAACCCTTTAGTATAGAACACTGTACCAGACAGGGTTGTCCTTGGTCCCCCCTCCTTTTTGCCCTTGTTTTGGAACCTTTGGCTTGTAAAATCCGGCAATGTCACAGAGCCGCTGCTCTTAATTTTAATCACCGTCCGGTCGGGATCTCCATGTACGCAGACGATATGGTCCTGTTTGTCCGCGATCCCCAGATTCATTTGTCTCTGATTATCCGGGAATATATTACATTTGGTCTATTCTCTGGGCTTCAGATTAACTGGGAAAAATCGGTTATTATTCCGCTAACGTTGATTACGTCTCCCCCAGTTAGAATACCCATTGATATGGTCTGCGGATCCAGTTAAATACCTGGGCGTATGGGTGCACCGCGAACCTGATATTGTGATCAAAGAGAACTATGGCCAAGCGTATAATACCTTGGTGCAACAAGTGGATAAGTGGTCCCATCTTCCATTGTCCCTGGCGGATCGCATTGTAGCTTATTATTGGTTTAGGTACCATGACTATATTCCACACGTGGCTGTGGAGGACAGGGATGCTAACCCTTTATCTTTGATGAGTGTCATCACATATACTCATAGGCAGACGCCCAGGGTGGAGATCAACACAATTGACACCACTATTGCGGCCTGCCAGGCGATTGGCAAGCACGCACACAAACTACCTTTATATGCTCCTGCGTTACCTCTCGCTGGGCACGCTGCTTTATCGGTCACTCAGGAAAGTGGGCCCATAACCGCAGTGAAGGAGGCTGGCATCACACACATGAGCGATCTTTACCCAGGGGGTAGTTATGTTGCGGATGAGGACCTCAATTACATCCAATATCCCACTCCGCTCTTTCAGTACACCTGCTATCGACTGAAGCGCGCGGTAAGAGATCATTATGTTGATTTCCCCCGCTGAGCCGGACACACTTAATTCGCTACAGTTATTACTAGTAGCCCCAACCAAGAAAAAACTAATTACTAAGCTATACAAGGCAGTGCAGGATGAAACGGTCCATGGGCTAGATAAAAGCTTGGAGCGATGGAATACTCTAGTGACTCCCCCGATTAATTCAAAAGAGTGGGAACAGATTTGCATGCTAACGGGTCGCCTTACTCCGAATGGTAATTTGCGAATTATTCTTTTTAAATTCATTCATCAAATGTACCATACTCCTGTTAAGCTACATAAAATGGGTCTTAGGGACTCTGATCATTGTCGACGATGTGGTCGCGTCAGTGCTGATTTCCTCCATCTAGCATGGCAATGTGCCCCTGTGTTCCACTACTTGGAGAATGTTACCACACGTATACATACTATGACAGGTCAAGTGTTGCAATGCACGCCTCTGGAATGCCTTCTTGGGTATGTCCCTCACCTGAGGGCTGTCATGGGTAGGTTTGTGCGAGTGGCCCTCTTGCTTGCCAAGAGGCGAGTTCTGTTCACATGGGAGAGTAAACTGGCTCCGAAAATTGATGACTGGGTTAAGGATTTGGTGTACTGCCGTGAGCAGTTGGACCTATATGCTGAGGAGCTGCCAACGACATCTAGACCCAAGGACATTTGGGCTCCGTTGAGAGAGTATTTGCTAACTCAGACAGATAATGATTCTGTGTGATATTGTATGATAAACTATGCTAGATGTGCTTCCGTATCACCTGAAATGTTCAACATCGCAGCAAGAACAGGACAATTCAGATGCACATGTGACATCTTCTGATCACTGAAATGTACCTCGTATTGCTTTTTGTTTTTTTTGTTTTTTTTCCTCTCTTATATTGATGTTTTCCCTTGCATTGCTTTTTGGTATGTCTATATGCTGTAAATGGATGCAAAAACTTTAATTAAAAAAAAAAAAAAGGTAGATTTGGTTCCGCAGATCACGCTTTCAGTTATTTGGTGTAAATCCGTTCAGTAGTTATTGAGAAATTTAAGAAAATCGAGATAGTGATATCTGTGGTCGCGGCTAATTCATGACGATTTGGTGGTTAATCATGAAAGCGCGTGCCAACAGAAATGCTGTGATTGGCTGGCCGCACCCTGAGCAGAAAGTGGCAGCCACCATTTTAGAAAATTGGGCCCAGTCCCAGGGCTGAAAGTTCACCACAAAAGTAGCATAAGGGCTTAGGGTAGGAGTATCGCTGACCCCATGTTTGACATATAGGGGTGTTAATGAAACAAGCTCTGTGTTGAAAGTGGGTTTTTATTTTGAACAGGCTATATTTGCGAATTTGTTATTGTCAGCACCCCCTCCCCGTGAAACATTGCTACGAATTCGCAAATATGCGTGGACAAGAAAAAATACATGCTCAGATACTCCCACACTCAGTCACAGACCCACTCATGTTCTCCTGCACTCACTTAGAAACCCATACTGACACTCATGCACTCACTCAGAGACCCACTCACAGACTCGCACACCGAGTTACATGCTCTCTTTGAAATGTATGCACTCAATCACAGACTGATTCACACACTTATGGAGGCAGTTTTAAACCCACTCAGAGACTCTGACACTCAAGCAGCCACTTATAGACTCACTCAGACACTCATGCTTCTACTGACAGACTCACACGGAGACTGATGTACCCAGTCACACACCCATTCAGATTCATGCACCCACTTACAGACCCACTCAGAGACACATGTATCCACTCACAAACCCACTCAGAGACTTATGCACCCACTCACAGACCCACTCAGAGATTCAGGCACCCTCTCACATGCCCACACAGATGTATGCACCTAGTCACAAGCCCACAAACAATAAAAAAAAATGTAAAGAAAAAAATATGGGAAAACAAAAAAATATCTCTACTTTAAAAAACACACCCCTATTTTGAAAACGTATTGTTAGGAATTAAAAAAAACATAGAAATTCACTGAGAAAAAAAGGTTACAGGGATGTTAGTTAGGCAATACCGTTAAAAAAACCTTAGAAATCCTCTGAAAAAACAAGGTTATAGGGATGTTATAGTTAGGTGATAGAATTTAAAAACCCTAATACATTCACTGGAAAAAACAAAGGTTACAGAGATTTTATAGTTATGCTCAGATTTCACTCGTAGAAAACAATTGAAATTCAGCAGTTATAGTTCCGGAGCTTACTATAACTTGCGCCCCTGCAATGTACTGCCATGATCTCACATATTACATCACTCATATGGGTGAGTGAGTGGCTGTATGGGTGAGTGAGTGGATGTGTGAGTGACTATATGGGTGAGTGAGTATTGGACACCAACTCTCTATAACTCTCTATAATAGCCAATCGGCACCAGATCAAATTAATATACTCTCCTCAATTGCCGCATAGGGAGGACAGAGCTATGATGAACACCTTAACTAAGCTGGACATAAAGCATATGGGCGACTTGTTCCTTGAAGGGACCGTTAAAACATGGGAACAGGTTTCAGCTCCGGTGGACGGGGTTACGGTGCTAGATGCTTTTCATTATTACAGATTTCGTAATGGCCTGCGCGTGCTGTTTGGATCAGACATGAATGAACCCGAAGGGATGCCGTCACTGACGTACCTATTACACACATAGTCTCCGCAGCATGATATAACAATTTTGTATTCACTCTTTAAAGGCCAGGGTGAGCACACCAAACTAAAATTTCAGTTAGACTGGGAGGAGGAACTGGGTACGGACATCATGGTGGCACAGTGGACTTGGTGTTTCAATCACATTAAATCAATCTAATTGAATGGCAGACATAGACTGTAACAGTTTAAATATATTCATAGAACATATTACACTCCGGCGAGGTTGCACAGATATGGACTGAAGGAGAATGACAGATGTATGAGATGCTTTGCTGCAAATGCACACTTTACACACTTAGCGTAGGAATGCCTGGGAACACGTACCTTCTGGAGTGAGGTGTTCCAGGTCTTATCTAAAATGTTGGATTGTGAGTTAACGGAAACACCATTAGTTGCTCTGCTGGGGTTTGACAAACAGATTCCAAAAGGTGTGCGCAAGCTGGCAGCCATTGGTTTACTATTGGCCAAGCGGAGGGTGGCCATGAGATGGATGAGGGGCCCCTTGCCAACCATAGTGGAGTGGAATAAGGATTTAGCATATTGCTCCACCCAATCTGAAAACTATAATGCACTGATGCCAGTACGATGTGCACCTAAAGAAAGATGGGGTCCGTATCGACAGTACCTGTTGGACATAGCTGTTGCTGATGATTCTCAGAAAGAGCATGATCGTACCGGGGTAGGGTGAGCGATACACTGTGGAAGGGCATCTATGGTAGTCCAGCTGTTACTGTCATGGGGTAATGCTTCACCACTGTGTGATTGTGCGTAGTATCCAGGGAGGAAGACAACCTTAATGGGCACGAACCTGATGTATTGCAGTATTCATGTGTTTATTGACGTGTAAATATTGGCAAATAACTTCAACACTCATTGTTCATATGACATCAACCCCATGGTATGTACTCAGTTCTAATTGCTGAAATGTCTGTTCTAAGGTTTGTTTGTCTGCTTATTGTGAAAAAATGAGAAATAAAGTTTTTTTTTAAACTATGGGGCCGATTATGATGCTGAAGGAAACGGCTAAGACCCTCGGTCGGAGCTGTTCCAACGGCATCGTAATCTCCTGTTTGGATTAATATCCGACTGGCCAATTTTGATGAAGTCAGTCCGAAATTAATCCAAACAGGATTTCCAAATGGCTTACAACGGGCTCAAGAGAGCCCGTCTGCCATTCAGAAAGGGGCCTGTAATCACATGGGCGGCTCTTTCCGCTTGAGGGATTACAATGGCAGATTCCCACAGCCTTTCTGTGCCGGCCTTTCCAACACAGAAAGGCTGTGGGAATCCGACTTTGGGGGCTCCCAGCAGGGCCCCCATGGGTGCAATGTCTCTGGATGGTGGCCTAGGGCCACCTGTGGTGCCTCGTGTACATACATATATATATATATCCATCCAAGTGCCCAGGTGACAACGTCTCACACAGAAAGGTTTTTTCCCTCTTTTATTGTAGGTTACAGTAACACGCGGCTCCTTCCAACATACAGCGCCAAACGTGTTTCGGACGTACACTCGTCCTTGTTCACTGGCAGTTCGTCAAAGATACAGCAGCCGTTTGGGAACTATAAAATGATTCTGCCCAGCCCCGCCTCAGTGGGCGTGTGCAATGTTGCCTGCTGGTCTCTGTAGTTCCCATAATCATACCACAGTGGGTGCTGGTGTGTGTTTGAACAAATAAAAAAAAGTCTCTACCCCAGTGGGTTGCGGCAGTGGGAAGCCCCATGAGCTGCCAATACCTGGACCTGTAATCGTGGCCTCTCTGTCCTCTCGGTACCATATTTACAGTGCCGCAGGGCCGCTTTGAGCAGCGGGGCGTCGTCGCAGTTAGGCGTCCCGCTACACATCCAACATGAAGTCTCCAGGTGACAACACCTCACACAGAAAGATTTGTTCCCTCTTTTATTGTAGGTTACAGCAACATGCGGCTCCTTCCTTCCATCACATACAGTTCCAAACGCGTTTCGGACATACACTCGTCCTTGTTCACTGGCAGTTCGACAAAGGACAATATCTAGCTATGTACTTTGGTGTGGGTGGAATTAAAGATTAATGGCAGAAACAATCATGTGATTGTATTCTGCTGTCGCATTCTCTACTGGATATTTGAGACTGCATGGAGTAATATTTAAGAACTCAGGGAGCTTGACAGGGTAGAAAAAAGCACAAGCTGCAGAATTTTTTGGGAAGAACCTTTTGACAAATTTGTCTCATATGTTTAATTGTTAATGGTGCACCCGGACCAATGCGGATTTGTCCCGGGCAGGAATACCTCGCAGAACATACGCCGTCTTTTTCACATCCAGGATCAGATCGGTGACCGCTTTCCCAGAGCGGCGTGCCTGGTCTTGGACCTTGAAAAGGCTTTCGACACCCTAACATGGCAGTACCTGTTCCCGGTTCTCCGACGGGCTGGCCTTGGTCCCAAGCTCATAGCTTACACCCACCTTCTATATACTAAACTCACTTCCCGAATCCGCATTGGACGCCGTGTCTCCCCGGAGTTCGCGATACATAGGGGTACGGGACAGGGCTGCCCCCTCTCACCCCTGTTATTCGCGCTGGCCGTTGAACCTTTACCTATCTGTCTCCGCCGGGAGGGACAGGACTGGGGCATCTCGCTTGCAGATACCACACACTGTGTATCACTATATGCCGATGACCTTCTCCTCTGTATACGGGACATCGCAGCGGATCTCACTCCACTTGGAACAGCCTTGACCGAATTCGCCGACGCCTCGGGCCTGAAGGTGAACTGGGATAAATCTGTGGTGTACCCCCTACATCCGAACGCTACCCCTCAGGAGGTCTGGATTGGTGACCAGAAAATCAGCTGGACCGCGGAGGCCCCTCGCTATCTGGGGATTCGCCTATCTCATTCACCCACCGACATCTTCGAGGGTAACCATCGTAGGGCACTCGCCAGTATACGATCCATCATCGGGTTTTGGCGGAATCTCCCGCTGGCCCCGATTGGTCGAGTGGCCCTTGCGAAAATGATTCTGGTTCCACGACTACTTTATTATTTTACCAACCTTCCAGTAATCCCGCCCCGTTCCTTCTTTAAAGATTTGGACACACTTCTTGGCTCCCTGATATGGGGCAAAGGACGACACAGAATCGCACTAGCAAAATTAGAACTACCCACAACACAGGGGGACCTTGGAGCCCCATCATTCGAGGCCTATTTCTTGGCGGCGCAGCTTCAATGGCTCTCCTATTGGACGGCTGATAGTTACACGTCCGAAACATACACAGTCGCAGGCCGGGTAGCGACGCCGGAACTGTGCCACTTGCTTATACCAGGATCCTGCCCCACGGGGACCTGCCCCCTCCAGGTGGAAGTAGCCCGGAAATGTATCCAGCGCATACACCGCATGACACCAGACCGACCCCCGTATTCACCGCTGCTTCCACTGGTGGGCTGGCCCAAAAACACCCAATTCTTTACTCCTGCCATGCTCCGGGAATGGACATCCAGGGATGTCACCGAAGCAGAAATACTATTCGAAGAGGGACAACTTAGGCCATTCCAACTACTTATTGACGACTATGATCTCCCCCCCAGGGCAGTTTCTGTGGCACCGTCAACTCCTCAGCCACTACCGACCGTACTATGATCTTACACTAGGGGAGCCCCCCACACACCCAGTCCTCCACACGATCTTACGAATGGGAATGGGCCGCCACCTCACCACATGGCTGTATAAATCAATCAGGGAGTTGACACCTCCATTACTAGAACCCCTTCGGACTCTCTGGGAGGGGGAGGTGGGACGGGCATTCCATGATAATGAGTGGGAAAGGGCACTCGAATTCCCCAAAAAAGTGTCTAGGAATGCCCGTTTCAAGAATATACAATTTTACATTCTGCATAGGGCCTACTTGACACCAGCACGCCTGCAGCGTTTTTACCCTGATACAACTTTCCTTTGCCCCCGCTGTCAGGTGCAAGGCGCAGATTTCCACCATATGTGTTGGGCCTGTCCGGATATCCAGACTTACTGGTCAGCTATCCACACGACCCTCCGCGACCTTACCGGACACCCCCATCTGGCCACATGGGAGTGTTGCGCGCTGGGAATAATTGGCCGGAGGAAACGTCACAAAGTGCCCATACGTTTCGTCTCCTTAGCGCACCTACTGGCTAAACGCTGCATAGCTATGCATTGGCACTCCCCTACAGGCCCCCCGATTGCAGCATGGGAGGGGGCGGTGCTCAAATGGGCTGCAGCTGAGGAGGATGCCCTGCGGGAGGAGGAAGCAAAAGGCATACGTAAAACCCCAATATTCCTGGAATGGGCGCTTATGCTACACCAATTCAAACAGTCTCAGTCCCAGGATGACTCGAGCACGAGTGCGACAACCCCTAACGTCACACAGCCGTCTGCGGTGCAAGCCCACACAGATGGCGCCCCCTCCTGACAATTCACACCTATCCGAGGACGGCTGGGCTCCCGCCCCCACCACCCCGATCCATTCACCTATACCACACGTCCGCCTGCACACCCATATTCTCGGCAGGGGGATGCAACTGTGCCGTTACTTAGTTACCTGAGGGGCCATATGTACCCTAGTCTGGCTGTACCATCTAATATTCCATGATGACCCCTAGTTTGATTTCCCCCCCGGTTTGTTCTTTACTTGGCAAACACCTGTTATAGTGCATACAGCATATACATGAAGTTGGAGTAATCGTAAATGTCTATAATGATACTAGCCGATTGGACATACATGTCTCATGTTAATGCGGTCAAATACCAATATGTAACAACTGTAATAATAAATGCCAATAAAAAGAATAAAAAATAAAAAAAATGTTTAATTGTTAATCCAGATTATGGTGCAGTATTGTCGTGTGAATATTAGTCTATTTGGGACTTACCAGCACTTTGTGAAGAAAGGCCAAGCCTTTGTTCCTCTCCCTCCAGAAGCTTCCTGTAGACTGCGATCTCAGCATCTAGTTTCAGCTTGATGTTTAACAGGTCTTGGTAGTCCTGCAAGTATCTAGACAGATCAGATTTGGTCTCCAGGAGCTGGCATTCTAGTTGGGCAATGATTTCTTGAAGACCAGATACTTTCTCTAGGTGGTTTGCCTCCATGTCTTGAAGCTGACTCTCCAATGCTTCGTTTCGAGCCCTCAAGGCACTGAGTTGGTTTTCAAGCTCTGTAATCTGGGATGAGTACTTACTTATCTCTTCCTTCATGCTGTTTAGCTGGACATCATGTTTGGACACCTGCCCTTTTAAAGTGTCAAATTTGGTTTTGTACCACACTTCTGCTTCTTGGATGTTCTTGGCAGCCACTTTTTCCATCTGAATTCTGACATCACGGAGCGCTGCAGCGAGATCAGGCCGGGTACTCTCCAGTTCTACTGTCACCTTTGAGTCCTCGATCTGCCTCATTAGGTCAGCTACCTCTTCGTCGTGGAGTTTCTTGAGGAATTCTATTTCATCTACCAATTGCTCCACCTTCCGCTCCAAATCTAGCTTCTGAATGGTAGCGTTGTCTACATCCTGCCGGAACTCCCTCAGGATCCTCTCTGCTTCCTCTGAAAATATTAAACAAAACATATTTATTATGTACAAAGACAATGGATTCATTTTTTAGATCTTTAATCTGCTCTACCAAGCACAATTTGTTTTACAGAGAGACCATTGTTGTACTTGTGAATGGAGAATACCTCATCCTGTCCTCTTACAGCTCGCACTGAGCAATAACTTGTCTAACAGTGAATCATAAGAGAAAGCTACATTATCAGCACTTTATTACCAGGTGTTTCCTAACATTTGTATTTAACAACGAGACGGTAAGATAGCGATAGAGTTCAGTACTTACAGATTGAAATCCTGGCCAAATTAATTTGAAATTAAAAGACACATTTACTAAACTTTCACGCAACGCAGGGCAGCAAGCAAAGTTGCTGCACTGCGTCTCTATGAAAAGGAGAGAGCTGAAATGCTCCATATTTACAACGATATGGAGCATTTCTGCTCTCTCTTTGCGCTGGTGCTCTTTGTGCAGGCTTGCACCAGCACAGGCTCTCTTGCACCACAGTGCAAAGGTGCCTGCGTTACAGGCAGGATTGTGTTGTGCGGGAAGGTATATCTTCCTGCACAAAAACAATCCTTAGAGGTATTTTCCTTTTCCTATGTTTGCTGCACAATGCAGCACATGTGGAAAGGGGAAATACAGCTGAGAAAAAATATATTTCTTGTTGTTACAACTTACTCGGGAAGGCGTAGCATTTTCACATATTCCCAGGTTTAGAAATCTTTGTAAATCTGGGAATGCACCACAATCCATGGGTGGATGCATGGGAACTCCCATGCTCCACCCATAGAATGCCTCCCAAGTTGAAATGTAATGTAACACAGTGTAAGCAAAAGCCTTGCGTTACATTTCTTTACAAAGCCAACACAAGGCCATGCAAATCAGGCCTTCCTTGGCTTTGTAAATATTACTGAAGCCTTTGCGTTGCCTTGCATGACGTAAGGACAACGCAAAGGCTTCATAAATATGGGCCTCCATCTTTAGGGAGGATGATAAAATGAGAACTGTTGGGTAATGTACGGGTTATCTACATCAGGAAACTATGATAATTTGTGGTACAATAATGTGCGGTATCAGGTAGGGTTGGGCAAAATTAGCACCTGCAGGTCACCTCCTAACTTAGACATTGTAGGCAGAAAGAGATTCCAGGATAATGGCTGATTCACACTGAGATTCGCTTCTATGTTCTGTGGTGAAAAAGTAAAATTTGGCTTAGTTGTAATCTCAGGCAATACATAAGAATACATTTATTATTTTACTTACTTTTCAGCAGAAAGAATGTCACTTTTTTAATGGATAACCCGTGATATTTAATTGTTTATATATGGTCAGCCATGACGGACATCGCTTAACCTTGTTTTTGACCATATATTTGACCACAGCAACACTCTAGGCTATCTAGATATAATTAGGTATTTGTTCTCACAATGGAATACAGTTACACTGGCCCAATGCTCTGTCACACAGACAAATCAATTCATTTAGGGGGAATAATTGAATTTAAAAAAACATTTTTTTACTTTGTGCGCACCCCACCTTTATGACCTTTCTCTCAAAACATATATGACTACAACATGGGCAACTGTGACAGACAGTGGAAAGGACCAGTACAACTTGTTTTATTAGCCTTTTATTTCAGTGAAGGGACATGCATTAGAAATAAATATGCTTTCATGTTTTTTTATTGAATTGTTTCAACACGGCTAACCCAATTTGCAAATACAATAGAAAATATGAATTGATAGAGCAAAGTTAAAACCACATAAGGATTATAGTAAAGGGCAATGAAAAAAAACATTGGCAAAGCCAATAGGTCTCGCCTCTGCACGACTTATTGACTTTGCCAATGTGTTTTAGCCATGGAGAGTGGCTGCTGTCCAGCATGGCTAAAAGTTAGTGGCACAGAGGAGAGTGGCATGGAGTGCCGTAGAGTGGAACGGCGAAGAGTGGAGTAAAGTGTCGTAGAGTGTAGAGGCATAGAGTGGAGTCACGTAGAGTGGTGTACAGTAGAGTGACTGAGTACAGTGGATTGGTGTAGAGTGCATTGGTGTAGAGTGTTGCAGAGTATAGTGGCATAGAGTGCAGCGGCCAAGAATTTAACAGCGTACAATCCAGCATCATAGAATGCAGTGGCATAGATTAGAGTGTTGCATAGCAGAGTGCAGTGGCGTAAACTGAAGTCCACAGATATAGGCGATGTGGCCCAGGTATTAGTTTGGGTGAGGTATTCGGACCAATCACTTCATCCCAAAGGAGAGCTCCTGTGCCTTCTACCACTGAAAGGGCACACAAGATGAAAAGATATACTGGACAGCATGTGCAACTACTCTGAAACACATCAAATACCATTAAACACTCTTGTCAGCATCTCAACAGATGGGGCTCTTGCCATTGTGGCCCATGACAGAGGCTTTGTATCTCTGCTTAAAAAGAAGCTCACCGGACAGACTGTGATAGACCACCACTGCATTATTCACCAAGAAGTATTGTGTGCAAAATTAAAGCACAGAGAACTGAATAATGTCCTAAAAGTTGCAGTGAAATTTGTTCATTTTATTCTTGCAAAAGCACTTAATCATAGACTTTTTAAAGCAATGCTGCAGGATTCCGAAGCTGAAAATACAGACCTCTTGATGCACACTGATGTGCGATGGCTAAGCAAAGGGAAAGCTCTGGAGTGGTTCATTGCATTGCTTCCTGAAATTGAACTCTTAGTAAACAAGAGGTCAATCATTTTCAGAACTAACTAATGCGAAATAGCTTATCATGCTCCATTTTCTTTCAGACACACACTTTTTTTTTAAAACTTTTTTTTTCCAGTTTGTAGCATATCCAAATAATACATGCATGGCAGTTCACTGTCAGTTACAGCATCGTTGAAGCAGGAATAAAGACAATGTATTTGAGCATCGCAATATTGACATGTCTACTGTAGCTGGTGTGAAAGCTTCAGCAGTTCAGTAAAATCACAGTCCCGTAGGCCCCCCTTCGCCTCCCATTGCATTCGCCCCCCGGCAACCGCAGGATCCCCATAATAGTAGAAGCAACAAACATAAAAGGCCAGACATTCGAGAGGTTTCATGCATGGCAAGGAACATGGGTGTATGTATCTAATATAAAGAGAATTAAATCCGTTACCCCACACCCTCTGGGACTATGCTCAAGTTGAGAGTTAGAGGCCTGCCGTAAAGCTTCCACATAGGATCGGTAGGGGCCCCATATATATTTTTAGGGCGGGAAGAGCTAGGCACTATGCAGGCGTAGACCTCGCTGTTAGTATTACAGTAGGTCATGCTGCGCAGCCAGCCCTGTAAAGTGGGTGCGGACATGCGTCCCCAATGAACTGCAATTTCTTTTTTGCCAGTAACAGACCTAGGGATGCAAAGCGTCTAACCCCTTTGGGGAAATTAACCGTGTAGCCCAGAAAAGCCACTTCCGGAGTTGGGATATGGGGCAATTTAATCATGTTTCCTAGGGTGCGGTGTATCTTTTACCAGTAGGCCTGTAGCTTAGGTCATGTCCATATGAGATGTGCAAAATCTGCATGTGGGCCACGCTTTTCTGGCAGTTATGTGGTCTGGACGGATCTAGTCTGTGTGCTTTGGCAGGAGTAAAGTAAATTCGGCGTGAGAACTTGAAATGAAGAAGTTTATGCCTGCTGTTGAGAGAGACTTCCTTCGTTACTGTACAAAACATTGCCCACTGCTCATCTGTAATGGGGCGGCTTAAGTTGATTTCCCAGTACTTACAGACCTTGTCGTCGTCTACCAGCCTCATATTAGCACATGCTTTATACAGTTTAGTAATTAGATGAGCACCATTCACACTCTCAATTATCAACGTAAGAGGAGTGAACGAAGGGGGGCCTGGCTAAGCGAGCCACGATGGCGGATCGGCTTTGCTGAGGCTCCGCGTCTGGGCGCCTCTCGGCAGTTACATGGAGTGTCCCACCGGGTGCTGATCGATGCGGGGGGCATCGGAGGGTGGCTGCATTACAGCGGGGAGACAGTGGACGCCTGGGCGCACCCCTAGCCCTCCGGACGGGAATTGGCCCGACTGCTGCCGCCAGCGCCGCATCTTAAGCCGTAAGATGGCGGCGGAGCTCTTCCGTACGATGCGAGGGATGCCGTGAGGGGAGACGGGGAAGCTGACAACGCGTCTCGCCCTGATCGCGCCGGCACTCGGGGAGTGTGAGCAGGGAGCGGACTCCCGGATAGCGACGTGGAGAGCATCGGAGAGCGGAGGGGCTTTGCTGGCCCGAGCGCACCCGCCATCTTGAGTCCACTGAGACCCGGAGTCGGACCCTTGGGCGGCCCCCGTGCACCTAAGGTACTCCATGTGACTGGCGCTGGAGGGAGCTAAGGGGGTGCTGGGCTTTGTTGCGGACGGCAGGACCTGGAGGCATTCAACCGACCCGACCAGCGATTGCCTGACCCTAAAATGGCCGCCCACGGGACATCGCATCCCTCTCCATGCAGCCGGTGAGGCCTAGCTCCTTGTGCCTACCGAAGTGACGGCCTTCTGGGTGCAACCCGTGGGAGCTGCTGTGCCCTTGCCAGACCTGCTGACCGCCTACCCGCTACGAGTTGCCGAGGGACATTGATGGCCTCGCCTCGACAGTAGACCCTGAGAAAGACTGGGGCTTGCACGGGGGCCACGAGGACGGTGCATACGCTCCCCCCCCTTGACCTTGAGGCGGCCGCGGAGGATACCCCGTGGCGTCCGTCGCCGGTGGAGACCCCGTGAGGGGTGGATTGGTGCTGGGAGCACCCTGAGTGTGGCGCCTGGTGGCTGGTGTGGACGATTCCGGTGCTTGGTCCACGGGGGGACCTTGGTGGGCCGGCTCGGACGGCGGCTTCCCTGGGCGGCTTCACCCGTGAGACAACGCGGCCGCGCCTTCCGACCTTCTGTGGATTCCTTGCGTCGCTGAGGCTCCTGCGACCCGGCGGACACTACCGACTCGTCCAGACCGCGTGGACTCACGATGGGGAAGTCAAAACCCGCGCAGCATCAAGTGATCCCGGAGACGGCCCCGGAGAACATGCGCCGGACCTCGACGTGGTCCCCCAACACGGTGGCCTCCACGGACTTATCGATCTCGGACGAGCTGGATAAGGTCCTCGCCGCCATTGAACTATCCCGTCTGTCTATGGAAGAACGCCTTGGTACCCTGGCGACGGATGTAAATCTCCTCCGCGATGACCACCGGAAATTGGCGGACCGGGTGCGTACAGAGGAGCAGACACTTGCGGAAATACAGCCCATACTAAAAGAGCAACAGCAGACGCTCCAGGGGGTCCTTACTCGTCTAGCTGCGGTGGAAGAACATGCGCAGGATTTGGAGGGCCGCTCGAGACGCTGCAACATCCGGGTACTGGGGCTGCCGGAGGGAGTCGAAGGTGCCGACCCCATTGCACATATGGACAAGTGGCTGAAGTCGTTTACCCCGCCTGCAGACCGCACACCATTCTTCTCCATAGAACGGGCTCACCGAGTGCCGGCCCGAAAGCCCCCGCCCGGCACGTCTCCTCGACCATTTCTCGCCAAGTTCCTGCACTTCCGGGATAGAGATGCGGTGCTTCGGGCGGCGCGACTGGCCGCACCGTTGCGAGTGGACAACAGCCACATCATGATCTTCCCGGACTATGCTCGAGCGGTGCAACAACAGAGATCTTCCTTCCTGGACGTAAAGCGGAGGCTGCGGGACAATAAGATCCAATACGCGTTGCTCTTCCCGCCTCAAGATTATCTATAAATAGGCTGTCCGGTTTTAGGTTTAAACCTATAATAACCGATAAAACCCCACTGAAAGAGAAATAGCCCTCACCAGTGAAAACATAGAAACACTGAAAAAACACCTGCACAATCACAAATTAATTGCCATTCAAAGAAAGGAAAAAGAGAGTAAAAGAGTTCTTTTTTTCCGTCCTGAAGGGGCCAATACAATGTAACTTTGTTGTACATGCTAGCAGTAAGAAAGTCTGGGCTAACATTATTCTGCTTGAGTTCTGTTGTTTAGGGATGCCCCTATAATATTGTTTCTTCTTCCTTTTGTTTTTTTCAGTTTTGTGGTCTTTGGTCTAAAGATGCAGGGTTTAGAAGCATGTTTTAGGTCGTATTTAATTATTTTATAAACTGTATAGAATCAGGAAATATCAAAATCATATTTGATATTTTGGCTGCGTTCGATTCTTTCACTGATAGGTAAAATGGCTGGTTTCATAAGAATCTTTCCTAATATGTGTCATCATATTTACCCAAAGAGAATGGGTAAAAACCCTTAATACATCAGCCCACAGTTTCTAGTGAGTCAGTATTGATAGTAGGCGAATTCCCAACACCTCAGGCTTTAAAAAATTCAATGCAAGGTATAGTGACAAGTATATGTGAAAAGAGTGCTATCACCAAGCATCTGGGATAGAGGTTAAAACATGACACCAGACTTTTGGAAATCATGGAACGCAGTATCACTTGGAATGTTCTGCAAAAAAGGTTCTTTCCAAGTTCAACAAAGATTAGAGTGATATTGTTTGTATTTGCAGTGATTCATCTACGTATATGAAAACGTTGTGTGATGACCTGTCAAAATTGATTCTTGAGCGGAAGTGCTTCCCTGTAAGAAATCCTTGCCACTTGCTAGATGGTATGCTGAAAGCATCTTTACAATCTTCGGAGTTAATGAGGAAGGCTATTGACTTTTTAGTCCATTCTGTTGCAATGTTTTCCCATGCACAGGAACTAAAACACAAATATTTATCATTTCGTGCTTTGTGTGGCATCAAAGAAAGAGTCATCCCAACTGTGTCCCTTAGCTGATGGTTCTCAGTCCAAAGGGTTATGAAAGCTATATTATCTATGTGGCAACCGTTTACAGAATATTTGCTGAGTGATGATGCCAAAGACAAGAAATGTGAGGATCTTTGGTCACATATTAATAGTGATTTAAAAAAAGTACACTCTACTGCATTCTTAGATTTTTAAAGGAAAACATAACTGCTGAAGTGGACATAATAAAAAAACAAGCGTCTCAAAACACCCTTGGCTGACAAGTGTTCAGTATATTTGGTGTAGATGTGAAACACCTTTAGTGACTTTGTCACTACAACATGTTCCATGTTAGAGTCCTTGCGGCTTGGTAAGCAAAGCAGGGGTGAAGAGCAATTCAGGAACTTTTATTTTACAATGTATGAGAAATGGCTTGCAATGATGTATAGAAATGTCCCTTCACCACCAATGGCATTTGAAGTCAATGAAACCTCACTGTGGTACTCTGTTCTAGATCCCTTCCGTAAAGGGGAATTTCCTCCGTAGTTTCAAAAGTGCTGCTTCATTTTTGACCGCTTCAATAACTCTGAGGGCATAAGCGCCCAGATTTGCGTAAATGTTGCAGAACCTGCCCTGGGAATCGCAATTTTCAAGTGAACCAGTATTGCATAGAAAGCTATGTCAGTATCCAGAGTTACCAAATTGAATACTGGCTGTTATGGCGTTGCCCAGCTTCAGTGCCAATGTTGAGGGTCTTTTCACAGAAGTTTACATGGGAAGGAAAGAGTAAGTGTATATAACCAAAGACTCACTGAAGAAGTATTGTATAGTGTACTACAATAAGTTTAATTTGCAAAAATCTATTTGGACCTCATATACACTATGCTAATACTGTCTATATACCATGCACTATCAGTGCTGAAAGCAAGCAATAATAAAAGCAAAACGTTCCATAAACACCGAAAAAACACTGTTTCAGTAGTTTTTTATGGCGCGAAAATGTGTAACCACTGATAACCACTGTTTTTTTAAGGTATTGAAAACACTGAAAAAAACCACCAGAATTTACCAAAAATAGAAACCGAAAACAGGAAAGCCTATCTATAAAGGATCCTCCCTCTTCTTCGCATCCGCGGAGGCCGCACAAGACTGGGCAGATCAACACTGCTCGCGGGCGTACGATCCTTGTTCCCTAGAGGAGCTCCCCTCTCAAAACTTTACACGCCCGGAAGCGGCCCAAGAAGCTCCGTAACATCGAGTCCCGACCAACTCGGGGTGCCCACGACTCGCCGGATCTCGAACAGATTATGCGAGAAAGACGGGAAGCTCTACAAGCGGTGATCGACCTGCGCACCACACAACCTTCAGACTCTATAGATCGACCTCCGCACCTGTTCTCCTCCAAAGGCGAAAACGACAGCGACAGCACCGTCTCGGGGGTGGACCAGGCGGCACCCCCCCAACCCACTCCGCAGACTGCAGATGGACTATTGGATGCGCCGCCCTCTCCTCCTCTCACCTGAGGCAACTCAGGCACACGGACTCTTGGTATCCTTAACTGTGATGCGCACCCAGCACCCATGATATGGCACCCGTAGGGACAGTCACTCTGCTCCAGATCCTACTACATGCCCACTCAGCGTGCGGCCTCGCACTAGCACATCGTCACCCCCTATCATATAAAGCAGTTCTCCCCCCTTTAGTGTTACTGAAGGTAGTTTGGACACATCGTTACCCGCACGATGAGTCCTGAGTATTGGGACAGTTTCCCGCATCCCCACACGTTGTTCACACCCCGGTTTGCATATGTCCCACTTCCCCATGGAGTTTCACACCACAGCACATCCGTTTTCCAGGCTTCCAGTCCGCCTGCCCCCTTCCAACGCAGCACGTCCCTGAGGGCCCACTATTCGATTTCTCTAAGGGGCACCACACCCCGTCCCCACACAGAACCGACCATCTATGGCACAACTGACAACTAGCGCAGACATTAATATACTCACACTTAACACACGTGGTCTACATACCCCACGTAAGCGCTACGCGATATACGCCTATGCGAAACGACAGAAGGCATCTATCCTCTGCTTACAAGAAACCCACCTTAATGCAACCGAAGTCGGCAAACTACGAGTAAAATGGTGCGGACTCATCTGCGCCACGACCTACTCCTCGTTTGCCAGAGGGGCACTGATATGGATTCGCCCGGGAACCCCTTTTCGGGAACTAAGACGGGTGGTGGACGACGAAGGCAGATACGTCCTACTAGAGGGTCTCTTAGACGGGAGGGCTGTCCTCTTAGGCAGTATATACGCCCCAAATGTCGACCAGGATAAATTCTGGGACCGACTCACAATCTCTTTGGCTCAATTCACACAGGTGCCCTGGCTATTAGGAGGGGACTACAACTGTATCCTGGACCCGGTGCTGGATCGCTCACACCCTCCACTCCCACACTCCCCCACCTATAGACAAATAGACCGCTTTAAAGCGTGGGCCGCACACTGGTCCCTCACGGACGCATGGAGGCTGCACCATCCCCAGACCCGCATTTACTCTTTCCACTCCATTCCTCATAATTTACGAGTTCGGCTTGACCGATTCTTATGCACTGCAGCGCTTCTCCCGCAAATATGTCACTCGGATTATCTGGGTAGAGTCGTTTCCGACCATGATGCGCACCTTCTCGGCCTCCAATGGCGACCCCCGCGCCCCCCTGTTCCTACGTGGCGGCTGTCACGGGAGTGTCTCACGGACCAGACCTTTACACATGACCACCAACGTAGCATCCAAGACTACTTTACGCATAATGCGGGGACCGCGTCGTCAACCCTGGTCGAGTGGGATGGTTTCAAGGTAGTGGCCAGGGGAGAATGCATTCGGTACAGAACCGGGGTGCGACACACCCTGGAGCAAGCCCTAGAGAAGGCGGAGCAGCAACTGGCTACGGCCACTAAGGCCGCAGATCAATCAGTGGCGACAGTAGCTCAGGTCGCCCACGCCAAATCGGAGTACCAGGTGGCGTGCGTGGACTTGCGTCGTCACAATTTTCGGGCATACGCAAACGGAATGCATCGGGACCGTGATAAGTCGGGCACACTCCTGGCATGGCTTGCTAAGCAAGATACCGAAATCCGGCCTATTACTGCAATCATAAATCCCCAGGGTACCCTGGTGCAATCTCAGGATGAGATCCTCCAGGCGTTCTATCACCATTACTCGGCAGTCTACACTGCTCCCACGTCTCTCGACCCCAGGGCCATCGACCACTTCCTCGACCCTCTTCCCCTTCCCCGAATTGCCGCTGTAGACCGGAAGGGGTTGGACGCAAAGATAAAAACAACTGAGATTACAAGTACGGTACGAGCACTGGCCCGCGGCAAGGCCCCTGGCCTTGACGGGCTCCCACTTGAATATTACGCCACTTTTGCCCCACAGTTGACCTCTCGTCTATCAGCAGTATTGGACTCGGCGCTTAGACTCGGCGAACTGCCCGGCTCTATGAGAGCGTCGGTGATCGTGACGTTTCCGAAACCCGACCGAGACCCTCAACTCCTCGCCTCCTACCGGCCCATCACGCTGCTCACAGCTGACTGTAAAATCCTGGGAAACATTTTGGCGGACAGATACTCTCAAATCATATGCCCGTTAGTACACCCGGACCAATGCGGTTTCGTTCCAGGGAGGAATACCTCTCATAATATTCGGCGCCTCTTTCACATTCAGGATCAGATTGGGGATCGTTTTCCGCACGCGGCGTGTCTGATCTTGGACATTGAAAAGGCGTTCGACACCCTAACGTGGCAATTCCTCTTTGCAGTCCTGGGGCGGGCGGGTCTCGGCCCCACGCTCATAGCCTATACTCGCCTACTCTACACCAATCTTACGTCTCGGATCTGCCTCGGTCGCTATATCTCCCCGGAATTTGCGATACACAGGGGCACGCGACAGGGGTGCCCCTCTCGCCCCTCTTATTCGCACTCGCGGTAGAACCCTTGGCCATCCGGCTCCGTGGGGATGGGCGGGCCTGGGGTATTCCACTGGCGGACGTCACACACTGTGTATCTATGTATGCGGACGATCTTCTCATATATATACACGGGATGTGACGGCGGATCTCACCACCGTTGAGACTGCCCTGGCGGAGTTTGCGGAGGGTGAACTGGGACAAATCAATGGTCTATCCCCTCCACCCGGACGCCCCCTCTCGGGAGGTCTGGATCGGTGACCGGAAACTGCACTGGGCGACAGAGGGTCCCCGATACCTCGGGATCAGATTATATCATTCCCCACTCGACATTTTTGAAGGGAACCATCGGAGAGCACTAGCAGGGATACGATCCTCCATTGGGTTCTGGCAGAGTTTACCGTTGGCCCCGATTGGCCGGGTAGCCCTGGCAAAGATGATACTGGTCCCGCAGCTTTTGTACTACTTCACCAATCTCCCAGTGATTCCCCCCCGCTCCTTCTTCAAAGATTTAGATACGCTCCTCAGCTCTCTAATATGGGGGCAGGGACGGCACAGAATCGCGCTGGCCAAGCTAAGACTGCCCACGACGCAAGGGGGGCTTGGGGCGCCCTCATTCGAAGCCTACTTCCTGGCGTCGCAGCTCCAATGTCTCTCATATTGGACGGCGGAGCGATGCCTGCTTGAGACATGCACTGTCACGGGACGTGTGCCCCTGCCCGAGTTGCGTCGCCTGCTTCTGCCGGGTTCTCGTCCCACGCGAACCTACCCCCTGCAGGTGGACATTGCCCGGAAATGTGTGCAACGTATCCACCGCATGGCACCGCGCTGCCCTCCATACACGCCATACACGCCATTACTACCGCTGGTCGGCTGGCCCAGAAATGACGGATTTTTCACACCCGCCATGCTTCGGGAGTGGACGGCGAGGGACATTGTCGAAGCGGAAATGCTATTTGACGAGGGACAGCTCAGGCCATACCGACAGCTCTTGGAGGAATACGATCTGCCCCCAGGCCAGTTCCTGCTTCACCGTCAACTCCTCAGCCACTTTCGACCATATTCTGACCTCACGCAAGGGGAGCCTCCCACACACCCAGTCCTTCACACACTCTTACAACTGGGACGGGGTCGACACCTTATTACATGGTTGAATAAATCAATTGGGGACCTAACACCCCCACTGCTGGTGCCTCTCCGAGCCCTATGGGAGGAGGAGACGGGACGACCATTTCACGACAGCGAATGGGACAGAGCGATAGAATTCCCCAAAAAAGTATCCAGGAATGCCCGCTTTAAAAATATACAGTTCCACATTCTCCATAGGGCCTATTTGACGCCAGCGCGCCTTCAACGTTTTTATCCCGACACTACATTTCTATGCCCTCGTTGTCAGGCGCAGGATGCTGCCTTCTTTCACATGTTCTGGACCTGTCCGGGCATTCAGCACTATTGGACTTCGATCCACTCAACACTCAGGGATCTCACTGGGCTGACCCATTTGACTACCTGGGAGGGATGCGCACTGGGTATCCTGGGGCGGAGAAAGCGACACAAGGTGTCGATGCGCTTCGTCTTCCTGGCCCACCTATTGGCCAAACGCTGTATAGCAATGCACTGGCGAACCCCTACTGGTCCTCCACTTGCAGCTTGGGTGGGGGCTGTTCTTAAATGGGCTGCTGCGGAGGAGGACGCAATACGAGAGGAGGAGGCCAAAGGTACCCGTAAAACCCCAATCTCTTTAGAATGGGCGCTCCTACTACACCAATTCAGACAATCTCAGACGCCAACTGCACTGGTAGCCGACAGGAATACCCCCGACGCCGCACCGCCTTACGCGGTCCGGGTCTCCACAGTATTTTCAACAAAAAAAAAGAGGAGTAAACGAATCGGGTTCAATTGGGAAATTAGGCAGTGTGGCACAAAGAGCCGAATGGATGCGGCCCAGAATGAAGCTGTGCATGAAGATGACGTCTTGGAAACGGACGTCGTCCGCCACCGAGAAAATATGTACCTCTGGATATAAATCTCCCAGTTTGGAAATATCGAATTTGGCCAAGGTGCGTTGTACCAGTTTTTCACCGGTTATCGGCAGCCAGCGAGCGTTGGGGATAGGTAAGACAGAGGAATACAATGTGGTGACGCCGGTAATCCGCCTCAACTTATCCCAGGCCCAACTGGTAGTGGAGACTGTTTGTATGTCCTTAGGGTCTCTGGGAACACCCTTGGGCAGCACGGTGCATAACTGCTCCGGCAGGACAAAATCCGCCTCTGGGCGAAGAAATTGGATCCTGGCATCTGGATGGAACCATGCATATACGTTGCAGCATTGAGCCACCAGATAATACAATTGTAGATCCGGAACCGTGTACCCTCTTCTATCATACGGTAGGGTGAGCACCTGCCACCTAACGGGTGCCTGCTTGCCACCCAGACCAGTTGTATAAGGTGTGTGTGCATTGTCAGGACGAAACCATTCGGGAGGGGTATGGGGATATTGTTAAAAAGATATAAAAATTTGGGGAGCACTACCATCTTCAAGATCGCCACTCTGCCGGCTATTGACAACGGTAAATGCAGCCATCTCTCCATTTGAGCATTGAGTGCGCTAATGGCCAGCCCATAGTTCAAGCGGAGGATCTGGGCAGTGTCCAGGTGAACATGGATGCCCAGATACTTGACCGAGTCAGTGCACCATTCAAGGGAGAATTCACACTCCCACAAGACCGTACTAGATGTTAAAGGAAAGATCACCGATTTGTGCCAATTAATGCCTAGGCCAGAGAAGAGGCCAAATCTAAGAATTTCTCTAATGAGCGGCTCTAAATTGACCTGGGGATCTCTGACATAGAGGCTAGTGTCATAAGCGTAGAGCGAGACTAGGAGGGGGGCAGTGTTGAATTGTAAACCTCTTTGTAAATGCCGTTCCTGAAAGTGGCGGATTAAAGGATCCATGGCCAGGATGAACAATAGGGGGGATAGGGGACAGCCCTGACGTCTGCTATGGGAGAGTGCGAGGGGTCGGGATAGAGTGCCGTTCTGGCGAAGTCTCGCCGTGGGCCGGCTGCATAGTAATGCGATGGTGTCTATGAATCCCATGGGCATGCCCATACGGCGCATCACAGAAATATAAAAAAGGGCCACCCCAAGTAATCAGAGGCCTTTTCTGCGTCAAACAGAATTGCAGCAGCGGGGACCTCTGGGTTGATCCTGTGGAGGACTGCAAAGAGTGTCCTAAGATTTAGCGAGGTGGATCAGTGGGGGACGAAGCCTGATTGGGCCGGAGATATTATAAACTCCATCAATTGGGACAGGCGATTGGCGATGATCTTGACTAATATTTTATAGTCTAAATTTAGTAGGGACAGAGGTCTGTAGGATCCGCACAAGGATGGGTCCTTACCAGGTTTGGTGAGGAGGATGATAACCGCCTCCCGAAGCGTGGGGGGTAGTGTTTGTTTTTCGAGGGCCTCTGCATAAACCTCAATCAACTGCGGTGCGAGTAGGTCCTTGTATTCCTTGTAGAAGTCCCCCGTAAAGCCGTCTAACCCAGGGGCCGAGGAGCAGCGGAGGGTATCAATGGCTCCAATTACATCCGCCGAAGAAATTGGTTCTGCTAAGAAGTTCTGCATGTGTTTTTCAAGGAAGACCAGCGCAATCTCGGACAGATAGGCTTCCTGTGCCGAGGGGTCGTTCACACTTTAGTAGTGTATAGGGCCGAGAAGTAAACCAAGAATTTGTTACAAATCTCTGAGGTGGAGGTGAGTGTCTGATTAGTGGAGGAGCGCGGCTCAGTGATGTAGGCTTGGCTATATGGGGGCCTCGGGATCTGCCCATGTGTCAACTGAGCCAGTGTTAATGGCAAAGTAATCTTCAATGGCTTCGCAGACTTCTATCTTTAAAAGGTCATCATTGAGGGCACGACTCGGGAAACGCCATTGCTGTTCAAACCCCTTCGGCCGAGGTACCTTCAGGAGTAGCTGTACCGGGGAGTGGTCAGAGTACGTCCGCGCGTCACAAGCGACCGGAACCAGCCGGGAATGCCTAGAGAAACCAGCCACAAATCGATTCTAGTCCAGGTGTTGTGTTGGCCGGAATAATGTGTGTAGTCTGTGAGGGTGGGATTGCGCATGCGCCATATATCTAGAAGCAATAGCTGCTAACAGAGTTCTAAGAGAGCGCGGCGCGCCCGTGGTTTAGTGTCAGGAGATATGGCAGTGCTATCCAATCTGGGGTTAAGGAGCAAATTAAAATCCCCCCCCCCCCCCCCCCTATTAGCCTATCAAGAGCAAACTGGGCTCTAACCTTACTAGCTGGGCATGTAATGAGTGAAAAAAGTCTGGGGAATCAGTGTTCGGGGCATATACACATACGAGTGCAGTGCTGTGACCCATAAGGGACCCCGTGATGATGATGTACCTACCCTCACGGTCTCATATAACGGAGCAGAGGCTAAAAGGGACCCGTTTATGGATAAGGATGGCCATGCCCCTGGCGTAATTGCTGTAATTTGCAAAAATAACTGTGCGCTCCCCAGCTAGCAGCAAAGCAGGCTGAGTCCGATTTGGGCAAGTGCGTTTCCTGTAAATAAGCAATGTCCACATTGTGTCTAAGTAGATAATGAACCACCTGCCTTCTCTTGTGATTGTCATTAAGACCCCTTACATTCCAGGCCATCAAGGACAAGCCAGAAGGGCCATCAACATTACCCAGCTGAGCCATCCGGAGAACGTGTCAAGCATGTCATATAGAAGCAACGAAATAAAGGGAAAAACTGCGACAGTAAACATTTCTGCAAACAACCATAAACGTATAGGCAGTAATAATCGTCTCCCCCTCACCCCACCAAGCCTCACTACGACCCAAGCGAGGCAGATCTAGAACAAAAAGCAGAACGTGAAGTACCAATTGACTTTATACTTAAATGATGAACCCCTAGAACGGTACCCCCGTGAGAACAATACCAAATTCAAGATATACACCATGAGGGGTGGCAACGCCACGTCGGTCGACCAGCTTTTTGAAGCATTGTAGAAGGATGAATTACATTATCCCCGAAAAGTCTTACAATAATGAAGTAGGAACTACGCAGCAATGTTAACCAGTGCCTGAACCGGAAAAGAGTTCAATACTTGCGTCCGAGCCACTATGTGGGGAGGTGGGCCCCCCCCTCCTGTTGCAGTCTGATTGTTATTTTGTTTGTAGGCATGGCAAAATTCCTGCACCTCAGTAGGAGTATGAAAAATTTGAGCCCGGCCACCCACATCTACTCTCAGTCTGGCAGGGTATAGCATACCATATTTTAAGCCCAGATTCCTTAGGGTGGCTTTAACCCCATTATACTTACGATGGGCATCTTGCACCATGAGGGTGAAGTCCGGGTAAAAGGATAGTTTAGAGCCCTGTCACATAATGTCCGCACATTCCCTAGCGAGGCGCAGTGCCGAGTCGCAGTCTCGAAAGTTCATAAGACGTGCAATGATGGGTCTAGGTGGGAGTCCAGGATTGGGCCGCAGCCCAAGGGACCTGTGCGCCCTCTCTATTACAAAGCCAGAGGTGAAGGACTCCCTTCCAAATAGGTCAGATATCAGAGTCTCGACAAAACGGTCCATGCGGCCGGTGGTGGCAGTCTCCGGAACCCCTAGGATGCGGATGTTATTGCGCCTGCTTCGCACTTCAAGGTCTTCTCTTTTGATTGCCACATCCTTGAGGATGCACTCGACGCGCTCCAATCTTTTTAGGGACTGCGCAGTACCATCCTCAATTTCTGAAATGCGCGCCTCAGCCACATCCAGTCGTCTGTCATGAACTTGTATTTTGGCCCCCAAGCTTGCAAGATTTTTGTCAAGTGAGTCAAATCGACCGTCTACTGCCCTGAAGCCAGCCCTCATCTCTTGTAGCATTGACGTGGACAAAGTGGGAGGGTCGTCAGTATGTTCTGTACCCTGTGCGCTCTCCGTCATGCTGGAGCTTTCCACTGGGGCCTTATCTATGAGCTTTTCAAAGGGGGGGTCTTCTGTTTGGGATCTTTGCGGCCCATGCCGCGGAGCAACAGTACAAGTGAAAAAGTGGAATTGCAGATCTCCAGTGATCACTATGGGAGCGCTGAGCCAGGCCAAAATGCGTTGATCGAACAGTGAGAGGAGCGGTGCAGGGGTACAGGGCTCCAGTGACACGAGTGGCGTCCGCACCAGGTCTTTGGGAATGTGTGGTTGTGGGCTCCCAGGTAACTGATACAGTAATCCAAGTGCCCGGATCAGGCGTGGCAGGCAGGACCAAATTTCGCCCAGCAGGCCGCTGCAGCCCTGCAGTAGGTCCGGGGAGAGCAGGCTGTGGTTGGAGCCCTGGGCAAAGGTCCTTGCTTCCCACCAGATGGATGGACTGGCTTGGTATCCTCCCATCAGGTGTTATCCCGCCCTAGGCCACAGCACTCCAGGAAGATGGTTCCCCCACAGATAACGTGCAGGAGTTCAGCTGCAGATGGAGGGCCGATCTTAGCCGGATCAGTGGGGGACCAGCCGAAGGGCGGGATGTATGCCCATGCTGCAAGGGAGTGATAGTCAGCAGCAGGCTCGCATGGGCCTTCTGGGCTAGTAGAATCCCGATAAGGAGCCGATGCCTCGCAGGAAGCACAGCAGAGGGGGCGGATGGACAAGGCGCCGCATCATGGGGCAGCCAGGCACAGCAGACGGCGGGCCGACACCAGCCCACCCCCCATCTCACACCCGTCTGCGTCCAGGTGGGCGCTGCCCAGGCTCGCAAGCGGGCCCTGTCCCTGCTTGGCCTCAGAGTTCTGGCAGGCGCGAGCACCAAGAATCGGGAGAAGCCAGTCGCGGCGGCTCCCTGGCGAATCACAAATGAATTTTGGGGGGGAATGCACCGCCGCCGCTCCACACCCGGTTAACTCACCGCAACAACGGGCCCGGGCCCACCTCTGACACTCCCTCCTCGTGTCTCTGCCCTCCGGCAGACCCGTGTGTGTGTGTCGCAGTGCCTCTCCGCTACCGGCTCCGCCCCTCCACTCGCCAAGTGCCGTAGTTCGATGTCGGAGGTATCTTTCTGTCCCCGAATCAGCATGCCATGTTCAGGTCGTGTTCAGCGCTCCAGCGCTGATGGTCACGGGGCAATTGCAGCAGCAGGAACCGGGGATAATGTCGGGAAGCTGGGACTACCAACGGGGCTTCAACACCAAGCGGCCATCTTGGTCGCTGGCTTGGCCACGCTCCCTTCAGACACACACTTCAATGCTCTCAACTTGACACTGCAAGGCAAACAACAGCTTGTGTGCTCCATTATGAATGATATTTACTCATTTGAAGGTAAGCTTGTGCTATTAAAGAACAACTAGATACCCACTTCCCAAAACTGTTGGCTGTGACACAGAGGTTTCCAGATGCACAAAAAATTCTGTCAAAGCTAGACTTTGGTGCATGTCTTGAAAAACTTTCTGGGGAGATCAAATGGCATTTTTCTCAATTCAGAGGACTCAACCCTCTGTTCAGGCTGGTTAAAAACCCCTGGATCGTGAGAGCACGAAATGTTGATGTTGTTGCTCTTATTGGCATGAAAAGGGCACAGGTACAAATGGAGCAATTCAGCCCTCAAAGCATCTTTTTTAGGGCATGCACCAGAAGAATTATGGAAAATTGTGCCTTCTGATAAATTTCCTCTTTGTACAGTGGCCCAGAAAGTAATTTGTATGTTTGGGTCAACATATGTTTGTGAAAGTTAATTTTCTGCAATGGGACTGTTGAAGAGTAAAGTCAGAAATAAGCTTACTGACGTACATCTGGACCAGCTCTTAAGGCTAGCCTTTTCTGACATAGAACCAGATTACAGGACACTAATAGGAGACATGAAATGTAAAATACGTTCCCAGTAAATGCGTCTTTAACGTACCTATTTTTCGGACTCAGCGAAACATGTGCTGCATTGGGCCTGTGCTGAATATCTGGTTAATGAGAACTGCCATGCAATGCCTTTTAAGATTGCTACGTCTGATAATAAAAATGTGTTATTAAAATGTTCTCCTTGTAGTTACATATGCTTTTGAAATACAGCATTGTCTTTTAATGTTTTAAAATGTGTTTTTTTTACCTCTAGCCACACCCCCACTGGCCACCCCCCCCCCCCGCCCATTAACCACGCACCCACTGGTGCGGCCCTCGGTCACAAACCACACTGTAATTTTGGCTCTGAGAGAAGGTTTGTGAGTACCCATGGCCTAGAGTGTTGCAGAGTATAGTGGCCAAGAGTGCAGTGGCGTAGAGTGCAGCGGCATAGAATTCAGGATTGTAGAATGATGCAGCACAGATTAGAGTGCAATGGCGCAGAGTGGAGGGGTGCAGAGTAGAGTGACACAGAGTGCAGTGGTGCAAGGTAGAGTGCAGTAGCATAGAGTGTAATGGCGTACAGTAAAGTGGTGCAAAGTGCAGTGCCATAGATTACAGTGGTGCAGAGTAGATTGAATTGGCGTACAGTGGATTGGTATAGAGTGCAGGGTCATAGAGAGGAGTAGTACAGGGTAGAGTGCATTGGCGTAGAGTGTATTGGCACAGAGTGCAGTAGCATAGACTGCAGTGTGTGGAGTGGAGTTGTGCAGAGTAGAGTGGAGTGGCCTAGACTGGAGTGGTATAGAGTGCAACGGTGTACAGTAGAATGGTGTCAAATGCATTGGCAAAGAGTAGAGTGGTGCAGAGTAGAATAGAGAGGCATAGAGTGCAGTGGTGTAGAGTGGGGTGATGCAGAGTGGGGTGCTGCAGAGTGGAGTAGCATGAAGTGGCGAAGAGGGGAGAGGTGCAGAGTGGAGTAGAGTGCAGTAGTGCAGAGTAGAGTGCAGTGGCACGGAGTGGCGCAGACAAGAGTGGTGTGGCTCACAGTGGGGTATGCATGGTGGGTAGCACACTGCCATTACAGACAACACATTTTTTATTGAAATGACTATTAAATTTACATTGCACACAGTTTTACTAATATAACTAGACAGCGCACAAATGATAACATGTGGACATAGTATCACCTAGTGTACTGATTTGGTTTGACCATATTAAAGTATTTGTTTCCAACACACTTCAGAATTATCAAAAAATGTGCTTCATTTGTGCTTTCCTAATTCTGAAATACTTGCACAATTCGTTTAAATATTTATGTGTGACAGAAAAAAAACATTTCCTAGCCCCAGTATACAACAAGATCGTCACATAAATTCTCTCACTTTGAAATCCGAGAAAGAAAAGTAAACACCAAGCTCCCTTGGAAGACAGAGCCTGACATTTGACCTCTGTCTTTGAATGCACAGCAAATGTGACAAGATATGAACTAGATGTACAGCCCTGTTTACAGAAAGGAGCACTCGTGGAGGATTACAAGGAGAGGTGGTGTGAAAAGGCTAAGCTCCTTGGGAGGGACAAACTCAAATTGGACAGCCTAAAACAAATAAAGCCAGCAAATAGAAAGCCAGAAAATGTGTTACAAACCACAAAGGCAATGGTAAGCAATGGGTGGAATGCATTATCGAGGAAGCTTTCTGAATGTCCCCAAAATGTCTTTAGATAACCAGACAGCTGAGCTGTCTGGTAGGCTTCGACCTAAAAAGGATTTATGGAGAATTTAAAAAAGAAACAACGATGGAGAAATACACAGACACATATCCTGGAAGAAGACAGAAGGAGAAGAATATGTTGCTTAGTTGAAGGGAGAAGGAGGACAAGTCTAAACAGATACGTAAGGGGTGTGACTGAGCTGTGAATGCAAGCACACACATTTTTGGAGCTACTGCTGAATCACAGCCACTTTCCATTCTAGGCAGAGTTCATGAGCATGGACACCAGAGTAGAGAAAACAATGAGATCTGGCAGCCAAAGGCGGCTGATACTTTAACTGGTGGCCCACACCTGAGGATCACCGAGAGCAGACATGAGATTGACAATGACAACCATGCATGGCTCTCCCGTACTGAGATCTGGCTCATATTTGGCTGAAGCTCTGAGCATCACAACCTTTTCAGTAGTAGAAGAGTGCCATCTACAGTAAACAAGAGAACCATTCCATACTGGGGTAAGGAGTCACCAATCCCAGGATGAGCAGGTGGCGAAGATGAGGTAGGATCATTCAGTCGGTATGAGTGGGAAGCTCTTCAAAGTTATGAGAGGCATCTTGGTGGTTAGCATGAGGCAAGAGTGGAAATGCACCTTCTGCGCCTACAGAACACATTAAACACCAGTAGCAAAGCAGGTGTGTTCTTGATTTAACAACTATTTTTCACCCTCCTTCACACTTTGCTATAGTGAAGAGTGATGAACATAGCTGGAAGTTCCCTGCATACACAGGGCCAAACAAAACGTTCTGAAGATAGACTAATTTTTGTATGAAATTTTGGCCCGCCGAGACCAGAGCTTGAAGCAGACTTTGAAGATGAGGACATATCAAGGCTTTCGAAAGGTAAAAAGCACCGATGTCTTTGTTGGGCAGGATTCATACAAAACAATCAAGTACTATTAACAGACAGTTATAGAAGCAAATATGGTGCTGCTTGAGGCAAGAGAGTCCATGATTTAAATCAAAATAGCCACTTTGGAAACTCAATGGAAAGCAGCAGACTTGGAGCTAGCCAAATGGTCATGGTGTTAATAAAACAAGTTCATGACTGCACAATATATGCTGCTGTAAAACAAAAAAGCTAGATTGAAAGTTTCAGAAATGTTAAATATGGTACAGCTTGAGAATCCTGATTTCTGATTGAGGTTTTAGGCAAGAGTTGTTAAATAAAAATTAAGCTTTGCTGATGTAGCTGGGGAACCCAGAAATTAAGAGGTTTTCAATTTTTTTGAAAAGTCCATGGAGATTGCGGCCTTTGAATCATAAATCAAATATTGATGGTGTGGAGACAGTATTGGTCAGTTTGTCTACTTAAAGGCAACAAGGAAGTATCCTCTGACAGGAGGCAATCAAGAAGGAGACATGCTGTAAAAAGCAAAAGTATTCTGTTTATGGCTTGCCGCTTGGTACCATGAGGATGAAGAGTGTTCTTGAGAGTGGATGAGAACACTGGCTGACATGGGAGTTCAGGCCTCGGACTGTTTTCATGGTAGACAGAGGGTCCTTGGTTACAATTTACACAGAAGGAAGCACCCAGAGAATGTGTTTCCAAATTAAATGGTGTGTATAAATGATTTGCATGGCAAATATCCCAATAACCCTTACATTTTAATGCTCGCCCATAGGCGATTCATTATTTTAAAGCCACTGAGAGCATTCAGTATCATTGGATCTAATGCACCCTCCTCCCTGCTGTTAAACCTTAAATATAAAGGGGATACGCATTTAAACCACTATATAGCAGGTCCCACTAGTGTGACAAATTTACTAAGCCAATACTACCCCTACTCACAGATAGAGAATTGGTTGACTTTTGCTTTGGTAATAATAAATTTAAGGGCTCTTGATGGTTGGTCTTCCCAATATTGAAGGGGAAGTCGCTACCTTTTATATATGCTTTGCACTATACTTAAGACAAAAACGATTGAAACCATAACAGAATGAAGGTGAATGGGGAAAGCAATACAACTGAAAGGAAATAGCAAGGATGAGCATTAAGAACCATTGGAGGGGGAGGAGCCAAGATGGCGACCGGGACGGCAGCGTAGGCTCCCGGCTCCGTGAACCTCCGCACCCCGCACAGATATCCTGCACGAGATCCTTAGCCTGCGCTATCTACCCGTGTTGGTGAACGCGAGCGGCAACCGGCCGTGTGACCCCGAAGTTTCTGGCAGCGGTACCGCCGGAGAAATGTCCGTCTGAAGTTTGCGGCCTGTGCAGCCCTGGAGCCGGGACCTCGAGTGGACGCCGTGGCCGGGCGGCAGTGCAACAACAACGGCCTTTGGTGACTGGGTGGGGTCGGACTGTCGGAGTGGTGCGAATGTCGGACTGCGCTTCGCCGTGGTCGCTCCTACCATTAAGCGTAGCTGAACGAGTGCGTGCCCGCGGTGGCAACTCCAAGACTCTCCGGTGATTGCTTCAGCCTTCGCCGGTGAGCTGCCCGGACGCCGCCCGTAACTTGTCCCGATTCTTGCGGGCTGCTCCCGGATTTTCGCGGGCGCTGGTCCGTGGTGGGGACGACTGTGGCCCGTGACCACACACCGAACACATTGTTTGCCTGCCCTCGGAACCCAGTTACCAGTGCCATGGAACCCGAGGCGCTTGTGTCTGAGCCCCGGTCCCGATCTGGGATGGACCTACCCAGCGGCCATTTTGGTATGCCAGAGTCCACCATCCTGTACACCGGGTTGCAGCAGGATTGGGAGGGTGCGACTCTGAGGAGCGTAGCGGAGCGAGCGCCGGGAGCTGTACTGGGGTACGGTGACCTTCTCGAGGCTCTCGGTGCCCTTCACTCCACCCTGATTCACGGCGCCTGGGTGTTGGGGAGCAAGCTCGATGGAGTGATATCAGCGTCGGAACAGTTGCCGCCTGCCTATCCCCAGGTACACTGGGACTTCTCACACCGCGCACGGGGGGACAGTGTCGTGGCCGCCCCTGTGAATAGTGCACGCCTGGACTCTCCGGACAGTATATTAACGTGCGATCAGCTGGCTGTGGATCTGGTCTGTTCCGGAGGTTTCGGACCTGAGTGGGGGGTGGTGGCCTTGTCCCGTGCGCGGCCTCCGACGGCCCAGGCAACGTCCAAGCAACGGTCGCCCGCCCTGGCTGATTCCGCCTTCCTGGGCCTGGTGTGCAGTGTAAATCCTGGCTCGGCACTGGGAAAGACGATCCTCCCTAGAGCTGACTGTGTCGATCTTCAGAGCCCTCTACCCTACCTGTGTGTGTCGCTTCCTGAGTTTTATTGGACACTTCTTTTCCTGGTAACATTAGACATGGCACTGGGACGAGGGGTATGCATGGGTGGGTTTGCAAAGAGTGGCCAAGGATGATGCTGACCCTTCCGAGGTGGTCACCTACTCGGCGGGCGGGCTCGGGAGTTGGGTGCTCTCACGGCATAACTGTTAGTGTACCAAGTGCGTAATGCTCCTTACTCCTCTTTGACAGGGTCGATTTTGTGTTCTTTATTGTATGCTTTATGGGAAAACGTATGGTGCGGGAGGGAGAAACCGGGGGCGTGTTTTGCAGGCCCTCCTCCAGTTTATTAATACTCTCTCTAACCCCCCCCCCCCGTCTGGTGGGGGCTCCTTTCCCACTTCTTTTCTCTGTTTCTTCTATATTTCGGGTCTGGTTCCGGGGCGACAGGCACACTGCTGGGGGGGGGGGGGCCGTACTCATCTGCAGAGGTGCAGGGTGGGGGGTTGGGGGGGGGATCCTTTAGTCTTTCACCTCCTTTTTCTATGGCCTCGTTTTCTTCTCTTATTCTTCTTTGTCTTTTTCTGGGATCAGCATGGTAGTACTCCTTTGTTGTTAATCACTGCTGTTTCCGGAGTGCCATAATTTCCGTGGAGTTTCCTGGGTCTTGGGGCAGGGGGTTGCAGGCGCAAATGGCCGTGTCATTCCTCCACATCCTGAACTTCCTGTTTCAGCGCCATTGCTTAGATAGACTGCTGTGTATTGTTTACGTTCATCGTTCTGCCTGCCATTTTTCGCTGCTGGGAAACTGTTTGGCACCTGATCCTCCCGTCCTTTTCTATTATAAAATGTAAACCTTTATTATCCTGGTCTCCTACTTGGGCTGTTCAGAGACTGAGAGTATGCTAGCGTCGAGATTTTGCTCCCCGAGATACTGACTGTGATAGACCTGCTTTCTGTTATTCTGACTGTTTAGCGGCCGGCCCTGGGGGTTGTAGGCCCATATGTGTAATTGATTGAAATGTCAATAAAGGTTTTCAAAAAAAAAAAAAAAAAAGAACCATTGGAGGACCCTGACCTTGGTAGCCCCGGAACAGGCTGGCTTCGTACCAATCCGGAACCTGACTTATAACCTTCGTACGGTCTTTGCGGCCTTGCAACATACTAAACCGGAAGTCCCTGCCATTGCAGTATTCCTCGACATGGAGAAGGTGTTTGACTCCGTCAAATGGCCATTTATGCGGCACGTGCTCACTCGCATGGGGGTGGGTGAGGTGTTCTTACAGCTTATAGTGGTATATCATGCTCCCTCAGCGCGCATAAAAATAGGCAACCTGGTTACCGAGCCTATACAAATACACAGAGGCACGCAGCAGGGATGCCCCTTGTCTCCCATTCTTTATGCTCTGGTTGCGGAACCACTGGCGTGCGCCCTTCGGGAGTACCACAGCCATAGAGGCATACGCTTCCCGAACTACCGCCTGATAGTCTCCACGTATGCAGACGATACAATGCTATACGTCCGTGATCCAGATGCCAACCTCGCACCTGTGCTGCGGTTTCTAAATTGGAAGAGGACGTTAAGCGCTGGATATGTCTACCCTTGTCACTGATGGGCAGGGTGGCTCTCATGAAAATGGTGGTCCTGCCACGCTTCCTTTTTCTCTTTACGAATATCCCCATGATACACCCTCGAGTGGGCTTTCAATGCCTACAAACTCTAATGATTCATTTGGCCTGGGCGGGCAAACAACCGCCTGGCATATACTGATGCTGCCATACTCACTAGGTGGCCTAGGAGCGCCTGACCTGGAACTATACTACCGGGCTGCTCAAAGTTCCCATGTATATCATTGGATACACGGCCCAGCCGATATCCCCCATGTGTGGATTGAGTCGATAGTCGCGGACCCTGTACCCCTTCCAGCCTTACTTTTGACGCCGCCCAATCGACGTACGGGCATCTTACAGTCCCTTGACTCGGTCGCACACGCTTGGCAGAGTTTGCTGTCCATGCAGACGGGCAATTTGCTGTACTCGCCGTGAGTGGTGCTGCTGGCTGGCGCCGTGTAGGGATAGGCGTGTTATAGATGCGTTGCACACACTTGGTGCACAGGTTATAGGTGACCTCTTTACTGATGGGACAGCCCGCACATGGACTGACATGCTGGATGCTGAATCCACCCCCACGACCCTGGATCAATTTCAATTTCATAGGCTTAGACATGCGCTTAAGGAATTGTTAGGCGACAATATGGCGGAGCCTCCTGAGGTGCTAGCGCTCACGACCGTCATCAAAGCGCAATCTCCCGCTAATATGATTTCCAGAATATACCACATGTCCATTTCAGCCAGGGGCAGCACGTACACGAAACCAAGGTTAGCCTGGCAACAAGATTTGCAGGTTGACCTCACGGATGTCATGTGGTCTTACTGCTGTATGAACACTAAACGGATCTCACTGAATGGCCGGCATATGCTGGTCCATTTTAAATTCCTAAACAGGGTATACTATACCCCGGAACGATTACATCGGTATGGCTTAAGGGATGACCTCTCGTGTGAACAGATTGCAGACTTCATCCATCTGGCATGGGAATGCCCGGGGAAAGCTCACTTCTGGAGTATGATTTTTAATGAACTCAAAATTATCACGAAACTGGCGCTTGTCCCTGACCTGTTGCTGGCACTAATTGGATATTCTAAGCACCTTCCCAAAGCTACACGACGTTTAATTGATATGCCACTACTGTTAGCTAAAAGATGTGTGGCGATGTGTTGGCTGTGGGGCCACATGCCTACCATAGCACAGTGGACCAGAGATATGACATACTGCTCCACCCAGACAGAAAATTATAGCGAGTTGCTACCACCTCGCAATCGTCCGAAGAACTTTTGGACTATATATCAAACTAGACTGACGCACTCGACTGAACCGGACTTGGATACAGACGCCGAGGTGCAACGTCCCCCTCCCCCCGACCAACAGAGCACACCGGAGTAGTGGGACATTACAGTTAGATCTTCATAATACACAGTGAGGGGTTTTCTGGGAGGGAAGGGAATAGCACACAGAAGAGTAACAGGGCTTGCATGATTGGTACTGTACACATCTGTGGCTTCATTTTGATATGATGGCAAGGAAAGGGGCTGCTTATTTTTGATCTTCACGGGAATGTCATCACTATGCTGAACATGTCATTGTCTTTGGTTGGTTTTGCAGAATTAATAAAAATAAACTTAAAAAAAAAAAAAAAAGAACCATTGGAGGACCCACTGTCGGACTGAGGATGGGGACCTCTGCCACATGCTGTGGTCCTGCCCTACCATTGCCACTTACTGGAGAGGTGTTCACGCCACGCTGCGAGAAGTCACTGAACTTGCTTACATAACCACTTGGGAGGCCCAAGCCCAAGGCATATTCAAATGAAGGAAAAAATACTCCGTGCGCACTCGCTTTGCTGAGTTGGCCTTACTGCTCGCCAAAAGGACACTTACACTACAATGAAAGGCCAAAAATGCATCCCGCAGGCAGCTTGGCAGGGTGCAGTGCGCAAATGGGGGATGGCTGAGGGGACAGCCCTCTGCTATGAAGAAGCACAGCAACTTCACATACGCCCAATTTCCCAGGAGTGGGACACCCTTCTCAATCAATGCATTCACCTTATATCTCCAAATGATACTCCCACACAGGTGCATCCATCCCGTGGTACTTTACATCATCATCCGTACACACACCGTGGCATTCTTCCTACCCCTTCTTCCCCAGTGATTACACGGAAAAGTTGCATGGCAATCCCACCGCCCCCCTGCCTTGACTACACCGGTACATGGAAATCATATCCACTCCTATTTCTGCCGAGTCATTGAGGCTAATCGCCACACCTATGCTTGCCCCCTCAACCCCGCCCCCCCCCCATCTTCTAGTTATTACTGTTTTATCTTGAGGTCATATGTTTGCATACATGTTGAACACATGACGAAGTACCCACTGAGGGTACAAGAAAGGGCCTAGCTGAGCTCAGGAGAAGTAGTAGATGACCTTCACGAGTAACAAAAAGGTTAACCGTTTCCAATGAGCAAACGAGTTTCCAAACTCGGCTGCAAGGATGCAGTGCAGCTAAAGCTGGCGCATGGACACACCCGTAGGGATAGGTTAGCATGAGCAAGGAATCATGGCTGCAGCAGGTCATCGGCACACTCAAACGGGGCATTGTGGGTAAATTGAATCCAGTAAGTTGAACATAAGGAAATGTTCGACATCTTTCATTTTATGAATATTAAATGACTGAAAATGCTGTATCCAGGCAACAGAATTATTTTTTCACTTAAAATATTTTCTATGCATAGATGGACAATGGATGGTGAACTCTCCAACCCTAGGGAAGTAATTTCCTGCCCCTAATTAAATCAAGCAAGCCTGATCTAGCCCGGTGCCACCCTATAAATAAATAGTTGGAGAATACTGGAATCAATTGTGAATAATACAGCAGTGTCAAGCGAGCCCACATCTTCCCATAGTGTGATGGGGATGTTCAGTGAGTGGAGTTCTTTCCTTTTTCAATGAACCTTTTACACAAATGGGAGTAAATGACATAAGTGTTCGCCAAAGATGTAAACCTATCTAATAAAGTATTTGCTTACATATCACTCCTAATAAAACAATGGCCAGGAGCAGCCAAGGAACACAACACCATGTCTCCTATTTGCATGTATGAAGGAGAAGCCCTGCCCTCTCTCCTCTACTTACTGGAGTCTGAAGCAAACCTATAAGGCGGTCACCGCCCAGGCTTCCACCTCAACTGTTAGGCATATGGGAGCTGAGGCGTGGCCCGTGCTGGCAGTTCCAATGAGCGGTACAAAAGGGGGTGGTGATGGACGGAGCATCAGAACCAATCAAACACTCACACCCAGTCAACAGATCTGGGTTTGATCCATCACCGTTCTTTAGCCCACTCTGCCACCCCAGTTCAGACATGGCCATATGCAAATCAGTCTGACCCTGTGCCTCATGGGAACAGTCCAGCCCGAACTGCCAAGCCATGCCTTCCCTGGACCGGAAACAAGCTTCCTAGGACCGGTTTCTGGCATTTCAGCCGTCTTCAGCCAGGCTTGCGTGGATCCAGTGGCAAAGTGAGCAAGGGACTCACGTCTGACCACCCTGCCAACTTATGGTGAACAAAGCGGTACAAAAGGGGGTGGTGATGGACGGAGCATCAGAACCAATCAAACTCACACCCAGTCAACAGATCTGGGTTTGATCCATCACCGTTCTTTAACCCACTATGCCACCCCAGTTCAGACATGGCCATATGCAAATCAGTCTGACCCTGTGCCTCAAGGGAACAGTCCAGCCCGAACTGCCAAGCCATGCCTTCCCTGGACTGGAAACAAGCTTCCTAGGACCGGTTTCTGGCATTTCAGCCGTCTTCAGCCAGGCTTGCTTGAATCCAGTGGCAAAGTGAGCAAGGGACTCACGTCTGAGCATACCAATGTGTTCCAATCAGCACCATGCCTTAAAATGCTGATCCCTGCACTCTTCGCAGCACGGAACAAGGACTTGTTTTTAACCCGTTTAAAGGCACCCCTGGTTTTTAACGTTAGATTCTAGCGATGTCACGTCTGCCTGCGATTTTTTTTTTTTTTAATGAATGGGGGATATTGCTTACATTATACTGGTACTTAAACATTTTCCTGTATGGTCTTGATACATGTTAATTGTGTCTGGGGTCTTGTTTCTGTGGTCTTCACTGGTCTTTAGCAATATATTGTGAATGCTCCATACAAAATACTGAAAAATGTCAAAACGTCGCCTTACTTCATTTTATCACACTTATTGTTTATGTTCCAATGTGATACATATTTGGCAGTCTCTTTGAACAAAAAGTGTGTAAGGCATTGGTATAGATACTTGACTGCCCGCTCCATCGTGGCCGTCTGTTGACTACGATGCTGTAGGACCATGCAGATAGTCTGCAGATCTGCCTTTATCTTTCCACTATGTTTACTTCCACGTGACAGCCCCAAGCCTCACAGTTTTTGTCGCCACCTCTCCTGCTGTAAGAAGGTAATGCATTTTTCACTCTTTTTTTATACACCCAGAGGCCACAAGCAGTTCTCCTTCACATGTGAGATGTCTCACCATGAGCTTTGCATTCTCCTCTTCTGGTGTTCCTTTCCACATGATACTGGCAGGGCAACATGCTAGAATGCAGTGATGTGAACTAAAATCCAAAAAACCTTAACACAGCAGAAGACCTTGTCCACCTCAGAATCTCTGAAAAATTCCAGTAGCCATCTTGTTGTCTACTGTATCCAGTACCAAGCAGGGATGGCATGTCTAGGGTGGTTTGTGTGGTGTGAGATGAGGGATACATGCATTTTGGGCCATATCGGAGCTCTGTATGCGAGTCCTGGAATTGGAGCGCTGCAGCCACTGCAACAAAGCACAGATGTACCTTTCATAGTCGGCGTTCGGCATTGGACTTTAACTTGATTTCTAATGCAGCCTTAAAATGATGGTAAGATGTTTCATCAGCTTGTGGTATTTTCTTTATTGCTTCTTTCACACCGTCACCTGCAAGGTACTTTAAGTATTTGATGATTTTTTTTGCCATTTGTTTCTTCGAGCGCATCAATGAAATTGTAAATTTATTTTGTAGAGGCAGTCCATCTGGCACCAATATACTGTTTTTTGGTGGTATCGAATGGAAGCAGTGGTTTCAAAAACATGGCGGCATCATAACCACCAGTGGAACTTCCTGCTATCAAGAGCAGGGCTTGCTCTGGCTCCGTCGGCTGCCCACTCGGACCTGCTCCATTTATACCATCTCTAAGCCTCAGCCGCATGCTTGCATCAGCGTCGTTGAGGCCGATCTGATGTTATATGGTCTTTTTTTCATTTTTTTCGGTAACTGTTTTACCTCCTGTATACATGGTCATCACCATTCTCAACCTTCTGCATCATGCCTGGTTTTCACTGCCTTTAGCATTTCGTGTTGCCTGCATGTTTCTGCTTTTGGCGTGCTTTTCTGCACCTGCCTATCAGAGTCTTCTGTGCTTCTCTGTACCTAGTTGTTGCTGCCTTTAGCACTATCGTACTGTGTGCAGGTTGGCTCCTTGTTATGTTGCAGCGCAGTACCTCTTCTTTCGGCCTTACCAGCAGGTTGTGGGGCAACTGCAACTGAAGTTTCCGTAGGGTCTTTACCTTCTTCGAAAGCATTGCACTGGCTGAAGTGGTTCTTTGACTCAACTGTTGACTGCTTCACCGCGACTGAGGCGCATGTGGCATGAGCTAGCAGTTTGCTGGACATCCACAAACTCACAGGGAGAGCACTCATTTCTTCGGGTTGCAGATCCCGTAATTCGTTGCCAGTTGTAATGTCCTCACCAGCCCGCTAGCATGCAAATGATCACATCACACACAGAGGTTTGTAGTTCACATATTTATTCTTCAAAGTGCAACCATTAACTAACTGTACACATTGCGTCATGAACTTTATTAACCACACACAAATAATAACATCATTCTCCTATGAAGTGCATCAGAGACCAGAAGGGTCCCGCTATCCATATTTACAACACACTACACTGTGGAGTATTCAAGAAGATCTGGGCCTGTAGCAGATGTTGTAGAGTACACCAAAGTGTAAATAGTACAAAAAAGAGACACAGAATTCCACCCCTAGCCCAGAAGCTGAGGATGAAAGAATTGTACCATACTGATGGATTTTCTACATTTAAAAGTGCACTTTACAAACGTATATTTACACTGATTCTGTTTTTGTGCACCAAGATTTACATTTTATATTCACACTGAGCCTATTTTTCACACCTAATTTAAACGTAGGTGCTCCACATGTTTCTATATTTTCTATATTTTCCAAGCCATGACATTTTACAAATAAACGTTATCGGGTGGAGCTGAAGTAAAGAATAAATGCAGCTTCCAAACTATAAAGATGTGGTAAATGTAAACTCAGGAACATGGTGTCCTGACAATATGCCACAATTTGGCAACCCAAGATGTGTCACTGTCATTAATAGCCACAGCATTATCCCATGTCGACCGTGAAAATAAATCATTTGCTTTTTGTACGTAATCTTCTTATGATTTGAAGAACATGTAGTATGTCCCTGTTGGGACATTAGCACGGCACATACATGTTTCTTGACCCACAGGTTTAGCCACTAACATGCAATCGGTGGGACGAGATGTTGTGAATGAGTACATGGATTTTTAACCAGATGTTACTAGAGAGTGGTGTAATGCTCCCTAATTGGCCATCCCACTTTGCAAGATGTACAATTAGGCCTTTCTTTTTCTACTCTTTTCTGACATTTCAAAGATCATTCCATCAATGGTGAGAGCAGTCATACTAACAAAAGTACATGGAAACTGATGATGCCTCTCATGCCATAGGCCTCCCTGTTCACCATGGTGACCATCAATGAAAATTATTTCCATAGGCTCAAATGTTGGCCTGCAGATGGACAGGGCCTGAAGAATAAGAGGTCTGCTGTAGTGAATAGTAAATGTTGATGGTTTATCACAGTGAAACGGAGGACTCCTTTAAGGACCTTAACACTGCATTGTTTAAGTCTAAAGACAACTGCAAGGATTAAAGTTAACTGAGTGACCCAATTACAGTGCTGCCGAAGGAGCACATCATTTATATAGCGCTACAGCATGGCGTCTACAGTTTCTGGGTGTGGCAGAGGAAGCAGGTGGGAGTAACTGTAAGACTTGACCTGCTTCCCCTGCCACCTACACCTGGCAGACTACCTCTGGGACAACAAACTCAAAGGGCAGCCACTTGTACTGTTGCCTAGCCTACCTGCACAACAAGAATACCAGCAGCGAGCTACAGGTGTCTGCACAGGAACATCAAGTCCTTGGTAGTGATACGCTGCGGCTGCCATGGGTTATGCCAGAGAAAGTGTGGCGGAGCAGGCCTCACAGCACTGTAACCCATACTCTCTATTCACTGTACTGAATATGCAGTGCTATACTGACCGGACAATGGCTGTACTACAGAGGAGGTAAACTCATATATATATATATATATATATATATATATATATATATATATATATATATATATATATATATATATATCCGTGGGCTCGCAAATGTACTTAATTAATGAATCGATACTGGTCCTTTTATAGAACTATTAACTATAGAATGGGACTTTTTCAAGAAATACACAGTCAAAATATAAGCTTAAGTCAAGGCAAGACGGAAGAATTTGGAATTGGTGACCACTTGATAGCTGCAAACTTTGTACACCAATAGTACAGTTTGTAATATTAATGAAGGTGACGTATCTCTTCTAGAAGTTGTTACTGAAGAGTAACAAAGATCTCGAATTATAATGTATACTGTGACAGAGATGGGATTGTGTTTGTATGTGAAATAGGTTTATGGAAATAACTGGTTCTGAGGCCGCTCCTTCACTTTTTATTTACACCTTGTTAGGTAAATGGTGCATGCATTGTGGCTTACTAAAATGGACACATATTGACAATTGTCTCTGCCCTAGAAAAGAAACAGGATATCTTGTGCTTAAAATGGTCCTTGTGTTTCTCTCTTGGACTGGGGCAGCGCCTCTTCCCGATCCTTCAAAGCTTCCAAACCATATGTTGTTTATTATCTGAGGAACAACAAGTAGGCACCCTATTCTTCTCTTGCCTCCAAAGTATTTCGACCTGGTGATGTCATGCACAACTGATACAGCCGCACCGTGGATTGGCCAATGACTTTAGAGCCACCTCCATTGCCCAAAGTAAAATAGCGGCATACATGAAGGCCATAAACTGTGGCTCATTAACATTGGATAGGCCTACAGCGAAGAAGGTTTTGGTAATGGACATTTAGTAATTCTCTTCAGAAACAAAGTTGATCTAATCAAAACACAGATTGCAAGATCGCAATGGTCTTAATTATTAACTTTTCAATGAAAAATGTATTTATTAGGTGATGCTGTTCTGACCAGTTAGGCGAACGAAATATAGTATATTCTTTGTGTAGATTATCATAAGTACCTAGGTGACGCTTTTATGAGTACTCAGATATAAAGTATGTTCCAATTGACAATGCAACTGGTGGATATGTAAATAGCCCTGTGATTGGTCGCTCACCTTTCAACGTCAGCTCCTCTTCACATTTCGCCCTCCAAATGTTGATCTCTTCCACCAGGTTCCCTCTTTCGATGTCTGCCGCCCCCTTCTCCTGCGTCAGCCTCTCGATCAGCTCCTTCAGCTCTCTGAATTCCCTCTCGTACTCGTCGGCCACGCCGGCGCCCTTGGCCTTGAAGCGGCTGCCCAGGGCCTCCAGCTCGGCGCGCAGAGCGCGGTTCTTCTGTTCCAGGGAGCGCACCTTCTCGATGTAACCGGCAAAGCGGGTGTTCAGCACCTGCAGCTCCTCCTTCTCGTTTTGGCGGTGGACATGGACGTCCGGTACCACCTCCGGCCGCAGGCCCTGGTGCCCCGTACGACCCCGGCAGGGGCTCGGCGCCCTCTGGGCCACGGAGGAGGCTGAGAGGAAGCCGACGCGAGAGGGAGAGGGGCTCTGGACCCTCATCCTGCTCGAGCCGCTGACCGTCAGCGTCTGCTGAGAGAACGACGTGCTCCTCATGGCTCCAAGACAAGCCTACGAGACCCAGAACTGGAAGGACACCCCTTCCTACCGGTATTTATAGGAGGCAGAGGAATCTGGCAATTACCATGTAACTGTGGTCCGAGCGTGGAAGGGTTTAAATTAAGGACATGGCCGCTCCAAGTTTGACATGGCCTGTATCACGAGCTATCCCAACCCTCCATTGTAATGCAGGTCACAGCGCTCGAGCGCGTGCCTGGAGTTCTGCACCCCCGTGCCACATATCTACAGAGGGCTGTGTTGGGCAGATCACAGTCTCCTGTTCAGGAGGAGCCACCAGGACCCTGCTTCACACTTCTAGTAGGACTAGTGCATGGAAATATCACAAATAACAAAAAAAGACCCCAACAAAAGTCTTGCAGTCGCAGTGTCATAGTTTGAGAAGAGACGGTAAAGCGTGTTTTTGTCCCTTGACATAAATCCATGAACCAGTGAGGTTTCAAAAAATGGGTTTTAAGTTTGGAAAAATGTATTATTTTTTATTCCCAGACGAATTTGTAATTTCATCTGAGTGGCCTGTGGACTCAATAATATGCTACTTCACAGAGACTTATTACCACTGTTTGTCTATTAGGCCTCCACATGGATGCTAAAGTTCTGTTCCTAATCAGTGTCACAGATTCTGAAAATGCTACGAGGCTATACAAACGGCACATGGGTGCTACAGAAATGCTGATAACATACCATGCTATAACCAGGGACACTGGAATTATGCAATTGTGCGGCCTCCGCAAATTTCGCTTAATTATACATTTGCCACACAATCCATCATCTGCATATAAACCTCAGATTTTTCTCTAGTCTCCAATCTGGGACTCTCCAGGGACTCCAGAATGTCTATTAGACAGTCTATCTCTGCCCCTGAGGACGGCTGGAATTGAGAGGTGGGGAGATCTCTTTGTGGACGGTACATTAGTCCCCTGGGAGGTCCTCAGGGAGAAAGTAGGTACATCTCTTTCCAGATTTAAATATCTGCAACTAACTAGTTGGGCTACCTCAGTTGAAGCTTCTCGAAATAAACATCTAACGGGTAGTGGCAATCAATTTGAGCATTTGATTATACAGAAATCTCCAGTAAAGAAAGAAGTTGCTTTTTGGTATTGGTGTATTATAGAAGAGGTGGACGGTATATTTCAATTACCAACTTCACTCTGGGAGAGCTGCATCCCACAGCAAGATCTCCAGTCAATATGGTTAAATTCTTGCAAAATGCTGTGGGACATTGTAAAACCAGCTTGGCTCTGCAGGAACCACCTCTTTACAATTCATAGAGCCTACTTTTCACCTCAGAGGCTAACAAAATTCTCAAATGGTCCACCAGTTTGCTGTGCGAGATGTGGGGAAGTCGCAGCATCGGATATTCATATGTTCTTGAAGTGCCCTGTCCTTGCAGATTTTTGGGAAGGAGTGGGCAATATGCTTTCAAGGTCATTAGGGACACTCATTGTTGTTAATTTACCAATGCGTATTTTTGGCCTAGCAACAAATCTGGAAGGCCCATCTAAGAAACTCCTATTCTACGCCATTCTGTTCGCTAGGGAAGAGATCTGCATGAAATGGAAAGACCCTTTACCACCTACATATCAAGACTGGCAGTCATCTCTATTGAGGGTTTCCAGGTTGGATCTCTCAAGGGCAGGAAACAAGAAGAAGCGAGACTTCTGGAAGCTTTTGAAATGGTACTAGGGTTCCCCCCCCCCAGTCCAAGGATTACACAGCCCTCTTTCTCTGGTATACCCCTTACCTTGCTTAAGGGTATGATTGAGATGTTCTGGCATTTTAAGCTGAGTTAAGGGCCTCCCAAGTGGGTATTGTTTCCAGATTTGTTTGATTGAGAAAACACCGGCAGGCTGTGTCTTTTCTAGGTACAAGCCCGCAGATCCAGTGTACTGAGACGGTGGAATTTTCCCTTCTTCATCAGTTTGGGCATACCTAAATGGGTTGAGAATGAGGACAAAAAAAATAGAGAAAGAAAAAAAAAAAAACTCAGATTTTAACCCCCAAAAATTTGTTTCTAGCTCAGTTGGTTCAAAAGTTACTAAAACTGCAGCGATGTGCGTCGCCGCATGTTGGAAGGGCCTTTGCAAACTTGGAATGGTCAACTTTCTGTTGCTTATTGGTAAATTTGGACGTTAAATAGGAACTATTGAGGTGCAACCAATTCCAAGACAGTGTAACAAGCGTAAAAATGACAAAAAAATTAAGTTATATTATTACAAAATGTGCAGCAAATTTACCTTTTCTTGCCACACAATTTACTCAACCCTACTGCATAATTTGGCTCTCTGCTGCCACATAATTCCAGTCACCCTGGCTATAAAACTGCGTTAATGTCAACATGCAGTGAAAGGTCATCAGCTGCTGGAGGCAGGCACAGGCCCTGAAACACATTGGTCAGGTACTGGAGAGATGAGCCCAGGAAGTAAGGCAAGCAGCCTCACCTGCTACTTGATAGAGTCCTCACCAGCAGCAGGGCAATAAAAGGCGCAGTCAGCTCCTGCTACTGGTGAACATAGAGAATTGTAGCAGAGTGGCTCAAACAAAGGGATTGTTCCCAGTGGATAAAACAATTTGCTAGCATTTGCACCAAGAATTTTGAACTCTACTAAGGACACGGAGGCGAGGATTTGTGCTTCTCTTTTACTTGAAACTTTTAGCAGCCAATGAAAAACGTTTCCACTCAAAATAAACTACATTTCCCATGATGCTTATGCACTTTAACCACTAATCACAGTGTGTCATTTAGTATGGGAGCACTCCTTAACATATCATGAGCCTCTTCCTTTGCCTCAAGATGATCCACGACACCTATAATAATAACACCTCAGCGTCTACAGCCCGTCAGTGGTCCTCCTTGACGCCCGTAACAGTTAAAACTTGAACCAGAACTTGAGTTGCCAAACTTGGCCATCAACCTAGAACAGGATCATTCTTCCTTTTGTTCCGAATCTGAAATGAAAAGAACCGGTAATATCCATGAAACACACCCATTATATACGGGCCGGTAACACTTAACAGTCATAAAAATGGCATAATGGGCTAGATAATCCTCGTCTCCGTGTCCTTAATAGAAATGAAAATTCTTGGTGCGAATGCTAGCAAATTTTTATCTATTACAAGACTGGAGTCTCGGATTATTGCTAGTTTAACGCTTATCAAAAACCACAGAAGTAGTATCGCCCACAGTTTTATAATAAAACTGCTTAAAAGTAGATTCAGAAGATCAATCAGCTGATTTAATGATATCCCGAATATCGGAACCCAACATATATGACTTAGTCACCATTGCGCCTCTAACAGAATGAGCTCCAAACACTTGCGTATCACTACCAGATTCTGCCATGACATATCTCAGCCATCTAGCAATTGTAGCTGATGTGACAGGTTTTAAAGGCTTTTGCAAATCAATCAATACTCTTGAATAACCTTCTGGTCCTGCTGAACCGGTGCATTCTTCATACACCTTTAGACATTGAACAACACATAATTTCCCATTAGAATGAAACGCATTATATTCAATACAACGTTAAAAAGTCTTAGTTCTTGCAGAAATAGTAAACAAAACTTCTTCCAGAGTAAATACTCTACCTGCCAAGTAAAGAACTCTCATGTCGGAGGTGCGACGACAGGCAGATAAATACAAATGCATAGCCAATATGGCTGATAACTGTTTCTGAGACAACTGGGAATTATTTGGCCAATGTTCAAACAAGGTTAGTACCTTAGATACGTCCCACAACAAGGAATTCTTAGACTTAGGAGGGTTCGCCACTCGAATACCCTTGACCAGTTTGCAAACTATTAGGTGCATACCTACCGGTCTACCGTCAACTCCGGCATGTCCAGCTGAAGTAGCTGATCTTAAGGTATTTACTGAGCTGTAAGTGAGACCCTCAGAGGCCTTATGCGAAAGAAATGTTATCTCCTGAAATAACTCCGCCTCCACGTGATCCATGTGCTGTTCCAGGCACTAACCCATCCAGCATCGCCATGCTGCCGAGTATCGTTTCCTGGTGGTTGTTGCTCAGGCTTGCTGAATGAAACCTGAAGCTGTTTCCGAAAGTCATGGTAATGTCCACTGTTGCCGGAAAGCCTCCATGCCATCAGGGGTAGCTGCACCGATATTACCAACGGGTGTAACTCCCCCTGAGGGCCCAGGAGCATTGTCTGGGGCCAAGGCAGAAGGAGAGGGCAATCACACACCAGTTCCAAGAGCTTCGGAAACCACCCGCTGTGTTTTCTACAGGGGGTGACCAAGACTACATCCGCCAACTGGCGAGAGATCTAAGTCGCCACCCTGGGAATACGTTTAAATGGGGGAACGCGTAATTCAGAGTCGCAGACCAATCCTGCGAAAAAGCATCCGTGACCCTCGCCAGATGATACGGCCTCCAGCTGAAGAAGATCTCCAACTGGCGATTCAATCTGGTGGCACAAAGGTCTATCGCACATGGACTCCAAATTGAGTGAATCATCTGGAACAGTGATGGCTGGAGCTGCCAATCGCTGTAATCTTTCAGGTGACTGGAGTTCCAGTCCACTACAATGTTGGACTGACCTGGAACATAGTCCACTCTCACTGAAATCTGGTGAGTGAGACAATAGTGCCAGGAATACTTGGCAATCTCCACCAACATCGGGGAATTCGTGCCCCCCAGCTTGTTGATGTATCGTACTGCTAATGTTGTCCATCCGAAGAAGGTTGCAACAAGATACTGACTGGGGAGAAAGGGTCCGGATCGCAAATGACCCCGCTAAAAGTTCTAGGCAATTGATGTGAAGAGATAATTCCTGGAAAGACCACCTGCTTCTGTGGAAACTTCCCCATAATGAGCCCCCCCAGCCCCAGCGACTTACATTGGACTCTATCATATTTCTGGGTGAGATCCAAAGATAGCTCTGCCGTTCCAGACATCCACGTGGCTCAGCCACCAGCAAAGTTCCTCTCTGACCTCCTCTGTCAGGGGAATCTGATCCAGGTATGACAAACCCTTCGGAAGGTGGCGTATTTTCAAAAGTTGTAAGGACCGATAATGAAGGGGACTAGGAAAAATGGCTTGTATCGAGGATGTCAGGAGACCGACCAAGCGAGCAATAGTCCACAAGGATACCACCCGCTCTCTGACCACTTTGATTGAAGCGGCGGAGGGAGAACCGCTGCCTGGTGGGGTAGAAGGTACCGCCCCTGGTAGTTTCCTCCCAGTCTCCTCTGCCAATACCATAGCCACCTCTTCGGGGACCTTGAGAGTAGTGTCAGCCTGGCGAGCGGCCCCTGCCGAATAGGCCAGCTTGGAACTCCTTTTATGTTGGTTTGGGCCTTATCAAGAGACGTAAAGGTGCCAACGTATTTGGACATGTCCTTAATGAACCTGTCCCCAAAGAGGAAGCCCTCTGCTAAGGGGCCCACTTCAGCGGAGGTGAATTTTGTGAGGTTGGAGTCCAATCTTACGCCTCTCAATAGATACCGCGCAATTGGCGTTTCTCCAGGAAGCATATGGCAAGTTGAGTCCAGCTCGCCAAAATATCAGGATCTACGGGCGAACCTGTGTCCCTAGCAAGAGGCCCAGCCAGAGCCAAAAGTTTATCTTGGCACCACACCATGCACTGTCGATACCCTTCTTCAGTTCTTTGGGAAATTTCTTTAGAAAATCCTGCATATTAGGGTCAATGTCCGGGGTTCAGCCACCTTGTCGGGAATGCCAGGTCAGGGGCATTCCGCCTACAAGTGGCTGAGAACCTCCTTGTCAAAACCTTTTATGCAGATTCTCATGAAGAGAGTCTGCGACCTCAGGGGCCGGAGCCCAGTCCGAGGACCGAGGGTGGACGATGTCCTGGGCGTTGAAATCAAATGGGGAAGATATTTGCGAAATGTTGCTAGAGGGTCTGGCAGCTGGTGACTTTTTAGATTTCTTCTTAGGGGGAGAGTTATGATCTGAAGAATCGGTGTTTGTATCAGTGTCTCTGGGCACTTTGTGCTTTAATGGGGCCCTAGTCGAAGCTGAAGGGGCAGAATATTCGTGGTCCCCTGCAGGAGCTTGTAGCTAGGGCCTGTGCGTGAGGCCTTGTCGATGACTTGCCCTTTGTTTTAGCCGCTCCCCCTGAGAAGCCTGGTGAGGTCCCTGGAGCTTCAGGGGGTGGGAAACCATGGTGCTTGGCGAAGCTCTCCAGCTGTGTAGTACATGCTTTGAGAGTGGCCGCCAATGCTTCGTTCACAGTATTGGGGACGGCCGCCTCAATGGCCCTGTTAACAGATTGTTGGATCGAGGGCATCCACTAACTCGTCCTCCAAAAAAGGTCCCTGTTCCTTCTCGTAGTAGTCACACTCATCCCCATCAAAAGTGGCCCATTCCTCTATTGTGAGGTAATTTATAATAGCAGTATACTCCAGTAAGCCAAGTCTATTCCAAAGGAATCAGTCTGAGGGAAGCCAACCCACTGTGCACACAGAATAGGTTAAAATAGGTAAAATACAGCTCTTCAGCAAAGCTGTAGAAATAGTATTACACCAAATGAGGGCGATAAGAGCCAATAATATTAAAGGGCCTGCACTCAGCCCAGGACCAACTCTATTCTTGCAGTCAGAGTTTTGCGTAACACCAGGCTGCTGACTAAATGCAGAGTGGAGTTTGGCGTTGGAAGACTGCTGAACGAGGAGGTAGCAATGGAAATAGGACTTGGGAGGGAGGGGTGGGGGGGAAGCAGGCCACTGACAAAAGTTTGTGTGTAAAAGGCCGCTTTATTGGAACAGGTGCACATTACAATTTTAAAACCTTGGCCAAACGCCTTCCAAAACTAGACCTCACTAAATATACCATACCTAACCCCGCACCCCGCCCCCTCCCCTAAATTCCTTCGAACCCGCCCCATTACAACATTACAACAATATCACATTACATTCCTGTATAACCCCACCAACAATCTCTAAATACAAACCTTCCGTTAACCAAACTCCCCTGCCTGCCCCTTTACAGCTATCGACCACCCAAACTGTAGAACCGAACTAAACTTACCAACCTATCCTTTCCCTGTCAATAACCCAACTCAACAACATAACTCCACCAACCTCCGGTAAAACTGTCCAAAATTCACCATAACCCCCGCCACCCAGAAAGAAAAGGGGTGGTGTAACCACTACCCACCCCTCTTTCTGCCCCCCAACAAGAAAGCTTTAAATTCCTCGAGCATGATTCTGGACGTTCAAACACCGGGACAAAACCTCCCTAATTTCCAACAAATAAAGGTCCATGCCTAACCTTGACAAATGCACCCCATCACCCCGAAAAAATTCTACAGCCTCAAAACGAATATCCTTGTGGGTCACTCTCCCGAAACCCAAATCGCGGCAAAATCTGGAAATCTCCGCATTCACCTTCTTGCGTGCCCTGTCAATAGCTCTGGGGTTCAAAGCCCCTCTCCACACCCTCCGCGGGACCAATTCCGTCCAGAGCACATGACAACCCGACCAGCGCTCCTTCAGCAAAACCAAATCCCTCTTTATTGCCCGCAATAAGACCACCCCTTTTACACCGCAAAGATCGTTCTCTCCCAAATGTATCAAAAGAATATCAGAGCATTGTCCCCTCACCATGGCATTATTTAAACATGGAATAAGTTCCCTCCAAAGCATACCCCCTTTTCCTTTCCAAATGATCCGAAAAAGACTGTCATTGAACCCCAACCTTCCCCCAAAATAACTTTTGCACGCTTGTACATGTGCCCACTTGACGAAGGAATGCCCCACTATCCACACCGTCAATTCCTTTGCGTGGGGCCCAGCCACCGAACCTGAAAAGAAAAATAAGAATGAGACTCACACCAAAGAGGTTGACGCATGCGCCTCCGCTGCATTCGCTCTTACATATTTATGAAAACAGTCTGATGACCAACGCCCTAAGTGCATGATGTCGCCCTGAGACCAACCCCGGTTATGCGCTTCAGTCGCTGCCCCGATCCTAAAAGAGTGAGTCCCAAACTGGGCCCCATCCAAACCAATCCGCTGTAACCCCTTGCGCAAAACCATACGCAGCTGATAATCTGTGACGCGTGACCCATTCATATGCTTAAAAACCAAGTCTCCCCCCTCTCCTCCTGATAATATCTTCCATTGCTTAGCCAAACGCAGCGGACAAGTACAACTGGGGGTTCCTGCCTCTAACCACACCCCCTTTCCAACACCCCTCTGATCCGTTTTTGAACTGGACAGCCAAATGTTCACACCTGTGTCCGTGAAGAACACGTCCTGCCAACAAATGCCCCGCTGTACCTTAGTCCCGAGGAGCTCAGAAACCCGAAAAGCCCCAAAAAACACAAACACCATAAGGGTAGCAAACAATGAAGCCTCGAAATCATTCCTGCAAACAGCAGGCAAAACTTCCAACAAACGTGCTAACGTCTGCCATGAAATAGGTAAACGGGACATAACGGTCCCACCCCGCTCCCTAGCCCAGCCCTCAAGCATCCTGCGTCCTATTTCCCCAGCAGAAGGGGAATAACCCCAAAAAAGCTTACCCATAAAGGAAATCCCCGCCAGCTTACCAGCAATAGTGACTCTAGACAAACCTTTCTCAATGAGGTCCAGGATAAAATGAACTACATCCTCCGAACTGCGCCTCGACTCCTCCCTCCTACAAGCTCCCGATGACAAAAACTCATTCCACGCCAAAGCATACGCTGCACGAGTGGAAGCAGACAAAGAACCTACCACCAGTTGAAATACCCTACGTTGCCTAGAGACCAGAGGTGCTCCGGCATCGGGGTCGGTGTCCTGTCCGCCTCCTTGGCCAGCCCATGGAATCTCCCCCACTGCGAACGAGACAAAGCATCCGCAATGTCATTGTCCACACCTGGCACGTGCAAAGCCCTGAATGAAATGTCGTAGTGCAAACAGCCCAGCACAAAAACCCTCATCAATTTCAAAATCTGCTCATCCCTTGCTGACTGCCTGTTGACTATTTGCACAACCGCCATGTTGTCCACACGGAACAGGACCCTCTTATGCTCCAGCTCCTTGCCCCAAATGGTCAAAGCGACCAGGAGTGGGAAAAGCTCCAAAAAGGTAATGCTCCGCCCTCCATTCCTCCAATCCTGCGGCCATTTCTCTGCACACCATCGTCCTTGCCAGTAAATACCAAAACCATCACTGCCTGCTGCATCCGAAAACATTTGCACATCCCACTGCACATCCTCATCCCTGGCCAGTGGTACTCCGTTAAAGGAGTGCAAGAAAAAGGACCACATACGCAGGTCCTCCTTTACACCTGCCGACAAACGCACATGATGGTGAGGTAAATGCTGACCCGCCAAAGCCCGGCCCAGGCGCCTGCAGAAAGTCCGTCCCGCCCTTACAACCCTGCAGGCAAAATTCAAATGGCCTAACAAAACCTGGATGTCCTTCACTGTCACTTTCCGCCCAGACAACATCGTGTCCAGCAAAGCCAACATTTTGCATTTCTTATCCTCAGACAGACGAGCCTGCATTGCAACTGAGTCAAGCTCAATACCCAGAAAGGAGATGACAGTATCAGGCCCCATTGTCTTTTCCGGTGCTAACGGCACCCCCAGCTCTTCCATAAGAGTTGACGAGAGGGTGCCGCTTCCCGCACTTGGAACACTCATGTCGGTATTTGCAAAATTCCCGTGTACATAAGCCTTTGTTGAAATCCCAACATGCCCCAACTCCAGTTTGTGATGCGGCTGAGCCTCCCACCCCACCCCGGGTGGGCTTTCCCTGAAAGGGCCGGTAAACTAGAGGCAGACCACTAGCCGTAAAAATAGTCTTACCCCCTGGCGCTGCCCCCATGGTATGTTGCCACAAATCATTATCTAGCTCACCCCATTTTGCCTCTGAATCCCAAGCCATACGAGCCCTAAACTCTTCGTCATACTGTGCCCAAGCGTAACCACTACCTGTAATCTGGGCCTTCCTTATTACATCCATATACTTGAATATGGCCACGCAGCGCTCCGGGAACTTCTCACAGTACACACTGGCGTAATTTAGAAATGCCGCCGTCCAATTCTCAATTGTCAGCGGCACCTTAGGGCGCTTAGCCAATTCGTACTCCTCCTACTTAGAGCCCTCCTTAGACCTCACCTCCCTGTGTAATAGCTTCAAAATCTCCACATATTCGCCCTTCCATATACGCTCCTTTGTTGCCAACATTAAGTGGGCACCTAAAGGCTTAGTCACCCCCATATAAGGAAGCTTTTTAATTTTCAACTCTTTGCTCTGTGGTGTCTCCTTAGTAACCTCTGTATTAGTCCCACTCTCCAACCCCTGTATCTCTTACATACTTTCAATCTGCCCTCCGACACACCCCCTCCCCCGTCCTCCCCGGACCCCACAGACATCATAATAGGTTTGGCCTGTGATGTAACGCTCTCACCTGGCTCTAAAGAGGGTGCGCTGACCGACTCCGACCGCCGCTCCAACCTCTCAGAAGAATCCCTTGGAGGATGAGCCCTTACCGATGGGCCGTGCTCTCTCTTGGATTTCACCACTACAGCCTGCTTAATGGGTGCCACACCTGAAACCTGCAAAAAACTATGAGAAACATGAGAGTGTCCCCCCTCCTCATATCCCCGTATTTCCCCTTCTTCAGGGCTGTCCTCCTCATAATCGAGCAGAATTGGCTCCTCCACCTGCAAAACGTCCTCAACAAAAGCCACCACACGGGCCTTACCAGACCCTACATCACCACAGCCGGCCTTAACGGCCTTAGAACCACCATGTGGGGGAGCCGACTGTACACGCCGGTCCTCCCCCTTTCGTTGACTCATATAACCATCCATTTTATCCGAAAACTCTGTCCACCTTGACCGTCGTGACGTTGGGGCCAGCGAGGTCGCGCCTGACCTTCGTATGCTGGCCGCGACGGGATCCCCCGCCGGTACGGAATGTGCCTCGGGATCCCTCCCTTCTCCTCGGCGATAATGGGCCGCACCTCGCCCTACCGAGTCTGCTGCGCTGCTACGCTTCTTGTCCTGAAAAGAAAAAGGTTGGACTGGTGTGCTGGGTCCCTGAAAGCTAACCGCGCCTCCTGCCCTATGACCACTCGAAAAAACTTCCCTATTCTGCCGACCCCCGGAAAAACCTGCCTGCACCCTACTGCCCGAAAACGACGAAACCACACCTTCCTCGTCTCCACTCCAATCTAGCATCGCCTGCACCACCGCAAACGCAGCTCCCATATCCTGCGCAACCCCACCAACCCGCGAACTGCCTACCCCCACGCAAACCGAGCCGCAAACATCCACGCCTGCCCGCACCCCTGAATCCAAACCCACGCCGCGCCCCTGCACCTGAAACGGGCGCGACGCAACTTCCCCCCCAATCCCCCGAACCCCCTCAGACCAAGAGGGAAAAATATCCAAACCTTCCCAGGCTAAATCCCCCCCAGCTGGCTCCAGATCCCCGAAAAACAAAACCTCCTCCCCACTCCTACCCCCACCCGCCTCTGCCCTACACTGACCTTCTTCAAAACCCATAGAACGCAAACCCCCCCCACGCGAAGAAACTGAAGCCCTAGAAACCCCATCATCTCTGGAAGGAAGTAGGTCCTGCTGAGAACCCCAACCCCCCACCTGAACCCACTCTCCTTCTCCCAAAGAACTCGCCCCTACAGACCCCGGCCCTCCCATTAAAGATAAAGGGGGGAAAACAATAAAGGACTCTCACCTCCTGAGACCCCCTACAACCCCTTGCTCCCCAGCCTCCTCTGACATGGCGAACGCCCCAAAATCCTGCTCCTCGCTTGCATGCCCCACAAAACAATCCTCAAATGTGCCAGCACCAGACAGCTGGCCCCTCAAGCCCCCCACGCTGCCTGCCCTGCCACCTGCCTCCCTGAAAACACACGCGCGAGGAGAAAATGCAGCACGCGCCATATGCGCGACCTCCTGACCCGCCCGACCAGCTCCACGCACATTGACGCCTCCCGCCTCCTTCTGTGACAGAGCCGGAGCCTCCGGCATGGAAGAGGAACGCCTCTTGTACACGCGCCCTCCCCCGCACTTGCCACTCACCGCTGGGGAGGAATAGGAGCGCACCGCTGCAGCCGGCACCCCCGAAGCGAGCTCCCCAGTGCGCCGGCCCTCCCCACTCACACCTCCCGCGTCACCCCCCGGTACGGGAGCCCTCCGCTGTATACTGTCAGCTGGGGCCGCCTTCTTAAAGCGCTGGCGGCCCCGTTCACTCATCGCCATATGCTTCATTCGCTTCGGCGAAGTGCATGCCGCCACCGCTGCCGCTACGCTTGTCGAGGCCTGTCGCATGGGACGCGACGCCCCCGCAACTTCTCCGACTACGAGGTCCATCCGGCCCACCTCGCTCAGGAGCCGGAGGGCTTCCAAAACGCGGTAATCACCTTCCGCCATCGTAAAACGCTAAATACCAACCTATTGACAGCTAAAATATCGCCTGACAAAAAACACCACTAGCCTAGCTCCCAGCCACCAGGTCACCAAACCTAAAATGGTGGCCGGGAGCAGGCGCCCAAAGTATTTATACTTGGGCTACATTTGGGCTGCAAAAAGGAGCCCAAATTCGAAAATAGGCGCGCGGGGCCAGACACATGCCCCCTCCCAAACCGCCCGGGGGTGGGGACTCCCTGCGGTCGCCTGCCCCCCCCAAGCCCCACTTGGCGTAGCCCAAAAGGACCCCAAATATAGCCCAATTGGGCTACGCGCATCCGGCTCTTTAGACAAATAACTGAGCCCGATGAGGAAAGGCTCTGTGGCGGTCTCAGGAGAGCGGTAACAGCCGCTGGACTCAGCCTGTCAGTATATTTGTTGGGCAGACAAATAAATAAATGCTCTGTGCTCGGCACACCCGACCGCTGAACCGTGCCGCGCACGGCACTGTGAGCGCTTGCTGAAAAGCGCGGTGGAGCGCAGCATCAAAGACAGCCAAACAGGTGAAAATGCTCAGAAAGCGCATACAACATAAATAAAATGATTAGCTGGATCGGTGCACAACGGCGGGATCAGCGATTACTGTGCAGCAGTAAATACATAAACATAAATGAAACCTGTAAAAAAACGGTATTAGAGCACTTAAATCTGCTGCGAGCAGCAAAGAAAAAGGCTTGTGATATGTTAAGGAGTGAGCTTATACCAAAGGACAGAGTGTGATTGGTGGTTGAAGTGCATATGCATCATGGGAAATGTAGTTTATTTTGTGTCTAAACGTTTTTCATTGGCTGCTGAAAATTTACAGTAAAAGAAAGAGAAGCAATAATCCGAGCCTCCTTTCCTGTGATAGAATTCAACCGACACCACAGACTCCACCACAGACTCTAGTTGTTGATGAGATGGCGCGTGCAACTCAGAGGTGAAAAACATCCTACTCGTTGAGTGCTACCAACCAACAATTTCAAGTTAAGTATGAACACACTTTGGTTTTCATTAGTTGCTGGGTGATCACTGTATTGTGAATCTTTTATAAATACATTTATTTGGTTTGTAGTTTAAAGTCACTTTTTCAACTTTAAATGGCTTGGTAATGCTTTCCTTACCAAAGCAGAGTAACTTTGTTATTCTTTATTTAAAGTCTTATGTGGCTATATGTGTGCTTTTGAAGGATCCTTGGCTTTTGTAAAGCAGAGCCCAGCCAGAGTTTTTTTTTCCTTTGGTACTATTGTGACATTGAATTTGTGAAAAACGGCTTGTTTTTTGCCATTGACTGACTTCAGTCTTCAACCCAAGCTACCAATCATTGGTCTACAGTGTACAGAATTAAAAGGACACCTCTTCCTACCAGTATTTATAAGAGGCAGAGAAATGTGGTGATTACGATGTAACGGTGGTCCCTGCAGGGAGGGGTTTAAATTGAGATTAATGCTGTTGTGTACAAGTTTGAGAAGACCCATATTACGAGCTATCATAACACTCCATAGTAACTAAGGACACAGGCCCCTACAGTGGACACAATAGTAAACAAAGCCACCAGACCCTGCTGGTTTTAAATGGTTTGGTAAACACAGATGACCATTCCATACCTGCAAACTACAATTGGTCTGCAGAATCCCCAGCTTCACTCTCTTTCTCACTACTGTCAACCTGTGTGATATCCTTTAGTCTGACTTCCGGGCTTTGTACTCTGCAGAAAACACACTAACATGATTATAACGTCTGCCACATCAACTCAAATCCATTCTCATCCTTCCCTACCTGTAGACAGTGTTTTATACTGTGAACCACTTCAAACTGCTGAAACATGAAATTATAAGAACTTGTTCTCATTTTACCTCTGATAATTCTTTCTCTTTGCCCTTGTTGTAGCTTAACGTATTGAGCCTCATATACAATTTTACTACTGACTTATTTTTTCCCAGAATAACCTAAGCTACCAATTAGTGTCTTCCCTTTGTCTTTCGATGGATCTTGTTCTGTGCTTAAATGGACTAGAATACTTAGGGGATGAACTATTAGCATATGAGGACCTGGAATAAGATAATAGTCAACTTTAGTCCTTACCAAATGGTCTTTAGTTCAGGCAGCAGCTGTACAGATCAAATGAATTTTGGAAACAAGACAAAATGACCTCAACAAATGAATGAAACATAATCAGCAGAATGGTTATCTTAGTTGATACCTTTATCGCATCTAAAGGAAAATTACCTGTCATTTAATAACGATTTAATAGAATTTTTAAGAAGCATTAAATGAGCTTTAGCAATCAAGTTTAAAAGGAAATTTTTCCTCCACTGAGGGAGATTTGAATGATAAGAAATGATTGTTTTAAAGCATAAAACCTCATACAAACACTCGGGGGCCTATAGGATGGTGGGCGGATCGCCCCCGCCGGGCCGGCGGTAGCCACCGCTGGCACGGCGGGGGCGATCCGCCCGCCATCCTTGCCTGATTGACCCCCGCCATATTAGTCTTTCGGTCCGCCGCTTTTCTGCCATCCATATCATGATGTTTGCGGAGATGTACCTTTCCATGGCGGCAACGCCACCATGGAAAGGCATACGGTTTCTGCTTTTGGAGACCCGTTGCGGGCCCCCAGAGTGTTGGGGGAGTGGTGGACATGGGGGTATCTATAATATCCCCCTACATTGGCGTGGACAAGGTGGCAGGCACCGCGCGGTTTCTGTCACCTTGTGCATGCCAATGCACAACGTGCATCGACAGCATTGTGGCGGGCGGTGCTGTGAGCACCGCCCGCCACAATGCTGTGGATGGGGGATGCCACGGTGGCGGTGGAATCCTAATGGGCTCAGCGGGACCGCTGCACCTCTGGTGGACGGTCCCGTTCACCGACTTTGTCTGCCTGCCATCGTAATAGGCCCCTAGGTTGTAAGTTCAGTAATCGCCAAATGACCAGTTCCAGTTCATGAATAGATTCTCCTGTCTCTGTCCGTGTTTCAACAAACAATTGATGGACAGAATGCTGACAATGCAGACATTCTCCCCCAGTCAAGAGATCTGGGTTAAATCCATCGTTCTTTTGCCCACTACACCACCCCAGTTTAGACATGGCCATATGCAAATCAGTCTTGACCCTGTGCCTCATGGGAACAGTCCAGCCCGAACTGCCAAGCCATGTCTTCCCTGGACCGGAATCAAGCATCCTAGGACCGGTTTCTGGCTATCAGCCGTCATCAGCCAGGATAGCTTGACTCCAGTGGCGTAGTGAGCACGGGTCCCACGTCTGGGAATACCCATCCCACTTAGGGCGAAAAGCATTACAACAAACAATTGATGGACGGAATGCTGACAATGCAGACATTCTCCCCCAGTCAAGAGATCTGGGTTAAATCCATCGTTCTTTTGCCCACTACACCACCCCAGTTTAGACATGGCCATATGCAAATCAGTCTTGACCCTGTGCCTCATGGGAACAGTCCAGCCCGAACTGCCAAGCCATGTCTTCCCTGGACCGGAATCAAGCATCCTAGGACCGGTTTCTGGCTATCAGCCGTCATCAGCCAGGATAGCTTGACTCCAGTGGCGTAGTGAGCACGGGTCCCACGTCTGGGAATACCCATCCCACTTAGGGCGAAAAGCATTACAACAAACAATTGATGGACGGAATGCTGACAATGCAGACATTCTCCCCCAGTCAAGAGATCTGGGTTAAATCCATCGTTCTTTTGCCCACTACACCACCCCAGTTTAGACATGGCCATATGCAAATCAGTCTTGACCCTGTGCCTCATGGGAACAGTCCAGCCCGAACTGCCAAGCCATGTCTTCCCTGGACCGGAATCTGTCCGTGTTTCAGCATCAAATGCGACAACTATTGTTGGAAACCTTCCAGCTGGAGAGGTTCCCCTTACGCAGGCCTACCAACCGGCAGCAAACGCAGTGGTGCACAGACATAATTTCGAATTTTTTATTTCGACCTACATTAATATCGAGTTTTAAATATCGTAGGGACAGAATATCGACATCAAGAATATCGGTGACCAAATATCGACCTGACGGTAAGAAATATCGTTTTTGTTAATATTGAAGTTAGTAATATCAATAGCAAAAATATCGATGTTAATAGTATCGATGTTTATGTATTTTAGTATGTATTTTATATGTATGTGTTCCACGTTTTGTTATGTTTTGTATTTTTTTTAAATATATGTATTAATTGTTTAGAAGTTAGTATTTTTTTAAAGTACATTTTGCGTTTTAGTATCGTAGCAGGTTGTGGGTTTATAGGGGAATAGGGTGGGAAGTAATTTAATTATAGTAAATTAAATCATAATTTTTAGAAATTATTATTTTTAATTAAATCTAGCATTTCAGTTCTGTTGCGGGTTGTGGGTTTATATGGGAATAGGTTGGGTAGTAATTTAATTGTAATTAAGTAATTATTAATTTTAATTTATTGGCATTGATAATTAATTTACTGTTAATTAATTAATAATTGGTAATACATTTTTATTAATTGATTAATTGATCATTATATTAATTGTGTTAATTTTTTATTGGTGTGGGTTTATAGGGGAATAGGGTGGGAAGTAAATTAATTATAATAAATTAATTAATAACTTTTTTTGTTTTCGTATTGATAATATATTGTTGATTAATTATTAATTGGTAATTAATTTGTATTAATTAATTAATTGATAAATATATTTATTATGTTAATTTAGTTTAGGAGTGGGTTGTGTGTTTATAGGGGATAGGGTGGGAAGTAATGTATTATAATTAAGTAATTATTTATTACTATTTATTGGTATTGATAATTAATTTATTCTTAATTATTGATTGGTAATTAACTGTTATTAATTATTATTTATTGGTATGGATAATATATTCTTAATTAATTATTAATTGGTAATTCATTTTTATTAATTGATAATTATATTAATTGTGTTACATTTTATGCAGAGTGGGTTGTGTGTTTATTGGGGAATAGGGTGGGAAGTAATTTACTGTTATTATAGTCATTATTAAGATTGGTATTTATAATTAATTTATTGTAAATTTATTAATAAATCATTATTTAAATAAAAAATGTATTTAATTGATAAGTATGTTCATTTTAACCCCTACGCTACCCAACACTTTCCCTACTGTTGCACTCTCTGGATTGGGAATAGTAATTTTTACCCCTACGCTATCCAACACTTTCCCTACTGTTGCACTCTCTGGAGTTGGAATAGTAATTTTTACCTCTACTCTATCCAACACTCTCCCTACTGTGGTCCTTTCTGGATTTGGAATAACAATTATAACCCCTACGCTATCCATCATTTTCCCCACTGTTGCACTCTCTGGAGTGGGAATAGTAAGTTTTACCTCTACGCTATCCATCACTTTCCCCACTGTTGCACTCACTGGAGTGGGAATAGTAATTTTCACCCCTACGCTATCCAACACTTTCCCTACTGTTGCACTCACTGGAGTGGGAATAGTAATTTTAACCCTTCCGCTATCCAACACTTTCCCTACTGTTGCACTCTGTGGAGTGGGAATAGTAATTTTTACCCCTACGCTATCCAACACTTTCCCTACTGTTGCACTCTCTGGAGTGGGAATAGTAATTTTTACCCCTAAGCTATCCAACACTTTCGCTACTGTTGCACTCTTTGGAGTGGGAATAGTAATTTTATGTTTCTGTATTGTTTTAGTTAATGTTGTGTATAATTTATTTTAAAAATATAATTTTTTTTAATTTGGTATATATATTTTTTAATTATTGTATTTATATTAATTTTGTATGTGTGTATATGTATTCATATTTATCAAATGTTTTTAACAATTTATAAGTTATTAAAATAATTATTTATGAATATTACGTATATATATTATATTTTATATGTATATGTTTAATTTATTTTAGCATATTGGGGCCGATTCCAATCCTGGAAAAAGGCTGTACGAATAGTTGTACGGAGCGTTTTCTCCGTACGACTCGTACCCGGTAAACTGTCCGTACAACCTAGGAAGTTCGATTCGTACAGAAAGCCTATTTCTGTACGTTTCGTAAAAAAGCCCGTACAGGTCAAAAAAACCAGACGTATTAGGCAGCTGTTTCCGGCCCAGCAAGTACGATTCGTCCCTACGTCACTCCGTACGGGTCTTTTTTTACAGGAGTCAAACACAGCCGGAAAAGCAGAGTCCGACGCGAACCGCTGTGCAACGGAGCCCCGGTACGCGACGTACACGCCATGAACCCCGTCGTACGTGTCATGCCGGTCCTCTTGGTCCATGACCTGGTGCACCGCACCCGACGCACACGCCGCAGAAGGTGAGAACAACACCCAGGGACCAGGGTGGGGGTGAGGGTCAGGAAACGAACCCCATACTCAAAGCCAAACCTATAATATGGAGGCCATACATTACCACCAGGGTCTGGTCACTTGGGGGGGCCTGGCCAGCAACCCCTGCGTACCGCAACAACGGAAGTGGACGTGTACGGTGCGTTGCACACGTACCCCTACGGCACCATTAGAACAGTGATGCGGACCGCACACACGCAATGAATGCGTGGGTACGGTGCGTACCACACGTACCCCTACGGCACAGTAGAACAGTGATACGGACCGTACACACGCAATGAATGCGTGGGTACGGTGCGTGTCACACGTACCCCTGTGGGTGCATATGACTACCAGCAGTGGCCTGCAATATGAGGGGTGAGTGCATATGACTCCCAGCAGTGGCCTGCAATATGAGGGGTGGGTGCATATGACTACCAGGAGTGGCCTGCAATATTAGGGGTGGGTGCATATGACTCCTAGCAGTGGACAGAGATATGAGGGGTGGGTGCATATGACTCCCAGCAGTGTCCAGACATATGAGGGGTGGGTGCATATGACTCTTAGCAGGGGCGTGCAATATGAGGGGTGGGTGCATATGACTACCAGCAGTGGCCTGCAATATGAGGGGTGGGTGCATATGACTCCCAGCAGTGGCCTGCAATATGAGGGGTGGGTGCATATGACTCCTAGCAGTGGACAGAGATATGAGGGGTGGGTGCATATGACTGCCAGCAGTGGCCTGCAATATGAGGGGTGGGTGCATATGACTACCAGCAGTGGCCTGCAATATGAGGGGTGGGTGCATATGACTCTTAGCAGTGGCGTGCAATATGAGGGGTGGGTGCATATGACTACCAGCAGTGGCCTGCAATATGAGGGGTGGGTGCATATGACCCCTAGCAGTGGACAGAGACATGAGGGGTGGGTGCGTGTGACTGCCAGCAGTGGACAGAGATATGAGGGGTGGGTGCATATGACTACCAGCAGTGGCCTGCAATATGAGGGGTGGGTGCATATGACTCCCAGCAGTGGCCTGCAATATGAGGGGTGGGTGCATATGACTCCTAGCAGTGGACAGAGATATGAGGGGTGGGTGCATATGACTCCCAGCAGTGGCCTGCAATATGAGGGGTGGGTGCATATGACTCCCAGCAGTGGCCTGCAATATGAGGGGTGGGTGCATATGACTACTAGCAGTGGACTGCAATATGAGGGGTGGGTGCATATGACTACCAGCAGTGGCCTGCAATATGAGGGGTGGGTGCATATGACTCCTAGCAGTGGACAGAGATATGAGGGGTGGGTGCATATGACTACCAGCAGTGGCATGCAATATGAGGGGTGGGTGCATATGACTACCAGCAGTGGCCTGCAATATGAGGGGTGGGTGCATATGACTCCTAGCAGTGGACAGAGATATGAGGGGTGGGTGCATATGACTACCAGCAGTGGACAGAGATATGAGGGGTGGGTGCATATGACTCCCAGCAGTGGCCTGCAATATGAGTGGTGGGTGCATATGACTCCTAGCAGTGGACAGAGATATGAGGGATGGGTGCATATGACTACCAGCAGTGGACAGAGATATGAGGGGTGGGTGCATATGACTCCCAGCAGTGGTCTGCAATATGAGGGGTGGGTGCATATGACTCCTAGCAGTGGACAGAGATATGAGGGGTGGGTGCATATGACTCCCAGTAGTGGACAGAGATATGAGGGGTGGGTGCATATGACTACCAGCAGTGGCCTGCAATATGAGGGGTGGGTGCATATGACTACCAGCATTGGACAGAGATATGAGGGGTGGGTGCATATGACTCCCAGCAGTGGTCTGCAATATGAGGGGTGGGTGCATATGACTCCTAGCAGTGGACAGAGATATGAGGGGTGGGTGCATATGACTCCCAGTAGTGGACAGAGATATGAGGGGTGGGTGCATATGACTACCAGCAGTGGCCTGCAATATGAGGGGTGGGTGCATATGACTACCAGCAGTGGCCTGCAATATGAGGGGTGGGTGCATATGACTCCCAGCAGTGGCCTGCAATATGAGGGGTGGGTGCATATGACTCCTAGCAGTGGACAGAGATATGAGGGGTGGGTGCATATGACTACCAGCAGTGGCCTGCAATATGAGGGGTGGGTGCACATGACTCCTAGCAGTGGACAGAGATATGAGGGGTGGGTGCATATGACTCCCAGCAGTGTCCAGACATATATGGGGTGGGTGCATATGACTCCCAGCAGTGTCCAGACCTATGAGGGGTGGGTGCAGAGGACTCCCAGCAGTGGACAGAGATATGGGGGGGTGTACATCATCATCAGATGACCACACCTACATGGTGGTATGGACGCATCCCTTTGGACTATGATTTTAGTGCTATTACAACACATCACTGACAGCAGGGTCCCACTCCCAGGACGATGGATGTCTGTCACACACTGCATGACACACCACATGTGGGTGTGAGGATATATAACATGCATACCCACCCATGGCGGATGCAGCACAATACACACCCTGATTTCATGTCAACAGACTGTATTGTCATGTAACTGCATACAAAACTAAGATAGCCAAAGTGAACACACACTGTCACGCACATCCCAGGAGTGTTAGGAATGTACAGGTGCTGGTCCAGCCACCAAGATGTTGTCTCTCCTGGAACGAATAGGGTTCAATTCCACCAGATACAATGCCCACAATTGTGAGTCAGGTGCCCAAATACCCTGCATAACAAGTACCATTTGTGTGGTAGGCCGTGATTACACACATGCATAGTGCTGAAAAGGGCCAATTTGTCCCTGAGGGCATTCCTACATACCCAAAACACAAGTACAGTGACTAGCAAGGATGGCACAGACGATTCAGCAGGAGACATCGGTGAGCAGGCATGGCCATTGTTGAAGGGCTCCGTCACCAACAAATGAAATGTGGACACAGGTCAGCACAACAATTGTGCAACTGTTTGCAGGGAAGATGTCAGGTGCCACAGAGGAAGGAACACTCCTTGGGACAATGTCTCCAAACTAAATGAACACACACTACCAATGATTCTTTGCAGAGGCATTGTGATGGCACACATATACCATGGTCCACCTCATGACCATCATACAAAAACATTTCTCAGAACCCTAACACATTACCAGAACACCAACTCCCAGAGCCTCATCACCAACATCAAGTACCTGAAATGCAATAGTAAAAGAAAAGGCTTTATTCAGCACCAAAAATAAATACATTTAAAAGATACTATGTACAAAGGCCAATGGCCAGTCCATTTCTCAAGTCCAAGGGTGGACGTAGGGGACCGCGTCCACCCCTACCTTGCCTGCACTAAGGAACCTCAAGGTTCGTCGACCGGGGGGGGGGGCATCATCTGTGGCAGGACCAGGCACCGCAGGGACATGAGGGGGAGGGGTAGGTGTGGTGGGTGCAGGGGTGGACGTCTCCACCACAGGGGGTGGGGCAGTGCCAAAGGTGGAGGTGAGCTCGGCGCTGCACACTGCTGCTATGGCCTCCATCCTAACCCCTGCACCTGAAGATACCCCAGGGCCAACGGAGGGTGTGGTGGGCGAGGGATGGGGTGCAGTGCTCTTGGGGGAGGGGGTGGACATGGTGGGGGACACAACTCCCGTGCCCGGGGACTTCCTCGCCCGCTTGTGGGGTGGTGGCTCAGTGGGGGCGCGGCCCAGCTCAACCATATAGGTCTCCTTACGTGAGCGTTTGGCAGGGGAGCTAAGGGGAGTGGTTTTGGAGGAACAGGGTTGTGAGGACTGCGACTGTGGCTGCGTGTACGTCGTCTGCCCCCAGCCCCTTGGGGTGTGCCTACATCCCCCTGAGTGTGCGTGCCAGGAGGTGTGCGCTGTGCCTTACTTGGGGGTGTGCTGGATGTGTCTTGTGGGGTGCGTGCCCGTGACTGTCTGGGTGTGCGTTGGGCAGGCATGGGAGACGGCAGTGTGGATGGGTCCGGGGTAGGGGGGGGAACAGAGCGCTGCAGTAGAGAAACTGCTGCCGTCAGGGAAGAGTCCATGGACCGCAGAAACCTGCATTGGTCAAACTTCGTTGCTGACATGCCCTGCATGAACGACACCATCTGTGTGAGCAGTTTAGTGTGTCCATGGAGGACAGTCAGCACCGATGCCTGCCCAACCTGCAACTGCCGCAGTATGTCCACAGACTCTTCACTGAGGGCAGCAGGGGTGACAGCGGCAGGGGGTGTGGTGGCTGGGCCGAAGGAGACATGGTGGGACTCTGCACGAACAGAAGGGACGGGAGCAACTGGGAGGGTGGAGATGGTAATGGAGGAGGCGGGGACAGATGTGGGGATGCTGCTAGTTGGTGTTGCAGCCTCCGCCTCCTCAGGGAGGTCAGCCTCGGACCCGTCGGCGTCGTAGCTGCTCTCGCCTCCAGACAGGTCCTCTGACTGACTCCCCTCGCCCTCCGTGCCACTGGCTCCTTCTGACTCCACAGCACTGGTGGCACTGTTGCTGGGTCCCTCCTCCAGGTCCATGCAGGTGTCTCCCTCGGTGGCGGATGATGATGCTGTGGGCAAGGAGAAGAAACCGAAATGCATCAGTCACCTGTATACATCTGACACATGAGCACAAGAACAATTGGTCACAGTGCATATCAGGCAATGCATCATGAGTAACAGCTAGATAACTCCGCACATATGTAAGCCCTGTACTGGCCAGTTGGTAGACCCACTATGGTGTAATCACTAGAAGGCACTGTTCCAGGGTCGGTATGGTTGAAAGTCAACCAAGACCAGACCTCAACAAGAAGCAAAAAAAGAAAAAGAGATAGATCTATGGGTTTTTGGTCTAGGGTGATGTACTCTGGATGGGGGGAGACAACAAAAGTGTCTCTTGTTGCCCTCACACATCCCGAGGGATGTCATGCTTCATCATCGGGCGGTGCTCCTCGTCGGGCCGGCGGTGCAATGCCCTACGGGTCCCCCGAAGGGTCTCTTTAGCGGAGATCTTTAAGAGAGCTGCCGATGGGTGCATGCGGGTATGTGGAGGGGGAGTAGTGATGAGGGTAGTGTGTGCAAGGATAAAAATACCTAAGGGTTACCTGGGAGGCTATTTTAATAAGACGGTACCCTTGGTACAATAAAAATCGTGAAAAAAATTGTTACTTGTCAAGACGTTATGTGTCTGTGGTAACTGGAAATAAAGGTCAAATGGTCGACATGTTTCGCGCCTTTTAGTGGTCAGAATGATCCATGGCGTTTCATCAGGACCAGTAGAGGTGAAAAGTGTGGGAAGAGGTGCCCAGACTATGTGTGGTGAGGGGGGTAAAAAATCACCCTCTCACTAGGCAAACAGGGGGGGGGGAGCGAAGTGTCTCCTAAACAGGTAATGTGTGAAAAAGGAGTCTGTTGTGCCCCCTTTGCACTTGACCTAGACCAAACAAGGATAAAACATAACAAAGTGAAGAAGTTTAAAATACATATGCGGAGGTGCCATGTCAATCTGCATATGTAGGCAGCAATGAGAGAAAAACACACATTGCATAGAGACATTCACAATATCATACATCTGGGGGCCCAGGCTACTCTCGAGTTTTAGGAGGAGCGGGCAGCTGTGGGTGTGGTCCCATGCCAGTCATAGATGGTAGGTTACGGGTCCCGGTGGCGGTCACAGAACCCAGCTAGAGGGTCGCTAGGTAAACTGCTGTACCCCGCGGGGCCACAAAAACCTCCACTAGGCTGCGCAGTGGGCTCACCAGGCGTGTTATCCAACGGGCAAGTCAACGAGACATGTGCATTGCTAAGGTGAGTTCACAAGTAAATCCGCAGGTTCAACACGAGAAAGGTGCACATAGAGTGGTCTTACCTATGGAAAGAGTTGGGATTACTCCTTGAGTTAAAAAGCGGCGTAGGAGGCCCACACCATCTAGGGCTGATAGTCGGTAATGATAGGTATCAGCAGGGAATGCCCGATGGGTAAAGGAGACAAAGTGGAGCGTTAGGTTTACTTATATAGTTGCCAAATGTAGAGCAGGGTGAAGACTTACGTTGTGATCTGAGTAGATAGGTCCGCTCGAGGAATACTCACGGGTTGCTCAGGTGACGGCACTGGAAACCTGCCCGGTCCAGACGCCTGCTCGAAGGTAACTGAGTCTGCCTGGCCCGTGTTATTTAAGGAGTGAGACCCGTGATTAGAAGGAGGTGCCTGCTTCCGGTATTGAGGAGACGCTGAGTCATGTGGGCCCGGAGCTGCGCATGCGTATTAAAACCTAAAGTCTCAGTATTCTATCGCGCATGCGTGTTAGAGTTTATGCGCATGCGTGGTGTGTGTAGAAAGTGATACTGCGCGCATGCGGGCCGTGAAGCAATCTCGATATGTTGTTGCCGGAAGAGAGAACTAGACAACTAAGATATGACTAGTATGTAATGTAGGGATGCCTTGGCTAAAGATGTGTGTCACTGTTAGTCTATGACTGGTATGCCCGGCCTGATACCAAGGTTGAGGGTGTGTCAGAGTTTGTGGGGGGGGGGGGGGAAGGGGGGAAGAGATGTTTCCGCACTACCTGGCTTTTGAGGTGTATAGATGTGACAGTCCCAACAGTCCACCGGTTGATGTGAAAAGTTGCAGTATCACAAGTTTACTAGGTGCGACTTAGAAAAGGACCGACAGTTGGTTGTCTGAGTAGTGTTGAGTGAGGCATAACTCAGAGCTGTAGCGGCTGTGGTCGGTATATCATCCGTTGTCTGCTGCTACAGGCACGTTCCTAGAGGAAAAACCGGATTATAGGATGGACTGCACCTTACAAGAGTATTCAGATATGGCCGTATTATAGCTCGGTCCATGGGATATCGTCGTTGAGCCCCTGGGTGTCTGTGTGTAGGCGGTGCACCCAGCGTTGTTCACGTCTAAAGAGTGACTCACTGGTCCAGTTGGTATTAGATTCCAGGATGGTCCATAGGATCGCTTCACAAGGGTGCCCTTTTTCCAAAAAGTGGTTCGTCAGCTTAGTGGCTGTGCGGGCTCGCCTAATGGTACTCTTGTGTTCACTAATTCTCGTTTTGATGGATCTGGTGGTCATACCGACATAGTAAAGTTCGCATGGGCACGAAATCAAGTATATACAGTTAGTGGTATTACAATTCGTATGCTTCCGTTGTTCCCATTTCAGATCACCAATTTGTAAAAATTTCGTATGTCGTGTGGAGGTGCAGGCGCTACACGAACCACACGGGTAATGCCCCTTCACTGCTGGGAGGTCCCAGAGGGTGTTTTCTTTCCTCATTTGTTTTGGACGTGGCCGTGTGTTAATCAGCTGGTCTCTTAAATTTGTGGTTCTTTTAAAGGCAAAGCGAGGTGCGGGGATGTTAAGTGCATCGCTGTTTATGATTTTCCAATTACGGTTGATAATTCTTTTGATTTTGTTAGAGAGAGGGGTGAAGGTCGTGACGCAGGTGATCAAGTTATTTTTTTTTTTTTTTTTTTTTTTTCAAAAATTTTATTAAAACAATAAATCAGTTACAAGCATGGGCCTACAACCACCAGGGCCGGCCGCTAGACTCAGAAAGGATCGTACATTAGTTAAAGCAGTAGGCGACACCTGGGGCCCAGCCCCGTAAATGGCTCAGGATAGCTCGAGAGAAGCAGGAGACATACATTTAACATAAATAACGACAAAAAACAAAAGGCGAGGCATACGAGCAAAAAGCGTGGGTCAGGCTACATCCGGGGGACTTTACTCCAAACCTTCAATTAGCTATCAACAGGAGGGAGTACTGAAAGATCGGGGGGGGGTAACGGGCAAGGAACAGCTATATTCGATTATTACAATCAGTTGCAAGGAACCATCAAGGGTCAGGGGGACAAGGCAATATCGGTGTCCACTAGGGGGGGCGTACAGATACTCCCACGATACACGTTCCATTGCCCCCAAATTCTACCCCATGCCCCGGGTTTACCGCGGGCCACATATACAGTCTTCTCCCTGAACATACACCAGTCCATGTTTTCCTTCCATACTGACACGGTGGGCGGCCGCTGGGAGCCCCAAAGCTGCGCTATATCCCTCTTAGCAATCATGTAGCCCAGGGCCGCCCACCGAGTCTGTGCCGCGTTATAATCATTGGGCTCCCACACATTCAAGACACAGCGACGCACCTCCGGCAGCAGCGCCACCCCGGTGACCTGTCCCATGACCCCATGAACCCGACGCCAATATTCCGCCACCTCCCGGCACTCCCAAAGGATATGGAGAAAGGTGGCACTGAGCCCACACCCCCGCTTGCAGAGCCCATCTTCCGAGAATCCCATCGAGACCAGACGGGGGCCCGTCACATACACCCGGTGGAGAATCTTTAACTGGACCAGGCGGAGACGGGCTGGAATGGCGACTTCCTTGGGGGACGATAGCGCGGACTGCCAGTCCTCGTCGTCTAATTCCACCCCGTCCCCCGTCCACGTCTCCCGAAGGCGCACCAATAGGTCAGCCCGATTATTAATGAGTTTTTTATAGATTAAGGAGATAGTACTGTCGGGAACATGACCATCAAGTATGCGGTCCTCGAGGGGCGAAGAGGCCGGGATCTTGGTCCCCTCCCCAAAGACAGAGAGCAGGGCATGCCGAACCTGGGCGTATCGGAAGAACTCCTTTTCCGTGAGTTCGTATTCGCTCTGGAGCGCCGCGAAGGTCTTAACCGCGCCCTTCACCCATAAGTCTCCCACTCTACTGATGCCAATCGTGTCCCAACGGTCAAACCCCTTCGTTGTGCAGAGGCTTCCCAGTCGGTCGGAGGCAAATAAAGGAGTAGCGCATGTTAGTCGCTCACTCCAGCCCATGGCTACATTGGCCGCCTTCCAAATCCGTACCGCGATCTTAGTGGGGCCCGTCAGGGTCCGTCCAGCCGAGCGGGAGTAAAGCGCCCTGTTATAGTTACCGCCGGGAAGCAGGAATTTATCCATCTCATACGCCGGGTTCAAGCCAGGCGCATACGTGGCATGGTTAATGGCTGATAGCTGTGAGGCCCAATAATACCTGCGAATGTCGGGAAGCGCGATGCCCCCGTCGTACCAGGGGAGAGTGAGTTTGGCCAGGGCAATACGCGCCCGTCCGTCCCACACCAGTCTCCCCTGCAGGCTCTCTACTTCCCGAAAGTAGGCCACTGGAATGATGTCGAAGGAGTTCTGAAGTGCATAGAGGAACCTGGGAAGGGACATCATTTTAAACAATGCGGCCCGACCCAGTGGGGACAGGGGCAGCCTACACCACCGAGCCGTGTCTTCCCTCAAACGCCGAAGTGGAAGCAGGAGATTGTGCTCATAGCGAGCTACCGGGTCCAACGAGATGTGTATCCCCAGGTATTTAAAGCCGGACAGAGATATTTGGATCGGAAGCCGAGGCGGCAGGAGAGGGGGGCCACCGGAGATAGGATAGACACAGGATTTAGACCAGTTAATCGTGAGACCCGAATTTCTCCCGTAGGAAGTCAGAACATCGAAGAGAACGTTAAGCGACTGCCGCGGCGAGGTAAGATACAGGAGGATATCGGCAGCATATAACGAGACCCGATCCTCAAAGCCCGGGGCCCACCGGATCCCCCTGATCGAGGGCTCCCAGCGGAGCCAAGCGGCGAGTGGCTCCAGGGCGAGAGCAAAGAGCAGAGGGGACAACGGGCACCCCTGCCTCGTACCCCTACCGAGAGCGAAGGGCCGAGAGACCCGCCCATTAACCACCACCTGAGCCATGGGTCCCGTGTAGAGAAGCTTCACCCAGCCAAGAAATCCCTCCCCAAAGCCGAATTTGGTCAAGACAGCCCAGAGGAATGGCCACTCGATGGTGTCAAAGGCCATCGTGGCATCTAAAGAAACCAGCACGGCCGGTTCGGAGAGGTACTCTGCCCTGGCGAGGGCGCCATGGAGACGCCGCAAGTTGAGGGCGGTGTTGCGATGTGGGATGAAGCCGCATTGATCAGGATGAATCAGATCGCAGATGACGCTCAACAAACGATTGGCAAGGACTTTAGCCAGGAATTTAGGCTCTGCATTTAGCAGTGAGATAGGCCTGTAAGAGGCACAGCGGTCCCGTGGCTTACCGTCCTTGGGGATCACGACTATCGTGGCCAGTCGCTGGTCGACCGGAAGGGAACCGGCCTCAAGGGACTCCTGAAACATACGACGGAGGAAGGGCGCTAGTTTATCCGGGCGCAACTTATATAATTCGATAGGTAGACCGTTGGGACCCATGGCCTTGCCCGAGCGAAGGGACCGAATCGCAGTCGCGATTTCATCTACCGACAAGGGAGCGTCCAGCTGCTCACGGTCCTCGGCAGAAAGGCCAGGCAAAGCAATGTCCCTCAGGAGAAGGCGAGAATCTTCCTCATCCCTATCAGTCACCGGGGAGTACACAATCCGGAGGTGGTCGGCAAAACATTCCACAATCTCACCAGGCTCAGTCACACACACTCCATCCGAGACACGCAACTCCGGGACCACACGATTCACTCTCTCCTTCTTGTCCAGCCACGCAATCAGCTTTCCCGCCTTGTCCCCGGCATCATACAACCGACCCTGCTGCTCCCTATACATAGTTTTGGCAGCGTCGGTGACAAGAGATCTGTATTCAAACTGTTTCAGGCTGAGGGCATGGAGCCCGTCCGGAGTGACACCCGCCTCCAAGGCCGACTCCAGCCCCGAGATGTCAGTCTCCAGCTTCACCACCGCCTCACTCCTGAGCTTCTTAGCCACCACTATCTGGGAGAGGGCGTGTCCGCGGATTACGGTTTTAAAGGCTTCCCACAGGGACATTGCAGACAACACAGACCCCTCGTTTTCAAGAAAGTATTGGTCCATAGCCTTAACCAGACTCTCGCGGGTCGTAGGGTCTCGCAGGTACCACGGGTTAATGGGAGCGATCCGCCCTGCAGACCGCGACTCGGTGTCAAAGAGAAGCCACAGCGGGGAATGATCGGAGATACCCCTCGCCAGGTGCCTGACCTCTCGAATTCGACCCGTCTGCGCCGCGGGCATAAGGAAATAGTCTAACCTAGAAAGACTCCCATGTGCCCCAGAGTGAAAGGTGTATTGACATTGGGTCGGATGCATTAATCGCCAACTATCCACCAGGCCGAAGGTCTCCAACAGACCACCTAGCCAAGCCTGGGCAGCGGGGAGGGCCCTGGGTGGGTGACGATCCAGGTCACCCGAAACCACCGAGTTAAAGTCCCCGCCCATAAGCAAAAGGCCATCTGGAAGTTCAAGCAGCATTCGACCCAAGTCCGCGAAGGTGGAGTTCTGGAGGCCCGGTGGGACGTAAATTGAGACCAGGGCAAGGGGATGCCCCTCCCACCTCCCAGTCAGACAAACATAACGCCCTCTGTCATCTGAGACCACCCTCGTGATCTCCAACGGAAGTGAGGATCGCAGGAGAATGCCCACCCCCCTGGAGCCAGTTGTGAAACCAGAGTGAGCCACGAGGCGGTATCCCCCCCTATTCATTGCATGGCAGACATTGCCAACCAAATGCGTCTCCTGGATAAACACCACATCAGGAGTCAGACGACGCAAATACTGCAGAACTACACCCCGTTTGATACGGTCCCCCAACCCATTGACGTTCCGGTGATCAAGTTATTGATATCGGGCTCTCTTGTTTCCAGGAGGCCCTCACGAGTGTTGTTTCTGGCCCGTTTTTTAGCTTGGTTGATCACTTTTACCGGATAGTGCCTCTCTGTCAGGTTCTCAGTTAAGGTGTTGGCTTGTCTTTCAAAATCCTGTAGCTTGCTGCAATTGCGTCTGATCCTGAGAAACTGGCCATAGGGTAAATTTTCCCTTAGAGCTTTTGGGTGGTGGCTCTTGAAACTCAGGAGACTGTTGCAGTCAGTCTCTTTTTTGTACGTACTGGTGTGAAGTATCCCATTTTCCAGTTGGATAGATAAATCCAAGAACGGGATTGTCTCTTCACTGGAGGTCATAGTGAAGCGTAAATGGGGGTCCTGATTGTTTATCCACTCAAAGAATTCCAGTGTTTCAGATGCCTGTCCTCTCCATAGGATCAGCACATCATCGATGTACCGTTTCCAGGTGACAAGGTGTCGGTGAAACGGATTGGAGTCAGTGAAGATAGACCATATCTTCACTGACTCCAATCCGTTTCACCGACACCTTGTCACCTGGAAACGGTACATCGATGATGTGCTGATCCTATGGAGAGGACAGGCATCTGAAACACTGGAATTCTTTGAGTGGATAAACAATCAGGACCCCCATTTACGCTTCACTATGACCTCCAGTGAAGAGACAATCCCGTTCTTGGATTTATCTATCCAACTGGAAAATGGGATACTTCACACCAGTACGTACAAAAAAGAGACTGACTGCAACAGTCTCCTGAGTTTCAAGAGCCACCACCCAAAAGCTCTAAGGGAAAATTTACCCTATGGCCAGTTTCTCAGGATCAGACGCAATTGCAGCAAGCTACAGGATTTTGAAAGACAAGCCAACACCTTAACTGAGAACCTGACAGAGAGGCACTATCCGGTAAAAGTGATCAACCAAGCTAAAAAACGGGCCAGAAACAACACTCGTGAGGGCCTCCTGGAAACAAGAGAGCCCGATATCAATAACTTGATCACCTGCGTCATGACCTTCACCCCTCTCTCTAACAAAATCAAAAGAATTATCAACCGTAATTGGAAAATCATAAACAGCGATGCACTTAACATCCCCGCACCTCGCTTTGCCTTTAAAAGAACCACAAATTTAAGAGACCAGCTGATTAACACACGGCCACGTCCAAAACAAATGAGGAAAGAAAACACCCTCTGGGACCTCCCAGCAGTGAAGGGGCATTACCCGTGTGGTTCGTGTAGCGCCTGCACCTCCACACGACATACGAAATTTTTACAAATTGGTGATCTGAAATGGGAACAACGGAAGCATACGAATTGTAATACCACTAACTGTATATACTTGATTTCGTGCCCATGCGAACTTTACTATGTCGGTATGACCACCAGATCCATCAAAACGAGAATTAGTGAACACAAGAGTACCATTAGGCGAGCCCGCACAGCCACTAAGCTGACGAACCACTTTTTGGAAAAAGGGCACCCTTGTGAAGCGATCCTATGGACCATCCTGGAATCTAATACCAACTGGACCAGTGAGTCACTCTTTAGACGTGAACAACGCTGGGTGCACCGCCTACACACAGACACCCAGGGGCTCAACGACGATATCCCATGGACCGAGCTATAATACGGCCATATCTGAATACTCTTGTAAGGTGCAGTCCATCCTATAATCCGGTTTTTCCTCTAGGAACGTGCCTGTAGCAGCAGACAACGGATGATATACCGACCACAGCCGCTACAGCTCTGAGTTATGCCTCACTCAACACTACTCAGACAACCAACTGTCGGTCCTTTTCTAAGTCGCACCTAGTAAACTTGTGATACTGCAACTTTTCACATCAACCGGTGGACTGTTGGGACTGTCACATCTATACACCTCAAAAGCCAGGTAGTGCGGAAACATCTCTTCCCCCCTTCCCCCCCCCCCCACAAACTCTGACACACCCTCAACCTTGGTATCAGGCCGGGCATACCAGTCATAGGCTAACAGTGACACACATCTTTAGCCAAGGCATCCCTACATTACATACTAGTCATATCTTAGTTGTCTAGTTCTCTCTTCCGGCAACAACATATCGAGATTGCTTCACGGCCCGCATGCGCGCAGTATCACTTTCTACACACACCACGCATGCGCATAAACTCTAACACGCATGCGCGATAGAATACTGAGACTTTAGGTTTTAATACGCATGCGCAGCTCCGGGCCCACATGACTCAGCGTCTCCTCAATACCGGAAGCAGGCACCTCCTTCTAATCACGGGTCTCACTCCTTAAATAACACGGGCCAGGCAGACTCAGTTACCTTCGAGCAGGCGTCTGGACCGGGCAGGTTTCCAGTGCCGTCACCTGAGCAACCCGTGAGTATTCCTCGAGCGGACCTATCTACTCAGATCACAACGTAAGTCTTCACCCTGCTCTACATTTGGCAACTATGTAAGTAAACCTAACGCTCCACTTTGTCTCCTTTACCCATCGGGCATTCCCTGCTGATACCTATCATTACCGACTATCAGCCCTAGATGGTGTGGGCCTCCTACGCCGCTTTTTAACTCAAGGAGTAATCCCAACTCTTTCCATAGGTAAGACCACTCTATGTGCACCTTTCTCGTGTTGAACCTGCGGATTTACTTGTGAACTCACCTTAGCAATGCACATGTCTCGTTGACTTGCCCGTTGGATAACACGCCTGGTGAGCCCACTGCGCAGCCTAGTGGAGGTTTTTGTGGCCCCGCGGGGTACAGCAGTTTACCTAGCGACCCTCTAGCTGGGTTCTGTGACCGCCACCGGGACCCGTAACCTACCATCTATGACTGGCATGGGACCACACCCACAGCTGCCCGCTCCTCCTAAAACTCGAGAGTAGCCTGGGCCCCCAGATGTATGATATTGTGAATGTCTCTATGCAATGTGTGTTTTTCTCTCATTGCTGCCTACATATGCAGATTGACATGGCACCTCCGCATATGTATTTTAAACTTCTTCACTTTGTTATGTTTTATCCTTGTTTGGTCTAGGTCAAGTGCAAAGGGGGCACAACAGACTCCTTTTTCACACATTACCTGTTTAGGAGACACTTCGCTCCCCCCCCCTGTTTGCCTAGTGAGAGGGTGATTTTTTACCCCCCTCACCACACATAGTCTGGGCACCTCTTCCCACACTTTTCACCTCTACTGGTCCTGATGAAACGCCATGGATCATTCTGACCACTAAAAGGCGCGAAACATGTCGACCATTTGACCTTTATTTCCAGTTACCACAGACACATAACGTCTTGACAAGTAACAATTTTTTTCACGATTTTTATTGTACCAAGGGTACCGTCTTATTAAAATAGCCTCCCAGGTAACCCTTAGGTATTTTTATCCTTGCACACACTACCCTCATCACTACTCCCCCTCCACATACCCGCATGCACCCATCGGCAGCTCTCTTAAAGATCTCCGCTAAAGAGACCCTTCGGGGGACCCGTAGGGCATTGCACCGCCGGCCCGACGAGGAGCACCGCCCGATGATGAAGCATGACATCCCTCGGGATGTGTGAGGGCAACAAGAGACACTTTTGTTGTCTCCCCCCATCCAGAGTACATCACCCTAGACCAAAAACCCATAGATCTATCTCTTTTTCTTTTTTTGCTTCTTGTTGAGGTCTGGTCTTGGTTGACTTTCAACCATACCGACCCTGGAACAGTGCCTTCTAGTGATTACCCAATTGACTTCTCGGAGCATAGGCACTGGACCATTAACCAGCTCCTGGTCCCCCCTCTCTTTTTTTGATACGGTAGACCCACTATGCCACTTGGACACCAGGAAAAAAAGAACACAAAAGGCCACAACTTGAATGAGAAATACACTGAGAAGCTAGTGTCTGTGAACCGGTGAGCACAACAATACAATGAAGTCATGCCACCTCTTGTTTAACCTGTAAGAAACAGTAGTGGTGCACCCAGTGTAAACTGACACACCTCAATACTCAAGGTGTCACCACACTCAGAGACCTGTAAGTAATTTGGAACACAAAACGAAAACATTTTGCTACCTTGGGACTCACAATACTTTACACAATCTACATGTTTTGAATGTGCCAATTCGCCATTTCGTGAAAAGAACACTCATGTGCCTGCATGAAATATGTCGCACAAGACAGTGCACACAAAAGTACATTTACACTGTCATTGAAGAAGCTGGCACCTTTTCTAAGAAGCCAATGTTAGAAATTAATGGTGTTGCAGAAAGTACATATACATGGGCCCACGTAGGTCTTGATGTCTTGAGACTCGTCAGTTTGTTTCACCAACAACAAAGGAGTCTCACAAAATCAAGAGCACTGTGGGAACATGTATATGGAGAATCTGCAACACCATTTATTTCTAACAGTGGGTTCTTAGAAAATGTGCCAGTGTGTTCCATGAAAGTGGAAATGTCGTTTGGTGTGCACTTCCTTGGGAGACTTTTTTCATGTAGGCACATCAGTGTTCTTAACACAAATCATCAAATTTCCACATTTAAAACATGAAGAACTGTTTACAAGTGCTGTGAGTGCCAAGGTACAATTATTTAAGAGTAACAACTTGAATTATGTCAGTTGTCACATGGCCATCCGTCACCTGATTACACAGTTGGCTACACATATGACCTACTGCCTGTCATCTTGAGTGGCACACATGTCCACACCTGGGACAATGCATAAGCTAATGGGCCTGCAATTGGGCAGAAAAAAAGCCTAGCTGTACTGTGGGGACACCCTCATGGCAAGCCAGAATGTACACACAGATGTCAGCACACAAAGTCAAAACAGCGTTGCATCCGAACCACACACAGGTGCTAAAAATGTATCAGCAGGAATCATGTTTTTAAAAAACGGACACAGGCTGCAAAGCAGGTAAATTAAGCACTGGCCAGCATCACAGGGGCACTGCACGGTGATTCTTTGTACATCCAAGTCTCACACACAAGTCAGACCTGGCAATGAAAAATCAGGGTTGCACATGTATGCCTCTCCCGCACACCCCACCCCATGCCTGAGTCAATGATACAGATCAAGAAGTGACACCTCTTATTCAGGGTTACAATAACTGTGCTGGAAAAATAGCTTCATTTACACAACATCACCTCGTGGGGCTGGCAACACATATTTGTGACAAACAACCATCAACAGATTGTTGTGAATAGCCACACAGGCACTGCCAAGTGTGAGTATGCACACGCAAAATGGGTTATCCCTGTCCAGAGGACACATGTAGCACACATTTGCAAAATACTAACTAGGCCAGGAAACAATGCCACAGAGGCAGACCTATGCTGAACACACAGAGAATGTGCACAGTGTTGGATGATTACCACCCCCTTTTGTACCGCTTTGTTCGCCATAAGTTGGCAGGGTATGCTCAGACGTGAGTCCCTTGCTCACTTTGCAACTGGATTCAAGCAAGCCTGGCTGAAGACGGCTGAAATGCCAGAAACCGGTCCTAGGAAGCTTGTTTCCGGTCCAGGGAAGGCATGGCTTGGCAGTTCGGGCTGGACTGTTCCCATGAGGCACAGGGTCAGACTGATTTGCATATGGCCATGTCTGAACTGGGGTGGTAGAGTGGGCTAAAGAACGGTGATGGATGAAACCCGGATCTGTTGACTGGGTGTGAGTGTTTGATTGGTTCTGATGCTCCGTCCATCACCACCCCCTTTTGTACCGCTTTGTTCGCCATAAGTTGGCAGGGTATGCTCAGACGTGAGTCCCTTGCTCACTTTGCCACTGGATTCAAGCAAGCCTGGCTTAAGACGGCTGAAATGCCAGAAACCGGTCCTAGGAAGCTTGTTTCCGGTCCAGGGAAGGCATGGCTTGGCAGTTCGGGCCGGACTGTTCCCATGAGGCACAGGGTCAGACTGATTTGCATATGGCCATGTCTGAACTGGGGTGGCAGAGTGGGCTAAAGAACGGTGATGGATCAAACCCGGATCTGTTGACTGGGTGTGAGTGTTTGATTGGTTCTGATGCTCCGTCCATCACCACCCCCTTTTGTACCGCTTTGTTCGCCATAAGTTGGCAGGGTATGCTCAGACGTGAGTCCCTTGCTCACTTTGCCACTGGATTCAAGCAAGCCTGGCTGAAGACGGCTGAAATGCCAGAAACCGGTCCTAGGAAGCTTGTTTCCGGTCCAGGGAAGGCATGGCTTGGCAGTTCGGGCTGGACTGTTCCCATGAGGCACAGGGTCAGACTGATTTGCATATGGCCATGTCTGAACTGGGGTGGCAGAGAGTACTAAACAACGGTGATGGATCAAACCCGGATCTGTTGGGGGAGGAGCCTAGCGCTTGACCAAGATGGCCGCGTGAGCTTAGAGCTCCCGAGACCCTCGCGCCCTCCGTCGACTATCCTGACTCTAATCCTGATGGTATGCATGGCACCGTGTTGCTGAGTTGTCAGGGAGGCGATTGATGCTACCCGCGGTCGGATCGCCCATCGGGAACCGGACTTATGACTGGCGAAAGATTGCGGCCTAACTCCCGGAGATGCCAGGGGCTAGAGTTGGCAGGATGCCCGACTCCTAGTTGATCAACATCGGCCTGGTGAGGTGTGCACTGCCGGACGGAGGCCCTCGCTCTTTCACTTTCGGTTTCGTTCCCTTTGTCTGCCCGGACACTGTAGTGCTCTGGGTGGCTCTATAACCCCAGGGACGCTCGGTGGGCTACTTTGACAGAACAAGGCGGACCTGCTCACTCTTTATACCTCTCTCTGAGAGGGGACGGTCCTCACTGCATTGGACTGCCTGGAGTCCATTATGTCGGGCAAGGCAGAAGGAGATCGGCTGAAGACTAAGTCCACCAGGCGGGGAACGTATTCCCAAGTCAACAGTATGGACCGCTACGCCCTCCTGAAGACATCGCCGAGTGGGTCGAGCCAGGCGCCGGATGCCCAGAAGGAGGACTCGCCTGGGACCCCGGAGCTCTCCCTGCAGGATGTCATGGGTGCGCTCGATGGGATGCAGACCTCGATGGGGAGGCAATTCGAGGCCCTGGCGCAAAAGGTGGACGCCATCCTGGTGGATGTCAACTTGATCCGCTCGGACCTGGGCAAGACTAACGAGCGCGTTAAGGACCTGGACCACAAGACCACGGGCCTCACTGATGAGGTTGCGGACCTGCAGAACGAGGTCCGGAAGCTGAGGGCCGAGAGTGACCTCGCCGCCCGCCGGCTGGAGGACTTCGAGAGCCGGTCCAGGCGCAACAACGTGCGCGTAATCGGGGTCCCGGAGTCCTCGGATGAGGCTTCGGCGGACCTGCTTGTGGAAGATTTGGTCCTCAATCATCTGAAGCCTAAGGGCCTTGGAAAGTTTTTTGCGGTGGAAAGGGCCCATAGGGTGCCGGGCGGACGGCCCAAGGCGGGTGCCCCGCCGCGGCCGATTGTCGCCCGGCTCTTTCATTTTCGAGATCGGGACGCTATCCTGCAAGCTTCGAGGGTGACGGGCCCAGTCCCCTTCCAGAATGCGTCGGTGAATTTTTACCCGGACTTTACCCAGCAGGTGCAGAGACAGCGACAGAGCTTCCTGGGGGTGAAGCGAAGGCTTCGGGAGCGGGACCTAAAGTATGCCATGCTTTTCCCCGCCAGACTACGGGTGGTGCATGAAGATCGGACATTCTTTTTTGACTCTCCTGTTATGGCCGACGAATGGCTGGACGCTTTGCCCCGGCGACGGACCGGGGACGACACAGCTGAGCATGGAGACAGTGGCCGGGATGGACAGGGCTGATAACTCAAAGCCGGCCTGACTTGATTTGATCATATTTGAAGATTTGAACAGAGTGCAGTAACTGTGGAGGGTTGCGGGAGGACGAGGGGGGCTCTTTTCCTCCCTCAGGGGACTTTTTGTAGATTTTTGTTTTTGTAGGGCGACAGGCACACTGCAAGTTGGGGGGGCTTTTTAAGCTGCAGCAGGGGTGCAGGGTGGGGGGAGTTATGGGGAGTTTGAGTTTGTTGTTGGGGGGTTTATTTCTGCAAGGCATGATGATTATCCTCAGGGCTGTTCCATGGTGGCGCCTCGGGTGTGGGGTGGGCCTCTTTCCGTTTGAGGATGGGGGGTAGAGGCCTAAGTATTATAAGCTGGAATGTTAATGGTCTGGGGGATCGCATTAAGAGGGGGATTGTTTTGCAATTTCTGAAACGCTCAATGCCAGACGTTGTACTGCTGCAGGAGACGCACCTCATAGGCAATACGTGCTATGCCCTGAATAGGAAGGGGTATAAATTCATTGCACACTCGGGATTCTCTTCTGGGTCCAGGGGTGTGGGCATCCTTGTTAGAGCATCGCTGCCTTTTGAGGTGGACTCCACCATTGTTGACGATAGGGGGAGGTTTGTGGCGGTGGCGGGGCGGTGGGAAGGAAGGACTTTGGCTTTGGTTTCGGTTTATGTCCCGCCGGCCCTGCAGGCCGCCACATTTGCTGAATTGGGCAGGGCTTTGCTGACTCTCCCGGGGGGCATGCTGGTAGTGGGAGGGGATTTCAACGCTGTGGGTTCCGGACTGCTGGATAGATACCCGCCCAGGGACACAGGGGGGGCTCAGAAATGGCTTCCAGACCTCCTAGACACGTTTGGCCTGATAGACTGCTGGAGGCTCCGGCACCCCACACAGAGTCAATACACGTTTCACTCCGGGGCGCATGGTAGCCTCTCCAGGATTGACTACCTGCTCACTCTGGCCGCACATGCCTCGTTGATATCCGAGGCGAGGCACATGGCACGTGGTATCTCTGATCACTCGCCAGTGTGGATCCGGCTGGATCTCGGTCGGGAGGGAGGAGGGAGGGTGGCCCCCATTAACCCTTGGTATTTCCGAGACCCCAAGATGCGCAGCGCCCTGGTAAAGAAGGTAGATAATTACTTTAAGGACAATCTGGGATCCGTGGACTCGGCGATCTCGCTGTGGGAAGCTTTTAAGACCGTGCTTCGGGGGGAGGCCCTCTCCCTGGTGGTGACTGCCAAGAATCGGAGGGATTGCGAAGTGCGGCAAGTGGAGGAGGAGATTGCGGCCCTTGAAGGGGATATGGAGGAGGAGGTCACAGAGTCCTCATTGCATGAGCTTTGCTTGAAGCAGGCGGAGTATAGGGACCTGGTGACGGACGCCGCCAAGACCCTCAGCAGGGAACAACAGGGCCGTCTGTATGATGTTGGAGATAAGGCAGGGAAACTCCTGGCGTGGCTGGACAGGAAGGAACGGGTCAATAGAGTGGTGCCAGAGTTGATTGGAGAGGGGGGAGAGGCGATTGTGGAACCTGAAGGGATTGTGGAGTGTTTCGCGGAGTATTTTCATAGGGTTTATTCCTCGGTGTCGGACAGGCCGCCCGAGGACTCGTCTGATCTCCTCCGTGATATCGAGTTGCCCTGCCTCTCTGACAGAGATAGGGACGATTTGGATGGCGACATCACGGTTGACGAGGTGGCGGGGGCGATTCGCGTGTTGAATTCGGGTAAGGCCTCTGGACCGAACGGACTGCCGATCGATCTGTACAAACTGTTCCCGGATAGGGTCGCCCCTCACCTGCGCGCCATGTTTTTGGAGGCGCGGGGAGATGGGATCCTTCCGTTGGATCAGCGGCTGGCGTCGATCGTGGTCATACACAAAGAGGGTAAACCCCGAGATAGATGCGTCTCCTATCGGCCCATTTCACTCCTCAACGCTGAGCCGAAAATTCTGGCCAAACTCCTGGCTACCCGTCTGATTAGGGTACTTGCCGATCTGGTCCACCCGGATCAATCTGGCTTTATCCCGCACCGAAACACAGCATTGAACCTTAGGCGTCTTCATGGCGTCATCGCCAGGGCGGGCACGCTGCGTGAACCGGCTGTTGTGGCATCTCTCGATGCCACGATGGCCTTTGACACGGTGGAGTGGGCATATTTATGGGCCGTGCTGGCCAAGTTTGGTTTCGGTCGCGGGTTTGTGAGTTGGGTCCGGTTGCTGTATGAGGGGCCACTAGCGAATGTTGTGGTGAATGGTCGGGCATCTGCTCCGTTTCAGCTTGGAAGGGGTACTCGGCAGGGCTGCCCCCTGTCGCCTCTGCTGTTCGCCCTCGCCCTTGAACCGTTGGCTGCGTGGATACGTTGGCACCCGGATATACAGGGCCTTCGGTGGTCGCCTGATCACGAGGACCGTATTTCGCTTTATGCTGACGATATCCTGCTGTATCTTGCCTCACCAAAGAAGTCACTTATAGTGGTCTGTGACGTACTCGCATCGTTCGGTAGGAACTCGGGGCTTGTGATTAATTGGGGCAAATCGTACTTGTACGTTCTTAGTGGCGAGGTCCCACCGATCCCTAGAACTTGTTCGATACAGGTTGCCCAGCAAGGTTTTGTGTATTTGGGGATTTTTATATCCATGGATCCTGTTGTGCGCTATGAGAGGAACCTGCTCCCCCCCTTGGCACGCTTGAGGCGAGATGTTGAAGGTTGGCGGAGGCTGCCGCTCTCCCTTGTTGGGCGTGCGGCCCTGTTCAAAATGATGTCTCTTCCCCGCTTCCTCTACGCCCTCCAGAACACCTTGGACTGGGTACCGGCTAAATACTTTCGGGAGGTCGAAGGCCTCCAAAGGACGTTGCTGTGGGATGGGCGGCCGCGAATAGCTATTTCAAAGTTGACGCTCCCATGGTACGATGGGGGCATTGCGCTCCCAGACATCCGACGGTACTACTGGGCCACGCAGTTGAGCGCGATCAACCATGGGTTTTACGGCCCTGCCCTCAGCCCTGGCTATGCCATGGATAGGTGGCTGCTGCGCGGCGGCAACTGCTACAGGGCGTTGTATTCGCGGTCCCTAGACACGTCCCTCACGGGGCCCACAGGTGTGGCGGTGCGCGTATGGAAGATGGCGACCGACTCGCTGGGCTGGAAGGACAGGCTAACCCTCGCTACCCCATTGTTTGAATCGGAAAGGTTGGGAAGACTCTGGCATACGAAGGGCTTTGATAAGTGGGATCTGATAGGTATATCCAGGGTGGGGGATGTGCTGCATAAGGGGAGGGTGAAGTCTTTCGAGGAGTTGCAGACTGAGTTTGAGCTAGGGCCTTCAGAGTATTTTAGGTATATCCAGCTGCGTCACGCCCTCCGATCAGTCCTAGTGGAGGGTGAGAAGGTGCCGGAGTCCTCTCCCCTTGAGGACCGAGTCCTTGATGGTCATATGCCCGAGAGCACGATTTCGCTCATATATAAGAAGTTGATAAACGTCCGGGCAGACTTGCTATTGGGGCTGAGAGAACAGTGGACCAGGGATGGCCTCGAGTTGGATAATGAGGACTGGCAGTCAGCGGTTTCTTCGCCTAAGGAGGTTGCGATCCCGTCGCGTCTGAGGCTGGTGCAGCTTAAAATACTGCACCGGGTGTATGTTACGGGGCCAAGGCTGGTCCACATGGGATTCTCGGAGGATGGCCTGTGCAGAAGGGGATGTGGTATGGTGGGTACTTTCCTGCACATCATTTGGGAATGTGGTGTCATTGTGGAGTTCTGGAGGAGAGTCCATGCAGTTATGGGGGAGGTGACGGGCATTGGGATACAGCCGGAGGCGCGGTGCTGCCTCCTGAACGTTTGGGGGCCCACTGATCTCGATGAGGCACAGACCCAATGGGTGACTCTGGGTAACATGGTAGCTAAAAGGGATATCGCGCGATTATGGGGCTCCCCGGGTCCCCCTACACTGACCGCGTGGAAGGAGAACATGGATTGGAGCATGTTTAGGGAGAAGACGGTCTACTGCTCTAGAGGTCGCCCCCGGAAGTGGCATGCCATCTGGGGGCGGTGGAACTTATACAGGGGGGGAATATGTCTTGCCCCGGATCTGGAACCTCCCGAGGAACAGCTTTCCCCCTGACCTACCTTCCAGCACAGTTTGGTTTTGGTACCCGTTCTGGGCCTCTGCTGTTCCCCTTCTTCCTCCGCACACAGTCTGATACTTAGTAGATGAGTGGGGTCCTGCCTCCCCTGGGGGCTTTCGCCATGGTATTTCAATGTTCTGCCTTGCTGGGGTTTGTTGTGTGTTTTTTCTGTGTTTATTTAAAATTGGACCTTTGCATTACTCTTCGTACTGTATCCGGGACGCATTACTGTACCTAACTTGCAATGCTGCCGAACCTTCGGGCTGTCGGCTGAATAGCTGTGTCCTGAATTTCGAAATAAAGGTTTTCCAAAAAAAAAAAACCCGGATCTGTTGACTGGGTGTGAGTGTTTGATTGGTTCTGATGCTCCGTCCATCACCACCCCCTTTTGTACCGCTTTGTTCGCCATAAGTTGGCAGGGTATGCTCAGACGTGAGTCCCTTGCTCACTTTGCCACTGGATTCAAGCAAGCCTGGCTAAAGACGGCTGAAATGCCAGAAACCGGTCCTAGGAAGCTTGTTTCCGGTCCGGGGAAGGCATGGCTTGGCAGTTCGGGCCGGACTGTTCCCATGAGGCACAGGGTCAGAATGATTTGCATATGGCCATGTCTGAACTGGGGTGGCAGAGTGGGCTAAAGAACGGTGATGGATCAAACCCGGATCTGTTGACTGGGTGTGAGTGTTTGATTGGTTCTGATTCTCCGTCCATCACCACCCCCTTTTGTACCGCTTTGTTCGCCATAAGTTGGCAGGGTATGCTCAGACGTGAGTCCCTTGCTCACTTTGCCACTGGATTCAAGCAAGCCTGGCTTAAGACGGCTGAAATGCAAGAAACCGGTCCTAGGAAGCTTGTTTCCGGTCCAGGGAAGGCATGGCTTGGCAGTTCGGGCCGGACTGTTCCCATGAGGAACAGGGTCAGACTGATTTGCATATGGCCATGTCTGAACTGGGGTGGCAGAGTGGGCTAAAGAACGGTGATGGATCAAACCCGGATCTGTTGACTGGGTGTGAGTGTTTGATTGGTTCTGATGCTCAGTCCATCACCACCCCCTTTTGTACCGCTTTGTTCGCCATAAGTTGGCAGGGTATGCTCAGACGTGAGTCCCTTGCTCACTTTGCCACTGGATTCAAGCAAGCCTGGCTGAAGACGGCTGAAATGCCAGAAACCGGTCCTAGGAAGCTTGTTTCCGGTCCAGGGAAGGCATGGCTTGGCAGGTCGGGCTGGACTGTTCTCATGAGGCACAGGGTCAGACTGATTTGCATATGGCCATGTGTGAACTGGGGTGGCAGAGTGGGCTAAAGAACGGTGATGGATCAAACCCGGATCTGTTGACTGGGTGTGAGTGTTTGATTGGTTCTGATGCTTCGTCCATCACCACCCCCTTTTGTACCGCTTTGTTCGCCATTAGTTGGCAGGGTATGCTCAGACGTGAGTCCCTTGCTCACTTTGGCACTGGATTCAAGCAAGCCTGGCTGAAGACGGCTGAAATGCCAGAAACCGGTCCCAGGAAGCTTGTTTCCAGTCCAGGGAAGGCATGGCTTGGCAGTTCGGGCTGGACTGTTCCCATGAGGCACAGGGTCAGACTGATTTGCATGTGGCCATGTCTGAACTGGGGTGGCAGAGTGGGCTAAAGAACGGTGATGGATCAAACCTGGATCTGTTGACTGGGTGTGAGTGTTTGATTGGTTCTGATGCTCCGTCCATCACCACCCCCTTTTGTACCGCTTTGTTCGCCATAAATTGGCAGGGTATGCTCAGACGTGAGCCCCTTGCTCACTTTGCCACTTGATTCAAGCAAGCCTGGCTGAAGACGGCTGAAATGCCAGAAACCGGTCCTAGGAAGCTTGTTTCCGGTCCAGGGAAGGCATGGCTTGGCAGTTCGGGCCGGACTGTTCCCATGAGGCACAGGGTCAGACTGATTTGCATATGGCCTTGTCTGAACTGGCGTGGCAGAGTGGGCTAAAGAACGGTGATGGATGAAACCCGGATCTGTTGACTGGGTGTGAGTGTTTGATTGGTTCTGATGCTCCGTCCATCACCACCCCCTTTTGAACCGCTTTGTTCGCCATAAGTTCGCAGGGTATGCTCAGACGTGAGTCCCTTGCTCACTTTGCCACTGGATTCAAGCAAGCCTGGCTTAAGACGGCTGAAATGCCAGAAACTTGTCCTAGGAAGTTTGTTTCCGGTCCAGGGAAGGCATGGCTTGGCAGTTCGGGCTGGACTGTTCCCATGAGGCACAGGGTCAGACTGATTTGCATATGGCCATGTCTGAACTGGGGTGGCAGAGTGGGCTAAACAACGGTGATGGATCAAACCCGGATCTGTTGACTGGGTGTGAGTGTTTGATTGGTTCTGATGGTCCGTCCATCACCACCCCCTTTTGTACCGCTTTGTTCGCCATAAGTTGGCAGGGTATGCTCAGACGTGAGTCCCTTGCTCACTTTGACACTGGATTCAAGCAAGCCTGGCTGAAGACGGCTGAAATGCCAGAAACCGGTCCTAGGAAGCTTGTTTTCGGTCCAGGGAAGGCATGGCTTGGCAGTTCGGGCTGGACTGTTCCCATGAGGCACAGGGTCAGACTGATTTGCATATGGCCATGTCTGAACTGGGGTGGCCGAGTTGGCTAAAGAACGGTGATGGATCAAACCCGGATCTGTTGACTGGGTGTGAGTGTTTGATTGGTTCTGATGCTCCGTCCATCACCACCCCCTTTTGTACCGCTTTGTTCGCCATAAGTTGGCAGGGTATGCTCAGACGTGAGTCCCTTGCTCACTTTGCCACTGGATTAAAGCAAGCCTGGCTGAAGACGGCTGGAATGCCAGAAACCGGTCCTAGGAAGCTTGTTTCCGGTCAAGGGAAGGCATGGCTTGGCAGTTCGGGCCAGACTGTTCCCATGAGGCACAGGGTCAGACTGATTTGCATATGGCCATGTCTGAAATGGGGTGGCAGAGTGGGCTAAAGAACGGTGATGGATCAAACCCGGATCTGTTGACTGGGTGTGAGTGTTTGATTGGTTCTGATGCTCCGTCCATCACCACCCCCTTTTGTACCGCTTTGTTCACCATAAGTTGTCAGGGTATGCTCAGACGTGAGTCCCTTGCTCACTTTGCCACTGGATTCAAGCAAGCCTGGCTGAAGACGGCTGAAATGCCAGAAACCGGTCCTAGGAAGCTTGTTTCCGGTCCAGGGAAGGCATGGCTTGGCAGTTCGGGCTGGACTGTTCTCATGAGGCACAGGGTCAGACTGATTTGCATATGGCCATGTCTGAACTGGGGTGGCAGAGTGGGCTAAAGAACGGTGATGGATCAAACCCAGATCTGTTGACTGGGTCTGAGTGTTTGATTGGTTCTGATGCTTCGTCCATCACCACCCCCTTTTGTACCGCTTTGTTCGCCATAAGTTGGCAGGGTATGCTCAGACGTGAGTCCCTTGCTCACTTTGCCACTGGATTCAAGCAAGCCTGGCTGAAGACGGCTGAAATGCCAGAAACCGGTCCTAGGAAGCTTGTTTCCGGTCCAGGGAAGGCATGGCTTGGCAGTTCGGGCTGGACTGTTCTCATGAGGCACAGGGTCAGACTGATTTGCATATGGCCATGTCTGAACTGGGGTGGCAGAGTGGGCTAAAGAACGGTGATGGATCAAACCCGGATCTGTTGACTGGGTCTGAGTGTTTGATTGGTTCTGATGCTTCGTCCATCACCACCCCCTTTTGTACCGCTTTGTTCGCCATAAGTTGGCAGGGTATGCTCAGACGTGAGTCCCTTGCTCACTTTGCCACTGGATTCAAGCAAGCCTGGCTGAAGACGGCTGAAATGCCAGGAACCGGTCCTAGGAAGCTTGTTTCCGGTCCAGGGAAGGCATGGCTTGGCAGTTCGGGCTGGACTGTTCCCATGAGGCACAGGGTCAGACTGATTTGCATATGGCCATGTCTGAACTGGAGTGGCAGAGTGGGCTAAAGAACGGTGATGGATCAAACCCGGATCTGTTGACTGGGTGTGAGCGTTTGATTGGCTCTGATGCTCCGTCCATCACCACCCCCTTTTGTACCGCTTTGTTCGCCATAAGTTGGCATGGTATGCTCAGACGTGAGTCCCTTGCTCACTTTGCCACTGGATTCAAGCAAGCCTGGCTGAAGACGGCTGAAATGCCAGAAACCGGTCCTAGGAAGCTTGTTTCCGGTCCAGGGAAGGCATGGCTTTGCAGTTCGGGCTGGACTGTTCCCATGAGGCACAGGGTCAGACTGATTTGCATATGGCCATGCCTGAACTGGGGTGGCAGAGTGGGCTAAAGAACGGTGATGGATCAAACCCGGATCTGTTGACTGGGTGTGAGTGTTTGATTGGTTCTGATGCTCCGTCCATCACCACCCCCTTTTGTACCGCTTTGTTTGCCATAAGTTGGCAGGGTATGCTCAGACGTGAGTCCCTTGCTCACTTTGCCACTGGATTCAAGCAAGCCTGGCTGAAGACGGCTGAAATGCCAGAAACCGGTCCTAGGAAGCTTGCTTACGGTCCAGGGAAGGCATGGCTTGGCAGTTCGGGCTGGACTGTTCCCATGAGGCACAGGGTCAGACTGATTTGCATATGGCCATGTCTGAACTGGGGTGGCAGAGTGGGCTAAAGAACGGTGATGGATCAAACCCGGATCTGTTGACTGGGTGTGAGCGTTTGATTGGTTCTGATGCTCCGTCCATCACCACCCCCTTTTGTACCGCTTTGTTCGCCATAAGTTGGCATGGTATGCTCAGACTTGAGTCCCTTGCTCACTTTGCCACTGGATTCAAGCAAGCCTGGCTGAAGACGGCTGAAATGCAGGAAACCGGTCCTAGGAAGCTTGTTTCCGGTCCAGGGAAGGCATGGCTTGGCAGTTCGGGCTGGACTGTTCCCATGAGGCACAGGGTCAGACTGATTTGCATATGGCCATGTCTGAACTGGGGTGGCAGAGTGGGCTAAAGAACGGTGATGGATCAAACCCGGATCTGTTGACTGGGTGTGAGTGTTTGATTGGTTCTGATGCTCCGTCCATCACCACCCCCTTTTATACCGCTTTGTTCGCCATAAGTTGGCAGGGTATGCTCAGACGTGAGTCCCTTGCTCACTTTGCCACTGGATTCAGGCAAGCCTGGCTGAAGACGGCTGAAATGCCAGAAACCGGTCCTAGGAAGCTTGTTTCCGGTCCAGGGAAGGCATGGCTTGGCAGTTCGGGCTGGACTGTTCTCATGAGGCACAGGGTCAGACTGATTTGCATATGGCCATGTCTGAACTGGGGTGGAAGAGTGGGCTAAAAAACGGTGATGGATCAAACCCGGATCTGTTGACTGAGTGTGAGTGTTTGATTGGTTCTGATGCTTCGTCCATCACCACCCCCTTTTGTACCGCTTTGTTCGCCATAAGTTGGCAGGGTATGCTGAGACGTGAGTCCCTTGCTCACTTTGCCACTGGATTCAAGCAAGCCTGGCTGAAGACGGCTGAAATGCCAGAAACCGGTCCTAGGAAGCTTGTTTCCGGTCCAGGGAAGGCATGGCTTGGCAGTTTGGGCTGGACTGTTCCCATGAGGCACAGGGTCAGACTGATTTGCATATGGCCATGTCTGAACTGGGGTGGCAGAGTGGGCTAAAGAACGGTGATGGATCAAACCCGGATCTGTTGACTGGGTGTGAGTGTTTGATTGGTTCTGATGCTCCGTCCATCACCACCCCCTTTTGTACCGCTTTGTTTGCCATAAGTTGGCAGGGTATGCTGAGACGTGAGTCCCTTGCTCACTTTGCCACTGGATTCAAGCAAGCCTGGCTGAAGACGGCTGAAATGCCAGAAACCGGTCCTAGGAAGCTTGTTTACGGTCCAGGGAAGGCATGGCTTGGCAATTCGGGCTGGACTGTTCCCATGAGGCACAGGGTCAGACTGATTTGCATATGGCCATGTCTGAACTGGGGTGGCAGAGTGGGCTAAAGAACGGTGATGGATCAAACCCGGATCTGTTGACTGGGTGTGAGTGTTTGATTGGTTCTGATGCTCCGTCCATCACCACCCCCTTTTGTACCGCTTTGTTCGCCATAAGTTGGCAGGGTATGCTCAGACGTGTGTCCCTTGCTCACTTTGCCACTGGATTCAAGCAAGCCTGGCTGAAGACGGCTGAAATGCCAGAAACCGGTCCTAGGAAGCTTGTTTCCGGTCCAGGGAAGGCATAGCTTGGCAGTTCGGGCTGGACTGTTCCCATGAGGCACAGGGTCAGACTGATTTGCATATGGCCATGTCTGAACTGGGGTGGCAGAGTGGGCTAAAGAACGGTGATGGATCAAACCCGGATCTGTTGACTGGGTGTGAGTGTTTGATTGGTTCTGATGCTCAGTCCATCACCACCCCCTTTTGTACCGCTTTGTTCGCCATAAGTTGGCAGGGTATGCTCAGACGTGAGTCCCTTGCTCACTTTGCCACTGGATTCAAGCAAGCCTGGCTGAAGACGGCTGAAATGCCAGAAACCGGTCCTAGGAAGCTTGTTTCCGGTCCAGGGAAGGCATGGCTTGGCAGTTCGGGCTGGACTGTTCTCATGAGGCACAGGGTCAGACTGATTTGCATATGGCCATGTGTGAACTGGGGTGGCAGAGTGGGCTAAAGAACGGTGATGGATCAAACCCGGATCTGTTGACTGGGTGTGAGTGTTTGATTGGTTCTGATGCTTCGTCCATCACCACCCCCTTTTGTACCGCTTTGTTCGCCATTAGTTGGCAGGGTATGCTCAGACGTGAGTCCCTTGCTCACTATGCCACTGGATTCAAGCAAGCCTGGCTGAAGACGGCTGAAATGCCAGGAACCGGTCCTAGGAAGCTTGTTTCCGGTCCAGGGAAGGCATGGCTTGGCAGTTCGGGCTGGACTGTTCCCATGAGGCACAGGGTCAGACTGATTTGCATATTGCCATGTCTGAACTGGGGTGGCAGAGTGGGCTAAAGAACGGTGATGGATCAAACCCGGATCTGTTGACTGGGTGTGAGTGTTTGATTGGTTCTGATGCTCCGTCCATCACCACCCCCTTTTGTACCGCTTTGTTCGCCATAAATTGGCAGGGTATGCTCAGACGTGAGCCCCTTGCTCACTTTGCCACTTGATTCAAGCAAGCCTGGCTGAAGACGGCTGAAATGCCAGAAACCGGTCCTAGGAAGCTTGTTTCCGGTCCAGGGAAGGCATGGCTTGGCAATTCGGGCCGGACTGTTCCCATGAGGCACAGGGTCAGACTGATTTGCATATGGCCTTGTCTGAACTGGGGTGGCAGAGTGGGCTAAAGAACGGTGATGGATGAAACCCGGATCTGTTGACTGGGTGTGAGTGTTTGATTGGTTCTGATGCTCCGTCCATCACCACCCCCTTTTGTACCGCTTTGTTCGCCATAAGTTGGCAGGGTATGCTCAGACGTGAGTCCCTTGCTCACTTTGCCACTGGATTCAAGCAAGCCTGGCTGAAGACGGCTGAAATGCCAGAAACCGGTCCTAGGAAGCTTGTTTCCGGTCCAGGGAAGGCATGGCTTGGCAGTTCGGGCTGGACTGTTCCCATGAGGCACAGGGTCAGACTGATTTGCATATGGCCATGTCTGAACTGGGGTGGCAGAGAGTACTAAACAACGGTGATGGATCAAACCCGGATCTGTTGACTGGGTGTGAGTGTTTGATTGGTTCTGATGCTCCGTCCATCACCACCTCCTTTTGGACCGCTTTGTTCTCCATAATTTGGCAGGGTATGCTCAGACGTGAGTCCCTTGCTCACTTTGCCACTGGATTCAAGCAAGCCTGGCTGAAGACGGCTGAAATGCCAGAAACCGGTCCTAGGAAGCTTGTTTCCGGTCCAGGGAAGGCATGGCTTGGCAGTTCGGGCTGGACTGTTCCCATGAGGCACAGGGTCAGACCGATTTGCATATGGCCATGTCTGAACTGGGGTGGCAGAGTGGGCTAAAGAACGGTGATGGATCAAACCCGGATCTGTTGACTGGGTGTGAGTGTTTGATTGGTTCTGATGCTCCGTCCATCACCACCCCCTTTTGTACCGCTTTGTTCGCCATAAGTTGGCAGGGTATGCTCAGACGTGAGTCCCTTGCTCACTTTGCCACTGGATTCAAGCAAGCCTGGCTTAAGACGGCTGAAATGCCAGAAACCGGTCCTAGGAAGCTTGTTTCCGGTCCGGGGAAGGCATGGCTTGGCAGTTCGGGCCGGACTGTTCCCATGAGGCACAGGGTCAGAATGATTTGCATATGGCCATGTCTGAACTGGGGTGGCAGAGTGGGCTAAAGAACGGTGATGGATCAAACCCGGATCTGTTGACTGGGTGTGAGTGTTTGATTGGTTCTGATTCTCCGTCCATCACCACCCCCTTTTGTACCGCTTTGTTCGCCATAAGTTGGCAGGGTATGCTCAGACGTGAGTCCCTTGCTCACTTTGCCACTGGATTCAAGCAAGCCTGGCTTAAGACGGCTGAAATGCCAGAAACCGGTCCTAGGAAGCTTGTTTCCGGTCCAGGGAAGGCATGGCTTGGCAGTTCGGGCCGGACTGTTCCCATGAGGCACAGGGTCAGACTGATTTGCATATGGCCATGTCTGAACTGGGGTGGCAGAGTGGGCTAAAGAACGGTGATGGATCAAACCCGGATCTGTTGACTGGGTGTGAGTGTTTGATTGGTTCTGATGCTCCGTCCATCACCACCCCCTTTTGTACCGCTTTGTTCGCCATAAGTTGGCAGGGTATGCTCAGACGTGAGTCCCTTGCTCACTTTGCCACTGGATTCAAGCAAGCCTGGCTGAAGACGGCTGAAATGCCAGAAACCGGTCCTAGGAAGCTTGTTTCCGGTCCAGGGAAGGCATGGCTTGGCAGTTCGGGCTGGACTGTTCCCATGAGGCACAGGGTCAGACTGATTTGCATATGGCCATGTCTGAACTGGGGTGGCAGAGAGTACTAAACAACGGTGATGGATCAAACCCGGATCTGTTGACTGGGTGTGAGTGTTTGATTGGTTCTGATGCTCCGTCCATCACCACCCCCTTTTGGACCGCTTTGTTCTCCATAATTTGGCAGGGTATGCTCAGACATGAGTCCCTTGCTCACTTTGCCACTGGATTCAAGCAAGCCTGGCTGAAGACGGCTGAAATGCCAGAAACCGGTCCTAGGAAGCTTGTTTCCGGTCCAGGGAAGGCATGGCTTGGCAGTTCGGGCTGGACTGTTCCCATGAGGCACAGGGTCAGACTGATTTGCATATGGCCATGTCTGAACTGGGGTGGCAGAGTGGGCTAAAGAACGGTGATGGATCAAACCCGGATCTGTTGACTGGGTGTGAGTGTTTGATTGGTTCTGATGCTCCGTCCATCACCACCCCCTTTTGTACCGCTTTGTTCGCCATAAGTTGGCAGGGTATGCTCAGACGTGAGTCCCTTGCTCACTTTGCCACTGGATTCAAGCAAGCCTGGCTTAAGACGGCTGAAATGCCAGAAACCGGTCCTAGGAAGCTTGTTTCCGGTCCGGGGAAGGCATGGCTTGGCAGTTCGGGCCGGACTGTTCCCATGAGGCACAGGGTCAGAATGATTTGCATATGGCCATGTCTGAACTGGGGTGGCAGAGTGGGCTAAAGAACGGTGATGGATCAAACCCGGATCTGTTGACTGGGTGTGAGTGTTTGATTGGTTCTGATTCTCCTTCCATCACCACCCCCTTTTGTACCGCTTTGTTCGCCATAAGTTGGCAGGGTATGCTCAGACGTGAATCCCTTGCTCACTTTGCCACTGGATTCAAGCAAGCCTGGCTTAAGACGGCTGAAATGCCAGAAACCGGTCCTAGGAAGCTTGTTTCCGGTCCAGGGAAGGCATGGCTTGGCAGTTCGGGCCGGACTGTTCCCATGAGGCACAGGGTCAGACTGATTTGCATATGGCCATGTCTGAACTGGGGTGGCAGAGTGGGCTAAAGAACGGTGATGGATCAAACCCGGATCTGTTGACTGGGTGTGAGTGTTTGATTGGTTCTGATTCTCCGTCCATCACCACCCCCTTTTGTACCGCTTTGTTCGCCATAAGTTGGCAGGGTATGCTCAGACGTGAGTCCCTTGCTCACTTTGCCACTGGATTCAAGCAAGCCTGGCTTAAGACGGCTGAAATGCCAGAAACCGGTCCTAGGAAGCTTGTTTCCGGTCCAGGGAAGGCATGGCTTGGCAGTTCGGGCCGGACTGTTCCCATGAGGCACAGGGTCAGACTGATTTGCATATGGCCATGTCTGAACTGGGGTGGCAGAGTGGGCTAAAGAACGGTGATGGATAAAACCCGGATCTGTTGACTGGGTGTGAGTGTTTGATTGGTTCTGATGCTCCGTCCATCACCACCCCCTTTTGTACCGCTTTGTTCGCCATAAGTTGGCAGGGTATGCTCAGACGTGAGTCCCTTGCTCACTTTGCCACTGGATTCAAGCAAGCCTGGCTGAAGACGGCTGAAATGCCAGAAACCGGTCCTAGGAAGCTTGTTTCCGGTCCAGGGAAGGCATGGCTTGGCAGTTCGGGCTGGACTGTTCCCATGAGGCACAGGGTCAGACTGATTTGCATATGGCCATGTCTGAACTGGGGTGGCAGAGTGGGCTAAAGAACGGTGATGGATCAAACCCGGATCTGTTGACTGGGTGTGAGTGTTTGATTGGTTCTGATGCTCCGTCCATCACCACCCCCTTTTGTACCGCTTTGTTTGCCATAAGTTGGCAGGGTATGCTCAGACGTGAGTCCCTTGCTCACTTTGCCACTGGATTCAAGCAAGCCTGGCTGAAGACGGCTGAAATGCCAGAAACCGGTCCTAGGAAGCTTGTTTACGGTCCAGGGAAGGCATGGCTTGGCAATTCGGGCTGGACTGTTCCCATGAGGCACAGGGTCAGACTGATTTGCATATGGCCATGTCTGAACTGGGGTGGCAGAGTGGGCTAAAGAACGGTGATGGATCAAACCCGGATCTGTTGACTGGGTGTGAGTGTTTGATTGGTTCTGATGCTCCGTCCATCACCACCCCCTTTTGTACCGCTTTGTTCGCCATAAGTTGGCAGGGTATGCTCAGACGTGAGTCCCTTGCTCACTTTGCCACTGGATTCAAGCAAGCCTGGCTGAAGACGGCTGAAATGCCAGAAACCGGTCCTAGGAAGCTTGTTTCCGGTCCAGGGAAGGCATGGCTTGGCAGTTCGGGCTGGACTGTTCCCATGAGGCACAGGGTCAGACTGATTTGCATATGGCCATGTCTGAACTAGGGTGGCAGAGTGGGCTAAAGAACGGTGATGGATCAAACCCGGATCTGTTGACTGGGTGTGAGTGTTTGATTGGTTCCGATGCTCAGTCCATCACCACCCCCTTTTGTACCGCTTTGTTCGCCATAAGTTGGCAGGGTATGCTCAGACGTGAGTCCCTTGCTCACTTTGCCACTGGATTCAAGCAAGCCTGGCTGAAGACCGCTGAAATGCCAGAAACCGGTCCTAGGAAGCTTGTTTCCGGTCCAGGGAAGGCATGGCTTGGCAGTTCGGGCTGGACTGTTCTCATGAGGCACAGGGTCAGACTGATTTGCATATGGCCATGTGTGAACTGGGGTGGCAGAGTGGGCTAAAGAACGGTGATGGATGAAACCCGGATCTGTTGACTGGGTATGAGTGTTTGATTGGTTCTGATGCTCCGTCCATCACCACCCCCTTTTGTACCGCTTTGTTTGCCATAAGTTGGCAGGGTATGCTCAGACGTGAGTCCCTTGCTCACTTTGCCACTGGATTCAAGCAAGCCTGGCTGAAGACGGCTGAAATGCCAGAAACCGGTCCTAGGAAGCTTGTTTCCGGTCCAGGGAAGGCATGGCTTGGCAGTTCGGGCTGGACTGTTCCCATGAGGCACAGGGTCAGACTGATTTGCATATGGCCATGTCTGAACTGGGGTGGCCGAGTGGGCTAAAGAACGGTGATGGATCAAACCCGGATCTGTTGACTGGGTGTGAGTGTTTGATTGGTTCTGATGCTCCGTCCATCACCACCCCCTTTTGTACCGCTTTGTTCGCCATAAGTTGGCAGGGTATGCTCAGACGTGAGTCCCTTGCTCACTTTGCCACTGGATTAAAGCAAGCCTGGCTGAAGACGGCTGAAATGCCAGAAACCGGTCCTAGGAAGCTTGTTTCCGGTCCAGGGAAGGCATGGCTTGGCAGTTCGGGCTGGACTGTTCTCATGAGGCACAGGGTCAGACTGATTTGCATATGGCCATGTCTGAACTGGGGTGGCAGAGTGGGCTAAAGAACGGTGATGGATCAAACCCGGATCTGTTGACTGGGTCTGAGTGTTTGATTGGTTCTGATGCTTCGTCCATCACCACCCCCTTTTGTACCGCTTTGTTCGCCATAAGTTGGCAGGGTATGCTCAGACGTGAGTCCCTTGCTCACTTTGCCACTGGATTCAAGCAAGCCTGGCTTAAGACGGCTGAAATGCCAGAAACCGGTCCTAGGAAGCTTGTTTCCGGTCCAGGGAAGGCATGGCTTGGCAGTTCGGGCCGGACTGTTCCCATGAGGCACAGGGTCAGACTGATTTGCATATGGCCATGTATGAACTGGGGTGGCAGAGTGGGCTAAAGAACGGTGATGGATCAAACCCGGATCTGTTGACTGGGTATGAGTGTTTGATTGGTTCTGATGCTCCGTCCATCACCACCCCCTTTTGTACCGCTTTGTTCGCCATAAGTTGGCAGGGTATGCTCAGACGTGAGTCCCTTGCTCACTTTGCCACTGGATTCAAGCAAGCCTGGCTGAAGACGGCTGAAATGCCAGAAACCGGTCCTAGGAAGCTTGTTTACGGTCCAGGGAAGGCATGGCTTGGCAGTTCGGGCTGGACTGTTCCCATGAGGCACAGGGTCAGACTGATTTGCATATGGCCATGTCTGAACTGGGGTGGCAGAGTGGGCTAAAGAACGGTGATGGATCAAACCCGGATCTGTTGACTGGGTGTGAGTGTTTGATTGGTTCTGATGCTCCGTCCATCACCACCCCCTTTTGTACCGCTTTGTTCGCCATAAGTTGGCAGGGTATGCTCAGACGTGAGTCCCTTGCTCACTTTGCCACTGGATTCAAGCAAGCCTGGCTGAAGACGGCTGAAATGCCAGAAACCGGTCCTAGGAAGCTTGTTTCCGGTCCAGGGAAGGCATGGCTTGGCAGTTCGGGCTGGACTGTTCCCATGAGGCACAGGGTCAGACTGATTTGCATATGGCCATGTCTGAACTGGGGTGGCAGAGAGTACTAAACAACGGTGATGGATCAAACCCGGATCTGTTGACTGGGTGTGAGTGTTTGATTGGTTCTGATGCTCCGTCCATCACCACCCCCTTTTGGACCGCTTTGTTCTCCATAATTTGGCAGGGTATGCTCAGACGTGAGTCCCTTGCTCACTTTGCCACTGGATTCAAGCAAGCCTGGCTGAAGACGGCTGAAATGCCAGAAACCGGTCCTAGGAAGCTTGTTTCCGGTCCAGGGAAGGCATGGCTTGGCAGTTCGGGCTGGACTGTTCCCATGAGGCACAGGGTCAGACTGATTTGCATATGGCCATGTCTGAACTGGGGTGGCAGAGTGGGCTAAAGAACGGTGATGGATCAAACCCGGATCTGTTGACTGGGTGTGAGTGTTTGATTGGTTCTGATGCTCCGTCCATCACCACCCCCTTTTGTACCGCTTTGTTCGCCATAAGTTGGCAGGGTATGCTCAGACGTGAGTCCCTTGCTCACTTTGCCACTGGATTCAAGCAAGCCTGGCTTAAGACGGCTGAAATGCCAGAAACCGGTCCTAGGAAGCTTGTTTCCGGTCCGGGGAAGGCATGGCTTGGCAGTTCGGGCCGGACTGTTCCCATGAGGCACAGGGTCAGAATGATTTGCATATGGCCATGTCTGAACTGGGGTGGCAGAGTGGGCTAAAGAACGGTGATGGATCAAACCCGGATCTGTTGACTGGGTGTGAGTGTTTGATTGGTTCTGATTCTCCGTCCATCACCACCCCCTTTTGTACCGCTTTGTTCGCCATAAGTTGGCAGGGTATGCTCAGACGTGAGTCCCTTGCTCACTTTGCCACTGGATTCAAGCAAGCCTGGCTTAAGACGGCTGAAATGCCAGAAACCGGTCCTAGGAAGCTTGTTTCCGGTCCAGGGAAGGCATGGCTTGGCAGTTCGGGCCGGACTGTTCTCATGAGGCACAGGGTCAGACTGATTTGCATATGGCCATGTCTGAACTGGGGTGGCAGAGTGGGCTAAAGAACGGTGATGGATCAAACCCGGATCTGTTGACTGGGTGTGAGTGTTTGATTGGTTCTGATGCTCCGTCCATCACCACCCCCTTTTGTACCGCTTTGTTCGCCATAAGTTGGCAGGGTATGCTCAGACGTGAGTCCCTTGCTCACTTTGCCACTGGATTCAAGCAAGCCTGGCTGAAGACGGCTGAAATGCCAGAAACCGGTCCTAGGAAGCTTGTTTCCGGTCCAGGGAAGGCATGGCTTGGCAGTTCGGGCTGGACTGTTCCCATGAGGCACAGGGTCAGACTGATTTGCATATCGCCATGTCTGAACTGGGGTGGCAGAGTGGGCTAAAGAACGGTGATGGATCAAACCCGGATCTGTTGACTGGGTGTGAGTGTTTGATTGGTTCCGATGCTCAGTCCATCACCACCCCCTTTTGTACCGCTTTGTTCGCCATAAGTTGGCAGGGTATGCTCAGACGTGAGTCCCTTGCTCACTTTGCCACTGGATTCAAGCAAGCCTGGCTGAAGACGGCTGAAATGCCAGAAACCGGTCCTAGGAAGCTTGTTTCCGGTCCAGGGAAGGCATGGCTTGGCAGTTCGGGCTGGACTGTTCTCATGAGGCACAGGGTCAGACTGATTTGCATATGGCCATGTGTGAACTGGGGTGGCAGAGTGGGCTAAAGAACGGTGATGGATGAAACCCGGATCTGTTGACTGGGTGTGAGTGTTTGATTGGTTCTGATGCTCCGTCCATCACCACCCCCTTTTGTACCGCTTTGTTCGCCATAAGTTGGCAGGGTATGCTCAGACGTGAGTCCCTTGCTCACTTTGCCACTGGATTCAAGCAAGCCTGGCTGAAGACGGCTGAAATGCCAGAAACCGGTCCTAGGAAGCTTGTTTCCGGTCCAGGGAAGGCATGGCTTGGCAGTTCGGGCTGGACTGTTCCCATGAGGCACAGGGTCAGACTGATTTGCATATGGCCATGTCTGAACTGGGGTGGCCGAGTGGGCTAAAGAACGGTGATGGATCAAACCCGGATCTGTTGACTGGGTGTGAGTGTTTGATTGGTTCTGATGCTCCGTCCATCACCACCCCCTTTTGTACCGCTTTGTTCGCCATAAGTTGGCAGGGTATGCTCAGACGTGAGTCCCTTGCTCACTTTGCCACTGGATTAAAGCAAGCCTGGCTGAAGACGGCTGAAATGCCAGAAACCGGTCCTAGGAAGCTTGTTTCCGGTCCAGGGAAGGCATGGCTTGGCAGTTCGGGCTGGACTGTTCTCATGAGGCACAGGGTCAGACTGATTTGCATATGGCCATGTGTGAACTGGGGTGGCAGAGTGGGCTAAAGAACGGTGATGGATGAAACCCGGATCTGTTGACTGGGTGTGAGTGTTTGATTGGTTCTGATGCTCCGTCCATCACCACCCCCTTTTGTACCGCTTTGTTCGCCATAAGTTGGCAGGGTATGCTCAGACGTGAGTCCCTTGCTCACTTTGCCACTGGATTCAAGCAAGCCTGGCTGAAGACGGCTGAAATGCCAGAAACCGGTCCTAGGAAGCTTGTTTCCGGTCCAGGGAAGGCATGGCTTGGCAGTTCGGGCTGGACTGTTCCCATGAGGCACAGGGTCAGACTGATTTGCATATGGCCATGTCTGAACTGGGGTGGCCGAGTGGGCTAAAGAACGGTGATGGATCAAACCCGGATCTGTTGACTGGGTGTGAGTGTTTGATTGGTTCTGATGCTCCGTCCATCACCACCCCCTTTTGTACCGCTTTGTTCGCCATAAGTTGGCAGGGTATGCTCAGACGTGAGTCCCTTGCTCACTTTGCCACTGGATTCAAGCAAGCCTGGCTGAAGACGGCTGAAATGCCAGGAACCGGTCCTAGGAAGCTTGTTTCCGGTCCAGGGAAGGCATGGCTTGGCAGTTCGGGCTGGACTGTTCCCATGAGGCACAGGGTCAGACTGATTTGCATATGGCCATGTCTGAACTGGAGTGGCAGAGTGGGCTAAAGAACGGTGATGGATCAAACCCGGATCTGTTGACTGGGTGTGAGCGTTTGATTGGCTCTGATGCTCCGTCCATCACCACCCCCTTTTGTACCGCTTTGTTCGCCATAAGTTGGCATGGTATGCTCAGACGTGAGTCCCTTGCTCACTTTGCCACTGGATTCAAGCAAGCCTGGCTGAAGACGGCTGAAATGCCAGAAACCGGTCCTAGGAAGCTTGTTTCCGGTCCAGGGAAGGCATGGCTTTGCAGTTCGGGCTGGACTGTTCCCATGAGGCACAGGGTCAGACTGATTTGCATATGGCCATGCCTGAACTGGGGTGGCAGAGTGGGCTAAAGAACGGTGATGGATCAAACCCGGATCTGTTGACTGGGTGTGAGTGTTTGATTGGTTCTGATGCTCCGTCCATCACCACCCCCTTTTGTACCGCTTTGTTTGCCATAAGTTGGCAGGGTATGCTCAGACGTGAGTCCCTTGCTCACTTTGCCACTGGATTCAAGCAAGCCTGGCTGAAGACGGCTGAAATGCCAGAAACCGGTCCTAGGAAGCTTGCTTACGGTCCAGGGAAGGCATGGCTTGGCAGTTCGGGCTGGACTGTTCCCATGAGGCACAGGGTCAGACTGATTTGCATATGGCCATGTCTGAACTGGGGTGGCAGAGTGGGCTAAAGAACGGTGATGGATCAAACCCGGATCTGTTGACTGGGTGTGAGCGTTTGATTGGTTCTGATGCTCCGTCCATCACCACCCCCTTTTGTACCGCTTTGTTCGCCATAAGTTGGCATGGTATGCTCAGACTTGAGTCCCTTGCTCACTTTGCCACTGGATTCAAGCAAGCCTGGCTGAAGACGGCTGAAATGCAGGAAACCGGTCCTAGGAAGCTTGTTTCCGGTCCAGGGAAGGCATGGCTTGGCAGTTCGGGCTGGACTGTTCCCATGAGGCACAGGGTCAGACTGATTTGCATATGGCCATGTCTGAACTGGGGTGGCAGAGTGGGCTAAAGAACGGTGATGGATCAAACCCGGATCTGTTGACTGGGTGTGAGTGTTTGATTGGTTCTGATGCTCCGTCCATCACCACCCCCTTTTATACCGCTTTGTTCGCCATAAGTTGGCAGGGTATGCTCAGACGTGAGTCCCTTGCTCACTTTGCCACTGGATTCAGGCAAGCCTGGCTGAAGACGGCTGAAATGCCAGAAACCGGTCCTAGGAAGCTTGTTTCCGGTCCAGGGAAGGCATGGCTTGGCAGTTCGGGCTGGACTGTTCTCATGAGGCACAGGGTCAGACTGATTTGCATATGGCCATGTCTGAACTGGGGTGGAAGAGTGGGCTAAAAAACGGTGATGGATCAAACCCGGATCTGTTGACTGAGTGTGAGTGTTTGATTGGTTCTGATGCTTCGTCCATCACCACCCACTTTTGTACCGCTTTGTTCGCCATAAGTTGGCAGGGTATGCTGAGACGTGAGTCCCTTGCTCACTTTGCCACTGGATTCAAGCAAGCCTGGCTGAAGACGGCTGAAATGCCAGAAACCGGTCCTAGGAAGCTTGTTTCCGGTCCAGGGAAGGCATGGCTTGGCAGTTTGGGCTGGACTGTTCCCATGAGGCACAGGGTCAGACTGATTTGCATATGGCCATGTCTGAACTGGGGTGGCAGAGTGGGCTAAAGAACGGTGATGGATCAAACCCGGATCTGTTGACTGGGTGTGAGTGTTTGATTGGTTCTGATGCTCCGTCCATCACCACCCCCTTTTGTACCGCTTTGTTTGCCATAAGTTGGCAGGGTATGCTGAGACGTGAGTCCCTTGCTCACTTTGCCACTGGATTCAAGCAAGCCTGGCTGAAGACGGCTGAAATGCCAGAAACCGGTCCTAGGAAGCTTGTTTACGGTCCAGGGAAGGCATGGCTTGGCAATTCGGGCTGGACTGTTCCCATGAGGCACAGGGTCAGACTGATTTGCATATGGCCATGTCTGAACTGGGGTGGCAGAGTGGGCTAAAGAACGGTGATGGATCAAACCCGGATCTGTTGACTGGGTGTGAGTGTTTGATTGGTTCTGATGCTCCGTCCATCACCACCCCCTTTTGTACCGCTTTGTTCGCCATAAGTTGGCAGGGTATGCTCAGACGTGTGTCCCTTGCTCACTTTGCCACTGGATTCAAGCAAGCCTGGCTGAAGACGGCTGAAATGCCAGAAACCGGTCCTAGGAAGCTTGTTTCCGGTCCAGGGAAGGCATAGCTTGGCAGTTCGGGCTGGACTGTTCCCATGAGGCACAGGGTCAGACTGATTTGCATATGGCCATGTCTGAACTGGGGTGGCAGAGTGGGCTAAAGAACGGTGATGGATCAAACCCGGATCTGTTGACTGGGTGTGAGTGTTTGATTGGTTCTGATGCTCAGTCCATCACCACCCCCTTTTGTACCGCTTTGTTCGCCATAAGTTGGCAGGGTATGCTCAGACGTGAGTCCCTTGCTCACTTTGCCACTGGATTCAAGCAAGCCTGGCTGAAGACGGCTGAAATGCCAGAAACCGGTCCTAGGAAGCTTGTTTCCGGTCCAGGGAAGGCATGGCTTGGCAGTTCGGGCTGGACTGTTCTCATGAGGCACAGGGTCAGACTGATTTGCATATGGCCATGTGTGAACTGGGGTGGCAGAGTGGGCTAAAGAACGGTGATGGATCAAACCCGGATCTGTTGACTGGGTGTGAGTGTTTGATTGGTTCTGATGCTTCGTCCATCACCACCCCCTTTTGTACCGCTTTGTTCGCCATTAGTTGGCAGGGTATGCTCAGACGTGAGTCCCTTGCTCACTATGCCACTGGATTCAAGCAAGCCTGGCTGAAGACGGCTGAAATGCCAGGAACCGGTCCTAGGAAGCTTGTTTCCGGTCCAGGGAAGGCATGGCTTGGCAGTTCGGGCTGGACTGTTCCCATGAGGCACAGGGTCAGACTGATTTGCATATTGCCATGTCTGAACTGGGGTGGCAGAGTGGGCTAAAGAACGGTGATGGATCAAACCCGGATCTGTTGACTGGGTGTGAGTGTTTGATTGGTTCTGATGCTCCGTCCATCACCACCCCCTTTTGTACCGCTTTGTTCGCCATAAATTGGCAGGGTATGCTCAGACGTGAGCCCCTTGCTCACTTTGCCACTTGATTCAAGCAAGCCTGGCTGAAGACGGCTGAAATGCCAGAAACCGGTCCTAGGAAGCTTGTTTCCGGTCCAGGGAAGGCATGGCTTGGCAATTCGGGCCGGACTGTTCCCATGAGGCACAGGGTCAGACTGATTTGCATATGGCCTTGTCTGAACTGGGGTGGCAGAGTGGGCTAAAGAACGGTGATGGATGAAACCCGGATCTGTTGACTGGGTGTGAGTGTTTGATTGGTTCTGATGCTCCGTCCATCACCACCCCCTTTTGTACCGCTTTGTTCGCCATAAATTGGCAGGGTATGCTCAGACGTGAGCCCCTTGCTCACTTTGCCACTTGATTCAAGCAAGCCTGGCTAAAGACGGCTGAAATGCCAGAAACCGGTCCTAGGAAGCTTGTTTCCGGTCCAGGGAAGGCATGGCTTGGCAATTCGGGCCGGACTGTTCCCATGAGGCACAGGGTCAGACTGATTTGCATATGGCCTTGTCTGAACTGGGGTGGCAGAGTGGGCTAAAGAACGGTGATGGATGAAACCCGGATCTGTTGACTGGGTGTGAGTGTTTGATTGGTTCTGATGCTCCGTCCATCACCACCCCCTTTTGTACCGCTTTGTTCGCCATAAGTTGGCAGGGTATGCTCAGACGTGAGTCCCTTGCTCACTTTGCCACTGGATTCAAGCAAGCCTGGCTGAAGACGGCTGAAATGCCAGAAACCGGTCCTAGGAAGCTTGTTTCCGGTCCAGGGAAGGCATGGCTTGGCAGTTCGGGCTGGACTGTTCCCATGAGGCACAGGGTCAGACTGATTTGCATATGGCCATGTCTGAACTGGGGTGGCAGAGAGTACTAAACAACGGTGATGGATCAAACCCGGATCTGTTGACTGGGTGTGAGTGTTTGATTGGTTCTGATGCTCCGTCCATCACCACCCCCTTTTGGACCGCTTTGTTCTCCATAATTTGGCAGGGTATGCTCAGACGTGAGTCCCTTGCTCACTTTGCCACTGGATTCAAGCAAGCCTGGCTGAAGACGGCTGAAATGCCAGAAACCGGTCCTAGGAAGCTTGTTTCCGGTCCAGGGAAGGCATGGCTTGGCAGTTCGGGCTGGACTGTTCCCATGAGGCACAGGGTCAGACTGATTTGCATATGGCCATGTCTGAACTGGGGTGGCAGAGTGGGCTAAAGAACGGTGATGGATCAAACCCGGATCTGTTGACTGGGTGTGAGTGTTTGATTGGTTCTGATGCTCCGTCCATCACCACCCCCTTTTGTACCGCTTTGTTCGCCATAAGTTGGCAGGGTATGCTCAGACGTGAGTCCCTTGCTCACTTTGCCACTGGATTCAAGCAAGCCTGGCTTAAGACGGCTGAAATGCCAGAAACCGGTCCTAGGAAGCTTGTTTCCGGTCCGGGGAAGGCATGGCTTGGCAGTTCGGGCCGGACTGTTCCCATGAGGCACAGGGTCAGAATGATTTGCATATGGCCATGTCTGAACTGGGGTGGCAGAGTGGGCTAAAGAACGGTGATGGATCAAACCCGGATCTGTTGACTGGGTGTGAGTGTTTGATTGGTTCTGATTCTCCGTCCATCACCACCCCCTTTTGTACCGCTTTGTTCGCCATAAGTTGGCAGGGTATGCTCAGACGTGAGTCCCTTGCTCACTTTGCCACTGGATTCAAGCAAGCCTGGCTTAAGACGGCTGAAATGCCAGAAACCGGTCCTAGGAAGCTTGTTTCCGGTCCAGGGAAGGCATGGCTTGGCAGTTCGGGCTGGACTGTTCCCATGAGGCACAGGGTCAGACTGATTTGCATATGGCCATGTCTGAACTGGGGTGGCAGAGTGGGCTAAAGAACGGTGATGGATCAAACCCGGATCTGTTGACTGGGTGTGAGTGTTTGATTGGTTCTGATGCTCCGTCCATCACCACCCCCTTTTGTACCGCTTTGTTCGCCATAAGTTGGCAGGGTATGCTCAGACGTGAGTCCCTTGCTCACTTTGCCACTGGATTCAAGCAAGCCTGGCTGAAGACCGCTGAAATGCCAGAAACCGGTCCTAGGAAGCTTGTTTCCGGTCCAGGGAAGGCATGGCTTGGCAGTTCGGGCTGGACTGTTCCCATGAGGCACAGGGTCAGACTGATTTGCATATGGCCATGTCTGAACTGGGGTGGCAGAGAGTACTAAACAACGGTGATGGATCAAACCCGGATCTGTTGACTGGGTGTGAGTGTTTGATTGGTTCTGATGCTCCGTCCATCACCACCCCCTTTTGGACCGCTTTGTTCTCCATAATTTGGCAGGGTATGCTCAGACGTGAGTCCCTTGCTCACTTTGCCACTGGATTCAAGCAAGCCTGGCTGAAGACGGCTGAAATGCCAGAAACCGGTCCTAGGAAGCTTGTTTCCGGTCCAGGGAAGGCATGGCTTGGCAGTTCGGGCTGGACTGTTCCCATGAGGCACAGGGTCAGACTGATTTGCATATGGCCATGTCTGAACTGGGGTGGCAGAGTGGGCTAAAGAACGGTGATGGATCAAACCCGGATCTGTTGACTGGGTGTGAGTGTTTGATTGGTTCTGATGCTCCGTCCATCACCACCCCCTTTTGTACCGCTTTGTTCGCCATAAGTTGGCAGGGTATGCTCAGACGTGAGTCCCTTGCTCACTTTGCCACTGGATTCAAGCAAGCCTGGCTTAAGACGGCTGAAATGCCAGAAACCGGTCCTAGGAAGCTTGTTTCCGGTCCGGGGAAGGCATGGCTTGGCAGTTCGGGCCGGACTGTTCCCATGAGGCACAGGGTCAGAATGATTTGCATATGGCCATGTCTGAACTGGGGTGGCAGAGTGGGCTAAAGAACGGTGATGGATCAAACCCGGATCTGTTGACTGGGTGTGAGTGTTTGATTGGTTCTGATTCTCCGTCCATCACCACCCCCTTTTGTACCGCTTTGTTCGCCATAAGTTGGCAGGGTATGCTCAGACGTGAATCCCTTGCTCACTTTGCCACTGGATTCAAGCAAGCCTGGCTTAAGACGGCTGAAATGCCAGAAACCGGTCCTAGGAAGCTTGTTTCCGGTCCAGGGAAGGCATGGCTTGGCAGTTCGGGCCGGACTGTTCCCATGAGGCACAGGGTCAGACTGATTTGCATATGGCCATGTCTGAACTGGGGTGGCAGAGTGGGCTAAAGAACGGTGATGGATCAAACCCGGATCTGTTGACTGGGTGTGAGTGTTTGATTGGTTCTGATTCTCCGTCCATCACCACCCCCTTTTGTACCGCTTTGTTCGCCATAAGTTGGCAGGGTATGCTCAGACGTGAGTCCCTTGCTCACTTTGCCACTGGATTCAAGCAAGCCTGGCTTAAGACGGCTGAAATGCCAGAAACCGGTCCTAGGAAGCTGGTTTCCGGTCCAGGGAAGGCATGGCTTGGCAGTTCGGGCCGGACTGTTCCCATGAGGCACAGGGTCAGACTGATTTGCATATGGCCATGTCTGAACTGGGGTGGCAGAGTGGGCTAAAGAACGGTGATGGATCAAACCCGGATCTGTTGACTGGGTGTGAGTGTTTGATTGGTTCTGATGCTCCGTCCATCACCACCCCCTTTTGTACCGCTTTGTTCGCCATAAGTTGGCAGGGTATGCTCAGACGTGAGTCCCTTGCTCACTTTGCCACTGGATTCAAGCAAGCCTGGCTGAAGACGGCTGAAATGCCAGAAACCGGTCCTAGGAAGCTTGTTTACGGTCCAGGGAAGGCATGGCTTGGCAGTTCGGGCTGGACTGTTCCCATGAGGCACAGGGTCAGACTGATTTGCATATGGCCATGTCTGAACTGGGGTGGCAGAGTGGGCTAAAGAACGGTGATGGATCAAACCCGGATCTGTTGACTGGGTGTGAGTGTTTGATTGGTTCTGATGCTCCGTCCATCACCACCCCCTTTTGTACCGCTTTGTTCGCCATAAGTTGGCAGGGTATGCTCAGACGTGAGTCCCTTGCTCACTTTGCCACTGGATTCAAGCAAGCCTGGCTGAAGACGGCTGAAATGCCAGAAACCGGTCCTAGGAAGCTTGTTTCCGGTCCAGGGAAGGCATGGCTTGGCAGTTCGGGCTGGACTGTTCCCATGAGGCACAGGGTCAGACTGATTTGCATATGGCCATGTCTGAACTAGGGTGGCAGAGTGGGCTAAAGAACGGTGATGGATCAAACCCGGATCTGTTGACTGGGTGTGAGTGTTTGATTGGTTCCGATGCTCAGTCCATCACCACCCCCTTTTGTACCGCTTTGTTCGCCATAAGTTGGCAGGGTATGCTCAGACGTGAGTCCCTTGCTCACTTTGCCACTGGATTCAAGCAAGCCTGGCTGAAGACCGCTGAAATGCCAGAAACCGGTCCTAGGAAGCTTGTTTCCGGTCCAGGGAAGGCATGGCTTGGCAGTTCGGGCTGGACTGTTCTCATGAGGCACAGGGTCAGACTGATTTGCATATGGCCATGTGTGAACTGGGGTGGCAGAGTGGGCTAAAGAACGGTGATGGATGAAACCCGGATCTGTTGACTGGGTATGAGTGTTTGATTGGTTCTGATGCTCCGTCCATCACCACCCCCTTTTGTACCGCTTTGTTTGCCATAAGTTGGCAGGGTATGCTCAGACGTGAGTCCCTTGCTCACTTTGCCACTGGATTCAAGCAAGCCTGGCTGAAGACGGCTGAAATGCCAGAAACCGGTCCTAGGAAGCTTGTTTCCGGTCCAGGGAAGGCATGGCTTGGCAGTTCGGGCTGGACTGTTCCCATGAGGCACAGGGTCAGACTGATTTGCATATGGCCATGTCTGAACTGGGGTGGCCGAGTGGGCTAAAGAACGGTGATGGATCAAACCCGGATCTGTTGACTGGGTGTGAGTGTTTGATTGGTTCTGATGCTCCGTCCATCACCACCCCCTTTTGTACCGCTTTGTTCGCCATAAGTTGGCAGGGTATGCTCAGACGTGAGTCCCTTGCTCACTTTGCCACTGGATTAAAGCAAGCCTGGCTGAAGACGGCTGAAATGCCAGAAACCGGTCCTAGGAAGCTTGTTTCCGGTCCAGGGAAGGCATGGCTTGGCAGTTCGGGCTGGACTGTTCTCATGAGGCACAGGGTCAGACTGATTTGCATATGGCCATGTCTGAACTGGGGTGGCAGAGTGGGCTAAAGAACGGTGATGGATCAAACCCGGATCTGTTGACTGGGTCTGAGTGTTTGATTGGTTCTGATGCTTCGTCCATCACCACCCCCTTTTGTACCGCTTTGTTCGCCATAAGTTGGCAGGGTATGCTCAGACGTGAGTCCCTTGCTCACTTTGCCACTGGATTCAAGCAAGCCTGGCTTAAGACGGCTGAAATGCCAGAAACCGGTCCTAGGAAGCTTGTTTCCGGTCCAGGGAAGGCATGGCTTGGCAGTTCGGGCCGGACTGTTCCCATGAGGCACAGGGTCAGACTGATTTGCATATGGCCATGTATGAACTGGGGTGGCAGAGTGGGCTAAAGAACGGTGATGGATCAAACCCGGATCTGTTGACTGGGTATGAGTGTTTGATTGGTTCTGATGCTCCGTCCATCACCACCCCCTTTTGTACCGCTTTGTTCGCCATAAGTTGGCAGGGTATGCTCAGACGTGAGTCCCTTGCTCACTTTGCCACTGGATTCAAGCAAGCCTGGCTGAAGACGGCTGAAATGCCAGAAACCGGTCCTAGGAAGCTTGTTTACGGTTCAGGGAAGGCATGGCTTGGCAGTTCGGGCTGGACTGTTCCCATGAGGCACAGGGTCAGACTGATTTGCATATGGCCATGTCTGAACTGGGGTGGCAGAGTGGGCTAAAGAACGGTGATGGATCAAACCCGGATCTGTTGACTGGGTGTGAGTGTTTGATTGGTTCTGATGCTCCGTCCATCACCACCCCCTTTTGTACCGCTTTGTTCGCCATAAGTTGGCAGGGTATGCTCAGACGTGAGTCCCTTGCTCACTTTGCCACTGGATTCAAGCAAGCCTGGCTGAAGACGGCTGAAATGCCAGAAACCGGTCCTAGGAAGCTTGTTTCCGGTCCAGGGAAGGCATGGCTTGGCAGTTCGGGCTGGACTGTTCCCATGAGGCACAGGGTCAGACTGATTTGCATATGGCCATGTCTGAACTGGGGTGGCAGAGAGTACTAAACAACGGTGATGGATCAAACCCGGATCTGTTGACTGGGTGTGAGTGTTTGATTGGTTCTGATGCTCCGTCCATCACCACCCCCTTTTGGACCGCTTTGTTCTCCATAATTTGGCAGGGTATGCTCAGACGTGAGTCCCTTGCTCACTTTGCCACTGGATTCAAGCAAGCCTGGCTGAAGACGGCTGAAATGCCAGAAACCGGTCCTAGGAAGCTTGTTTCCGGTCCAGGGAAGGCATGGCTTGGCAGTTCGGGCCGGACTGTTCCCATGAGGCACAGGGTCAGAATGATTTGCATATGGCCATGTCTGAACTGGGGTGGCAGAGTGGGCTAAAGAACGGTGATGGATCAAACCCGGATCTGTTGACTGGGTGTGAGTGTTTGATTGGTTCTGATTCTCCGTCCATCACCACCCCCTTTTGTACCGCTTTGTTCGCCATAAGTTGGCAGGGTATGCTCAGACGTGAGTCCCTTGCTCACTTTGCCACTGGATTCAAGCAAGCCTGGCTTAAGACGGCTGAAATGCCAGAAACCGGTCCTAGGAAGCTTGTTTCCGGTCCAGGGAAGGCATGGCTTGGCAGTTCGGGCCGGACTGTTCCCATGAGGCACAGGGTCAGACTGATTTGCATATGGCCATGTCTGAACTGGGGTGGCAGAGTGGGCTAAAGAACGGTGATGGATCAAACCCGGATCTGTTGACTGGGTGTGAGTGTTTGATTGGTTCTGATGCTCCGTCCATCACCACCCCCTTTTGTACCGCTTTGTTCGCCATAAGTTGGCAGGGTATGCTCAGACGTGAGTCCCTTGCTCACTTTGCCACTGGATTCAAGCAAGCCTGGCTGAAGACGGCTGAAATGCCAGAAACCGGTCCTAGGAAGCTTGTTTACGGTCCAGGGAAGGCATGGCTTGGCAGTTCGGGCTGGACTGTTCCCATGAGGCACAGGGTCAGACTGATTTGCATATGGCCATGTCTGAACTGGGGTGGCAGAGTGGGCGAAAGAACGGTGATGGATCAAACCCGGATCTGTTGACTGGGTGTGAGTGTTTGATTGGTTCTGATGCTCCGTCCATCACCACCCCCTTTTGTACCGCTTTGTTTGCCATAAGTTGGCAGGGTATGCTCAGACGTGAGTCCCTTGCTCACTTTGCCACTGGATTCAAGCAAGCCTGGCTGAAGACGGCTGAAATGCCAAAAACCGGTCCTAGGAAGCTTGTTTACGGTCCAGGGAAGGCATGGCTTGGCAATTCGGCCTGGACTGTTCCCATGAGGCACAGGGTCAGACTGATTTGCATATGGCCATGTCTGAACTGGGGTGGCAGAGTGGGCTAAAGAACGGTGATGGATCAAACCCGGATCTGTTTACTGGGTGTGAGTGTTTGATTGGTTCTGATGCTCCGTCCATCACCACCCCCTTTTGTACCGCTTTGTTCGCCATAAGTTGGCAGGGTATGCTCAGACGTGAGTCCCTTGCTCACTTTGCCACTGGATTCAAGCAAGCCTGGCTGAAGACGGCTGAAATGCCAGAAACCGGTCCTAGGAAGCTTGTTTCCGGTCCAGGGAAGGCATGGCTTGGCAGTTCGGGCTAGACTGGTCCCATGAGGCACAGGGTCAGACTGATTTGCATATCGCCATGTCTGAACTGGGGTGGCAGAGTGGGCTAAAGAACGGTGATGGATCAAACCCGGATCTGTTGACTGGGTGTGAGTGTTTGATTGGTTCCGATGCTCAGTCCATCACCACCCCCTTTTGTACCGCTTTGTTCGCCATAAGTTGGCAGGGTATGCTCAGACGTGAGTCCCTTGCTCACTTTGCCACTGGATTCAAGCAAGCCTGGCTGAAGACGGCTGAAATGCCAGAAACCGGTCCTAGGAAGCTTGTTTCCGGTCCAGGGAAGGCATGGCTTGGCAGTTCGGGCTGGACTGTTCTCATGAGGCACAGGGTCAGACTGATTTGCATATGGCCATGTGTGAACTGGGGTGGCAGAGTGGGCTAAAGAACGGTGATGGATGAAACCCGGATCTGTTGACTGGGTGTGAGTGTTTGATTGGTTCTGATGCTCCGTCCATCACCACCCCCTTTTGTACCGCTTTGTTCGCCATAAGTTGGCAGGGTATGCTCAGACGTGAGTCCCTTGCTCACTTTGCCACTGGATTCAAGCAAGCCTGGCTGAAGACGGCTGAAATGCCAGAAACCGGTCCTAGGAAGCTTGTTTCCGGTCCAGGGAAGGCATGGCTTGGCAGTTCGGGCTGGACTGTTCCCATGAGGCACAGGGTCAGACTGATTTGCATATGGCCATGTCTGAACTGGGGTGGCCGAGTGGGCTAAAGAACGGTGATGGATCAAACCCGGATCTGTTGACTGGGTGTGAGTGTTTGATTGGTTCTGATGCTCCGTCCATCACCACCCCCTTTTGTACCGCTTTGTTCGCCATAAGTTGGCAGGGTATGCTCAGACGTGAGTCCCTTGCTCACTTTGCCACTGGATTAAAGCAAGCCTGGCTGAAGACGGCTGAAATGCCAGAAACCGGTCCTAGGAAGCTTGTTTCCGGTCAAGGGAAGGCATGGCTTGGCAGTTCGGGCCAGACTGTTCCCATGAGGCACAGGGTCAGACTGATTTGCATATGGCCATGTCTGAAATGGGGTGGCAGAGTGGGCTAAAGAACGGTGATGGATCAAACCCGGATCTGTTGACTGGGTCTGAGTGTTTGATTGGTTCTGATGCTTCGTCCATCACCACCCACTTTTGTACCGCTTTGTTCGCCATAAGTTGGCAGGGTATGCTCAGACGTGAGTCCCTTGCTCACTTTGCCACTGGATTCAAGCAAGCCTGGCTGAAGACGGCTGAAATGCCAGAAACCGGTCCTAGGAAGCTTGTTTCCGGTCCAGGGAAGGCATGGCTTGGCAGTTCGGGCTGGACTGTTCTCATGAGGCACAGGGTCAGACTGATTTGCATATGGCCATGTCTGAACTGGGGTGGCAGAGTGGGCTAAAGAACGGTGATGGATCAAACCCGGATCTGTTGACTGGGTCTGAGTGTTTGATTGGTTCTGATGCTTCGTCCATCACCACCCCCTTTTGTACCGCTTTGTTCGCCATAAGTTGGCAGGGTATGCTCAGACGTGAGTCCCTTGCTCACTTTGCCACTGGATTCAAGCAAGCCTGGCTGAAGACGGCTGAAATGCCAGGAACCGGTCCTAGGAAGCTTGTTTCCGGTCCAGGGAAGGCATGGCTTGGCAGTTCGGGCTGGACTGTTCCCATGAGGCACAGGGTCAGACTGATTTGCATATGGCCATGTCTGAACTGGAGTGGCAGAGTGGGCTAAAGAACGGTGATGGATCAAACCCGGATCTGTTGACTGGGTGTGAGTGTTTGATTGGCTCTGATGCTCCGTCCATCACCACCCCCTTTTGTACCGCTTTGTTTGCCATAAGTTGGCATGGTATGCTCAGACGTGAGTCCCTTGCTCACTTTGCCACTGGATTCAAGCAAGCCTGGCTGAAGACGGCTGAAATGCCAGAAACCGGTCCTAGGAAGCTTGTTTCCGGTCCAGGGAAGGCATGGCTTGGCAGTTCGGGCTGGACTGTTCCCATGAGGCACAGGGTCAGACTGATTTGCATATGGCCATGTCTGAACTAGGGTGGCAGAGTGGGCTAAAGAACGGTGATGGATCAAACCCGGATCTGTTGACTGGGTGTGAGTGTTTGATTGGTTCCGATGCTCAGTCCATCACCACCCCCTTTTGTACCGCTTTGTTTGCCATAAGTTGGCAGGGTATGCTCAGACGTGAGTCCCTTGCTCACTTTGCCACTGGATTCAAGCAAGCCTGGCTGAAGACGGCTGAAATGCCAGAAACCGGTCCTAGGAAGCTTGTTTCCGGTCCAGGGAAGGCATGGCTTGGCAGTTCGGGCTGGACTGTTCCCATGAGGCACAGGGTCAGACTGATTTGCATATGGCCATGTCTGAACTGGGGTGGCCGAGTGGGCTAAAGAACGGTGATGGATCAAACCCGGATCTGTTGACTGGGTGTGAGTGTTTGATTGGTTCTGATGCTCCGTCCATCACCACCCCCTTTTGTACCGCTTTGTTCGCCATAAGTTGGCAGGGTATGCTCAGACGTGAGTCCCTTGCTCACTTTGCCACTGGATTAAAGCAAGCCTGGCTGAAGACGGCTGAAATGCCAGAAACCGGTCCTAGGAAGCTTGTTTCCGGTCCAGGGAAGGCATGGCTTGGCAGTTCGGGCTGGACTGTTCTCATGAGGCACAGGGTCAGACTGATTTGCATATGGCCATGTCTGAACTGGGGTGGCAGAGTGGGCTAAAGAACGGTGATGGATCAAACCCGGATCTGTTGACTGGGTCTGAGTGTTTGATTGGTTCTGATGCTTCGTCCATCACCACCCCCTTTTGTACCGCTTTGTTCGCCATAAGTTGGCAGGGTATGCTCAGACGTGAGTCCCTTGCTCACTTTGCCACTGGATTCAAGCAAGCCTGGCTTAAGACGGCTGAAATGCCAGAAACCGCTCCTAGGAAGCTTGTTTCCGGTCCAGGGAAGGCATGGCTTGGCAGTTCGGGCCGGACTGTTCCCATGAGGCACAGGGTCAGACTGATTTGCATATGGCCATGTATGAACTGGGGTGGCAGAGTGGGCTAAAGAACGGTGATGGATCAAACCCGGATCTGTTGACTCGGTGTGAGTGTTTGATTGGTTCTGATGCTCCGTCCATCACCACCCCCTTTTGTACCGCTTTGTTCGCCATAAGTTGGCAGGGTATGCTCAGACGTGAGTCCCTTGCTCACTTTGCCACTGGATTCAAGCAAGCCTGGCTGAAGACGGCTGAAATGCCAGAAACCGGTCCTAGGAAGCTTGTTTCCGGTCCAGGGAAGGCATGGCTTGGCAGTTCGGGCTGGACTGTTCCCATGAGGCACAGGGTCAGACTGATTTGCATATGGCCATGTCTGAACTGGGGTGGCAGAGAGTACTAAACAACGGTGATGGATCAAACCCGGATCTGTTGACTGGGTGTGAGTGTTTGATTGGTTCTGATGCTCCGTCCATCACCACCCCCTTTTGGACCGCTTTGTTCTCCATAATTTGGCAGGGTATGCTCAGACGTGAGTCCCTTGCTCACTTTGCCACTGGATTCAAGCAAGCCTGGCTGAAGACGGCTGAAATGCCAGAAACCGGTCCTAGGAAGCTTGTTTCCGGTCCAGGGAAGGCATGGCTTGGCAGTTCGGGCTGGACTGTTCCCATGAGGCACAGGGTCAGACTGATTTGCATATGGCCATGTCTGAACTGGGGTGGCAGAGTGGGCTAAAGAACGGTGATGGATCAAACCCGGATCTGTTGACTGGGTGTGAGTGTTTGATTGGTTCTGATGCTCCGTCCATCACCACCCCCTTTTGTACCGCTTTGTTCGCCATAAGTTGGCAGGGTATGCTCAGACGTGAGTCCCTTGCTCACTTAGCCACTGGATTCAAGCAAGCCTGGCTTAAGACGGCTGAAATGCCAGAAACCGGACCTAGGAAGCTTGTTTCCGGTCCGGGGAAGGCATGGCTTGGCAGTTCGGGCCGGACTGTTCCCATGAGGCACAGGGTCAGAATGATTTGCATATGGCCATGTCTGAACTGGGGTGGCAGAGTGGGCTAAAGAACGGTGATGGATCAAACCCGGATCTGTTGACTGGGTGTGAGTGTTTGATTGGTTCTGATTCTCCGTCCATCACCACCCCCTTTTGTACCGCTTTGTTCGCCATAAGTTGGCAGGGTATGCTCAGACGTGAGTCCCTTGCTCACTTTGCCACTGGATTCAAGCAAGCCTGGCTTAAGACGGCTGAAATGCCAGAAACCGGTCCTAGGAAGCTTGTTTCCGGTCCAGGGAAGGCATGGCTTGGCAGTTCGGGCCGGACTGTTCCCATGAGGCACAGGGTCAGACTGATTTGCATATGGCCATGTCTGAACTGGGGTGGCAGAGTGGGCTAAAGAACGGTGATGGATCAAACCCGGATCTGTTGACTGGGTGTGAGTGTTTGATTGGTTCTGATGCTCCGTCCATCACCACCCCCTTTTGTACCGCTTTGTTCGCCATAAGTTGGCAGGGTATGCTCAGACGTGAGTCCCTTGCTCACTTTGCCACTGGATTCAAGCAAGCCTGGCTGAAGACGGCTGAAATGCCAGAAACCGGTCCTAGGAAGCTTGTTTACGGTCCAGGGAAGGCATGGCTTGGCAGTTCGGGCTGGACTGTTCCCATGAGGCACAGGGTCAGACTGATTTGCATATGGCCATGTCTGAACTGGGGTGGCAGAGTGGGCTAAAGAACGGTGATGGATCAAACCCAGATCTGTTGACTGGGTGTGAGTGTTTGATTGGTTCTGATGCTCCGTCCATCACCACCCCCTTTTGTACCGCTTTGTTCGCCATAAGTTGGCAGGGTATGCTCAGACGTGAGTCCCTTGCTCACTTTGCCACTGGATTCAAGCAAGCCTGGCTGAAGACGGCTGAAATGCCAGAAACCGGTCCTAGGAAGCTTGTTTCCGGTCCAGGGAAGGCATGGCTTGGCAGTTCGGGCTGGACTGTTCCCATGAGGCACAGGGTCAGACTGATTTGCATATCGCCATGTCTGAACTGGGGTGGCAGAGTGGGCTAAAGAACGGTGATGGATCAAACCCGGATCTGTTGACTGGGTGTGAGTGTTTGATTGGTTCCGATGCTCAGTCCATCACCACCCCCTTTTGTACCGCTTTGTTCGCCATAAGTTGGCAGGGTATGCTCAGACGTGAGTCCCTTGCTCACTTTGCCACTGGATTCAAGCAAGCCTGGCTGAAGACGGCTGAAATGCCAGAAACCGGTCCTAGGAAGCTTGTTTCCGGTCCAGGGAAGGCATGGCTTGGCAGTTCGGGCTGGACTGTTCTCATGAGGCACAGGGTCAGACTGATTTGCATATGGCCATGTGTGAACTGGGGTGGCAGAGTGGGCTAAAGAACGGTGATGGATGAAACCCGGATCTGTTGACTGGGTGTGAGTGTTTGATTGGTTCTGATGCTCCGTCCATCACCACCCCCTTTTGTACCGCTTTGTTCGCCATAAGTTGGCAGGGTATGCTCAGACGTGAGTCCCTTGCTCACTTTGCCACTGGATTCAAGCAAGCCTGGCTGAAGACGGCTGAAATGCCAGAAACCGGTCCTAGGAAGCTTGTTTCCGGTCCAGGGAAGGCATGGCTTGGCAGTTCGGGCTGGACTGTTCCCATGAGGCACAGGGTCAGACTGATTTGCATATGGCCATGTCTGAACTGGGGTGGCCGAGTGGGCTAAAGAACGGTGATGGATCAAACCCGGATCTGTTGACTGGGTGTGAGTGTTTGATTGGTTCTGATGCTCCGTCCATCACCACCCCCTTTTGTACCGCTTTGTTCGCCATAAGTTGGCAGGGTATGCTCAGACGCGAGTCCCTTGCTCACTTTGCCACTGGATTAAAGCAAGCCTGGCTGAAGACGGCTGAAATGCCAGAAACCGGTCCTAGGAAGCTTGTTTCCGGTCAAGGGAAGGCATGGCTTGGCAGTTCGGGCCAGACTGTTCCCATGAGGCACAGGGTCAGACTGATTTGCATATGGCCATGTCTGAAATGGGGTGGCAGAGTGGGCTAAAGAACGGTGATGGATCAAACCCGGATCTGTTGACTGGGTGTGAGTGTTTGATTGGTTCTGATGCTCCGTCCATCACCACCCCCTTTTGTACCGCTTTGTTCACCATAAGTTGTCAGGGTATGCTCAGACGTGAGTCCCTTGCTCACTTTGCCACTGGATTCAAGCAAGCCTGGCTGAAGACGGCTGAAATGCCAGAAACCGGTCCTAGGAAGCTTGTTTCCGGTCCAGGGAAGGCATGGCTTGGCAGTTCGGGCTGGACTGTTCTCATGAGGCACAGGGTCAGACTGATTTGCATATGGCCATGTCTGAACTGGGGTGGCAGAGTGGGCTAAAGAACGGTGATGGATCAAACCCGGATCTGTTGACTGGGTCTGAGTGTTTGATTGGTTCTGATGCTTCGTCCATCACCACCCACTTTTGTACCGCTTTGTTCGCCATAAGTTGGCAGGGTATGCTCAGACGTGAGTCCCTTGCTCACTTTGCCACTGGATTCAAGCAAGCCTGGCTGAAGACGGCTGAAATGCCAGAAACCGGTCCTAGGAAGCTTGTTTCCGGTCCAGGGAAGGCATGGCTTGGCAGTTCGGGCTGGACTGTTCTCATGAGGCACAGGGTCAGACTGATTTGCATATGGCCATGTCTGAACTGGGGTGGCAGAGTGGGCTAAAGAACGGTGATGGATCAAACCCGGATCTGTTGACTGGGTCTGAGTGTTTGATTGGTTCTGATGCTTTGTCCATCACCACCCCCTTTTGTACCGCTTTGTTCGCCATAAGTTGGCAGGGTATGCTCAGACGTGAGTCCCTTGCTCACTTTGCCACTGGATTCAAGCAAGCCTGGCTGAAGACGGCTGAAATGCCAGGAACCGGTCCTAGGAAGCTTGTTTCCGGTCCAGGGAAGGCATGGCTTGGCAGTTCGGGCTGGACTGTTCCCATGAGGCACAGGGTCAGACTGATTTGCATATGGCCATGTCTGAACTGGAGTGGCAGAGTGGGCTAAAGAACGGTGATGGATCAAACCCGGATCTGTTGACTGGGTGTGAGCGTTTGATTGGCTCTGATGCTCCGTCCATCACCACCCCCTTTTGTACCGCTTTGTTTGCCATAAGTTGGCATGGTATGCTCAGACGTGAGTCCCTTGCTCACTTTGCCACTGGATTCAAGCAAGCCTGGCTGAAGACGGCTGAAATGCCAGAAACCGGTCCTAGGAAGCTTGTTTCCGGTCCAGGGAAGGCATGGCTTTGCAGTTCGGGCTGGACTGTTCCCATGAGGCACAGGGTCAGACTGATTTGCATATGGCCATGCCTGAACTGGGGTGGCAGAGTGGGCTAAAGAACGGTGATGGATCAAACCCGGATCTGTTGACTGGGTGTGAGTGTTTGATTGGTTCTGATGCTCCGTCCATCACCACCCCCTTTTGTACCGCTTTGTTTGCCATAAGTTGGCAGGGTATGCTCAGACGTGAGTCCCTTGCTCACTTTGCCACTGGATTCAAGCAAGCCTGGCTGAAGACGGCTGAAATGCCAGAAACCGGTCCTAGGAAGCTTGTTTACGGTCCAGGGAAGGCATGGCTTGGCAGTTCGGGCTGGACTGTTCCCATGAGGCACAGGGTCAGACTGATTTGCATATGGCCATGTCTGAACTGGGGTGGCAGAGTGGGCTAAAGAACGGTGATGGATCAAACCCGGATCTGTTGACTGGGTGTGAGCGTTTGATTGGTTCTGATGCTCCGTCCATCACCACCCCCTTTTGTACCGCTTTGTTCGCCATAAGTTGGCATGGTATGCTCAGACTTGAGTCCCTTGCTCACTTTGCCACTGGATTCAAGCAAGCCTGGCTGAAGACGGCTGAAATTCAGGAAACCGGTCCTAGGAAGCTTGTTTCCGGTCCAGGGAAGGCATGGCTTGGCAGTTCGGGCTGGACTGTTCCCATGAGGCACAGGGTCAGACTGATTTGCATATGGCCATGTCTGAACTGGGGTGGCAGAGTGGGATAAAGAACGGTGATGGATCAAACCCGGATCTGTTGACTGGGTGTGAGTGTTTGATTGGTTCTGATGCTCCGTCCATCACCACCCCCTTTTATACCGCTTTGTTCGCCATAAGTTGGCAGGGTATGCTCAGACGTGAGTCCCTTGCTCACTTTGCCACTGGATTCAGGCAAGCCTGGCTGAAGACGGCTGAAATGCCAGAAACCGGTCCTAGGAAGCTTGTTTCCCTGGTGCTGAAGACGGCTGAAATGCCAGAAACCGGTCCTAGGAAGCTTGTTTCCGGTCCAGGGAAGGCATGGCTTGGCAGTTCGGGCTGGACTGTTCTCATGAGGCACAGGGTCAGACTGATTTGCATATGGCCATGTCTGAACTGGGGTGGAAGAGTGGGCTAAAAAACGGTGATGGATCAAACCCGGATCTGTTGACTGGGTGTGAGTGTTTGATTGGTTCTGATGCTTCGTCCATCACCACCCCCTTTTGTACCGCTTTGTTCGCCATAAGTTGGCAGGGTATGCTGAGACGTGAGTCCCTTGCTCACTTTGCCACTGGATTCAAGCAAGCCTGGCTGAAGACGGCTGAAATGCCAGAAACTGGTCCTAGGAAGCTTGTTTCCGGTCCAGGGAAGGCATGGCTTGGCAGTTTGGGCTGGACTGTTCCCATGAGGCACAGGGTCAGACTGATTTGCATATGGCCATATCTAAACAGGGGTGGCAGAGTGGGCTAAAGAACGGTGATGGATCAAACCCGGATCTGTTGACTGGGTGTGAGTGTTTGATTGGTTCTGATGCTTCGTCCATCACCACCCCCTTTTGTACCGCTTTGTTCGCCATTAGTTGGCAGGGTATGCTCAGACGTGAGTCCCTTGCTCACTATGCCACTGGATTCAAGCAAGCCTGGCTGAAGACGGCTGAAATGCCAGGAACCGGTCCTAGGAAGCTTGTTTCCGGTCCAGGGAAGACATGGCTTGGCAGTTCGGGCTGGACTGTTCCCATGAGGCACAGGGTCAGACTGATTTGCATATGGCCATGTCTGAACTGGGGTGGCAGAGTGGGCTAAAGAACGGTGATGGATCAAACCCGGATCTGTTGACTGGGTGTGAGTGTTTGATTGGTTCTGATACTGCGTCCATCACCACCCCCTTTTGTACCGCTTTCTTCGCCATAAGTTGGCAGGGTATGCTCAGACGTGAGTCCCTTGCTCACTTTGCCACTGGATTCAAGCAAGCCTGGCTGAAGACGGCTGAAATGCCAGAAACCGGTCCTAGGAAGCTTGTTTCCAGTCCAGGGAAGGCATGGCTTGGCAGTTCGGGCTGGACTGTTCCCATGAGACACAGTGTCAGACTGATTTGCATGTGGCCATGTCTGAACTGGGGTGGCAGAGTGGGCTAAAGAACGGTGATGGATCAAACCCGGATCTGTTGACTGGGTGTGAGTGTTTGATTGTTTCTGATGCTCCGTCCATCACCACCCCCTTTTGTACCGCTTTGTTCACCATAAATTGGCAGGGTATGCTCAGACGTGAGCCCCTTGCTCACTTTGCCACTTGATTCAAGCAAGCCTGGCTGAAGACGGCTGAAATGCCAGAAACCGGTCCTAGGAAGCTTGTTTCCGGTCCAGGGAAGGCATGGCTTGGCAATTCGGGCCGGACTGTTCCCATGAGGCACAGGGTCAGACTGATTTGCATATGGCCTTATCTGAACTGGGGTGGCAGAGTGGGCTAAAGAACGGTGATGGATCAAACCCGGATCTGTTGACTGGGTGTGAGTGTTTGATTGGTTCTGATGCTCCGTCCATCACCACCCCCTTTTGTACCGCTTTGTTCGCCATAAGTTGGCAGGGTATGCTCAGACGTGAGTCCCTTGCTCACTTTGCCACTGGATTCAAGCAAGCCTGGCTTAAGACGGCTGAAATGCCAGAAACCGGTCCTAGGAAGCTTGTTTCCGGTCCAGGGAAGGCATGGCTTGGCAGTTCGGGCCGGACTGTTCCCATGAGGCACAGGGTCAGACTGATTTGCATATGGCCATGTCTGAACTGGGGTGGCAGAGTGGGCTAAAGAACGGTGATGGATCAAACCCGGATCTGTTGACTGGGTGTGAGTGTTTGATTGGTTCTGATGCTCCGTCCATCACCACCCCCTTTTGTACCGCTTTGTTCGCCATAAGTTGGCAGGGTATGCTCAGACGTGAGTCCCTTGCTCACTTTGCCACTGGATTCAAGCAAGCCTGGCTGAAGACGGCTGAAATGCCAGAAACCGGTCCTAGGAAGCTTGTTTACGGTCCAGGGAAGGCATGGCTTGGCAGTTCGGGCTGGACTGTTCCCATGAGGCACAGGGTCAGACTGATTTGCATATGGCCATGTCTGAACTGGGGTGGCAGAGTGGGCTAAAGAACGGTGATGGATCAAACCCGGATCTGTTGACTGGGTGTGAGTGTTTGATTGGTTCTGATGCTCCGTCCATCACCACCCCCTTTTGTACCGCTTTGTTCGCCATAAGTTGGCAGGGTATGCTCAGACGTGAGTCCCTTGCTCACTTTGCCACTGGATTCAAGCAAGCCTGGCTGAAGACGGCTGAAATGCCAGAAACCGGTCCTAGGAAGCTTGTTTACGGTCCAGGGAAGGCATGGCTTGGCAGTTCGGGCTGGACTGTTCCCATGAGGCACAGGGTCAGACTGATTTGCATATGGCCATGTCTGAACTGGGGTGGCAGAGTGGGCTAAAGAACGGTGATGGATCAAACCCGGATCTGTTGACTGGGTGTGAGTGTTTGATTGGTTCTGATGCTCCGTCCATCACCACCCCCTTTTGTACCGCTTTGTTTGCCATAAGTTGACAGGGTATGCTCAGACGTGAGTCCCTTGCTCACTTTGCCACTGGATTCAAGCAAGCCTGGCTGAAGACGGCTGAAATGCCAGAAACCGGTCCTAGGAAGCTTGTTTACGGTCCAGGGAAGGCATGGCTTGGCAATTCGGGCTGGACTGTTCCCATGAGGCACAGGGTCAGACTGATTTGCATATGGCCATGTCTGAACTGGGGTGGCAGAGTGGGCTAAAGAACGGTGATGGATCAAACCCGGATCTGTTGACTGGGTGTGAGTGTTTGATTGGTTCTGATGCTCCGTCCATCACCACCCCCTTTTGTACCGCTTTGTTCGCCATAAGTTGGCAGGGTATGCTCAGACGTGAGTCCCTTGCTCACTTTGCCACTGGATTCAAGCAAGCCTGGCTGAAGACGGCTGAAATGCCAGAAACCGGTCCTAGGAAGCTTGTTTCCGGTCCAGGGAAGGCATGGCTTGGCAGTTCGGGCTGGACTGTTCCCATGAGGCACAGGGTCAGACTGATTTGCATATGGCCATGTCTGAACTAGGGTGGCAGAGTGGGCTAAAGAACGGTGATGGATCAAACCCGGATCTGTTGACTGGGTGTGAGTGTTTGATTGGTTCCGATGCTCAGTCCATCACCACCCCCTTTTGTACCGCTTTGTTCGCCATAAGTTGGCAGGGTATGCTCAGACGTGAGTCCCTTGCTCACTTTGCCACTGGATTCAAGCAAGCCTGGCTGAAGACGGCTGAAATGCCAGAAACCGGTCCTAGGAAGCTTGTTTCCGGTCCAGGGAAGGCATGGCTTGGCAGTTCGGGCTGGACTGTTCTCATGAGGCACAGGGTCAGACTGATTTGCATATGGCCATGTGTGAACTGGGGTGGCAGAGTGGGCTAAAGAACGGTGATGGATGAAACCCGGATCTGTTGACTGGGTGTGAGTGTTTGATTGGTTCTGATGCTCCGTCCATCACCACCCCCTTTTGTACCGCTTTGTTCGCCATAAGTTGGCAGGGTATGCTCAGACGTGAGTCCCTTGCTCACTTTGCCACTGGATTCAAGCAAGCCTGGCTGAAGACGGCTGAAATGCCAGAAACCGGTCCTAGGAAGCTTGTTTCCGGTCCAGGGAAGGCATGGCTTGGCAGTTCGGGCTGGACTGTTCCCATGAGGCACAGGGTCAGACTGATTTGCATATGGCCATGTCTGAACTGGGGTGGCCGAGTGGGCTAAAGAACGGTGATGGATCAAACCCGGATCTGTTGACTGGGTGTGAGTGTTTGATTGGTTCTGATGCTCCGTCCATCACCACCCCCTTTTGTACCGCTTTGTTCGCCATAAGTTGGCAGGGTATGCTCAGACGTGAGTCCCTTGCTCACTTTGCCACTGGATTAAAGCAAGCCTGGCTGAAGACGGCTGAAATGCCAGAAACCGGTCCTAGGAAGCTTGTTTCCGGTCAAGGGAAGGCATGGCTTGGCAGTTCGGGCCAGACTGTTCCCATGAGGCACAGGGTCAGACTGATTTGCATATGGCCATGTCTGAAATGGGGTGGCAGAGTGGGCTAAAGAACGGTGATGGATCAAACCCGGATCTGTTGACTGGGTGTGAGTGTTTGATTGGTTCTGATGCTCCGTCCATCACCACCCCCTTTTGTACCGCTTTGTTCACCATAAGTTGTCAGGGTATGCTCAGACGTGAGTCCCTTGCTCACTTTGCCACTGGATTCAAGCAAGCCTGGCTGAAGACGGCTGAAATGCCAGAAACCGGTCCTAGGAAGCTTGTTTCCGGTCCAGGGAAGGCATGGCTTGGCAGTTCGGGCTGGACTGTTCTCATGAGGCACAGGGTCAGACTGATTTGCATATGGCCATGTCTGAACTGGGGTGGCAGAGTGGGCTAAAGAACGGTGATGGATCAAACCCGGATCTGTTGACTGGGTCTGAGTGTTTGATTGGTTCTGATGCTTCGTCCATCACCACCCCCTTTTGTACCGCTTTGTTCGCCATAAGTTGGCAGGGTATGCTCAGACGTGAGTCCCTTGCTCACTTTGCCACTGGATTCAAGCAAGCCTGGCTGAAGACGGCTGAAATGCCAGAAACCGGTCCTAGGAAGCTTGTTTCCGGTCCAGGGAAGGCATGGCTTGGCAGTTCGGGCTGGACTGTTCTCATGAGGCACAGGGTCAGACTGATTTGCATATGGCCATGTCTGAACTGGGGTGGCAGAGTGGGCTAAAGAACGGTGATGGATCAAACCCGGATCTGTTGACTGGGTCTGAGTGTTTGATTGGTTCTGATGCTTCGTCCATCACCACCCCCTTTTGTACCGCTTTGTTCGCCATAAGTTGGCAGGGTATGCTCAGACGTGAGTACCTTGCTCACTTTGCCACTGGATTCAAGCAAGCCTGGCTTAAGACGGCTGAAATGCCAGAAACCGGTCCTAGGAAGCTTGTTTCCGGTCCAGGGAAGGCATGGCTTGGCAGTTCGGGCCGGACTGTTCCCATGAGGCACAGGGTCAGACTGATTTGCATATGGCCATGTCTGAACTGGGGTGGCAGAGTGGGCTAAAGAACGGTGATGGATCAAACCCGGATCTGTTGACTGGGTGTGAGTGTTTGATTGGTTCTGATGCTCCGTCCATCACCACCCCCTTTTGTACCGCTTTGTTCGCCATAAGTTGGCAGGGTATGCTCAGACGTGAGTCCCTTGCTCACTTTGCCACTGGATTCAAGAAAGCCTGGCTGAAGACGGCTGAAATGCCAGAAACCGGTCCTAGGAAGCTTGTTTACGGTCCAGGGAAGGCATGGCTTGGCAGTTCGGGCTGGACTGTTCCCATGAGGCACAGGGTCAGACTGATTTGCATATGGCCATGTCTGAACTGGGGTGGCAGAGTGGGCTAAAGAACGGTGATGGATCAAACCCGGATCTGTTGACTGGGTGTGAGTGTTTGATTGGTTCTGATGCTCCGTCCATCACCACCCCCTTTTGTACCGCTTTGTTCGCCATAAGTTGGCAGGGTATGCTCAGACGTGAGTCCCTTGCTCACTTTGCCACTGGATTCAAGCAAGCCTGGCTGAAGACGGCTGAAATGCCAGAAACCGGTCCTAGGAAGCTTGTTTCCGGTCCAGGGAAGGCATGGCTTGGCAGTTCGGGCTGGACTGTTCCCATGAGGCACAGGGTCAGACTGATTTGCATATGGCCATGTCTGAACTGGGGTGGCAGAGAGTACTAAACAACGGTGATGGATCAAACCCGGATCTGTTGACTGGGTGTGAGTGTTTGATTGGTTCTGATGCTCCGTCCATCACCACCCCCTTTTGGACCGCTTTGTTCTCCATAATTTGGCAGGGTATGCTCAGACGTGAGTCCCTTGCTCACTTTGCCACTGGATTCCAGCAAGCCTGGCTGAAGACGGCTGAAATGCCAGAAACCGGTCCTAGGAAGCTTGTTTCTGGTCCAGGGAAGGCATGGCTTGGCAGTCTGGGCTGGACTGTTCCCATGAGGCACAGGGTCAGACTGAATTGCATATGGCCATGTCTGAACTGGGGTGGCAGAGTGGGCTAAAGAACGGTGATGGATCAAACCCGGATCTGTTGACTGGGTGTGAGTGTTTGATTGGTTCTGATGCTCCGTCCATCACCACCCCCTTTTGTACCGCTTTGTTCGCCATAAGTTGGCAGGGTATGCTCAGACGTGAGTCCCTTGCTCACTTTGCCACTGGATTCAAGCAAGCCTGGCTTAAGACGGCTGAAATGCCAGAAACCGGTCCTAGGAAGCTTGTTTCCGGTCCGGGGAAGGCATGGCTTGGCAGTTCGGGCCGGACTGTTCCCATGAGGCACAGGGTCAGAATGATTTGCATATGGCCATGTCTGAACTGGGGTGGCAGAGTGGGCTAAAGAACGGTGATGGATCAAACCCGGATCTGTTGACTGGGTGTGAGTGTTTGATTGGTTCTGATTCTCCGTCCATCACCACCCCCTTTTGTACCGCTTTGTTCGCCATAAGTTGGCAGGGTATGCTCAGACGTGAGTCCCTTGCTCACTTTGCCACTGGATTCAAGCAAGCCTGGCTTAAGACGGCTGAAATGCCAGAAACCGGTCCTAGGAAGCTTGTTTCCGGTCCAGGGAAGGCATGGCTTGGCAGTTCGGGCCGGACTGTTCCCATGAGGCACAGGGTCAGACTGATTTGCATATGGCCATGTCTGAACTGGGGTGGCAGAGTGGGCTAAAGAACGGTGATGGATCAAACCCGGATCTGTTGACTGGGTGTGAGTGTTTGATTGGTTCTGATGCTCCGTCCATCACCACCCCCTTTTGTACCGCTTTGTTCGCCATAAGTTGGCAGGGTATGCTCAGACGTGAGTCCCTTGCTCACTTTGCCACTGGATTCAAGCAAGCCTGGCTGAAGACGGCTGAAATGCCAGAAACCGGTCCTAGGAAGCTTGTTTACGGTCCAGGGAAGGCATGGCTTGGCAGTTCGGGCTGGACTGTTCCCATGAGGCACAGGGTCAGACTGATTTGCATATGGCCATGTCTGAACTGGGGTGGCAGAGTGGGCTAAAGAACGGTGATGGATCAAACCCGGATCTGTTGACTGGGTGTGAGTGTTTGATTGGTTCTGATGCTCCGTCCATCACCACCCCCTTTTGTACCGCTTTGTTTGCCATAAGTTGGCAGGGTATGCTCAGACGTGAGTCCCTTGCTCACTTTGCCACTGGATTCAAGCAAGCCTGGCTGAAGACGGCTGAAATGCCAGAAACCGGTCCTAGGAAGCTTGTTTACGGTCCAGGGAAGGCATGGCTTGGCAATTCGGGCTGGACTGTTCCCATGAGGCACAGGGTCAGACTGATTTGCATATGGCCATGTCTGAACTGGGGTGGCAGAGTGGGCTAAAGAACGGTGATGGATCAAACCCGGATCTGTTGACTGGGTGTGAGTGTTTGATTGGTTCTGATGCTCCGTCCATCACCACCCCCTTTTGTACCGCTTTGTTCGCCATAAGTTGGCAGGGTATGCTCAGACGTGAGTCCCTTGCTCACTTTGCCACTGGATTCAAGCAAGCCTGGCTGAAGACGCCTGAAATGCAAGAAACCGGTCCTAGGAAGCTTGTTTCCGGTCCAGGGAAGGCATGGCTTGGAAGTTCGGGCTGGACTGTTCCCATGAGGCACAGGGTCAGACTGATTTGCATATGGCCATGTCTGAACTGGGGTGGCAGAGTGGGCTAAAGAACGGTGATGGATCAAACCCGGATCTGTTGACTGGGTGTGAGTGTTTGATTGGTTCCGATGCTCAGTCCATCACCACCCCCTTTTGTACCGCTTTGTTCGCCATAAGTTGGCAGGGTATGCTCAGACGTGAGTCCCTTGCTCACTTTGCCACTGGATCCAAGCAAGCCTGGCTGAAGACGGCTGAAATGCCAGAAACCGGTCCTAGGAAGCTTGTTTCCGGTCCAGGGAAGGCATGGCTTGGCAGTTCGGGCTGGACTGTTCTCATGAGGCACAGGGTCAGACTGATTTGCATATGGCCATGTGTGAACTGGGGTGGCAGAGTGGGCTAAAGAACGGTGATGGATGAAACCCGGATCTGTTGACTGGGTGTGAGTGTTTGATTGGTTCTGATGCTCCGTCCATCACCACCCCCTTTTGTACCGCTTTGTTCGCCATAAGTTGGCAGGGTATGCTCAGACGTGAGTCCCTTGCTCACTTTGCCACTGGATTCAAGCAAGCCTGGCTGAAGACGGCTGAAATGCCAGAAACCGGTCCTAGGAAGCTTGTTTCCGGTCCAGGGAAGGCATGGCTTGGCAGTTCGGGCTGGACTGTTCCCATGAGGCACAGGGTCAGACTGATTTGCATATGGCCATGTCTGAACTGGGGTGGCCGAGTGGGCTAAAGAACGGTGATGGATCAAACCCGGATCTGTTGACTGGGTGTGAGTGTTTGATTGGTTCTGATGCTCCGTCCATCACCACCCCCTTTTGTACCGCTTTGTTCGCCATAAGTTGGCAGGGTATGCTCAGACGTGAGTCCCTTGCTCACTTTGCCACTGGATTAAAGCAAGCCTGGCTGAAGACGGCTGAAATGCCAGAAACCGGTCCTAGGAAGCTTGTTTCCGGTCAAGGGAAGGCATGGCTTGGCAGTTCGGGCCAGACTGTTCCCATGAGGCACAGGGTCAGACTGATTTGCATATGGCCATGTCTGAAATGGGGTGGCAGAGTGGGCTAAAGAACGGTGATGGATCAAACCCGGATCTGTTGACTGGGTGTGAGTGTTTGATTGGTTCTGATGCTCCGTCCATCACCACCCCCTTTTGTACCGCTTTGTTCACCATAAGTTGTCAGGGTATGCTCAGACGTGAGTCCCTTGCTCACTTTGCCACTGGATTCAAGCAAGCCTGGCTGAAGACGGCTGAAATGCCAGAAACCGGTCCTAGGAAGCTTGTTTCCGGTCCAGGGAAGGCATGGATTGGCAGTTCGGGCTGGACTGTTCTCATGAGGCACAGGGTCAGACTGATTTGCATATGGCCATGTCTGAACTGGGGTGGCAGAGTGGGCTAAAGAACGGTGATGGATCAAACCCGGATCTGTTGACTGGGTCTGAGTGTTTGATTGGTTCTGATGCTTTGTCCATCACCACCCACTTTTGTACCGCTTTGTTCGCCATAAGTTGGCAGGGTATGCTCAGACGTGAGTCCCTTGCTCACTTTGCCACTGGATTCAAGCAAGCCTGGCTGAAGACGGCTGAAATGCCAGAAACCGGTCCTAGGAAGCTTGTTTCCGGTCCAGGGAAGGCATGGCTTGGCAGTTCGGGCTGGACTGTTCTCATGAGGCACAGGGTCAGACTGATTTGCATATGGCCATGTCTGAACTGGGGTGGCAGAGTGGGCTAAAGAACGGTGATGGATCAAACCCGGATCTGTTGACTGGGTCTGAGTGTTTGATTGGTTCTGATGCTTCGTCCATCACCACCCCCTTTTGTACCGCTTTGTTCGCCATAAGTTGGCAGGGTATGCTCAGACGTGAGTCCCTTGCTCACTTTGCCACTGGATTCAAGCAAGCCTGGCTGAAGACGGCTGAAATGCCAGGAACCGGTCCTAGGAAGCTTGTTTCCGGTCCAGGGAAGGCATGGCTTGGCAGTTCGGGCTGGACTGTTCCCATGAGGCACAGGGTCAGACTGATTTGCATATGGCCATGTCTGAACTGGAGTGGCAGAGTGGGCTAAAGAACGGTGATGGATCAAACCCGGATCTGTTGACTGGGTGTGAGCGTTTGATTGGCTCTGATGCTCCGTCCATCACCACCCCCTTTTGCACCGCTTTGTTCGCCATAAGTTGGCATGGTATGCTCAGATGTGAGTCCCTTGCTCACTTTGCCACTGGATTCAAGCAAGCCTGGCTGAAGACGGCTGAAATGCCAGAAACCGGTCCTAGGAAGCTTGTTTCCGGTCCAGGGAAGGCATGGCTTTGCAGTTCGGGCTGGACTGTTCCCATGAGGCACAGGGTCAGACTGATTTGCATATGGCCATGCCTGAACTGGGGTGGCAGAGTGGGCTAAAGAACGGTGATGGATCAAACCCGGATCTGTTGACTGGGTGTGAGTGTTTGATTGGTTCTGATGCTCCGTCCATCACCACCCCCTTTTGTACCGCTTTGTTTGCCATAAGTTGGCAGGGTATGCTCAGACGTGAGTCCCTTGCTCACTTTGCCACTGGATTCAAGCAAGCCTGGCTGAAGACGGCTGAAATGCCAGAAACCGGTCCTAGGAAGCTTGTTTACGGTCCAGGGAAGGCATGGCTTGGCAGTTCGGGCTGGACTGTTCCCATGAGGCACAGGGTCAGACTGATTTGCATATGGCCATGTCTGAACTGGGGTGGCAGAGTGGGCTAAAGAACGGTGATGGATCAAACCCGGATCTGTTGACTGGGTGTGAGCGTTTGATTGGTTCTGATGCTCCGTCCATCACCACCCCCTTTTGTACCGCTTTGTTCGCCATAAGTTGGCATGGTATGCTCAGACTTGAGTCCCTTGCTCACTTTGCCACTGGATTCAAGCAAGCCTGGCTGAAGACGGCTGAAATGCAGGAAACCGGTCCTAGGAAGCTTGTTTCCGGTCCAGGGAAGGCATGGCTTGGCAGTTCGGGCTGGACTGTTCCCATGAGGCACAGGGTCAGACTGATTTGCATATGGCCATGTCTGAACTGGGGTGGCAGAGTGGGCTAAAGAACGGTGATGGATCAAACCCGGATCTGTTGACTGGGTGTGAGTGTTTGATTGGTTCTGATGCTCCGTCCATCACCACCCCCTTTTATACCGCTTTGTTCGCCATAAGTTGGCAGGGTATGCTCAGACGTGAGTCCCTTGCTCACTTTGCCACTGGATTCAGGCAAGCCTGGCTGAAGACGGCTGAAATGCCAGAAACCGGTCCTAGGAAGCTTGTTTCCGGTCCAGGGAAGGCATGGCTTGGCAGTTCGGGCTGGACTGTTCTCATGAGGCACAGGGTCAGACTGATTTGCATATGGCCATGTCTGAACTGGGGTGGAAGAGTGGGCTAAAAAACGGTGATGGATCAAACCCGGATCTGTTGACTGAGTGTGAGTGTTTGATTGGTTCTGATGCTTCGTCCATCACCACCCTTTTTTGTACCGCTTTGTTCGCCATAAGTTGGCAGGGTATGCTGAGACGTGAGTCCCTTGCTCACTTTGCCACTGGATTCAAGCAAGCCTGGCTGAAGACGGCTGAAATGCCAGAAACCGGTCCTAGGAAGCTTGTTTCCGGTCCAGGGAAGGCATGGCTTGGCAGTTTGGGCTGGACTGTTCCCATGAGGCACAGGGTCAGACTGATTTGCATATGGCCATATCTGAACTGGGGTGGCAGAGTGGGCTAAAGAACGGTGATGGATCAAACCCGGATCTGTTGACTGGGTGTGAGTGTTTGATTGGTTCTGATGCTTCGTCCATCACCACCCCCTTTTGTACCGCTTTGTTCGCCATTAGTTGGCAGGGTATGCTCAGACGTGAGTCCCTTGCTCACTATGCCACTGGATTCAAGCAAGCCTGGCTGAAGACGGCTGAAATGCCAGGAACCGGTCCTAGGAAGCTTGTTTCCGGTCCAGGGAAGGCATGGCTTGGCAGTTCGGGCTGGACTGTTCCCATGAGGCACAGGGTCAGACTGATTTGCATATGGCCATGTCTGAACTGGGGTGGCAGAGTGGGCTAAAGAACGGTGATGGATCAAACCCGGATCTGTTGACTGGGTGTGAGTGTTTGATTGGTTCTGATGCTCCGTCCATCACCACCCCCTTTTGTACCGCTTTGTTCGCCATAAGTTGGCAGGGTATGCTCAGACGTGAGTCCCTTGCTCACTTTGCCACTGGATTCAAGCAAGCCTGGCTGAAGACGGCTGAAATGCCAGAAACCGGTCCTAGGAAGCTTGTTTCCAGTCCAGGGAAGGCATGGCTTGGCAGTTCGGGCTGGACTGTTCCCATGAGACACAGGGTCAGACTGATTTGCATGTGGCCATGTCTGAACTGGGGTGGCAGAGTGGGCTAAAGAACGGTGATGGATCAAACCCGGATCTGTTGACTGGGTGTGAGTGTTTGATTGGTTCTGATGCTCCGTCCATCACCACCCCCTTTTGTACCGCTTTGTTCGCCATAAATTGGCAGGGTATGCTCAGACGTGAGCCCCTTGCTCACTTTGCCACTGGATTCAAGCAAGCCTGGCTTAAGACGGCTGAAATGCCAGAAACCGGTCCTAGGAAGCTTGTTTCCGGTCCGGGGAAGGCATGGCTTGGCAGTTCGGGCCGGACTGTTCCCATGAGGCACAGGGTCAGAATGATTTGCATATGGCCATGTCTGAACTGGGGTGGCAGAGTGGGCTAAAGAACGGTGATGGATCAAACCCGGATCTGTTGACTGGGTGTAAGTGTTTGATTGGTTCTGATTCTCCGTCCATCACCACCCCCTTTTGTACCGCTTTGTTCGCCATAAGTTGGCAGGGTATGCTCAGACGTGAGTCCCTTGCTCACTTTGCCACTGGATTCAAGCAAGCCTGGCTTAAGACGGCTGAAATGCCAGAAACCGGTCCTAGGAAGCTTGTTTCCGGTCCAGGGAAGGCATGGCTTGGCAGTTCGGGCCGGACTGTTCCCATGAGGCACAGGGTCAGACTGCTTTGCATATGGCCATGTCTGATCTGGGGTGGCAGAGTGGGCTAAAGAACGGTGATGGATCAAACCCGGATCTGTTGACTGGGTGTGAGTGTTTGATTGGTTCTGATGCTCCGTCCATCACCACCCCCTTTTGTACCGCTTTGTTCGCCATAAGTTGGCAGGGTATGCTCAGACCTGAGTCCCTTGCTCACTTTGCCACTGGATTCAAGCAAGCCTGGCTGAAGACGGCTGAAATGCCAGAAACCGGTCCTAGGAAGCTTGTTTCCGGTCAAGGGAAGGCATGGCTTGGCAGTTCGGGCCAGACTGTTCCCATGAGGCACAGGGTCAGACTGATTTGCATATGGCCATGTCTGAAATGGGGTGGCAGAGTGGGCTAAAGAACGGTGATGGATCAAACCCGGATCTGTTGACTGGGTGTGAGTGTTTGATTGGTTCTGATGCTCCGTCCATCACCACCCCCTTTTGTACCGCTTTGTTCACCATAAGTTGTCAGGGTATGCTCAGACGTGAGTCCCTTGCTCACTTTGCCACTGGATTCAAGCAAGCCTGGCTGAAGACGGCTGAAATGCCAGAAACCGGTCCTAGGAAGCTTGTTTCCGGTCCAGGGAAGGCATGGCTTGGCAGTTCGGGCTGGACTGTTCTCATGAGGCACAGGGTCAGACTGATTTGCATATGGCCATGTCTGAACTGGGGTGGCAGAGTGGGCTAAAGAACGGTGATGGATCAAACCCGGATCTGTTGACTGGGTCTGAGTGTTTGATTGGTTCTGATGCTTCGTCCATCACCACCCACTTTTGTACCGCTTTGTTCGCCATAAGTTGGCAGGGTATGCTCAGACGTGAGTCCCTTGCTCACTTTGCCACTGGATTCAAGCAAGCCTGGCTGAAGACGGCTGAAATGCCAGAAACCGGTCCTAGGAAGCTTGTTTCCGGTCCAGGGAAGGCATGGCTTGGCAGTTCGGGCTGGACTGTTCTCATGAGGCACAGGGTCAGACTGATTTGCATATGGCCATGTCTGAACTGGGGTGGCAGAGTGGGCTAAAGAACGGTGATGGATCAAACCCGGATCTGTTGACTGGGTCTGAGTGTTTGATTGGTTCTGATGCTTTGTCCATCACCACCCCCTTTTGTACCGCTTTGTTCGCCATAAGTTGGCAGGGTATGCTCAGACGTGAGTCCCTTGCTCACTTTGCCACTGGATTCAAGCAAGCCTGGCTGAAGACGGCTGAAATGCCAGGAACTGGTCCTAGGAAGCTTGTTTCCGGTCCAGGGAAGGCATGGCTTGGCAGTTCGGGCTGGACTGTTCCCATGAGGCACAGGGTCAGACTGATTTGCATATGGCCATGTCTGAACTGGAGTGGCAGAGTGGGCTAAAGAACGGTGATGGATCAAACCCGGATCTGTTGACTGGGTGTGAGCGTTTGATTGGCTCTGATGCTCCGTCCATCACCACCCCCTTTTGTACCGCTTTGTTTGCCATAAGTTGGCATGGTATGCTCAGACGTGAGTCCCTTGCTCACTTTGCCACTGGATTCAAGCAAGCCTGGCTGAAGACGGCTGAAATGCCAGAAACCGGTCCTAGGAAGCTTGTTTCCGGTCCAGGGAAGGCATGGCTTTGCAGTTCGGGCTGGACTGTTCCCATGAGGCACAGGGTCAGACTGATTTGCATATGGCCATGCCTGAACTGGGGTGGCAGAGTGGGCTAAAGCACGGTGATGGATCAAACCCGGATCTGTTGACTGGGTGTGAGTGTTTGATTGGTTCTGATGCTCCGTCCATCACCACCCCCTTTTGTACCGCTTTGTTTGCCATAAGTTGGCAGGGTATGCTCAGACGTGAGTCCCTTGCTCACTTTGCCACTGGATTCAAGCAAGCCTGGCTGAAGACGGCTGAAATGCCAGAAACCGGTCCTAGGAAGCTTGTTTACGGTCCAGGGAAGGCATGGCTTGGCAGTTCGGGCTGGACTGTTCCCATGAGGCACAGGGTCAGACTGATTTGCATATGGCCATGTCTGAACTGGGGTGGCAGAGTGGGCTAAAGAACGGTGATGGATCAAACCCGGATCTGTTGACTGGGTGTGAGCGTTTGATTGGTTCTGATGCTCCGTCCATCACCACCCCCTTTTGTACCGCTTTGTTCGCCATAAGTTGGCATGGTATGCTCAGACTTGAGTCCCTTGCTCACTTTGCCACTGGATTCAAGCAAGCCTGGCTGAAGACGGCTGAAATTCAGGAAACCGGTCCTAGGAAGCTTGTTTCCGGTCCAGGGAAGGCATGGCTTGGCAGTTCGGGCTGGACTGTTCCCATGAGGCACAGGGTCAGACTGATTTGCATATGGCCATGTCTGAACTGGGGTGGCAGAGTGGGATAAAGAACGGTGATGGATCAAACCCGGATCTGTTGACTGGGTGTGAGTGTTTGATTGGTTCTGATGCTCCGTCCATCACCACCCCCTTTTATACCGCTTTGTTCGCCATAAGTTGGCAGGGTATGCTCAGACGTGAGTCCCTTGCTCACTTTGCCACTGGATTCAGGCAAGCCTGGCTGAAGACGGCTGAAATGCCAGAAACCGGTCCTAGGAAGCTTGTTTCCCTGGTGCTGAAGACGGCTGAAATGCCAGAAACCGGTCCTAGGAAGCTTGTTTCCGGTCCAGGGAAGGCATGGCTTGGCAGTTCGGGCTGGACTGTTCCCATGAGGCACAGGGTCAGACTGATTTGCATATGGCCATGTCTGAACTGGGGTGGCCGAGTGGGCTAAAGAACGGTGATGGATCAAACCCGGATCTGTTGACTGGGTGTGAGTGTTTGATTGGTTCTGATGCTCCGTCCATCACCACCCCCTTTTGTACCGCTTTGTTCGCCATAAGTTGGCAGGGTATGCTCAGACGTGAGTCCCTTGCTCACTTTGCCACTGGATTAAAGCAAGCCTGGCTGAAGACGGCTGAAATGCCAGAAACCGGTCCTAGGAAGCTTGTTTCCGGTCAAGGGAAGGCATGGCTTGGCAGTTCGGGCCAGACTGTTCCCATGAGGCACAGGGTCAGACTGATTTGCATATGGCCATGTCTGAAATGGGGTGGCAGAGTGGGCTAAAGAACGGTGATGGATCAAACCCGGATCTGTTGACTGGGTGTGAGTGTTTGATTGGTTCTGATGCTCCGTCCATCACCACCCCCTTTTGTACCGCTTTGTTCACCATAAGTTGTCAGGGTATGCTCAGACGTGAGTCCCTTGCTCACTTTGCCACTGGATTCAAGCAAGCCTGGCTGAAGACGGCTGAAATGCCAGAAACCGGTCCTAGGAAGCTTGTTTCCGGTCCAGGGAAGGCATGGCTTGGCAGTTCGGGCTGGACTGTTCTCATGAGGCACAGGGTCAGACTGATTTGCATATGGCCATGTCTGAACTGGGGTGGCAGAGTGGGCTAAAGAACGGTAATGGATCAAACCCGGATCTGTTGACTGGGTCTGAGTGTTTGATTGGTTCTGATGCTTCGTCCATCACCACCCCCTTTTGTACCGCTTTGTTCGCCATAAGTTGGCAGGGTATGCTCAGACGTGAGTCCCTTGCTCACTTTGCCACTGGATTCAAGCAAGCCTGGCTGAAGACGGCTGAAATGCCAGAAACCGGTCCTAGGAAGCTTGTTTCCGGTCCAGGGAAGGCATGGCTTGGCAGTTCGGGCTGGACTGTTCTCATGAGGCACAGGGTCAGACTGATTTGCATATGGCCATGTCTGAACTGGGGTGGCAGAGTGGGCTAAAGAACGGTGATGGATCAAACCCGGATCTGTTGACTGGGTCTGAGTGTTTGATTGGTTCTGATGCTTCGTCCATCACCACCCCCTTTTGTACCGCTTTGTTCGCCATAAGTTGGCAGGGTATGCTCAGACGTGAGTACCTTGCTCACTTTGCCACTGGATTCAAGCAAGCCTGGCTTAAGACGGCTAAAATGCCAGAAACCGGTCCTAGGAAGCTTGTTTCCGGTCCAGGGAAGGCATGGCTTGGCAGTTCGGGCCGGACTGTTCCCATGAGGCACAGGGTCAGACTGATTTGCATATGGCCATGTCTGAACTGGGGTGGCAGAGTGGGCTAAAGAACGGTGATGGATCAAACCCGGATCTGTTGACTGGGTGTGAGTGTTTGATTGGTTCTGATGCTCCGTCCATCACCACCCCCTTTTGTACCGCTTTGTTCGCCATAAGTTGGCAGGGTATGCTCAGACGTGAGTCCCTTGCTCACTTTGCCACTGGATTCAAGCAAGCCTGGCTGAAGACGGCTGAAATGCCAGAAACCGGTCCTAGGAAGCTTGTTTCCGGTCCAGGGAAGGCATGGCTTGGCAGTTCGGGCTGGACTGTTCCCATGAGGCACAGGGTCAGACTGATTTGCATATGGCCATGTCTGAACTGGGGTGGCAGAGAGTACTAAACAACGGTGATGGATCAAACCCGGATCTGTTGACTGGGTGTGAGTGTTTGATTGGTTCTGATGCTCCGTCCATCACCACCCCCTTTTGGACCGCTTTGTTCTCCATAATTTGGCAGGGTATGCTCAGACGTGAGTCCCTTGCTCACTTTGCCACTGGATTCCAGCAAGCCTGGCTGAAGACGGCTGAAATGCCAGAAACCGGTCCTAGGAAGCTTGTTTACGGTCCAGGGAAGGCATGGCTTGGCAATTCGGGCTGGACTGTTCCCATGAGGCACAGGGTCAGACTGATTTGCATATGGCCATGTCTGAACTGGGGTGGCAGAGTGGGCTAAAGAACGGTGATGGATCAAACCCGGATCTGTTGACTGGGTGTGAGTGTTTGATTGGTTCTGATGCTCCGTCCATCACCACCCCCTTTTGTACCGCTTTGTTCGCCATAAGTTGGCAGGGTATGCTCAGACGTGAGTCCCTTGCTCACTTTGCCACTGGATTCAAGCAAGCCTGGCTGAAGACGGCTGAAATGCCAGAAACCGGTCCTAGGAAGCTTGTTTCCGGTCCAGGGAAGGCATGGCTTGGCAGTTCGGGCTGGACTGTTCCCATGAGGCACAGGGTCAGACTGATTTGCATATGGCCATGTCTGAACTAGGGTGGCAGAGTGGGCTAAAGAACGGTGATGGATCAAACCCGGATCTGTTGACTGGGTGTGAGTGTTTGATTGGTTCCGATGCTCAGTCCATCACCACCCCCTTTTGTACCGCTTTGTTCGCCATAAGTTGGCAGGGTATGCTCAGACGTGAGTCCCTTGCTCACTTTGCCACTGGATTCAAGCAAGCCTGGCTGAAGACGGCTGAAATGCCAGAAACCGGTCCTAGGAAGCTTGTTTCCGGTCCAGGGAAGGCATGGCTTGGCAGTTCGGGCTGGACTGTTCTCATGAGGCACAGGGTCAGACTGATTTGCATATGGCCATGTGTGAACTGGGGTGGCAGAGTGGGCTAAAGAACGGTGATGGATGAAACCCGGATCTGTTGACTGGGTGTGAGTGTTTGATTGGTTCTGATGCTCCGTCCATCACCACCCCCTTTTGTACCGCTTTGTTTGCCATAAGTTGGCAGGGTATGCTCAGACGTGAGTCCCTTGCTCACTTTGCCACTGGATTCAAGCAAGCCTGGCTGAAGACGGCTGAAATGCCAGAAACCGGTCCTAGGAAGCTTGTTTCCGGTCCAGGGAAGGCATGGCTTGGCAGTTCGGGCTGGACTGTTCCCATGAGGCACAGGGTCAGACTGATTTGCATATGGCCATGTCTGAACTGGGGTGGCCGAGTGGGCTAAAGAACGGTGATGGATCAAACCCGGATCTGTTGACTGGGTGTGAGTGTTTGATTGGTTCTGATGCTCCGTCCATCACCACCCCCTTTTGTACCGCTTTGTTCGCCATAAGTTGGCAGGGTATGCTCAGACGTGAGTCCCTTGCTCACTTTGCCACTGGATTAAAGCAAGCCTGGCTGAAGACGGCTGAAATGCCAGAAACCGGTCCTAGGAAGCTTGTTTCCGGTCAAGGGAAGGCATGGCTTGGCAGTTCGGGCCAGACTGTTCCCATGAGGCACAGGGTCAGACTGATTTGCATATGGCCATGTCTGAAATGGGGTGGCAGAGTGGGCTAAAGAACGGTGATGGATCAAACCCGGATCTGTTGACTGGGTGTGAGTGTTTGATTGGTTCTGATGCTCCGTCCATCACCACCCCCTTTTGTACCGCTTTGTTCACCATAAGTTGTCAGGGTATGCTCAGACGTGAGTCCCTTGCTCACTTTGCCACTGGATTCAAGCAAGCCTGGCTGAAGACGGCTGAAATGCCAGAAACCGGTCCTAGGAAGCTTGTTTCCGGTCCAGGGAAGGCATGGCTTGGCAGTTCGGGCTGGACTGTTCTCATGAGGCACAGGGTCAGACTGATTTGCATATGGCCATGTCTGAACTGGGGTGGCAGAGTGGGCTAAAGAACGGTGATGGATCAAACCCGGATCTGTTGACTGGGTCTGAGTGTTTGATTGGTTCTGATGCTTCGTCCATCACCACCCCCTTTTGTACCGCTTTGTTCGCCATAAGTTGGCAGGGTATGCTCAGACGTGAGTCCCTTGCTCACTTTGCCACTGGATTCAAGCAAGCCTGGCTGAAGACGGCTGAAATGCCAGAAACCGGTCCTAGGAAGCTTGTTTCCGGTCCAGGGAAGGCATGGCTTGGCAGTTCGGGCTGGACTGTTCTCATGAGGCACAGGGTCAGACTGATTTGCATATGGCCATGTCTGAACTGGGGTGGCAGAGTGGGCTAAAGAACGGTGATGGATCAAACCCGGATCTGTTGACTGGGTCTGAGTGTTTGATTGGTTCTGATGCTTCGTCCATCACCACCCCCTTTTGTACCGCTTTGTTCGCCATAAGTTGGCAGGGTATGCTCAGACCCTTGCTCACTTTGCCACTGGATTCAAGCAAGCCTGGCTTAAGACGGCTGAAATGCCAGAAACCGGTCCTAGGAAGCTTGTTTCCGGTCCAGGGAAGGCATGGCTTGGCAGTTCGGGCCGGACTGTTCCCATGAGGCACAGGGTCAGACTGATTTGCATATGGCCATGTCTGAACTGGGGTGGCAGAGTGGGCTAAAGAACGGTGATGGATCAAACCCGGATCTGTTGACTGGGTGTGAGTGTTTGATTGGTTCTGATGCTCCGTCCATCACCACCCCCTTTTGTACCGCTTTGTTCGCCATAAGTTGGCAGGGTATGCTCAGACGTGAGTCCCTTGCTCACTTTGCCACTGGATTCAAGCAAGCCTGGCTGAAGACGGCTGAAATGCCAGAAACCGGTCCTAGGAAGCTTGTTTACGGTCCAGGGAAGGCATGGCTTGGCAGTTCGGGCTGGACTGTTCCCATGAGGCACAGGGTCAGACTGATTTGCATATGGCCATGTCTGAACTGGGGTGGCAGAGTGGGCTAAAGAACGGTGATGGATCAAACCCGGATCTGTTGACTGGGTGTGAGTGTTTGATTGGTTCTGATGCTCCGTCCATCACCACCCCCTTTTGTACCGCTTTGTTCGCCATAAGTTGGCAGGGTATGCTCAGACGTGAGTCCCTTGCTCACTTTGCCACTGGATTCAAGCAAGCCTGGCTGAAGACGGCTGAAATGCCAGAAACCGGTCCTAGGAAGCTTGTTTCCGGTCCAGGGAAGGCATGGCTTGGCAGTTCGGGCTGGACTGTTCCCATGAGGCACAGGGTCAGACTGATTTGCATATGGCCATGTCTGAACTGGGGTGGCAGAGAGTACTAAACAACGGTGATGGATCAAACCCGGATCTGTTGACTGGGTGTGAGTGTTTGATTGGTTCTGATGCTCCGTCCATCACCACCCCCTTTTGGACCGCTTTGTTCTCCATAATTTGGCAGGGTATGCTCAGACGTGAGTCCCTTGCTCACTTTGCCACTGGATTCAAGCAAGCCTGGCTGAAGACGGCTGAAATGCCAGAAACCGGTCCTAGGAAGCTTGTTTCCGGTCCAGGGAAGGCATGGCTTGGCAGTCTGGGCTGGACTGTTCCCATGAGGCACAGGGTCAGACTGAATTGCATATGGCCATGTCTGAACTGGGGTGGCAGAGTGGGCTAAAGAACGGTGATGGATCAAACCCGGATCTGTTGACTGGGTGTGAGTGTTTGATTGGTTCTGATGCTCCGTCCATCACCACCCCCTTTTGTACCGCTTTGTTCGCCATAAGTTGGCAGGGTATGCTCAGACGTGAGTCCCTTGCTCACTTTGCCACTGGATTCAAGCAAGCCTGGCTTAAGACGGCTGAAATGCCAGAAACCGGTCCTAGGAAGCTTGTTTCCGGTCCGGGGAAGGCATGGCTTGGCAGTTCGGGCCGGACTGTTCCCATGAGGCACAGGGTCAGAATGATTTGCATATGGCCATGTCTGAACTGGGGTGGCAGAGTGGGCTAAAGAACGGTGATGGATCAAACCCGGATCTGTTGACTGGGTGTGAGTGTTTGATTGGTTCTGATTCTCCGTCCATCACCACCCCCTTTTGTACCGCTTTGTTCGCCATAAGTTGGCAGGGTATGCTCAGACGTGAGTCCCTTGCTCACTTTGCCACTGGATTCAAGCAAGCCTGGCTTAAGACGGCTGAAATGCCAGAAACCGGTCCTAGGAAGCTTGTTTCCGGTCCAGGGAAGGCATGGCTTGGCAGTTCGGGCCGGACTGTTTCCATGAGGCACAGGGTCAGACTGATTTGCATATGGCCATGTCTGAACTGGGGTGGCAGAGTGGGCTAAAGAACGGTGATGGATCAAACCCGGATCTGTTGACTGGGTGTGAGTGTTTGATTGGTTCTGATGCTCCGTCCATCACCACCCCCTTTTGTACCGCTTTGTTCGCCATAAGTTGGCAGGGTATGCTCAGACGTGAGTCCCTTGCTCACTTTGCCACTGGATTCAAGCAAGCCTGGCTGAAGACGGCTGAAATGCCAGAAACCGGTCCTAGGAAGCTTGTTTACGGTCCAGGGAAGGCATGGCTTGGCAGTTCGGGCTGGACTGTTCCCATGAGGCACAGGGTCAGACTGATTTGCATATGGCCATGTCTGAACTGGGGTGGCAGAGTGGGCTAAAGAACGGTGATGGATCAAACCCGGATCTGTTGACTGGGTGTGAGTGTTTGATTGGTTCTGATGCTCCGTCCATCACCACCCCCTTTTGTACCGCTTTGTTTGCCATAAGTTGGCAGGGTATGCTCAGACGTGAGTCCCTTGCTCACTTTGCCACTGGATTCAAGCAAGCCTGGCTGAAGACGGCTGAAATGCCAGAAACCGGTCCTAGGAAGCTTGTTTACGGTCCAGGGAAGGCATGGCTTGGCAATTCGGGCTGGACTGTTCCCATGAGGCACAGGGTCAGACTGATTTGCATATGGCCATGTCTGAACTGGGGTGGCAGAGTGGGCTAAAGAACGGTGATGGATCAAACCCGGATCTGTTGACTGGGTGTGAGTGTTTGATTGGTTCTGATGCTCCGTCCATCACCACCCCCTTTTGTACCGCTTTGTTCGCCATAAGTTGGCAGGGTATGCTCAGACGTGAGTCCCTTGCTCACTTTGCCACTGGATTCAAGCAAGCCTGGCTGAAGACGGCTGAAATGCCAGAAACCGGTCCTAGGAAGCTTGTTTCCGGTCCAGGGAAGGCATGGCTTGGCAGTTCGGGCTGGACTGTTCCCATGAGGCACAGGGTCAGATTGATTTGCATATGGCCATGTCTGAACTGGGGTGGCAGAGTGGGCTAAAGAACGGTGATGGATCAAACCCGGATCTGTTGACTGGGTGTGAGTGTTTGATTGGTTCCGATGCTCAGTCCATCACCACCCCCTTTTGTACCGCTTTGTTCGCCATAAGTTGGCAGGGTATGCTCAGACGTGAGTCCCTTGCTCACTTTGCCACTGGATCCAAGCAAGCCTGGCTGAAGACACCTGAAATGCCAGAAACCGGTCCTAGGAAGCTTGTTTCCGGTCCAGGGAAGGCATGGCTTGGCAGTTCGGGCTGGACTGTTCTCATGAGGCACAGGGTCAGACTGATTTGCATATGGCCATGTGTGAACTGGGGTGGCAGAGTGGGCTAAAGAACGGTGATGGATGAAACCCGGATCTGTTGACTGGGTGTGAGTGTTTGATTGGTTCTGATGCTCCGTCCATCACCACCCCCTTTTGTACCGCTTTGTTCGCCATAAGTTGGCAGGGTATGCTCAGACGTGAGTCCCTTGCTCACTTTGCCACTGGATTCAAGCAAGCCTGGCTGAAGACGGCTGAAATGCCAGAAACCGGTCCTAGGAAGCTTGTTTCCGGTCCAGGGAAGGCATGGCTTGGCAGTTCGGGCTGGACTGTTCCCATGAGGCACAGGGTCAGACTGATTTGCATATGGCCATGTCTGAACTGGGGTGGCCGAGTGGGCTTAAGAACGGTGATGGATCAAACCCGGATCTGTTGACTGGGTGTGAGTGTTTGATTGGTTCTGATGCTCCGTCCATCACCACCCCCTTTTGTACCGCTTTGTTCGCCATAAGTTGGCAGGGTATGCTCAGACGTGAGTCCCTTGCTCACTTTGCCACTGGATTAAAGCAAGCCTGGCTGAAGACGGCTGAAATGCCAGAAACCGGTCCTAGGAAGCTTGTTTCCGGTCAAGGGAAGGCATGGCTTGGCAGTTCGGGCCAGACTGTTCCCATGAGGCACAGGGTCAGACTGATTTGCATATGGCCATGTCTGAAATGGGGTGGCAGAGTGGGCTAAAGAACGGTGATGGATCAAACCCGGATCTGTTGACTGGGTGTGAGTGTTTGATTGGTTCTGATGCTCCGTCCATCACCACCCCCTTTTGTACCGCTTTGTTCACCATAAGTTGTCAGGGTATGCTCAGACGTGAGTCCCTTGCTCACTTTGCCACTGGATTCAAGCAAGCCTGGCTGAAGACGGCTGAAATGCCAGAAACCGGTCCTAGGAAGCTTGTTTCCGGTCCAGGGAAGGCATGGATTGGCAGTTCGGGCTGGACTGTTCTCATGAGGCACAGGGTCAGACTGATTTGCATATGGCCATGTCTGAACTGGGGTGGCAGAGTGGGCTAAAGAACGGTGATGGATCAAACCCGGATCTGTTGACTGGGTCTGAGTGTTTGATTGGTTCTGATGCTTCGTCCATCACCACCCACTTTTGTACCGCTTTGTTCGCCATAAGTTGGCAGGGTATGCTCAGACGTGAGTCCCTTGCTCACTTTGCCACTGGATTCAAGCAAGCCTGGCTGAAGACGGCTGAAATGCCAGAAACCGGTCCTAGGAAGCTTGTTTCCGGTCCAGGGAAGGCATGGCTTGGCAGTTCGGGCTGGACTGTTCTCATGAGGCACAGGGTCAGACTGATTTGCATATGGCCATGTCTGAACTGGGGTGGCAGAGTGGGCTAAAGAACGGTGATGGATCAAACCCGGATCTGTTGACTGGGTCTGAGTGTTTGATTGGTTCTGATGCTTCGTCCATCACCACCCCCTTTTGTACCGCTTTGTTCGCCATAAGTTGGCAGGGTATGCTCAGACGTGAGTCCCTTGCTCACTTTGCCACTGGATTCAAGCAAGCCTGGCTGAAGACGGCTGAAATGCCAGGAACCGGTCCTAGGAAGCTTGTTTCCGGTCCAGGGAAGGCATGGCTTGGCAGTTCGGGCTGGACTGTTCCCATGAGGCACAGGGTCAGACTGATTTGCATATGGCCATGTCTGAACTGGAGTGGCAGAGTGGGCTAAAGAACGGTGATGGATCAAACCCGGATCTGTTGACTGGGTGTGAGCGTTTGATTGGCTCTGATGCTCCGTCCATCACCACCCCCTTTTGCACCGCTTTGTTCGCCATAAGTTGGCATGGTATGCTCAGACGTGAGTCCCTTGCTCACTTTGCCACTGGATTCAAGCAAGCCTGGCTGAAGACGGCTGAAATGCCAGAAACCGGTCCTAGGAAGCTTGTTTCCGGTCCAGGGAAGGCATGGCTTTGCAGTTCGGGCTGGACTGTTCCCATGAGGCACAGGGTCAGACTGATTTGCATATGGCCATGCCTGAACTGGGGTGGCAGAGTGGGCTAAAGAACGGTGATGGATCAAACCCGGATCTGTTGACTGGGTGTGAGTGTTTGATTGGTTCTGATGCTCCGTCCATCACCACCCCCTTTTGTACCACTTTGTTTGCCATAAGTTGGCAGGGTATGCTCAGACGTGAGTCCCTTGCTCACTTTGCCACTGGATTCAAGCAAGCCTGGCTGAAGACGGCTGAAATGCCAGAAACCGGTCCTAGGAAGCTTGTTTACGGTCCAGGGAAGGCATGGCTTGGCAGTTCGGGCTGGACTGTTCCCATGAGGCACAGGGTCAGACTGATTTGCATATGGCCATGTCTGAACTGGGGTGGCAGAGTGGGCTAAAGAACGGTGATGGATCAAACCCGGATCTGTTGACTGGGTGTGAGCGTTTGATTGGTTCTGATGCTCCGTCCATCACCACCCCCTTTTGTACCGCTTTGTTCGCCATAAGTTGGCATGGTATGCTCAGACGTGAGTCCCTTGCTCACTTTGCCACTGGATTCAGGCAAGCCTGGCTGAAGACGGCTGAAATGCCAGAAACCGGTCCTAGGAAGCTTGTTTCCGGTCCAGGGAAGGCATGGCTTGGCAGTTCGGGCTGGACTGTTCTCATGAGGCACAGGGTCAGACTGATTTGCATATGGCCATGTCTGAACTGGGGTGGAAGAGTGGGCTAAAAAACGGTGATGGATCAAACCCGGATCTGTTGACTGAGTGTGAGTGTTTGATTGGTTCTGATGCTTCGTCCATCACCACCCCCTTTTGTACCGCTTTGTTCGCCATAAGTTGGCAGGGTATGCTGAGACGTGAGTCCCTTGCTCACTTTGCCACTGGATTCAAGCAAGCCTGGCTGAAGACGGCTGAAATGCCAGAAACCGGTCCTAGGAAGCTTGTTTCCGGTCCAGGGAAGGCATGGCTTGGCAGTTTGGGCTGGACTGTTCCCATGAGGCACAGGGTCAGACTGATTTGCATATGGCCATATCTCAGAGGTCTTCAAACTTTTGGATGCCGAGACCCCCCTGTCAACATTTTGAGGTGTAAGGACCCCCTCCTAACAAAAATTCTAAACCTGTAGGCAGGGCTACTGGAATTATGAGGCAGGTGAGGACCAAATTACGTGAGAGGCTTGACTAAATTGTGTGGGAAGAAAATGTAAATGAGGTTATGTGATGCTGCGTATTTTGGGATAGCATTACTTCATTGTTTTGAAATTGATTTTTTACACACAGTAACACTGAGGAAAGATTTTACCCCATTAGTACGTGTTTATAACCAAAATACAGCAATTAACATCAGAAAGATTTCTAGTCAACCTTTGTGAAGGACCTTCCACTCCGCAGGATTACGTGCTGCCACATTAGAAGCTCACCTGGCCCTGGCCGGGAGCAGCAGGGTTCCCTTAAAACCCTGGCGGTCTTCTGCAGAGTTAAGCAGTTTACCCATGCAGCTTTCCTCTCACCCCCTCCCTTCCATACCTCTCTCCTCTCCCAACCCCAAATCCCTCTCTCACTTTGCAGGCCATTTTCTTTCACCCCTTTGTACTATTTCTGAACTCTCCCCATTCAACCTCTCACTTCACCTTTAATCACCTCTTGCCATTCTGTCTTTTCACTGTCCTCATCTCTAACATTCTCTTGAATTTATCTCATGGCCTCTCTGGCCCTGTCACTTCCCGTGCCCCTCATCACTTCTCATTCACCTTGTCTCTCCATTCAAATTTTTGTCTATTGTATCTTAAACCTCTCCAGTCCCCCCATTCATCTTTCACATCTCCCCTTTCTTCTAACAGAAGCCCTCACGTTTGGTTCACACTCACTTCTTGCGTGTCCACACTTCGGCAATTCACATTTCTCCTCATCCCTGACCTCTTCAATCAAATTCTCTCACTACCTTGCTGTCCTCTCCCATCCTCTCATCGCTCCTCAACAAAGCATACGGGTCGGACCCGTATGCTCCTCTTGGCCTTTGCCACTCTGCTTATTGTTCCCTAATTGAAGAAGGGATGAGCTGTCTGTCTCGCTGTTTTGGTGCAGGCCGCACAGTTATGGAACTTGCACCCTCCTTTGCTTTGCTCCACCAAGAATTTATTATCCTTTAGGAAAGATATACAAACCTTTCTCTATGCTCTGTAGGTTACCCCATTTGGCAGGTTCTCCTTATCCTTCTGTGTGTTTCTCATTTGCCTTCAGGCAGCAGATGGTTATTAGCCCCAGGACACCTTTTGGTAACAGTAGCGCACTACAAATGTAAATAATAATAATAGGCAGAAGCAGGGGAGCCACTAGACCAGAACTTTGGGGGGTGGGGGGGGGGGCTAACACTCCCCAGCCAGGGCGGGCCCTAACACTGGTTGCACATGGTGCAATAGTCTTTTTTGGTGCCCCACCCCCGTTTCCTTCATTTCCATGAATTCCCTCACTACCACTTACCAATAATGCACCTCATCTCTCTATAGCACCTTTCTGACAAACATTTCATTTTTTATAGCGCTACTCACAGTTTACTTACTCACACTCATTTCTGTAATCTGCATGGTACATACTCTTTGTAGCAGGCACATTAACCCTCTGCACTGTGTGGGTAGCAAGAGTGCCCATGTGAGTGCACGCTGAGCGATGCAACAGTGTAAGAGTAGGGTGAGAGGAGTGACTGCAGGGTGAGTGAGGTGGCCATACGAATTTGGGTGCAGATGCAAGTTCAGAATGGGACGAATAATAATACTGGAGCTTGATAGCGCAAACAGCTACCTCAGCAACAGAGGTGTCCCGGCGCTCTAGCAGCAAGCATTGCGTGCAGGGAGGTTTAGCACTGGAGCCAGGCCTAGTCAAGACTAAAGAGCCATGTCTTCAGCGTTTTTCTGAAAAGAATGAATATATGATTACTGATGGGCTTGTTTGAGTGAGTTGCATATTGAGCAGTGAGGGGGACAGGTGAGTGAAGTGTCACATGAGTGCAGGGTGAGTAGTGTGCTCGTGTGACTGCAGGGTGAGGTATAGGGTGAACAGCGCAAGTGCATTGTGAGTGCAGAGTGATCACTGTGAGTGCATGGTGATCAGTGTGAAATAAATAATGTGCTGATCCTGCAACAAACTTCCAGTCCTATGGTTAGGCTTGCCAGCAGATTATTTTGATGGCCCAGTCGGTACAAAAATAAGCAGTCACCTAAAGCTGTATTTTAAGCACTTATCTGTGCATAGAACAGCAAATATAAATAGAAAGCACTTTTAATTGTGTTCTAGGGCTGCCTCAATGATCCATGACTGATAAGAGAACAAAGACAGAAAAGTGACAAAATAAATGAATACATTCTTTTTTATTTATAAGTCTATTTAGTGTGAAGGAGACCTTTGCAGGCTCTTTAAACATGGCAGGCATTTTCTTTTGGCAACCCTACTTTGTATTCCTTTCCATGAAATGCATTCTCACACTACAGCAGGAAATGTAAAATACAAATGTAAGGAATAGGCAGAGTGGGGACGCAGGGGGTACTGGAACCAGGAAAAAACACTAAGCCTCTGTAACCAGTTTACAAAGGCATTTAAATATGCAAATGGTCTTTAAAGACCTGTGAAAAACTCGGACGGGCGTGCCGGAGATAAGACTCCAGACACTGCCCAGCTGAGCCCCCAGCAGCTCGAGTTGCACTGCAGCAGCCCGGGCTGAGACACAGGACGGGGGAAGAGGGGGGGCTGAAGCCCTTGGGCCTCAGAAGTGTGACTGGGAATGCGCGACCCCCTTTGCATCGCTCCATGGCCCCCCTGGGGGTCGCGCCCCACAGTTTGAAGACCCCTGCCATATCTGAACTGGGGTGGCAGAGTGGGCTAAAGAACGGTGATGGATCAAACCCGGATCTGTTGACTGGGTGTGAGTGTTTGATTGGTTCTGATGCTTCGTCCATCACCACCCCCTTTTGTACCGCTTTGTTCGCCATTAGTTGGCAGGGTATGCTCAGACGTGAGTCCCTTGCTCACTATGCCACTGGATTCAAGCAAGCCTGGCTGAAGACGGTTGAAATGCCAGGAACCGGTCCTAGGAAGCTTGTTTCCGGTCCAGGGAAGGCATGGCTTGGCAGTTCGGGCTGGACTGTTCCCATGAGGCACAGGGTCAGACTGATTTGCATATGGCCATGTCTGAACTGGGGTGGCAGAGTGGGCTAAAGAACGGTGATGGATCAAACCCGGATCTGTTGACTGGGTGTGAGTGTTTGATTGGTTCTGATGCTCCGTCCATCACCACCCCCTTTTGTACCGCTTTGTTCGCCATAAGTTGGCAGGGTATGCTCAGACGTGAGTCCCTTGCTCACTTTGCCACTGGATTCAAGCAAGCCTGGCTGAAGACGGCTGAAATGCCAGAAACCGGTCCTAGGAAGCTTGTTTCCAGTCCAGGGAAGGCATGGCTTGGCAGTTCGGGCTGGACTGTTCCCATGAGACACAGGGTCAGACTGATTTGCATGTGGCCATGTCTGAACTGGGGTGGCAGAGTGGGCTAAAGAACGGTGATGGATCAAACCCGGATCTGTTGACTGGGTGTGAGTGTTTGATTGGTTCTGATGCTCCGTCCATCACCACCCCCTTTTGTACCGCTTTGTTCGCCATAAATTGGCAGGGTATGCTCAGACGTGAGCCCCTTGCTCACTTTGCCACTTGATTCAAGCAAGCCTGGCTGAAGACGGCTGAAATGCCAGAAACCGGTCCTAGGAAGCTTGTTTCCGGTCCAGGGAAGGCATGGCTTGGCAATTCGGGCCGGACTGTTCCCATGAGGCACAGGGTCAGACTGATTTGCATATGGCCTTATCTGAACTGGGGTGGCAGAGTGGGCTAAAGAACGGTGATGGATGAAACCCGGATCTGTTGACTGGGTGTGAGTGTTTGATTGGTTCTGATGCTCCGTCCATCACCACCCCCTTTTGTACCGCTTTGTTCGCCATAAGTTGGCAGGGTATGTTCAGACGTGAGTCCCTTGCTCACTTTGCCACTGGATTCAAGCAAGCCTGGCTGAAGACGGCTGAAATGCCAGAAACCGGTCCTAGGAAGCTTGTTTCCGGTCCAGGGAAGGCATGGCTTGGCAGTTCGGGCTGGACTGTTCCCATGAGGCACAGGGTCAGACTGATTTGCATATGGCCATGTCTGAACTGGGGTGGCAGAGAGTACTAAACAACGGTGATGGATCAAACCCGGATCTGTTGACTGGGTGTGAGTGTTTGATTGGTTCTGATGCTCCGTCCATCACCACCCCCTTTTGGACCGCTTTGTTCTCCATAATTTGGCAGGGTATGCTCAGACGTGAGTCCCTTGCTCACTTTGCCACTGGATTCAAGCAAGCCTGGCTGAAGACGGCTGAAATGCCAGAAACCGGTCCTAGGAAGCTTGTTTCCGGTCCAGGGAAGGCATGGCTTGGCAGTTCGGGCTGGACTGTTCCCATGAGGCACAGGGTCAGACTGATTTGCATATGGCCATGTCTGAACTGGGGTGGCAGAGTGGGCTAAAGAACGGTGATGGATCAAACCCGGATCTGTTGACTGGGTGTGAGTGTTTGATTGGTTCTGATGCTCCGTCCATCACCACCCCCTTTTGTACCGCTTTGTTCGCCATAAGTTGGCAGGGTATGCTCAGACGTGAGTCCCTTGCTCACTTTGCCACTGGATTCAAGCAAGCCTGGCTTAAGACGGCTGAAATGCCAGAAACCGGTCCTAGGAAGCTTGTTTCCGGTCCGGGGAAGGCATGGCTTGGCAGTTCGGGCCGGACTGTTCCCATGAGGCACAGGGTCAGAATGATTTGCATATGGCCATGTCTGAACTGGGGTGGCAGAGTGGGCTAAAGAACGGTGATGGATCAAACCCGGATCTGTTGACTGGGTGTGAGTGTTTGATTGGTTCTGATTCTCCGTCCATCACCACCCCCTTTTGTACCGCTTTGTTCGCCATAAGTTGGCAGGGTATGCTCAGACGTGAGTCCCTTGCTCACTTTGCCACTGGATTCAAGCAAGCCTGGCTTAAGACGGCTGAAATGCCAGAAACCGGTCCTAGGAAGCTTGTTTCCGGTCCAGGGAAGGCATGGCTTGGCAGTTCGGGCCGGACTGTTCCCATGAGGCACAGGGTCAGACTGCTTTGCATATGGCCATGTCTGATCTGGGGTGGCAGAGTGGGCTAAAGAACGGTGATGGATCAAACCCGGATCTGTTGACTGGGTGTGAGTGTTTGATTGGTTCTGATGCTCCGTCCATCACCACCCCCTTTTGTACCGCTTTGTTCGCCATAAGTTGGCAGGGTATGCTCAGACCTGAGTCCCTTGCTCACTTTGCCACTGGATTCAAGCAAGCCTGGCTGAAGACGGCTGAAATGCCAGAAACCGGTCCTAGGAAGCTTGTTTACGGTCCAGGGAAGGCATGGCTTGGCAGTTCGGGCTGGACTGTTCCCATGAGGCACAGGGTCAGACTGATTTGCATATGGCCATGTCTGAACTGGGGTGGCAGAGTGGGCTAAAGAACGGTGATGGATCAAACCCGGATCTGTTGACTGGGTGTGAGTGTTTGATTGGTTCTGATGCTCCGTCCATCACCACCCCCTTTTGTACCGCTTTGTTTGCCATAAGTTGGCAGGGTATGCTCAGACGTGAGTCCCTTGCTCACTTTGCCACTGGATTCAAGCAAGCCTGGCTGAAGACGGCTGAAATGCCAGAAACCGGTCCTAGGAAGCTTGTTTACGGTCCAGGGAAGGCATGGCTTGGCAATTCGGGCTGGACTGTTCCCATGAGGCACAGGGTCAGACTGATTTGCATATGGCCATGTCTGAACTGGGGTGGCAGAGTGGGCTAAAGAACGGTGATGGATCAAACCCGGATCTGTTGACTGGGTGTGAGTGTTTGATTGGTTCTGATGCTCCGTCCATCACCACCCCCTTTTGTACCGCTTTGTTCGCCATAAGTTGGCAGGGTATGCTCAGACGTGAGTCCCTTGCTCACTTTGCCACTGGATTCAAGCAAGCCTGGCTGAAGACGGCTGAAATGCCAGAAACCGGTTCTAGGAAGCTTGTTTCCGGTCCAGGGAAGGCATGGCTTGGCAGTTCGGGCTGGACTGTTCCCATGAGGCACAGGGTCAGACTGATTTGCATATGGCCATGTCTGAACTGGGGTGGCAGAGTGGGCTAAAGAACGGTGATGGATCAAACCCGGATCTGTTGACTGGGTGTGAGTGTTTGATTGGTTCCGATGCTCAGTCCATCACCACCCCCTTTTGTACCGCTTTGTTCGCCATAAGTTGGCAGGGTATGCTCAGACGTGAGTCCCTTGCTCACTTTGCCACTGGATTCAAGCAAGCCTGGGTGAAGACGGCTGAAATGCCAGAAACCGGTCCTAGGAAGCTTGTTTCCGGTCCAGGGAAGGCATGGCTTGGCAGTTCGGGCTGGACTGTTCTCATGAGGCACAGGGTCAGACTGATTTGCATATGGCCATGTGTGAACTGGGGTGGCAGAGTGGGCTAAAGAACGGTGATGGATCAAACCCGGATCTGTTGACTGGGTGTGAGTGTTTGATTGGTTCTGATGCTTCGTCCATCACCACCCCCTTTTGTACCGCTTTGTTCGCCATTAGTTGGCAGGGTATGCTCAGACGTGAGTCCCTTGCTCACTATGCCACTGGATTCAAGCAAGCCTGGCTGAAGACGGCTGAAATGCCAGGAACCGGTCCTAGGAAGCTTGTTTCCGGTCCAGGGAAGGCATGGCTTGGCAGTTCGGGCTGGACTGTTCTCATGAGGCACAGGGTCAGACTGATTTGCATATGGCCATGTCTGAACTGGAGTGGCAGAGTGGGCTAAAGAACGGTGATGGATCAAACCCGGATCAGTTGACTGGGTGTGAGCGTTTGATTGGCTCTGATGCTCCGTCCATCACCACCCCCTTTTGTACCGCTTTGTTCGCCATAAGTTGGCATGGTATGCTCAGACGTGAGTCCCTTGCTCACTTTGCCACTGGATTCAAGCAAGCCTGGCTGAAGACGGCTGAAATGCCAGAAACCGGTCCTAGGAAGCTTGTTTCCGGTCCAGGGAAGGCATGGCTTGGCAGTTCGGGCTGGACTGTTCCCATGAGGCACAGGGTCAGACTGATTTGCATATGGCCATGCCTGAACTGGGGTGGCAGAGTGGGCTAAAGAACGGTGATGGATCAAACCCGGATCTGTTGACTGGGTGTGAGTGTTTGATTGGTTCTGATGCTCCGTCCATCACCACCCCCTTTTGTACCGCTTTGTTTGCCATAAGTTGGCAGGGTATGCTCAGACGTGAGTCCCTTGCTCACTTTGCCACTGGATTCAAGCAAGCCTGGCTGAAGACGGCTGAAATGCCAGAAACCGGTCCTAGGAAGCTTGTTTACGGTCCAGGGAAGGCATGGCTTGGCAGTTCGGGCTGGACTGTTCCCATGAGGCACAGGGTCAGACTGATTTGCATATGGCCATGTCTGAACTGGGGTGGCAGAGTGGGCTAAAGAACGGTGATGGATCAAACCCGGATCTGTTGACTGGGTGTGAGCGTTTGATTGGTTCTGATGCTCCGTCCATCACCACCCCCTTTTGTACCGCTTTGTTCGCCATAAGTTGGCATGGTATGCTCAGACTTGAGTCCCTTGCTCACTTTGCCACTGGATTCAAGCAAGCCTGGCTGAAGACGGCTGAAATGCCAGAAACCGGTCCTAGGAAGCTTGTTTCCGGTCCAGGGAAGGCATGGCTTGGCAGTTCGGGCTGGACTGTTCCCATGAGGCACAGGGTCAGACTGATTTGCATATGGCCATGTCTGAACTGGGGTGGCAGAGTGGGCTAAAGAACGGTGATGGATCAAACCCGGATCTGTTGACTGGGTGTGAGTGTTTGATTGGTTCTGATGCTCCGTCCATCACCACCCCCTTTTATACCGCTTTGTTCGCCACAAGTTGGCAGGGTATGCTCAGACGTGAGTCCCTTGCTCACTTTGCCACTGGATTCAGGCAAGCCTGGCTGAAGACGGCTGAAATGCCAGAAACCGGTCCTAGGAAGCTTGTTTCCGGTCCAGGGAAGGCATGGCTTGGCAGTTCGGGCTGGACTGTTCTCATGAGGCACAGGGTCAGACTGATTTGCATATGGCCATGTCTGAACTGGGGTGGAAGAGTGGGCTAAAAAACGGTGATGGATCAAACCCGGATCTTTTGATTGAGTGTGAGTGTTTGATTGGTTCTGATGCTTCGTCCATCACCACCCCCTTTTGTACCGCTTTGTTCGCCATAAGTTGGCAGGGTATGCTGAGACGTGAGTCCCTTGCTCACTTTGCCACTGGATTCAAGCAAGCCTGGCTGAAGACGGCTGAAATGCCAGGAACCGGTCCTAGGAAGCTTGTTTCCGGTCCAGGGAAGGCATGGCTTGGCAGCTCGGACTGGACTGTTCCCATGAGGCACAGGGTCAGACTGATTTGCATATGGCCATGTCTGAACTGGGGTGGCAGAGTGGGGTAAAGAACGTTGATGGATCAAACCCGGATCTGTTGACTGGGTGTGAGCGTTTGATTGGCTCTGATGCTCTGTCCATCACCATCCCCTTTTGTACCGCTTTGTTCGCCATAAGTTGCCATGGTATGCTCAGACGTGAGTCCTTTGCTCACTTTGCCACTGGATTCAAGCAAGCCTGGCTGAAGACGGCTGAAATGCCAGAAACCGGTCCTAGGAAGCTTGTTTCCGGTCCAGGGAAGGCATGGCTTGGCAGTTCGGGCTGGACTGTTCCCATGAGGCACAGGGTCAGACTGATTTGCATATGGCCATGTCTGAACTGGGGTGGCAGAGTGGGCTAAAGAACGGTGATGGATCAAACCCGGATCTGTTGACTGGGTGTGAGTGTTTGATTGGTTCTGATGCTCCGTCCATCACCACCCCCTTTTGTACCGCTTTGTTCGCCATAAGTTGGCAGGGTATGCTCAGGCGTGAGTCCCTTGCTCACTTTGCCACTGGATTCAAGCAAGCCTGGCTGAAGACTGCTGAAATGCCAGAAACTGGTCCTAGGAAGCTTGTTTCCGGTCCAGGGAAGGCATGGCTTGGCAGTTCGGGCTGGACTGTTCCCATGAGGCGATGGGTCAGACTGATTTGCATATGGCCATGTCTGAACTGGGGTGGCAGAGTGGGCTAAAGAACGGTGATGGATCAAACCCGGATCTGTTGACTGGGTGTGAGTGTTTGATTGGTTCTGATGCTCCGTCCATCACCACCCCCTTTTGTACCACAGTGTTGGATGACACACATGATTAGGAGGCCAGGGTGTCTCAGGGGACTGTAGTGGGCACACTGCTCCATGGTCCTGGAATGAGCTGACTGTACCTTGTTCAACCGTCATGGCAATATGCATATCTCCCACTCATGCACATCATGTCTGAGGCCACAACATTGGTCACGCATGCTGCAAGGGTGTTCAGTTGAAAGCTCACACTCCTATGCTGAGAATCATCATCAGTGCCAACAAATATGGACCCACAACATAGTGAACAGGTCATGGCACAGGCAAGGTACCAACACAAGTCACAGACCACCCTCCCACATGATGCCGAAAGCAATGTGCACTTAGATTTACTGGCACCCGAGATGACCATGTGCAAATGTGATTACACATAGACCAGGGGACACATGTCAAGGAGGGGAAGGGATGAAAAAGAGCACCAGGTGACATTGAGGAACAGAAAATGCACTGCACATATTAACTCTGGGAGTGTAGCCAGGCTACAGAGCACTTCCAAAAGCTGGCGACACATAACATGACAAACAGCTATGTACCTACACCCTCCTTGCTGCAGTCTCTCCTGTAACTGCCTATCGAGTTCAGGGAATACCACAGCCAGGACATTTTTCATGTGGGGGGTCAGGCGTCGGCGGCTGCCATGGGGGCGAGGACTGTCGAGCCCCAGCTGGACCCGTGCGATCCGCCGGGTCCAGCACCAGATGTCCTGCCACCTCTTGCAGACCTGTGGCAGCTGCCGACCGCTCCCCCTCAGATCTCACGGCCCTGACGATGTCTTTCCAGATCACGCCCTTCTCGTAGGCAGTTACCTGTCAGGATGACAAAGTGACACAACATCAATACACCTGCTCCATGTCCCAGAGACACACATTTGAACATCATTGAAATGTTGAACAGGGCATAGGATGCAGACAGGAATTACATCATACACAATAAGAAATTGGCCTGTGTGCAAGCCCCAATGCACTACATGGCATTGAAAGTCAACAGGTTGGCATGAGTGGTGCGACACACTCACTGATCATGCCACACACTGTGCAGCACATGCAACAGCAGGCTGAAGACCAGCACGTGCCAAGCAGACACATGTCCCACTCCACTGACGCACCATCAGCATACTAGACAGACACACCCAAGCACAGATCACTCGCCTGTCATTGACAACAGCGGATACAACCCTCACTCTGAACATGTGCCACTTGCCAGTGGGGTGTCACAGGTGTCATGCTAGCTCTGCAAGTCAGACACACAGCACGGCTTACTTGTCACATCAGATGGGTTGATCTGTTGCCTCCTACATGCAGCTGTGGTGCAACACTTCACATAGACACTCACCCAAATGACAAGGAACATTCACACACATCACTGTCCATGAGGTCGTACACATCATTTGGACACTCTCACCACAGGGCCACTCAACTCATACACATCTGTGGGTACAGTCACCTGTCACACCGGGGGGACCACTGAATCACCTCAGGACAATAGGAAAAAAAAACACCAAGGATTTGCCAGGCTGAAAGTGTCATGCACTATGCAGTGAAAGTCACAGTAAGCACAATGCAAGTGAGGAGTGCACACAGGAACTACATCATGCTCTGCATGAGAGACATCAGCATGTCCCCCCCGGGACCCACTCTAAACAACATTGCATGTCTGTCCCATCTGGACACAATATTGACAGTCACACAACAGGTGCATTCGCAAAGTTAGTGGACTCAGTACTCACCTGCTCCCCTGGTCTCCCATACAGCTTGGTGTACTGTGGGAGGAGGACGTCAAGCAAGGCTTCATTCTCCTCCTGGGTGAATGGCTGGGCCCTCTCCACAGTACGTGACATGGTCCAGAGGAAGCAGAGACAGCAGCAGTGTGGTCGACTGGAAAGTTGTGCAGGCAAGTGCCCTCTCATGGGTTCTGGCTGACTTATATCTGTCTTGCTGAGGGGCATTCATTTAGAGGAGTACATAGTGATTGGTCAGACTCATTCGCATCCTACGTTTACTCCAATCCCTTTAAACATACACCAATGACAGCATTCGCATCGTTCAAATTTTGAGCATCATGTCAAGTCAACAACCACTTTGCAACATTGTATTTTGTGGCCAACTGACTGTTCCAGGACACATGATCGACACTTTTCAACTGAAAACTCTGTCTCCATGACAACCAGCATGCATTTAGGGCCTAATACTTGTCCCTTATGTCTCCCCTATGTAATTTTGAAATCCACACACAGGTACGGTGCGTTTCACACGCAAACCTACGGCACAAGTACAATGGTGAAACGAAGCGTACACACGCGATGATAGCGGGTGTACGGTGCGTTTCACACGTACCCCTACGGCACAAGTACAATGGTGAAACGAAGCGTACACACGCGATGATAGCGGGTGTACGGTGCGTTTGACACGTACGGGTACGCACTAGTAGTACAGTGCCTTAGACACCTACGGGTATGCACTAGTTCACACGTACGGGTACGCACTAGTAGTACAGTGCGTTAGACACCTATGGGTACGCACTAGTTCACACGTACCGGTACACACTAGTAGTACAGTGCGTTAGACACCTACGGGTACGCACTAGTTCACACGTACTGGTACGCACTAGTAGTACAGTGCGTTATACACATACCGGTACGCACTAGTTCACACGTACGGGTACGCACTAGTAGTACAGTGCGTTAGAAACCTACGGGTACGTACTAGTTCACACGTATGGGTACGCACTAGTAGTACAGTGCGTTAGACACCTACGGGTACGCACTAGTTCACACGTACGGGTACGCACTAGTAGTACAGTGTGTTAGACACCTACGGGTACGCACTAGTTCACACGTATGGGTACGCACTAGTAGTACAGTGACACCTACGGGTACGCACTAGTTCACACGTACGGGTACGCACAAGTAGTACAGTGCGTTTGATACGTACAGGTACACATTTCACACGCTTATAATGGTAATACAGGCGCACACATGCCAGGAATGGAGGGCTACGAGTCTCACAAGGATGTCCATTAAGTACTTGTCATTGCATGCTGTTATGTGCAGGCCCTAGGTGTGTCAGCCAGTGATATTGCACAGGTCATCTCATCTAGTTGCACAATTGATGTGTGATGACCTGTGGATACATGTCATGTGTGATGGGGCACTATGTGGCACACATCACCTTGCCACTTGCCACATGTGTGTCTGTAGTCCAACTGTGTCATGCACAGCAGCAGTGGGATGGCACAGTCATCACCACCCGCACCTGTCTCCTGATGCCAGGGACAGGGACACTCAATCAACTGACATGTCACGATCTGCGTGCCCCTTTGTGACTATGTCGGGTGTCTGTCATGTGTTCCCATGAGCTTGATGTCAGTGTTCTGTCAACTGCATCTGCTGTTGGTGCATCCAACATGGGTCTGTGTGGAGATGGGCATGGGACACATCTACGCACACCATGCCACATGTGGATTCCCACCGCTGTAGGGTCTGTGTGCATCGGACATCATATTTTCCCATTCATACATGTCTGCGTTGTCTCAATGGCTGTGTCTTTCTCTTGTCATGTGTACCCCTTCATCGCAATTTGTTTGATATGTACATTTGACATTCCTTGTGACCTGTGCGTGTGCCTTGCAGTCAGCTGTGTGGATGAGATGACATCCTTCCAATGCAGCTATGTGGTTGTGTGTCACTTCGGTGATATCTGTGGCGCTTCACTCAGACTGGCCACCAACTCATTTCAGGGCATGTCATGTAGACTTGACAATCAACAGGTGTATCTGGCTTTTTGTAGGAGTGCCAGCAAGCTGGCATATGTGTCCTGTATGTATTGCACACACCCGACTCCATAGTTACCTGATGTGTATTAGCAGTGTAGCATGTGCTATGTTCATTGAGATTGATATTGGCAGACTCTCAATCTTCATTCTTACAAACAATGTCTTACAGGGCACCGCCTGTCCCAAGAACAATGCCAGACTTGGGTGCGATGAGGGAACATGCCTGCATCCGACGTTACAGATTCACTCAACAGTTGATTGAGGACTTGACCGACAGGCTAGCACCACACCTCCAACCGCGACACAGGTATCCTACTGCGCTGACCCCAAAGATGAAGGTGATGGCAGCCCTACATTTTTTTGCCACAGGTACGTTTCAATTCACCATAGCTGATGTTGGTGGCATGTCACAATGTTCAGCCGTTTCCTGCGTGATGTTTTAGCAGCCATGTTAGAGCACCTTGATGAATTCATCACATTTCCTACTCCTGAGGAGTTGACAGATGTCAAGGGTGATTTATATGCCCTGGGAGGGATGCCCCATGTCATTGGGTCCATTGATGGTACACATGTGGCTTTGGTACCACCACAGGCACAGGAACAAGCCTATCGCAATAGAAAACATTACCACTCGATAAATGCCCTTGTGGTGTGTCTTGCTAACATGCTGATTTGCCATGTCTGTGCACGTTTTCCAGGATCAGCACACAATGCCTACATCATGAGGCGTAGCAGGGTGCCACAAATGATGCTGCGGCTGCACAACGAACGAGCATGTCTTGTTGGTGGGTATACACTTTGTCCTGTGTGTTGCGGTATCTTTGGCTCTTACGGCATCTCCTGACCCACTTTTTTACATGATGTTTCCATGTAGGGGACTCTGGATATCCCAACATGCCATGGCTAATGACACCTCTCCGCAACCCAAGAACAGCTGCAGAACACAGGTACAACAATGCACACGGGCAGACCAGGCGAGTGATTGAGAGGACGTTTGGCCTCCTGAAGAGCCGATTCCGGTGCCTGGACAAGACAGGCGGGTCCCTCCCTTATGCCCCGGAGAAGGTCTGCCGAATCCTCCTCGTGTGCTGCATGCTGCACAACATGGCTGTTGAGAAGGCAGTGCCACTCATCCTGGTTCCGGATGAGCAGGAACATCTACCCGTGGAGGATCAAGGGCTTGCTCACGAGGCTAGTGATGAGGAGGAGGAGGAGGATGATATCCGGAGTCAGCTCATACGCAACTTCTTCTCATAATGGTGAGTCACTGGGTATGAGTGTGCAAGCTTGTAGCATTGAGTGGCATGTGTTGCAATGTGTGTGTCCAGCTGACTGAATGCAAAGTGACTTTGATGTGTGTTCTGATATGTCACTCTAGTGATGATGTCATGCCACCCAGTTTTGCGGAGAGACTTTCTTTGAAATTTACATGTGTCCAACATTGTTCATGTTTTGTAAATGTCCCTGTGTGCGGCTAGAATTGTTTTAGGTGACTTCTTGTGTGTCTGTCATTCCCAGGTTTTTGCACCTGTTGTCTGCTCATGTCATCTTTGTCCTCCTGCTATTCCTCATGAGGATTGCAACGTGTGCTGAATCAGCGTTCCATGCACGGACGTGTGGAAATGTCAGTTTGGGTAAGGATGGCAGCAAGGCTTTTTGGTGGTGGTACGGGTTGGGAATGTGTGGGCCTGCTTCTGTGCATGTTGTGGTACCATGCATACATGTCTTCTCACCATGGAGCATATAACATGTAGCATCACTCCCATGACATGATAGTCACCCTTCTTGACTGTCATCTGTAGTGGAGTGTGGCGCCTGATGAAGGCATCAATGTGTGTAAACCTTGGCTCTGAAACATTGCGGATGCTACGGGTGGACATAGTGTGGGACATCACAACCATTTGACCCAGTTCCTGAGGCGGAAGCCGGGAACTGGAGGTACTCTGTAATTTTAACATTTAACTGTGTGGTGTCACAAATTCGATCTTTTGTATTTTTAAAGGACCTAAGCCTCATACCTTTCTTAGCGCTCGCGCACAGCTGATGGATTAGCTGCTTCGCGCCCTTCCTGGTTCTTCCAGCCTGCCGCCGCCATCACCACCGGCGTGCACGCTGACTCCGCCCCTTTCTGAGGCCACGCCCCCCGCCCAGTGTACATAAACAGCCGATTCTCGAGCTGCAACGGAAACCATTTGACCCAGTTCCTGAGGCGGAAGCCGGGAACTGGAGGTACTCTGTAATTTTAACATTTAACTGTGTGGTGTCACAAATTCGATCTTTTGTATTTTTAAAGGACCTAAGCCTCATACCTTTCTTAGCGCTCGCGCACAGCTGATGGATTAGCTGCTTCGCGCCCTTCCTGGTTCTTCCAGCCTGCCGCCGCCATCACCACCGGCGTGCACGCTGACTCCGCCCCTTTCTGAGGCCACGCCCCCCGCCCAGTGTACATAAACAGCCGATTCTCGAGCTGCAACGGAAACCATTTGACCCAGTTCCTGAGGCGGAAGCCGGGAACTGGAGGTACTCTGTAATTTTAACATTTAACTGTGTGGTGTCACAAATTCGATCTTTTGTATTTTTAAAGGACCTAAGCCTCATACCTTTCTTAGCGCTCGCGCACAGCTGATGGATTAGCTGCTTCGCGCCCTTCCTGGTTCTTCCAGCCTGCCGCCGCCATCACCACCGGCGTGCACGCTGACTCCGCCCCTTTCTGAGGCCACGCCCCCCGCCCAGTGTACATAAACAGCCGATTCTCGAGCTGCAACGGAAACCATTTGACCCAGTTCCTGAGGCGGAAGCCGGGAACTGGAGGTACTCTGTAATTTTAACATTTAACTGTGTGGTGTCACAAATTCGATCTTTTGTATTTTTAAAGGACCTAAGCCTCATACCTTTCTTAGCGCTCGCGCACAGCTGATGGATTAGCTGCTTCGCGCCCTTCCTGGTTCTTCCAGCCTGCCGCCGCCATCACCACCGGCGTGCACGCTGACTCCGCCCCTTTCTGAGGCCACACCCCCCTTGATCTCCCATAAATGTGCCTATACAAGACGCGCAGCGGACGAGCGCAGCGGGAGCGCCGTTTGCGCGCCGAAGGCGCGCCTAAGGCAAGCCCGTCTGCGCCCGTCCGCGATAAGACCGCGACAGGCGCAGGAAACTCTGCCCATTTTACCTCCCGCATTTCCTACCATTCTAACGACCTCCTGCAACTACAGGTCACTAAGCAGTGTCCATGTATACTCGACCCAGCCACACTTTCTGGCCCAGTCAGTTGCAAACAATGCCACTGGACCACCGGGCTCATCTTAGCGGTCCCACCGGCCAACATGCCTCTGGCCCCTCGGCCCCCCTTCAAAGGCGGCCTGATCAACGCGCGCTCCATGTGCAAACACAACCAAGATATACACGACCTTATCTTGGAGTCTGACCTCGACTGCCTCATGATAACTGAGACATGGCTAACAGCAGACAGTAACCCTGATATTGCTGTCGCTCTTCCCCTGGGCTACTCACTCTTCAGGGAAGACAGAGCCAAGGGCCGTGGCGGAGGTGTTGCAATCATTCTCAAAGACACCTTCTCTTGCCACACCTTTAGTCTTGAGTCCCTAAAAAAGACTGAAGGATTAGGTTTCTCCATTAAACTTAACGACCACACTTCATTCTCAGGCGGACTCATTTATCGCCCACCCGGCAACACTTCTGAATTCCTCGACTCACTGCATGACTCGCTAGGACAACTTTTACTCAGATACCCTTTCTTCACCCTCCTTGGAGATTTTAACCTCCATTTAGAATCAACTACAGACATTCATACCATCAATTTCGTACACACCCTCGATATATTCGATCTTAAACAACTTGTTACCTCACCCACCCACTCCATAGGTCATACCCTCGATGGAGTCTGCACAAACTTCTCTCTCTTGACCACACTATCGCCCTTGCCCCTGATCTGGTCTGATCACCTCTTGATCCCATTCCACATCCTTAACGAAAACCTTTCCAACCGCAACAAATCTGCTTCCCTGCCCGCCAATCACATCAATTGGAAAAAGGTCCAGGATAACATTACTCTCAATCCGTTAATACAAATTCAAGCACCTACCCTCTCAGGTAATATTGATACCGATGCCGATCTTTTTCACAACTGGATCACCCAAGAAATAAATTCCAGAATCCCGCCCCCACGTCCCCGCACCTCCCGGGGCAAAACTAAACCCAACGCCCCCTGGTTTACACCAGAACTCGCTAATGCTCATCTGCTTTGTAAAAAAGCAGAAAGAAAATGGCGGAAGGCCTACGAGGTTACTTATCGTTCCTCCTATATCGCAACTAGGAAAAAATACCTTTCGGAAATTAAACTGGCAAAGAAAAACTACTACACCAACGCCATAAAAAACGCAGGCCAAAAACAAAAGACGCTGTTTGCGATAGTCAAATCATTTACTCAACCCAAGGCTCTGTTGCCTGAAATCCCACCCTCTCAGAAACTCTGCGATCAAATTTCTGACTTCTTCGAGGAAAAAATTGCCTCGATCCAAATCAACTTTCCCCCCCCTGCCACTCTCCCAATCCCCCCCCCACTGGTCTCCCAAAACTGTACGCTAAGCCGCTTCTCCCTTGTCACGCTTGAGCAGTCGAAAAAAGCCATCCTGGCCTGTAAATCGGGCTCCCCGTCCGATCCTTGTCCTCCCAAGATACTTCACCAACTAATCAACGAGGTTAACCCGACCATCAACAACCTAATCAACTCCTCGCTTAGCTCAGGCACCGTTCCTAGCCGCTGGAAAAAAGGAATCGTCAAACCCCTTATGAAGAAGGCGAATATACCCCCGACGGATCTCACCAACCTCCGCCCAATCTCGTTACTCCCGGCCTTGGGAAAAATCACGGAACATCTAGTCCACAATGAACTGAAACACTATCTAGATGAAAACAACCTTCTCCATCCTCAACAATCTGGATTCCGCCCCAAGCACTCGACAGAAACCGCCCTCATTGAACTGTCTGACACTATAAAAACCCTGCATGATCAGAGAAAAAACTCCATCCTCATCCTTCTCGATCTAACGGCGGCGTTTGACACTGTCTCCCACACTATCCTTATCAGCAGACTCAGGGACATCGGCATCTCTGACTCTGCCCTTTCCTGGATCTCCTCTTTCCTCTCCGACCGTTCCCAAGCCGTTTCTTTGGGCCCATTTCACTCCAAAGACAAACCTGTCTCCTCAGGTGTCCCGCAGGGCTCCATCCTGAGCCCTCTCCTTTTCAACGTTTACCTCATTCCCCTCCTTAATCTAATAGAATCTTTCGGCATACCTGTTACCTCCTATGCCGATGACACACAGCTCATTGTGCCATTAGACAAACTATCCACCAAAGCTGAACTCAACCTAAAACACTGCCTGACTGAAGTATTTCGTTGGATGGACAATAACCACCTGAAATGCAATTCGAGCAAAACGGAAATCCTTCCGATCGGTACTAACATCTCCTTTTGTCCATCACTTTGGTGGCCTGACAATTCTGTTGCCCCCCCCCAGACAGTTTCGTCAGCCAGGAACCTCGGCGTTACCTTTGACTCCGACCTCTCCTTCGATCAGCATGCCAGAACCGTCGCAGGCAAATGCTTTGGAATGATCAGATCCATGAGAAAGTTTTTTGACTTTCTTCCCATCGATGCCAGAAAGACGGTGACAGTAGCACTCATTATCTCGCGACTGGACTACTGCAACGGCTTGCTCGCAGGAGCTAAAAAGAAAACCATCCAAAAACTGCAGAGCGTACTACACACAGCCGCCCGTCTTGTCCTGGGCCTTCCCCGCAGATCCTCTATTTCTGCAGCACTTCGCTCACTTCACTGGCTCCCCCTTCACAAAAGGATTCTCTTCAAGATCCTGATTATAGCCTTCCGTGCCTACAACAAAACTGGCCCTAAATACCTCACCAAACGCTTCCCCCACTACCTGCCCAGCCGTCACCTTCGCTCAACCAACGACAACCTCATTCTTCTCCCCAAATACAATCTGAAAACGAAGGGCGAGAAGACCCTCAGCTTCCTTGCAACCAAAGCCTGGAACAAACTACCCAAATCCCTCAGACAACAAACCCAGGAAAAACCGTTTCGAAAACTGCTAAAGACCTGGATCTTTAATCTCCCGGACGATCACTCCAAAGCTTCCATCTAATCCTCTTGCACTGGCTCACTTAGGTTCCCTAGCGCCAAGATGCTCCCTCCGGAGCGAACGTCGCGCTCTATAAATACCCCACAAATATACAAATATATACAACAACAGGCTCTATGGGGAATTGCAGCCTCTCCGTGTGCCAGTTCATTGGGATTGACATCATCCGTGTCGTGAAGGGGGGGTCCAGCGCATGTCCCACATGTTCTGTCAACTGACCTGTGAGTCTGTTCACATGGATGCATTTCCCTTTGTGTGTGTATGTGGAATAAAGGTGTTCAGCACAATCCAAAGTGCCTCATCTCTGTCACTGCAGCTCTCTTGCCAGTTTTCATGCGTCATCTGTGGCATACTTGTCAAATATTGAGCATATGTGTATGTCTACTTCGGCAACATGCATGCAGTTCTTCATGGCTAATAATATCTATTGTGCATGAAGTCCCTAGTTGTGTATGTATTTGTGCAGGTTGCTCCACACAACGGGACGTGAACACATGCTGATGGTGCGTCTCCTGTGCGCAGCTCCGCCTTTTGTTGCCTGACCCTGTGACCGTGATTCTGCAACCCACACACCATTGGACTCTGTTACCTCCTCAACACAACAGGCCCACACATCACCTTCATGACAGTAACCTGGACATAAGCATCCTCAGCACACGACTTCTTCATTGCCATCTCAGACGGATACAAGATCACCCGCAGGGACGGCACCAACAATCCCGGAGGATGAATTGCAATTGATTCACAAGTTCACCCTCAGAGTCACAAATCCGGTTTTGCAGCAACTCCCTGGCAACCCTCAGAGTAACACTCATCTACAGATATCCAGGCCTACATCTACAATTGCGCTAAGCCATCAACACGTACATCTGCACGCACGCCCTCACCTCCACAGGCTACATGTGGCTGTGTGCCAGTAACTTCTGGCTGGAGGAGAACCACACCACCATCCGTCATCGGTCCATCAACACTTTAATCGACGTCTCCGACAAGCAACACACTGCCCCACACCCTGCTAACGTTCCCCCAAAGATGCTTGATGTAAGTCACCACAGACAAGCTGTGTGGGACACTCAAAACAACACATGATCGACACTTTTCAACTGAAAACTCTGTCTCCATGACAACCAGCATGCATTTAGGGCCTAATACTTGTCCCTTATGTCTCCCCTATGTAATTTTGAAATCCACACACAGGTACGGTCCGTTTCACACGCAAACCTACGGCACAAGTACAATGGTGAAACGAAGCGTACACACGCGATGATAGCGGGTGTACGGTGCGTTTCACACGTACCCCTACGGCACAAGTACAATGGTGAAACGAAGCGTACACACGCGATGATAGCGGGTGTACGGTGCGTTTGACACGTACGGGTACGCACTAGTAGTACAGTGCCTTAGACACCTACGGGTATGCACTAGTTCACACGTACGGGTACGCACTAGTAGTACAGTGCGTTAGACACCTACGGGTACGCACTAGTTCACACGTACTGGTACGCACTAGTAGTACAGTGCGTTATACACATACGGGTACGCACTAGTTCACACGTACTGGTACGCACTAGTAGTACAGTGCGTTAGACACCTACGGGTACGTACTAGTTCACACGTATGGGTACGCACTAGTAGTACAGTGCGTTAGACACCTACGGGTACGCACTAGTTCACACGTACGGGTACGCACTAGTAGTACAGTGTGTTAGACACCTACGGGTACGCACTAGTTCACACGTATGGGTACGCACTAGTAGTACAGTGACACCTACGGGTACGCACTAGTTCACACGTACGGGTACGCACAAGTAGTACAGTGCGTTTGACACGTACAGGTACACATTTCACACGCTTATAATGGTAATACAGGCGCACACATGCCAGGAATGGAGGGCTACGAGTCTCACAAGGATGTCCATTAAGTACTTGTCATTGCATGCTGTTATGTGCAGGCCCTAGGTGTGTCAGCCAGTGATATTGCACAGGTCATCTCATCTAGTTGCACAATTGATGTGTGATGACCTGTGGATACATGTCATGTGTGATGGGGCACTATGTGGCACACATCACCTTGCCACTTGCCACATGTGTGTCTGTAGTCCAACTGTGTCATGCACAGCAGCAGTGGGATGGCACAGTCATCACCACCCGCACCTGTCTCCTGATGCCAGGGACAGGGACACTCAATCAACTGACATGTCACGATCTGCGTGCCCCTTTGTGACTATGTCGGGTGTCTGTCATGTGTTCCCATGAGCTTGATGTCAGTGTTCTGTCAACTGCATCTGCTGTTGGTGCATCCAACATGGGTCTGTGTGGAGATGGGCATGGGACACATCTACGCACACCATGCCACATGTGGATTCCCACCGCTGTAGGGTCTGTGTGCATCGGACATCATATTTTCCCAGTCATACATGTCTGCGTTGTCTCAATGGCTGTGTCTTTCTCTTGTCATGTGTACCCCTTCATCGCAATTTGTTTGATATGTACATTTGACATTCCTTGTGACCTGTGCGTGTGCCTTGCAGTCAGCTGTGTGGATGAGATGACATCCTTCCAATGCAGCTATGTGGTTGTGTGTCACTTCGGTGATATCTGTGGCGCTTCACTCAGACTGGCCACCAACTCATTTCAGGGCATGTCATGTAGACTTGACAATCAACAGGTGTATCTGGCTTTTTGTAGGAGTGCCAGCAAGCTGGCATATGTGTCCTGTATGTATTGCACACACCCGACTCCATAGTTACCTGATGTGTATTAGCAGTGTAGCATGTGCTATGTTCATTGAGATTGATATTGGCAGACTCTTAATCTTCATTCTTACAAACAATGTCTTGCAGGGCACCGCCTGTCCCAAGAACAATGCCAGACTTGGGTGCGATGAGGGAACATGCCTGCATCCGACGTTACAGATTCACTCAACAGTTGATTGAGGACTTGACCGACAGGCTAGCACCACACCTCCAACCGCGACACAGGTATCCTACTGCGCTGACCCCAAAGATGAAGGTGATGGCAGCCCTACATTTTTTTGCCACAGGTACGTTTCAATTCACCATAGCTGATGTTGGTGGCATGTCACAATGTTCAGCCGTTTCCTGCGTGATGTTTTAGCAGCCATGTTAGAGCACCTTGATGAATTCATCACATTTCCTACTCCTGAGGAGTTGACAGATGTCAAGGGTGATTTATATGCCCTGGGAGGGATGCCCCATGTCATTGGGTCCATTGATGGTACACATGTGGCTTTGGTACCACCACAGGCACAGGAACAAGCCTATCGCAATAGAAAACATTACCACTCGATAAATGCCCTTGTGGTGTGTCTTGCTAACATGCTGATTTGCCATGTCTGTGCACGTTTTCCAGGATCAGCACACAATGCCTACATCATGAGGCGTAGCAGGGTGCCACAAATGATGCTGCGGCTGCACAACGAACGAGCATGTCTTGTTGGTGGGTATACACTTTGTCCTGTGTGTTGCGGTATCTTTGGCTCTTACGGCATCTCCTGACCCACTTTTTTACATGATGATTCCATGTAGGGGACTCTGGATATCCCAACATGCCATGGCTAATGACACCTCTCCGCAACCCAAGAACAGCTGCAGAACACAGGTACAACAATGCACACGGGCAGACCAGGCGAGTGATTGAGAGGACGTTTGGCCTCCTGAAGAGCCGATTCCGGTGCCTGGACAAGACAGGCGGGTCCCTCCCTTATGCCCCGGAGAAGGTCTGCCGAATCCTCCTCGTGTGCTGCATGCTGCACAACATGGCTGTTGAGAAGGCAGTGCCACTCATCCTGGATCCGGATGAGCAGGAACATCCACCCGTGGAGGATCAAGGGCTTGCTCACGAGGCTAGTGATGAGGAGGAGGAGGAGGATGATATCCGGAGTCAGCTCATACGCAACTTCTTCTCATAATGGTGAGTCACTGGGTATGAGTGTGCAAGCTTGTAGCATTGAGTGGCATGTGTTGCAATGTGTGTGTCCAGCTGACTGAATGCAAAGTGACTTTGATGTGTGTTCTGATATGTCACTCTAGTGATGATGTCATGCCACCCAGTTTTGCGGAGAGACTTTCTTTGAAATTTACATGTGTCCAACATTGTTCATGTTTTGTAAATGTCCCTGTGTGCGGCTAGAATTGTTTTAGGTGACTTCTTGTGTGTCTGTCATTCCCAGGTTTTTGCACCTGTTGTCTGCTCATGTCATCTTTGTCCTCCTGCTATTCCTCATGAGGATTGCAACGTGTGCTCAATCAGCGTTCCATGCACGGACGTGTGGAAATGTCAGTTTGGGTAAGGATGGCAGCAAGGCTTTTTGGTGGTGGTACGGGTTGGGAATGTGTGGGCCTGCTTCTGTGCATGTTGTGGTACCATGCATACATGTCTTCTCACCATGGAGCATATAACATGTAGCATCACTCCCATGACATGATAGTCACCCTTCTTGACTGTCATCTGTAGTGGAGTGTGGCATCTGATGAAGGCATCAATGTGTGTAAACCTTGGCTCTGAAACATTGCGGATGCTACGGGTGGACATGGTGTGGGACATCACAACAACAGGGTCTATGGGGAATTGCAGCCTCTCCGTGTGCCAGTTCATTGGGATTGACATCATCCGTGTCGTGAAGGGGGGGTCCAGCGCATGTCCCACATGTTCTGTCAACTGACCTGTGAGTCTGTTCACATGGATGCATTTCCCTTTGTGTGTGTATGTGGAATAAAGGTGTTCAGCACAATCCAAAGTGCCTCATCTCTGTCACTGCAGCTCTCTTGCCAGTTTTCATGCGTCATCTGTGGCATACTTGTCAAATATTGAGCATATGTGTATGTCTACTTCGGCAACATGCATGCAGTTCTTCATGGCTAATAATATCTATTGTGCATGAAGTCCCTAGTTGTGTATGTATTTGTGCAGGTTGCTCCACACAACGGGACGTGAACACATGCTGATGGTGCGTCTCCTGTGCGCAGCTCCGCCTTTTGTTGCCTGACCCTGTGACCGTGATTCTGCAACCCACACACCATTGGACTCTGTTACCTCCTCAACACAACAGGCCCACACATCACCTTCATGACAGTAACCTGGACATAAGCATCCTCAGCACACGACTTCTTCATTGCCATCTCAGACGGATACAAGATCACCCGCAGGGACGGCACCAACAATCCCGGAGGATGAATTGCAATTGATTCACAAGTTCACCCTCAGAGTCACAAATCCGGTTTTGCAGCAACTCCCTGGCAACCCTCAGAGTAACACTCATCTACAGATATCCAGGCCTACATCTACAATTGCGCTAAGCCATCAACACGTACATCTGCACGCACGCCCTCACCTCCACAGGCTACATGTGGCTGTGTGCCAGTAACTTCTGGCTGGAGGAGAACCACACCACCATCCGTCATCGGTCCATCAACACTTTAATCGACGTCTCCGACAAGCAACACACTGCCCCACACCCTGCTAACGTTCCCCCAAAGATGCTTTATGTAAGTCACCACAGACAAGCTGTGTGGGACACTCAAAACAACTGTAAAAGGGTAAAGTGTGCACACTACCTGAATTTGTGCCTAAATTGCATGGCTATTTCGTGCTCCAGGGTATCACTCACCGAACAAGTGTTAGGAATGTGATGAATATCAGTGCATCCCCATGCACATGGGGTATGTCCCCCGGGCACAGATTATGGAGTCCTCGTGACGAGGTTTCACTGGTACATATCAACGTTGTAAAGAAAAAGTAAGTTAGTTCTTTGAAATGATCAATTTAATGAATGTTGTTTTTCCACAATTGTTATAAACTTCATTTCCCAGAATGCATTATGGTTGACAAACACTCATAAGCAGTCATGACTTAATGTAATCCCAATGCATTTCGGCTTATTTGCCTTCATCAGGGGATGTTCTGAAAGTAATGATAAATTATAATGAATATAATGCATGCTATGCAAGAGGAAGAAAATGCGTTCTAGCCCAGAGACTGTGGGTCATGCTGCTTCGGTGTGTGAGTGGTGAAGTATTACAAAGTAGTGCCCAAATATAAGAAAGTGTGCATCAAAGTGAGATTGGTGCCGGACCGTGAAAAAACGGCTGCGAAGTTTAGTGTGGTCAAAAAAGTTGTGTTTCACCGTGACCCCTTTAAATGTTACCGCTATTACGAGATACAAAGGCGTTTCTAATAGAAGTATGATAAAAGACTCGTAAATGGTGCTTGGTTACCGCAAAATAGTGTTAAACGAAAAAAGAAGAACGAGGTAATTTGAGTTAGATGAAAGCTTACCGATAACAAAAAGTGAAAAAGACGTGGAGCGTCCTTCGTCGGTGGTGCGTGTTCTCGTGATGTTTCTGTTAACGTTGTGTGCGTGCGTGGGCAGATTTATGTTATTTGCGACTGAGGGTAATAAACACAAAGAAAAGAAAAGACAAGGTGTTCGGTGCATTAACAGAACATAAATAACGGACTAAAAGGAAAAGGCGTGTGTGGGTGGGTATAACAAAAAGTGTCATAGTTCAAAAAAGATGATTAGAAATCATTAAGAAACCACAAGGGTGTTGAGATAGTTGTGACGAATTAAATGATGAAGCAGCGGAACGTAAAGTCAATGATCATTCTACCAAACAGTGGTGACCATTTAAATATGTTGAATGAATATAGTAACGTGGGTGATATGAAGTTTAAATGTGACAAATACATGGTTGTAAAGAATCATGCTTATGAGAAAGATACAGACAAATTATGTGCTGGCGATACAATATGTATTTCTCAGTAGATGTTAGGTGAACAATCAAAACATATAGTACTTAAAGGTAACACAAAAATTCCATGCGTTCGTTCATGCCAAAAGGTTTCATGGAGTTCAGAAGATAAATCCAATGATTCTCACGTTGTAATAAAAAATTATGATTATCTCTTCCTTCTTGTATGTGAATTATTTCTAAGATACAGAATTTCAGTTGGCTGATATTATGTCCAGCTTCCAAAAAATGTTGAACCACTGTAGATTTCATTTGTTTAGTTCTTATGTTGGATTTGTGTTCATTTAGTCTGGTTTTTATTTTTCTTTCGGTCTGTCCTATGTAAATTTTCCCGCAAGGACATTTTAACATGTAAACAACGTTAGATGTGTTGCATGTTGCTTTCACCTTGGTTTTGATTTTATATCCTTTCATGGGATGAGTGATATATGTTCCTTTGATAATGCTATTGCAGTTGTTGCAATTCCAGCATGGGATGGTGCCTTTAAATGTGGTATCTGTGGATGAGTGTCCTGTTTGTTGAAGAATTTCACCAATTGCTTTTATTTCTAGTGTAGGCGAATATGGGTTCTTGATCGAAAATGTGATAGAAATCCTGTTCCAACCTGAGTAATTGCCAATTCTTTTTGATTATGCGTTTATAATATGCGCTCATTGTGGAATATTTAGAAACAACTGTGAGTTGGTCCTTGATAGGTTTGGGTTGGATGCTGACTAATTCATTCCTACTTTTGGGTGAGCAACGTTGTTTAGCTTGTTGTAGTACCTGATCTGGGTATCCGCGGGTTTAGAATCTCAGTGTCAATTTATCAAGTTGTTCTGTTGCTTTGTCTGGATTTGAAACAATTTTTTTGACTCTAAGCATTTGAGAATACGGCAGATGTTGTTTAAGGGGTTGTGGATGAAAGCTTTGGTAATGAAGAGTATTGTTCCTATCCGTTGCCTTCCTGTGTAAATCTGTTTCAAATCCTGTGGATGTTCTGATTATTTTTACGTCCAAAAACGTGATGGACTGAGATTGAATATCAAAGGTAAACTGTATGCGGTTGTCTATTTGCTTGAGTTTTTTTAATTGGTCTTGTAAGATGTTGACTGGACCCTTCCAAAGGATGAAGATGTCGTCTATGAATCTGAGAAATAATTTCAAATGGGTTATCCATGGTTGTACAGTTAGAATGTTCTCTTCTTCGAAGCGATTCATGAAAATATTTGCATATGCTGGTGCAGCACAATTTCCCATGGAAGTACCTGTTTTTTGTTGGAACCAATCCTCATTCCACTTGAAATAACTGTGTAGTAGGGTGAATTCCATAAGTTCCATGAGAAAGATTTTAAGATTCTGTTCATAATCAGTACGTAATAGAACATGTTCAACAGCTTCTATTCCTAGTTGGTGCGGAATAGATGTGTACAGTGAATTGACATCCACTGTACATAATGTGATTTCTTCATCCTCTGTGATCATGATCTGATTGAGTTTATGCAAAAAGTCAGTGGTGTCTTTTATATAAGATCTCATGGTGGTAACGCTCGGTTGTAAGTGACGATCTAGAAATTTTCCCACTGGTTCATGTAAACTCCCTCGGGTAGTAATAATCGGTCGGCACGGTGGTTTGACCAAATCTTTGTGTATTTTTGGTACCATAAATAATGTGGTACTCTTTGGGTTTGGTTGTATTAGGAATTTCTTTACCTTTTCGTTGATTACTCCTCTGTCAACGGCCTTTTGGACGATGGTTTGTAGGATTTGCATGAATTGTTCTGTGGGATTAGTTTCCAATCTCATGTAGGTATCTGAATCCTGTAGGTGTGTTAATACTTGTGCATTGTAATAACTGGTGTTCAGAATGACTAGTGCGCCTCCTTTGTAGGCTGTGGTGCATGTCTGTCCTTTGCGCAATGGTTTTTAGTATACCTAATTCTTTGGCCATTAGGTTGTTGTGTTTGAACTTTTTTTGACAATTAAGTTTTGTTATATCATTTTTGACTATGGATTCAAACATGCCCAGACTTTTGTGGCTGACAGGTGCCATGAAGGTGCTTTTCAAACGTAAGCCTTTGAGTGGATCTTCTTCTTGGTCTTTAACAGATTCCAGAACGTTTTCGAAGAAATTACGTAGTCTGAGTTTTCTCATAAGTTTGAAAAAACTAATGTTAAGTTCTAAGGTATTAGTGCCGGTGGTGGGTACAAAGGAAGTCCCTTTTTGTAGGGTTTTCATTTCGATGTCTTTAAGATTGTAATCTGAAATATTGATGACCAAGTTATCTATTGATTCCCTTTCTTGCCTTTGTCATTCTTGGCTGTTGCTGTGCGAGTTTGTGGTTGATCCTTGTCTTTGTCCTTGCTTTTTTCTGTGACTCCACCTGGGTCGTCTTGTTCTACATGTCCTACTCCTAAAAAAGGCGTTCCTTCGGTAATTACGTTTGATGCTGATGTAGATGCCAAGTTAGAAGGGTTTGGTGTGATAGTAGATGTTGGGGATCTTTCATTTGTGCCATTTCTTCTTGATTGATAGTGATGTCACTGTCTGAAGAGTAGGTATCGGTGTTAGTAGTATAGGGTTTGTTTTGTCTGCGTCTTGCGTAGATGTCCACCCATGTGTATACTTCCCCCATTTTGTAATCAATTGTATCCCTGCGGAATTTGCGAATCTTACGTTCGTTGACTTCCGCTGTGTGTCTGGCTAGTTGGTTGTTGATCTCCTCTAGTGTTTTATTGAACACAGCAAGTATGACTGCCTCCTTTCTCCTCAACACCGAGAAGTCTGACGACGGGGTTCTTCGGCTGTCATGGATTTCTCAAGTCCTCCAAGGACATCCAGAATGTCAAATCCGAACTTGAGAAATCCATGACAGCCGAAGAACCCCGTCGTCAGACTTCTCGGTGTTGAGGAGAAAGGAGGCAGTCATACTTGCTGTGTTCTATTAGCTAGAAAGGATTCAATCTAGTCCCACACCTTACCAGAGATGCCGATGTGAGACAACCACGCCAAAAGTTGGCGGTGTGGCACGGTGTCAAACGCGGCAGAGAGGTCTAGTAGCACCAGAGCCGTTCTGCCACCGGCATCCAGGCACTCTCTAGTAGCCTCCCCCACCTCGTTCCACAGCCGACTCGGTGCTGTGAGAGGCCCTAAAGCCCGACTGGGCTGGTTGAAGGGCGCCAGAGGTCTCAACAAACACAGAGAGCTGCTTGTGGGCGGCCTTCTCACACACCTTAGCCACAGCCGGGAGGAGTGATATTGGGCGATAACTAGCCGGGGTAGCGGGATTTAATGAGGGTTTTTTCAGCAAAGGAAGGAGTTTTGCCTGTTTCCACTCAGATGGAACCGTGGAGGTCAGGAGGGACAGGTTGACAATTTTGTTGGCTTCAGGGTTGACTACCTCCGCCATTGCCGCCAGTAACCTAGCTCGGCAGGGATCCGTAGGAGAGTCTGATTTAAGCGATTCAAGTATTGCCAGAGTATCAGACAGCGGGATGGGAGTGAACGCAGTCAAAGAGGGGTGGGCTGGATCAGAGTCAAAAGCCGTCTGATGCAAATATGTCGCCTGCCTTTGAGTAGAAGACCCGAAGCTATCCTGTATGGCTTGAATTTTATCAATAAAAAATGCCGAAAGCTGCTCACACCAGTCATTAGAGGTGGGCGAAGCCATCTGTTCAGCGCATGGATTCAGGAAGCTTTGTACAATTGCAAAAATTCCCTTTGAATTATTTTTTGATTGATCAATGCGCTCCACAAAAAAGTGGCCTTTGGCCAGCTTGACCATAGTATAATAGTTTTTCTGGGCCTTCCTGAGAGCTATTTTGGCTAGCGGACAATAAGCCAGTCTCCAACAGCGTTCAAGTTTTTTACAGGATTTTTTTTTGTTCTTTTAGTTCCTTAGAAAACGGGATGGGACGGAGATTTTCTTGCTCTTTTATGACCCAAGGGTGTGGAAAGAGCACCTTACCTTTTAAGTTCGCCGAGCTGGAGCAGGTTCGATCACTGGAAACTGACCAGCAGCACTGCTCACCAGGAACAGCCAGCACCGCCGGGTGCTGCCGCGTCCATTGCGAGCTGCTCACCGCTGGACACTGCTATACTGCTGCTAATGGCGATGCAGCACCTTAAATACTTTTGACTAAATTCCTAAAAGGTCAAGAGGGAGAACTCTAGAGTATGGCCTCATAGTTTGCATTCCCTGATGTGGCTACCAGTGAATATATACCCCAGGTTACAGGTGTACCCTATACCTTGGTTTCTTTTTGGTCATATAGTCTCCTACCTTTTCTCTGCACCCTTGATCCAAAGACTGACATGGAGAGGTTGGCAAGTGTCCTCTGGCATTGATCCAATTATCACTGAGGTGATGCTCAATAATTGAGGCGGCTGCTTGGCTTTTTTCTGCGCTCTAAACTCACTGCCAAGCCCTTACTGACCTGATGTTTACAATGCCACCTACTAGCAACTCACTTCTTGTTGTCTTGGACCCTGGTGTTCCTCATATGTAAATCCTGACTTGCTACCCTCATTGCACAGTTTGAGAGCTCAAAGGCTGCTGCAAAGAGCATGTCCTGATACAATCCAGAAGGTCATTGGGAGGATGATACTGAATCAGGTGCTAACGTGGGCTGATGATAATATGATTCTCTCCCCTTTTCAAGCTGGGTTTCGTAAGTCAACCAGCACACTGGATCAGGTCTTTCGCTTTGTGCAACTCTACTGGAAAGTGGTTACTCTGGGGAAAGGCAGTCTCTATGTAGCATTTGTGGACCTACGAGCTGCCTTTGACCTTGTCCCTCGCCATCGGTTATGGGTAGTCCTTAATAAATTAGGACTCCCAGCAGAAATTTTGACAATGATAAAGAGGCTCCATGAGTCTAATTTTGCTAAAATCCAATGGGGAGGAGCAGGCGAAGTCACCCCAGAGTTCCCGGTCGAACGGGGTGTGCGGCAAGGCTGCACCATGGCTCCAACCCTTTTTTCCTTATACATTAACGGGATCGCCCAAGCTATGCTCAATGCCATTGTTGATGCCCCAAAACTTGCTGGAGTCACTACTCCGATATTAATGTTTGCGGATGATACGTTAATCGTATCAAAAACTCCAAGTGGCTTGCAGAGAGCTTTAATAGTTTTTGAAGATTTTTGCCTTGGTCATGGTTTGGAGGTGAACGTGGCCAAGACAAAACTTATGGCCTTTAATCCGCATCCAAATCGTAGAGTGAGTAAGTTCTTCTTGGATGGGCAGCAAATAGAAATGGTCTCCAATTTTGTTTATTTGGGCATACATATAACTAGTAGCTGCAAGTGGGATAAGCACATTGAGGTAGCTGCCCTGAAGCTTAGACAAATCTCAGGAACATTGACAAGGGAACACAAAAAGTCCTTCACTAAGCCCGTTAAACCTGTACTCCAAGTTTATGAGGCAAAGGCCCTGGGTTCAGCTCTATATGGGGCAGAATTATGGGGGTTTAATCGGCTGGTTCCCCTAACAACAGCAGAAAATTCTTTCCTCCGCAGCATAACAAGTCTCCCTCAGAGTTCACCTATGGTACCTGTAAGGTATGAGCTTGGTAGGAATGCCATCGCAGATATCGCTAGACTTCGCCCAGTTTTATACTGGCGAAGGCTTTGGACTACTCCCGAGCTCTCTTTGTATGCCAAAGGTATTATTGATGTCATAGATCTAGATGTCTTTCACAAAATTGAATGGCTGAGGCAGCTCCGCCAGACGTTAACAGTCATGGACATGGTGGGGCTATGGAGCGATCCAACAACTGCGCAATTTCCCCCAAAGAAAGTTATGAAAGCTATTTATTGGGAACGAGTTAACCATCAGGTGTGGAGTCGTGTAAACCCAAACGGGATGGCTGGTCGCTACCTAGAGGTGAAATACACGCCCGCCTTCGAACCTTACTGGGACCTGATCACAAAGCCTGGAGACAGGAAGCTGTACTTCCAGCTGAGAGCAGGTTCTCTTCCAATTAAGTCTCTTACAGGCAGGTGGTCTAGTCCTAGTGATTAAATCTGCCCTGCTTGTGGGGTACAAGCAGAATCTATTGCCCACTTTCTGTTTGTCTGCCCAGCATTAGTTGTTCCTAGGCGAGTGTGGTTGTCACCATTGTGCAGGAACCTGGGTACCACGAGCAGTGCCGTTGCTTTAAGAATTTTATGCACCAGCACTTCCCCAACCATTTCTATCCCATTAGCAACATTTTTGGGTTGGGCATGGACCTTAAGGGTGAAAGTCTGCACCAAATTATAGATAATTCCCCTCCACGCAACCCATATTGCTGTTGCCTAGCGTGAAACTCTATAAAATGATTTTACAAAACGCTGTAGTTGTTGATGGGGGTCTATTAATTATGTATTTTCAAAATTGCTGTTAGTTTGATCAGTTTAATACTTTTTAGAAATATCTTTTTAACTTATTTATTGATGAATCTAAAAATTTTAATGTATATTTTTGTATGTAATGTTTGATTTATGTTTGTGTCTTTTATGATTTTGTTGAATCGAATAAAGACTAAGTATGGTATGGTTAAAAATCTACTGCACAGAAATTAGGATGTGTGGAAATAGGGTTTCAGTGAATATTTATCATTTGTGCAACATAAGTGTCCTGATTTGTTTTGACCCTATTAAAAGCTTTGTTTCATCGCATGTCCTGTACTAACAGCATCAAGCCAGATAGCTGTACTCCCCTCTCCTCCCAAACCCAACTCTAACCTCCATACTGTCTATCTAATGCCACAGTCCCATGCCATACGTTTCCCACACACCATACACAAACCAGCACAATGTCACCAACTGACAAAAATCAGACTTTTATAGGGGTGCTTGCATCCTTTCAACCTAGGACTGACATCATTGGTACCACGAGGTCATTTCGTGCTGGCAGTGTTCAGATTGTTGAAGTTTCCCAGCAGTCAACGCATAACAGCCTCCGCGGCATACGTGAATGCATTGTCCCCATGCACACCGACATGTCTGTATTTTCAATATTTCAACAAAGGGATAACGTTCCTATGAAGAATAGAAAGAGAGGCACAATCTCTCAAGGGTAGAGAGTACCTTGGGTCAGAGTACTGGATAGAGTCAGCTGGACTGTTCATAGTGCCCTCACACATCCCCTAGAGGATGTCATGCTTCATCATAAGGCAGTGCTCCTTGTCGGGCCAGCGCTGCAATGCTCTATGGGCCCCCCAAAGGATCAATTTAGCGGAGATCTTTTATGATGATGCCGTATGATGAGTGCGGGTGAGGTGGTTCGTGAAGTGGTGGGGTGTGAACGAAAGGATTAAAACTGGTAAGGGAGCAACTAAATGCTTGGGCACTGAAAGATGAAGCGGTGGTCAAAGAACTAGAAGTGGAAACTGAGCTTTATTTAAGAGAAAAAGTTGGCTCGGTACAGTCAGCTGTTACTCTGTGGGAGGCCTTCAAGGCAGTGTTGCGAGACTGGGCCCAAAATATTATTGCCCACAAGAGGAAGCGGGAAACTCAAGAGATTTTAGAATTGGAGCGCAGGCTAGTGGACCTTGAAAATAGTTGCCCTTCCGCACCGACTGAACATATCCTCCGCCAAATAGATGTTTCTAGAAGAGAATATCAGGCACTGGTTACTGGGGAGGCACGGGCACATCAGTTAGCGGTTCAGCATAGACTCTAAAAACCGGGAAAACTGCAGGCCCGAATGGGCTCCCTGGGGAATTTCTTAAGACACACTGTGCCCTGCTGGCTCCACACTTACTCAACATGTTTCAGGCCTCGAAAGAGGATGGAAAGCTCCCACCAGATCTCAGATTAACAACGGTGGTGGTGATACCCAAGGCGGGGAAGCCGCCAGAAGAGTGTGAGTCCTGCCGTCCCATATCATTATTAAATATAGAAAACAAAATATTGGCTACTATCCTTGTGACGCGTCTCCTGACAGTCATCACATCCCTGATACATGGTGACCGAACCGCTTTTATGCCGAGACGGGCCACACAATATAATTTGCGAAGAGTGGCTAATTGGATGGACGTTGTCCGCGATCGAGAGGAGGCCCACCTGCTCCTGTCCCTGGATGCTGAAAAGGCGTTTGACACCGTCCATTGGCCTTTTCTGAGATGTGTATTAGAGAGGTTTGGCCCGGAATTTAGGGAGTGGGTGGCGCTACTGTACACGGCCCCGGAGGCTAGAGTTCGAGTGAATGGCGCCTTCTCGGACACCTGGCAGATCCAGAGAAGGACTAGACAGGGATGCCCCCTTTCCCCTTTACTGTTTGCCCTTATACTTGAACCCCTGGCCTGCGTCATCAGAGCTGTCCCGGGGCTGGGAGAGTTTGTTGATGAAGCCCGTCTAATACACGAGGAACGCATATCACTGTATGCAGATGATATTTTACTCTATGTGACAAACCCGGCAGAGACACTCCCTCACATGTTACTGATATTCGAGGAATATGGGCGCCAGGCTGGGTATAAGATCAATTGGAGCAAATCCACTCTGTACCCAGTGGGAGGTGTAGTGACGTCTCAGGCCTATCCCAGCTGCTTGAGATGGTCAACTGAAGGCTTTACGTATCTGGGTCTATATATAGCCACCGATGCGGTGGTGGGCTTTGCGCGCAACCTCCGGCGGGTTATCTCCAACTTCCAGGAGGATGTCAAGCGGTGGAGAAGGGTCCCGCTGACAATTATGGGCAGGGCCGCCATGTATAAGATGGTCACACTTCCTCAATTGCTCTATATTCTGCAAAACACCTACACCAAAATACCGGAAACTGTGTTTAAAACCATAGACCACGAACTGCGTATACTCTTGTGGGATGGGGCCTGTAGGAGAGTAGGGTCTGCAATCCTATGATCACCCAGATTTTTTTGCTTTTGCTTCATTGGTTTACGACTTTCTCCGGCTGTGGGCCTGCCAATCAGACCCACAGCCTAGCTGTTCTCTCTCGAAATTAACACACATGTACGTTAGGTGCATCCACTAATTGGAACTGGGCCACCTTGTCAGTCCCTGTCTCAGCATACCACAGGTATCCAGGGCATCGGTGTACCCAGGGCCTACCAGGGGCTGAAGCATGTATTATGCCGCCCCTGGAATGGCCGCCCAAATCTGACACAACTGGCTGCACGACAGCTGGGGCCACGTGGTGTAATCACCCGTTGCTGTAGGTGTAGTATTCCTACACCTAAACCCTAAAATGGACACATGGGTTCCTATCAGTCACTCCTATAGCAGGCCTTATCGATCCTGAAGGCAGAGTGCAGGGAATCATGTGGGACGGTGCTCTGGCGCGAGCTGAGCCCGTCGACGGCTTGCGGAACCAAGTCCTAATAGCCGTTCCATGGTGACGCGGGCCAACTACTTTTAATGCATTATAATCCTTGCGGTTATTTGCTAACTTTGGCATCGCATCACCTATACATGTCGAGTAAGGTGTCATACGAATGGGGATACGAACCCCTCGCCAGTCCTGGTGACGGGGTTAGCATTCCCCCCTTTTAGAGGGACACGACATGGAAGTAACCTTGAACCCCGGTTAAAGTTGACTCAAGCCTCAGCATCACAAAATGGATGCTGCCACCAGACACAAGTCTGACCTCCTGCTGCTGGGGGACCTTCCAGCAAGGGGAGCTTGGACAAAGGGTTTCCTGTCGAGGGCGGTGTTAGCACCGTCCCAGACAGGGTTTGTGTATCCCAGGTAGGCAGGGCTGAAAGGAAGGTGATTGCAAGTGGCACCCCGGTGCTCACTGTGCATAGCCCGGTTCAAACCAGTTTCAGGGGCACACCAGCCCCTGAGCTGGCGCGAAGCCGGACAAAGGTTAGGGGTGTAACCACCCCCCTCCTGGCTCCACCCATAGGTAGAACCTAGTCACGGGCCAGCCCCTTTTCTTAGAATAAAGGTAGGAGCGAGTCCCCTTCCCAAATTGGATAATCAGATAATCGGATAACTCCGAATCACGAACTACTTTCCACGAAAGGAACTCTTGACTATTTCTGAAGACTCTCCCTTGTGGCTAAGGAGTAGCCACCCTGCACCAGCAGGCACCATCTAAGCGCTTGCGGTTTGCTGTAAGTCTCTCCTACGGATCAAGACTGCCCAGCTCGACGAGACCCGAGTTCCCTGCCATCTCTGACCTTTTACCTCCCTCATCAGCTCAGCTGAGAGTCGTAGGTGTGACGAGACCTGCGGGACCGGCCATCTTCAGAACCTGCACGACGCTTATCTAGCACGCCCACCGAGGGACCCTCGAGTGAGTGCACCTAGGGTTTGAGAAGCCCTAACCCTGAGCAGCTCCAGCATCGAAGTCTGCCTCCCCAGCATCCCCGAGATCTGCGTGGGGGCCCTTCCGCTCCTTGTTGTTCACCGCGTTGTTCGACCACTTGCCGACCGGCTTGTGGCCCTCTTCACGACGCACCACGATTGTTTCATCACTAGTCTGGTTGCTCCAGACTGGCTCTTGCTCCCCTTCAACAGAGGAGTACCACGGACCCTCCTGGTCCACTCCCGACGCCATCTTGACTCCCCCGCTTGGGTGGCCACTGCCAAGATCCGCTGCCCCTTCCTGGGCCCAGCATCATCGACAGCAGACACCTTCGTGGGACAGCTCGCCCTCCATCCTGGTCGCCGCCGCGCCTCCTGGTCCGAGGAACAGCCGAGTCCGACGTCACCCACTCACCTGGTCGAGGTGACTTCAGCCGGTACCCTCCTGGTACCCACACGATCGCTGGCTAGCGGTTGAGAACTGAGTCCCCTCTGCTTTCAGGTTTTCCTTCACCACCGATCCAGGCTTGGATCGCTCTGAACATCGTCACTGGTCGCCTGCCAGCAACTTCTTCTTTCAGGCTCCTGAGACTACACGAGGACTCCCGACATCTTGACGAACTTCACGCAGCCGCAGCCTCCGGGCTAGGTAACTCGAGCATCTCGGTGCTCCATCGCAGGTTCGCTCTACAAGTGTCCAGTTCCTTTTTCGTTTAGTCCCACTGATCGGATCACTCCGGAATCAGTATCTCCAGACTCTAACCATTCGCATTCCACTGTTAGTGTAGATGGTTTCTCGTGCCCCTCGGGCATTTGTGTAAATTGTGCAACTGAAGTATTTTCCTAAGAGTTTTGTAGTGTGCTTAGCTCCCTGACTCATAAAGAGCCAGGGTAGTCTTGTTATAAATAAATATCCTTTTATTTTCATAACAACTTGTGTGGTGTCCTTTCACTTGGTGTTCAAGGGGTATATGTGATGGTAAACAGCTGGCTTAACACGCCCTCTAGAGTTTAGCCTAAAGACTGCTCGTATCCACGCTACTAGGATAGCTGGTCTAAAAGGTTGACTTACAACCAATCATCAATAAGGGTCGTTTGGAATGATACACAGTGATCACTAGAATAGTGAGCACTACATATCAGGCCAACTTCTCACATTGGTGAGCAGCGGTTGGGATTTGAGCTTGCTGTTGTTTTACCACACACGTATCCTAAGAATATCGCAGTGAAAGATCACATAAGTACCCAGGTACATATAACTTAACTTAGAATACTCCGAGTTCTACTGAACCGGCTGTTGTAGTGTAACAGGGCTTAGCACACCCTGACTACAACTCTTAGCAAGGGATCAGTAGGTAAACCCATAGTGTAGGTAGGTGCAACACTTACACCTCACTAGAAAAGCATGTCGGTCCACGGAGAGTCTGCAGGGACTCCCTTAGTGGTCAGTGACCCTCCACAGGTCGTGTCACGATATGCAACTCTTAGCTTCAAGGAGATGCGACAACTGTGTGCCTCCAGGAAGCTAAACCAGGGTTCTAACCCTACCATCGCAATACTGATAGGTCTCTTAGAGGCGTACGATGCTAGGAGGTCCTCTAACCCAGGTCCCCCCAGTGCAGATGGGAACATGCCTCCCTTAGAGGGAACCCTCGGTGACCCAGACCTCGACCTCCACACAGAGGAGGAGGACGAGGACGAGTTATCGGGAGACGAGGCAGACAAAGGTCCAGTGGTAGTCGGCAGGCTTACAAGGACCAACTTAAGCAGGCATGAGAATGGAACTGGGGGAGCCCCGGGCCCACGCTCAAGCAGGCTTAACCTTGGGAACGGACGAGCTAGGTCTCTCTCCAGAGGCTCTGGCAGATCGGTTCATACACATGTCTCTCAGACACCTTCTCAGAGAGGAATGACTTCCCCTCAGAGGAGGGAGCATGAAGCGAAGATGCGGGAGGTCAATCTGAGGATCGAGCGGGAAGAACTTGCCCTCGCCAAAGAAAGACTTGCCTTAGCCCGAGAGCAGAAATTAAGTGGGTTAGATCCCACTGGTGGCAGCATTCTCAATAGAGAGAAAGACAGGGGTATAGACACTAGACACCTGAGTAAAATCGTGCCCCCCTTTAAACAAGGGGACGACATCCACAAGTGGATAACTGCCTTGGAGAGGGCCTGCACTGTCCAGTGCGTCCCCCCAAGTCAGTGGGCAGCTATACTGTGGCTTTCCTTTGAAGGTAAAGGAAGGGACAAGCTCCTCACTACAAGAGCTGAGGATGCTAACAACTACCAAGTCCTGAAGAACACACTGATTGATGGGTTCGGCTTAACCACGGAGCAGTACCGGGTGCTGTTCCGGGACACCCAGAAAATTCAGTCTCAGGATTGGGCTGACTTTGTCGATTGTGCCACTAAGGCTTTGGAAGGCTGGTTGCTGGGTAGCAAGGTTACTGATTACACAGGATTGTACAATCTTATCATGCGAGAACAGATTTTAAACAACTGTCAGAACCAATTGTTGCATCAGCACCTTGTCGACTCGGATCTGACCTCTCCCCAAGAATTGGGAAAGAAGGCGGACAGATGGGTCAGAACAAGGGTCAAGCAGAACCAGAATCAGAACCAGGGTGGTCAGAAGAAAGCAGACCAAAAGGGTAACAAGAACGAACAAAATGACCAGAAGTCTTCGACAGGTCCCCAACAAACCAAAGAGGGTGGGGGTCAGGCTTCACAGAAGAAGAAGACTCAAGAAGGCCAGTCAAAAAGGTGGTGCCAATACTGTAAAAGTAAGACTCACTGGTTTAGTGAGTGCACCAAGAAAGGAGGGCAAACTCCTACCACTGCAGCCCCTAAGGCACCTGTGCCCCCTAGTACAGTCAGCAGGGGTAGTGCGCCTCCCAAGGCATTAGTTGGGTTAACCTTGGGAACCGAGGGGAGTGACGACTTAGTCGGCACGCTCACTCAGGCCGTCCTTGTCTGTACAGGGGATATGGATATGTCCCCTGATGCCAGTCCCAATACTTTGGGCAAATACAGGCAGACACCTTTGATAAATGGAAGAATGGCTCAGGCCTACAGGGACACGTGTGCCAGTGTCACCATGGTGACGCCTAACTTCGTGGACCCTGGACAGATCATGCTAGGTACCAGTTACCTAGTGACCAATGCCAGCAACGTCACTACCAATCACAGTATGGCAGTTGTTGATTTCTCCTGGGGAGGGGTAAGTGGCCCGAAAAAGGTTGTGGTTAGTTCAGACCTCCCCGTAGAATGTCTGTTGGGCAATGATTTGGAAACGTCACAATGGTCAGAAGTGGAGCAGAGGACTCACATGGAAATGTTAGGTTTGCCAGCACATGTCCTTGCTGTGACCAGGTCACAGGCCAAAAGATGCCCCACTGAACAGGGGCTGGATCCTGGAAGAACGGACCAGACACCTTCCAAGAAAAGGAGCAGTAAGGGTAAGGCTTCGCCTTCCCCCTTGCCCCAGGTCGTGGATCAAGTCTCCGAGGAGGCTGACCTTAAAGAACTGAGGGAAACTGAGCCGCAAGAGCTTGAACCTGGTCAGGTTGAGTTTCTGGGCTCAGGGGGACCCTCCAGGGAAGACCTGGGGAAGGCACAGTTAGACTGCCCCTCACTTGAACCCCTCAGACAGCAGGCCGCTGCTGAGGCTGCAGGGAACGCCACAGGTACCCACAAAGTGTACTGGGACGATGGACTCCTGTACTCTGAGGCAAGAGACCCCAAACCTGGTGCGACCAGAAGGCTGGTCATCCCCTTGTCTCTGAGAGGTTTCCTTCTCACCTTGGCCCACGAGATTCCCCTTGCAGGTCACTTAGGCCAGAATAAGACTTGGGACAGAATTGTTCCACACTTTCACTGGCCCCACATGTCCGAAGATACGAAGGAGTTTTGCCGCTCCTGTGTCACTTGCCAAGCCAGTGGTAAGTCAGGTGGCACGACAAAGGCCCCCCTCATACCACTACCGGTGGTGGGGGTACCCTTTGAACGGGTGGGGATCGACATTGTCGGACCAATGGAACCCCAGACAGCATCAGGGCACAAGTTCATACTGGTGGTGGTGGACCACGCCACCAGGTATCCTGAAGCTATTCCCCTTAGGACCACTACAGCACCTGTGGTGGCACGGGCCCTGCTTGGAGTGTTCTCCAGAGTGGGCTTCCCTAAGGAGGTCGTCTCAGACAGAGGTGCAAACTTCATGTCGGGATATCTGACTGCTATGTGGAAGGAATGTGGTGTCAACTACAAGTTCACCACACCCTATCACCCACAATGCAATGGGCTGGTTGAGAGATTCAACCGGACCCTAAAAGGGATGATTCACGGACTACCTGAAAAGCTTCGGCGGAGATGGGATGTCCTGATACCCTGCCTCTTGTTCGCCTACAGAGAGGTCCCGCAGAAGGGGGTTGGCTACAGCCCTTTTGAGCTTCTGTTCGGACATCCTGTAAGGGGACCCCTTTGTTTGGTAAAGGAAGGATGGGAGAGACCTCTCAGAAAGCCGGCATCAAACATTGTGGACTATGTGCTCGGTCTCCGCTCGCGGATGGCGGAGTACATGGAAAAGGCGTCTAAAAACCTTGAGGCGAGCCAAGAATTACAGAAAGCTTGGCACGACCAAAAGGCTGTCCTGACTGTGTACCAGCCTGGACAGAAGGTGTGGGTGCTGGAGCCAGTGGCCCCAGCAGCACTCAAAGACAAATGGTCTGGGCCCCACACGATCATTGAGCAAAAGGGAGAGGTCACCTACCTGGTAGACCTGGGAACTCCCCGGAGCCCCCACAGGGTGCTCCACGTAAACAGGCTCAAGGCATATGTCGACAGGGAGGGCATGGGCTTGCTCATGGCCACAGATGAGGGACAGGAGGAGGAGAGTGACCCTCTCCCAGACCTGCTCTCTCAGAACCCTGACGATGGATCAGTAGATGGTGTTGTCTTTTGTGGCAGCCTCTCTGGACATCAACAAGAGGATTGTAAACAGGTTCTTCAATCCTTTCGACATATGTTCTCTCTGACACCCAGTCAGACCAAGTGGTGTACCCACGAGGTCGACACTGGGGACAGTCTACCCGTAAAGAGTAAAATCTATCGGCAACCTGATCATGTCAGAGACTGCATCAAGACAGAGGTGCAGAAAATGTTGGAGCTGGGAGTCATTGAACCCTCGGACAGCCCCTGGGCTAGTCCCGTAGTGCTCGTGCCGAAACCTCACACCCAGGGCGGTAAGAAAGAGATGAGGTTTTGCGTGGACTACAGAGGTCTCAATGCGGTCACTAAGACCGACGCCCACCCGATACCAAGAGCAGACGAACTTATCGACCGGTTGGCCTCGGCCAACTACTTAAGTACGTTTGACCTGACAGCTGGGTATTGGCAAATCAGGTTAGCTGAGGAGGCCAAGCCCAAAACAGCATTTTCTACCCCGGGTGGGCATTATCAGTTCGTGGTAATGCCCTTTGGTTTGAAAAATGCACCTGCCACCTTCCAAAGGCTGGTGAATCGCGTTCTCACTGGGTTGGACGACTTCTGTGCGGCGTATCTGGACGATATCGCTGTCTTTAGCTCCACCTGGGAGGATCACCTGGTCCACCTGAGGAAAGTGTTAGAGGCCCTGCAGAAGGCAGGCCTCACTATCAAGGCCACCAAGTGCCAGATAGGGCAGACACAGGTTGTATACCTGGGCCACCTTGTAGGTGGAGGCCAGGTTCAACCATTGGAGAGCAAAATACAGGCCATCCAGGACTGGGCTCCTCCAACCACCCAGACTCAGGTTCGAGCTTTCTTGGGCCTGACTGGTTATTACCGGAAATTTGTCAGAAATTATGGATCCATTGTGACCCCGCTAAACGACCTGACAAGTAAAAAGATGCCAAAAAAAGTTCAGTGGACAGCAAGCTGTCAGAAGGCATTCGATGACCTAAAGCAGGCCATGTGCACAGCACCTATCCTAAAGAGTCCAGACTACTCCAAACCATTCATTGTCCAAACAGACGCTTCGGAGCTGGGTGTGGGAGCTGTTCTATCGCAACTGAATTTTGATGGTCATGACCAGCCCATAGCTTTTATTAGCAGAAGGCTGACCCCCAGAGAGAAGAATTGGTCAGCTATCGAGAGGGAGGCCTTTGCTGTGGTTTGGGCCCTGAAGAAGTTGAGGCCATACTTGTTTGGCACTCACTTCAAGATTCAGACCGACCATAAGCCCCTCTTGTGGCTAAATCAAATGAAGGGTGAAAACCCCAAACTACTTAGGTGGTCCATTTCCCTACAGGGGATGGACTTCACAGTGGAGCATAGACCTGGCACTGATCATGGCAATGCAGATGGGCTCTCCAGGTATTTCCACTTAGAGCAAGAAGACTCACCTGGTCAAGGTTAGCTTATTGTCCCGAAGTTTGGGGGGGGGTCATGTAGGAGAGTAGGGTCTGCAATCCTATGATCACCCAGATTTTTTTGCTTTTGCTTCATTGGTTTACGACTTTCTCCGGCTGTGGGCCTGCCAATCAGACCCACAGCCTAGCTGTTCTCTCTCGAAATTAACACACATGTACGTTAGGTGCATCCACTAATTGGAACTGGGCCACCTTGTCAGTCCCTGTCTCAGCATACCACAGGTATCCAGGGCATCGGTGTACCCAGGGCCTACCAGGGGCTGAAGCATGTATTATGCCGCCCCTGGAATGGCCGCCCAAATCTGACACAACTGGCTGCACGACAGCTGGGGCCACGTGGTGTAATCACCCGTTGCTGTAGGTGTAGTATTCCTACACCTAAACCCTAAAATGGACACATGGGTTCCTATCAGTCACTCCTATAGCAGGCCTTATCGATCCTGAAGGCAGAGTGCAGGGAATCATGTGGGACGGTGCTCTGGCGCGAGCTGAGCCCGTCGACGGCTTGCGGAACCAAGTCCTAATAGCCGTTCCATGGTGACGCGGGCCAACTACTTTTAATGCATTATAATCCTTGCGGTTATTTGCTAACTTTGGCATCGCATCACCTATACATGTCGAGTAAGGTGTCATACGAATGGGGATACGAACCCCTCGCCAGTCCTGGTGACGGGGTTAGCATTCCCCCCTTTTAGAGGGACACGACATGGAAGTAACCTTGAACCCCGGTTAAAGTTGACTCAAGCCTCAGCATCACAAAATGGATGCTGCCACCAGACACAAGTCTGACCTCCTGCTGCTGGGGGACCTTCCAGCAAGGGGAGCTAGGACAAAGGGTTTCCTGTCGAGGGCGGTGTTAGCACCGTCCCAGACAGGGTTTGTGTATCCCAGGTAGGCAGGGCTGAAAGGAAGGTGATTGCAAGTGGCACCCCGGTGCTCACTGTGCATAGCCCGGCTCAAACCAGTTTCGGGGGCACACCAGCCCCTGAGCTGGCGCGAAGCCGGACAAAGGTTAGGGGTGTAACCACCCCCCTCCTGGCTCCACCCATAGGTAGAACCTAGTCACGGGCCAGCCCCTTTTCTTAGAATAAAGGTAGGAGCGAGTCCCCTTCCCAAATTGGATAATCAGATAATCGGATAACTCCGAATCACGAACTACTTTCCACGAAAGGAACTCTTGACTATTTCTGAAGACTCTCCCTTGTGGCTAAGGAGTAGCCACCCTGCACCAGCAGGCACCATCTAAGCGCTTGCGGTTTGCTGTAAGTCTCTCCTACGGATCAAGACTGCCCAGCTCGACGAGACCCGAGTTCCCTGCCATCTCTGACCTTTTACCTCCCTCATCAGCTCAGCTGAGAGTCGTAGGTGTGACGAGACCTGCGGGACCGGCCATCTTCAGAACCTGCACGACGCTTATCTAGCACGCCCACCGAGGGACCCTCGAGTGAGTGCACCTAGGGTTTGAGAAGCCCTAACCCTGAGCAGCTCCAGCATCGAAGTCTGCCTCCCCAGCATCCCCGAGATCTGCGTGGGGGCCCTTCCGCTCCTTGTTGTTCACCGCGTTGTTCGACCACTTGCCGACCGGCTTGTGGCCCTCTTCACGACGCACCACGATTGTTTCATCACTAGTCTGGTTGCTCCAGACTGACTCTTGCTCCCCTTCAACAGAGGAGTACCACGGACCCTCCTGGTCCACTCCCGACGCCATCTTGACTCCCCCGCTTGGGTGGCCACTGCCAAGATCCGCTGCCCCTTCCTGGGCCCAGCATCATCGACAGCAGACACCTTCGTGGGACAGCTCGCCCTCCATCCTGGTCGCCGCCGCGCCTCCTGGTCCGAGGAACAGCCGAGTCCGACGTCACCCACTCACCTGGTCGAGGTGACTTCAGCCGGTACCCTCCTGGTACCCACACGATCGCTGGCTAGCGGTTGAGAACTGAGTCCCCTCTGCTTTCAGGTTTTCCTTCACCACCGATCCAGGCTTGGATCGCTCTGAACATCGTCACTGGTCGCCTGCCAGCAACTTCTTCTTTCAGGCTCCTGAGACTACACGAGGACTCCCGACATCTTGACGAACTTCACGCAGCCGCAGCCTCCGGGCTAGGTAACTCGAGCATCTCGGTGCTCCATCGCAGGTTCGCTCTACAAGTGTCCAGTTCCTTTTTCGTTTAGTCCCACTGATCGGATCACTCCGGAATCAGTATCTCCAGACTCTAACCATTCGCATTCCACTGTTAGTGTAGATGGTTTCTCGTGCCCCTCGGGCATTTGTGTAAATTGTGCAACTGAAGTATTTTCCTAAGAGTTTTGTAGTGTGCTTAGCTCCCTGACTCATAAAGAGCCAGGGTAGTCTTGTTATAAATAAATATCCTTTTATTTTCATAACAACTTGTGTGGTGTCCTTTCACTTGGTGTTCAAGGGGTATATGTGATGGTAAACAGCTGGCTTAACACGCCCTCTAGAGTTTAGCCTAAAGACTGCTCGTATCCACGCTACTAGGATAGCTGGTCTAAAAGGTTGACTTACAACCAATCATCAATAAGGGTCGTTTGGAATGATACACAGTGATCACTAGAATAGTGAGCACTACATATCAGGCCAACTTCTCACAGGGCCCATCCCTGCATTGCACTACCAACACTCCAGAGGAACCCCTATAACGGGGGTTTGGCCCTACCAGACATTAGGGCGTACTATAGAGCGTCCCATCTTATCGTAATTAATGAATGGACTCATGCACCTGGGGACCACCCGACATATAGGCTGGAAAGATTGCAATTTAGGAAACACACACACTTGCATTATCTCTATGGGGGCAGAGGAGGTGGCCGCTTGCTGCAAGCAACCCAGAGAACGATAGAGGCGTGAAAAGGAGCTGAGCGACAGATGCAATGGGACCACAAACCAACGAGATCAGAAAATTGCGAGAGTTTAAGCAGTGGGACTTGATTGGTATTTCTAGAGTGGGGGGTGTCTTAGACAAAGGGGTGTTGGCATCCTTTCGCTCACTCCAGGTCTGGTATCAGCTTCACAACACCCAGGCTTATGCATACCTCCGTCTAAAGCATGCATGGAGGGCGGAAGGGTTAGATGAGGCGACACTACTGGAATATGCCCCGCTAGAAGGGCGACTCCTTCAGGAGGAGATCCCAGCTAAAGCTATCTCGTATACCTACAGAACGCTACTTAATAACATGCTGGATAACCTGGGCCCCCTCCGAGCCAAATGGGAAAAGACCACTGGGGTGTTGGATGATCTCGACTGGGAGGCGGCACTCATGCATCCACAGGAGGTGGCCATTATGTTAAGGTTGCGACTCATCCAATATAAAATACTACACTGTGTCTATTTTGATAGGGCAAGACTGCAAAAAATTGGGCGAGCTCCGAGTCCCGAGTGTCTTCGCTGTGACATTGATCGTGGAACATACATACACACTCTATGGGAATGTCCCAAAGTCCAAACGTACTGGGAAAAGATTGTGGCAGAGCTGAATAATATACTTGAAGTCCAACTAGAGCTGGAGCCGAAGTTTCTCCTTTTGGGGATCCCTACCGAAGTGGACATCCCGAGACGCAAGCTTGTCCTCGCCAACTTAGGTTTGGTCGTGGCCAGATGAGACATTGCCAAATACTGGGGAGCCCCGCGACTACCCACCCTGACTGAATGGCGGATGAGTCTTGATTTATACATGGTGGTGGAGCAAGTGACCTACAAGGCTAAGGTATGCCCACGGAAGTTTCGTAAAATATGGGCACCATGGATAAACTATTATGATTTAGACATTGGGCGGAGGCAGGGGATGGGGACCTACTACAGGATGGACCGGGGAGGGAGCCTTGAATGTAGCGATGTCCCAAGACCCGCGTGTGATGTAACTAAGACTCTATATATCGGCTGTGCCCAGGCCACCCGAACTTGGCTACTGCCTGGCTGGATGAGGATAATGTACCCTAATGTGTGCCTTGCCATGTTGATATGGATGGATATTTATTGTGCATTTTGTATTCATGGTTTGGTTGAAGTTTTGGTTTTGTATCAAAAGCAAAATAAAAATATTTATTAAAAAAAAGAAAAACTAGTAAGGGAGATCATACACTATACTTTAATGGGGAGGTCACCCTTCCAGAGATAAAAACCTGTTGGCAGGCGAGTGCTACCTTGGGGTTTTCCAAGAAACCCTGGTAGTCTGAGTCTTGAGACTGTGTAGGAGGAGTTTCCTGTTATGGGGAGGGACCCGACTCTGGTTACTCCTTCACATGAAAAAGGTCGACATGTTTCACGCCTAAACTCGTCATAAGGATCCATGGCACTACTTCAGGATGAAAAAAAGGATGTGTAGCGGACAAACTACCCCACACTAGAGTTGGTGCCCATTGGTGCTACCTACTGTGTGTGTATGTTGCTTTGCTTCCAACCTATAGAGAAGTAGAAACAAAAGAGAAGGTTACAAAATCAAGATGGTATAGACAGGAATATACCTGTGGTGACCCTCACTCATGTGCTTCACGACCAGTGAAGATTAGAATATTAGAATAGGAGAAGACCAAAGCACTATTAGATGTGGCCGAAGTGCGAAGAAAATGAGCAATCACTACAGAGAGGCGAACCACTCCACCACAGATCTAAAATGGACCATACTAGAAGCAGATCCATCTTGGAATACTAATATTCTATTTAGACGGGAACAACGGTGGGTGTTTCACCTCCAGACCAACGTAAATGGGCTCAATGATGAAATCCTATGGACGGAGAAGTACACTCCCCATTCCCCATCTGAGAATCATTGCCTCCTGATCATGACCAGACAGATATAACACCGATGCCATGACATTCGCCATAGGGCTATATATCTACACACCAAAAGCGCAAGCCCTGCTCCACCCCACTTAGATGGCTCTATAGACAAGAATGCTTTTCTTACCGACTAAAACCACAACCTCCATGATGTGACTCAACCATATCATAGGTCCCCCTTCGACATTGGATGTGAGATGCTGCCGATGGCACCAAATTAATACACACAAGTGGCAACCTGAAATCTCTCTCTGAAACAATATTCCCCCCATACACATGTATTTAGAGGGCACGTTCTTTCTGGCTCTCCTGGTCAGAATCAACGATAACAGACCGGCCTCCCAGTCCCCAGATTTTTCTCTTGCAAACCACCCAACTCACCAGAGATAGCAGGAGACCCCCTTTATACATATCATGCCCTTGCTAGCCAGCATACATATGAGACTTACATTATACAAGCACTCAGAAACCCGGTAACAGAATCATGCCCCTCACATCTCGTTACGCGACTCACGACCACATAAATATTGCCGCCGGACATGCGCGGTACAGCCACTAGGAAGGTAAACGTGCTAGTGTTTTAACACTAGAAAACGGTCAAAACAAGCTCTGGTCCCCTTGGGAATCCCTATCCCGGGGATGCGGAGATGGGTAGGTGCAGACACAGGGTCCGCACGCCGAAACCATAAGTACTCTGACCAATCTCCGATTGGCCGACTTCGGTCTCATTCCTGTTGGATTTTGCAACCTCTGACTAGCATTCTGAACCTCTCTCGTATTTGGTATCTTTACCTTTTTCAGACAGCACACTTCAACGCGGCTTCTGATGTTGCTACATTTTTGCTTTATTTAGGTAAGCGCCACAACCCATGTCAACTAGATACTTTTTTGGGACATTTTAACGCAGCATTACAATGATGTGCCCCACACGTGTGTGATGTGAGCACAGTGGTGAGAGTTATTTGACTTACATGTCTCATATGTGTTTGCAATATAATAAATGTTGATTTATTGTCTGTCTGTCAGATACCATCAGCACTGTTGAGGCACGTTTGTCCGGGGACACTTTCAGACTTTTCCATGTACCTGTGTATCGTCTATGTTTTACTGGATCAACAACCATAGTCATGATAAAGATGGACACACTCACCTCACAGCCCAACTTGCAAGGGGCACTGTGTTTGAGTACAGGGATCAGGGAATGTGCAATACAATCTTGCAAATCGACAACATTGGATTATTTAAATATGTGCTGTCTAGATTAACGGTGCCAGTTGACAGTACCATGATTGGGAGGGTGATTCCCACCTCCACACAACGTACCGATGGAGTCATAATGCCCTATGATTGGGATCTACTGTGAAACTAAACATCTACGCAAACATATATGCGGATCTAGAAAACGCAGGGACATGCTACTCTACCTGCAATAGTATAGCTAAGACTACACGCTATTAACTTCATAAACTTCCAGCAACAGTAACCTGCCATAAGCCATATCATTTAACAATAAATACAAACTGACAGATATTCAGACTAGTAACAGCATTAGCCATAATAGATTTTGGAGTCATCATAATGATGTGCGTACCTTAGATACATATCCCTGGTACCAAGGTGTGATTTTCTCTGCCAACTATTAGTACCAAAGTCACAGTGGCAACGTCTCTTGTGGATATCCCTATGACTATTCCGCGATACTCACCCATGTCTCACTCATTTTTGATCCAAGAATTACATTCTTGATGTAAGACCTCAACACTTTGATCCAACTGGTCAATTTCTACATGCCTTTGTAAATACCCTCCTGCTCAACATAACTTGGGATACCACCCCATGAGCACATGAATGAGGGACGCCACAGGTTTATTCCTGTCTATACCATCTTGATTTTGTAACCTTCTCTTTTGTTTCTCCTTCTCTATAGGTTGGATACAGAACAACATACACACACAGGAGGTAGCACCAATGGGCACCAACTCTAGTGTGGGGTAGTTTGTCCACTACACATCCTTTTTTTCATCCTGAAGAAGCGCCGTGGATCCTTATGACCAGTTTAGGCGTGAAACATGTTGACTTTTTTCAGGTGAAGGAGTGAACAGAGTCAGGTCCCTCCCCTGAGACAACAGGAGACTACTCCTACACAGTCTCAGCACTCAGACTACCAGGGTTCCTTGAAAACCCACAAGGTAGCACTCTCCTGTGGTAAACCCTGTTTTATTATAGTTATATTTTCTGCTGGTGGCAGTGGGGTGGCGCTCCTCCACTCTAATGGAGCAGCAGCTCCAGCCAGGGTCAGGCCCCAGTTTTCAGTGATGGTCAACTGCAAACAGTGGATGCACATTTAATGTGTTACAAAGTAGTACTAGCTGGCAGCTCTTATTAGGAAACTATTTAAATAACATTTAAAAACTGACTTTTAATGTATTCGCTTTCAACTTCGTCTGTGTTTCTATATTGAGGAATGCTTTCCTCCTGTGCCCCTCGGATGATGTTGAACTAATGAGTCCTTTCTTTTTTGCAGTTTTTATAAAGCAAGAACTATACCCGAAAGTACTGAGCATCAGTTACATAACACAAGGACACATTTATTTTTGTAGGCACAGGGAGATCAAGTGACTTGCTCAGAATCAAAGGATGTGGAACCGACGCCGAGACTCGAACCTAATTCACCAGTTCCACAGTCAGCAGCTATAGCCGTAATGCTCCGTCCTCTCTTCTTCTATTTTTTGCGAAATGTCCCAGCTTTTGGCTTTCAAAATTTGGTTGGTCACCCTGCTCCCAGAAGTCATGAGAGTGTGTAACCGATTACACCGCTAGCCCCTGGCTTGTTCCGCGCTCAGCGCCAGCCCCCCTGCACAAAATGCATTAGGTAAGGATATGCCTTTACAATATTCTAGCAGTTTCCTAAAAGGTTTAAACATCACTAACACAGACAAGGATTGCTGTGGTATTCAACTAGATTCCAGGCCCCTGCAGGCACAAATAACTTGCCCGGGCTGCAGCACTAAACTACCAGAACTATTGTTCCAACTAGTTGCTGCTATAAACAATCAACCGCCAGGGAGAGAAAAGGACAATCCTTCTATAGTTTGGAATTGTGTTCTTCTCAATGCAAGGTCCTTAGTCAAACATAGCATTGAAGGTTCCTCCCTCATTGAGGACGAGAAGATAAACATTGCATTTATCACAGAAGCTTGGACCGATGATGCGTCCGGCCATGACGTAGTTAAAGCCACTCCTCCGGAGTATCTCTGCTATATGTTGAATAGGTCACAGAGGAAAGGAGGGGGATTAGCGGTCATATGTCATAATTCAATCACGGATTCCTTCAACCCACTAGCTAACGAGGAATGTGAAGCGCTGGATTTCTGTTTTCATCTCTCACATCACTATACATACCCTCCTCTTTAGTCCTCCGGGCCCGAGAAGACGGTTTCTAAATCAAGCATGTTGTATAATGGAAAACGGGCTAAGTGCTAATTTCTACACCGTATTGGGAGATTTTAACTTCCATCTGGAGTTGCTTTCAGATCTAGATACCATCAGTCTTCTAGACCTGATGAATGGCGGAAGTTTAGAGCAACTAGTGACTGGTGCCACTCACCAGGCAGGTCACACATTAGACAGCTTTTTCTCTAATAACCCACAGTTGAGATTCACTGGCCTTCTTCCCTTAGTCTGGTCAGACCATAGAGCCGTACTATTCGAGCTCATGGAATAAGGTAGAAGCTGAGGATTTACAGGAAGTATTATCCTCGACCAGCACCACGCTACCCAGAGATCTGGACGAAGCAACCAGGTCTTACACAAATTGGTTGGAAGCAGCAGGAAACAAGCAAGCGCCCAAAAAACGTATTCGCTTCAATAGACAGCGGCCTTCATCTCTGTGGTACTCGCAGGAGCTGAGAAATCAAAAATTGTGCTGTAAGCACCTGGAAAAAAACTGGAGGAAGGAATACAATGATAAGGAAAAAAAGGAATATAAGTTGAGTCTTGCTCAGTATAAACAGTTGCTTCAAAAAACCAAACTAGAGTATTTCACCAAGAAAATCAAGTCCGCTAAAAATTCTCCAAAAGAAATCTTTAAAACTGTTACCACCCTGCCCCACCCAATCGCTCCCACCATCCTGGCTAACCAAGAACTGTGTACAAAAGTAGCAAAGTTCTTCTTTGACAAAGTCAACGCTATTTTTTTGTAACTTTCTCGGACTCAACTACTAAGAATACTACTGATCAGATGATTAGCTCCAAGATAGATGAAAATAAGGTCTTTGTACTGAACAGAATTGCCCCTTTAACAGTCTCGGACACATTCAATCTTCTCATGAAAGTGAAATCAGGCTCCCCGTACGATCCCTGCCCAGTATCCATAGTAAAATTGGCAGCTGAACCAGTCTCACGTACTCTGACCTCTATCATAAATTCAATGTATTCACAGGGTTATTTTCCCAGAGAGTGGAAACAGGCATCCATTCTGCCCCTGCTCAAAAAAACCAACCCTAATAACTTCAGGCCCATATCTAGACTACCACTCCCGGCGAAAATCATAGAGAGAAACATGAACACGCAATTCAAGGTGTTTTTACAAGAATCACAGGAGCTAAACCCAACCCAGTACGGTTTCAGAGAGGAGCATAGCGCTACTAAAATCCACGGAGGAGATTAGGGCTATTCTGGATCAGGGAGGAAAGGCTGCATTGATTATGTTGGATCTCTCAGCAGCCTGTGATAAGGTCCATCAAGCTTTGCTAATAGACCGATTGTATGAGATTGGAGTCCAGGGCACCGCCTGGAAACTTTTCAATTCCTTTCTATCCAACAGAACTCAAACGGTTGCCCTGGGCGCCTACAAGGCTGATTCATTCTCACTACCCTGTGGAGTGCCGCAAGGGTCTTCATTGAGTCCGACACTTTTTAACATTTATGTATCCTCATTGGCGCCCCTAATTGAATACTTTGGCTTCAATCTGACTTCCTAAGCGGACGACACCAAAATGGTGGTGTCCATACGGCCTGAGGTGATGCTGGGAACTGCTTCCTGGCTCCAGGATTGTATGAATGCTGTAGGGGTCTGGATGGCACAAAATTGCCTAAAACTCAACTCCGGTAAAACGGGGGTTGTGCTGTTTGGCAACAACCCCAACTTTTGGACCGCTGACTGTTGGCCAGACACTTTGGGGCCCCTTCCCACTACCAGTAGGAAAGTGAAAAATCTGGGTGTGTGGATTGATAACAACCTTAGCTTTAGAGACCAGGTGAACACAGTGACGTCGTGGACTTCCTACATCCTGAGATCCTGTAGGAAAATAATGCCGCTGCTCCCCAAAGACTCCCAAAATCCAGTCATCACAGCGTTAATAATGTCCAGACTGGACTATTGTAACAGCCTATATCTTAATATCCAGGAAGGTCTGATGAACAAATTAAAGATCCTGCAGAATGTGGCGGCCAGACTTATGACTGGCATACCCAAATACGCCTCCATCTCGGCTGAGATAAAAAAAACTCCACTGGCTGCCGGTTTATTTTATTTTATTTCTTTTTATTTCTTGAGTTTTATATAGCGCTGGCTAGACCCGGAGGTATCGGAGCGCTTTACATGATGAAGAAACATTGTTTCAGAACATGGTTACAAAGTTACATTAGTTACTGCAGTGTAGTTACAGGAATTACATGAGTACAACAGCATAGCATAAACATGAGGGGAAAAAAGGAAAAAAAATAGGCAAGGGGAGAGAAGAACAGGGGAAATAGGGAAGGAATAGGGGAGGTAGAGGAGAATAATGGAGGAAGGAAGAGGGGGAGGGTATAGGAGGCACAACGGGGAGATGAGGATAAACAGTGTCCGACGTACGGCTGGGTAGGTGACGGCCAAGGGGTGAATCACAGCCAAACTCCTCTATAGCTGCGTGGGACATAGAGAAACAGAGACCGCCAGGAGGGGTGGGGGAGGCTTATATGCCCTCCCCCCACCTGGCGCACTGGATATGACGCCCATGTGGCGACCTGGAGAGTGGACTCCAGCAGGAGCCCCCAACCACTAGAGCGGGTGAGCCGGTACCCAAATGGCACTAAAGGGCCGCCTTTCTGGATTGGCCCCCTGCGGGGGCCGCAGACAGCCGCCTAGTGCCATTATTGGCAACTTCCCTCCACCCACAGTCTGAGCACGCAAGAATGAATAAATATACAAGACAACTTTTTTTCTGGGAAAATATTGCTGCAGGTTTATTCCATACAAGAGTATGCAATATGTGGGTTATCTTACGGTTGATCCAAGGGCGGGCAGCTGTACCAACCTATGCTGCCCCCACTGTGGGACACCCAGTCAGTGCTACCTTTTGATGATCCTCTTCCAGATCACGTGACACATTGGTCTCTTCTACTCACGCTCTTTTCAGGGTGGAGCGTAGCAGGGCAAACCCCCGGTTGGTCAGGCCCCCAACCGCCCGAAGGACTAACGGGGTGCCGTCGTGGGTTTCCAGGAACCTGCCCTGAGGCTCCTGGTCTTTGGCTCTGGCACCCCTACTGTGCCGCGCAGAGGTACCGTTACTGTACCCATCTGCTGCAGAGGTACCCTTACTGTACCCATCTGCTTCCAGATCGCCCTGTAACGCTGCCACAGCTCGGGAGCCGGCTCCCTTCGTCGCCAGAGTCCCCCCACACACAAGCTATAATGTCACCTGCAACCTGCCATTTCCAGTGCATCTTGCAAGTCAAGCAGGAACAGACCCATCCCCACAGGAGATAAGTGGACCCCATCCTTCTCAAAGTATCCCTCGACTCTGGACTGAATCAGCTCGTGCCTGATGAAACCCAGGCCCCTCTGGTCTGTGAACTTACGCATGGAACCATTGACCCTCTTACGAGAATGTTCCACCGCCTCGATGGACCTGGCCCGTGCCAGTTTCTGCGAGGGATGATTTCAGACCACCAGAGTTTGCATTGACCCATGCGTTTGCTGATTTCCCCCAAGTCAGACTTGATGGTTTGTAATAGTGCCCTGCTCCCCATGGGAATAAGGTTGTTGCCCCCAGGTGGATCACCAAGATGCTGGGGGGGGGGGGGGCCCTGGTGCCACTCGTTGCTCAAGTCTGTTAGTGATGCTGCTCCATGTCATTCCAGGGAAGCCCATCTAGTCAAACTGTGTTTGTGTAAACTCCCGCATCCAATTCCTGCGTGCAGCCCACTGAGCCATCCTGGCAATGAATGAATGGCCGATCACCCACACTCGGGAACCTGGTGAATAAACAGACGCCATCTTTTACAAACTTATTTAATGTCTATTGAATTACACTTTATCAAGAACACTACAAACCACTGCACTCAATATTATATTTACATGCTGAGCCTTCATGGGCGAATGTAACGCTCAAAGCAACGCGATTGCCAGCGCCCCACCCTCTTTATGCCCTCCGGGCTCCATGCCCGCCTTGAATGCCGCTGCAGCCACCCCAATTCTAAATGAGTGGCTGGAATACTTTTTGTCGGGGCAGGCAAGGCACGTGCGAGCTAGGCAGGCGCCCATGATCCGGTCTATCTGGAATTTAGTCAGGGGACCCAAGTCTGTATGTATCAGGAAGTACCCTTGTGCCGCAGGGCGCATGGACATATAATCCCTAACTGGGGTCCCCTAGTGGTTCCAGAACAACATTCGTCGCTCACCCTGCCTGATCTGTTTTGGACTTCCTAATATGTATCACTAGCTTGTCCGTTAGTTTGACATCCTGGTTGCTTACGGCATCACCAGACGCGTCTGTTTTTGACCTGGCTACCGATTCGCCCATCCTGAACGCCCCAAAGAATGCCAGGAAGAATGCTGCCGAGAAAAGCTTGGCCTCAAATTGCGAGTGGGTGACATGGTGTACTACATCTAGCATCCCCTGGAGGGTGGGAAAATCAATGGGGCCCCTATTGTCTGGGGTCCTAACCTCATCTCTGGCCCACCCCTTGAGGGCCGCTCTGATCAAGAAGGACTTGGTTGGGTCCTGCCTCCCCTTCAGCTTGGTGTCATGTCTCACCGCCGCCAGGTGGCCACAGACCCACGAGTGGCTCTTCCCCTGATCTTTGGCCCATAATACAAATGCCTGAACCTTCTGGTCCAAGGCAAGCGAGCTTGTGCTCAGAGTCTCTGAGACGCTTAGAAATGTGTAAAGATGAGCCTTGTACTTCTTCCTGGTCCCCGGTGCCAAGGAGAGTTCCCACAACGATCTCAACCGCTGCTCCACTGCAGGATGTGCCATAGGTGTGCTGGGAAGGGTGTCATTTCCGCTCTCGCTCGCGGCCAGGCCTCCCGGAAACGGAGCCACTGAAAACGAGAGAGAGTGTCAGCTGCCACAATTTTGACCCCCTCGATGTGCCTAGCCCTAAACTCGATGTTGCTGTGCAAGCCCGTCCTGACCAATTCTCTCAATAAGCTCAGCACCAGGGGGCACCTTGCTGTCTGGCCATCGCCTGCACCACCGCCATGTTGTCGGACCAGAAAATGACCTTCCTGTCCGCCAACGTCTTGAGCCACAAATGCAGGGCAATCACAATGGGGAACAGCTCAAGTACCGTTATGTTCAAGGTTATCTTACACTGGCGCCATGCATTAGGCCACTTCTGGACACACCATTCCTCCCCCATAATGGCACCGAAACCCTCTCTCCCTGAAGCGTCTGTGAAGAGGCACAGTTAAAAGGTCCTCCTTCAGCCTACTGCCCAGCCTCACCAGGTGATGTTTCTTATGTACCTTGGCCCAGGCGCGGATCGTCCATTGGGGCGTTGGGGCGTAGCCCCCCCCGCCCGCGCACCCGCCCGCAGCTCCCTCGGTGTCTCTGAACTTAGTTTACTTAAGTTCAGAGACGCCGAGGGTGGGGAGAACTAACTGACAATGCATGTCAGTCAGCATGACGTCGGACCGTGGGCGGTCCGGCGTCATGTTGACTGACATGCATTGTCACAAGCCAGGGAAAGGCAGCACAAGTGCGCATGAGTGGGCATGGAGATTAATTTTTACTCCGTGCCCAGTCATGCGTACTTGTGTTTTTACTGCCTTGCGCATGCCCATTAGGGGCAGGCGGCGGGCGTAGCGTAAGCTGTGCCCTCAGCCAATCCTGCCGCGGCTGGCAGCGCCAGGATTTGCTGAGAGGGGTTGGCAGGCCCCTCCTCCAGTACTGTTAGTGAAGGCGAGGTGGCGTGGACCCGTGGACCGGCTGTGAGGTAAGTTTAAAAAAAAAAAAAAATTCATTCCCCCCCCGTGAGCCGCGACTGCATACATTTGTGTCGACTTGTTCCTTGCTGGGTCTATCTCTGCATTCATTATTATAGAAGTATTTCCATTCCTTGCCCACGTCGTTTTGGGGACAGAGGGTTTGCGTCTGTTAAACAGTACACACGTCGCAAGGTTGTTCGTGATAAAATACCGATGGATTGCTTTGTTTCTTGGTCATAATCCCGTCCAAATGTGTCACGCTTCAGTAACCCTTCTCACCTTTCTGTCGTTATAAACATGTTTTATCATTTCGTTTCTAAATGATGGGAAAGTAGAAGATACCAAATATTCTGTGTTACCACCACAGATCCCTGAATTCCTCTTTAAGACATGAGAAACGCTTTAATGTGCAGACCCTCAGAGCCACTCGTTAAAATATATATTAATTTGCATTTATTTGCCTAGGCGTTTTGTTGCTATGCAACATATCATGTTAAGCAGCAGACACATTTGAATCGTATTTAGGCATCGGTGGAATTCGAGTATCCCTTGCTTTACAGCCACATACTAGCCAGGCTCTGGGGGGCGGTGTTTGGGTTCGGGCTCTTTACACATTCCAGTGCTGCTGATCTTCCAAAGAAGCCCCTCGGTAGTATTTTAAGAGAGGTTAAATATTAAACCTGCGTCGTTTCATGTCCAAAAGGAGCACCCCTTTCCTCACCACAGAGGAACGGAATTTGCCATGAAAGCGCTGCAGCTGCTCTGTGTGCTCCTCGGCCTGTCCCTGGGCGTCCACGCACTGGCGGTGACCACTTTCGTTGTTCTTTGCAGCGCCAAAACTGTACTGCATTTAGCATCTAAATAGCGCTTCATAACTTGTATTCTAAAAGTGCTGCTAACTTAATTTGGGGGCGCTGGTATAGTGCTAAGTGTAACGCTGAAAGTTTCCGGGCTCTTGTTGAGGATTATTACTCTCGAAACATGGAAACGCTGTTCAAATTACAAACCTAGGTAGTGTACATTCCCGTTCTCGAGAGGGTGCGTACTTCAGTCCACGTCGATCGGTTTCTATTCTTGCACGAATTACAAATACGTCAAGCATAATTCTTGAAACATTTGCTTCTGCAGGCCAGGGGGCAGAGGAATGGGGATTAAATGGTCCGCTCGGATGGCATCACAGTCAAGCATTACAAATGTAATATTGTCCAACTTTTCCGCCCACCTCTTTCAAATGTCACCAGCCGCCACTGCCTTGGCCGTAGCCCTAGCTAGCCTTCTGAAAAATACTCTCCCTGCTGGGATGACTCTTGCTGCGAAATTCAGTTTTCCCAGGAGACTCCGGACCACGCCCAGGGTTGCCGTGTCCTTGCCCAGTAGCACCTGGATATCCTGCCGCAGATCCTCAACCTTCTCGGCAGGGAGCCTGGACTCACCCTTGATGGTGTCCAGTTCGATGCCCAAAAACGTGGGAACCTGGGCCGGACCTTCAGTTTTACCCGGTGCCAGGGGGACCCCCAGATGCCTCGCCAAATATTGGAAACACTACAACCCCTCACTACACTCCTGGGTCCCTAAGCCCCCAATGAACAGGAAGTCATCCAGGTAGTGTGTCTCTCTCTCTATGCTGTAAGCCCAGGAGAGTGCCCACTGGAGGAAAGAGCTGAAGGCCTCAAAGTACGTGCAGGACACCGCGCAGCCCATGGGCATGCAACGATCGAAGAACACTTCGTCCTGCCATTTGAAACCCAGAAGGTGCTGGCTGTCCGGGTGAACCGGGAGCAGGCGGAAGGCAGACTCAATGTCAGCCTTGGCCAGCCAGGCCCCCTTACCTGCTCTCCTTACCATGTCCACTGCCATGTCTAGGGAGCAGTAAGAGACTGAATATGACCCCTCTTCTAGCCAGTGGTTCACCGAGTCGCCATCAGGGTAGGACAGATGGTGGATCAATCGGTAGGCCCCAGGCTGCTTCTTGGGGACCACACCCAGCGGGGAAATGAGGAAGTGCTCGGGGGGGGGGGGGGTGATTGAAGGGACCCTCTACCCTGCCCAGAGCAACCTCCTTCCGGACCTTCTCCCTTACTACTCCCGGCAAGTCCCTGGCTGACTTGAGATTCTCTGCATCCCTGCAACCCAGGGGGTCCTGGTGTGGAATCCTAAACCCTTCGATGAAGCCGTGAGCTAGGAGCAATCTGTCTTTGGGGTTGGGATAGGACCTGAGCAGGGGAAGGAGGTTCCGTATGATGATGGGGAGGGCCCCTTGACATTTGAGGTTGGCAGGATGGTGCTCGCTGGCATTGGGGGATGGGCAGGGGGGTTGGGTGGGACTTCGCGGGTGGTTCTGTCTCCTCTATGTTACTAGCTACCTTGTCTGCCATTGGGAGGCGGTGGACCATCTCGCCTGACAGTGCATGACACGGCCGGGTGTGTGGCCCCACACTTGCTGCAGCTGTGGGCAAACTTGCAGACCTTGCCCCAGGAGCAGGACCCAGCATTATACAGCCTGCAAGTGCCGGAGTTGAATTTCTTACTCCCTTGCTTCTGTCCCCCTCTCTGGCTCCCTCGAAAAGGCTGTTTGAAAGGGCGTTTACCAGTCTGCTCAGTCCTTTTCTTATTGTCCCACTCCTTCTGATTCTTGCCCGCCCCCCCTTTGTGCTCAGCTGTGAATTTATACGTGTTGAACCCAGAGCTGGATCTCTTTTTGATCCCACCCTAACTCCGGGCACATGGCCATTCTCTTACGGAAGTCCTGATCATAGTTGAACCACCCGACCCCTCCTGACACTTTAGCCTCCTGTTGTATGGTGTGGGAATATTGCATTAACGCCTGCCCCTGCTCTGGATACTTCTCCATAATTACTGCCAACAGGATAGTGAATGCCTCCACCCAGTTCTCAATCGTTTTCTCGGGCCAGCGTTGGTATCTCACCTTCTTATCCTCCTCTTTTCCCCCCATTTTCCTAGTATTTGCCCCTGCTGCCCCGTGTTTAAGTAAGGTCAGGATATCAATGAATTCCCGCCTCTATATCCCCTCTTTCGCCGCCTGGGGCACTTGCCAAGACAGTGAGCAACGCCCCGAGGCCAACGGTGCCATAGTAATGGGTGGCAGAGGCGCCGTCACCGTTGCTGATTTAGGGGGCTCGGTGGGGAAGGAGATGGTGCTGGGCTGTTGTGGGGTGCTCGTCAACCCCCCGAGCCGCTGGTCGGCGTGGAACTCAGCGCGGCCTCTTGGTTAGCATTTGATGATGGTGTCGCCAGTTGGATGTCCCCCTGGCCCGTTGCAGAAATGACTACTGCTGCGGTGTTGGTGACCAATGCTGTGTCGGACCCTGGCCCGGCCCCCGTAATGGCCCCAGACCCTACCGCCCTGGCGTCTGTATTTGCACAACTTGCCTGGCCTCCCTAAACCTGCAATACTGTGGGTGCCCCCGGTACAACGTAGGCGTTGGTGCCATGGCGTCTAACCACGTCTGAAGTTGCCCCATCAAAACCAGCATATTGTCCATCACCTTACCCATTTTTTAAAAGTTCTCGGCGCCTGCTGCGATAGTGTTCGGTACGGCCGCCGGTACCCCTGTGGGTCCTGGTTCTTGCGGGGTGATCACTACTCTGACTTTCTCTGGGGGCGGGTCCATAGGAAAGTCCTTGTTGGTGGGTCTGCGCACACGCTTGGATCTGGCTGATCCCCGGTCCATGAGCCCCGCCTGTGTCACAGGTGGGATGTCAGTCACCAACCCGGAATCCTCCTGCCCTTGGGCGTCGAGGAATCTCTGTGCCCATTCCGGTCCTTTAGAACAACGGGGCGGGAGTTCCCCGGCTATCCTTGTCTCCGGATTGTCGAGCCAACTGCCTAGGCGTGTCCTGGGGGAAGAGAAAATCATAAATATTTGCCCCGCACTTCCCTGAGGGTGCCGCCACACTGCTGGGCCGCAGGGAGCCCTGTTTCCCAATCCCCGTGGCGTGTCCAGCCCACTCGTGCCCGGGTACTTACTTCATGTCTTGCTTCCTGACAACCTAAACTCTTGAAGGGTCGCGGGAGAAACGGATCGGAGCGGTGGGTAGTCGGCGCACTTGAGGGGGCGAAGCGTCCACGACAACGGAACCAGAGGTGATTTGGTTGCTGCAATTCAAATTGTAGAATAAGACACTTCACCACAATCCATCCCCTTCTTTAAGGTTCATATTGCCCCGCCGCCCCCCGCCAAAACGTTTTCACCCATGCTTTGCCAGGATACCTCCCCTGCCTAACCCCCCTCTTCTCCCCGGCGCCCAGCGCGGTGGGCGCATATGAGGCGTAAGGTCGCCCTCATGCTACAATAATCACCTCACCAATGCCTGCTTGTCCCTTTGACACAAACCTCCTTATTGGTCCTGAGCGACCGGCTCCTAGGGATGGATCCCGGATTGTCCCTTGCCTGAATGCCCCAAACTACAGGAGCTTCACGATGACCTATCCGGCAGCGGTACCCTTTAACACAAAGCATAAACATTAGCAGGACACGAGGAATAGTTTACTTCAGCAACCAGAAATACTTTAGCAACCGGATTGCAGTCTGGAATATACATGGCCTAACAATTGGTGTATTAGTATGTGGGCCTCCCGTTTTGTCGTGAGCGCTCAGAGGCTATAGCACTTTGCTAGTAGCTGCCGTTTTTGGTCTCATTTTCCTGCCCTTTTTATGCACAGCCGCTAGTTATGCCAACCATATACAAAACAAAATGTACAATTAACAGGACACAATGAACGGCAAGGAATACTGCCCTAGAGAAACATGCTCTTGAGTGCCCGCCTCCCGCTCTCAGCTCAGACCAAGCATCGCTAACATCGGCTGCTGTATGTATTCCGCCAGATGCGCATGAGCTCGCCAAGGGGTAGATCACCCTAACATATAGTACTAAGGGCTTGTCTATACCCCCCTCGCATATGGGGGCAGCCGCCTCACCGCGTGGCTACGATACCCACAATATGCCCATTTTCGGTGGCCGGTTCTATAATCACCGCCCCGCAGCATAGCGAGTGCAAACCTCCAATTGACCAGCATGCACGTTATTAATGTATGCGTGCTAATAACCTTATGTTGCAACTATCACGTCAATCACTCTCAAATAGAAAATGCTATCAAACATTATGCCACATTCAATAATGCCACCAGCTCGATCGTGCATGCCTCACTGGCCATGCAGCCTTAACGGCACTGAGCGCAGCCCAAACTCTGGCTGAACCAGCGGACCCCCGCACCTTCGCGGCCTCATGCCCGCGGCCCCTTGCCCAACACCCGGATGGCCAAGTCAGCAGCTCAGGCCCTTACTCCACATTCTCTGTGGAAAACAATTTGTAGGCGGCAGGGACGGTGTGAATGGGTACGTCGGGCCCTGGTGTGAAACCGCCCTCGTGCCCCCCCAAGCGATGCTAACCCAATGCTGCGCCCTTGCTCAAAACTTGTGCCCGCTCCCAGCCCAGCCCTGTCTGGTTTGCTGCAAGTAATTGCCCAGCAACTATATGTTCCGGTGCCGCCCGGGTCCCGGTGCTGTTGTGGTCCCGTGGTTGGGATCCAAGCAATGACGAGGACTCCTTGATGACAGGGGAGGGGAGGAGTAATTGTTCTCCTTGCTCGGGACTCTCACAGAGCCCTCCGGAGAACGCCCACACACCGAAATGTTAGTAGAGGAAAGCACCTCACCCACATCCCAAAGGCCTGGCCAGAAGCAAGTAAAATATCATTGGTAAACAGTAAACATCATACGCTCACTTCACTTGGGAGACAGTGAGGCCGTGGCAGGGGAACAGGTCAGCAACTTGTTACTGTTCTCAACTACGCGCATTTAAACCTTTAACATTCAATAAAAAACCCAGCACGCAATATTACCTGATAACATTTTTTTGTTCACATGCGCGCCAAGAGGCACCTCTGTAGTACATACAGACGCGAGAGGAAGCGGTCCAACTTAAAAACAAACCATGCTTATTGGCGCAAACCCAACAGACCCCCGCGCGCTCTGACCGGAAGTTGCCTGACGCCTCATTTCCGAAAAACATGCATGAGCAATGCCATAAAATGCCCATTGTGGGACTTCCGTTCTAAACGCTCAACTCGCAACTCAAGAAACTACCCTTTCCAACATTGATGTCTCCTCAAAACATGCCCGCATATGCTGTGCAAAGCCTGATTACGCACCAATTCTAAACTCCTGAAGCCAGAAAGGCACTGATGCCTGGGACATGAAGCACGAACATCACAGCAAATGCCCACAATGACCAGGGAAACTCGGCCCGACCTACCCGCATGACGCGACAATTGAATCAGGGAAGATGCCAATTAACGCTTCTGTTTCCGATGGAGTCACGTCCAACCGTGAACAACGAAACCCACCCGAAAGAGACTTTTGCTGCGGCACCCAGTCGCATTGTCATTCAAATACCTCACGCATGTCCCAGAAACAAGCAAACCGAATCCACTCAAAACCCGAGCACAGCACATTTCTCCTATCGGCGATGGGCCCCTTCAAGTAGCGGACACCCAGGCGCCCCATTACAGATGGCGGGGGTATGAAATTGGGGGAAGATTCAATATGGTGTAGCAGAAGCTGGAATCTGGACTAACTTTTTCCAACATGCATTTTACCTCTGACGCCATTGATCACACGATTTGTTTTGTCAGCTAGTCTGTTTAATGACTGCGATTTGGAATCGATTTTTCCATTTACTTATCGATTTTTAACTGGACGAACACTACTCATTTTTGATACACTTATTGTATACATTAAAACAGTGACATATATTTACATTTATACAGTGACTTCATAACATGTCAAAATAACACTGCAAAGAGTTTGAAAGCAATCAAAAAACTATTTTGGCATAACAGTAATCAATTGTCCGATACTATTTGACTTTAGGAACTTGAGCCCGTTGGCTCCTATAGTTCTAGCTACTGTTGCGGTCCTGGGCAGAGTCGGGTATTTGTGACTGAAAAGAGTTCAACCAAGCAACCAGATTATGTTCATTCTGTATGTTTGCTTGTGTGGAAAAACTTGTGTCTAAGTTAGTCTCTCACAAAGGTGTTCACGATCTCTGCTTATTCGCCAACGCGTTTCGACCTGTGTAACTGGGGACCTGTGTTGTGTTTATGAGGTCGTCTTCAGGGCTGATGTGGGATTGAAATCGGACTTCTATTCCTGTAATTACAAAAGTATCTGTTTAGTTTTGGTGCTAAATTGGGTGATTGTGGAAGCAACAAGTCATGTGTCAACTTACGCTCACTCTGAGAAGAGGTGGCTTGTCTTCTTTGTCTTGCCGTTTTGTGTAGTGTGCCGGCTCTCAGGAGGTGGCTTGTCTTGTATAAGTCTGGCTGGTTTCTTTTTTGGGGGACAAAAAGTGAAACACGGTTGGTATCTCCACCCTAATATTGGCGCTGATGCTATTGAATCATGGGTGTCATGAATCACTGCATAATCTCTAGCTTATGATAGTTTTTTGTGGCCAGGTGCAAGGTATAACAGCTGGTGCACTGTGATTAAGCGTTTTTCGTCACTCCGGTTACTCGTGACTTACGTCGACTATAGGAGCTTTAAATGCGGTGCTTGAGCTTTCCGAGCGTGACTTCACCTCTTGGTCAGTGTTTGAGGCTCATGCATGAACCGGTTTTCTGAAATTGCGCTTTGATGGCTTTAAAAGTGTTAATATTAATTGGGCTAAAAGGGCCTGGATTGACCGCTTGAGCATAGTTTAATAGCACATGCAAGGACGGATTCCTGACCTTACGCTAAGGCAGTTTTTTCGTAGCGCGTATTTCTTTCAAGGGGCCCGTGTGGGCTTGCCATTTCGTACCTTTTGGATTGTTGGTTCTCTGATCGTCTTATTCGATCTCCGTGATCTCCTTTCTCTTTTTCGCCTGCTGTCACTTTTCCGGCATTTTCAAATTGCTGGGAAGCACTCTCTGGATTGGTTGGTTTATGTGTGGTTTCCGGCGCGATTGCGTGCGGCGTAATCATGCTTACAGCTGTTCCGGTGCGATAGCGTTTGATGTCGTCATGGTTACGGAATTGTTGTCACATCCGAGGACGAAGAGTTGAATAAAACTTTATTGTACCGCTACATTTTCTTTACTACGGCGGCGTACAGCGTGGTCATGGTTGCTCATGTTCTGGCGTGATTACGTTTGCTGTAATTATGGTTACGGAGTTGTTGTCCCATATGGAAAAAGATAATTTTGAATGAAGATTAATTTGTATCGCTGCCTTTTGTTCCCTGTTCTTGCTGTTTGGTATGATGCTAGGTATTGAACATTGCTTGATGGATTGAACTTGCTTTTAGGTGTCTATGTTCCAATTTCTCTTAGTCCCCCCTTGGGCAATGAAGTTTGATAAGGTCCACGGTTGCTAACTAGTGTGTTCAGTTTTTTTGAGACATAGAGGTGATTGAGCTGTATTTGGTTCCTCTCGTTTTGGTTAGTACTCGCACTAATGAGCTGGTAGTGGTGACTCAGTTGTTGTGTGAACTAGTTGTTGTGTTGAGGAAATGACATGTCTGGCCCCTATTAGGTGATGTTGGATATTTCCGTCATTTCATTTAATCCGTTTTCTATGGTCCCTAGGAACATAATGGTTTTTGCTTCCGTTTTTGATAGAATGGCGTCAACATTTTTGCCTTGAATATGGCGTAGAACTGTCCACTTGAGTTCGTCTGGACTATGGTTTTTCTCAATACAGTGGGAAACCATTGGTGCATTTTGAATTTTGCATTTAATTCTTGATCGATGTTGCGAAATGCGATTTTTCACGGGCTGTGTGGTTTTCCCGATGTAGGCAAGTGGGCATGGGCATAAAACGCAATAGATGACGTTGTGTGTGTTGCAGTTGGTAAAATTCTCATGGATCATGTATTTTTGCCCGTATACAAACTTTGTGCCTTCCACTGTACTGTCGCATGATACGCATGTGCCACATTTTTTGTGGCCTTTTATTGGAGGTAGTGAGAGCATGGACCTCAATGATGTTGCTGGTTGTTTATAGGTAGTATTTGCACGTACCAATTTTTCTCGTATACTCGTGTTTTTTTTTAGTGCAAAAATTGGTATCTGTGTAAAGGATGGAATTCCTTTTACTGTATCCCAGTTTTTTCGAATGATCTTTTGCATCTCAGTTGTTCTACTTGAGAATGTGGTGACGCATACCAGTTTTGAGCTTGTTTTGTCTGGTCTTGAGGATAGAAGTGAATCTCTGGGCGTGTACCATGCCCTTTTTAATGCCCTCTTGAGTAATTTTTTGGGGTAATTCCTTTTTTGCAGTTTCTCCATTAGTAGATGGGCATTCTCGAAGTAATCTTCTTTTTTAGAACATTTTCTCCTAATTCTCAGGAATTGACTGTATGGAAGATTTTCGCGTAAGTTACGTTGGTGGAAACTTGAGAAATGGAGAAAAGTGTTTCTGTCGGTTTTTTTGGTGTACAGTGTTGTATAGAGGTAACCCTCTTCATGTCTGATTAGGAGATCCAGAAAGTTCATTTCTATTCTGTTATGATTCATAGTAAATTGGATATTTGGACTCCTGTTGTTCAGCCATGTAACAAACGCTTCTAAGTCTTGTATCTCACCTCTCCACAGCAAGAAAATATCATCGATGTAACGACGCCACATTTTTATGTGGCCGTCGTATGGGTTATTGTTATATACCCATTTTTCTTCGTATAGGGCCATAAACATTATGGCCATTTCTGGGGCGAAGGGACATCCCATCGCGGTTCCTGTAACTTGCAAATATTGGGTGTCGTTGAAGGAAAAAAAGTTGTTTTTCAGACAAATTTCTGCTAGTTGGACGAGATAATTTGTTGGTACATTGTGTGGTCGAACTCTTTTGTCAAGGAAGACTTGTATTGCTTCTAGGCCTTCTTCTTGTGGGATGTTTGAGTATAGGCTGACAATGTCCAGAGTCACAAGGATTTTATTGTCTCTGTCAAAGGGGAAATTTTCCAGCATGATGATAGCCTGCATTGTGTCTTTGACATAACTTGGAGTGTCTTTAATCAGTGGTTTTAAAAAAGTATCCACATATTTTGCTGGTCTCTCCAGTATCGAGTTTACTCCTGAAATTATGGGCCTCCCTGGAGGATTCCTGGAGTCTTTGTGCACTTTTGGGAGGACATACATGATGGGTGTCCTGGGATTATCATTGATCAGGAAGTGTGATTCCTTTGTTGTCAGCCATCCTTCTTCTTTGCCTATGTTGATAATGGGCAAGAGTTTACTTTTTACTTTCGAGTTCCAATCTTCATTGGTTTTTCTGTAGTATTTTCTGTCCATTAGTTGGTGCTGAACTTCAGCTTCGTATTTGTCCCTCGGCCAGATGACTATTCCTCCTCCCTTATCTGCCGGTTTGATTATAAGATTCTTGTTGTGTGACAGGTGGTCCAAGGCTTCCGTTTCTTGTTTTGACAGGTTCCATTTTATAAAGGGTTTCTTTCTGTCTAAGTTGTCAAGATCTCTTAAGACGTTCTTCTCGAATGTTAAGAGTTCTACGGGCATGTTTTGTGCGTTTGGAAAAAAGGACGATGGATTTTTCAAACCAGAGAAATTTCGAGTAGTGGTTTCTTCTCTATCTTGGAAGAATACTTTAAGTCTCATTTTTCTGAAGAGTTGAATTATTTCCATTTTCATTTGAGTTAGATCCGGTCTTGCCGTAGGGATGAATGAAAGGCCTTTTTGGAGTACTTGGATTTCTGCTGGAAGGAGGGCTTCGTTTGAAAGATTGTATATGGAGCCTATTTCTTCCCTTACCATCGGTATACATTCCTCCTGGTTGTAATCTCTCCCTGGTGTTGGTTCGATTGAGGATTGTACCATCTGTTTGCTCGTGGACGGCCTCTCGGCCTCTCTGTTGCCTCTGTCTAAAAAAGGTGCCTGCTGGTAGAAAGGCCTTTGTTGAATGTTTCTGTTATCTGTGGGGCCTTCGCTGTCGCTCGATGTCCCGGATGAAGAAGAGGGTTCTGAGAAGGTGAGGAACCTTCTCTTGCTTCTGCCTCCGTATGTGTTTAATATTCCAGTGTTTTGGGGCTGGCTGTAATATTCTTTTTCCAGATAGGGGTAGGCTTTAGATGTTGAGAAATTTATTATATCCTTCTGTAGTTTAAATCTTTTGGCTTCTTCAGTGTTCTTTTTGAAGGTCGTATTTTCTTTTTCCAATTTGGATAGAATGTTCTTAGCGTCCTCTATTGCTGAATTGTTTAGGAAGGCTTCTTCCAGTTCTTACTGCCCTAGAGAAACATGCTCTTGAGTGCCTGCCTCCCGCTCTCAGCTCAGACCAAGCATCGCTAACATCGGCTGCTGTATGTATTCCGCCAGATGCGCATGAGCTCGCCAAGGGGTAGATCACCCTAACATATAGTACTAAGGGCTTGTCTATACCCCCCTCGCATATGGGGGCAGCCGCCTCACCGCGTGGCTACGATACCCACAATATGCCCATCTTCGGTGGCCGGTTCTATAATCACCGCCCCGCAGCATAGCGAGTGCAAACCTCCAATTGACCAGCATGCGCGTTATTAATGTATGCGTGCTAATAACCTTATGTTGCAACTATCACGTCAATCACTCTCAAATAGAAAACGCTATCAAACATTATGCCACATTCAATAATGCCACCAGCTCGATCGTGCATGCCTCACTGGCCATGCAGCCTTAACGGCACTGAGCGCAGCCCAAACTCTGGCTGAACCAGCGGACCCCCGCACCTTCGCGGCCTCATGCCCGCGGCCCCTTGCCCAACACCCGGATGGCCAAGTCAGCAGCTCAGGCCCTTACTCCACATTCTCTGTGGAAAACAATTTGTAGGCGGCAGGGACGGTGTGAATGGGTACGTCGGGCCCTGGTGTGAAACCGCCATCGTGCCCCCCCAAGCGATGCTAACCCAATGCTGCGCCCTTGGTCAAAACTTGTGCCCGCTCCCAGCCCAGCCCTGTCTGGTTTGCTGCAAGTAATTGCCCAGCAACTATATGTTCCGGTGCCGCTCGGGTCCCGGTGCTGTTGTGGTCCCGTGGTTGGGATCCAAGCAATGACGAGGACTCCTTGATGACAGGGGAGGGGGGGAGTAATTGTTCTCCTTGCTCGGGACTCTCACAGAGCCCTCCGGAGAACGCCCACACACCGAAATGTTAGTAGAGGAAAGCACCTCACCCACATCCCAAAGGCCTGGCCAGAAGCAAGTAAAATATCATTGGTAAACAGTAAACATCATACGCTCACTTCACTTGGGAGACAGTGAGGCCGTGGCAGGGGAACAGGTCAGCAACTTGTTACTGTTCTCAACTACGCGCATTTAAACCTTTAACATTCAATAAAATACCCAGCACGCAATATTACCTGATAACATTTTTTGTTCACATGCGCGCCAAGAGGCACCTCTGTAGTACATACAGACGCGAGAGGAAGCGGTCCAACTTAAAAACAAACCATGCTTATTGGCGCAAACCCAACAGACCCCCGCGCGCTCTGACCGGAAGTTGCCGGACGCCTCATTTCCGAAAAACATGCATGAGCAATGCCATAAAATGCCCATTGTGGTACTTCCGTTCTAAACGCTCAACTCGCAACTCAAGAAACTACCCTTTCCAACATTGATGTCTCCTCAAAACATGCCAGCATATGCTGTGCAAAGCCTGATTACGCACCAATTCTAAACTCCTGAAGCCAGAAAGGCACTGATGCCTGGGACATGAAGCACGAACATCACAGCAAATGCCCACAATGACCAGGGAAACTCGGCCCGACCTACCCGCATGACGCGACAATTGAATCAGGGAAGATGCCAATTAACGCTTCTGTTTCCGATGGAGTCACGTCCAACCGTGAACAACGAAACCCACCCGAAAGAGACTTTTGCTGCGGCACCCAGTCGCATTGTCATTCAAATACCTCACGCATGTCCCAGAAACAAGCAAACCGAATCCACTCAAAACCCGAGCACAGCACATTTCTCCTATCGGCGATGGGCCCCTTCAAGTAGCGGACACCCAGGCGCCCCATTACAGATGGCGACCTGAGCGCCACAACTGGCCACACGCGCCCCCCTCACCTCGGGGAGGCGGTGGGTACACAAATCGCCTTCCCCTATCGCAGCTGGGCCCCCGTACACACGCTGCCCATGTGGCTACCGGGGGGGTGGATTAGCGCGCCCGCAGAGCCCCCCAGCCGATAAATTCCCCTCCGGGACCAGCTAGTGACTAATACAGCCCCCCACGGCCACCGAAAAACCTCCGCTCAGCTGCTTCCGTGACTGCGTGCGGGAGTGAAATCGTGCGCCGCTGTCACTGATACCAGGCCAAAGACCACTCACTCAACTGGCCTGTCGGCACCCGGCCATAATCGCCGTGCCTTCCTATGGTCAGTATGGCCCACGGGCCTTGAGTTAACCTCCCTGCCACCTGCCGAAAGTTACCTGCCCAGCCACGACACCCCCACCCCTCTCGTAGGGGGGGAGCGTCGCTGATCAGTCCCCCACGGGCCGCGTCCTCGTACAGGGCGATGACTACCACTAACCTCAATTTTTGGCACCGACAAGAACGATGACCCATCAAGCAGAGTGGACTTGCACGACCTCCAAATCAGTCCCGGGGTCAAACCCACACGACGCGAGACAACCAGTCCGACGGCGTGGCTGGTGAAACACAGACCGCCAGGAGGGGCGGGGGAGGCTTATATGCCCTCCCCCCACCTGGCGCACTGGATATGACGCCCATGTGGTGACCTGGCGAGTGGACTCCAGCAGGAGCCCCCAATCACTAGAGCGGGTGCCCAAATGGCACTAAAGGGCCGCCCTTCTGGATTGGCCCCCTGCGGGGGCCGCGGACAGCCGCATAGTGCCATTATCGGCAACTTCCCCCACCCATAGTCTGAGCACGCAAGAATTAATAAATACACAAGACAACTTTTGTTCTGGGAAAATACTGATGAAGGTTTATTCCATACAAGAGTATGCAATATGTGGGTTATCTTACGGGCGATCCAAGGGCGGGCAGCTGTACCAACCTATGCTGCCCTCCCCCGCCTGATGAGCCAGCACTGTGGGACCCCCAGTCAGTGCTACCTTTTGATGATCCTCTTCCGGATCACGTGACAAGTTGGTCTCTTCTACTCACGCCCTTTTCAGGGTGTAGCGTAGCAGGGCAAACCCCCGGTTGGTCAGGCCCCCAACCGCCCGAAGGACTAACGGATCACCCTCTAACTCCACCTGCAACACAAAAGAAAACTTTAAAACATTCTGAGTTCCCAGTCCACCAGCCAGTACGCCGGGTAAGAGGTGGGGTGGGAGATGGCGTGGCTGGTGAAACAGAGACCGCCAGGAGGGACGGGGAGGCTTATATGCCCTCCCACCACCTGGCGCACCGGATATGACGCCCATGTGGCGACCTGGCGAGTGGACTCCAGCAGGAGCCCCCAACCACTAGAGCGGGTGAGTCCGTGCCCAAATGGCACTAAAGGGCCTCCCTTCTGGATTGGTCCCCTGCGGGGGCCGCGGACAACCGCAGCACCACCGGTCATCGGCCAGAGGTTGCTCGGGCACCGCAGTACATACAGAAAGGTTATATTTGCTGCCTAGGGGGGCAAAGCCCAAAAAGTTCCATCGAGCGCGCCGGTCACAGTGTACGGTGCTGTGCTCCCAGCGGAAATTGGGTAAAAACCCAGGCCTCTGCTGTGTGAAACTCCCTTGTCGCTGTGGAAGCGCACCAGATTCAAAGCCTTATGCTTGGTCTTCAAAGCCCTTCATGGAACCGGGCCAGACTACCTTCAACAGCGGTTACGCTGGTATGCACCGAAAAGACCGTTGAGGTCATCAGATGCAAAAATGGTGATGGTGCCACTTGTGAAAAAAGCCAGTTGGGGGGGCAGAAGCTTTGTAGCCAAATCTGCTAAGGCATGGAACGGTCTCCCAGTACACCTCAGAAGTATGACCAATCTACTGGCCGTTAGGAAAGCTTTAAAAACATGGCTTTTCATTAATTAATATTATTGTTACTTCTTCCACTCTCTTAGTCTTCAGCAGGACTTAAGACAGTGCCAGGACACCTTTGTGTAGCAGTAGCGCTCTGGAAATGTCAATAACCAGGGCATTAAGTGGGCCGGGTCTCACCGGTTCTAAACACCTGCAGTTTTTTTAAGGGGGGGAGGCCTCGAAACGGGTCTCTATCGGGCTCTGTTTTGTGCGCTGGCACAGACGGTCTGCTTTTCTGGACTGCAGTGACTCACTACAGTCAGGAAAAAAGTGCCAGGGCACAAAACAGAGCATGACAGAGACCCGTTTCGAGACAGCAGGCACATCGATGTACCCTGCTCACACTACTCACAAGTGGAGAAGTTACGGCATGAGGTCATGCCAGGTGAGCGTGGTAGGTGGAAGGGGAATCCTTTAAGGAGTAATTTTCTCTCTGGATTTCCCTTCTCTTTTTGAAACGCAAGAGCAGCAACATTGTCGTAGTGTCACCAGGGCTTTAAGTGTAAGCTTTTTCAGTATTCTATACAAGTCATAGTTGCTGCTTATTTATCTTATGCAACTAACAACCATTGACAAAGCCAATAGTCCTGACTTGTAGGTATGATGTTACTTGATGTATCATATATCTGGATGCAATGTCAGAAACAGCAAAATACAAGTCGGGAGGCACACTATGCTAAACAGATTTTTAAGGTACTGTTTTTAAGCCAAGCCCTTAATTACATTGGTCACGCCCCTTTAAGAGACCCTCCCCCCCCGTTTTTTCATCCCACTTAAAGCCCTGTCAATAACAATAATACCCTCAGGCGAAGGAGATGAGGTGCTCCCCAACAAATGACTTACTCAACATATCTACTTGCCAATTGTCTTGCTGACACTTTCAGCTAGTCCTGCTTTTTTAGGCAACAACATATCGCATTCTGTCTTTAGCAGGGCTTATACTAGCAATGTAAGCAAACATGCCAACTTCGCAGCGCCAGAGAACCTCGGGCTCTCATCTATCCCAGAGCGCCCTCTCTTGTGCCAGAGGTCCCTTCTTCTCGGATCAGTATGCATACGCATATTATTATTCCCATCAAAAATTCCTATAAAATTACCATCCCACATGGAGACACATGCTTATACCCTAAAACCGGGGCGGGCTTTTCCGGTATAGCAAGTACGACCGGTTTCTCCGTGGATTGGTGAGAGCTTTTTTCGAGGCGGGTCATTTTTTCTAACCAATCGCAGAGCTTACTGGGGAGTACAATCACAAGGTTCTCTTTCAGCACCGCCCCTTAAACTTGTCAATCACTTCGAAACCCGCCTCCTCCTTACCGCCCTTGTCTTTGCATCTTGAAGTTGGTTAGAGTCGCAACGAAAGTGACGGTGATCTGATGTTTCAGGTCTGTCGGGAAGCGACAGGTACGTGTGGCCAAACAGGAGCATCTGTCTTCAGCCGAGAGAGTTAGTACAGAAGTGGGAGGACGTAAAACAGTGCAGCTGACAAGGGGGAGATTTGATGTTATCAAGGGAGAAGGGAGGGCAGGCACTGACCTATAAAGGGCAGGGCTAAAGATGGAAGAAGACGCATCATTTGAAGCAATAGGCAGGGGAAGCCTTTTCGGAAAGTGTAGGCGAGAAAGCCTGTGTATGGTTGGATAACCTGAGAGAACTGGCTCTGTGAGAGATGCTAGGTGTAGGCTGGTTCGATGGGGGTGCATAGTTGGAGAGATGAAATTATTGTAGCGGCAACAAAAGAAGTTATACTCCGAGAGAGTGATGGCAGGGAGCTAGTGGGAATGACCCGTATATTAAGTGACAGGGAATAGAGGTTAAAGTTTTAGTTACAGAGACAGGATGGATATTGTGCGAGAGATAGTGGATGTTATACGGGATGGTGTAACGTGTTTACCTAAAGACAAAGTGGGTGTAGAGGGACGGTGGGATTAACCCCCCTCCCTACAGATTTTGGAGTCGGGCGGCTTAGGGGGCAATATCCTTTAAAGTGGATTTGAAAGTGGAAGGTGAAGCTTAATAAAGACAGAGCACGACTGAAGACAGGCTGCACGTCGCCTATATCTCATTGGAGCTCTGTACCCTGAAGAGCAAACTCTGTGGGGGCTCTATGGCTTCTTTTTTGTTAATTAATTGCTTAATTGTTCAGCTTCTACTGCATCGTTCTGTCTGTCAAGCCAGGAGCTAGCAGAGTGTAGTAGAGCAGGGCAGGAGATGATATTTTATGTTACTGTCTTTGACATTCAAACCGAAAATCATGCCTTTGCATCTCATGACTACACACACGCGTCTGGTGTCCGTTTGATTTACGTTGTGGTGCGTGTATGTATTGAACTCCATAAACTGATTGTAATTGACTCACTGGGCGCAAAGCACCGATCGTTTGTGTTAAATGGAAGAGTGAAGGTTGTCGCCTAACAGTTTCTGAACTAAACTCTATGTGAGATTTCTAGATGCGCTTGCTTCACATTTAATAGCTATAAAGGCTGTATAAATAGAGAACAATGCAGATGGACACATTTCAGGTAACTCGTGGCAGCATCATCAGGACATGGGGGCATTCACGAATGATTCATGTTTAAAAACGTATTTCATATTATGTAGGAATAAACAGTGTGAACATACTGAAAGGCAGTGGTCTTCAACCACTCTCCTATGTAAAAAATAAATAAATCATGGGGCCCCTAGAATGAAAACCTGTTTTCACATTATTTTCTCCTATAAAATTGGCAGTGTTTAAATATGTTTCAACACTACAATTATTTGCAATTGACCTTTTTAGGCTGAAGCCTACCAGACAGTGCATCCGTCTGGTTTGCTTATGACTTGTTGTGGCCATTCCGAAAGCTTCCCTGGGAATACATTTCGCCCATTGCTTACTAGTCGCTATGTGATTTGTAACCCACATTCGTTGCTAGTTTTATTTGATTTAGGGTGTCCAGCTTTAGTTTGTCCCTCCTGTGAGCAACCCTTGTTTAATGTATCCTTCCGAGTACTCACTTTCTGTAAACAGGCCTTTAAATCTTGTTCTTATCTTGTCACGTTTGATTTGCATTCAGAGACAAAGGTCAACTGTCAGGCTCTGTATTCCGAGTGAGCTTGGTGTTTACATTTCTTTCGCTGATTTCAAAGTAAGGGAATTTGTGACAATCCATCTTGCTGAGTACCCATGTGAGATGAAAGGCTGTAAGATGTAATTTTTTCTAGCACACATAAAAATGAACTGGGCTGTTATTTCAGAATACATCAAAATTAGGAAAGTAGAAATGAGGTACTTTTTTTTTGTAGTTCTGAAGTTATTGGAAACAAATATTTTAATGCGATCAAAACACATCAGTAAGCTAGTTAATGACATTTCCGCACATTATCGTTTGTGCGCAGTAATTCAGTATATGTGTGCAAATGTAATGGTCATTTTAATTGGAAATGTGTTGTCTGTAATGGCACTGCGCTACCATAGCATGCATACTCTACCCTACACCACTCCACTCTGTGTTCCACTCAACGCCATGCCATTTCATTTTATGGCACTCCACTCTACGACATGCCACTCCAAACCCCTCCACACTGACATGTCACAATTCTCCACTGTACGTCCCTCCAATCCACACTACTCTACGTCACTCCACTCTGCACCCCTCCCCATCACTTACCCCACTCCACCCTACCCCAACTCAATCTGTCCCACTCCACTCCAAACTACCCCACTCCATTTCACTACAATCAACCCCATTCTAGTCTACCCCACACCACCCAATCTACCTTCTCCTCTCCACCCAATCTACCCCACTCCAATCTACCTCACTATGCTTCAATCTACTTCACTGCAATATACCCCGCACAATCTGTCCAATTCCACACTACCTCAATCTACCCCACTCCATTCCAGTCTGCACGACCTACCCCAATCTACTAATTCCCCTCTACCCTACTGCAACCTATCCTACTCCAGTCTACCCTGCTCCACTCCAATCTACCCTACTTTAATCCACCCAGTTTACCACATTCCACTCCATCTACCCCATTCCACTCTACCCCAATCTACCCCACTGCTCACCACTCCACCCCTTTCCACTCCAATCTACTTCACTCCAAACAACTTCACTCCAATTTATCCGACTCCAGTCTACCCTACTCCACTCCAATCTACCCTACTGTAATCCACTCCAGTCTACCCCATTCCAATCTACCCGTTAACCCACTCCTTCACAATCTACCCCACTCCAATCTACCCCTCTCCACTCTACCCCACACCACTCTACCCCATGCCACTTTACCCCGCTTCCTCCAATGTAACCCCATCCACACCAGTCCAATATCCTCCACTCTACCCCACACCACTCTACCCCACTTCAGTATATCCTACACTAATCAAACCCACTCCATTCCAATCGACCCTGCTGTAATCCACTCAATCTAGCCTACTCCAATCAACCCTAATCTACCCCACTCCATTCCAATCTACCCCATTCCACTATATCCCAATCTACCCCACTTCATTTCAATCTACCTCACTCCACTCTATCTTATCCACTCCTCTCCAAACTCCATTCTATCCCAAACTACCCCGATTCAATCTACCCCACTCCATTCTGCCCATCCTACTGTACTCCAGTCCAGTCTATCCCACTACAATCTACCCAACTCCAGTCTACCTCTCTGCCCTACTACAGTCTACCCTGCGACAATCTACCTCACACTTCCCCACTCTGCCCCAATCCACTCTACCCCAATATACCCCACTCCACTCAACCCTAATCTACCCCTCTTTATGCTCTTCCAATCTCACGATCCACTTTACCTTAATCTACCCTAGTAACCCCACCTACGTCACACCATTAAGTTGTAGCTATGCTGAGCAGCAGCCACACCGATATGCAACATGGCTAAAACACATTGCCAGAGCCAATAGCTCTCACATAGGCAAGACCTATTAGCTTGGCCAATGTTTGTTGAAAATGCAATCAATGAAATACATGATTGCCACCATTCTAATCTTGCCAGCCAGTTCTTTCTACACAATGATTCTTTACACACTGAGTTTGAGGTCTCCTCCCTTTGGCACCTACTCCCAGCCATGATATGAATGGCAACAGATGTTATTGAACGTGCATTACAGAGTGGCTGACATCAAAGCAGTGTTATCAGCATGATGCTTGTCTTGTCCAGTGTCTGGATCGAGGGAGTTAGGTTCATCAAATTATTGGTGGCGCTCGGGTCACATTAGCCACTCCACGATATTGAGTGCATTTACACAGGCACATTTGTCAGATGACACATGAAAAAGATCCAGGAATTATCTCATGTTCCTAGAACCTCGTGGCATGCATAAGATACGCCCTTGTTAGTTTTGTGTTGCGCCAACCCACCAGCATATGACAAACAGTCATTACTTTACTTTATTCTGTTCGGAAAGAATCAAGTAAAAAAAAAAATGCATCCATTCAAACACTGCCAATCACCCATGTAAAACTCCGTCCAGCCCTAATCAAATTACAGGGCAACTTAGATTTCCTGATTATTGTCTCTAAATTTCCCTCTTTTTCCAAAATGTTAGCGTCTATCAAAGTGAGTGAAGTGGACTAACAAAGGTAGTGATTAATGTTGTACCATGAACTGATGTCACGGAAAGTGTTATTACAACCGTACCATGCCATTCACGTTAATGAGATTGAAGGGTTTATTTTTCAATCGAAGCAGAATGATATCTTGTGTTTAGAGACATTGTGGTAGGATACACATTATTATAGGTGCATGTAAATATATTTATAACCTGGATGTCTCTCGCTGCAGGCCAGTGATTATTTAAAATGATGCCTGTTGTTCATTTAAAATTTAGTGCACACATATAAATAAACATTGAGTCACAACTCATACCTGCTATGAAATAAAACACAAATTGAGGAAAGTAAAGATGGCCATTAATCTATAGGCTGTTATCCTTTATTTTTAAAACACCCAAATGATGAAAAGTGGAAACGCCTAAAAAGGCGGTTGTTTTTTGTTCACTGAGTGAATAAAATACTTGCAATAAAATTTTATAGAGAAAATACTTTGATGCTACTGCTCAGATGACTGTGGGAGGAGACTTTTCAATTAAGTCAAATGTCAGTCCCCATAGGGTGCTCTACCTTTGCTAATCACCACCTTTTAGCACTTTAATCATTTTACTCAGAAAGTAGGTGGAGCCACAGAGGAGAGAGTTTCCTAGTTTCTTCTTCAATTGTCGCATCCCCTCCCCATGGTTCACACTACAGAAAGGCACATACTCCTTCTCTCACAATAGGTCAGGATTAACTGCATGAAAGGATACTGACCACTTTGTTATTCCTGGCCGACCCATAGAGGCTGTAAACACGATCATTAGTTGCGGTTGTGTGGATCCCACAGGTCCATACAACTTGGGTCCTATGCAGTGGATGTTTGGTATTTGTGGAGGTAGGCAACCAATCAGTATCGGGTAGAAGGAAAGAACAGAGAGATGTCTGTGTAAATAAGGGAAGGATTTTCGAGGTGTAGTGTGGAATGGTTGGTGTATTTGGGGAGTGATGGCATGAATATAGTGCAGCTTTGAATATATATCTAGGAGAGGGCCCGTGGAGATAACTAGGCAGCACAGGGATAAGAACAATCCAACTGGTTGATGATCACCTCAGATTGCCAACAACTGTGACCCCTGACTGTTGCTCCTGTAATACCTATAAGCAGCATGCCACCATAGACCATCAAGCTCCTCCTCAACACTGTCCTGAAGAATGGCGTATAGTGGCACCATCCTTTAGGGATTTAAGGTTGATCTTTAGCCAGAGAAACAAATACTTTCTTGCCCAGAAGAGCTCCTCAAAATGTGTGTCTCTCTGTCTTTTAGTGTACCTGTCATATTTGGCTACTTTTGGCGTGTTTCCCCTGAGTTTTTGCTTTCTGACCTTCCGGTTTTGACTCTGTTTTTGCTGGCGTAGTATTTCTGTGCACTTTTCTCACTGCAGATCAGTGGTAAAGTGCAAGTGCTCCTGTGGTAAATTGTGTTATGGATTGGTGTTTCCAAGATTGGATATTTGATTTTCCTGTTAGTCCCTTGTAAAGTGCACTGAGTGTGCCAGGGCCTGTGAATCAAATGCTACTAGTAGGCGTGCAGCACTGATTGTGCCACCCACGTGAGTAGCCCTGAAAACGGTAACTCAGACTCGCCATTGCGGAGTCTGCGCGCAGTTTGTAGCTGCCATGTCGACTTGGCCAGTGCACACACTTGCCAGTCCCTCACCTTTTCTGACATGCCAGCCACCCCTAAGTTGGGCCCACGGTACCCCTGTGGGACGGGTGCAGTGTATGGAAACGGTAGGACATGCTCATGTGTGTGGCATGTCCTCATAGCGAATTACGGCCAATTTCGTTTTTTGCTATTGCAAGGCTACCTGTTCCCCATAGGACAGAATGGCGAGTTTGTTTATAACTTCTTATAAACATAACTGGCTCGGGGAATTGGGTAGGAGAATAAAGTTTAGTATGCCTGAACTCCAAATCTAAAGATGCATCTTTTAGTGAAGGTGATTTTTACATTCTGTGTTCGAAACTACCATTTTTAGAGAGTAGGTTTTTTCTTGCTCAGTCATCCTGTGTGCCTCTGCTGGAATGTAGATTGCCTGTCTGTGTTTTGGATGACAGAAGGCTGGGGAGCAGGAGTGACTCCAGATAGACTAGATGGGCCAGGAAAGGGCTGAATAGACCTGGGCTGCAATTGGGCTGCCTCTGACCATTCCGTCTCCACCTCCTGCCAGGAAGTCACACCAGAGAAGGCAGAACCGGTTCTGGCTGGGCACAGACACTCTTTGCCTAAGAGAACAAAGGATTTTGGGATATAAATATTGGGGCCCAGACCCCTGAACTTTAGAACTCCTTGCGACCAAGAAGACTGCCAAGAAGAAGAGCTGGAGTAGCTGTGAGGAGGAGCTACCACTTTGCTGTGTGCTTTGCTGTGTTGGCCTGCAGTGGCTGCTTCTGTCTTGAGCAGTGAAAGGACTGGACTTTCTGCAATCTACTTTTGTGAGTTTCTCCAAGGGCTTAAGGTAGAGCTTGCCCTCTATTCAAGAAGTCTCAGGAACAGCAAAGACTTCAAGCTCTTCTGCACTGGGGACTGTGTGTTTTGATCTGCAACATAAGAAAAAGCAACCGTACGACGCAGCTGTCAACTGTGTTCTGAAGGCACCGCAGAGGGCCCCCCTCAACGCTGCACCGCGACCCTGGTCTCACCGACGACACCTGCTGACACGGCCACGAGCTGCTGCTCGTACCGCGACCTGTAGGCCCCGCACTCCGCACCGCCTTGCTTCACGATGATGCCTTGGTATCCCCACAGCCGCTGCTCCATGCCGAAATCGACGCCGCTGCTTGCACCGTGGTCCGAGGGCACCGCTCGTAAAGTTACATGACGCACCGCTCTCATCCCAAACCACAGCCTTGGCCTACCGACTCCGACGCCATTGACTCTAGTTCGTCAGCTGACAGCGCTTCAGCAACGACGACGCTGCTTGCACCGCGACCTGCCAGCACCGCGACGAGCATCGCATTCACTTCGCACTGCGACCCTGGTCTCACCGCTGACGCTATCTAACGCCGCCACCGAGCCGGTGCTCGCACCGTGACCTGAGGGCACCGCACTGCTGCACTTTGCACCACAGCACCCTACGCCTGCCGACACCAGCGCTCCTGACTTCAACAGAGAGGGGTTTGATCTGCAACGTGTGTGATTTTAAGGGCCAGACGACTCCGGCACCGACCTACGGAACTGACGCCGTGCTTTCGGAAGCTCAACGAGAGGTCGTCGACACCCTGCATTTCTAAAAGGTACTTTTTGCGCGTCTTTCTGACACCATAGCTGGCCCGGGACACCGCGGTCAGCCAGAACTGTTTGGATATGTTTGCTCACGACGCCGTGATAGCCCCGGACTGAGCTATCGACATCAAGTAACTGTTTTTCAAGTATATTTTGATAACTGAAGATTTTTAAGTACTGTATTGTGGATTTTTATCGTTTTTGGTCTTGTGTTAAGTATATAAAAATATTGGATTTTTTTCTAAACTGGTGTGATGTCCTTTTGTAGCGCTTACACTGTATTGCTGTTGGTTATGTGCAAATGCTTTACACACTGCCTCTAAGATAAGCCTTACTGCTTGTGCCAAGCTACCAAGGGGGGAGCAGGGGTTATTTTAGGAGTGTAACTCCCTTATCCTGACTAGAGTGGTGGTTTCTGCTTAGCTTTGGCACATGCCCTAGCCTACCAAAAATCCCATTTCTAACAGTACCCCAAAGTACGCTGTCATCAATAATCTTCAACATCTACTTGGAACCTTCATCAATATGTTAATGACATCCAGCACTTACCAATGACAAATTAAAGGTGAATATATTGTTAAAGATTGCGTGGCAACACTTCAAGGGTTTGTGGATGTAGACAGGGAACAGAGCTGGGTGAAAAATGTGAGAGGTAGGTGGTCAGATATATTGGTAATTAAACCTCTTTCCCAAGTAACCTCGTTAAAACCCTTTGCATACCTGTAGTTTTGTTCCACGACTCCTTTTTATAAAACATTTTTTTCATACTTTTATATTTCAAAGTGGGTGGTTGTTTTTGTATTGTAGACTAAATTACAATTGTTAGTGTGAGCAGATATGATATGAGAGAGATGGCTCAAATCTTCTTTATAAACAAGTAATGGCACTTTGAACGCACGAACAGACTTAAGGATGTGCATTGTACAGTATGTCTATATACGGGGCTGGGGGAAATGGTATAGTGGAGAAACCACTGGAGCACATTTTGACACACAGGGTTAAACACCAGTGAATGCTAAGAACAATCAGTGTTGGTGGTATTTCCCTGCTCAGGCAATTATTCATACAGATTGGTGCAAATGACAATATTTTTTCTATCATATTTTTTTTCTTGATCATGTGCATCTAGTCATTTAATTTTGTAGCGTTGTTGTTGAGTGTGCTTAGTATAACGAGCCAATATTATTGGGTCTCGGCCTGACGTGAGCAGCGCATGCGCTGCTCTCGTCCTACGAGAGCTTCTTGGAATCAATACGATTCCAGAAGTCGTCTGGCGGCTCCGCCTCCAATTTTCATTGGTGCGCGTCGTTTTGCGTCATGGCTGATGCAAAACACAGTGTAATGATTGCATCGGAGGCAATCATAACACTGAGGGTTGCTACCCTGTCCGCTTTTGGCCCCGCCCACTGGGATTGGATCATTTACTTGCGGAGTGACACGGCCTCCTTCAATTACTCTGTAACCACTATTTGCTTGAGTCCTCCTCCTGTCTGTGTTAATGTGTGTTGCACTTGCGAGGCTTGCCCTGCCCTGTTAAAACAGCCGCAACAAACAGTTGCAGCCATGATACAGTGGGCCTCAGTTTAAAGCACGGCAGCACTACAGCTACAGACAACAGTGCCGCTGTCACGCCAGCAGCACCAGTGCTATAGTCCTGCTTGCACGATTACAGGCAGCAGTTGCACTCATAGCAACAGCACTACGCATAACGTGGACAGCACCAGTGTGACACCGTGTCACACCAATGTTACACTGATGCTTTCACTGTGACACTCATGAGCACCAGTGTTACACGAACAACACCTCGATTACAGCGTTTACCACACACACCACGGCATTAGGGAGGCACCAAGAACACAACAGTTATTCCCTGGGTAAGTGGGGAGTGGATGAGGGAGGAAGGAAAAAAGGAAGGAGGGGGGGTGGAGGGAAAAGAGGAAGAGGAAATAATCTCTCCCAAGGGTACCTTCCAGGGGCTTGCACGGATAGGTGCCAGCCTGGCACCCTGCCCTCTGACAGGGCCCGGCTTTAGGCGCTCGGGCTCTGTTGCCCCGTGTTGTCTCTCACCTGTCCACTGCGGGGGTCGGTGCCTTCTCCTGCCAAGCACCTCCGGGGAGGAGGTCCCCTCTGCTGCGGTCCACCCCAAACCAAAGGACACTTCTGCCCAAGATCAAACTCAGCATACAGGTACTGCACCCTCGCACCCCTTGAGTTTTTATAGGTACTGCGGCCTGACCCTGCTCCTCCCCACTCCTATCACTGTCCTACCTATAGAGGTGCTAGCCAATCGGAAAAAGGGGCGCATTAGACAGGATTAAAGTTTTGCAGAATTGGGGGTGATGGGGGATGCTTTGAAGGATAAGCTCTCTTCCCATTTCGATTCAATCGGTGATTATGTCTCGGCTATAGCTAAATAGTGCCTAATTCTTAACCGCTGCCCCCGCCTCCCCTTTTTATAGGTTGGTCGACAAGAAGGATGGCCGGGGGTTGTGTGTCGTCTGCCTGTGAAGAAGGGTCGCGTTATCTCCCTTCAAAGCGACCCCACAGAACGGGATCACCCGCAGATTTGTAAATAATATCCACATTTCCCAGAATTATCCATTCTGTCTTATCAGACACCTTCGACCATCTATTCGCTCTCTAGTCAGACACCTTCGACTGCCTTCGGTCTCTCACCAGACACCTTTGACCGTCTATTTTGTCTGTACATCAGACATCTTCGGCCGTCTCTTCTGTCTCCTCTGTCCCTAACCAGATGCGCCCACTCATTTACTTTATCTTAACCAGACACCTTTGTCCATCTCTTTCTGCTATGTATAATCAGAGTCAGCTTCTATTTTATCTCTAATCTGGTACTTCACCATTGGGTTGGTCTCTAATTAGACACCCCCACCGTCTAACCTGTCTCTAATCAGACACTGTCACTCATTTATTCTGCCTCTTATAAGATATCTTCATATGCAATCAGACAGTCAAATCAAAATCAAACTTTATTTTGCATTAAAAATGCAAAAAAGTGCATACAAATTCATTTCTTGTGTTTTTACAATAGTTGAGTAGCCACGCAATTTCTAAAACAATAAAAAATATATATATAAAACCAAATTTACAACAATTAATTCCGATTCCAAATATACAAAGGTTCTTTAAAACCTTCTTAAAAATCCTATTCAGTATGACGCACCCAGATATCATTGACATTTAAATAAATTCCGATATACACCCTTTTACATAAAAGGAGAGTGTGCTATATAGATGGGTTAGCTGGTGAGCCAAACACAGCCATCAATTCACAAAGCGTTAAATACATAAAAAGTAATCTATACATTTATCCATGGGCTGTGTCTCACTAAGCTACCATTGTAGTGGCTGCCCTTCTAGTCTTTACAGCAGCCTGTAACGAGCATTAAAAATGCAATAGGTCCCGCCTTTTAATAAGTTAAAGCCATTTGCGTACCTATACAATACCATTAGCAAAGCAAATGGCTTTAACTTAATCAAAGGCGAGACCTATTGCATTTTCAATGCTTGTTTTTAACTTTGTAAAGCAGTGCTATTAATAATGATGCAGGACTAGGATCTCAGTGTATCCCGGGCAAAGAGCTTGAGGGGTCTTCGTGTCCTGTGTTACTCTATGGTCAGATTAATAAAGGTAATATTTTCAAATATGAGTGCTCGCGCATAAAGCTGTTATCACAATGGGACATACATCTCTTCAAGGGGTCTGTTCTTTTCCAGCTTTTGTGTCTTTTTCTCTTATTACTTTTCAACTTACCCTTTCAAATGTTTTGCATTTCTCAGATTACCATTCAAAATGTTAACTTGTTCCATGTTCACGTTGTTCTAGCTCACTGCTTAACTTCTGATAGAGCTTCCGCGATGTAGTCCTATCTTGCATAACCTAGAGCTGACACCATTTAATATGTTTCGGAAAGTATCTCGAGTGTATTATGAAGGTGTAGTGTATCCTCTTTCTGAAGCACATCGGTATAATGCCTCCACTTAGATGTTTATCATCGAGGCAATAAAGTTTTCAGAAAAAGGTATGTGCCTACACTGCCCGCACATGGTGCGTAACAGTAGTTTATGAATACACACAATTACCACCGCTTTCTTATCCAGATTTGGGAAGAGCCCAGTTAATATATTTTGTACATAAAGACAAATCTGTGATAGAAGGAAGTTTAGTATAACAGGACAACCTCTGAAGCCACCGCTTCTGACAGAGCTCAACAATTAAGGAAAAAATGTTCCAATTGTCATGACGGAATGTGGAAGGTACCAGTGAAAAGGGTGGGGGAGAGGGAAAGGGTGTTGAGGAACATATTACTATAAACGTACATAACACTAATAATATGAAGTGATATATGTATATCATATTATGCCTATGCATGAATATAAATAATTACAACACTTCCCCCTCCCTCAATTAATGAAATCAAAAATAAATATGAAATGACACATACATATAAATAAGATACCAGTGCATGAATATGCAGAACTACAACACATTAACTCCCACAATTAATGGAACACATAATCTTTATGCTGAACAGGTACTTTGCTAATGCAAGCGTCCAAATCCATTCTAGAGTTTAGGTCATGTTTAGAACTATCCTTGTTCGATAAGGAACGTTTTTGAGGAGTACCCGTACCTTTCCTTGACATGTTGTCACAATACGAAATCCTGTCCATACTCCATGCCATGCTCTCTCTTCTTACAGTTGAACCACATTTCTGTTTACCTTAGTTATTCTCAAAGGTTTTTAATAACTACTGACATCTAACACATTATTTTGAGCAATAAGCATAAATTCGAACACGACCAGGCCCAACAAAATTGCCTTAGACATAAGATATAACTGTCCTACCGTTCCCCCCTATCAACCTGAAAAAGGAGTTAATCCATATCAGTCAATAGTTCAGTGTGATACAGTCTCCTTTGGGCCATGAAATGTCCACATTTTATCTTCTAAGAGTTTGTGAAACTGATGGACTGGCGCTAATTCAAATCCTCTATATTCTGCCCGTCTCTACCATATCTTAGGGTGTTTTGGGGGGCAGACCCTAGCTTTGTATGCCACAATCTCCATTTCCATGCAGTGGTCCAAACCCATCTTCTACCCCAACAAAGATGGAGGGGCCACCACCTTCCAATCTTTAGCTATGTTTGGTTTAGCAAGCTTTAGTCCCAGAAGGGAGATCTTATATTTATTCCCACCCACATCATCCATAAGGTGGGGGAGGGCCAGTCGCTGGTTAAATGGGATCTGTCAGGACAAGAACCATCCCAAGCATGTGACCACCCCTTGCAAAACCTCATTAACTCTGAGCAGCTCCACACCGTGTGAAAAAATGTGCCTTCCTCTGCACCACAGCAGAGACAGGCGGGGAGGCAATCACTCCCATACGCCATAGCCGGTGGCACATCAGATAGACCATGTGTAGGTACTTAAATTGAATCAGTCGGAGCCTTGCCGCAATAGCCGCTGCTCTAGGGGAACCCAGAATCTCAGTCCAGTCTTCATTCTCTGATGCACACACGTCAGCCTTCCAAGCTGGGGGTAGGGCTCCAAAGGTATCTGGCTAGGTTAGAGATAAGGGCACTTGTAGACCTTGGCAATTTTTTGGTCACTCAGGTCTCCCAGTAGTAGTTTACTCACTAATGAATTAAACTCCGGAAGATCAGGCAGTGCCCTTGTATATGTAGGGCCAGTGCATGGCGTAGCTGGAGTAACTTCTGGAACTGGCTGTGATGTAGCTGGAACCCGATCTTGAGTGTCTGGTAGGACTTCAGAATCATGCCTTGCATGACATCCCCTAATGTGGAGATCTTAATACGATCTGACCTCTGGAATCCCGCCAACATGGCCACGTGGTGGAGCATGGCTCCACACCAGAGCGGCATCTGTTTTCAGTCTGCCCCACCCTTTTATCCACCGAAAGGTCGACCGCCATAAATCTAGGACCACTTTTGTTGCCGGGGGAAGAGTAGCAACCCCCCCCCACCCACATATAAATATGCTAGCAGCGGAGTCTTACCAAACACCACCTTTTTATGCGAGTATGCAGGGTTCCCCTGTTTATCATACCACCAATCATTTATAATCTGGACGTGGACCGCCCAGTAATAGGAGTCAATTTCTGCTGCTGCAGTGCCCTCACAGTATGTTGAATGAAAGCACGGTCCCTAAGGAAGGAGTTCAGTTTATGAAACCATTGTCGCTGGATGTAAAATGGGAAATTTTGAGGTTGGTAGAGGAATCTGGGCAATGAGACCATCTTGAATATTGCCATTCGCCCCTCCAAAGATAGCAGAAGTCCAGACTATGTCTTTATATTGCCTTTCAGATGAGTGACTACTAGTTCTATATTGGCGTTCCATGCAGCTGTTGCCACTGGGGAACTATAAACACCTAAGTATTGGAGCCCATCTGTGGCCACTCGTATATCTGCTGCCTAGTCAAGTCAATGTGGGCCTGGACCCACAGTGTTAATCATGGATTTTGATTTGTTTAGTCAGAGGACCGAGGTCTCCCCGAACGCACGCATATTATTTGCAACAGCCGGCGTCCTGTCATGCCTGGCACTGTAATGAAGAATAAGACCTCATCAGCATATAATGCGATCCTGTTTGACCGCCTGCCACCGTGGCAATAGTGAACAGCAGGGAGACAGGGGACAACCCTGCCTTGTCCCCCGCTGTATGAGGAAGATATCTGACCCAGCTCCGGCTACCCATACTGACGCCGTCAAATCTGTATGTAAAAGTCGGGACATAGGAAATGAACCGTGGACCAAAGTTAAGGTGCTGAAGGAGACTAAACAAGTACGTTCAGTTCACAGAATCAAGCACCTTATCTGTGTCAGCTAGAAGAAGCATCACGGCTCCTTCAAGCCGTCTGCCATTACTAACGCGTTATACGCGTTATACCATCACCATATATTGTGGCATGTACCCGGTTTGGCCGGGATGGACTAAATCTGGAATGTGAGTGATCAGTCTATTTTCCAAAACCTTGGCTGAAATCTTAACTTTTAGGTTCAGGATGGAGATCGAACGGTATGATGCAGGATCTTCTTTATTGTGATTCTTGATTTTAACCACCACCCAATCCCTCACCTTCCAATTTCTCCTCCTTGTACCATATTTGGACTCATACCTGTTTTTGTAATTATCTTGCTATTGTTTTACATGTTTGCTAACACAATTTCAATGGACCCATTTAGGCTCCCCTTCTCCCAGCCAATTAGGAGACCACTTGGTACCACAAAGTCAACCTTTGAGGAGAGTGAATGGAGAGACCCCTATGGCTAAGTTGAGACCTGTGTGATAGGACCATAACATTTTTTTTTTACAGTATTGTGTACTGGCACCAGATACCCGGGCCATTTGAATTCATTCTTTGATCATGTGATTTACACGCTCCACTAATTTATTTTCCGTGCGACAGTACAACGCTGTTTTGAGATGTTGAATGGACATGTACAAAAACTTCATCTCTCTCGAGGTGAACTGAACCACAGTGTCAGTAATCCTAATACTAGGAACTCCTATCATAAATGTGTTCGACAAAAATGTTATAAGGTCTCCTGTGGTGATGCGATACACAACTTTAACTACCATCCAATTGGAATGATACTCTACCAACACCAGCATAAATATTCCTGTCCACATGGGAACATTTAAAGGACCAATAATGTCTAAGCCTAGTTTGTCCCACTGTTTAGATGGTACACTCACTGGTAATAAAGGAGCTCTCCCAACTTTTTTGTTTTCATCACTGATGGAGAAAATTCCATAATCCTTTACCTTAGTTTTTACAACATTGTCCATCCCTGGAAACCAATACATAGCTCCTACTTTGGACATTGTGTTACTTCTCCCAAGATGTCCTTCATGGGCTAATTCTCCCTATTCTGTCCTACAAGTCCCTTAAAAGTATACCTTCAATTATACTAAGCTCATGTTTGACTTCCAATAATTCCTGACGTCATACTGTAAGCCATTAGGTTTCGCTGGCCTTCCTTGGACTATTCTTTCCTTTACCAAATTACGGGTAACATGTTTCTTTGAACAACCCTCCCCCCCCCCCCCCCCCCCATTCTTCCTTCGTAATGCCAGATTTAGAAATTAGTAGCTGGGAATATTTTCAATTTGATATTCTCCCCTTTTCCTTCATCCCAAGGTAATTGGGACAAACAATCAGCTACACTATTTGTGTTTCCGGGTTCAGATTCAACTTTTATTATTCAACTATTTTTATAATTCAACTTTGAAATTATAACCTTCCAAACTCATTATCTATTTTGCAATGCGAGGGATGGATATCTCTTTCGTGGTGAATACATATGTAAGGGGTTTGTGATCAGTTCTCCAAACAAATGGTAGATACCACAAAGAATTTAAAATGGGAGATGGCCTAGTAACCGGCTAGAACCTCTTCCTCTATGCTAGAATAATTGAGTAATGTGTTTTTCTTCAAAGTTTATGACGCAAACGCTACAATTCTCTCTTTTCCATCTACTACTTGAGCTAAAGATGCTCCTACTCCCTTCCCACTGGCATCTGTAGTAAGTATGCTTTTTCGTTTTGTGTCAAAGTTACCCAAAGATGTTGCTTCTATTATGTTTTCTTTGATTTTTCCAAATGTTTTCTCACAATCATTGTTTCATTTAAAATTAGTTTCTTTCCTATGTAAATTTGTCAGTGGTTCTGCCTGATTTGCAGAATTATTTACTTATTTTGCCATGTGTTTCACTAATTCTATAAAGATTTTAACTCTTCCTTTGTTGTAGGAGATGGCGCTTCTCTTATGGCGATGACTAAATCCCATTTAGGTTTTATTGCTTCCCTTGAAATGGTGTGACCTAAGTAGTTCACAGATTACAAAGCAAATTAAACATTTTCATGTTTTAAAGTTAAACCAGTCTTACTGAGTACAATGAGTACCTTTCTTAATTTATCATTATGTCCTTCCATAGAATTACCATATATGAGGATATCATCTTGAAAGCACAGACGTTTTCCAACCTATCTAAAATATAATGCATTGCCCTTTGGAATACAGTGGCGGCAGACGCCAATCGAAAGGGCAATCTGCGGAACCAAAAGGCGAAATAAATTAAGTGAATGATTTAGTGCCTGGGTGTAGCTGAATCAGGTGATCAGCAGACAAAAAGTCAATGACACTAAAGTATCCTGCATCTCCTATCATGCTTATCATTTCATCTATGTGTGGAAATCTATCCACCCATATGTTGCTGTTTAAGTTTCGTAAATCAACACAAAATTGTAGACCACTGCCCCCTGTTTTCTGGGTGACTACAATAGGTGCAAGCCATAGTGAACTTTCAATAGGCTCAATCACACCTTGACTCATTAATTTTTATTTTTGTATGATCTGTTTATTAAGAGTTTTCCACAATAAAGTTACAGCGCAGTAGTAGGCATAATAATTGCACATGGGTGTTTGTAAGTGACAGTGTAAAAGAAAAGAGACATGTGAGTGAGCCCATTACAGTTAGTCCAGAGTACATCCCTGTAATGCAAGAATCATTGGCCAGTGTAGCTCATAATTAGAGTGAGGGATGCCTCCCAATGTAAACAGTCTGTGTATAGCCATATTATCTGCAACATTCCATGATAATGACGTCAAACATATATGAACGGTATAACTGTGAGCAACTAGTTAGCTTAGAGGGAAAAGAAATAAACAACATAAGGATGAGGTCAAATAAAAAGGGGTGGGTACAAGGAAGAAAACAAGGAGGGTTCGCTGTCGCTAAGTGCAGTACCTATTCGCCTTGAGGAAAGTACCATCAACACAATGTAAATCTGTTTCACTTCATACATATCTTAATGTATACACAAAAACATTTCAAACAGCGGAATCATGTTCTACTTAAGTATTCTTGATTGGGTACTTATTATAGGTCAGTTGCATCACCTGTTTCCCCTTCTTGGCACAATGCAATTTGAAGGGCCGTCAAAATTGCGTCCCAGTTGAACGAAATGGGGTATTTACATAGGCCCAGGGTGTCTTCTTTATGGAGAAAGACTTCTGCTGTAGCCCAGTTGAGGATGGAATGTGACCAGGCCTTTAATGACAGCGGCTTGCTGGACTTCTAACGCCTAGTAATGAGGCGCTTAGCTATTATGAGGCCAATTTCTAAAAAACGAGTAGTGGCCCTTTACTTCCACACCTTGACTCAATTTGTCCAATTCTTGTTTCAATGTTTCCTGCATTTGGTGGCGAACAAGTCTTAATTTATGCACTACTGGTACAGCATCATTTTTAAGATTGATATTATGTTGAACATTTTTAAATGACCAGGTTCTTCTTTGAGCACCTGTAAATTCATCCCTCACTTCCTTGCTGACTATGTCTGATTTAATCATCATAGCTGGTTCTTCATAAATCGAGTGCGTTTTCATACCCAAATCTCTTTGATGGCGCCAAGTTAGAACCCTTTTCAGATATATATCTATATATATATTCACTTAAAAAACCATAGGTTTCACACATGTTATAGTTAGGTGGACATTTCACTCGTAAAAAACCAATGAAATTCCCCCGTTATAGTTAGTTCAGATAACTATAACTCGCGCGACCGCCACTCTATTACAAGGATGATGTCATGAGTGATGCCACTGACCATGTCATGAGTGATGTAACGTCATGAGCAGTGGATTGCGGGCGCGCGAGTTATAGTACATATAACAAATGTCATGATATGAAAATTAGTAAGGATGCACTAAATAGATATCCTTTTACACAAAATGACACAACTACCTTAAAGTTGTGTAAACCAATTATCCCACGTATGCTAACTATACTCTTGAATTATATACAAAGTTCTGTCATTCATAAATATTAGCACAGTGTGACGTTGACTGCACTGCATTAGTGTTTTATAACCATCAACATTTTTATGTTCCAAAATAAAGCCCGCCTAAAGCAGGTTAACCAGCATACTGTAACACAAGCCCAGCCTTTTGATAGAGATCTTGAAGGAAATCTGGCTTTGCAGGCTAAACACTTCCCGAGTTCTGTTTCCTCATTTTATCTTGGGTAACTGAAGCAAGATGCCTCTGGCACGGATCGATGCTGCCAGTGTTCTGCCCTGAAGCTAACCAAATTCCTATCAGTGCGCTGAAAGGGTCTTCCAGTGGAAAACTCGCACCTCAAGAAGATCAGCACGCCACCTGGTTTTCAACCAAGATAGGACTTGATGATGACTTCCTTTGAGACCTGCGGATACACAGGACCCACAGATGCACTGCTCCTCCGAAGAATTACCCCAGATTGCAGGGCCTCCGATGACGCAGAAGCTCCTCAGCCCAACTGCCCCTCTACGAATGCCACCACAGGTACGTGAGCACACTTCGGCTGTGGCAGCGCTAGTGTCCAAACAACGTTTGGGACCTCCGAATCTCGCGCCGCAGTTACAGGTCCTCATTATCAGGGCGGGGAGTGCAGTTGCACACCACTACCAAGCCAACACATCAGCTCTCCCCCACAGCACTCCTTGCTACTCCAAGTGCCAATAACGATGGTGAGATGCACTGCGGTCTAGTAACTGGTATGACCACCTCCTGATCGGATCCCAAAAGTAAGTACTGACTTGCCAAATACGTGTCCTGATGCGCTGCCAGCAATGCGCTCACCTCACCCGGAACACAACTGGTTTGCTGCAATTCTTCAATGTTCTCAGGGTTGGGGTTATCCACGCTGTCTCCTGCTCAGCTACAAAATCCCTTCCTCAGTCGCCAATAAAGACAAATCAGTGATAGAAGAAAGTTCAACAACCTCTAAAGCCACCGCTTCCGACAGAACTCCACAGTGATAGTTCCAACTGTCATAACGAAATGTATTAGTGGCAAGGGAATGGAGGGGGAGAGGGAAAGATCGGTGCTGAGGAACATATTACTATAACCGTACATAACATTAATACATTTGAAGTGGTGCATATATATCACATGATACATATGCATGAATGTAAATAACTACAACAATATATATACTCACATATACAATCTCCATTAACTCTAACTGAATTGCAGAGTCGATAAGGCATTTCGTTACACACAGTATAAGGAGTGGTAAGTAGCACTTAGCTCAGGGTTCTATCTACAAATCCTTCTCCATCTCATCAAGTGTGAGATTACATCCAAGCACACAACCCAACCGTCTGCAAATGGTTGAAAGAAATCAGAACGATAATCTAGACCTTCGTCTTCCTGCAGCTTTGTGAGGTTGTGCATTACACTGGATTCCACGTACAACATTGCTTGAGTTCTTGTTCAAGGTGATCCTCGCTAAACACCTGGGTTTCCTGCTTGGGCCCTCAAAGGGAACACCTTTGAGCTGCACGCTCAATGGTTGTCCCCGTGATAAAGTACTGCATGATACGAATTGTTAGCCCACAGTTTACTAAGTAGAACGAGGCTACAGTGATTGCCTTCAAGAGGAGACCGAGACCCCCAACCCCAATGATACTATAAAACCTGTTTCTCTTAGATCTCTTTTCTTTCTCCATTGCAATGATTTTGTAATGTACTCATGACCTCCAGGTGCTCAAGTATGGTCCCTCTAATGCACCACCCTCATAGGGAGACCACTCCAAGGATCCGATTGCTGGATCCTGGGCAAGCTCTATCAATTCAGTGCTTTCTTGTTCATTACTTGGCCTGAGGGAGGTGATACTAAACTTACCATTCATAGAAAAAAAGACATCATAAAATCATTATTGGTGCATTTGTTAACTCCATGTGCAACTAGTTGGTCTTCCACGTTATCAGATAGCTTGCACTTTATCATATATTTTGCAAGATTAGCACTAAACTCTAGTACATTTGACAGTATCTCAGTAAGTCCTACCCTCTTATACTTGTTGCAAGTAGTAAGCAGATTACATTTATAAGCACATCAATGGAACAGCACCAGTTTATCTTCAAGAAAGAAAATACCACCTGTCATCCTCCTCATAACCTAGGATCAAACCATCAATGTCTCCTTGTTATTTAGTGGTACTTCATTTGGAACTTCTTGCCAGCAGAAACTACAAAAAGATACACTTCTCAACTGCACTAAAACGCATTCTTTAAAAAAAACGATGTCGCTTTTTGGACCTTCGCTGCACTATCTTTGCTCTCAGTTTACAGCCTAACTGTGAAAATAATATTTTAAATATATTCTTTGCATCCAGATACAGTTTGGTTTGTAGAGAGTGACTTATAAATCAATAAATTAGCACATCCTCTGCCCCTCAAAGGACTGTCCCTGTGCGAGACTCTTCTCTGATCATCTGTTGGCACATCATCTCTCAAAAAAAGCCTCCCATGCATTCTATATTTCAGATCAAGCTCGAAACATGACTAATTTATCAATCTCTCTTATTGATATTCCTTTTTTATTACGGAGTTGCCCTCTTCTTACTACTAGCAACCTCTCCATGAACTCATGTTAAGACCTATGGGCCAGATGTACAATTTACTGATCATAAAATACTGATCGCAATTTGCGACCAGTACAGAATTGTAAGAACTGACACATGTACTAATAGATCGTTTTTTAAAATTCCGAATCGTAGTGAGTCACAATCCGACCTACCTCCTGAATATTCATGTGGTAGATCGCAAATTGTTACTCACTATGATGGGAGTCTATCATAGGCATGGTGGCCTGCTGAGGTTAGCAGACCTGCATGTCTCTGATTGCCTTTCACTAAAGTAAACTTTTTAGGTCTCGCTTAGCGACGCAGCGCATGCGCTGCTTGCCTTGCCGAGACCTATAGTCGTCGGTTTGGTGGCCGAAGGAGGACCGGGATGTGCACGCTCACGGCAACCCGGACTACCCATGTGCACGCTCACGCGTCTCTTAACTTTCGAGCACTCCCACTGCCGACAGCACATTGGCACGCGCACGGCGTCTCTTCACTTTCGAGCGCTCCCACCGCGGTCAGCACATCGAGCAGCTGGTCGCACTCGCACCTATCAAGGCCCTGCAGCCATATGCGCGTCACCCCTCGCGCCTCTATTCTACAGCGCGTGTGCACATCTCCTCGTGTACGGCTCCCGGCGTTTGAGCAAAGCGGTGCAGGACAAATGTCAGGGTCCATGACGTGTCCGCATGAAGTGTCCGCAGCTCAGCTGAGGCTTACGCACTGTATTTGACAATGCCTTTGTTTTTGGCTAAACCTCTTCTCACCGGACCGGAAGCGCTAGAGGCCGTGTTCTTTCGCGAGCTGGATTTACTTCTTAAGGGGAATGATTACGGGTCACAAATTGTCGGTGAATCCGCAACGAGAAGTAGTGCAGCATTTAAAACGTAGGAACTTCAGTGAGTCAGCGATGGCGACTGTTTATAATGTAACAAGGTGCTATGTTTTTGAAGTTCCTTCTTTTATACACGGGGGAGGGGTGGGGTGGTGGGTTTGCCAGAATTATGTTTTATCTTGGTATTTAAAGGTACCCAATTAGTCTGGTTCAAGTCCTTACTGACTGGATGTTTACAGTTGGTTGCACTTTTGCCATTTGGCTGATATCATCAAATATTCAAATGGGATATTCCATAAATTTCAATTCTCTCCTGTTCTTATCATTCATGAGGCTGTTAGATAATCTTCCTCATGTAATTTGGGCCATATTTTTATGTGTATGAAGCTTAAAGTACAACTCATTTGCAAAAATACAAGTAGGCCTTAATGTACGTTCAATGGAAATGAGCTTGGTCCTTGCCCTCAGCAGCCGAGTACCCACAGTAAGAAGGTGGTGGTCGGTTTAACCTTTTTAATTTTGAAGCCGACAAAACATGATGTTCTGTGGACCAATCTAAAAGTCCAAGTATGGGTCCATTATCCTGATTTTTTTTTTTTTTGTGTTCTTCGCCAGCTCCTGTCAAAGCAGTTACAGGGGTAACTCTGACCGTGTACTGGTGTTTGTGTATTCGTCAAAAATAGAACACAATGAAAACTGTTCTAATGAATCTTTTTTGTAGAGTTTGTTTTGACAAATGTTTTTACCTAGAATGACTTTGAGCAGACTGGTGACAACCAACATGATGTGTACCCATCTTGGTAAATTGTCTTTTTGTACAGCTTGTATTTTCGAGTCTCCTCGCTGCCTTCACCTTTTCCTTTTATTTTTTGGTTAGTCTTTCTTTTGAGAGGGAGGTCCTTCTCAGTCCCAAAATCCTTTCCCCTTGTTTTTTCAACCTCTCAAGCCCCTTCCATACTCCCTCCACTCCCCCAGGTTACTTACCAGGCATTTTTTTAAGTTCTCCTAGTAATCCCCATCCTCGTCCAAACTTAATTCCCGCCCCATCCATAATTCTTAACATTGCCTTGCCTTGCTGTTCTTTTCTTTGTTCCCTTTGTCACTCAGTTTTAACTACTGGGTCGCAGTAGTCCTAAGACCAGCATTAGCAAAGCAAATAGGTCTCTCCTATGCAAGAGCTATTGGCTTTGCCAGTGTGCTTCGGCCATGTTGTATACCAGTGTGGATTATGTTCAGCATGGCTAAAAGTTAGTGGCGTGGAGTATCGTAGAGTAGAGTGTTGTGGTGGGGTGTGTCTTTGAGGGGGTGAAGAGTGTTGTTGAGTGGAGGGGGTACAGTAGAGTGTCATAGAGTGGCTTAGCAACAAGTAGAAGTACAAACTGCGTGTTTATGCACTGCTTGCAGGTTTTTAAAACGCATAAGAAGCATTGTCGTTTACAGTGCCAATAGCTCGAACTCTCCCAAATGCGAGACCGATTGCATTGCAAATGTTTGTTATTAAAATGCATCAAAATCAATACTGGGGCCAAGTGTTCCCCACTACTGGATGTTGTGAGGGCCAAACTCTCTCCCTCACTAACCTATGTCAGGGGCATTTTACTGGGCTGGGACAACAGTTTGCTGAATAAACTTGTTATAAAGATATACAAATGTGTTTTCCGGCTGCCGAAGTCCTCATCTGCCAACCAGATTAGGCTGGAATTTGGCCTCCCTGACCAACTGGCAGCTGGCGTCGGTGCTTACCTTAACCCGAGTCACAAGCTACGGGGGCCCCGGGCCGGCAGCCTAGAGTCATTGTTATGGACTGAAATTATTTCCAGCTGGTCAAGTCAAGCACATATTCGGTTCCTTGAGGATTTCCAGCAATTATTGAATGTGAAATACCTGTGGGTCAGTAACCCTAGCCAATTAACCTTTAAAACGGGCATCAGAAAATGTGTTTGCTTTGGTCATTCGATTCAAACAGAGCATACCTCGCCAAAGGTAGACATGCCTGGGCAGTCATCAACATGTGCCAGCCAGCCACCCCAGCATCACATCTTACCTGCATGTATGCTATTCATCTGAATGCAAGATTCATGGGCCTTAGGTTAGGGGAGTGGCCAAGAGGCCTAGTCCTGAACCTCCCCCCCCCCCCCCCCCCCAATATCCCTCCCCCTCCTCGCCCACCAGGACATTCGTTTAATGATTCATCGGTTATACAACTCTGTGCCTGCATTTACCCATTTTTTTTCTCTAGTTGATGCAAACAACAACAAACTTTCCTTGAGTGACGTGAATTCGATGGCGACTGCTTGAAGGAACACCTGTTGCCACCCTTGTTGAATAATGTATGCCATATAATATATGCTGCATTAGCATTTTATCGAGTCCTCCTGCTGCTACTAATGAACAGTTTGCTGCTACACCTGTTGCACTGGCACCTGCGCACTCGACGATCACTCTGGTATTTCTTAAAGTGATTTTAATGTATAACACGCTTGTCCGAAAGGACAGCCAGTGAGTACCTTCCCACCGCATTGTAGTTTCTCAGTGTGTTGCCATTCTGATGGAGTCGGACTAAAATGAACAATTTGCCGTGGAATCCCGCCACTTTTCCATCTATCGAGCTTTATCGGCCATTCAGTGTGGCACTCCCTGTAGGTTTCAAGTGCAGATCATACTGTCTTAATATGCATGTATCTGCCCCTTGTTTTAATAATTACAACTGTTTTCAATATTCACACTCAAATGTTGACTGCACTGTTGCAATACGTGCCCTGCGTTTCAATGTTTTCTGATAAATGCAATGGTTTTAAATAACCGTATAAAATAAATAATATTAAGGTGCAGCCCGCTCTCCTTAAAGGAAGCAGTCGACACGTAAAAGGAAAAGTGTACTTTTTTGGTTGGTTTGTCTTGAGTTTGCAGTCTTCCCATGGACCACTGCCTACTCCCAACACAACTTGTTTTTAAATATTCACAATGAGGAAGGCGTCCCCAATGGACACCGTCTCTTTTGTGAATGGATTACTACCCCAACTTTGGGGCCGCTATTTTGGTCCTGACCCATTGATTCATACGGATGGAAATTGTTATTTGGAAAAGACACCCAAAGCGCGCCCCTCCTAATAGCAATTCCTTATCCATTTCTAAACCCATTTTAAGAGTTGGTAAAAAATGACCAATTTCTAAAATGTGTTTAGTACTTTGATAAAAGCAATTTTTCGGTTGCAAACTCTGAATCAGAGCATTTGCGACAGGAAAACTGCTTAGTACTGGCCTATAGTTTCACGACAGTAAGAGCCTCCCTGACCTCGTCATTGCTCTGTTCGACCAAAGTGACTGAGTATCCTTCATGTCTTGGAGAGTATACTTATGGCACCTCCTGAGTTAACCTAGAAAGCTAGCTAACCTAGAGTAGTCGCGGTGAACCTTCAGTTCGGGGGCCCCTGGGGGGGTCCACGACACCTACTCGGGGGAGGAGGGGCAGCGACTGCATAGATAATTAAATAATATTGGCCATTTAATAACGTGCATATAAATAAAGAAGCAAAATGGAAACTTTTTAAAATATTCTGTAAATGTTAACAAATTTGAAACTAGATGCTCAAAATTAAGTTGGTATACTCAAATTTAGTTGTAGGAACCGTGCAAGTGCATCAAACAGAATGGACGATGGGTGGCCTCAATTGAATTTAGAAAAGCTTCAACCTTCCCATTAAAATAGGTTTTTTTATATTTGTTTGTGAATTAAATAAAATATTTCATCATTGTGTATTTGTTTGTTGAAGGTTTGTTTCATATTTTTGTGTACTATTGTGCAGTCTAGCTGGCCTAGAGGATGTAAATAAAAGCATACATACAAATAAAGCATTAAACATATCCTCAAGCCATTGCTGGACGTGTGGTCAGAAAGGCCTGGATTTGTCGCATTTTGAAAGGGGAGGTCTCTGCCTTTCATCTTCAGCCCTCCGCTTTTCCTCTATCCTTGAGACCTCTGGTGGAGTATGCTCAACCCTGTTCGTCTAGACGCAGTGCTCCGGTGTAATGGTGGTGTCTTTTCCAGGGCGTTCGCTCTGGAAAAGACTGTGATGGACATCACACAACTTATCCTTTTAATGAATTACTTTATTGTAGTCGTTTCGCTTCCTTGTTGCCACCTTTATGAGTTGGCGTACTCTGGTGAAGTTAGTTCACTTCCTTGTCTAAAAGACCATTTGTGATATCATTCGAACCGGTCTGACTTTTATTTTTACAGTCTTACGTGTACACATATCTACACAAACATGAGGAACCGGATGCAAGTGTGATTATAGGGCTAGGACTGTCGTAAAACACCACCCTCCATCTTGATATCAAGGAGTCATTTCACTCTGAAACTTCAGAATCGCACCAGCAGGGTTTAATTTGTAAGAAAAGAAGTGCCAGGGCCCTCATGCAGAGGCCACCACAGATTGCATCACTCCTCGCCCCTGCCAGCACAACTAATAACCATCACACTGCTACAAGTGTGACATTTCAGCTGCTAAAGGCCCCCAAAGCTATAAGAATGGCTTGGACGGCCGTTATTAGTTATTTTATTGTATATTGAATTAATAAACAACTGTTGTTCAGTTCATCATTTTAATTGCACAAACAGCGCCACTATGTGGCAGCATTCACAAACGCTAGTGTTGACAAGTAAGTGCCGATACCGAGCACTGGAAACCACTGGCTCAAATTAAGCACTGCCCACCAGGTAAGTTACACTAGTTTCCAGTGCCAGCTTTGTCAAGTTCACGCCCCTCTGCATCACCCACACAGTTTATCACCACTAAGGCCCTTCAGAACTCTAGCCTAGGACCACCAAATGAACACGGTTTACACAACTCCCATCCAAAAACATCAATTTGCTGAAAGTCGCACTAATCTGCCTCTCGTACTTTGAGCTATCATTGTCGCACTCCCCACCAGCAGCTCTGAGTTATGTTTTGTGCTTCGGATTCAGGAAAAAACACTCCATCCCTAGCTTCCCAATAATTTACCTGTGTTGCTGCGTCTGTCAATCCTGCTTCACACTGCATCGTCCACCCTAAGTGGTACCCCCGCAGTCCAGTCCCCCATACTGTATAAAGTGACTGTTTCTGTCAATCCTGCTTCACGCTGCTTAATCCACCCTAAGTGTTACGCCACAAGCCAGAGCCCCTATGCTGTATAAAGTGGCTGCTTCCGTCAATCCTGCTTTACGCTGCATCAGATCCACCCCAAGTGGTACCTCAGCAGTCCAGAACCCTATGCTGTATAAAGTGGCTGCTTCGTCAATCCTGCTTTACGCTGCATCAGATCCACCCCAAGTGGTACCTCAGCAGTCCACAACCCTATGCTGTATAAAGAGTCTGCTTCCGTCAATCCTGCTTTATGCTGCATCAGATCCACCCAAAGTGGTATCCCCACAGTCCAGAACCCTATGCCATATAAAGTGGCTGCTTCCGTTAATCCTGCTTTATGCTGCATCAGATCCACCCAAAGTGGTATCCCCACAGTCCAGAACCCTATGCCATATAAAGTGGCTGCTTCCGTTAATCCTGCTTTATGCTGCATCAGATCCACCCAAAGTGGTATCCCCACAGTCCAGAACCCTATGCCATATAAAGTGGCTGCTTCCGTTAATCCTGCTTTATGCTGCATCAGATCCACCCAAAGTGGTATCCCCACAGTCCACAACCCTATGCCATATAAAGTGGCTGCTTCCGTCAATCCTGCTTTATGCTGCATCAGATCCACCCTAAGTGGTATCCCCACAGTCCAGAACCCTATGCCATATAAAGTGGCTGCTTCCCTCAATCCTGCTTCACTCTGCATCATCCGCCCTAAGTGGTACCCCGCAGTCCAGAGCCCCATGCTGTGTAAAGTGGCTGCTTCTTACTGCACCTGTATGCTACAAATGAGCAATTGACACATTCGTTTTTCAACTAAATTTCTTTTTTAGTTACTGAGCGGAGTTGGTGCTGAATTTCTGACCGCAGCAGGGAACTAAATGGAGAGCCAAAAGACTTGCATTTTTTTGTACTCTGAAATATTTATTTGTGTTCAGTATGAAGAGGTTTTGTACTTCGGAGGTGCTTGTGTCTAGAGGGGATTGGCGCGTGTGGTCAAATACGTAGAGCGAGAAAGAGATGCAAATATATTGTATCAAGAATATCGGCTACCAAAATGTTGAATAGGCATGTATTGGTAAGTGTAGATTTTACTAATCTTCCCTCCATATCTACATAGATCACCAGGTCCTTTGTGGGCCTGTATCACAAAGTTGTTCTGTCGGGTGTACACCCGGTCAGTTTTGCAATGTGATGGTGGGCCTGGAGAAATGCTGTCACGCCGAGGAGCACCACGCTCGCGTGCCCTTCCCAGATGCTGCCCTCAGTGGGATTGCCCATATTTGGATTCGAACATTTCATGACGTGTCCGAGCAGCAGGCCAATCAAGGGCCAGTCTCTCCCACCCACTCCCGCGTCCCCCGTCACTAGCATGGGCCTCAGTGCACCACACATGAGGACTAGCCATCTCGGGGGCTGCGCGAGCTCTGCTGAGCAGCTCATTGCCATGCATAGAAGGCTCAGGGCCTTTAATTGGTAATAAGAGCCCCTGAACCAAACTGCATTTCCCCCTGGCCTCTCCCAGCAGTAGTTTGCCAGGGGTGACCAGAGGGTGTAACGGGCAGAGCCCTCTCTGTAACTGATGACCCGATAGCAGTCAGTTAAGACTGACAGTTTTATTTCTAGTAATCCAGGGCCTGTTGTAAGGTTCGCTGGATCGGAAGTGTACTCTGTCGCAGCCCTCACTGATGTCCAGTACCATGGGATATAACACACCTGCGGTCAGCCGGCTGGGATATCCGGCACATTTGTGGTGAAATGACCCATTCCTGAAACTCCCCGAGTCTTGACGTGGGTGCGAGGGGTTGAGCGTCTGTCCTATCCATGTAGTTGCCTTTGCTTGAATTCTGAAGTGACTAAGGGCTGAAGATAGATTTCTACCTGGTGCCCGATGACAAGTTCTCTGAAAAGGCAGACTCTTTTCTGCAGACAGTTGAACAATGTGTGTTGATCAACAAGACACAGCAGAAGTTGCTGACGAGATGCTGCAGTGTGTCCTAAGAGTGGCAACTGACATGTTTCTTCAATGCACGATATACCAAATCTGCCGTAGGGATTTGTGAATAATAGCCGTGCATATAGCAAGCAATACAAATAGATGGCAAATAAGACCCGCCTCTTTTGTACACGTTTTATCTCCCTGAGAAGCATGACGGCTTGAGTTGGTCCTGCAAGAACTCAATATCACACCCTTGTGATCAGATGCTGGACTCCACAGCACAACCCTATGACCCATTTTAACATCAATGGATCTTGTGACCTGTAGATTAGACCTGGATCTCGGCTACAAAAGCAAGAACTCACTGTGCACCCCTCTGGGACTCAAAGCGGCGACCAGCCTATCCGAGCCCTGTACTGTGGTTGGAAACTGGAGGCCTGCTGGCTGCATCTAGAGCTCTGCAGAGGGTGGGTTCAACCAGTGAACCCAGCCGTTTAAATAGTTTATTTATTTTAATAGTTTTTATAGCGCGAACATGACCCTTGCAGATATCAGAGCACTTTACAAATGTACAGAGTTCAGTGCATTAGCAACCAAGCCCACGCACCCCTGCGCTGCGTCACTCCCGCTCCCACCGGTAACCGAGTAAACACGTGCCAGGTAGTACCGACTTGAAGTATGTAGCGCTTGAGCGTCATGGGTCCGTACCCTGCCCACAGTGTGAGGAAGCTGTGATCAAAGAGGAGCCGTAGCCAGTGGAGCGGTACCTTTAAAGGGATGCTTGTGCTTCCATCTTACCCAAAACATGTTTCATTTCGCTTCGACTTGATAGCTCAACGAACGTTCCAGTTCCACTTTGAACATGCATAACCCTTCTGCAGTTTCGGTTTGTGACCCTTGTCCCAGATACTTACCTCATTATGTGAGACATGTTGGGATATCTCGCAGTGCCCGGCACCAGTACCAGTACAGTCACCCCTGAGGCGGTGCAGGGAATGGCCTTGAGAGACCCTGCAGTGTCTCGCTCCAGTACCATGCGGCCCCATGCCTGAACGGTGAAGGCTGTGGCCTTAGTAGAACCCGCAGTGCCTGGCTTCAGTACCGCACAGTACTGTGCTGTGTGGGGCTTGGGGTGTGTCTGTCCACATCGAGTAGATCTCCTCCCCCAGTTCATTGTCCTTACCTTATTAATGAATGTCTTTATTTTGCATGTGGTTGGATAGCGCCAACGTGTACTCTGAAAAGACGTCAGAACTCAACAATTATAAGCTATTACACTCCAGTTCTGACGTCACCATTCATGCTGCCAGAGCCAGCAGCCACGTGAAAGCCAAGTCAGGTCACTGAGCATAATTGAAGCAGCTGTTTAAAGCAAGGAAAACATAATGTTGCTTCTCTTTCTTCTATATTTGTTAGCTTACAGTAACAAGCAGAGAGAACATGTTTGTTTTTTGCACTCGTTAGATAAACACACGAATCTTTCAGCATGTTTTTACACATTCTGAGCTACTGCAGCTTTTTTTTAAAACAGACTTGTAGAGAAATGTTTCTATCTCTTTGCAGCTTATATATTTTTTGTAAATATTTTTATTGACATTTTAAACAAACAAAACAAATAGCAGTGCAGTGAAGTCGGTACGCAAATTGTAAAGCAAAAACAAAAAATACGTTTCAGTCGAAGGGACGTTGGCATTTCGCCTAACAGAAAAGAAGGATATGAAAGGGAAGGACTAGCGGTGGAGTCCCCGTAGATAAACACCATGTACACTGGCAGCACCAAAAATCAGCGTACCTTCCCAGTAATCCAGGAGCACACTCCTCCAGCTCCGAAGCTATACTCATCCAAAAGCACGGGGCAAATCACCCTCCGAGCCCAAGACCACTTGAAGTTTCCTCCAAAGTTGGGATCTTTCCCTGCGGAGTTGCAGTTGGTGATGGGGGCAACCGAGAGGGGACCATCCCCCATGATGTGACCACCCGGGGCCAGTCTAGGCCAGGCCAACAATACGGTAGAATCAGCACTTTCTGTACTCCGCTAGCCTCCTGGCTTCAAATCGCCTCTCTCTCTTTCGCAATCCACCCATTTGACCAATTCCAACCCCCATCTATACACATCCAGACCACAAGATAGTTACCAGCTAGTACTTAATTGCCTGCGAGCAAGAGTCAATGGCAAGTCTGTGAATCTATCCATCACCTTCCAAGCCGCGACCCACTTGTTGAGGCCTAATAGACACAATTGGGGGCTAGGTGTGAATTCCCGATGGGTAGCCCTGTGACCATCTGGAAAACACAGGCCTAATATGGAAGCCGTCGGGTAAAACCAAACTGTATGAAAAAACCTGCATCCTCTGCATAGCCTCTAGGAGTGCCCGAAGGTGCAGCTAGGAACATAACGTGAATGCGCTAGGGGGTAATGGAGGCTCAGTGTAAGTAGTAAAACTGGATGAACTTGAAGCAAGTGTTTCTAGACACTCTAGGGGTGATCTTCAGTACTCTCCTCCAAGCCGAATCAGAGAAAGGTGTCCCCAAGTCCTCCTCCTAGAGCAAACAGAGGCGTTTCAAGTCCGATTGCACCCCCTTCAGGAGAGCCCTGTAAATCAGCATAAGCATTCATGTTCTGGCAGCTCTGCAGCCATGCAATCCCACTATTCATGTATCCCGTGCACAAGGGCACCATGGAGTAAAAAGTGCCCCACCAGGAGGTCATGAGACTCCTGGAGTTCCTAGAAAGGTAACCACTCTCTCCCCACAAATAAACAACCCAGTATAATGATCCCAGTTGGCATCCACTTGTGGATCCCTGGCTATCTCTCTGGTCACTTTCAGCACTGGGCGGCCAGTAACAGGAACTCACACGTGTATGTTGTTTTGGTGCACATCCGCTGAAATGCCCTAGCTTAAACGAAACGGGCCATTCTAATCAAGACATTCATATTCTGTACCTTAGAAGTGGGCACCAGTCTCATTAAGACGCTGGTCAACAGCTCTTTGGATGGCGAACAGCACTCATGTGTGCCCGTGCCATCTCAAAGAACAGACCTCCAGCAAGCCAACCACTGCAGTTGTGCAGCTAGATAATAAAGCCCGAGTGCGAGAGCAGCTAGGCCCCCCTCTGTCACCCCAAGCACAACTTTCAAAGTTCCACACATCGTTGTGACGTGCCTCAATACAACATCAGTAGTGTACCATCAAGTTCCCAAATGAACTCGCAGACAGCAGGAATGTGTTCTAGAAGGCTACTGATCGCCGCAAGTGTGCAGCTCTAATTTCCTTCGTATCGCAAGTCTGCCGAGCTATAGATGGCTAACCCCAAATATCGAATAGTGTTCAGTTCCCACTGCAACAACAGGGTAGTGGGGATAGAGCTGCACGCCTCCACATCACCCCGGAGAGGATAGACACAAGACTTGTTCCAGTTTGCCTCTAGACCAAAGTGGAGGCCGAAGTTCGTCAACGCAGTCACAGCTCCCCTGAGATCAGCATCTCCCCCCTCTCAAGTACAGGAGCACATCATCCACATACAAAGAGAGATATATACAATCGAAACAAGTGGCTGATCACGGTTGTGTAGTCTCAGTCGGACTGCCTGAAAAAAACACCCAATGGCCAGGGCAAATAGGGGGGGGACGGGACAAAGGGCATCTCTGTCGGGTGCCCCGCTCCACCGTGCAAGCCTGCGAGGCTACCGAGCCAGACGAATCCTAGCCAATCGGCGAGTTTATAGAAGCTTTATCCATTTGGCAATAGGCAATCCGAAGCCCATGCCCAACAAAGAAGCATATAAAAACTCCCCAACGGAGCGAATCCATGATTTCCTAATATCCACAGAGATGAGTGCAGGTCCGTAACCGCTCCCACTGATCTAAAGCTAAGAGAAATTGACTTATATTTGGCATGGTGCTGCAGTGGGGAAAAAAAATCAGTGTGGCTAGGGTGTACCAGGGATCACATATTGAGAAGAAGCCGGGTTGCCAGTACATTGCTGAAGATCTTGTAATCGATATTGAGCATTGAGATTGGGGATATTCAAATCAAGAAGTGGATCCTTATATTGCTATGAGAAAGACATAATGGCGGCCCACCTGTCAGATTCCCTAAGATGTGTCTCCTGTGGGAACGCAATATGCACCCCCATACACTTCAAATAGGATAGAATGTTATATCGTTTAAAGGAGAAGGAAAGGCCCCCTATGTGCCACGTAGTTAATTTAACCTGGGCAGCCATTGACATCGTTCCAAAAAGGAGGATTCACAAGGTCTCCACACATAGTCCCCCCCCCTCTCCCCTCCAATTGATCTAGTGCCTCCTCACCACACCAAGCATGAAGATTCCACAGCCATACATCCCCCACTGCAAGGAAACAATACGAAAGAGCAAACACAACTAAATGATGAATCCCCAACACCCCCCAAGGACTAAGACATACAACCATCCTGTCCAAACAACAAACCACACCAGGCCCACCAAGGAGCCAACTAAAGGCCAGAAAGGCCCAACTAGTTCCTTAATGGAAAGTTACAATCGGGAGAGGAGTCACCTGCTTAGGAAGAAGAAAGGGCAAAGTGAATCAAATACCTTTGGGCACATCTCGGAAGCCCCCCCAGTTGCCCCCATGGTCCACTCAGATCGGAGAAGTTAATTCAAAACAGGAGACATCTACAACATTACAAGAGATCTAGCCACCAAACCATTGCAGTACTGTTAGGACTAAAGTAATGTTCGTATTCATCGCCATCCAGATCGGTGTCAGATAACATCAGCCATGCCCGGGGTAACCCACGGCAGCATGTTATCCAGCCCCGGTGGGACGGAGTCCTCTGAGTCAGAGAGAGAGCTTGGATGCTCTGGAGATGTTTTTCGAGAAGAGCCCTCACTTGCTACTATAGAAGCAGTGGTCTCTACGATCTTGTTCCTTCCACCACCACCTGTGATTCAGTGGGCCCATATGACCCTCTACGCTAAGATCTTTGTTGTCGCAGGTGCGGTGGCCGTTGCAACTCCAGTAATTCTGGCCGTACCGTGCCCTTGTCGGATAACTCAAGCCAGTCCCATACCGCAATCGGGTCAGTGAAGAAGTTTGCCTTGTCCTCAGCCTGGACACTCAGACGAGCAGGGAACAGTAATGAGTAAAGCAGCCCCAGGCCACGCAGCTTTTTCTTCACTGCACGGAACAATGCCATCTGTATCTGAACCTGGAGGGTGAAGTCAGGGTATAAAGACACCTTGGCATTGCCCACCATAAAGGGGCCATGTGCACGAACACGTTTAAGCAGATTATCTGTCACAGTAAGTGCCAGAGGCAGGCCACCACAGAGTGGGGTGGAGCCCCAGGGCTAGGCAGCTGCGCCGGCACTCAATGCACCCATTCTAGAGCATAGAGTTAAGAAAGGACCTCCGGGGCTGCCACCTCTTACAGCCAATCTTCCAGGTAAGCCAACAGAGTCTACTTCAACTTGCTCCCGAAGCCCCATGATGCAGACATTGTTCCGGCGGGCTTGCCTCTCCTTATCATCCAGGCAGGCACTACGTCTGGGCCTCCAAAGACGTGATGCGGTGGTCTGCAGATTGAACAGCGGGAGTAAAGGTCAACCATAGTATTGAGCCTCTCCTAAATTTTCTGGGAGTCCTCTCAGGTAAGGCCAAGTTCCACTGAAATGGAGTCTTACCCTCTAAACTTTCACCAGAAGCATCTATCACTGGCAGGAGTTTTTCGAATTTACTGTCTATATAGGACATGTCACCACTTTTAACACTGTGCTTGATCCCATCTTGGAGGGTGCTTGTTGTCACGCTCTCCTTGGCCCATTGTGTTCGCCCCATGGCAACCTCAATGATGGAGGATGGAGCTCAGAAAGGAAAACAAACTGAGCACTATCGCTCAACCGCAGATTCTGGTCAGTGCAAGCCACTTTAGGCCACCAACAGTCTGGTAGAGCCCTGAACAATTATAACAGTCAAATAGCTGGAGACCCTATGATCCGGGCTCCAATGGCAGTTCTAGCACCATCATCACCTGGCCTGCGCTATGGAAAGCAGCGGGGGGAGAAGCTGAGAAATGGTCTTTCATGGATTGTAAAATCATCTGTTCCAATAGGCTGACCACCAAATCCCGCAGGTTCCAGGAGGGTGCAAAGGGACAAAGTCAGTGAACTACCAAGCCATGAACAGCACACACAAGTCAAGTCAATCACCAGGCAATGCAGCAGCAACAAATGACACCGAAAGACAGCATTAATATCCACTGTAAGTCAGCTCCCCGGGGGATCCCGCCAACCAGATGCAGCAAGTCAAGGTTGATCCCCTGTGGTATCCCCCATCATCAGGAAAAAGGAACAGGGTGAAGACTCCAGCCCAGATGAGGCAAATGTGAGGAAGAAGCAAGGTCTTTCCCAAATGTCTCCGTCTGGTTCCATAAAGGTAAGGGCCTTCCCATAAATGGACTCACACGCCCCTCCACGAGGAATCTGATCTTTTAGGAAGTGCTTCCCTCGGGGGCTGGTACCTCCACTGGTGCGGCCCGGTCACCGCCCGCGGGGCTGCCAACTTCTGTGGTGCAGGCTGATTGTCTCAGTCCAGGTAGTTGACGTCCATGGCAGCACGCTGGCCCCTAGCAGCATCCGCATTTTCACCGCTGCTCAGTGGCCCCCCCACGCAGCACTCCTGCATGCCCAGGGGGCGGAGGTCTGGCAGCCAAGTGCGGGCTGTGGTGAGCCACAGCGCGTCCTCCACTAAGAAAGCCGGGCTGACATCTTGATTCTCGCCTAAATTCGGTTGCGATCATCCTCTCCCGTTCTCCGGCCACACCGAGTCATCTTGAGGGCATGCGCTGGTCTTCCCGGGATCACGACCGCCTGTCTGTTCCTTTGCAGGAGAAGCTGGATGCATGCGGTGGCTGGGAATGCCTGGGGGTTCGCGGGCAGTAAGAAGCCCACCCTGTCCGCATCCTTAGGTCATGGCAGTTTGCAACAAATATATTAACAGATTTTTGATGTGTTAAATTTTGCACCAGAGGTAAGCGTACAACCTCTTGTATACTTTAGTGTACTTCTCTTGTGGAGTTTAAGCCATCCCCCTGCTTTAGATTTGTTTGTTTTAGTGTCCTTTAAAAACCTTTACTTGCTAGTGTCCAGTCCTGCCTCCTTTTACTCTCCGTTTCTCTTCTGTTCCTCCCAGAGAGCAGGGACTAAGTAGTGTCTCATTCTACTATGGTTCTCTATCTGTTCTTTTGGATCTGTTTTTTTCTTGGTTTCCTGCTCTGTTACTGTTTGCTGGTGTTCAGCTTTGGCGCCATAGTTGCTTACATGTAAATGTAGCATTCCTCCTTCCCATCTCCTCTTAATGCCACAGTTGTGTTAGTGTTGCCTCCTGCAACGTGCCTCCCACTACTCCATTGCTTGAATTTTTTTGCCTTTTTACACTTTTTGACGTCCACCTTCACTTGGGCTTTTTTTGGTAGGATATTTGTTTGGTTTTGGGATTCCTATTCAGGGAGATTGGGCTTGTTGAAGTCTTGTTTGTAAGAAGGCCTGAGGCATTGCAGCCCATCCCACTTCTCCTCTTGCTCCTGTCCCATCCCGCCATGTTACAAGAGCTGCAGCCTTGTAGGAGCCACCTGCATCCACCAATTGTGCCAGAAAGGATTCATTGCTGTTCAGACGGTTTGGTTGTATCGTAACTTTGAAGTGAAAGCATGAAGTGGTGTGTTGGAACTGGGGTTGCCAATTCACAAAGGTAGCCTGGCTCGTGGCAGGAAGGCTCCCGAAGGCCTTTGGTGTAACGTAGTTGTACAGCACGCACATCCAACCAAGCAGAGTTACGCACGCAATGATAACACACCACACCACTTGGGTTTAAAAACAAAACCTTTTATGTAGTCTGTTGTAGCAGGAAGTAATTTAGCATAAATTCATTTGTCTATAAATAACTCATATTCAGAAAATTAGCATGGAGTCATTACTATCTGCGAATAACATATGCAATAAATTAGCATAAACTCATTACTATCTGTGAATAACATATGCAATAGATTAGCATGGATTCATTACTATCTGTGAACAACTTGTGCAGTAAATCAACATGAATTCATTAATCCCCTAGGTAACTCATATAGAGGAAATCAGCATGAAATCATTAATATCTGTGAACAACTTATGCAGTAAATCAACATGAATTCATTAATCCACTAGCACTTCAACCCGCTCTACTAGTGACAAGATAACTGGGGTTCTTATCCCCTTGTAACAGGAGCGATCTGGTATGGCTTTCAGTCACCACAGTGGAAAGGGGGGTTCCTTATGGCACATTGGCGCTGTCCTAATGGTTCTTTCCCCACCTCATACGCTCGATGTGCTAAGGCCAGGGATGTCCCACTTCTCCCGGCGTCTCCTCGGCACCCTCGGCCCAGTCTTAGTCTTTCCCGGGGAGGGGCGGATGAGGGGCTGCCTCCGGTGAGACTCGAGACTTCACGGCAGCCCTCCCTCGCTGTTGGGATCTCCGCCCCCCTCCCCGGGGATGTTGCCTGTTCTCTTCGGCCCTCCGGGGCCCTTGCGCAGGTCTCTACGATGACAGGGAAGTCCCGGAGCCGCTTCACCCCCGCCGGAGCAGTGCCGCTCGCGGGGAGTGCTTACGGCGCTCTGTGGAGGCTGGACGTGGGCGGGAGCGGGGGCGAGGCCTGAGACGCGGCCGGCGCTCTCGTCACGTGTTAGAGGGGGAGTCTCCTGGGAACGGCTGCGATCGTCAGGGGATAACACCGATGATTCTCCTCAGCTGACGCGGGGCCCTCGAGCGGGGCGGCCGGCCCTCCTGACAGTGGCAGTCACCTAGGGCAGCAGCGGTGAGTCTGGGGCACAGTATTACGTCTTGGCTCTCGTGCTGCAGGACTCGGGCAGCGGCGGTGTATCGGGGCACTTAGCGCTTCACAGCCACAATGCTTTAGGGGGATGTCGGTGCTCCAAAGAGATAGTTCGTCAGGGCTCAGCGCCTCAGGGAGGTGACGGCGCTCTTCAGAGTTAGCGCTTCAGGTGTCAGCGCCTCAGGGGGATAACGGCGCTCCACAGGTATAGCGCTTCAGGAGGTTTCTGGCATAGCGCTTCAGGAGGTTTCTTATATCCCGCTTCAGGAGGTTTCTTATATAGCGCTTCAGAAGGTTTCTTATATAGCGCTTCAGGAGGTTTCTGGCATAGCGCTTCAGGAGGTTTCCGGTTTAGCGCTTCAAGAGGTTTCTTAGGCAGTGAGGAGGGGGGGGGTGTGTGGAGTTGGAGGCTGCTGCCAGTTAGGCCTTACTGGATGGTCCCCTGGGGATTCCCTCACACTGGGCCAGGTCAGTGGGTTTGGTCAGGATTCCTCACACAACTTAAAGGGCAAGGCCTAGACCTAGTCACCCCTAGTGGTATAGGTGCCCCCTCCCCCTTCTGCCTAAAACTCCAGCACAGGGTCCCCCAGGTCAGTGGTACCTCATCAACTGACTAGAAAGTTTCCCGCCCTTTCTATTTATACTCCCAGGTCAGGTGACCTCTCTCTATTCTGGAAGGTTCCAGGGGCTTCTACATTCTAGGGATGGTCAGAGGAACCAGGCTAGTGATGTCACAATACCTAAGGGTTCTAGACAGCTCCTGGCAACTAGGGCGCTACTTGAAAGACCGCTCCGCAGTAGCAGGGGTCGGTGGCAGCCATCTTAGTGGTAGAGAGCACCTGCACCTTAGCATTGACCAGCAATGGTAAGGTGCCCGAAGACCTAGAGCCAACCAAAAAGAGGGTGGAAAAAAAATGAGGCAAGGGCGAAAAAAACAGGGAAGATCACCCTAAGGCGGACAGGTCTAACAGGCGTCCCCCCCCCAGCCGAAAGTGGGGAGACCTTCCCAACCTCTAGGGAGCTCTCCTCGCTAAGGCGGAAAAACCGGGAGAGACCGTCCGCATTGGCGTGGTCAACTCCGGGCCGATGTTCCACCCGAAAGTCCATCCCCTGTAGGGAAATGGACCACCTTAGCAACTTTGGGTTCTCGCCTCTCATTTGCATGAGCCAGCGAAGGGGGTGGTGGTCGGTCTGTATGAGGAAGTGAGAACCAAAAAGGTATGGTCTCAACTTCTTCAACGCCCAGACCACCGCAAAGGCTTCACGTTCAATGGTGCTCCACCGTTGTTCCCTGGGAAGGAGCCTTCTGGATATAAAAGCCACCGGTTGGTCTTGGCCATCCTGGTTCAGTTGCGAGAGCACAGCGCCTATACCCTGCTCAGAGGCGTCTGTCTGCACGATGAATTCCTTGGTATAGTCAGGAGTCCTAAGCACCGGAGCGGTGCACATCGCATGCTTCAAGGTGTCAAATGCCTCCTGGCAAGCAGCTGTCCAGTTGACTTTCCGTGGTTGCTTTTTAGATGTCAATTCAGTCAGGGGGGCAACGATGGTTCCATACCCCCTGATAAACCGGCGGTAATATCCAGTGAGTCCGAGAAAGGCTCGGACCTCAGTCTGGGTCTTGGGGGGCTCCCAGGCCAATATGGCCTCAATCTTGGCCTGGAGGGGCTGCACCTTACCCCCGCCCACCAGGTGTCCCAGGTAAACGACAGATCCCTGTCCGATCTGGCACTTGCTGGCCTTGATGGTTAGACCAGCTCGCTGCAGAGCCCGCAGCACCTCCTGGAGATGCTGCAGATGGTCCTCCCAGCCGCTACTGAAGACAGCTATGTCGTCCAGGTAGGCCGCTGAGAAGGACTCCATGCCAGATAGCACCTGGTTCACCAACCGCTGGAACGTGGCCGGAGCATTCTTGAGCCCAAAGGGCATCACTTTAAATTGAAAGTGGCCCTCGGGGGTGGAGAACGCCGTTTTCTCCCGTGCTCCGTCCGCCATGGCAATCTGCCAGTACCCTGACGTCAAGTCAATGGTACTAAGGTACCGGGCTGCTCCCAGCCGGTCAATCAGCTCATCCGCCCGAGGGATCGGATGAGCGTCTGTCTTGGTGACGGAATTCAAACCCCGATAATCCACACAGAACCGAAGTTCTGGTGTGGTGCCCGGTGGGGCCGCTTTCGGCACCAACACTACCGGACTTGCCCAAGGGCTGCTGGAGGGCTCAATAACTCCTAGCTCCAGCATCTTGGTCACCTCACCCTGGATACTATTCTTCACTTTGTCGGACAGCCGATAAGACTTGGCTTTAACCGGTGGGCTGTCCCCTGTGTCCACATCATGGGTACACAGATGTGTGATTCCAGGCGTGAGGGAGAACAACGAGGCGTACTGCTCCAGTACCTGGCGGCAGTCCCTCCGTTGCTCCGGGGTCAAGGATGGGGAGAGGACCACTCCCTCCACCGTACCATCCTTTTCGTGGGCCGCCAGAAGGTCAGGAAGAGGTTCGCTCTCTTCCTCCTCGCTTCCATCCGTCACCATGAGGAGGGTCATCTCCGATCTCTCATGGTGTGGCTTCAGGCGGTTGGCGTGGAACACCCGATGGGGTTGCCGGGGGGTCTTCAAGTCTACTACATAGGTGGTCTGGCCTCGTCGCTCCACAATCTCGAACGGACCAGTCCATCGGTCCTGGAGGGCGCTAAGCTCCCCAGGCTCCATGACCCACACCTTCTGTCCAGCATCCAACTCCACCGTCCGAGCGTTGCGGTCATACCACTCCTTCATGACGGCTTGACTGGCCTCTAGATTGGTTGAGGCCTCCTTCCACAGCTTGGCCATCTGGCTGCGGAATGCCAGCATATAGCTGACAACATCCCGGGGAAGCTTCATCGAAGTCTTCTCCCATCCCTCTTTGACAAGGCTGAGGGGCCCCCTAACGGGATGGCCGTAGAGCAGCTCAAAGGGGCTGAACTCGACTCCCTTCTGCGGCACCTCGCGGTACGAAAATAGCAAGCAAGGGAGGAGGATGTCCCATTTCCGCCTCAAGTCCTCTGGCAGGCTCCGGATCATCCCCTTTAAGGTCTTGTTAAAACGCTCTACGAGTCCGTTAGTCTGGGGGTGATAAGGAGTGGAGAACCGATAGGTCACCCCGCACTCCTTCCACATGGCCTTCATATAGGCTGACATGAAATTTGTGCCCCTATCCGACACCACGACCTTGGGGAATCCCACTCGGGTAAAAATCCCCATTAGGGCCCTCGCCACCACGGGTGCAGTGATGGTCCTCAGAGGAATGGCCTCCGGGTACCGGGTGGCGTGGTCCACTAACACCAGGATGAACCGGTGTCCCGAAGAAGTCGGAGGGTCCAATGGTCCCACAATGTCGATCCCGACCCGCTCAAAAGGGGTCCCGACCACCGGAAGCGGTTCCAAGGGGGCCTTAACCTTGGTTCCTGTCTTGCCACTTGCCTGGCAAGTCTTGCAGGTCTTGCAGTAGGTGTCAGAGGCAACTCTCATCCTGGGCCAATAAAAATGCGGAACTAACCGCGCGAAAGTCTTGTCCTGGCCCAGGTGTCCAGCTAGAGGTATCTCATGGGCTAACTCCAGCAAAAAGGTCCGGTAGCATTGGGGTACTACTAAGGCCCTGGAGGATCCATGCACCGGAACCTTCGGCTCGCTATAAAGGAGGCCATCCTCCCAGTACACGTGGTAATTACCGGTCTCCTTATTGATCGCTTGGGCTGTGGCCTGTCGCCGCATGCCCTCAAGCGTGGGGCACTCTCTCTGGCCCCGGCGAAATTCCTCCCGGGTAGGCCCTCCTCCCACGCACCAATCGGCCGGGATAGGTAGGTCCCCCACAGGAATAACATCCACCTCCGCGGACTCTGGAGCCACAACCGCCGGCTCCCCTTCCATCACACGGGGGGTAGCCATCTCCTCTTTTTGGCCAACCTCGGGTTGGGCTATTACTTCCGGCTCCAACCCGGTGTGAGTTCTCTGCCGGGCAGCTATGGACCTTGTGACCACACAGGCCCATCCTGGTAACCCCAGCATTTCTGTGTGGGCTCGTAGCTCCACTTCCTTCCAGATATTGGTCTCCAAGTCGTTCCCGAGCAGACAGTCCACTGGCAGGGCAGGGCTCACGGCAACTTTTAAGGGGCCTTTGACTCCTTCCCACTCAAATGAAACCTGAGCCACCGGGTAATGACTCAGGCTGCCATCGGCCAATACGGCCGGATGGAACACGTCAGGGATCAACTGCTCCGGGGACACCAGCCGCCTTACTACGGTGGTCATGCTGGCACCTGTGTCCCTCAAAGCCTCCACCTCCTGTCCATTCACCTGCACCCTCTGCCGGTATTTGGCAGTATTCGATGGTAAGGAAATCACTGGAACCTCTTCCCTATCCCCCAGTGAGACAAGCGTCAGGCCTGTCCACTCCCCCTCCCTATCTAGGGGCAACTCCACCCCAAGCGCTATACTAGCCACCCCAGGGGGCTTACCTCCTGTGGGGGCGGGAGTTCTTTTGCGACACTGGACATCCCCCTTATAGTGTCCCACCTCCCCACATTCATAGCACTTGACTATTCTGGGTGGTTGACCCTTGTCAGGGTGAGTGGACTTTGGGAAACTGGACTGAGAGGGGCTCCCCACACCTTTCCCAAACTGCCTGTTTGGTGGGCCTCGGGAGAGCTCCTTTTTATCTCCCCCCTCTTTCCTCTGGGGGGTGCTCTGTCCACCCTTCGGGCCATCTGCCCCGGAACCCTTAAAGGTCACTCGGGTACTAACCCAAGTGTCCGCCTCTTCCGCAAGTGTCCGGGGGTCGGTCAACTTGCGGTCCACCAAGTGTTGGCGCAGCTCCGGAAAACACTTATCCAAGAGGTGCTCTCTCAGAAATAAGTTGTACAGACCCTCAAAATCCTGCACCTCGCTGCCACGCACCCATCCATCTAAGGCCTTCCGGGCATAATCATAGAAATCCACCCAGTTCTGCGTGGTTAGCTTGTGACTGCTACGGAATCTCTGACGGTATCTCTCAGGGGTGAGGCCAAACTTTTTAAGCAGGGCCTCCTTCATCACCGGATAGTTGGTTTGGTCTACCTTCTCTAAATACAGGAGGGTGTCCCTCACCACAGGAGGTATATATCTGTACAGGCCACCCCCCCAGTAGCTTGTGGGCACCCCATGGACCTTCAGGGATACTTGGTACGCCTCCAACCACCGGTTGATGTCATCCCCCACCCCGTAACTAGCAATCACTTCTTTTGGGAGGTAGAATTTAGGCTCCCGTGGAACCTCTGGTACGCTGCCACCATTTACATTCCCTTGCGCACTGATCTGTAATGCTCTCAACTCCAATTCTTTGAGCTGGAGCTCATGCGCAAGCTTCCTTTCTTCCATTGCTAGCCTCTTATCTTCCTTTTCTTTTTCCAACTTTGCAAGCTCCCACCTTAGTAACCTCTCCTCTCTCCTGTCCTCATACTCCTCCGGCGAGGCACTCCTTCTAGATACACTACTGCCTGCCCCAGAACGTCTCCCTGGCGACAGGTGTTCACTGACATCAATGTGCAGCAGGTCTAGTTCTCCTGACGTGCCCGCCTCCCCTAGTGCCCCCTGCCCCTCCGGTTCCTCGTCCCCTTTCCTCTCTGGGTGGGCTAACACCCAGGCTTGTAGGGCTTTACGGAGCTCTTCTCCTTTGGCTCTCTTCCCCACTGCCACCCCCATCCCCTGACAGAAACTCCTCAGCTGAACCACCGAGTATTCCTCTATGTTGGCTAGCTGGAACTCCATTCTGACAGGTGGGGACCCAGACAATATGAGTGAATATCAGGACGTAGGTAACAACTTAGGGCAATCCTCTGGGCACACCGTTAGACAGTAGGGGCCACCTGGCTATGCTTGCTTAAACAATAGGTGTCCAATTGCGGCGTACTCTGCTTCACTGAAGGGTGCTGCACAACTACAGGTTCTAATCCCACCGCTGAGCACCAAATTATGTTGGAACTGGGGTTGCCAATTCACAAAGGTAGCCTGGCTCGTGGCAGGAAGGCTCCCGAAGGCCTTTGGTGTAACGTAGTTGTACAGCACGCACATCCAACCAAGCAGAGTTACGCACGCAATGATAACACACCACACCACTTGGGTTTAAAAACAAAACCTTTTATGTAGTCTGTTGTAGCAGGAAGTAATTTAGCATAAATTCATTTGTGTCTATAAATAACTCATATTCAGAAAATTAGCATGGAGTCATTACTATCTGCGAATAACATATGCAATAAATTAGCATAAACTCATTACTATCTGTGAATAACATATGCAATAGATTAGCATGGATTCATTACTATCTGTGAACAACTTATGCAGTAAATCAACATGAATTCATTAATCCCCTAGGTAACTCATATAGAGGAAATCAGCATGAAATCATTAATATCTGTGAACAACTTATGCAGTAAATCAACATGAATTCATTAATCCACTAGCACTTCAACCCGCTCTACTAGTGACACGATAACTGGGGTTCTTATCCCCTTGTAACAGGAGCGATCTGGTATGGCTTTCAGTCACCACAGTGGAAAGGGGGGTTCCTTATGGCACATTGGCGCTGTCCTAATGGTTCTTTCCCCACCTCATACGCTCGATGTGCTAAGGCCAGGGATGTCCCACTTCTCCCGGCGTCTCCTCGGCACCCTCGGCCCAGTCTTAGTCTTTCCCGGGGAGGGGCGGATGAGGGGCTGCCTCCGGTGAGACTCGAGACTTCACGGCAGCCCTCCCTCGCTGTTGGGATCTCCGCCCCCCTCCCCGGGGATGTTACCTGTTCTCTTCGGCCCTCCGGGGCCCTTGCGCAGGTCTCTACGATGACAGGGAAGTCCCGGAGCCGCTTCACCCCCGCCGGAGCAGTGCCGCTCGCGGGGAGTGCTTACGGCGCTCTGTGGAGGCTGGACGTGGGCGGGAGCGGGGGCGAGGCCTGAGAAGCGGCCGGCGCTCTCGTCACGTGTTAGAGGGGGAGTCTCCTGGGAACGGCTGCGATCGTCCGGGGATAACACCGATGATTCTCCTCAGCTGACGCGGGGCCCTCGAGCGGGGCGGCCGGCCCTCCTGACAGTGGCAGTCACCTAGGGCAGCAGCGGTGAGTCTGGGGCACAGTATTACGTCTTGGCTCTCGTGCTGCAGGACTCGGGCAGCGGCGGTGTATCGGGGCACTTAGCGCTTCACAGCCACAATGCTTTAGGGGGATGTCGGTGCTCCAAAGAGATAGTTCGTCAGGGCTCAGCGCCTCAGGGAGGTGACGGCGCTCTTCAGAGTTAGCGCTTCAGGTGTCAGCGCCTCAGGGGGATAACGGCGCTCCACAGGTATAGCGCTTCAGGAGGTTTCTGGCATAGCGCTTCAGGAGGTTTCTTATATCCCGCTTCAGGAGGTTTCTTATATAGCGCTTCAGAAGGTTTCTTATATAGCGCTTCAGGAGGTTTCTGGCATAGCGCTTCAGGAGGTTTCCGGTTTAGCGCTTCAAGAGGTTTCTTAGGCAGTGAGGAGGGGGGGGGTGTGTGGAGTTGGAGGCTGCTGCCAGTTAGGCCTTACTGGATGGTCCCCTGGGGATTCCCTCACACTGGGCCAGGTCAGTGGGTTTGGTCAGGATTCCTCACACAACTTAAAGGGCAAGGCCTAGACCTAGTCACCCCTAGTGGTATAGGTGCCCCCTCCCCCTTCTGCCTAAAACTCCAGCACAGGGTCCCCCCAGGTCAGTGGTACCTCATCAACTGACTAGAAAGTTTCCCGCCCTTTCTATTTATACTCCCAGGTCAGGTGACCTCTCTCTATTCTGGAAGGTTCCAGGGGCTTCTACATTCTAGGGATGGTCAGAGGAACCAGGCTAGTGATGTCACAATACCTAAGGGTTCTAGACAGCTCCTGGCAACTAGGGCGCTACTTGAAAGACCGCTCCGCAGTAGCAGGGGTCGGTGGCAGCCATCTTAGTGGTAGAGAGCACCTGCACCTTAGCATTGACCAGCAATGGTAAGGTGCCCGAAGACCTAGAGCCAACCAAAAAGAGGGTGGAAAAAAAATGAGGCAAGGGCAAAAAAAACAGGGAAGATCACCCTAAGGCGGACAGGTCTAACATGGTGCTTTTTTTAAAAAATGTTTGTTTTCCGTGTCGCTGTTGGGTTTTTTAAATGGTGCGCGCTGAGACGCGACCTCACAACCTAAGCTCAGCCTGTCTTGCGTATTTGTAGAAAATGTAAACTGTGCTGGATAAATGATGTGGAGAGTTAGAATTGTAAAACACTGCATAGGCGTTTGCACTTTATTGTACGCATCTACCACTGTTATGACCTCTGTACCCTCTAGTCGACCACAGTAGATGCAGTGAGAACTGACCATATAACAGCGGCACGGTGCACAGATAGGGACTACTTTACTTTCTAGGCTTCTGTGCAAAGCCACTCGCACGGAGTGATTGAACACAAACGCTGCTGGGTGCTGCTAGGATGTCGGCTCACCAGCTTAGGCTGCTGACAGGGTAGGAGGACTGGGACTGGGACATAGGATGCAGCCTCCACCAGGAGCTAGCAGAACTTGCCACAGTGCCGAACAGTACACAACTGCCAATGTCTACTGAGCCCCGCGGTGAGCTCAAGTCGGGTGAGTTCCGCAGACACTGGATGAGCTTGGGGTGATTCCACAGGATTAGGAGAGAATGGGTGAGCTAGATATCCAAGGTGGTCAGGGTCTTCCCTGGGGTCAAGCAGGGCTGTTCTCGTTGGTATCTGATGCCCCTTATTTCCTTCAGAGCTCTACTTCTTGATCGCCTGGTTCCTAGAGGACGGCCCCAGTCAAATGGCAGCCGAGGTAGGAAGGGTCGATCCCCACACTGCGCTCCTCTTAATCCTCTTTAGCCCCATTGCTTCCCTCCTCTGACTTAGCCTTGTGTTCTTGCAGCTGCTGGTGCTTGAGGTGCAGGATAAACAGGTACATGCCTCTTCATTGCACCCCAACTCGTGATGGACCCCCCCTTATGGCATCCCTGTGTTCCCCCACTTATAGCTGCCGCCTAAGCGCATCGACTGGACTGACGGAGATCACCCGCGGACCTGTCAAAGCCTGATGAAAGCACCCTCTTGTTACTGCTGCTGCAGGGGAGGGAGTTTATTTATCCCTTTTTTCGGAGAGTTGAGTTATCAGTCGAATTTCCCCCAATGTTTCGACCAAAACAAAGTTAGGGCCCGGGTATGGGGGTGTGGTGCTGTATATGCATCATGGATAGGGAAGCAGACAACCTGACACCAAGATCGAGGGCACCTTGTACCTCCGCCTGCCCTTACATGTGTAATATTGTTCTGTTTTTTACTCAAGTGGCCTCCTAGATATGTGTTGTAAATAGAGGTACGTCACCACACCTTGTGTGAGAGGCACCCCATAATTTAATTATTTCTAGCCCCCTTAGGCACCCCATAATTTAATTATTTCTAGCCCCTGCTGCCTGCCTGTTCCACTCCCTGGCCCCTGCCTGCTGCCGACTGCTGCCCGCCCGCCCGCCCACCCGCCGGTGAGTCACTCACTGAGTCAGAGAGTCACAGTCACTCTAGTGCCTGTCTGTCCATGTCCGGACTCCGGTGTCCAGTTGTTTGCATTTTTGCAATCAGATTCTGTGCCAGGCCGGGATTAAACAAAGGTATAGCGAGGTGGTGGTGGCTGCCTGCCTGGTTTGAGTTGAGTTGCGCTCCTGGTCTCGACTCGGGCGGCGGGCCGCGGTGCCTGCAGGCCAGGCCGGCCCTTACCCCGAGCCGAGACACACACTAGGGTGACCAACCGTCCGTAAATTTCACGGACAGTCCGTAATTTCGGCCGTCTGTCCGTTGGCTGTGAAGGATTCTTTAACGGACGCCATTTGTCCGTAATTTTAACCGGGCTCTGGTCGCACCTCCCTAAACCGGCACAGCTTCCACCCACCTCCCTTCTTGACTCCGATGCGGCTGAGGTCGGGTGTAGCAGACGCCGATGCAGCACCAAAGCTCAGATCCCGGCAGCATTGGAGAGGCGCAGCGGGACGGCGACCCTCACACCTTCCGCCCTTTATGAGCTGTTAGAGGTGCTTGAAGGTGACTGAGAGGGAGGGGCTGCAGCTTCAGGCGCAGGGGCATCTATTCAGATGCAAACAGCCCTGAATGCGTCATGTCCCTGCAATTTAGAGGGGCCTCACATATTCCCTTTCTGCCCAGGGCCCCAAACACCCTAGAACCGGCCCTACACCGAGGCAGCACGTGGTTCTCTTCACAGAGCTTAATTACTGTCACTAAATTGTAAGCAAACCTCGGTTCTTCAAACACGCAGTCTCTAATGTAATAAAATAAAGAAATGGCACAATCGCACCCACACTGATTAACAAAGTATGAAGGACAATCAGTTAAATCAGTTCTCTTGGAGTATCTCCTTTAAGTACTGGACATCACAGTGGGGGATGTCAAAACTAACATTTTGGAAAGAGAGCCTGTCGTCTTCTTGTCTTGTCCAGGAGGGGGTGAGGAGCCCTACCCCACCCTGGAAGAGACCAAGATGATACTAGAATATTGCATGCCCACCCTGGTGGATCCTGTTCCCCCTCCTGTGATGGCTCCTGTCCCCCTGTGTGGTGACTCCTATTTACCCCCCCCCCCCCCCGTGGATCCTGTCTCCGCCCTGGGTGGCTTCTGTTCCAGTCCTGGAATGGCTCCTGCAGCGAGGGTGAAGTTCTTGATGGGCCTCTTCTCAAAAAGGCTCAGCTCAAAATTAATATGAAAAGGTGAGCGAGTGAGTAAGTGAAGGGATGGCTGGATGAATTAGTGAAAGGGTGAATGGATGAATGAAAGATTGAATAGATGGATAATGAGAGAGGATGGATGGATTGATGTGTGAGTGGAAGGATGGATGAGAGAAAAGGTAAATAGCTGGATGTATGGGTGGAAGGGTAGCTGGATGGGTAAAAGGGTGGATGGATGAGTGAAAGGATGGATGAGTAAAAAGGTGGATGATTGAGTGGATGGATGGATGAGTGAAATGATGGATGGATTGATGAATTGATAAGTGCAAGGGTGAATGGATGGACGAATGAGTGAAAGGGTGGATGTAAGGATTGATGAGTGAGTGAAAGGGAGGGTAGGTGGACAAAAGGATGAATAGATAAGTGAAGAGGTGAAAGGATAAATGGATGAGAGAAAGGTTGTATGAGTGATAGGGTTAATGGATGAATTTATGAGTGGATGAGTAGATGGATGGGTGGATGGATGGAAGGAAGGATGGCTAAGTGAAACGGTCGATGGAGAGAAAGGGAGGATGGATGGATGACTGAAAGGGTGGATGGGTGGAAGGAAGAGTGACTGGGTGGATGGATGAGTAAGTGAAAGGATGGCTGGATGGGTGAAAGGGTAAATGGCTGGATGGATGGGTAGAAGAGTGGAAGGATGAGTGTATAAATGGATAGGGTGTATGGATGGATAATGGATGGATGAGTGAAAGGATGGATGAATGAAATGATAGATGGAAGGATACATGATGGATAGGTTTGCAAATGGTTGAATATGTTTGGCTATGGCTGGGCTTACTTATATACTATTGCGCGACCTCCTCTGACGTGTCTGTAAAACTTACCTATTGTCCTGAAGTTTTGTCCTGAATTTTGACCTCCTGTCCTGAATTTGTGTCCTGAATTTTGACCCTTTGTCCTGAATTTTTACACTCACCGTCCTGAATTTGCACCAATGCCAGTTGGTCACCCTAACACACACTGGTGGAGCACAGAATGATTAAAAAGCCACTCCGAGGCGAGCCCTAGTCCTCCTCCTACCCCCCTCTTTTGCAGGCAGCCCTTTGGTTCCTCCTGCTACGGGCCCCAGCAGTGCAGCACTGACCTCAAACATGAGCTCAGGTCAGATTCTCTAAAAAGGTTTTCTTTTCCTCAGGGTCAGGTGTTGTCTGTCTGTTCGCATGTGTCCGATTCTGTCCGAGCAGGGCCTGCTGTCGTAATGTTCCGAGCCAGCAGGCAGGATACGTGTTTCCCCCTTTGGTGGCGCTGTGCTGCTTGACTCTTGGGGGCTGACCACCCTGTATAATGAATCTGTGCATCTTTCAGAGGCATATTCATGGAATCTTCGTTAATTTAGGACAGCCTTCCAACTCACTGAGCTACGCACGCTGAGTCAAAGGCGAGGATGTGTCGTGAAGGGAAGAGCGGTTATTAAACATTAACAACCTGTGTCTAGTGTTATCTACGCAATTAGTGTCTGACACAAAACCTGCATTAATGAGTTTTTGGCGCGAGTTCAGGTCTCTTAGCGTTGAGAAGGGAAAGACATTATTAAAAGTTCATTTCCTTGGATGGAACTGTCCACTCTCTCTCTCTCTTTCCTGACTGCAGAGAGAAGTCATCTATATTGCTATAGCTGAGTAGTACCTCATTTAGTTGTAGCTTAACAAATTATATTTGCAGCATCCATGGTACCTCGAAGACAAATGACTTGTTTTGCATTGTAGAATTATATGTTTTGCTATAGAGTGGAACAGAAGGCCAGGCATAATGCATGGAGTTTAGATGTGCTGTGCTGTTGTGGCATTCGCTGTTTTCCTAGGCAAAGTAATTCAAGGGTTCCTCTACTTCCAGGACCTATTTGAAGCCAGCTGACCGCAGTGCATGCCACTGTATTACTAGATTGGAGTAAATCCGTTTTAAATTGGCACACCTTGTCTATTCTGTCTCACTGCAAAGATGTATTCCATCACACCCATCTCGTCTGTAAGGAAATGTAAATGCGGGGTGATCAGAACGTTTTAGAAAAGAGCAAAGTGAAACAGTTCGTCGAGCAAATTAACTTTTTTCATCTGCCACTGGAAAATAAACTTAATTCCTTTAAGGTCAGAAAACGAAAACATGTGAAATGGTCAATATCTTACACACCAAACATATCTTCTAAGTAGAAAATTAAGCCTGTTCTTATTCTTCTAGCAAGACAGTGGAAAAGGGAACAGCCAAACATAAATACCACTTACCTGTATCCTTGACAAAGGCAGCCAGTTGGGCTGTTACCCTGTAATGGTAAAGCGATGATAACTGTATGTATAAAAATTTAATAAAATACTTTGAAATAAAAAAAAAGTTGATGCATGCAGAACGCATTGTAACTATGACCGCCTGATCGCCAGATAGCCCCTCATAGAAGCACAATGCTTCAAGTATGTGCTTTCATTTAAAAATTCATTGCACTCTGGGGATTGTAGTCTTTGTTTGAATCGACTCAACTCATCTAATAACAAAGGTCTGTGAAAGCTCCTCTCTGGGTACATGGAGTGATATGCAATCCCTGTGGGTTACTATTAAAGAGATACAGACACTGAATAGCAGTGCTACTTGAACACGCTTACACCAGGTACACCAGGGATCGAATGGGCATGGCGAGGTTTGTTGCTTACAGCAGGTCATAATGTCAGGGTGTGTGAGGCATGGAGGGGCATGGAGACCGAAGCATTCCATTTCCCTGTAGAAGTACGTTCACCAGGGACTATACAAAGACTGAATGAGTGTTGAGAATTCACTCTTTTCTCCACCTTGAATTCCATTTTCCATCAGCCCTGCACCAATGTTGCATACATCCATTGAGCTGTCCATTCATGTTTCCATCCGTGGTATCGCTCTTTGTGTTCCATCACACCATCCATGGGTGCCTGTATGTGGGCCCTTATTAGTGCTTTAAATGAGCGAAAATGTACCTTCATGTGTTCTATCTAAGGATGTTGTGTTGCCACTATATTTTGTTCTCTGTGTGCATAGGTACATTTATGCCTGTTAGCATGTGTGCACAAATTCCTCTATACTTGTTGGCTTGGCCTCCGTGCATGGGTGCATGATGTGTGTCTGATTATACGTGTAGGTACATGTACTGTTTGTGGGAATAAGTACCCATACGTCATGAATGGATGTCTTCTTGATTATCTGTTGGCTTCTGTGTGTGGTTAAGCTCCTGCATGTTTGCCTCTGCATATAGGCACTTTTCTGTTGATTGGTCTTTTTTCACTGGTATACGTATGTACATGTAGTTGTGTGTCCAGTTGCCTGTCTGACTGTTTGTTGGTCTGTGTGCAGAGGTATCTGTATGTGTGCATAAGGTGCCTGTAGATGTGTTATCACCATCAACCCCCTCTCTGTTTGTTCAACTGTCAGTCCATGTATGCTTTAATATCGTGTTTGTGATTAGATGCACATTGTATATTGCAATGTGTCTCTGTATGTGTGTTTTTCTGTCAGTAACAGAGTACGTCTTTGTCTGTAGGTGTGTGCACGGGTTCTGTCTGCTTGCTGATCTGCATGAACAAATGCTTGTGTGCCCATTTATCAAGATATGCTGGATAAGCTGTGTGCTGGTGCAGCTATGTCTCTTAGAACTCAATAGAAGCTATTTTTTTCAAGACGTGGAAAAGACAGTGGGACTAGACACACCATTCCTTTATCTACCTAAAATACTACTTCCTCTGCAGGGGGTCTAAAAAATAAGCCAACTTCTCTGCGCCTATTGTGTATCCCGCCACACCTCAATCCATCTATCTATTTGCCCATCCAACCATCCATGCACCTATACGTGCATTGTATATGAATGTATATTTTTAAGTTTAAGCTGACTGTTCACTGAATTCCTAAATCGATGTGCTCGAACACCTCATGTGATGTCTTTGATCGTTGCCCCTCAAACCCAGAATGTGTGACATTTTAGGTATGAAGACTTGTAGCCCTCCACTCAGTACTGCCTAAAAAGTTGGTAATTGAAGTATTGACCAAATTGATTTTGCAACTCATCCTTAGAGGAAAACAGCAGGCAACACGTGTTTCACGCTGGCATTTATCACAGAGCTTTCGCCAGGCTGTGAAGGAGCAATCACAAGACATTTATAGGCATAAACCATTCTTTCTGCATAACAACCTTCACCATCACCCATTAGCGACAACCTTGTAATTGAAAATAAGGAGACCCCTCAGTTATATCACCAAATAGAAATGTGCAAATGATAAATTAACAGTGGAGTTATACAGTAGTGTTAGAAATAAAATAAGACCGCACTTCCGTGTTCATGGACCAAATGTCCAGGGGTGAGGTTGTGAGTGTGATGCTGTTGTAAGTAACTGGGGCGAAGGTTGGGGTCAGCAAGTCTGCTTAAAATATATTTTTCAGCACAAGCCCCAACTTGGGGCTTGTGCTGAAAAATATATTTTAAGCAGACAAGTTGACGCTGGCTCAGTTTGTGTCGTGACCTATATTTTTTTAAATTGTCCGGATTTCAGTTTGGATTTATTTCACAAGAAAGCTCCTTTCTAAGAAAGGAGTTTGCGCTGTTAAAATGCGCACTTGTGTGTTCAGTGCGGGGGTGGTGGCGCTGCCTCCTGCTAGGGCCTGCTCTTTTGCTGTGAGGGAACAGAAACGGCCCCAATCAGTTCCGCTTGGCTAGCGAGTTGGCACTTGGCAGCCATGTGCCAAACAACACTCTCCCTGACGCGCGTAAACAGACACACACAAACAGGGAGGCAGCGTGGCTTTATAGCTTGTTGACAACAAGAGGTAGGGACATGGCTGGTTTTGCGGCTAGTTGACGTTTCCTGTATTTGGTTAATGTGGGCGCCAGAGAGCAGCCCATCCAATCCCCCCTCTCACTTCCCCCAAAATACAACGTAACAACAAGCATTGGCATAGCCAATAGGTCTCGCTTTTGGGACCTTATAAGTATTTAGTTATGCAGCACAATATCCTTGGTGGAACAACATTAACTGTTGCGTGGCTAAACACTTATAAGGTCCCAAAGGCGAGACCTATTGGCTATGCCAATGCTTGTTTTATCTAGTGCTTCCTACCACACTTTTCTCTTTCTTAGTGTTTTCAGTAGCAGTTATTGCTTTTTACCCTGTTCGCTGTTATTAAGTTTACAAATCTTGGAATCATAGGACGCTTAGTTAGTCTTCGTTGACTTACATGCTGGCATTGCCTGAATCAAAGTACAGGTGCGGGGAGGACCTGGGTGGATGGAGTGAGTCCCCTCACTAATTTTAGAGAGCGGACACTGCCCCCATCAGCTTGAGTCGGAAATGTAATTCTTTTTATAAGAAACTGGAACTCGTGGTGTCCCCTTACTTGTACCCAATCTGTACAACTGTTATATTATAGCCAGGGCCAATGGAATTATACGTAGGGGAGGACCAACTTATGCAGTAGGTTGACTAAATTATGTGGCAGCAAAAGGCAAATAATGCTGCACATTTTGTGTTAGCATAAGCTTATTATTTTTGCTTTTTAACACATGTAAACACTTTTTTTCAAATGTTGTACCTCATTATTACCAGTTTAACACTCCAAATACAGAAATAAGGAACATAGAGGGGACCAGTCAAACTTTAGGAAGGACCCTCTACTGTGCTGCAATGCGTTTCTGAATTTTTAGTAACTTTAGTTCCGTGGGAACTTAATTTTTTTGTTGTTGTTAAAATCTGCAGTTGATGGGTCTTTTGTGAAATGTAGCAAATCCATAATTAATGCGCAAAACGCAGCAGCCTCAGAATCGCATGATTCCCCAGTGTCTTTAAGGTCATCATCTACTATTTACTGTGCTTTGAAAGTTGATACAATTGAATATGTAATGAAAAATGTGCTGTAAAATTCACCATTTTGGTCTGTCGTTTTCCAAAATCTTTTGGGGGGGAGAATCCCCAAACCCCCTTAGAAGCGGTGGGGCTTGCTCGCTGCGCTCGCTCGCTACGCGCCGGACGGGGGCTGGTCTGGCAAAATTTGCCAGGGCTGGTTTCAGTTCCCAGTCCGGCCCTGGTCACTATCGCTGTGCAGTGAGAAGGGAGGGACACCTGGAGGAGGGGTTCAGACGGAGGCAGCTCTGCACACATCAATAGCGCATGATTAAGGGCTCTAAGAAGCAACTGTACCCCGGGGGTTGACCGCAGCAGGTCCAGGTACCCCCATACAGACGAGCACCTTCTTGCTCCTTCAGTTATAAACCCATTTCCGTCTCTTATGCGGGGTGAGGGTGCTCCAGTGCTCGAGTGCTGGAGGAAGACCGTTCTGAAAACTGGAGTCCGCATAGGACATATCATGATAATGCTCTCCTAGCGCCGTGATGTCCCTTGGGATGAATGTTGCGCTCTACAAATACATATAGGTTGTGCTAATGAAGAATATGGGATCAGCGGGGAAACTTAGGGTGTTGTTATTTTTTGTTTTGTTTGCTGTGCTGCATTAAACCAGAAGTTGCTTCGGTGCAAGGATAAATCCAAGGTGGTGACATTTGCTAGACAGCAGGACCTAAAGGGGAAGTGGATGGGAAGGAGGAACTACCGTAGGGCTCTCTTATCCATGGGGCGCCAGCCTGCTTGGTGTTTGAAGAAGGAAATGCTTGATATACTGTCACTGCACACATATGATTGTGCACCATGTATTGCATAACTGTGTTATGTTGATATTGCTGCACACAGTGTGCAGTAACGACCTGACATCCCAATACTGTCAAAATCAAGTCAGAATCTGGAGAAATGATCTTTCTGAAGCATACAAAAGTAAAATATTTGGAGATCGTTTAAAAGGCTTTTAAAACAGTTCTTGGAGTTGTGGGCAAATGGAATTGGACTGCATCAATCTGTACTCGCTGTGTTATGTTTTTCAACTTTCCCGAACGACTAGAAAGCAAGCAGTTCGAAATATATAGGGTTTCTGCCCCTAACATACATGTCCTAGCTACAACTTCACACTTTTGTCACCCTCTTTCTGGTTTAATGCAGGACCCAAAACCTATGTAACCCTCCTATTCCTTGTCTCGTGCAACTTTTGTGCGTTTGTGTGCTCGGAAGCAAACCCATATTTGTATCCTTTATCCCTACTGGATGGAGGGAAACGCTGGCTTTCTAGCAAAGTTTCACTACGCATGTGCCTCACATCTGGTATTACTTTCAATCTTCGGTCTTTCTGCCTGTAACCCCTGACCTTACTCTATTCTCCGCTCGTCTCTCTTCTCTCTTCCTTTCCGGCTCCCTCCCTTGAGCTCTACACTCTCATCCTACTTGCAATTTGTCTCCCTTCACTCTCTCACTTATATATTTCCTCTTTGCTTTTCTCGTCTACCCTTATTTGACTTTGTAATTTTTTTCCTCGCTTCCCTCTCTCTACCTCCTTCCTCTACTTTATTATTCTCTTCACTACGCCTGGCCTTCCTCTTTGCCTTCTATAATTTGTTTACATTGTCACCTCATACCCATGCCTTTTTCCAGGTACTAGCTGTTATGCTTTCATTCTCTGACCCATTTTAATGCATTACTATGTAGTTTCGGATGTTTGTTCAGTACCAGAATTTTAAGGCCTGGCATTGCTTTTGCCTGTCCGTCTCATCCAAAGGCCTCCTTCAATTAGTCCTTGCAGCATGCATGTGACGTCACCCCCCTCCATTTACGTGTATGGTGAGCCCAGCTGCAAGCCTTGGCAGGCTTGGCTCCATGATCATCACCAACTCCTTTGGGCCTGAGCAGAATTCCAGGTAACAAAAATGCCTATAACACTTTTTATTATAACTTTTCAACATGTTGCACAGCAGCCTTGCTGCTCTACAACATAGCTAATGATATTGGCAAAGCCCATATCTCTGGCACAACACATTGCCGTAGCTTTACCGTACAGTTGCTATGAAAGCTTATAATATGGTATAGCGTGCACTTTTTTCTTTAAATAATCACTCCACTGCAAACAAAACAAAAAAAACAAAAATTTGCCATTTACAATCCCTGTAGCTTCATATGCAAGACCTGTTGCATTGCAAATGCTTGTTGATCTTCATGTTTGCAAACACGCTTGCGCCTTCATATGAAAGAGCTATGCAACAAGGTTTTTAATGGTTTATGGGAAAGGGTGATGGTGTGACCATGTATTATATTGGAAAAAGTACTCCCTGACGTAAATGGTAAGGATAGTGCAAGTCACCTTGGAGTTCCGTAACCTTATAAAGGAACTCTGCCTTCTGCCTCGTTCCTCTATATGGTTATGGAGCTCCTCGGTGACTTGCAATATCCTTATAATATACGGCTCCTTGTACTGTACAACAGGGGGTACTTTGTCCCATATATACACAAGAGGCGATTTGCTGCCACATTGTCATGTTAACACCATTTAGAAACAGATTCAATTCGACATGTTTGTAGGTGCAGTGTGTGATGTACAGTGCATCTGCTGTGTACGTGCAGTCTGTGTGTTTTTTTTTTTTATATATATATATTGCAAAATCCAAAGTTAAGTACGCTCTCAGGCAAGAAACCACACTTTCAATAGTGAATGCGACTAGATTTATTCCACAACGCGTTTCAACTGCATCCGCAGCCTTGATCACGTGAATATGGTGCAAAATCCCAAAACAAGCACTATGTATCAGCGGACATCGCGTCATGGGTACAGAACATAGAGATAGGATAATACTGTTCGTATTTGGCAGCCATATTAAAGTTCCAACTAATGCTAATGATCCGTTTCTAAAATCATCATTTTGCAAAGAAAGCCAAAAGTGTTTGCCATAGTCAATACATTTGTCATAAACATCATGTGAAAAGGCCAAAACTGGATAATTTATGTATTCTGTATAGTACATCTTGAAAGTAAGTAAGTAAGTGTCCATCATTGCGTCATCATTACAGACATAAGTTTTGAAAGCAGTAGGACAATGTTCTTCGAAATTAGGCAGCCATATTGGAATAACCAACCGCTACCTACTACTTGTTATCAGAAATCATCATAATCCAATGAGATAAGAAAGGAAATCTTATAGTAAGTGCATCTATCGTAACAAACATTGCACCAACATAGAAAAGACAAAACCTTGATAGCTAGTATTCTCGGTATAATACCTCATACACATTAGTGCGAAACGACATGAAAATGAGAAGTAGAGCGCTTCACAGGAATGGAACATAGAGAAAGAATAAATGACAAAGTGCTCTTGTCTGTGCAACCGTTAGCAACATTAAGGTACTTATCACCCCGAACATGGTCGGGAGCGCTGAGGTGAAAAGGTAGCTGTGACTTAATATCTAAGGATCCGCTTATATCACAATACAGCGAGCCAATGCTGAATCATTGCATATGTTTGAAGAAATCCAGTAACTGCTTATTATGGAAAAATGAACATCATAGTGATGATTGCAAAGTCTTCACAGCGTGCGTTCTCATTTAGTTCCTCTCACTACTGTGATTTGCCATTAAGATACCAAAATAAACAGTGCTGTGCCTAATGCACAATTGATAATCTTTACGGTATCACGTGTTTACACATATACTCCATATTGGTTCAAAAGGACTGTACAATACCATCTCATCCACCAGATAAAGGTCTTCAAAAATTAGATTAGAAAGGCCAGTTTCATCTTGATGCCCTCTATTCAAGTTGCCAATAATACCAGTCAGCGATAACATCGTGCACACCAGTATCTCTAGTGATATCAAAAAGCGATGTCGAAGAAAAGGTTAGGCAACCCGTGTAGTGAGTAGGTACCTTCCTTCTCTCCTGCAAAAGAAACAAAATAAGCAAAGTTAAAAATAGAGTAAAAGAATTAAAAACAGTTTCTAATGCACTTATTACATAGGGGAGGAGGCTCCTCAGTATATCAACTCACATTAGGTCAAATAGCAAACACAGGGAATCCGAAAAATCATCAGAGAGACAGAGTAGAAGAAATTTTTGGGAAAAAGAAGCAAGAGAATAGATCTACTCCTTTTTAAGATGTATTTAAAGTTCTTCATCCTGGTTCATACTCCCAGGGGCCCTAGTCTGTAGGTCCACAATGTACTTGGACTCTTTTTGTCTAAGTCTAAGTGTCCTGTTCCCCCCTCTATGATCCATCCGGATCTGTTCCAAAATAAAATATTTTAGTAGAGAGGAATTGGAAAAGTGTTTTTCTTGATAGTGTTGTGCTACCGGATATTTAGAGTCTTTATTGGGAATAGCTCGTTTGTGTTCAAGTATTCTCTTTTTCGCCATGAGAGTGCTACTGCCAATGTAGTACAACCCACAGGGACACTCTGGCATATATCACAAACGTAGTGCTGCATGTCAAAAATTGCGTAATTTCTCTGTGACTCACACCGCATGTATATTTCTTGCGGAAAGTACTAGCAGAACACGCTTTGCAGTGTCCACAAGGGAAAAATACTTTGAGATTCTGCATACCTCTATCTTGTACCTGAGTAATGTCACTATGCACAAGAAGATCTCTCAGGTTCCTACCCCGCCTATAGGTAATGTTGGGTCTTTCCCTGATGGTATGGCCTATACTTCCATCATTTTTAAGTGTTTTCCAATTTTGTGACAGCATGCGCTTGATACTGTCTGATTCAGAATTAAATGTCAGGATCATCCTGGTATCAGCATCCGTAGTTTCTTCTAAGTTGGATGTTTTCTCCTTAAGAGTGTCCTTCGTATCGATACCCTCTGCTCTATTGATAGCTTTCTTGAGGACCCACGTGGGATATCCCCTGAGCTTGAATCTCTCAATCATCTCAGCACTCTCTTTGCCATAGGCATCCTCGCTACTGCAGCTCCTTTTTGCCCTCAGCAGTTCCCCATAAGGGATACTCCATTTAAGGGTATCTGGGTGACTGCTGAGGGCATGTAGGATGCTGTTTCCTGCAGTAGTCTTACGAAACAGGGAAGTATGTATTTGATTTTGTCTGATCTCCACTTTGACATCCAAATATTCAACCTTACTATCGCTGATATTACCCGTAAGATATATATTGCGATCGTTCTTGTTCAATTCATCTATGAATTCTCGGGCCTCTGTGCAACTTCCTTTCCATTTGATGAACAAGTCATCAAATTACCTGAGCCAAAGTTCTATCTTGCTCAGGTTCTTGATGGTGATTACGCCAGAGAATATTTCCTCCTCCCAGAGGCCCATGAACAGATTCGCAAAACTTGGGGCAAGATAGGAACCCATCGCAGTTCCGACCAGCTGTTTATAGAGAGTGCCATCAAAAAGAAAGATATTATTGGTGAGGCAAAATTCTGTCATCTCAATGATCATATGATTATGTTCCCAATATTTGATATGTCTATGTTTAAGAAAATGTGTACAGGCAGCCAAACCTTGCTGATGATCAATAATAGTGTACAAAGACTGTACATCTAATGTAATTAAGAGAAAACCACTTTCCCATTTAATGGTTTCAAGTTTGCTAAGGAAATCCTTGGTGTCCCTGACATAACTAGGGAGTTTGATGACATATTCTCTAAGGAAATGGTCCACATATTTCGATATGTGCTCAGCCACACTGCCTATAGATGACACAATAGGACGGCCTGGTGGTATCACAGGATTTTTGTGAACTTTAGGTAAAAGATATAGTACCGGTTTCTTCGGGAAATCTCTCTTAAGATAGCAGTACTCCTCCCATTCAAGGACACCCTTATCCCTCCAAGTAGTGAGTTTATCCCATATGGTGATAACGCTGTCATTGTATGTTTCTCTGGTAATTTGCGTGTAAGATGTGATGTCCCCTAGCTGTCTTTGGGCCTCAGTAAAATGCTGATCCCTATCTTGGATGACTATATTCCCACCCTTATCCGCGGGTCGTATGACTGTCATTATCCTCAGCTAGTGATTTTAACATCTGTCTTTGTTTGTATGTCAGATTGTTGTTAGTTCTTTTATTGTTATATGATTTGTGTCAGATCAATGAGGGCCTTAGTAACATTGTCACGGAAGATATCAATACCATCATGGGGTAAAGTGGGTAGAAAGGTCGAAGGTGGTCTGAAACCTGTGGACACTGCAGAGTCATAAGTAACGCCCATAGCTTTAAGTATCTCTACGTTATCTGTCACCGGGATATTGGTATTGGTATCGCTATGGAGCTCAAGCATGGTAGTGAGTGTGTCCATATCTCCTATGTTAAGATCATTGCTAAATTCTTCCTGTCCTTCTACTCTGGTTTCTATTCTGGACAGTTGTTGTCGTAATATGTGCCATTTCTTCAATTTCAACTTTCTCACATATTTAAAAAGAACTTTCGATACATCTTAAAAAGGAGTAGATCTATTCTCTTGCTTCTTTTTCCCAAAAATTTCTTCTACTCTGTCTCTCTGATGATTTTTCGGATTCCCTGTGTTTGCTATTTGACCTAATGTGAGTTGATATACTGAGGAGCCTCCTCCCCTATGTAATAAGTGCATTAGAAACTGTTTTTAATTCTTTTACTCTATTTTTAACTTTGCTTATTTTGTTTCTTTTGCAGGAGAGAAGGAAGGTACCTACTCACTACACGGGTTGCATAACCTTTTCTTCGACATCACTTTTTGATATCACTAGAGATACTGGTGTGCACGATGTTATCGCGGACTGGTATTATTGGCAACTTGAATAGAGGGCATCAAGATGAAACTGCCTTTCTAATCTAATTTTTGAAGACCTTTATCTGGTGGATGAGATGGTATTGTACAGTCCTTTTGAACCAATATGGAGTATATGTGTAAACACGTGATACCGTAAAGATTATCAATTGTGGATTAGGCACAGCACTGATTATTTTGGTATCTTAATGGCAAATCACAGTAGTGAGAGGAACTAAATGAGAACGCACGCTGTGAAGACTTTGCAATCATCACTATGATGTTCATTTTTCCATAATAAGCAGTTACTGGATTTCTTCAAACATATGCAATGATTCAGCATTGGCTCGCTGTATTGTGATATAAGCGGATCCTTAGATATTAAGTCACAGCTACCTTTTCACCTCAGCGCTCCCGACCATGTTCGGGGTGATAAGTACCTTAATGTTGCTAACGGTTGCACAGACAAGAGCACTTTGTCATTTATTCTTTCTCTATGTTCCATTCCTGTGAAGCGCTCTACTTCTCATTTTCATGTCGTTTCGCACTAATGTGTATGAGGTATTATACCGAGAATACTAGCTATCAAGGTTTTGTCTTTTCTATGTTGGTGCAATGTTTGTTACGATAGATGCACTTACTATAAGATTTCCTTTCTTATCTCATTGGATTATGATGATTTCTGATAACAAGTAGTAGGTAGCGGTTGGTTATTCCAATATGGCTGCCTAATTTCGAAGAACATTGTCCTACTGCTTTCAAAACTTATGTCTGTAATGATGACGCAATGATGGACACTTACTTACTTACTTTCAAGATGTACTATACAGAATACATAAATTATCCAGTTTTGGCCTTTTCACATGATGTTTATGACAAATGTATTGACTATGGCAAACACTTTTGGCTTTCTTTGTAAAATGATGATTTTAGAAACGGATCATTAGTATTAGTTGAAACTGTAATATGGCCGCCAAATATGAACAGTATTGTCCTATCTCTATGTTCTGTACCCATTTTTTTTTTTTAAAACCGTTTTTATTGCAGAATAATATTATCAGCAGTGTACATTCTTACTTTTCCTGCATCGCTTCTCCCAGCGCCCCATTCCTCATGGTCATGTAGACCGCCGTACACAGCTCATGAGCCCACATCCCGGAGGCCGGGCAGCGACATTCAGGGTACCATAACACCGAACTATATTGTGAACTACACTTTTGCCTCTAACATAGGAGGGCATCTGCGTTCCGCTTTAGAGTTTTTCCTCCCCCCCCCCCCCCGTCCCCCTCCTTCAGCACTACCCCTCCTCCATCCCTGTCCGCCCTCCCTCCCTCCCCGCCACCCGCGCCCCCTCGCCCGCGACTGCGACTGTTCCCGGCCGTAGGATTTAGTCTGGGGTATATTTCAGAAGTACTTAACCATTCCCTGTGTTTGTGTGGGTAGAATGCACCGGGGGGTCCCCCTCGGGGTCAGATGGCGTCTCGTCCACCTCCATCGCGTCATTGCGCAGGGCCTGCACCAACCCCTCCCATGCTGTGGCCGCCGCTAGCGCCCTGTCATCGGCCCTACGAGTCGCTAGTTGATATCTAAGCGTGTTTTCACTCGCCGCCCACTTCTGTAGCTCCTTGGCCCACCTCTCGTGTGTGGGGCCCACCTTCGACTTCCAGAGTCTCGTCACCTCCCTTTTGGCTAGCAGTAGACCCATGTCGATAAATTTGCTGGTGTTCTTGTTTTTGGGTGTGTGAGGAAACCAGTGTAGGACACAAACCGCCTTGGTGTATTGCAAGTCCCTGTCTGTCACCGCTGCCAGTGTTTCGCCTACCGCCCTCCAGTATTCCCGCAGGTGAGAGCAGTCCCACAGCATGTGCCCGAGCTCCGCTCCCACCATTCCACACCTAGGGCACGCCGCATCTGCCACACCGAAGTACTTCCCAAGTTTACTCGGCGTAAGGTAGGCCCTGTGGAGGATGTAGAAATGTATCAGCTGAAAGCGTGCGTTCCTGGTGCTTTTCCTAGCCCTCCGCACTAGTCCCGCCCATGTAGTGTCAGGGATCTCAGTCTGTACATCCAGCTCCCATTTTGCCTTGAGCGCCGCCAGCGGTCGCAGGGTTTCGCGCAGCATCTTGGAGTACAAACACGTCACCGCCTTATAAGTGCCAGCAGACATCATGGTGTACTGGCAGGCTGCGGATGTAGCGGGTTCCGAGAGCCCTTCTCCCCAATGCGCCTGCATCGCCCCCGTCACCGCCGCATGCATCAGGTAGTCTCCTCTTGGGAGGTCGAATCGCTCTTGCAGCGCTTGGTAAGGGATCAGCGCTCATATAGGTCGCCCAGCATTTGGAGGCCCGCCTCCTCCCACACCTGCAATCCCGACCAGTCTCCGCCGTGCGGAAGCGCAGTTACCATTCCCAGCGGGATCTCCGGCGCATACGGTCGCCGCACCCCAGCCCGGCGCTGCGACTGATTCCAGCATTGCCGGAACGTCTGCTCCTCCAGGGATAAGTCTCTGACGATCAGCCTCTGCTGTAGCGTGATATACGCCAATACAGGCCTGGGGGTGCCCCCCTTCCTGTCCTGCTCCGGCCCCCGGTACACCCTTGCCACTTCTTGCGTAAAGATCTGCAACTGCGCTGCCAAATAATAAAGCTCGAAGTCAGGGACCACCAAGCCCCCCTCGTCTTTTGGCCGGGTCAGAGTCGCCATCGCAACTCTGCGCCGTCCCGTGTTCCATAAGAAAGAGACTAATAGTGATCGCAGCTGGCGAAAAACGGAGCCCGGTATCCACACTGGCAGCGTGCGGAAATAATACAGGAGGCGCGGCAACGCAATCCTTTTCAGCAGCGAGATACGCCCCGTTACCGAGAGCGGGAGAGTGGACCAGAAGGACATGCTGCCCTTCAGCGCTCGGATACAGCGCCCCACATTGCCTTCCAGCATATCCGCGGCAGTGTGGTATATATGTACTCCGAGGTATTTAAGGCAATCAGGTTCCCAGTGAAGCAATGGCCGGACCGCCGGCCGCGGCTCGCCTCGTCGCAACGGGAATAAACAGGTCTTGGCCCAATTCACTCGCAGACCAGATAGCCTGCCAAATCGCGCAAGGAGCCGCTGCGCTCCGTCCAGTGCCTCCGCCGCATTCTCCAAGAACAGGAGCAAATCGTCCGCGTATAATGAGATGAGTTGCGGGGCCCCTCTATAAACCAACCCCCTGTAGTAACCGCCTGTTCTGGCCTCCGCCGCGAGGGGCTCCACTGCCAGTGCAAATAGAAGCGGAGAAAGCGAGCATCCCTGCCTGGTGCCCCGACCCACGCAGTACTGGCGCGATACCAGGGGTCCCACCCGCACTCTCGCCACCGCCGAGGCGTATAGGACCTTCGTCCAACCGATGTACCCCTCCCCAAGGCCGAAGCGCCGCATGGCTTTGTATAGGTAACCCCACTCCAGGCTATCGAAAGCCTTCTCAATATCTACAGATAGGACGAGTGGCGTTCGCGCGTTCTCCTGCGGGTCCCCCATCAGACGGACGAGGCGTCGGATGTTAGCAGTGGTGCTCCTCGCGGGGATAAACCCCGACTGGTCCCTGTGAACTAGTCTCGGCATGTGCCTCAGCAGCCTGGTCGCCAGAATGGTGCTCAGTATTTTATAGTCCGTCGTCAGCATCGACAGCGGCCTATAGGAAGCGGGGTCCTTTCCGTCCCTGCCTGGCTTCAGCAGTGGGATCATCAGGGCCTCACACATAGAGTGGGGCAGCCTACCTCTCGTCTTGGCCTCCCTATACACCTCCTGAAGCCGCGGGGCCAGTTGGTCCAAGTATCTACCATAAAATTCTATTGGCAGGCCGTCGAGGCCCGGGGTTTTATTCCGCGCCATTCAGTTCACTGCCCCTCTGATTTCCGCGAGGTCGATATCTCCACCCAAGGCCTCTGCGTCCTCCCGGTTAAGTCGCGGCAGCTGCAGTCCTTCTAAAAAGCCGTCGATCTCCTCCTCCCGTCCCTCGAGCACGCTGGTGTAGAGCGTCTCGTAGTACGTGCTAAAGCCCTCCAATATGTCCATCTGAGCCGTGACCACTCCTCCTCCCTCCCTGTTCAGTGCTAAGATCGGCTGGCTACGTTTGTTGCGTCCCCGCCTTGTCCCCCTCCGCGTGCGCCCTCACCAGGTAGTTCTTGTAGTCAAAGCTGCGGAGCCTCTCCACTTCAACCGCCACCGCCTCTCTCGCCTCACTCACCGCCTCTTGGCGCTCGGGGCGGCCAGGCCGCGCCAACTCCGCCGCCCTCAACGTCCCCTCCGCCTTGTCCAGGTCCACCAACAGAGTCCGCCTCACCCCAGCATATTTCCCTATGCAATGCCCTCTGACAGCAACCTTGAAAGCGTCCCACTCTATCGCTCTAAGCGCTGTGGACTGATTGTTCTCGTCAAAGTATTGGGCAATCCTGTCCCCGAGTGCCACCCAGTATGGCGGGTCGCCCAGCGTTTCAGGCCTTAGCTGCCACGTTGGGACCTTCGAAATCTCAGTCACCCAGTCCAGCGTCAGTAGCAAGGGATTATGATCGGAGAGTGTTCGGTTTAAGTACTCGGTGTGCGCGACTGATTGTATCACGGTCGAGGAACCTAGAAAAGTGTCCAACCTAACATGAAGGTCATGCAGTGTCGAATAATATGAGTAGTCCCTCAGTGTTGGGTGCTGCGCCCTCCAGGCATCCTCCAGGCCCCACTGCCCCTGCCATTCCAGCCTACGCTTCGCTAGCCTGTGTACCGGGGACGTCGCTACCTATGTTCTGTACCCATGACGCGATGTCCGCTGATACATAGTACTTGTTTTGGGTTTTTGCACCATATTCACGTGATCAAGGCTGCGGATGCAGTTGAAACGCGTTGTGGAATAAATCTAGTCGCATTCACTATTGAAAGTGTGGTTTCTTGCCTGAGAGCGTACTTAACTTTGGATTGTGCAATTGGAGACTGCCAGCACGCTCCGCTGGCGCGTTTGCCACTTTCCATGGGTGCCAACTGTTCGGAAGGGGCTTTGTTGGAAAGGATGTGTATATATATATATATATATTATATATCTACTGGCAGTCGCCAGTAGATAGTTATAGTTAGGACCGAATTTCCATAGGAAATCTGAAAATTCTATTTTGAATATCTTTGGCGCCGGTTGACGAATCCTCGTGAAATTGTCAACACTAATGGGGCGCTCCGCTCAGCTCCTACCCTGAAAGTCTCGGGGTGATTCGTCAAGCGGGGGCTGAGAAAAAAAGGGGGTCCCAAAACGCGTTTTCCCCATGCATTTTCCCGTAGGACCTTTAGTTGAAGGTACAGCAAGAGGTAGTCCTCAGGTCAGGCATGTGCCTTTTGCATATATGGTGTCAATCTGTTCAGTAGTTCCTGAGAAAATTGCAGTTAAAAGTACATAAATATCTATAAGCACGCACGGTGCGCGCACCATAACGTGCGCGAGCGTAATTCTGATTGGTGGTTACATGTCAGTCAACATTCGAATCGGTCGAAATCAGGAAGTGTCGGCCGCCATTTTGTGTGTTTTGTGTGTGACCGTGAAAAAGAAAGGTGGAGAACGTGAAAAGGGGGCAGGGTAGAGAGTTCCTGACCCCTAGCCTTTGTCAGGGGGTCCCTGAAGGACCCCGAAGGGTGAAAAAAACATTTAATATTTTTTTCCAAAAAATCGCGGGGTGCATGCACGGTGTGCGCACCGTGCGCGCACGGTGAAAAACCTTAAAAAAATAACATTTTAAACGAGCCATTCCATATTACAGGATACAGTCCATCTATAACTATATACATGGGTAGCTTATTGTAAAATAAATATATACAAAATATAATAAAACATACATAACTTAGCATTTAAAAACCTTACAAATTCACTTAAAAAAACCATAGGTTTCACACACGTTATAGTTAGGAATTGGCATTTAAAAAACCTTGCAAATTCACTTAAAGAACCATAGGTTTCACACGTTATAGTTAGCTGGACATTTCACTCGTAAAAAACCATTGAAATTCCCCCGTTATAGTTAGTTCAGCTAACTATAACTCGTGCGACCGCAATCCACTGCTGATGACGTCGCATATTACATCACTGTATTCACCAAGATACTGTTAATAAGTCTGTTATACAATTAATTTTACAAAAAAAAAATCCATTTAGACACTTATTTACCCATTTATTCTTCCATTAATCTTTAGATATACATATATAAAAAATATTTGTCTTTCAGAAAGACACATATTCACTGGATGATGTCATCAGTGATGTCATTTGAGATGTCATCAGTGATGTCACTGACCATGTCATGAGTGATGTAATATGAGATGTCATCAGCAGTGGATTGCGGTGGCGCGCGTTATAGTTAGCTGAACTAACTATAACTGGGGAATTTCAATGGTTTTTTACGAGTGAAATGTCCAACTAACTATAACATGTGTGAAACCTATGGTTTTTTCAGTGAAAAAAAATATATATATATATCTATTGGCGGTCGCCAGTAGATAGTTATAGTTAGGACCGTGTTTCCATAGGAAATCTCAAAATTCTATTTTGAATAACTTTGGCGCCGGTTGACGAATCCTCGCGAAATTTTCAAAACTAATGGGGCGCTCCATTCAGCTCCTACCCTGAAAGTCTCGGGGTGATACGTCAAGCGGGGGCCGAGAAAAACGGGGGGTCCCAAAACGCGTTTTCCCCATGCATTTTTCCATAGGACCTTTAGACGCAGCTACAGCCCGAACGCCTGAACAGAATTACTTGAAATTTGGCAGAGAGGTAGCCATAAGGTCAAGGAAGTGCCTTTTGCAGGTCTGGTGTAAATCTGTTCAGTATTTCCTGAGAAAATAGCATTTAAAAGCATATCAATATCTATACGCACGCAGGGTGCGCGCACCGTGCGAGCACCCTAACGTGCGCGAGCGTAATTCTGATTGGTGGTTACATGTTAGTCAACGTTCGAATCGGTCGAAATCAGGAAGTGTCGGGCGCCATTTTGTTTGTTTTCAGTGCGAGAGTGAAAAAGGAAGGTGGCGAACGTGAAAAGGGGGCAGGGTAGAGAGTTGCTGACCCCTAGCCTTTTTTTAAATCGCGGGGGTGCGTGCACCGTGCACGCACGGTGAAAAACCCCCCCAAAAAATACGTAAAAAACCAATGAAATTCCCCCGTTATAGTTAGTTCAGATATATACTATATACAGATAACTCGCGCGACCGCCACTCTATCACAAGGATGATGTCATGAGTGATGCCACTGACCATGTCATGAGTGATGTAATATGTGACGTCATGAGCAGAGGATTGTGGGCGCGTGAGTTATAGTTATCTGAACTAACTATAACGGGGGAATTTCATTGGTTTTGTAAGAGTGAAATGTCCACCTAACTATAACCTGTGTGAAACCTATGGTTTTTTAAGTGAATTTGCAAGGTTTTTTAAATGCTAATTCCTAACTATAACGTGTGTGAAACCTATGGTTTTTTAAGTGAAAAAATATATATATATGAAACAACCAACACGTAAAAACGTGTAAATCGAAGAGCACTCAAGCAAAATCCAGGGACAGTGTTCTTTAAAGCATGAATGCTTTATTCAGCAAGTTCCCCCCCGTTGTTCCCCCGAAACGCTGACAAAAAAATATAATTTTTTTTTTTTTTTTTTTTTTTTTTTTTAAAGCTCATTCTTGTCTCTGAGTCAGGCCTGGCTTTTGGCAGGAGTGAGCTGGATGCCGTCCCAGGGCGCCAATATTCTGAGAGGCACACGGAGCTGCGTGCATTACCTCCTCATCAGCCCTCCCCGTCCCAGTCCTAACCACATGAGCATAGCTCCTCCCACCAGAAACTCCCAAGCAACTTAAAACCCATCCCTTCCCTCCAGGCCACACCCATACCCTGAGGCATATAACTCCGTGACCCGCCAGTCCACATCCTGTTTGTGTTTTTCTGCGGATTCACTTCCGGGCGGACTTCGACGTGACAGAAGGTGCTGGGACTGGCCTCCTGTCAGGTGAGTGTGAAACGGGATGTTTAGCGCCCGTTTAAACCCCTTATGTGCCGGTTTTTACATTGAGAGGCATTTGCTTTGAGTCCCTGCTTTAGCGGGACCATGGAGTTGGGGGGTCCGGACTACCTGGTGTGGGGTGGTGACTCCCTGCTGCGGCCTCCTCTCTTCTGGGTTCGTTCCCTGCTCTAGCGGGATCGCCCAGGGGGGAGGGGAGGTGTGTGAGGCGCGGCTTGCCTTTCTGCGCGCCGGGGGCGTGGCGGTTTTTGCTTCTCCATTTCGTCAGTGGGGGCACGGTGTTGGGATACTTGTCTCCTATTTGATTCAAGCCACTACGTTTCAGTTGAGGTATAGGCAGATCGGTTTCCAGATGCCGTTTTTCTGCTATGCAGTCCGCTTCACGCTTCCTCGGGTCTTTGACTCTGGCTTTCAGGGTTGGGTGTTCTACTCCTGCTGATTGGGTAGAGCTGCGTTGTGGGAGCCCTGGGGAGGAGTTTCCCCTGTCCTCATGTCTGTCTCTGCTGTCTGTGGGGGTCGTATGGGGTTTTTGTGGCTCTAATCACCTGCAGCTCTGCTGGGGCTTTGTGGTGTTTCTTACCTCTGTTCGCTGGTTCCTAGTGCGGGGGCTTCTGGGTTCCCTAGTATCCTTACGGTTGGGCCCTGTCCTGTCCTTTCCTTTTATGGGATGTGTAGATGTCTCTGATTGGCCGGTTTTAGGGCCGGCCTTCAGTCCTGTTGGGGATTGGCTGGGGATCGGTGGGGCTTTCCCTGGTTGGCCTTTGGGGATTTTTTTCCTTGTTGGGCTCGGTATTTCTTGGGGTCTGTTTCTCTGTTCTCATGTTCACAACATGGAGGGTAGAGGTGCGGACGTACGTGAGCTCGGCTGTGAGGATGAGGTGGTGGTCGCTGGGTCTTCCACTGCTCCTTCCTTGGCGGATATTCAAAAGATGATTGAGGCGGCGGTGGCGGCTGCCTTTGTGGCTCGTGATCCCAAGGGGCCTAAGAAACAGAAATTGGATGCCTCGGTGGAGGTCGATCCAGACATGGACTCTGATGAGGAGGTGAAGGGTCGTTTTGTCCAGGGGTCAGACCTTCGTTGTGTTCTGCAGCATGTTCGGGACAATTTGGGGTTCCCTGGTCCCGTGGCGGGTGGAGAGTCTGAAGACTTCTTCGCTAATTACCTGAAGAAAGAACCTGAAAGCCTCCCCATTCATTCTTCTGTGCGGAGGGTGCTGGAGGGGGAATGGAAGGATGTTGACAAACATGCCTTTCCCCGCTTTCTGGCTAGGAGGTATCCCTTGCAGGGATTCACGAGGAATTTCCAGCGGTGGTGAAGGTGGATTCCCTGCTTGCTGGTATGGCATCTCAGAGCCTGGTGGTGTCTGAGGATGCGGTTCCTTCTGATCCTGGGGACAAGCGTGTTGAAGGGGCCTTGAAGCGGTCCTTTGCTGCCTCTAATCTTGCAGTTCGGTCTGCGGCTTACACCAGCTATCTTGTTCAGTCGCTTCTTAAAGACTGTCAGGGTATTTCTGCGCAGCTCATGCAGGATGAGGATCCCTCGGAGTCTTTGTCCATGTTGGAACAACAGTTGTGTTACTTGGCGGATTTGTCCTTTGACTCCCTTAGCACTGCAGCGGCGGCTGCTGGTGCCTCGGTTGCTGCTAGGAGGCAGTTGTGGCTTAAGACTTGGAAGGCGGAGGCGGAGGCTGCTCAGAAGGCAGCCGTAATGAAGATTCCCTTCACGGGCTCTAAGCTGTTTGGGGAGCCGTTGGAGGCTTGGATAAAGAAGACAGCGGAGGACAAGAAATTGTTGGCTCCGGTCCGCTCTTCTCAGAAGGGGAAGTTTGCGGGTTATAAGCGGGCTTTTGGGCAGGCGTTTCAGTCTAAAATGGCGGCCCAGCCCTTTCATGGTAGGGGACGTGGCCGGGGTGTCCCTTCCTTCCACAAGTGTCGGGGTCAACAGGGTGCTTCCTCTTCGGCAGGTCCCTCCAAGTCGTGACTATGTGATGATGGGGATGCCGGTTGGGGGTCGCCTCACTTCTTTCTTTCCAGTCTGGGAGGAGTTCGTTCGGGACCAGTGGGTCCTGCAGGTGGTCCGGCTGGGCTACAGGATAGAATTTGGAACTCCTCCGGTGGATGTGTTCAGGTCTACCCCTGTTCCCAGGTCTCCGGCGAGATGCCGTTCTCTGTTGGACGGAGTTCGGGACTTGGTGTCCAAGGGGGCTGTGGTGAAGGTGCCTGTGAGTCAAAGGGGTCGGGGGGTTTACTCAATCCTGTTCTTGATCCAGAAGCCAAATGGGGACTTCCGTCCTGTGCTAGATCTGAAGGTGGTGAACTTATGTATCCCTCATCGGTCCTTCAAAATGGTGACTCTACAGTTGATTCTTCCCTTCCTGTCGGTGGGGGATTTCCTGACTTCTCTCGATCACCGGGACGCTTATTTTGATGTGCCAGTGCACGCGGATTCGCAGAGGTTCCTGCGTTTCTGTGTGGGGGTGGATCATTACCAGTTCCAGGTATTACCGTTTGGCCTGTCTGCCTCTCCAAGGGTGTTTACTAAGGTGTTGGCTCCCTTGGTGGGTTTGTTGCATGCTCGGGGTATACAGGTGTTCCCTTACTTGGACGATTGGTTGATTTCTTCCTCTTCTTTCCTTCAGGCTCAGGCACAATCCCTGGAGGTTTGCAGTCTCCTTCAACAGTTCGGGTGGATTCTGAACTTGGAGAAGTCCCATCTTCACCCCACTCGGGAACTGCTGTTCATTGGGGGGTGTTCAACACCAGGTTGGGAAAGGTCTTCCTGTCGGAACCACGCAGATTGACTCTTATGCACGAGCTGAGGAAGGTGTTGGGGGCTCAGTCTTCCACGGCTCGCCAGTGGTTGCGTGTGCAGGGGCTAATGTCCGCTACTGTAATGATTGTTCCTTGGGCCCGTTTACACTTGTACCCCCTAGTGAATCATCTTCTGGGGCATTGGGATCCGGCCTCTCTGAATTACGAACGGTTGATACTGGGGGGTGTGTCCATCGCCCGAGAGTTGTCCTGGTGGCTGGTGGATTGGAACCTCTTACAGGGCTCGCCCTTTGTGTCCCAGGAGAGGTTGGTCCTGACGACCGATGCCAGCGAAGTGGGTTGGGGTGCGGTCTTGAGTCAGGAGTCGGTGCAGGGTCTCTGGTCTGTGCCGGAGGCGGGAATGTCCTCGAATTGGAGGGAGTTGAAGGCGGTTCAGTTGACGTTGACTCATTTTCTGCCTTGGGTCCTCCAGAGGGATGTGATGGTACGGTCAGACAACACGGTGGTGGTGTGTTATATCAACCGCCAGGGGAGCGCGAAGGTGGCTTCCCTCAATTTGTTGGCGCGACGTATCGGCCTTTGGGCGGAGTCTCACTTGCTGTCTCTGAGGGCTTTAAATCTACCGGGGATTTTGAACACGGAGGCGGATCGCCTGAGCAGGGTGTTTCCCTCCCTGTCGGACATGTGCCTGACGCAGGATGTGTTTGGTTGCCTGATGGCTCGGTTCGGGATCCCGGTGGTGGACCTGTTTGCCGCTCCGGGGAACGCCTTGAGGGAGAGGTATTGTTCTCTGGTTCGCTCTGCGGCGGTTTGGAGGGTGGATGCCCAGTCCTTCCGGTGGGAGGGGGGCCTGATGTATGCCTTTCCCCCTATTGCTCTGCTTCCGCGTGTTCTCCTGAAGGTCAAGCTGGATCGGGCTTCAGTGCTCCTGGTGGCTCCGGATTGGTCCAGGAGGCCTTGGTTCCCTCTGTTATTGAAGTTGGCGGTGGGGCCTTGCTGGAGGTTGCCGGTGGTCCCTTGTCATTTCCCCCTCTGTCTCGAAAATGTCTGGTCCGCCTGCGATTGGCGGGTTGGCTGTTGAGAGGATGAACCTTGTGGCTTTGGGGTGTTCTCCTTCTGTGGCGGAATTTATTCAGCGGTCCAGGCGCCCTTCGACTCTCAAGTCCTATGCCCGGCATTGGGTTTCTTTTCAGTCTTGGTGTGAGGCGCGTGGGTGGTCTGCGTTGGAGGTGGATCCGGTGCATGTCTTGGAGTTTTTGAAGGACGGGTTTGACTTTGGTCTCGCTGTGTCCTCCCTGAGGGCTCAGTGGGCTGCTGTCCGGGCCTTTCGGGGTTCAGTCTGTGACTCGGTGGTTCCCCTGGTGTCCCGCTTGTTGCAGAGTTGTTTCCTTCAGAAGCCTGTCATTCGGTCCTTTGCTCCTAGTTGGGATCTGCCTCTGGTTTTGGGGGCTTTGCAGGTGGCTCCCTTTGAGCCTCTGCATGAGGTGTCTTTGAGGTTTCTGACTATCAAGGTGCTGTTCCTTGTGGCTATTACCTCGGCTCGGCGGATTGGGGAGTTGGGCTCCTTGCTTTGTTCGATCCCTTTTTTACGTTTTTTTCCTGATCGGGTGGTTTTGCGGCCTGATCCTTCCTTTGTTCCCAAGATCCCTTCCTCTTTTCACTGCTCTTTGGATCTGGTGTTGCCTGTTTTTTGTCCTGGTCCTCTTTCGGAGGTGGAGGTGCGGCTGCACTGTTTGGACGTTCGGAGGGCTCTGGAGATCTATTTGATGCGTACTGCGCCTTTTCGTAAGGTGGAATCTCTTTTTGTGTCCTTTGGGCTGGCTGGTCAAGGTCTGAAGCCTTCTGGGGCTACCCTCAGTCGTTGGCTGCGGTGGGCTGTGGGTGCTGCGTATGAGGCCTGTGGGGCGTTGGCTCCTGGTTCTGTTCAGGGGAGGTCGACTCGGGGGTGGCCGCTTCCTGGGCTTGTTTTCAAGGGTCTTCCATGGCCGAGATCTGCAGGGCTGCTACCTGGAGTTCTCCTCACACGTTTATGTCCCATTATCGTTTGGTGGTAGGGGGGACTGATTCTGCTGGGTTTGGGGACGCTGTGTTGCGTTCTGCTCCGGTGGTGTGACTTTTCTGTGAATATAAAAGTCTGTTTTTTCTACTGAGTGAAGCCGATTCTTGCTTTGGTATCTGCTCATGTGGTTAGGACTGGGACGGGGAGGGCTGACGAGGAGGTAATGACCGGTTACTCACCGGTAATATTCATTACTCCGAGTCGTAGCCCTCCCCGTCCCAGTCCAGGTTCCCATCCATCCCTCCCTCCCTGTTCGGCTTCTTGTGCTTGGTTGGTACAGGATGGGGACTGGCGGGTCACGGAGTTATATGCCTCAGGGTATGGGTGTGGCCTGGAGGGAAGGGATGGGTTTTAAGTTGCTTGGGAGTTTCTGGTGGGAGGAGCTATGCTCATGTGGTTAGGACTGGGACGGGGAGGGCTACGACTCGGAGTAATGAATATTACCGGTGAGTAACCGGTCATTAAGGTTGTACAAACAGCAGCGCCCATCTCATCTTGCTCGTTTCTCTGTCAGGTTTGCTAGTCTAAAGTTGTCCTTCATTATCATACCATAGGCCATGTTTTTCGCACCCTATTGGCCGCCTTCCTTCACCTTCTCATCACTGCTGACACACATACAACACCCTTGTCCGCGTGAGGCAACGAAGCTCTGGGCGATGTAGGTGAGCAGAGGGAGGGCTGGAGGGGTTTGTGTTCAGGGACCGTTCACTGCTCATCCAGGGACTGAGCCGTGAACACTGACGGGGGCCCGTGCTGCCTCGTTGTGTTCACTAGGAGGATCAGCAAGGGCGCCAGATTTCCCTTCGCCCATGGCGGTATTTTAGCAGGGGCTGGCTCTGCGCTGAGCTGGGCCCCTTTAGGATGGACACTTTGGACAGTTTTATCATTTTATCAGAAATGTATTTCTAGTTAGTCTGTTGTGTGAGGTGCCAGTCATTGCGTTCTTTAAAACTGTTTAATACACCGAAGACATTTCCGTGTTGCCCTTTCTGTTTCTTTTTTCTTGTATCAAATATGCAAATGTTTACCAGTGTAATGCAAACGCTTATCATAACTCCAAGCTCCCTCGGCAGTCTGTAAACTGTAAGAGGGGGGAAAAAAAAGCAACGACGCGCAGCACCCCCTTTCCTTAGACAAATCCAAGTGTACCACAGAGCCATGAAGTAACAAGGTTACAGGCGACGGTTGCCCTTACCCCCCCCCCCACCCCACCTCCCGCGTGTGAAACCCCAGCCACTTGCACAATACGAAGAGGAAGCAAGGGTGAGGAAGTGTTACAGTTTATTCTGTTGAAAGGAGGGTCCCTGGGGAGCATAAAAAGCTGATGACGAGTGTGGTGCTGCTGTTACAGGAGACGGCTGTGCAGGACAATGCAGAGGAGCATGGCGCCGGCGGAGGGGAGGAAGGCCCGCGAGCCCCTGGGCGAGGAGGGCTCCGGCCGCGTGACCACCGTGGTGTTCCTGGCGCTGCTCATCGACCTGCTGGGGTTCACCCTGATCCTGCCGCTGCTTCCCTCGCTCCTGGATCACTACGGCAAGGCTGAGGTGAGTCACGCGCTGCGTTCCTTCCACCTGTGGCTCGAGGTCTTTACACTGGCGCGGGGGGAGGGGCGCGCGAGCCTCATTTGTCCTAGGGCCGATAGCCTAGCCAGTGTGCCAGGGGCCGTAGTCGCGGCCGGCTTTAGCGTTGGTGGCACCCAGTGCGGCAGTGGTTGTTGGCGCCCCCCATGACCACCTCCTCCACGGATTCCCTCACTACCACCCTTTAACAGAGCCCCTCAAGTCTCCATAACTGCTCTGTCTCAGATGCATTTCATTCGTTTTATAGCGTCACTCATACCAGTGTTGGGTATCGGAGCACTTTACATCACCCACTACACAGAGACAATCAATCATAGGACGTATATCAGCGTATAGGAAATGTTACTTGAGACGGATGACTACAAGGTGTAGGAGTCATATGTCATCCATGCTGATAGGCAGTATAGTTTGAGTGCTTGGTCTGGAGAAGCACAAACTCAGAAGATAAAACGTAACACCACGATTGGGGGTTCTCTTTAATAATCAGAATTGATTTCTATCAAAATGAACCCCTTTCCCAACCTTAGGATAATGAAAGACTGGGGGGAAAAAAATCATAACGCGTTAATCTATACCTTTCAGTTTGCATGCCGCTCTTTGATGCTGGTTAATAGCTCATTCTTCTGTCAGGATTTTAACTGTACTTAACAAAGGATCTCAGACAAAAGCAGTAACCCACTGACCTATTTGCATTATGGGCACGTTGTGATCTGCATGGTACACGTTCTTTGCAGCTGGCATATTACCCCCCCTGCGCTACATTACCATGAGTCAAAACCTCCACTAGACAAAACTCTGATCTCTCTCTAGGAAGAACATTAATCACCACAGTTATCTTGCCATTTTTATTGTTGCCTGAAAATTGTCTGATGCCAGGAACGCGGCAGCAGGTGCTTTTGAAACCATAATATACTTCAAACACGACGCCCCCACCCGATGTCAGCTCCCGGTGCGGTCGCACCGCCAAGTGCCAGCCCTGGCTGTAGTGCAAGGAAGCAAATGTACCAACTACCTACTGTTTATATGATCAAATAGAGCAATAATCAGGGTTCAGTGGGCCCCTCAGACCTCTGTACCCCGGTTGCACTGAACCTGCTACACCGATGGAAGCTACGCCCCTGTTGGGAACGGTCTGGTCAAAAGTCTCTCTTTGCTTCGCAAAGTGTGCCATCCTGCCTATATGAAGGCTGGCGTGCAGCAGGTGCAGTGGCACCGGACAACTGCTCACGAGTTACGTATGGTTTTTACTAACAAATCACAGTGCTGTGGGCCAATTTACTTGTTTTCATTATGGTCCATGACATCTTCGCCGTAAAAACGCTTCCGTCTCAAGCACTCTTCGATATGCTCCACGTTTTCTGTTAAGAGCTTCTCTGTTACCACCCCTGGGGAGATGAAGGCCTGGCATGTTATTAGGGAAGTATATCGATGCCAACCCTAGTTCAACCCTGTTGAAGAACTTGTGCCTCTGACCTTGTTTTTCCTATAAAATCCCTTTATAGTTTTTCACTCTATTGCGCATTATTGTAATGTGTGTGCAGGACTCTGCTACTCTACTAGGTTAGGTTTAGCGCTTAATACATTTTAAAATAAATACATGATAAATATCTATGATGGCAGCCCTGTCACAAACCTCTTTTAACCCTGTTACTGCTTATATGTTCCTTTTGCTAAAAAATTGTCATCAAATATGAACAATTCTCTAATATCACTTTTTTCACCCCCTCCCCTTTATCTCCATACCCTCTCGCGTGGTTCCTCTGTTCGTTTCAGCGATTAATGCATATAACACATTATGATCCTGTTCTGTTGCACGATTCATACTCTTGGCGCTTTCTAATTCGAAGCTCATTGACGCTTCGCTTCGGGTGGTCATTTTATGAATGGCCGGTGAGTGTGCACCATGTCAGAAAAGGTAATTAAAAAATCTTTCTTTAGAGCCTTCGTTGCTGCCATCAACGAAGCAAAGTTACTCAGGGGATGATTTATTTTTATTTATAAACACGCTCTCCTTCTCCATATTTTTTTATCAGCATAACCAAACAAAAGTATAACTTTTAGGTCCAGAATATTAAAATATTTGTTAACACACACAGGAGGATTGTCAAATGTTCTAGTAGTCATCAATACTGCTGTTTATTGGGCTTTGACAGTCTGGGACATTCGCTAGAGTAATGACACACCTACACAATATTTATGTAGCATTTACCCTATGAGGGGCGCCGAAACGCTTGCTATGGCGTGCACGGTATGTGGTAGGAAGGCTGTTGTCCTTGTTTTGTTCCTGTGTGTGTGGGGAGGGTTTTCATGTCATGCATGATGACCACGAGGTGCGGTTATCATGCTATAAAACGCAGTCGTTAGCGTTGTAATGGGCAGATGGGGTGAGGTGTGAGAGACGGGTGGGAATTTTAGGTTTCGTAGACTGCTGGCAGTCTTGACAGTCACTGCAAGCCTCCTTATGGTGCCTTTGTCTGTTACGTTACAGTTCTCTTTGATGGTTAGTACATTGGGTTGTCTTTTCTGAGGTCTTATGGACCCGAGCAGGTATGGGTGGAAGGTGATGGGGTGAGAGATCGACAAGGCTAGATGTACGGTTCTTATTCCTATGAATGTCATTGAATGATGTCAGGAAGTGGTCATAGTATGTAGCTAGCACAGACCTGCAGGGGTGGACTACGTGGGAGTTCTATAGTGACTTGCAGTAAGCAGTTGATCTCGTCAGTCGTTTTATGGCTGTCGATGATGGTTAGAGTGGTTAAATTCTGTGGACTAATAAGGCTGTTGTATTATAATTGAGACCTCGCCCAGATGTGTCCATATTTGGTATAAGAGATCGATGTGGTGACGTTGACTATTCTGTAGCCTTTATTGGTTTACAATCGGCTGTTGGACCGCTGAATGTTGGGAGTGTTAATCCGGGACAGAACTGGGTAGGGATTCAAGAGCAATTGATCTAATCTCTGGATGAACGGCAGACATTTTATTAATTAATTTAATTCATCGGCTACCCAGTCCTGGACACCATGCATTATTACATTGTTGTTCAGTGGAAGTTATAAATGTTTGATGACTCGATGTTCTAAAACTTCTGGTAGAAGAATTAAGCGTAATGCTAAACACAAATTATCCACGGAGTATGCGTTTAACTCAAGAGAAACCTTTTCATTAAAGATGATAAATTTAAATCTTTTGATAAAATGAATTCCTGGTTTCAGGAGTATTGTGCATCTGTAAGTTTGCTTGCACATTCTTTTATCATGGCAAAGAATGTTCCACGAATGACCCTCTCCAAACTTTTGGTTTCTCTCTCCTCAGGACAGCTTCTTCCAGTCACTACAGACCACAGTGGACTGGTTTGGAGCCACAGTAGGAGTACCCCAGGAGAGGCGCTATAACTCCGTCTTGCTTGGAGGTAGGCTTCAAAGCTCTCATGGTTTTTTTTTTGTGTGTGCCTGGCATCGATTTATATAAAACTGTTTACTACCGAAAGCAGCAAATGATGAATCTGTGCCCTAATCTTCGAAGGATTTGTCTGGGAAAATATTGGTAATCTCGGATTTCTTTTGTGAAGCATTCACCTTTTCCATTCCTGCCAAGCTCAACAGACTGTCACCTTTTAGGCTGTTTTATTGCCTACTTATTTGACTACTTTTGCCACTTAGGTTACTTATTAACATAATTGGTCTACTTAAGTGTGAAATGCATAAGAAATGTTAAGTTGCGAGTAATTTAGACTGTCTTGGTTTAATTATTCGCTCCAGAGTTCTCACGGAAAAGCACATGCCTAGAATGACTGCGTGGAAAGAATCCATCGGTGCCCCCTTCACCCACGCACTCATCCACAGTCTTTCCTCTGTTCTGTGGGCAATGCGAAGTACCCGACCTGACCTAGTGGCCGATTCTCCAAAGGAAACCTCCTCCCTGAAGCACTTACAGTATTAATAGACTAATCATTCCTGCAGGAGTAAGATAAATGCATGAGTCGCAAAACTAACTATTAGTGCAAATCAAATGAGTTAATGTCAAATGCCCATCAATAAAATATTCTTTTGAAAGTGGGCACATACAAGGATGTTTTACTGGCAGCTAATGAAAATGTTGATCTTCACACACAAAGGGGACATTCCAATGAAGGTTTCTTGACCTGCAGGGCATTACCACACCATTCGACAAAATGTTTCCTCTTAATAAAATGCTCCTGATTCAATCTGGTATAATTTACCTTGGCAAATCTGCAGAAACGCTTGTGTGTTGTTTTTGTTAGTACCATCCCCCATAATAATAACCACTGTTGTAATTGAAGGAAAATAACCTTTCTTATTCACTGTCTGTTTGACCCCGTGTAAGCCCTATTGTATGATGCTTGCAGGAGTGGCCAGAACTTTAATTTCTCATACATTTGCGTGAATAATTTGTCTGGAAATCAAGAAAGTGTTTGTGAAGTAGCACAGCACTATTTATTTATTTAGGTTATTTATTTAGAGTTTTATATAGCGCTGACAAGACCCGAGGGTATCGGAGCGCTTTACAACATGTACACAGGCAAATAAGAGAGAGCAGACGGAGCAACATGGAGAGCCTTTGGGAAGGTAATATGGTGTATTGGTCCGAAGGTTAAAGGTGATGCGGGAGGAGGAGATCCTTAAGTTTTTTGGTTTTTTTTGAAGGTCACGAAGGAGGGGTTGGTTCTGAGAGCTGCTGGTAGGGAGTTCCAGATTTTGGGGGCATTTCCCAAAACTGAGCACGCCAGGGCTTTTTGTTTGTGTCTCTTTGGTGGGATGAGAAGTAGGTTGTCGGTGCTCCTCAGGTTTCTTGCCTGGCCTGCCTTGGTGAGCTTGGCTGCAAGGTAGACTGGTTTGCCAGTTTGAAGGACTTTGTGGGTGAGAGAGAGGCAGTTTTGAACTGGCAGCGAGCTTCAGTGGGGAGCCATTTGAGGTTTTTCAGGGAGGGTGAGATATGATCGTGCCTTTTTGCTCCAGTGACAATCCTTGCTGCTACGTTTGAAGTTCTCATGCGGGCTAGGTGAGATTTTGCTGTGCCTGTGAGGGTAGCGTTTCCGTAGTCTAGTCTGGATAGAACCTGGGCTTGCGTTGCGGTCTTGAGATCATTAGGCGGGAGGAAGGGCTTGATTTTGTTGAGTAGTTTTAGTTTGTAGTGGGCACTCCTAGCGTCAGCCTTTATGTGCGAGCGCATGTTCAGGTTAGGGTCCAGAAAGATGCCCAGCGACTTGGCGGAGCTGGTCAGGGTACAGTCGAAGTTTAGGGAGTCCATACGCTTAATCCAATCTTGGACATGGTGGGTTGTCCGTCGTTAGAGAGGAGAAGGATTTCCGTCCTGTCTTGGTTAGGTTTTAGGTGGTTGTGTGATACCCCCAAAAAATTTTTAAACTGGCTATCGTTGAGACGGCGTATGTCTTCTGGGGGAGGAGACTTCCAGGTCGAGCTGGATGTCATCTGCGTATAGGTGGTAGATGATGTTGGCTTGATTAATTATGGTAGTGAGGGGTTCCATGTAGATATTGATGAGAGTAAGTGAGAGGACTGAGCCCTGAGGGACACCTCTGATTATAGTGGAGGTATCGGAGATTGCGTAATTAATTTTGATTTGTTGAGAACGGTTGTGGAAGAAAGAGGTGAACCATTTCAGCACCATGCCGTCTGCTCTGATCCGTTGTTTTAGTGTGTTGAGAAGAAGTTTGTGGTCCAATGTGTCGAAGGCCGCGGATAAGTCTAGGAGGATGAGCTGGCAGCAGCGACCGGCATCCATACATTTGTGGATGTCGTCTGCTATATTTAGTAAGGCCGTCTCTGTGCTGCAGCCCTTTCTAAAGCCTGATTGGTGAGAGTCCAAGAGATTGTTTGTGTCGATGTGCTGGTTGAGTTGGAGTAGGACACATTTCTCGAGGATTTTGACCAGGAAGGGCAGGTTTGAGATAGGCCTGAAGTTGTTAAGGTCCTCTGGGTCTAGGCCTGTTTTTTTTTCAGTAGGGGAGAGACTTGGCCAAGTTTTAGGCAGTCTGGCATGACCCCCGTGTTTAACGAGCTGTTTATTATCATCGTTCAGAGGGGTGAAATGACATGACTTTACAGACCCCCTCCCGGCCATGGAGGCCGGAGGGGGTCTGCAAAGTGGGAGGAGGGTTTTGAGTTTGCAATTAGTTTGGAGATGTCCATTTCTGAGAGTGGCTTAAATGCTGTCCAGCAATTTAGGGTAAAGGGGGATCCTGGGGTTTGGTTGCCCTCCTTAGTCTCAGGGAGGGGGATTTCTACTCTGGAGTCAGGCGCTTGTGTGAGGCTATCGAGGGAGGACACGATGAACGTGATTTTCTCATCAAAGAATTAGCGAATTTATCGCAGCGTTCTTTGTAGCCCTGAGGGGCTTTAGCAGGAGGTTTCGAAGTATGTTTTTTTTTTTTATGATGTTGAAAAGGTTTTTTGGACCATTTATTGCATTGTCAAGGGCGCTGCAGAAAAAGGATGCTTTTTCTTTAATGATGTGTCTTTTGTATGTTCCGCGTTCTACTCTGAGTCGGTGGAGGTGAGTTGAGGAAGGGTTGACTCGCCAGAGTCTTTCTGCCGCTCTGAGTTGTCGTCTTTCTGAGTTGAGATCCTTGGTGAGCCAGGATCTCGAATGGATGTCTCTAATCTTTTTTTAGTTTCAGAGGAGCTACTTGGTCTAGGACGGCTGTCATCGAAGTGGGTTGAGTTCGATCGTTGAGAGGTCGCCTGATTTAGGTGGAAGGCTAGAGATCATTTTTTGTTCCAGCTCAGCTAGGAAAGCTTGGCTTAGGTTTGTGGACCACTGAAGGTTTTTTTTAGTATGGATGGGGTATGATTCTTCCAGGTGTAAGTGGAACAGGATGATACGGTGGTCTGACCAATCAACTGGGAGGATGTTGTTGATGGTTATCGTTTTCTCTTGGGCTATAATGGCGTCAAGGGTTGAGCCTCTGTTGTGGGTTTGTCCTTTGCAGTGTTGGTTGAGGTTGTGCTCGAGTAAGAGTTCTTTTAAGGATTGGATTTGGGTGTTTGATTCATCATTCCAGGGGAGGTTGAAATCGCCTAGGATTAGGTTGTTGGCATCTGACAGTGTACAGTGAGTTACCAGATCTGATAGGTGTTCGAGGAAGGGGCGAGTGTTGCCTGGGGGGGTGGTAGAGAAGGTGGCAGTTTGTTGACTTATTGTTTTTCAGCCGTATAGAAGTGTTGAGATATTCAAAGGTGCTGGAAGTGCAGGAGACAGATTCCACCATTGTGATGGTATTCTTGTGGCTAATGGCTAAGCCCCCGCCTATTTGGTCGATTCTGTCTTTTTTGATGATTGAGAATCCAGGAGGAACTAGTAAGTCGAGGATCAGGTAGGTTGATTCATTAAGCCAAAGTCTCTGTGATGAATGCAATATCAATGTCATAGTTGAGGATTGTTTCCGCCAGTTCTGTTGCATGCTTGGAGGCACATCTGCAGTAGACAGTTGGTATTGTTCGAGTCAAAGGTAGTCGTAATCCTGAATTACTTGGAGTGATTCTGAGTAGCAGGTTCAGTAACGATAATCATTACAAGGTCAAATTCGACTCCCAAAAATTGTTAGCTTTCTAAATTGACCAAGGCTTTCACAGGCTATGCTTTGATCATAGGAGGTGTAATGTTTGATAGAAGCAATATGTGTAAATGCTGTAGCATATGATCCAACTGTGTGCGTAATTTGACCGATTTTGGATGAATGTGGGTCCTCATGTTTGAAGTGTTTCACATATAAATACATAATAATCTGATTTAGATGTCTACGAAAGACTCCGCAAAGGGTGAAAGGCATGTCAACTACTAGGAAGAGGGGGAACAAAGGGGGGGGCAGCTGCCAGCAGCAGGAGAACTGGACACTGTCGTCTTCTTTGGGCAGGAAGGAAAAGACCGTCCTTTTCCTTTTCTGCCTGTTTCGCCCGTCCCCAAAAGCCGAGCCTGAACCATCGGCCTTGGCGATTTCGGCCGTCCGGGAGGCATGCTTAAAATAAGAAAGTAGGGGAACGGACTCGATCAAATTAAAGAAGTAGGGGCACACCGGCCCATGCCCTGCCGCTCCCGCCCACTTCGACCACTGGTCAGACTCAATGCGGGTGCGCTCGGAGGATAATGCAGGTTAAAAACACACGACTGATGCGAATTGCTGGCTGGCTGGTCCCAGATAAATGGGAGGCGACGCGACAAAAGATTTACCCCTGCCATGGATCGGGGTGGACCGATGTGTAACACTAGTAACCTAGCATTGCATATATGATCTGGCATCTGCTGTGCGTGCCGATCGCCCCGACCTCATAGTATGAGGCTCATAGGCATAGCCTCTCAACCACCACCACCACCTCGCTCCGCCAGCAGGCCCCTGCTCACAACAAATCCTTAATCCACCCTGCGGTCGTGGAACCGGGCCGGGGCCTAACCAGGCTTTTGCTTTTAATTCCGGCCCAGGCGCGACGCTCCCAGACAGTGCCATAATCAGGGTGAGATAAGGATTTGCATGCAAACCAGGACTGTCTGTCTCTCTGGACGGACACTCAGGAGAGGAGAGTAGACTCACCTGTGGGCGCCGGGCAGCAGGCACGGGCGCAGGCTAGAAATAATTAAATTATAGGGTGGGTGCCTCCAGCCTCTTTCACTTTCTCAGTCGACTCGTCTCTCCTGCCAGATGCCTGCCTGCCTCCTTGACTTCGCCTCGCAGTCACGTGCACTTGTTATTGCGCGACCCCCAATGCGCATGAACTTGAGTCCAGAGACCCCACCCTAACTTCCCTAAGGGTGAACTGTACCGCGGCACGCAGACGCGGCGGCGAAGAGTAGTAGACCTCACTGCGCATGGTGCAGGCAGCCAGCCAGGTGGTGGATTTTCAATAAATAATAATAGCCTAAATAAAATCGGGTCACTCACGGAGCAGCAGCTGCATTTTATGCAGATAGTTGATTGTGCTTGTTTGCTTTAGTTAGGTCAGGGAGGGTCCGTTTTGTGACGGGGGCCGGTTTTGTTGCTGGGGCCGAATTGGAGTCCAAATTGTCCCCAGCAACAAAACCAGCCCCCTGTCACAAAACCGGCCCCCACCCCATCCAGCCTACCAGGGGATTGTCTGGTGCCCGGAATTTCCACTCCGGCCCTGACAGTGCAGACATAGATATCCGTGGAAGGGCAAGCATTTGGTATGCAATTTGTTTCTTCTACTCAATCACAATATATTGAGGTTTGAATCTTGTGCGGTTTTCTAGTTTATAATTGTTTTTCATGAAGAGTAACTGCATCGGGAGTACCTTTACATCACAACCTTGCAGGCACTTTTACAATTAATATTGTCTATTTTTATAAATGTTTCTTTGTGTATTCAATTTTAAATAAGTACATATATGTATATTTTTTTTAAATATATTTTAATATAGATTTAATTATCTATATGTTTTACTATGTTTCTTTTAATGAGGGTAAAACCCCCTCAAAAAAGGTGTTTCTCTTTTGAGGGGTAAACCCCTCAAATCTTTACTTTTTAGGTTGAGCCTATCGGACGGCACAGCTGCCTGGTTGCAAAATACATATTGTGGGTCTTACCTAGAACATAGAGGGGCTTGGAGCACGATCATTGGCTGCCATTGATTGGCTTTACTGTCCCGCTCATTCCTATTCGATGGCTTGCCTCATATATTTTGTGGCTGTCCCTCCCCTGGAGCATTGCCAATTTAGTTGTGTCCATTCACTGCTCACTTTAAGGGAACTATTTTCCCCCTTTTTTTTGTTCCAGCACTTCATCAAAGCGCATATGTTTTCGAGCTCTTTCCAGTGTGCATTTTTGTTTTCTTCCCTCCCCCTCACACCCACTCTCCGTTTTGCTCCCTCCAAGAGCGTGTCAGTCTCCGAACACCTTCATTATCCTGCTAAAGCAAAACACTTCAATACGTAACTTCTTAACTTGCGAGGGAGTGTAAGTCCGCCCTGCCCAGGAATGCCGCTGCTCATGCGTCCGCGCCTCTCGCGCCTCTCTCTGTTTACAGAGCGAGCCGGGAGCGCGCCCCCGCTTTCCTGGGAAGTGATAAGACCAGCTCAGCTGAGCATATGCTGCAGCCGTGGCGCGCCCACAGCGCCAGATACAAGTCGAGTTAGGAAATGCCTCACTCTTCTTTATTTTGGGAGAAACTCTGCTTGAATGTTTCAGTATTCAAGCTACATGTACCTTGTACCTCGAGGAGGTGTAACAAAAGTGTACTGCAAGCAGTCCCAGCAGACAAAGATGCAGCGCTCACATTTGAGGTTTATTGGTTTCATAGTGTGCGTTTGCTGTTGACATTTTATGGTTTGGGTACTGCTTTTGGTGTCTTCCAGCCAGGACTGGAAACCCTGTTTACGTGAGGGTATAGGAGGTCAGGTGGAATAAACAGGTCTGCCAAGCCCAAACGTGAAATAGTGGGAAATCAGACAAGACTTCTGTAAAACATTCAGATCTTGTGCCCATTATGAAATGTTAATTTGCATTTTATGTGTTGGTTGTATGGATAACAGGAAACAATTCATTTTCATATATGATTATCGGTAATTCAAAAGCAATTATATCGCAAACTTTATGAAATTAACACACAAAAAAAAATTGCAGGCACTGTTGCAAGAGAGCGCATAGCAGACTAACATGACATAACTGTAAACGTATCTTTAATATTCCTCAGATGCACCCAAAACAAAAGCACACGTGGCCTGACGGACATTGATTTTTCATCGGGCTGCCTTTACAAATTAGGCCCCATGTTGGAACTGGTTTTTACTTAAAACTGAGACCCACACAAATGATGAATGCTCAGATGGCGCCTGTGCCGACGCAGGCACAGACCTGCACTAAGCGACCCCTACAACAGTCACCGTAAGCTCTGTTGAACTCTTTGTACACTTTAAAGGTACCTTGACTTATGCCTGATGCTTGCCAGAATAATTATCATCAAGAACCGAGAAAAGACCTAGTCTGTGCCTGCCTACACACCCATAGCTTAGTTTACTTTATTATTATGAAGTGCAAAAAATGCAAACAGAAGATTGAAGGCAGATATACAAATATCTAAACCGCCAATAACGACACGACATAACAAAACATAATGCACTACATACAAAATGTAAAATGAACTCTAAAAGTAATACAAATTAAATAGACACAAATATACAAAGAGGCTAAGATTGTTAAAGAAGTGGTCAGGGACTGTCAATCATGTACTCCAACTCTCTGGGCCTACTGTGCATCCAACAAGAGCTACATAGAGAGGTCATGACATTCAATAACAAATCTTCACCCCTGCAATTGAATTCTTCTGGTTGCTGAAAGTTTGCCCTTGAAACTCACTCACCTTGCTGCACACCCCAGCTGGCCGGCGACTGACCAAGACAAACCTGTGCAACTTGTAATTCTGCACATTGCAGATATCAGAAATACAGAACTAGGCATATGAGCAAAGACCCCAGCACTGCCGGGACATCCAACATTTCTCTACGACATACCAGTGCCCCAGGGCTCCCTTTTGTTTTCTTTCCTTCTACATGTTATTCTCAATGCAATTTCTTTTCAGTTTGTTTTTCATGGGCCCAACCGTTGCCATATGCTGCTGGGCTGCTCAGTTTTCAAAAAACGACTTTCTTGCAAGTAAAATTAAAATGCTCCTATTTAAGTGACGCCTGCCATCTTGGAATGGTAAATAAAATGGCGACCCATATCGTTCATAAATCGCTTGTGTGTGTTCGCCGAGTTGCCTTGATCACACAATGATCTTGGCGAAACCGACCCCAGTTAAATACTATAGGCATAAAGGACTGTGTAAAAAGAGGCAAGGTTTATATAAAATAACACATGGAGGATGGCAGCCATCTTTTAATGATTGAGCGCTGTCTGCACACAAATCTAAATGGATCTGTACAAATACATACTGAATTGGTGATGATAACGGACAAGAGTGCGCATTCCCAATGTAGTACACACGGAAGGGAGAGACAGAAATTGCATGTGGTGAAAATAACATGACAAAAATGACATTAAGTAAACATGTCAAGACCATAAACAACATATTTCTGTAAGCCGACAGAAGTTATGTTTTAGCACATGAAATTGACAAATAGGTATAATGGCGGGTCATGTGCTAAAATAACATCTGTGTGCAGACAACATTAGATCTTTAATCGGAAAGCATGCCTTTTTGTGATTTGGTGCAAATTGTTTTAGTTCGTTTTGAGAAACTGAGGTTCAAAAGTTAAAGATATCTGGACAGTTGGTCCTGCCGGAGTAACATGGTATTTCTGCGGTATCATAAATAAAACAAAAGCCAAGTGATCTGATTGGCTGAGAGGGCTTTGTTTCCCCTGTCGGTTGCATCAGTACCGCAGTACAGACTGGGAACGCCATACCAAGAAATCTGATTGGCTGGCCGTAGCACAAACCGAGATATTGTGGCTGCCATTGCAGGATATTGGACTCAGTCAGCTTGTCCTGAAAATGGAGAAAAAAAAATGAAGGTAAAAGGGGGTTTTCCTGGCCCTTGTTGGGGGGAGGAGGGGGAGGAGAGGGTGGGCAAATAAAAAAAAATAATAATAATAATTCTGTGCTGTAGGTCCTGCTGTACTCTGCAGGACCTAGCGAAGCCCTGTGAGGAACTGAGACCTAGTGCGGTCCTCCTGTATGGTCCCATGGGAATATTGTGGTACCGCAAAAAAAAAAAATGGTGGGATGGGTGTAGTTCGCAAGCAACTGCACATTTTCTCCTAGCAGGAAGGGTTGGCCGCAGGCTCTTTGTCCAACCCCTTACGGCACACAGTCAAAAGGTATGCTCAGTGAGGGACTTAGGTGAGTACAATAAAAAAAATGAAATTCACTGGGAACAAAACAAGGGTTGAAGTGACATAGTTAAGTATGGCAATAAGATCTTACTTTACATTAAAAAAAACCTGGCAATTCACTGAAAAAAACAAAGGTTAAAGTGCCATTATAGTTTGGCCTTTTAATAATTAAAAAGCTTGTTTTAAAACCAAAACAATACTGAAATTCACCAGTTATAGTATACTGAGCTAAGTATAATTTGCACTGCTTATGACCTCATAATATTATATAACTCATGACTTGTTAAATGACCACACACTGCGGCTAACCCCCACCGAACACTGCTTTTGGCTGTGCAGGGCATGGGGTTGGCCACAGGACATGGCTTGTGGCCGGGCCCTGCACTGAAGCCCTGCAGGCAATAACGCTCCAATGACCGGCAAATGCCCATGGACCGCCCACCCCACATTCATCTGTTTAAAAAAAAAAATGTTTCCTGTCCCATGGGACTCCCACAGGAGCCTGTGTGACCTGTATGGTCCAATGGAAAATCTGTGGGATCACACAGGGTGTCCGCACTGGGTCCAGTGGGTTTCCCACTGGAGCTCTCAAAATCTCCTGCAAGAGTACCAGGAGATCAGTGGGAGGAATTTTTTTATTTGATTTTGGCCCAATGGTGGGAGCGGCCTTGTGGTCAGGGTACCCCTACGGTGCCCCTGAATACCTGCTTTAAATTTATTTTTCAAGACATAGGGACTGAGTCTCTGTGTCCTGTAATGGCATCTGCAACATTTTATTTTGTTTTTCTGCCAATTAAATTGTTTAGTTGTGAACAGACCCAGCTGATGGGGGGGGGGGGGGAGAAGCCCTCATGACCATCAGACCAATAAGATCACTCTATTTGTTTAATTTGCAGGCCAGCTGGACTCCCGCGGTGCCAACCATCTGGATATCTGTTTTCTAAAGCCTCATTTTCAGACCTAACTATTATGACACAGTGGCAACTACCGTGTGCGCCCAACAGCCACAGCACTAGTATAAAAATATATATATATATTTTTTTATATGCCTAATACTTTTGTATTTGCCTGAAGCCCAGCAGCCTACTTACTCGGCTAAGTTTGGGCATGCCATGTGTCTTAAAGGTTCGACCATGGTGAAATAAGTTAGGGGGGGTGGACAAAAGAAGTGTTTTTCTATTTTTAGCTCTTATAGGAAATTTTGCTCACATCTACAGAACAAGTAGCTGAACAGATTTACAGTAAATTTGGCATGAAAGTAGAACTTTTCTCAGATCTAGACAATCCCTTTTTTGTTTGGTGTAATTTTGTCATGTTTTTGAGATGTAAGCATTTTTTTAAAAAAATTGAGCGGGTTTTAAAGGGTTAACACATTTTATATCATGCCGTTTTAACTTGAGTCATGACTCGTGTATAATATCAATCCCATTTTGATTTTTTTACAAATGTCATTGGCTGGAGTAGAGTTGACATTGGTTTCCCATCTTTAAATTTTAGTTTAGCGCTGCACATTTTCTTTCCACGACCATGGGGGGCCAACCCAAAAAGTTGGCGGCCACAGCAAATTGAGGGCAGGTCCCACCTGCATGTACAGCAGGGGTTAGGCAACCAACCCTGCTATGCACTGCCAAAGGCCATATTCCGTGGGGGATGTGCTACCACGCAGGGTTGGCTGCAGGGCCTGACCAAACGCCAGGCCTTACTGCCAAGCCATGATGAGGATGGCCGAAGGCTGTGTACGGTGAGGGTTGGGTGCCCATGATGGTTTGAGCATGCCAGGCCTTCCATCCAACTGCTGCTGAACATAGCTGTTTGGTGCCCACTGCAGATTGGGTGCAGGGCCTGGTCACAGGCTAGGCCATGTGCTGCAGAGGTCGACGTAGGCTGTGTGCTGCTGGAGTTGGAAATTAAATACATCATTCATTTAAATGAGGTTTAGGGAAAAAACAAAAGTTAAAAATTGAGCTATGGTTCTGACTCAAGTATATCAAATCATTGAAAACCTCTAATAATGGTTATGGATGCATACAACACATGCTATAACTCTCACCACCAGCCAAACCCTAACTTGCCCACAGCACAGAATGAGCTATCCGGACAAAAACATGGTAGCAAGCACAAGTTGCTGTTTTCAGTAAATATACACATTGTCTACCATGAAAAGTTTAACTACTTTAAAATGTTAAAAATAATAGTACTGAACATACAAGGTAGTTTCCCATACGCTGCAGTGACTCCCCTTGCAAATGTGGCAGAACCTACCTATGTTTTAATGACCTCTAATATATGGCTTGGGATGTAACGATTCCTGGTATAAAACCACGATGTACAGGTAGCAAATATTCGAAAATGTTGAAAACGGGACAAAAGAACAGGCGGGCTCATTGCTGTATGGTGTGAAGATCAGATCTTTATCAGTGCAACTCAGTGAGAGGACTGGTTTTGACACAGACGATGAGGACTCTGACATGAAAAACACAGACGGCACAAACCGAACATATTTGTGGATTTCACCTTGACAAGGAGACTGAAGTTAGTTCACCGGTATTGTTGGCGAAAGTGGTGTTCTCTATTCATAAGAGTCTAAATCCCATAACGCCCCAAGGAAAGACCGCCCATGTCAAAATTGCAACCCTGAAGCACCATCATTTGGACCTCTAATGATTTGCAGGAATTAAGCTAAACAAAAACCCAGTATTTCATGTTTTGAAAGCCATAATTACTGAAACAGTCCTTAACAAGCATTTACAATGCAATGGTCTCGGCATTGTTAAAGTTAGAGCTATTGGCATTGCTCATGACATTGTTTTTGTTTTTAAAACATCTCTCTCTCTCTCTCACAAAAATAAGTCTTATTTTTGTGAGAGAGAGAGAGAGAGAGAGAGAGCGAGAGAGAGATATGTTTTAAAAACAAGAACAAAAATAATGTCATGAGCAATGCCAATAGCTCTAACTTTAACAATGCCGAGACCATTGCATTGTAAATGCTTGTTTTATTATTCTTCCAGGGTTTTTTTCCTTCTTCCTCCCCTGCTCCCTGAAGCCAAGTGGAGACGTGGTTGCTGCCGAAAGTAATTAGAACCAAAAAGGGAAGGAAAAAAATTCAGGGAGGCGTCTGGACATGGACCTTATTACTTTTTTTCCCTCTGCGGCCAGTGCCGCCCTCTGCCGGTAGGCGAGGGATTTTTTTTTTATCTTGATTTTTGGTGATATTCCATAGCCCAAGCATGGCTTGAGGGCATCAGAGCGCTTTTCAATTAGTCATTTCTTTTTTCAACAGTCGCCGAGACGGATGTCGAACTAGCAGGCATCCTCAATCGTCGTATTTTTTCACTGAAGAAGCATGGTATGAAAATACACATTTATTCTGTAGTAGAATATCCGTTTTGCACTTATGCAGCCCAAAGAGGAGAATCATCAGAAGGTAGAGTTAGTAGGCGCTTCATCAAGGTTCCCGAACAGTCAAATAAGACGGATAACCGTGAGGATAGTTCACTCGGTCAAAGACCCTGCTGCAGATATCGGAGTGAAGCCTGCAAGCCACTCGTTTCGGTCCCTGTATCATAATTTTGCTGGTTAATGTATCTGTTGTAGGACGCTAACTCAGTGCAACGAGCAGGCAACATATGTCAGCCTAATCTAGCCGCTGGTGAATGCTAGTTGTGTGTGGACAGAAAAAGAGAAGAGAAGGGCACAAGAAAGACTGTATTTGTGAGACTTATAGTCGCCTGACCAGGACGCCGCAGCTCTGACTAGCCTGTCCAAAGTTTTGTCCTGAATTTTGACCTTCTGTTCTGAATTTTTGTCCTGAATTTTGACCTTTTGTCCTTAATTTTTACACGCACCATCCTGAATTTGCACCCATGCCAGTTGGTCACCCTAGATTAAATATTTAGAAAGAAACACTTCAGGCCGAAGCTAATGCTACTTGTTAATGAGGCTTTTGTTGTGTTTTCACCCCTTCTTAGATCCACTCTGCCTGTGGCCGGAAGAATAACCCCCCTCCCCCGACATTTGGCTCTAGTTGCCCGCCTGTGCCTAATACGCTAACTGCTAGCCTTGAATCCACCTCATGTCTCTTCAATCTACTTACTACCAGATATCCCCCGCCCCCTTTTCACGCTGTCGCAGATTCATGTTTTCTGTTTGTGACGGTTCCGCCGTCCCCCCACCCCGCCTGCACTCAGGTAACGTTCTTACATGCAAAAATAACTGCGGGCCCTGAAAAATAAGAGCCGGCTCCCCCACCGGCAACCATCTGGACGGCAGTACGTCGTGTCCTAAAAGGAGCTGTTTGATGTTTCATGTGTGACATATTGTTGTGCAAAACTGGCACATTCCTTTCCATGAAATCACACGTTGCTTTGTAACACTCAGTGAAAAGAAGAAAAAGAAACGCAAATAAAACCATTTGCTACCGTAAGTCACCAATCCGTTTTCAATTATAAATTGCACGGTAGAGCGAGCCTCCTTTGTACTTTAGAAGTGCGCACCGCTGGAGAATTTTATGCGTTCAAAAACTGGATTGATTTTCCAGGTAAAGCCACCGCCGCAGCTGTCAGTGCTGCATTCACACAAGCACGTGCAGTCCGTGTTGAGAAGTATCGTTCGTTATACAACTCTCCCACATCCACAAAAGTGGTCCGCAACCCCCGTCAGCAAGATGATACACTGTGCTGGTATTTAGATAGCGCTTAGTCGCCCCTTCCCATACACCGTGCTAGGCTTTAAAGCACTAGGCGCAACACTGTGGCTTAAAGCTTCATTTCTGCTCACCAAGAGTATTTCCTTCAGTCGCACGGTGTAAGATGGGCCTACTGCCTCTCCATGACTCAATGAGGCATTGTTTAAATTCCAAAATGAAGAAACCGTAGCCGAGCATGTAGCATTACGGCTAGAGCGGTGGACCTCGAGTCTCGGCGCTCAACAGCCTGTGATTCTGGGCAGTGCTTTTAAATGGCTCTGTGCGCGACTGTACACAAGACATGCGCGTGCTGTGGAGAGGGAGACCTGTGCGAGGTGGTAAAATGTACCCCTGTCCCGCTCCCCTACACCCCTAGGTCCGTCACGTGAACACGGGAACCAAGACCACGGGGAGAGGACGCCATGAACACCGCCGCCTTTCTCCGAGGCAAAGCAGAAATGCCTCGGAGAAAGGCAGCGGCGTTTCCGGATTCGGGGGCGTGTTTTTCTGTTCTCTCCTCTTGCCATTGGCTGGAGGAGATAATTAGAAAAGTTGCAAAAAACACGCCCCCGAATCCGAAAAGGACGGGGCCTGTTTGGAGTGACGGACCTCTTCTCCAATGGCTGGCCAGCATTCAAGAGGCCAGCCAATGGAGAAGAGAGGAGAAGAGGGGCGGGTTCAAGCCCCTCTTCTCCAAGTCATTATATCTTGCGAGCGAGACTGCGCAAGCGCAGCCTTCGCTAGCCGAGACCTAAAAAGCAGTATGACTGCTACCTCTCGTCTCTTTAGGTACCTGGGGGTCAGGGAGTAGTGTTCTTTGAAAAGCTATGTCTTCGTTTTTTTCTTCTGAATTTATATTGGTGGAGATTTTGTTCTAGATCCTAGAGATAGTGATGAAGAAGACCCGATATCTCTTTTTTTCCCATTTCCACATCTTCAGTTCCAGTCATGCAATGTTCTGACTCTGGTCTTGAAGATGATCAAGGCATTGAAGCCAATGTAGTACTTTGAGCACAGAAGTGATGTGGCCACACGTCTTCAGGCCTGTATGAGGCAAGCTACTGTGTATAGGGCGCCTTTTCCTGCTATCTCTCAGGAGTTGGTGTCAGGAAGGCTGTTGAGAAAGTGATGCCTCCATCGAGGTGGAAGTGCAGCAGAGCTTGCAATGTTTCCCTGAAGTCAGTCCTAGGAAAAAAGCTGTCCCTCCTGAGCTTCACTATAAGAGGAAGAACCTGTACTAAGGTTTCATGTTTTTTTCTGGTAGTGTGATCTTTGATTGTTAGGACTCTGTGGAGTATTTATCCAAATAATTTGGCATCCTTTGTGAGTAGGGGGCGGGAGGGGTGGGGGGAGATGCTAGAGCTAAGCTATAACCTACTGTTTGGAAATTTTGCTGAGAGGAATTCTGTCAAGTTTAGCTTTATGTACCTGCTTCTGATACATGTCTGCATTAGCTTGTTGCAGTTTTTGACTTTCTGTGTTTCATTGAGATAGAGTTGAGTGTAATTGGTATATTGACATATTATGATATTTAGGTGAGAATAGCCTTGAGAGGTTCTGTGTAGAGGTTGAAGATGAAGACCACGAGGAGTGCCTTGTGGTACACTGCAGGAAATTTTGGAGACAATTTCAGGACTGCGTTGGTGAATCCTATGCTTGTTTGCCCAATGTGGATCAGTAATACTTGATGGTCACTGTAATAGCCCTGTAAAAGATTGTCCTTGCTGACCTGTTCCTTTTGCTGGGTGCAAGCATTTATGGATCAACAGAAATACTTAGTCACCCTGATACAATTGCCCTATGTCAAATCAAAAATGTATACCAAAGGTGGTCTTGGCTTTCCATAATAACTAGACCATTCAGCTGGCAGTCTTTTTTTTTTTTTTTGAAAACCCAAAATCGCAATCTTTAAGGATAGGGTGTTAAGAAACAACAAACTTGTTTTTCTATTGACATTATTTATAGCATATAACCACACAATCAGAAAGACCACAAACTAAATACAACATGAAATAACCCTTGTCAGCAAAAACAAATCTCTGTTTGTTATTCATGAAATACCCAATTAAAACACATACAGAAAATGTCAGCTGCCGACTATTAGCATAAGAACGAGAAAGAGGAGAGGCTCTAGCAAGAAGTCAGTTGCATTTTTAAAAACTCAAGCAGTAACCTACATAGTGAGCCCCGCCACACTGAAGAGATCTGTTGTCATATCTCAACTCTGTCATTCTAACCTGAATAGTGGGCAGAGGTATACCATTGAACCCCTGCCCAGCACAATATCAGGAGGAACATGAACAACACAGACTTCATCCCTTTGGTACAACCAAGTTAACCAGGAAGGATTTCTCTGCAAGCACCTAAATGAAGACATATATTTTCCCCGGGTGATATACTTTATGTTTAAATAGCATGGCTACTCACCTTGAAATCTCCTGACCGTCCGTTACTTCTTAGTGTCCAGGTAGGCTTTTTCGGGGCAGAGTGCTCAAGTGGAGGAGGGCAAAATGCAGGAGGCGGTTATTTTCAAGCATGACTTGTTTTTATTGTATTGGAGCGCTTTCATTACCCAGTCTCCGCTATCTGCTGTGTGTAGAAATGCCATCACTGTACTTCCAACGTTTGCACCTCCACATTTACCTCCAGAGGGCACATGAAACTCCCTCTTCAAAATTACAAGTAGCCACCCTTCGGAGGCTCAAGTAAATCACTCGGAATACTGCATATAACCTCCATTAGCAAATCCACAGGGCTGAGGAGGGGACAGCCACTATTCACATATTTTTTCACATCGAAATACAGATCAGGCCACGTACAATACTGCATATGTGCCCAAGGGGGGCACATCTGGTGGGTTCAACAATACATTGATACACACATCACTTCTCTCCTTAATGACAGTTTACCGCCATTCCTTTACCCTTGTGTATGTAGATCTCTGTGTGATTATCATGCTGGCCAAATGTTTGTTCATTTCTTGGGGCAGCCTCTACACTCCCATACCTGTTTTTCCCCCTGCATGCACCAGTCCATGTCCTCAATCCAGGCACGTAGAACAGCGGTTCCCTCGCCCCACAAGACTTGGACATTTTCCTTTTATCAAACCCACCCATCCAAGGCTCAAACATAATTGTGTGTATTTGGGGATCCCCTCTTTCCCCAAAACTTTGAGTATACATAATTTTGCAGACATTCTATTTGAAGTCCGGTGATCTCCTTAATGAACTCTTAATCTCAGATCTCCCCGCAGTAGCGTTGTATGTCAGGGCAATACCACAAAATGTGTAAAAAGGATCCCACTTGAGCACATCCCTGGCGACAGCAGTCTGAGTCAGCCCTCCACATTCGTCTTTGCACTGTTCTAAAATAGTTTGACTTGTGCAGAATCTTTAGTTGTAGAAGTCTAAAGCCTGCGTGGATCACCACTTCACAAGGAGGCCAAAGTGCTTCTTCTGCCTCTTCCTCCACAGGGCTCCCCACATCTACTTCGCAGTTTTCTTTTAAGTTCGGTAGAGTATTTGGCGAGCTATTGACTGTCTTTTTATTGACAGTGGACCCTTTTTTACAGAGGAGAACATTCAATGCCCTGACTTCCAACGGAGATGATTCGGCTAATGTTGTGACTTTCTTAATATGGCACATTAGTGCATGTCTTAACTGAGTGTGTATATAAAGATTTCAGAATCTGGCATTTGATATTCCTTCTGGAAGGCACTGAAGGGGATCATCTTGCCACCCTACCATTAGATCTCTAAACTTGCAGATTCCTGTGTAGTCCCAATCCTGGAACCCTTTGTGATTTCCCACCTCCGACTGTAGGTCAGTGTTCCACAGAGGCGTTTCACCAGTGAGTTTCTTCTCCCATCATGAACATTTTGGTCTCTTTCCAAGTTGCCACTGCTGTCTGTTTGTATATCAGTAGGTTAGTTGATGTTTTGTGTCTAGATCGTGCTGCTGGCTGTCAAGTGCAGCCTCCTCCTGTAGTACAAACGCCCAATCATTAAGCGTTGCCATCCGAATGGCCCTGCAGTATTTTTTTAACGTCTGGTACTGGTCTAGAACCAATGTGGGTTTGCAGAAGCTTTTGACCAGGTTTAATGATTTTATGAATGAACTTGGCCTACAGACCAACGTAGGGAAATCTTACACTATGGTGGGTAAATCCCCCACCATTTTAAAATCTCGTTTTATTAAAAACGAAAAGCTGTCTTACGTCCCCACTTTCTCCTATCTGGGAATCCCTTTTGATCAAAAAGGTTACTGGCACCACCTTGTTGATACAAGGGTTAGTAGTTTTAACCAAAACCTGGAGGCAGTTTTTTAGATTCACGAAAAAGTTAGGCCCTAGACCGATTATTTGCAATTATTAACATCTACAAGGCTTGCTCTGTTCTGTTATTTTGTAAGGGGCTGGAATATGGGGCTTTTGTAACTCAGTGGGTCTACAGAGAGCAGAGAATACCTTTATGAGACGATTGTTGACAGTCCCCAATAGTCTCCCTGCTAATGTTTGTCATAGCGAGCTTGGCTTGATTCCTTTCTCCTTTCGCATTCAATTAGCACCGATCCTATTGTGGCACTCCATTTGGGCAAAGGAAGAACCAACCTTCAATCGTGCAATTATTCTAGATTGTTTCAAATTGGATTACATGACAAAGATACCTTGGCTCAGATATATAAAAAATCAGTTAGAGTCCATGGGGCGGGCGGACTGTTTTCACAATCCAGCTGGCATTGCCAAGATCCCAAAGTGAAACTGAAAAAGGACTTTCTAACTTGCTTATATTCAACTAGAGGGAATTTAGAGATGGCAAAAAAAGAGTGTCTTAGAACACTCGCTTCTAGTTTGCTCTCTTGTGGAAATATGGATTTTTCTGGTCAGTTATGTCCCCTATCTTGGACCCCAACGGTTCTATGTGCATGTTACAAGTACATGTATGTTCCCTCCAGTTCCAGTTATGAAGACGCAAATACATGTGCGTCCATCGTTAACATGTCCTCTTTTCCGATTCGCCATGAATGGGCCGGATATTCCATTCCTAAGTACGAAAGGCCACCGCCTTTATATGGTTCACTTATGCCATTTTACAGTCCAGGCAAGTAGGCCCTGATTCTGTCATCAAGCTTTTCTGCCTTCTGCCTCTGAAAGCTCCAGTCTGAGCCTGCATCTGTGACCATGAACTTTGTCTCATCCTCTGCGCGGCTCACGGTGCCTGACATCAGCTTGCTGCCTGCCAAGAACTGTATTTCACCTTCGAAATTATCTGCTCCGTTCCCTGCCCAATGCATTCCTGTCTAGTAGTTTAAATAAACATTCTGCCAGCTACCGAGCAAAGGCCCGGCTTCTCTGTCTTTATACAAGTAATTCATAGCCCTATTACCATGGAAGACTTCTGCCCTCGCATCTAGTGTAGACACTTAGACGCTTGTACACGCACTAACAGTCAGTATAGTCAGTATAGAATAAGATTCTACTCTAAGAGACCTCTCTTTTGGATAACATAGTTCTTTAAACATAGGATGTTAGATATGATTTGGGATTAGGTTGACTTGACCCTCCAGACATCTGTCGCCACATGTAGAGCTAAATGTCAAGTCCCCTTCACCCCCTAGTCGCACGTCAATCACACGTCATGCTGCTGTGCGCGCATTTCTGCCAAGTATTTCTGCTGACATTGCGAAATTCTTTCATGGAACCACCCTATTATGACATCACATCTGATGACGTTCTTTAGTCACACCCAGTTACACCTACTTTTGCCACGTATGTATGTTTTATCCACACTATCAATTGTTACGCCTCTCGCATTTGCTTCACTGTAATGCCTATTGTATAAAAGTAATTACTTATCAATAAAGTATGTACTTCACTTCCTGAACCTCCGTGGTGATGGAACTTGGAGGCCACGATTCGAATCGTCCATTGGAATAAAGCCCATTCCGAACCTCTAATACCACGTATTCTGCCTCTTATTTATTGAGCTATTTTTATTATGTTCTGTATCAAATTAAGTCCCGGTAATTAAATTATTTACCACATGAATGGCGCCCGAACAGGGACACTTTCTCATCTCACGCGCCGGCGGTGCGTTGCAGGCCCGGTCTCCTGCCACAGCTGGACGGACAACAACGCGTACCAGCAGGATTTCCTGTATCTCCCTCCGGTCAAGCGGGGGCGACTGAGGCTGCGATCAACACCCAGACGAGGCGGTGAGAAGTGCGAAGTATCCCGACCAGAGCCTAGCTGAGAGAGCAAGATCCGAGGTATACAGAGGCCCACCAGGTTTCCGATGTCCCGAAGTGTCCGAAGTTTTCGAGTCGAGTCCAGTCCGGTCCAGTTCAGTTCAGTTCCGTTCCGAGGCCTTCCGTTCCGAGCTACCCGGTGAGTACCATTACTGGGGAGGCGTTCTGGCGTGCACATAAGTTGTGCCGATCCAGACGGGTTTGGGTACACAAATCCGGTCTGCACTGTTTTAGCAGTGTATCTGTACTGTTTAGCAGTATATCTAGTATATCAAGTATATAAATTCAGAATAATTCCGTTCATGTCGAGAATTATGTTTTGTGATTAAGTTTTCTTAGATCGTCATCTTCATTGTTGCTCATTTAAAATGTTAAATGTATTAATACGTCCTGCATATTGTGGTGTGAATGACTGTTCATTATCGTGGTTTATTGTATTAAGTTTGTTCAAGACCAAGTATCAGACCAGTTCTCAATATGCCGCTCTTTTCGAAACTAAGACAGATCACAACTAGAAAAGGGGTACTCGAAGAAGCTGTTCCCATTCCTCCTAGGGACACTCCAGGGTACTTCATGTATCATAAACACGGCTTAGACGCTATATTATTTCTTGATCTATGGGTAGACTACACTAAGGAATTACCAGAAAGTCAGAGGTGGCCCGCAGCTGGGACCTGGGATGCAGATTGCATCGTGAAAGTAGAGGAAGAATTATGGAAAAGGAAAGCCAGACAGTCACAGAAAGACGCCATTGAATTATGGCGTAAAGAATCGTATAGACGGACAGAAAAAGCACGTAGACAGGAAGAAAACAGTAAAGAGAATTCAAATAAAGTCCGAGAAAATCTATTAATTGAAGAAGGTACACGAGTGAAATCAGAACAAGTAGACAGACAAAGAAATGCCCTTATGAAGGGTATGTATCCCCTTCTGGCCGAGGGATTACCTAAGGCTACTCCGGGGATACCAAAAGACTTGCCACCCCCATTATTTCCAATAAAAGTACATCCTAAGGGGCATCCTAGAACCGCAGAAGATGTTTTTCTTTCCTCATATTTAGATGACGCAGCTCCCGAGTATGCTAACCCCGCCCCACATAGACCGTCGGCCGGGGAGGTTCAACGCCAAGATCCTGTATCTGTATCTCTACAACAACAAAACCTGACACAAAATCCGGCAAGCACGTCCGTTTCCACATCTGTTCCTACACCTACTTCTATAGCTGTGTCCACACCTATAGTTGCTGTATCGCGTTCTACGAATCCTTTCACGCCCGATACTCCAGACGGGGCTACTGGAGGTGCTACCAACATTTTTTCTACGCCACCCAGAGTAAATAAACTTACCTTTCTAGAGTCAGCACATCCACGTACCCCCAAACTCATAAATTCCCGCACGCTTAAGGAACTTCTTATAGATTGTAGATATGACCCTGTGCCCGGCAAAGAGGACGAAATGATCATGGCATCATTACGTATCAGACGAGCCGCGGTGTATTTAGGGAAGTTACCAGGAATGACTGTGCATCTAGATAATATATATCATTTTGTCCAAACAGGGCGAGATTCTGAAAGTATTAACAGAGCTATGGAATACCAGAAAGTGGAGATACAGGGGGAACTGTTACGTTTCCTCATAAATTGTGTGATCAGAAATCAAGACCGACCGGGGGTAGACCCGGAAACAATGGAAACTCTTACCAGATGGAGCCAGAATATATCAGAAGGGAGACATGATAGGCAAAAATGTATAATAGCCATGTGCAGAAAGATCCGTAAAGAAATAGAACGCCTACACGAAGAGAGATTAGCGGTAGACCAGTTTGAACAAAACGAGGAGGAGGAAGGATCAGGACCGTCCACAGGACAGTCAGAAACCATAGCCTATGTAGGTAGAGGAAGATCTTGTAATAGTACTAGATGTTTTACTGACCCAATACGTCCGATATGTCCAGATAATAACAGGAATTTCCAAACACCTATAATAAATATGAGGTCCCCCGAGCATTCGTTCCAAGCCGCTGACAAATTACTGCGAGAACGAAGGGGTTATCATTTACTCGATTCTATGGATGAACAAGAATTAGCCAGGTCAGCCGTTCATTGGGTTGACAGTCCCGGAAAATATGGTGATGATACAGTAGCACACACATTTTTGAACCTCACCCCAGATGAACAGCGTTTAGCTGGGATTTATATGATTCAACAACTTCTTATACTATATAAAAGCCAACATTCAGATCCTGGTCCCTTACCTGATATATTGACTGAATTACTCACGAATAGATGGAGAGGTTCAGGTACTAAGTTAATTAAGGAAATACTAGAATCCAGAAAGCAGTACATTCTTTTTGTATGTCCAGAACATGTTTTACTGCCCATCAAGGAAAGACCGATGTATTACATGGACAGACAGAATCCCTTACGAGAAGTACACCCAATAAAGGGTGAGGACAATCAGTTTAAACGTGTATTTGTATATACGCCCATATCAAAAATAGAATTGTTAGAAATGAAGAAAGTGGTACCCAGTCATGACAAAGACCCAGCGGGTTTCCACCGAGAAATTAAAGACATGTTACTCATGGGAGAGTATACCTATCCCGACATTATGACAATATTAAAGGTATTAATGCCTGCTGGCATTTATGAAAAACTCAAGGAAAAAGAGTGGGAGGTAGGAGACCAAAAGATAGATTGGACAGCATTAGAAAATGAAGAAAAGGCCCGAGGTCCAGGTTCGGGGCTTGGGGACAAAACTAAAGCACTACCAGGTTTACTAGTACAGGTACTGCCACGTTTATTAACTACGAAAAAGGAAGACTGGGGTGCAATCTCAGCCTGTAAACAAAAGCAAGATGAAGACACTAGTGATTTCTATGCCCGATTCGAAAAATGTTTTGGTATAAATAGTGGTATAAAAGCAAGTAGCGAGTCATACCCACATCTGTTTGTGACAAAATTAGTTGAAAATTCCTTGCCCCAAGTGAAGAATAGAGTATTAAAATTCGAGAGTACCTGGCAAGGTAATACCCCATCACAAATGTTACAAATGTTACAGTATCATTACAATAGAATTAGAGAAGAACAAGAACATGAACAAAGACGCATGAAAGACACAAAAATGAAAATGCTAGTCTCCCAGACAGTTCCAGCTGAAGGTCATAAAAAGGGTACGACACAGTCCGGTGATTCAGCAGGACCTTTAAAAGGGACATGCAACTATTGTAAACAACCAGGTCATTACATACATGATTGCCCAGTCTTGAAGCGTAATATCGCCACAGGTAAAACACAAGAAAGACCACGGCCACCTAGACAGGATCAGAATGAACAAGGAGCACCGCAGCATGCACAGTCCATGCCAGCTCCACAACAGTCTATACAGTTTGTGCCAGCTGCACCAGCGCTGCCGGCTGCTGCCACACAAACCACGACACGACAGCTGTACCAGACCGCACAGTATGACTATCCTGATTATCAACGATACGCATGAACCAGCCTAGAGAGGGAAGTTGACTTACCCCTTATCGAGGTCCCTGTAGACCAAGAAGGACCTTATGTACATAGTGAATTATTAGGCCAAGATAAAAATTTTTTACTTGATACAGGGGCAAGTCGAACAACCATAAAACGTAGTGAAGTTCCAGGGGCACCCCTCTCAGGCTCACAGAATATTTCCCTTGGTTTTTCAGGAAAACCTATTGTTAATGAAGTATCACAGCCTCTTCCACTTACGATAGGACCCTTGACCAAAACTACAGATTTATTGCTTACTAAATCATGTCCAGAAAACCTGTTAGGTATAAAAACACTGAAAGCTCTAGGAGCTATAATATGTTGTTCTCCGGAAGGAGTAAGATTGTTTTTACGTGATTTCAAAGGTCACTATGTGTCTCGAGACATGGATTCCCGACTGCAGACTTTACCCACACATTTATGGGCACAAGGCCCTACAGATGTTGGTTGCATGAACATTACACCATATCGAGTCACACTAAAGGCAGGAGTGGTACTACCACGAATGCGACAATACAAGTTACCCCCAGATGCTGTAATGGCTTTACTGCAAATCATTGATGAGCTTATTGGCCAAGGAGTGGTTGTGGAGACCGACTCCAATGTATGTAATTCACCGATAATTCCGATTCTTAAACGAACTGATCCAAAGGCTCCCCCAGTATATCGATTGGTTATTGATCTGCGCGAATTAAATAAATGTATTGTACCACAATACCCCGTAGTTTCAGACATCTCTTCATTACTGACAGCTATTGATTCCGAAGCAACATTCTTTACTGTAATTGATCTCAAGAATGCCTTTTTCAGCGTCCCAATAGATCCAGAAAGTCAATACTTGTTCGGATTCAGTTTAAATGGACGTAGCTTTAAATTCACACGCGCACCTCAAGGATTTACAGAAAGCCCCAGCATCTATAGCCAAGCACTGAAACGAGAACTTGACAGTATACACATGCCAGTCAACACTGCTCTGCTTCAATATGTCGATGATCTGCTGATCACCGCCCGAAGCGAACTTGAATGTGAAAAAGCATCACTGACGGTTTTACAAGTTCTAGCCGCAAAGGGACACAAGGTGTCCCCTTCTAAGCTGCAATTCTGTGTCCAGCGAGTTATTTACCTTGGTCACTCGCTGTCCAAGGAGGGACGGCAGCTTACACCAGATCGCATCCAGCTAATTGCAAATATGCCAATACCCAAGACACAAAAGGAGGTGCGGGCTTTCATAGGCCTCACTTCGTATTGTAGGCAGTGGATCCCTCAGTATGCATTTCTAGCAAAACCACTCATTCAATTAACAACACAGGAGGCAGCCACATCGACTGTCCTCCCTTGGACTCAGGAACACACAATAGCTTTTGAAAGCTTAAAGAAAGCTTCATGCCAAGCACCTGTTTTAGCAACACCATGTTACAGAAAACATTTTACACTCTTTGTTACAGAACGAGAAGGTACTGCCTTGTCAGTACTCACACAGGAACAAGCAGGATCACACAAACCGTGTGCTTATTTTTCTAGTACATTAGATCCCGTAGCTCAGGCTCTGCCTGCGTGCCTGAAATCAGTGGCAGCGACAGCTTTAGCAATCAGACAAAGCGATGCCATAGTGTTAGGACATCTATTGACAGTCCAAGTACCACATGCAGTAGAGGTTCTTGTGAATCGAACGCAAACACAACATTTGACTATAGCGCGACTTACAGGTTACGAATTAACATTGTTTCAGCCACATATAGAAATCAGACGTTGTAGCACATTGAATCCTGCCACACTTTTACCTGTAAACGGAACAGACCCACTAGCTCATGACTGTATTGAAGTTATTACAATAACGACGAAACCCAGACAAGACTTGACAGATGTCCCATTGTCAGATCCAGACCTGACGTTGTATGTAGATGGTTCCGTATGAGAACAGGTACAGGAGAGTTAGTGGCCGCTTATGCAGTCACAACAGACACTGAAATTATTGAAACAAAGTGTATAAATACCTTGTCCGCTCAAGCAGCAGAGCTCATCGCTCTGACACAAGCCTGTATTCAAGCCACAAATAAAAGAGTCAACATATACACTGATTCACGTTATGCATTCGGAGTTGTACATGACTTCGGCGTGCTGTGGCGAGAGAGAGGTTATTTAACTTCTCACGGTGCCCACATTCAGCACGGACCCCTCATTCATGCCTTATTAGATGCAATACATTTACCCACTGCAATATCGATTATGAAATGCAAAGCTCATACGAAAGTTACTGATATCATTTCTCAAGGCAATGATCTAGCTGACAGAACAGCTAAACAGACTGCTCAAACTCAAACATCCGACATGACAAAGACAATAGTCCAGACACCAACACATTGCATGATGGTTAAGGATCCCGCTCTTGATGTAATTGACATACAGACACATGCTACTCCAGACGAAATAAGGAAATGGACTGAATTAGGAGGGATCCAAACGGATCAAGGATGGATGACGAAGGAAAAATCTGTGTGGTTCCTTCCTGATTCAATGGTCCAAGTCATTATTAACACTGTCCATAGTCCAGCACATCTAGGAGAAAAAGCTATGCTAGACAGCATTCAACACATTTGGTTCAACAAACATTTACGAGCAGCAGCCAAACAAAAAGTTCGTACCTGTATGATCTGTTGTCAGTTCAACCCAGGAAAAAGCATTCCCGTAGAGCAGGGTGGATTTCAGCCTCCTGATCACCCTTTTGAAATTCTCCAGATGGATTATATCCAGATGGAACGATGTCGAGGATTCAAATATGTTCTCGTAGTTGTCTGTGCTCTTTCCCGTTGGACAGAGGCATACCCGGTTTCAGATTACACTGCCCCGACTACTGCCAAACAGTTAGTTCGATAATTCTTCCCACGATACGGTTTACCACGTGCTGTCTACTCAGATAACGGCCAGCCGTTCTCATCCGAACTAATGAAACACGTTTCACTTTTGTTAGGCTATCAGTGGAAATTCCACTGTGTCCGACACCCCGAGGCAGCAGGTCTCGTGGAAAGACATAATCAGACCCTGAAAATTAGATTGTCCAAAATATGCAGGGAGAAAGGTGTCGACTGGGTAGTAGCATTACCAGTTGCACTCTTTTACATGAGAATGGTAGCACGCTCTCGAACAGGGCTATCCCCGTATGAGGTGATCTTTGGCAGACCACCAAATATGTGGGGGACGCCTATACCACGTAAAATAACTGATATTGACTGTAATATGCTGACAGATTATTTGGCTTCCTTGATGTCTGCACTACAATCTTGTCGTTCACAGGTAGCTGCAGCTTTTCCTGACAACACTGAGGTGAAACCCCATGACGTAGTTCCGGGGGACCTGGTCTTGGTGAGGAACTTTGATCGAAAGACTCAGCTGGATCCTAGGTGGAGGTCGCCGCAACTGGTCTTGCTCACCACAAGGACAGCCGTGAAGATCGAAGGCAGGAAAGGCTGGGTACATTCAAGTCATATCAAGAAATTTTATGGACTACCATCGGATGTAAAAACCACACCTCGCGTGTCTTCACCCATTGACTCAAAACTTCCTTTGGTTGAATCAAGTAGTCACGAACAATATAAACTAAAACTCAGATCTAACCAGTCGGGCAATTTGATTGTTTAAGTCCTCTCCAAGGTGAAGCGGTTGAATTTGTCTCTGACATGTATCCCTTAGACCTGAATAGAGAAAGAACCCGAAAAATGTTGAAACGACATGCATACTGTAAATCACTGCGTAGTCATTGCACAGTGACGTTATTGATTTTGTTTTTCCTAAGTCTTTTAATAATTACTGCAAGTATATTGTTGCACATATGTTATCCTATTTTTAGACATGTTTATAATGTTACTGCTGAACATTCTTTTAGTGAATTACCTCCGCATGAATTGTCATACAGATTTGCGCTGCGCAATAACACTTTTATTAGTATGTTACATCATTCCCATCAGGTTAGCAATGCTACAAATTGTTGGATATGTGGCCGACTCCCTCCCTATCAGAACTATAAAGGAATTCTACCTCTTTTTCCATACCCGTTCACACACAACGGCTCCTGTGGAGCATGGTTTAGTTTACTTAATTCCCAAGATTCGAACTCCGCAGTTTATCAAGACAACGGGGTATGGGGAAATCTGAACTTAGTTTTACTTAAAGTCTGCCACCCCAACAAGGAGGGACTTCCCAAAAGAACAGGAACTGATCTAGAAAATGAAGTATATAGATTAGGTAATTTTACGCTTAATCTCCTGATCTTGAATGTCGAATCCGAAGCTACTCCAAGTTTGCCCGCCATGTCAGTATTTCCAGTAAAAGGTGAATTATGTGTAAGAAAGAATGGTTCCATACATATGGGCCATAGTAGATGCACCATTGTAATAGAATTCAGTGATCAAGGCAAGTCGACATTTAGAGCTTCCCGCCATTCCTATTTTATATGTGGTCAGACGGCATATGTACGTTTGCCTCTAGATTGGGATGGTACCTGCTACATTGGATTCCTTTTGCCACCTGTTTTCCTAGCTCCTCCTGATTATCATAGAAATACTCATTTAGTACACAATAGACAGCAGAGAGATCTCCCAATAGTCGATTACACTGAAACAGCATGGGAAAAATACACAGATTTCAATAAAGGTCTCTTTCCCTATATAGGTACCGTTACTAATAGTAAGCTGATACGTAGATTAACTAGAACCCTTGAAGCAGTAGTGAACGAAACTATTTCCGCCTTAGGCAATTTAACAGAAGAGCAGTCTGCTATGCGGATTGTTGTGCTTCAAAATCGTCTTGTCCTTGACGTCATCCTGGCCGATAGGGGCGGAGCTTGTAGGGTCATCGGATCAAGTTGTTGCGTATTCATACCAGAAAATTCGCCATCTGTATATAAAGCTATAACGCGCCTTCATAAGATTGTGAGCCAGATACACCAGAATCCAGGCACTTGGACTTGGTCCGGGTGGTTTTGGAGCGTGTTATCAGCCTGGGGATGGAGAGTTCTATCCTTCCTAGGTATTGGCCTTCTCATACTATTCAGTTGCTGCTTATGCCTGCAATGTGGACCAGCGATTTGTGGTCTGTGTGCCACATCGTGTATTCCACATCAAGATTTTCGTTCAAGATCCCGGAAGAAGAAAGAAGAACAAATGATGCTATATGAACAGATCAATGGATTGATGAAGATTGATATCTCTTGACGGGCAAGTAGGGGACAAGGAGGGAATGTGGAAATATGGATTTTTCTGGTCAGTTATGTCCCCTATCTTGGACCCCAACGGTTCTATGTGCATGTTACAAGTACATGTATGTTCCCTCCAGTTCCAGTTATGAAGACGCAAATACATGTGCGTCCATCGTTAACATGTCCTCTTTTCCGATTCGCCATGAATGGGCCGGATATTCCATTCCTAAGTACGAAAGGCCACCGCCTTTATATGGTTCACTTATGCCATTTTACAGTCCAGGCAAGTAGGCCCTGATTCTGTCATCAAGCTTTTCTGCCTTCTGCCTCTGAAAGCTCCAGTCTGAGCCTGCATCTGTGACCATGAACTTTGTCTCATCCTCTGCGCGGCTCACGGTGCCTGACATCAGCTTGCTGCCTGCCAAGAACTGTATTTCACCTTCGAAATTATCTGCTCCGTTCCCTGCCCAATGCATTCCTGTCTAGTAGTTTAAATAAACATTCTGCCAGCTACCGAGCAAAGGCCCGGCTTCTCTGTCTTTATACAAGTAATTCATAGCCCTATTACCATGGAAGACTTCTGCCCTCGCATCTAGTGTAGACACTTAGACGCTTGTACACGCACTAACAGTCAGTATAGTCAGTATAGAATAAGATTCTACTCTAAGAGACCTCTCTTTTGGATAACATAGTTCTTTAAACATAGGATGTTAGATATGATTTGGGATTAGGTTGACTTGACCCTCCAGACATCTGTCGCCACATGTAGAGCTAAATGTCAAGTCCCCTTCACCCCCTAGTCGCACGTCAATCACACGTCATGCTGCTGTGCGCGCATTTCTGCCAAGTATTTCTGCTGACATTGCGAAATTCTTTCATGGAACCACCCTATTATGACATCACATCTGATGACGTTCTTTAGTCACACCCAGTTACACCTACTTTTGCCACGTATGTATGTTTTATCCACACTATCAATTGTTACGCCTCTCGCATTTGCTTCACTGTAATGCCTATTGTATAAAAGTAATTACTTATCAATAAAGTATGTACTTCACTTCCTGAACCTCCGTGGTGATGGAACTTGGAGGCCACGATTCGAATCGTCCATTGGAATAAAGCCCATTCCGAACCTCTAATACCACGGATTCTGCCTCTTATTTATTGAGCTATTTTTATTATGTTCTGTATCAAATTAAGTCCCGGTAATTAAATTATTTACCACACTCTAGGAGTTGAACCTTATCTTTCTTTTTATTTCAGTCATACCAAATTGTTCTACCTCATTAGATTCAGGTTTGGCATTTCGCATTTCTTGGTTTCATATCCCCGAAAAAGTTTATTGCGATGCCAAACTGGATCCGTGCCCTTGTGATTCTAAGTCCACTCAGTGCACACTTCATTTTATGTTTTTCTGTTAACTTTATATCAAGCCAAGGCGTGATTTTATTATACCTCTCCTAAAGTTTTTAAACATCAGGAAATGTCGGGCAGCATTATATCATCTCCAGCTTTTAAAAGATTAATTTACTTGTTTGATGATTTATAGATACATTTAATCTTCTGTTTGACTACGTGACAATGTTGGAAAGTGATTTTATCTGTTTTAATGAATTATCTCCGGGTCTTATTGTTTACAGGGACAGGGGTTTGTTATGAGGTTATTTATACCCTGTCCCCAATTCATGCTGCTACCTTGTGTCAAACTATCAACTTTAATTTCGCTATCCTGATAGTGAAACTGTTACTGTTTTGAAACATACTACTTATTGTCTATATCCTTTTTCTTTTAACTTGTTTTAAATGTGTTTTGATACATTCTTTTATGGCTGATAGTCAGCCGAATAAAGATATTCTGACTGACTAACATCTGGTACTGCTAAACACCCTTCATAGACCCTCTTCATTAGTTTGATGAGAGCTATATGGGGTGCCCTCAACATTCCACAACAGACACATTTCAGTTTCAACATTATTAAAAAAAACAAAAACTCTTGGAATCCTGTATGGGGTATTTTGGAGTACAAATAGAAACCTCAGCAGGGAAGACATTTTGAACATGGCAGCCCTGTCCATCAGTGAGAGCGGCAGAGAATGCCAGTGTGCGACAGCTCCTCTAAAGTTGTCTAGCTATCCACAGATATTTTGACTCTTTTGTTCCAAAGTTCACACTTTTGATGATGCCTCAGTTAGGCAGTTTTGTATCAGAACAGCATGGGTTGACCAATCCTCCACTTTGCTCTCTACTGGCATTATGCAGCCTCAATACCTGTGGATGAACCTCTGAGACCAATCTGTATGCACAGCTTTCATGCTTGTAGAAGCGTTCTCTCCCCTTTCATCAGGTGCGCGTGATAGAGCAGGGCAACTGCTGGTGTCGGTTTTAAGGCAACCTCGGTCTTGTTAAGTTCACGAAGATGCAGTTGTGCATGCTGTGACAGCTACAGTTTCAGCCACGTTTCCTATTCACCATGCCACCCCAACTCAACATCTAAATGTCATCTTTCCTAGACCAAGAACGGCTCCTTCTGACACTCCCGGTGACATTCAAGCTTAAAGTGGAGAAAGAAGCTGTGCCACAGCCGACTCTGCTTTACAAGGTGTGCGCTCGCTCCCTCTGTCCAGACTGAGGGGGGCTGTAGGATTGCCTTAGATTGGTGAAATGGAACCACCTCTTTAGGCAGCGTCACCACAGCTCTGCATGATCAACCCTCTGCAGGAAGGCTCCGTCCGACACAGGCCGTGCAGGGATGCTCAGTGAGTGAGCACAAAGAAAACCAACGGCACGTTCAGCCATCTTAGGACCAGGCTTCCCACACCCCCCAGAAAGGACAAACTTAACAATTGGGTGGTTTTGTCTCCATTGTCCCGCAATCATTTGGCAAAGCGCCGACAAAGAAAACGTTTGCCGCATGGATTGTAGAAACAATACAGTTGCACTAAATTTTGGCAAAGAAAATACTTTTGAGAGGTTTACTGTAAGAAGAACAGTGTCTCATTAGTTTTGTAAGCAGTGTTTCAATAGTAGACATTTGTGTGGCAGAAACATGGTCCTCAAGAGAAGAGGCAACAGTCGGGAGAGCAGTACTGAAGAAAAAGTCAAAATCCGCTTTATTCGGATTAAAAATAATCATAAAAGCAAGCAGAAGTGAATACATCAATCATCAAATTCATTATGTCATAAAACCCACAGTTAAAAACAGTAAAAAAAATGACTTAAAAAAATATATACATCAATATCAGACAAAGAGAGTGATCTAAATATTAGTTGCATAACTAATCGTATTCATACATTAGTTTATCATACAGGGTGAGAGTCTTCCATATTTTTTATAGCACTGCTAATAAAAAGAGATACAGCGTAACAGATCTAATCTGTCTCAAGACTACATAAGTAATTATAAGCTTCCTGGTACTTCATAAACTTTCCCAGCAAAAGATCACGGAGTAAAATTTGTTTCCTAATTTATTAATAGAAACCATAAAATAATAAAAAAGTGCATTGAGGACTGGATTGATACTCCATCGCAAGGACATCTAGGCAGTTTATTCAACCATGTCTCTTTTGGGGATTTCTACAAGGTGATGTACACTATCTAAGCGTAACCTGGTCAGATAGAATCTTTTCTGTATATCTGTGACCATAACGAGATAGCCCTGCAATCCATTTTGTAAGGGCCCTTCCAGATAGTTATTTACTGAAGTTTTCTGCATTTCTTTGAATTCCCTCTCTCTTGAACGTTTACTAATAAAATTAGCTTTTAATGCATTCTTGCCATACTGTATAATGTTCGGTGGGTTCTTAATATGGACTTCTACATCAAGTTCCTTCAAATGACTATTAAGATACACCAGCCAGGGAATTTTATTACAGTGCTGAAGGGCAAGGCAGTCATTAGTTATGTCTCGGGTAAATTTCATACCAGGTTTGCACCAGATATTATGCCAGACAGTAATTACAGACAGATCGATTTTATCCCCCACATACATTACACCTAGTTCCCTGCGAGTAACAAAAGTAGGGGTTGAACGTGGTACAGCAAAAACCCTGGCTAAAAATAAATTTTGTGTGTTTCCAGAATGCTTTGCTCCCTCGTCCCCCAACAGAATTGCTCCATATAAGGCTGCAGGTATACACTGGCTACATCTCTCTGATGGGTTTATTGCCAACAACAGAGCCTCGGTCGATTTGACTAAACAGGACTTTGCTAGTTCTAAGTGCGAAGTCCAAGAACCAGAGCTCGTGAACTTACACCCAAATGAGCAAAATGTGTTACCTGTTAATATGTGTTCACTAACAACCAAAGTTTTCTTTTTGGGTCTGCCTCTTCCGCACACCATAGTGTAGGTCTTAGCCAGGTTTGGCTTGAGATCTTTTCGCTACATATATTCAACAAAACCATTAATTAATTTTTGTAACCCATTTGCGGTTCTAGACATTAGCACTGCATCGTCGGCATATAGGAGCACAGGGGTGCAACGTGATCCAGTTTTGGGTGCAACGGTATTTAACATCTCTAGCTCTCTATCTATTCCATTTAGATATAGGGAGAAAATGGTGGGTGCTATGATGCACCTTTGTCTTATCCCTCGTTTAACTGTAAATCTTGATGTGCACTCTCCCGCCATCCAATATCTTACACGTGAGGTCATTGAGGAGTACGTCTGAGAGACCATATCCGCAGGGGTGCCCATGTCGGACAAAGTTTTCCAAAGAGTTGTATGATGAACTAAATCAAAAGCACTAGATGGGTCAGTGAAGCACAGGTATAAAACCAACCTGCTGTGCTAATGTGTATTTACTCACAGTAAGGTGGTTTATGCATTGTTCCATGGTCCCTATAATCTTTCTTGAAACCATATTAAACGTCTGTCAACACATGGTTGTCAACCAGTCATCCAATCTAAGACAATTTTCCCAAAATTTTGACCGAGGAGTCCAGAAGGGATATTGGGTGAGAACACCTAGGGTCCCCCCTTTTTATATGTGGGAACTATAATGGATTCAGTCCAAGTACACAGTGTATTCTTTCCAGCTGCAGTGTTAAAAATATTAGCTAAAATTGGTGCAAATAAATCAATATTGACCTTGAAAATATCGCCCGGTACCCCATCGGGCCGGGGGCTTTAGAAGCAGCGGATTTTCCTATTGTGGCAGCCACCTCCTCCACTGTAATCTGATTTAATGGAACTAGTGACGGGCCGCCTATATAGTTCTGTGGAATGGGCCGTACAGGGATTAAAGGTAACTTCAAAGTATTCCACCCAAATAAATGTGGCAACAATAGCTTCTATTTTGGGATCTGTGCTATCAGACAGAAAGGGAGAGTTTATGATTTTTCAGAATAAGCTACTGTCCCCTGTTAGCGCTGCCTGTTCTAACCCTGCCCAGACTTGTCCCCGCATCTGTCTTGTGTCGCCCCAGGGCCCGCTTGAGAGTTTAATCTCTCCTCTGTCCCTGGGGTGTTTATGAAGGGCCATAATTCTTAAGTTTATGATTTGCCTGGGTACAATGTTGGTCAAACCAGCCAGTGGGTGGCATCTGTTTACTGGTGCTCTTCTTTTACTAAAGCATTTTCTTTTACTCCTGCACTCACTTTTCACTCTCTGCCTTAACAATGGTAATGCTGCGTAGTAAATTCACAGCATGTAAACCTACAATAGGTTTATGCTTCCAAGGAAGCAAGTTGCGTTTCTATAGTAATAGTTGTGTGCCTTGAGGGTATTGTGGATTCATTTTTTTTTAAACATGTTTTTATTGCAGCATTATGAACAAAACATCCAGTAAGTCAACCGGTACCCGCTTATAGTCTCAAATCACACCCAGCGTTATAACTATGCACACAGCCATTCAGCCCACATCCCGGGGGCCGGGCGGCGTGTTAAGACAGTGATTCATAGTATTATGACGATCACCTCATAGCGAAGCCCGGTCCACAACCTATTATAGTATCTGCATTTATTCCCATCAAACTCCCCCCCCCCCCCCCCCCCCCCCCAAAACAAAATTGAGGGTATTGTGGATTCATATGCAAACCTTTCACCAAGTGGAATGAAAAAAAGATTCTGAACTCTCCTCTGTCTTAACTGCCAAAGTAAAAAAGAAATCTGGAAATATTTGCTGCATAGAGGGACATAGTGGGATTATGGTCCGTGTCATCAAGAACACAGACTCCTGTAGTCGAAGCACAAAATAAAAAGTTTATATAAACAAGCATGTTTCTCCGGACTCACCATTAGTAGGTGAAATAATGTGCAGAATGTGAATCTAAGATTGCCTCCAGCTCAAACGAATGCTATAAGTAAGAAAATAGTTTATTTATCCTGTATTCCAAAGAGTTATGCATAGATGGTGTTGTTAACCCCCTAAGCGGGGGGGGGGAAGGGGCGCTCCTGGGTAGATTTAATTAGCCCCTGGCAGAGAAAAGGGAAACAGGCAGGCATCTCTCAGTCTTCTCTTCGAGTTAGGCTCACCTAGATGTAGAGAGGCAGCCCTGCTAGAGGTAGTGTCTTATCTGCATGGGCTCTTTGTACTTGCATGGACCTCTCCCTTCACCCCCGAAAGCAGTAGACAGAACTCACAGAAATGATTGTTGATAATGATGAGGTATTTATTATGTACAATCGGCACAAACTCTGTGTAACGATAATGAGAACTACTATTATTTGCAGAATCCAGAGTATAAAAGAATGAAAGCATTTTAAAGCGCTCCTCCATAGTGTCCATAACTATGAGTCGAGCCCCCAGTCCTGGTATCCGCTGACTGGTGAGCACTTTCAAGCCATGGGTTATTCCTGCACACCTCCAAGAAGCTCTCCGATTCGCAGACGATCTCGGCTCTCCGTCATTCTCCTCAAGCAGCCAGTCCTCGTGTCCTGCCCCTCCCTCATTCTTGGGTCTCTATACCTTTCTTCCAGTGATTCTCCATGTAGAGGAGGTGGAGTTATGTATGCAGCTCTTCGCATCCGCATTACTGCTTGAAAAATGCCTCAGCTGGGGACATATCCGAAAGGCAGTCAATCGCACCAAGGCACGCTTGCTTCTACATTGGCCTGTGCCCGGCCGGATGATGGTGCAATGTTGCTTAAATCACACAGCCTCCCAAACAGCAGAGCAGAAGATTTTCTCTTTGTGGCATTTCTGTCGTTTGTGTTAGCCCAACTAATGTCCCCACATTGATCAAATATGGTGATCTTGCACACTCTGTTAGCTTTGATCACATTTTCAAATATTAGTTCCCAAGGTCCTAAGCCTTTCCCAACACACGATAAAGCATTGGTGTGCTCGTGTTTATCATCCCGTTGGGCCTCCTTGGTATGTTACATGCTCTTGTCATATCCCCGCCACTTGCTTCAGTGGAGCGTGTAGGCCAGAATAGGTTTCTGTGGGGCCATTTGTTCTGATGCACTTTGAGAGTGTCTGAGATGACCCCTCATTGAGTGTAACGATGCATCTCTTTTCAGGTTTGATTGGCTCCCTCTTCTCCATCTTGCAATTTTACTCCTCTCCCCTGACGGGCGCTGCCTCGGATTACTATGGAGGAGACGTGTCTTGATGATGACTGTGGTAAGTGTAATGAATCCTTCACTAATTAAAATCTGAATATGACCTCACAGTCTCAGAGCGGAGGTGCTTTACTGGCACCCGCGCCTTCATGCATGCATTATTGTGACCCTCTGGGACCGGAAGGAAAGACCATGTTCAATACTAATACCGTGAAGTCTGCTCTCTATTGCCGGTCATGAAAGCCAAACTAATGCAATGGTATACAAATAAAAGATTTTACAGAATAGTATGTGAACTCGGAGGTTTTGTTGCTCATTTTAAAGGTCAAGCCTACCA